>NC_071585.1:7735622-9066612 GCF_024509145.1 Vidua macroura | reverse complement strand
TGGTGAGTGCTCTCCTGTTGGTGTTGAGCTGTTGTGAAAAAGATGCACACCAGGACTTTGCAGTTACTATGATTCAGTATATAGTGGCTTAGGACTGTCACTCAGGTATGGATGAGCAGTTTGTTATGGGTAAATATAACATTTCCAAGCAGTTTCAGCTATCTTTCTGAAAAGCTGAGGAGCAGTTTGAAGAGTGGCCAGGAATGAAGAAAGTTTCATCTCAGCTGGTGGCAAGGGGCAGCAGCTCTAGAGAGGTCAGCAGTATCTGCACAAGATCAAGACTGGGATTTTTCTGCTTTCAAAGACACTGAAAACATGATGCAGTTCTGTCAGGGCAGGTCCTGAAACTCTCCTAATCCCAGCAGAAGTGGACACCTGGGTTGTTTTCATCTGCACTTTCTTTTGGTCTTCATTATATCGGAGTCTTCCAGTGCCTCAAGGGCCTACGGAGAGCAGGTGAGGGACTTCAGACAAGGGCCTGGAGCAGCAGGGCAAGGGGGAATAGCTTCAAATAAACAAAGGGCAGAATTGGATTGGCTATGAGGAAGAAATCCTTCCCTGTGAGGGTGGTGAGGCCCTGGCACAGGCTGCCCAGAGAAGCTGTGGCTGCCCCTGGATCCCTGGAAGTGTTCAAGACCAGCTTGGACAGAGCTTGGAGTAACCTGTGATTATGGAAGGTGTCCCTGCCCATGGCAGGAGATTGGAACAAGATAGTCTGTGAGGTCATCTATAGAATTATGGATTTGTAGAATCATCATAGAATCAGTGATTCCATGACCATCCCTTGAAGATTTCTGCTCTACAGGAGAGCCCAGTCTACAACCAGTACATACGTGAGAGTTGTAAAACTCATTATCTCCCTGTGATTTTGAGGGTAGTTCAGACACATGAAAGCTTTCTGAAGGTTTAGGTATCTCTTATCCATGCACCAAATGGAAGTGTGGCCTAGGAGGCCAGAAGGATGAAGCCAGCCATTCAGCTTCCCACACTATGATTTTTTCACTCATCCTATTTTGGAAAAAGCCTGTGTAGTGCCTTGTTCAGAAGACCCTTGCACAGCTTATGTGCCCTTTAGGCCTTTAAAATAGGGCATGAGTAGAACTCATAGAGTTCACGGGCACTGGCCCAAGGGGGAATGTCACACCAGTGGCATTCAAATATCTCTCTTTCTTCTTGGCTGGGTCTTTAGATTTTTATTCTGCTTAAATAGCATTGGTGAAAAGCCAAGGAAATAATAAAAAAACCTACCTGGGTACAGAATCAGCAAAACCAGTAATGAATACAAGGCTTTTTTTCCCCACTCTAGACCTTACGTGTAAAAGGAACATCAGCAGTTTGCTCAGGCTGAGGACCTGAGTCAAGCCATGTGACCCAAGATCAGTTATCCCTTTACACTGCATGTGTTGTCTACTGAGAATTATTTATTTAAACAGATTGAAAGTTTTTTTAAAAGTATATAATAAACAGATTTAATCTTTTTAAATGTTTGATAGGATGATGGACTTAAGCCTTTAGTAATTTTTAGTAATCCTTTTGCTGCTGCCCAGGAAATCAAAGCTCTTGGCTCTGCACAAAATTTGACAGGTGCTTCCGAGCCTGAGCACACAGACAGCAGGTTTGTGTGTTACAGGCAACTTCCTGGTTAAGAACCAATACAAATCTTAAACTGATAGGGAGAGGTAAAACCAGCAAGTTTTGTCAAAAGGATTTAACAAAAATCTTGAAAGAAAACTGGAAATAATAATAAAAAAAGGTATTTGTAAGCTTAAACAGGATCCTGTGAAATGGTGATAAGTATTGTGTGGTTTCTGCTAGATTGAGGGGTGGGTTTGTGCTGGCTTAGAAAGAGATACAATTCATCTTTATTTGTGCTACAGCTTTGATAAAATGGGCTTAAAAGGTAAGATATATATATGAGCTGTGTTCAGTCTCTAGTAGCAATGACAGTTTGATTTTATCACTGTCAAATGCAATATGCAGTCTTGTGCTCAGTAACCCACCAGAAATCGAGATGCATTTTAAGTATAGGTGGAAAGTATTTGTTTTCTTTTTCTTTTTTTTTTTTTTTTTTTTTTTTTCTATAACAAGCAGAAAAGCACCTGGTAAATGCTGTGTCTTTTACAGGTCTTGGTCATTACTTGGTGGAGCAGCTGCAGGTGGGATTTGTGTTTCTCTGTGTTAGATGACTTTGGGAAATGCAGAATTGTTGCCTCTAGTCCGCAGGCTATGGGAGCAAAATCTAACTTAGTGGAGCATGTATCCTTGGATTACTGTTGTATAGCCTTTTGGTTGTATCAATGCAGCTGTTGTGCAGATAATAGTCACTGTTTTAGGTCTGAATGGGTTATTGAATCGGTGCAAGCTACTGCAAATTGGATTGAGCCTGGCTTTTCAGAGAGCCTAAGAGGGAAGGGAATACCAGAGCTGATTCTTCCTGCTGTCAGAGCACATGCACATACCTGTGGGGAGGAAATAAATGTGTTCCCATCCAGCTCCCTTAAAACTAAAACCTTCCTCTTTCTGGCTTTGAAATAGGTAAAGGTGGCAGGTACTCCTGTGAGACATTAGGAATTGCCAGGAGAACTGCTCTGAGATAAAGCATGGGCCTCTTTCAGAACCCAACATTGCAAATGAAGCAATTTGGATTCTATTCTTGACTCTGGCCCAAACATTCAATTATAGAAAAGTTATTGGAAACCCAGTAAAATTTCCTTTATTTCACTTTTGTGATACACAAAATGGGAATAAGTGCATAGGTTCTTTGATACTATGTTAAATATTAAGTGACAACATTATTATAGTCAGTCACTGATATGTGAGGCATGTGAAAATCTTTGAATATATAGCTGTGTTTTTGCCAGGCGCTAGGTAATGTTGATGTAGTAAAGCATAAGTAAATGAAGAAATAAAGAAAGGGAAATAACAACTTTGTAAGTTGCTGTTGCTGATACTTGGTTTCCATTATTATTTTAGGTAATATAGCTCAGAGTTTGAATTTCTGGGAGTAAATATAGCCTAACTCTGCAGTGCCTGATTTGTGCAGGTATTTTCAGGAAACAAACTTTGGACTATACTCTGATAAAAATGAAATCTACAGTATGACAAATATCTCCAGCAAGGCAGCTACCATATGTACATGCAAATATACAGATCCTTGCAGATGGAAATACTGTTCAACCCTCTGTTGATTTAATGACTTGTGGCTGACAAGTGGTGTAATATTTTCCATATTGCAGTAACATCAGAAAATTACATTTCACAACTTTTCCTACAAGGAAAATATATTATATGCTGAAGTGAATGAGAGGTTTTCTTTAGAGAAGACCAGGTATGGGGTAGAAAATAAGAGCTGGAGTGTCTCTTGAACTATTATTATGCCTTTAGAGCAAACTATGATTTGGGCAGAGAAACTTATTTAGTGTCAAGGCCAACAAAATCCTGTTTAAATTGGGTATGGTTAAATATAATTGAAATGGGTAGAAAGAACTCAAGTTGCAGGAGCCCAGAGAGTTCACTTGCTGACAGCTTTAGAGAGAAACACTCAGACATTTTATTTAAACAGAGTCCAAAACATCGAGTTTGTTAGAATGATTACCTTTGATGCATCTTCCTTCATCCTGGAAGGTTAGACTTGATGGTCTTGGAGTTCTTTTCCAAACGCAATGACACTATGGCTCAAAAATTGCAGCTTTTTCCCACAGCCTTTTGGCTGTTTCATTCCCTTATGTCTTGGAGCAATACTGATGGTAAAGCCAGTGAGATTCCCTTTTTCTCTCTCCCTTCTGGCTACTTATGTATGACGAGCATAGGGTCATAATTCCTGTAGCTGATTCCATGCCTCCTTCCTTTGCCCTCTATCACCTCACATCTAGATTTCACTCTTTTTTAGGAAATCTCATTTACAAAAATATGCTTTTCTTATGAAACATTATTTGCAGGCCTGTTATTAAAATCTCACTGCATTTATATTTTTGACAGTCTGAACCAAATTGCTTATAATTCCATTGTGCTCTGTATATCACTGAGTTGGGAGAGTAATTCTGGCATATGCTAATGCCCCTTGGTTTACACACATAAAATGCTGTTCTGGTAACAAAGTAGTGAGTATATTTTATAATGGGATATATATCATTATAAATGGAACACTGGTTTTACAAAATATTTTAAGAGGAAGGTAAATTAGATCATGAAAAGTGCATAAGGGCTATAAATTATGCAGTAGCCTAAAGAATTATTATAAAGAGATTTGGTTGTGGCCTGATCCCATGAAACCTTTAACTGTGGCCATTAAAATAAACCATATCAACTGCTCACAGACACAGAAGATTTATTACATCCCATGGAATGGTCACCTGAAACTTCAAAATTGCATACAGCATGAAAATAATGGTCCCCCTTAATTCTTGATGCAGATGTTTTTAATGAGTGATATTAAAAGGGAAATGGTAGCAGTTTCAACTGGAGTTTTTATAATACTCTCTCTTGACATTCAAAACATTTTTCCCTGGAGAGGTGCCTAGCATTTTTAGAGGGGAAAAGCTGATGTGGCTTGTGAAAGAGGCTTGCGCATGACAGACTGAAACACTCGACATGGAGAAATGTGTTCAGAACCATCCTTGGGTGTCGGTGTTGTGAAAAAGCCTTCACTTTCCCTCCTGTCTAAATCAGGCATCTATTCATCTTTCCCTCTACTTATTCTTTTTCTTCCTAATTTGCTTTCTGTTTCTTTACATCACCATGTTTGTCTTTATGCCTTCTTCAAGCTTATGCAGCCAAATCATTCTCTCAGAAGGATTTGTTTTGGAGTCCAGTCGTGCATCTCCCTGAAAACTTCTTGGTTAGGTGTCACATCACAGCAGTGAGACAGGTATAGTCTTTAAATGGAATTCTTGGAGAATTAGCAGCATTTTTGTGCCCTTTTCACTGCTAAAGTGAGACAGAAGGTCAATGTCCAACCCCAGTTAGACATATGGGTCCCCAGTAACTGAGCTGGGACCATGCAGCAGATACTGGTGGACTCATCACACAGGGGGTCTGTACTATAACAAACTTCCTTAATACGCTGATGAGAGATTGTAGTTCATTATTAGCTCCCATTAGTTATTAATTTGCTGCTTCAAAGGAACATAATGCTCAAGTCCATGTTAGTGCTTTGGCACCTGGGCTGAAATTTGGAGTCACTTCTCTAGATCGCACAGCGCAGAAGCACTGCTTAGGAAAAAAATGGGGGAAGGATAAAATTAAGTATCTCTGAAAGAAATGAAATTAGATAATGATTAGGCATTAACCAAGTCATTAATTTCTGGGCTATTTTAGGGAAGGAGAAGCCCTGCAGAAATATGTGGACAAGTTGCACTTAGCACTCCAGATCTCTCAGAGATTCCTAAATTCTCCTGTCCCTGTTCCCAACCCGGGATCAGCAGTCACTGTCTTTCTGGGTGGTCCAAACTTCCCTTGTGTTTTTGTGTGTCTGACAAGTTGAATCATTAGGACCCTGTAAGTTTCCATTAGTCACTAAAAATTGCCACTTCTGTAACTCTGCTATGTGGCTTTTTGTCAATGTACAGAGATTTTAATGTTGCTTCTTGATCATCATCCCAGCAGTAGATAACATTATTATTTTTAAAGATGTGTGTAATTTTAGTATAGCTGAATTAGTGAAGAAATGGATCACAAATGAGCAGGCTTTGGAAGGCAGAGATCCAGCAGCCTGCTGGGCTCATCAGGAGCATGTTCTCACAGGCATCCAGAGAGGGTCAACAATTTGGACATCCTTTTGAGAAACCAAGTATGTCCAAGGACTCTGAGTGTCCCAAATAACAGCGACTCCAGCATGTGTCTGTAGACCCCGTTCCCAGGCAGGCTAATTCTCACATAGATGAGATGTGTTGGGTACCACTGTGTGAGCTGGAGAGGACTATAAATATTACTTTTGGCAGTAGCTACTCACCACAGTACTGTGCCATTTTAAACTGAATAGCATGAATGCTCTATCATTTCAAGGAGGGAAACACTTCTGTTAATTTCTATTACTATATTTCACTTTTTGTAAAACATTTTTCTCCTAAGTACATGTAGTAAAACCTCATCATTTCAACTATTTTGTTTATAGTGCTACAAAAAGGGATGAGGGAAAATCTGACTTTATGGGGCTGCTGTACTTATTCTCCTTCCTTGGACCCTCAGAAATCTGTGGGGAGAATCATGAAAAATTAACGCTACTGCTCATCTGCTGCTTTCTTGGTGCATTAATATCAACAAGAAATCAGTCCTGTGTTCTTCTAAAAAACATGTTTTCTTCATGTTACATACCCAGTGACAGTCTGCACAAACTTTCATTAGAATGTATTTGGTTGTTTGTGCTATGTGCCAGCATTGTCAGCTCCAGGGATTTTATCATTAGTCTCCTGACAGGGTTTGAGATTTGTTTCTGTTTTGATTTTCTTTAAAACTCTGACAACAGTGCTATGAGGCTTTTGTCAGGTTAGTCTAGTTTGATGCTGGTTGACAATAATTACACTAGTAATTAGGCATACTTTTATAGGATGGCTGTAATTTCTCTGCAATTACAGCTGGAATGGCGGAAATACTTCTCTATTTTTAAAGGAAAGTAAAATTTTAACCTTCATAGTGCCAGCGAAAAGAGCTTGGAAATGTTATTTTCAAAAGATTAAAAGCTGGAGGGCTAAAATTAAGCCTTCGATTATATTAAAGACTAATCTGGTGATACTAAATCCTTTTTTATGTTTCGGGGATCTGACCTGCAAATTTTGTGTGTCTGGGGCTGACAGTATCAATTACATTACAGCAACCCATTAAACCAGTGACCTTTGGGCACTGACGTTTTAATCTCTTAAGGGTAAAGGGATTTATTCAGACTGAGTTTGAGATGAGTGTGATTGTTTACTTTCTCATTTTTCTCTGGTTGGCACTAACATAAATAGTTTCTAGTAACTTCTGTTTTTGTAACTTCTATTTTGCCTCATGCTGATGGCACACTGTGGGTCTTGCAAGCTCTTCTCTAACATCCCTTTGCTGTTTGGTAATGACACCATGCAGCAACTTGAGTCTGTATTTCAAACTTAGTAGGAGTAAGACTTTATAAAATCAGGGTGCTTTGTCCTCATAATTTGCCAGCTCTGGCATACAGTGTCAGGTGGGTGGGGAGAAGGGAGTGGCTTTTGCATGGCTCTGGTCATGATTTAACCTTTCGGGTTTAAGTCTGTAAAGTGCCTAAAGTCTGTAGAGTCTAAAGCCTGTGGAAGCTGCTGGATAACCATAGATGTTGTTGGTGTGAGCAACAAAAGAGGTAAAGGCTTTCAGTGACTTTATTTTTGTGAATTGCATGAAAATGTTGTGGTGTGTGTTTTTGATTGCAATTCAGTCTTAGTAGTCAGTTTTATACCGCCCCCCCCATTTTGTATTGTTGTAGCATATTTTATTACCAGTGGATTGTTCTTTCCTCCTGTTGCTTTTGCCCTAGATGTCCATCTCCCCAACAGCAGGTGGCAGTTGTCCACCTGCCCTTTTGTTCCCTGTTCTTCCTCCCACTGAATGTCAATCCCTTCCCATGCCTGCTCCTTTCTCTAGAAACTTCCCTATCAATTTTGTATCCTTCAACACCCCATTGGTTTGTTTAAGTTGTTCTCCTCCCCCTGTACTCCCCTATTGGTTTAAATGTTGTGTTCCCTGCCTTGTGTTCCACCCCCAGTTTCTCCCAACTGGTTAAAGATGGTATCCTCGCCTGGGACCTCCCCCGTTTATAAGTTGGTGTATGCCTTTGTTTAGTGTCTTTCTGTTTCTGATCCTCTGGGTAGTAAACACCTTTGGAAAACATACAGGAGACCTCTCCGTGTTCCTTATCCCTGCCCTCGGCACAGTCCTGTCCTCAACGCACTCCTTCCATGCTGTAGAGCAGCTGTGCCCTACGGCCACACTCCGATTCCACAGCTCTCTGGGGGTGGCCCACTCTCGCCAACAGTGTCTGGGGCTAGGTGGGCCAAAGAAATCTGGCATCGCAGCAAAATGTCTGAACAAAATAAGGAAAAAATCCTATTTCATTTATAGAAATTAAATTTTTTTTTTAATATGTTTTGTGTGTCTAGCATACATATTATTATATTTTTTGTGCCTTATAATCCAGAGATTCTTTTTTTTTAGTTTTACCTCTAGGTAGACTTCACTTCAGCCTTAACGTCTAAAGCTGTTTGCTTTAGCCAGTGAGTTCTCATGTGCTTTCTGAGTGGTTATTTGGTATTTATCCATTCTAAGTTGGAAAACGTGTTTCTTTTGTGGGTAATTTGTTATAGCCAATCCACATGACTAGAAAATGAGTTCAAATGCCTCAGAGGAACCAATTTTTCCTAATGTATATATTGGATGTCATGTATTTCTCCTTTACTCTTTGGAAATTTACCATCCAGTCTTATACAGGGCAGTGCCGTAAGTAGAAAAATGCTTATAAATGTGCCATTAAGCAGAAGAAAAGCCTCCAGCTAGTCTTAGTGGGAATTTAATTAATTATGAGCTGCACAAATTCTATGTGCATTTAGTCATTCTTCCTCCATAGCAATTATGTGTGTTATGAGCCTTTATTCCTTCTTTCTGCATATGGATAGACAAATATCTGCTTAATTTAACATTAATTATGTATGTATGGACCCGTAGTATATTCTTACGTATAAACCAGCCAATTAGAGCTGTAGACAGAGTACGGACATTCCTTGCTCCCCCTCCCTCAGAACTGCCCTTCGCTCATGTCTCCCTCCCAACAGTGATAGGAAGGTTGAAGGTGGTCCAGCCTCCAGCTTCCCATTCCCATCACCATCAGGTGATGCACCATCATGGAGCACCGTCACCATCAGCTTTTCAGGAGCCTGCCTTTCCCTCATCCCTGTCTCTGCCTTGCTGTGGCCTCTGAACACCTTGATACTCGTGTCTTTGAAGCCCTGGCAGTCTGGGCATGTGTGATCTGGCTGTGTATGACCAGACTCTGCATTCGTGGGGGTTTTTATTATTTTTTTCCTCCTCCATATGGTGAATATACCTTTATTTAGGAGCTCAGGGGACAGACATGTGACTGTAGGGTTAACTGGTAGCCAAGCAAACTCTAGCTCAGTCCATCCAACCAGCAAAGACACATAGCTCCTGAGACCCTACACTAGCCCCAAATCTAAATCCTTACCTAGAAATTCCTGTGGAACAAACCATGAAATCCCGGGTTTCCCTAAAGCAACCAGTGCAGAGACACTGGCTGGCCCCTGACCTAGCTTTAGGAGTTGGAGAAGTAGTCTGGGACCAAGCAGTCTGCAACACATCTTATATACTTGCCTGTCTGTCTGGCAGCAGCTCAGCCATGAGATCAAGATTGCTTTCCAGCCACCTTAAAAAGTCATGTAGGAAAAGGTCCAAAGTAAAATATCAGAGCAGAGAAGTAATCTGGCACATCTGGAGGGGAAGACCTAGTTGTATCCTGGAAGATGTAACTTCACCTGCCTTGATCTCCTCCACAAGGGAAAGGGAGCAGCTTGGATTGCAAAGGCTGGACAGGTGAAGATCACCTACATCTACGAGAGTTTGGCACCTCTTGACTTGCCATTGCCAGGGCCAGAATTTTACAGCCCAGGGAGTAAAAACAAGGGACTGTGATAGAAGCATGAGGGAGCCCTTTGCAGCTATGGTGAGGGGACAGTGTCTGTGCAGGTGTTCTCAGGGTGTCTGCTGATCTCTTACTGATGTGACTGTGGCACCGAGTGAACATGTTGCACACTTTATATGGCAAGCACCCATGAGTGTTTTAGAGACACAGCCAGCCTAGGTCTTTCTGAACCACGTTCTCCAAACAAGAGCCAGCTCCAGACTGTCAGACATCTTTGGGGAGTTTCATAAATGAATTGAAGCTTTTGGTATTTCATTTTCATACACATGAACTGAACATGAGGGAAACTTTCTGTGAATTTGAAATCTTTAACAAACTTTCAGCTTTGGCCCTCATGTTGGTGTCTGCCTCAATCTGAGCAATCAAAATGTTTCTGAAAAAGAAAATCAGGCTTCCATGTGAGATGGGGCTGCTCTTGGGCACCTTCCAGTCCTGAGATTGTAATGTCATGTAGGAGCTCTCAAAACCAACTTGTTAGAAAGGATCTGGGACAGGACTTTGCCCCTGTCCCATATTTTCCAGAAGACTGTCATTTATGCTTTCCCCTATTTGTAACTATTTCTAAAGTCTTAAAGACTACTCTGAAAAGAAAATCATTGAGGAAAGGGGTAATTGAAATTTCCCAAAGGGAATGCTTTAAAGTGGCAAGAACTCAATGGTTGGCCAACACTGCTACGAGGCTTCCATCCCGCTGTCAAAGCTGGTTAACTAAAAGGCTTTCTCCCATTGTGGACTGTCAGGCTGAATTTGTCATGTAGCTTGAGAGTGAATCAATGAACTGATTAGCAGTGGTTGAGAGGCGTAGTTTGGGAATTAGCACTGGTGTGATTTCTGTGACTTGCTTTGTTTTTGAATGTAAAGGATCATGATCAGGCCAACTATAAATAGGAATAATTCCTGTAATTTGAATTCCTCCTGGATTTGTCCCAGGGAAGGTTATGGCAGTAGAGCAGACATCAGAGGAGAAGGCGTTGACCCTTCCTTTCACTTCTTTGTTATAATATTATTGATGAAGTGACCAAAATGGTATCTGGGCATATCTGAGAAATCAATGAAAAAGTAAATATTAAAAAAAACCCCATCAATTTTCCTGCAGTGTAAATCAAAATGTGATCTGGTTTTACTGTACTGTGTATATACTGCACAAGTACCTGGCTATGAGGAGATATATTTTGCTTTATTTCTTTCAGCTGGATTTTTGTAGAAGTTAATTTCTTAAGAGAAGAAGAGGCTGTTAATTTTAGTTTTTCCAGCAAAGGTTCTAAATCCAAGTACCTTTATTAGAACTCTTCTGAACTTTTGAGTCCTCCAAGGACTTCAAAGAGCTTCCTAATTGCTTTCAGTTAGGTAACAGTTTAAGCAGCTTTATTTAGATTTCCTTTCTGTCTGTTCTTCCTAAGCTTTGTTCTCCTTTTCGTTTGCATCTTTTAGACCACTGTATGTTATCTTTTACTTTATGAGATGAACTTTTTTCCACTGAATATATCAGTATGAATGGACATACATATGTATTACTATCTATATGTCTTACTGGCTGTCAATGGGCAGATTGACCCCTGCCACATGCAATCTCCTTTTGATTGCTTCCCAGGCTTTTTTCTTCTCACGTCTGTCTCCTCTGTCCATGCTTGGCTGATAGCATACCCCATCTTTTCCCACCCTGCTCTTCAGCTGCTAATTCCATCCTTTCTGGTTCTTAGCTCTGAGCTCAGGTCATGAGGATTTATGCAAACCACAAAGGGTAAGTTTCATATAAAATACAACGAAATTTGGAAGATCTGCTGTGACTCCCAATGCTGTTGGAATTGCATTGGTAGGTCTCAAAGCCCACATGGAAATGTGTCTTTTCCATATTTATTATTGATGTTCAGATGTGTGCAGCAGCACAATTGTAAATCCCTGCTTAGGCAGCACTGCTCAAAGAGTGTGTTCCTCACATGAGGGACTTTGATGAATATGTACTGCTTTGATCAAACCTTCGTGTTTTAGGAGGCACCAAGGGGTACAAAGCAAGTCCTGGCTGATGGAAGGGAACTGGCCAACAATGGCTCAAAGGCTGGGGTTTTAAGTGTACAGGGACTGTAGTCTCTGCTTGTTCAAAAGAGGCTGTGCATGTGGGCAGGAGCTGTCTCAGTCTGGTGACTGCACTGAAAGGGGATATACTGCATTTTACAAAATAACAAGTACACATCACAAGAGATTCTGATTCTGGCCCCGTGCAAGAGTGGGACACAAACCTGTCATCATTTCTCCTTTGCCTATTCATCCTGACAGACAAAACAAAGCACACAATAAACTTGTCCAAAGTTACCCAGTGACAGGAGCCAAAGTCAGGTCTTCTGAGTGCAAGGGCAGTATTCTGCTCACCAGTCCCACTCTCTATAGGGCTATGACAGCAGAGTTTAGCAGCACTGTAATTTATTATGTCCTGCTACGTGTTCTACATTACAGCAAGGCTGACCAAGTTTGTAATTTTAGTGTATATGATCAACATGCTGCTCATTTTTCCATTATCAGGGAAGTCAATAATTCATCTCCCTCATTTATGTCTCATACTGGAGCATTTCATTTCTATGACTGTGAATTATCAGCATCCAATCCTTGAAGGTATGATTGGAGATAATAGCCTAAAATTTCACAGGTGAATGATTACTTCACTTGTCCATTTTGTGATACCTTTGAGGGCCTTGCTTTCCCCTGCAGAGGAAAGTGTTCAGCATTTTCTGAAGACCATGACCTTCTACAAATCTGCTTTGTTTGAACTCTAATTTGTTTAAAGACTGCTATTATGCATCCTCAGTTTAGTTCTCCCACTCAGCCTCCAAAATATTAACAAATATATGGCAGAAAGATGAATATGCTTTGCACTACCAGCCCTTTTTTCTTTTAACAGGTTGCTGCCTGTAAAATGTATTTTGAAATAAGGTTTTGCAAAACTACTCAAATTACTCTGGAGCATAAGATTGGGATCCAAACTTCTTCACTGAGATTTGTTTAAAAGTCCTGGTTTGTTGCCTGGCAATCACTATTTACAAGAGTCAGGACAAAACTATCAGTCTGGAACTTTGAAAGCATTAAGGCAATTAACTTCTTATTTTGCGCTCAAAAGGAATTAGACGCTGTTAATGAAATCACATATCCATGTTCAAAACTCTCCTCTTGCATGGAGACATGGTATTTGGTGCAAATATCTCTCTCAGTTCTTCTGTATATACAGTGCAATGCCGACCTGAGGCAATCTGTGCATGAATCCAGCCTCTCCAGGACTTTTGGCACAGCACCATCCCCTAAATAAGTGGTTACTCTGGATATCCTTGTTCCAAATGTGAGTTACCCTGAGTGCAGCCCAGATGATTCCTGCAGGACTTGGTGACATGCTGAAATACAGTGAACCTTTTTCTTGCATCTGCCAGTTGTTACCCCAGCTCCTCTTGGTCTGCCTTACACAAAATTGGAATTTGGTCCAGAGAAGTGGAAGCCCAGGCTAACTTCTACCAAGCAGATGTTGTAAAGGGCTTGTTTTATCTTCTCAGCCTGAGTGAGTTTGAAAAGAACAAGTTGTGAGTTTTAGGGTTCTCTAAAAGAACTCTGTGAGGTGCTGATGAAGAGCACGTTGATATGTCGAACACATGGAGAGTGTCTCTTATTCTGATATATGTTGCATGTGGTTACTGTGTTTTCAGAGACTTCATCCCTTACACATGCAAGCCAAGAGCTGCTCAACTGGCCACTCTCATGGACAATTTCTAGGTGGCTGTTGTTTTGTATGTACAACTCCATGCTTACAGTTAAAAATTGGGCAGTTTTAGTACATCAGCAAACATGATGACCCATACTGAGCCATCCACAAGCCCTTCCTCCTGTTAGTACAGATAGCAGTAAGCACAGTATTTCTCTGGGTGGACAATTTGCATGGTCTGTCATCTGTGAAAGTGAGAAGATTTAAAATGCTCCATAGTAAATTATTGGAAAACTCAGGCATTGATGCTGTGGGACTGCTGGGACTTGTGCAGGGTGTAGTTGATCTCCCCACTGCTTCACTTATCTTCCCAGGTACATCTGCTCAAAATTCATCTCTTCTGACTGTACATTTTTGTTCTGTGACTTGTCAGATTCACTAATGTTGATCACTTGCTTCCATTAATGTCAAGACAACATCTATTGACACAACTGGACAGACACGTCACTGAATTGGTCAAACTATCTCAGAAATGTAGGCATTTTTCTAGAAGTGTTCTAATAAAATATTATTCAGGTTTGCTTTAAGAAGGTAGAAACAAGAAAACCATTTACCTTGATCTTGCAGAGATTTTGACTAAGGGATACTCTTAGAGTTGAGGAAAGTGGTTAACTACAAAGATTTATTCACTGTGGCATTTCAGTACTTAAAAAGGGGTTATAAAAAGAGAGTGACTTTTTACACAGGAGGATAGTCATAGAACAGTGGGGAATAGTTTAAAAACTAAAAGAGAAGAGATTTATACTAGATGTTAAGAGGAAATTCTTGACTGTGAGGGTGCTGAGGCCCTGGCACAGGTTGCCCAGAGAAGCTGTGGCTGCCCCATCCCTGGAAGTGTTCAAGGCCAGGTTGGACAGGGCCCTGAGCAACCTGGTCCAGTTGAAGCTTCATGTCCCTGCCCATGACAGGGGGGTGGGACTAGATGGTCTTTAATGTCCTTTCCTACCCAAACAATTCTGTGCTATACTTCATTAGAAGCTGTTACAATTTTATTTTTATAATTTCTTTAATACTTCAGGTTTTATTGGTTTTCCATGAAGTTTATTGGTTTTCCATGAAGTTCTTTATTTGTGAGATACATATAATTCTGAGAGGTTCTAAAATTTGAAAAAATGCACTTGCTAAATGTGCATGGCTAAATGCTTGTCCTACTAATCCAAACAACATGGATGTTTTACTGATTGTAGTTCATGCTTTGGGAAGCAGAGAGCAGCTCTGACCCCAGAGTGTCATGGTTTGGGTGAGAGGTTGATGCTGGGTCTCAAGTACAGCTAAAGGTGCAACGAGAATCCTTTTCTCTTGGGTACATGGGCACTGAAAGCTGGATAGAGCCTAGAAACTCCTCTGACTGCTCTGCAAATAATCATGGCTTGTAATGTTTTTTTATTACAGACCTATGGACTAAAATTTTCAAAAGCTAGTCAGGCTCTTGAACCTGTGCCCTGATGGGTCACTTGGATATAGTCTCCATAATTCTCAAGGGCCATTGCTTTAAAGGTGGGAAGTCAGTGGAAATCTGGCACATAAATGCTTGTAAAGCTCTGGCCAGCACCGGTTTTGAAAACACTTGGGTCCTGGAGTGAATTATGTTGATGCACTGACAGGCAACACAGCTCTGCCTCCCATCCCCACCCACACAATAAAGAGAGCTGTTAATTTTCATATGCCAATTTGTGAACTGTGATCTCCTGGGAGCTGCTACACATTCATTTCATGGGAGCACAAAGCCATGGGGCGGGTAGGTGAAGCAGCAGGGGTTGGATCAGCCCTTGCAGTAAAATCATCCACCATTCCTGAACCCACACCAGAACTCTGCTTAGCCTATGCCCTGGACTGCAAACAAAGCACACTCTTTCCTGGCTAGTTTTAGTTCTTGGTGTTTTAATTATATTTTTGCAGTTTCCGTCTATCCCAAATAGCCACACCATCATTATTGCAATAAATGGAGACAAGCATGCCCAAAGCTGTACGCTTTTCAATCAATATTTGGAGTCACTTCTACTTGCAAAAAAAATTTTTTTTTTTTGTTGTTGTCAAGAGCTAAGCCAGCAACCCATGATTATAATGGAAAGACTAACTATAATAACTGGGCATTGTATCACACTGAATGGCTTTCATTTACAAAAACAAGCAGCAATTCAGTGATATAGATGCTGGAGTTGCTTTGAAACACCTTCAGACCTGAGGGATAAATAAATATCTCAAAAGAATTGTGGATTATTTCAGTTGCAATATCTACAAAAAAGGAAGGAGCAGAAATGGTTGGGGTTTAAAAAAGCCTGGTACTTGGTCAGGGAAGGCATCCTGCACCACCTGGTAGAGTTGTGATGCAGAAGGGACAGACTGTGGCAATCTCCCAGCAGATCTCACATTGTTGCACATGCTATATTCTTCTGTAACAAGCCTTTGAAAAAGCATTTAAAAAAAATTCTGCGGAAAAGTGTTGTGAGCAGCACTATGCTGTTATTTCCCTAGCAAACCCAGGTCCTTGATTTGGTATCCAGTGTGGGCAGTGGTGTCAAAGCCATTTTGTGCAGGCTCTGCATCGTGTGTTGCCCCATGTTCGTGGTTTGGGTTGGAAGGGACCTTGAAGATTGATTTGTTCCAGCCCCCCTGCCACAGACAGGGACACCTTCCACTACAACATGTTGTTTCAAGCTCTATCCAACCTGGCCTTGAACACCTCCTGGAATTAAATGTGACCAATTCCTTCACCCCTGTGAAAGAACAGATGGATGGCATGGAATTTAAGGCAGCTTTGTTACCTCAGAGAGATGAATGTTGAGACCTATGGTGCAGCTGTTATGGCTCAGCACATTGTTTTTTCTACTGGCACATTCTTTCTTCTCAGTGATAAGACCCATAATAATTGGTGAAGGGATGAGGTTAAAATCTGACACATTTTCTAATAGTTGCTACATACATAAAAACAGAATGAGAGGGAAAAGAAAGGGGTTGGTTTTACTGAAGTGTTTAAGGGTATTTATATCAGGGGTGGGGAGTTTCAGCAGATGAAAATGGAAACTGAAGTCTGAGAAGGTCCAGCTTAGCCAGCAGGTTGTCATAAACTTCTCTCACAGATGAGGCTCAGTCCTGGCTGATGTGCAGCCACATCAGTCACTGCCTGTTTCTGCTGCACTGCCTCTCAGCCCCCAGCCCATCTCAGTCATCCCCACACACCCAACAGCAGCAAATTCCCTCCACCAGTGCTTCCTCCATGGGCTGAAATGAGGAGGAAAGGCTGTGAAGCTCCAAGGGATGCATTGTGTGAACAAAGCTCAGTGCAACTAAATTAACCTCCATGTTGGTTAAATTAATGATGCTCTTGGTGGTGACAAGCCAAGATAAACTGGGAAGATTCACCTTTCCTGAACATTGTGCTTTTTAGATCTGTGAACTGGAAAATTCATGTGAGGTTTTACAATCTCCTGTTGTACTTGAAAATGTAGGGCTTTGATATGCTTCTCAGAAATACATATTTTTAAAATAATACTTTGAAAGTATTGATTTCTTCAAAAGAACTCTTTATGTGATAATGATTTTTGCTATACACTTTATGTAAGTGTATAAATAATGTTTACAGAATGATAGGATATTTTATAATGTCATATATAGGCCAGTATTCCCCAAAAGCATCTTCAGAGCAGTGTGAAAATTGTTATTACTATATGAGCTCTTCACTTGTACACATAAATCTACCTTCCAGGTGGGTTTTCCATACCCTGATGGGGCTGCTGCATTTAATTTCTTTCTCAGTCTCAATATACCTTAATTTTAATTGAGCATAATAAATTATCATGGTAATTTGGATTATTCTGAGGCACAGATTTACAGATAGCAGGAGGTACTCAGCGTTGTTTGTTACTCACACTGGAGAGAGGCCTGAGATGATGACTGGGTAAGGAAACTTGAAGAAAAGCAAATTATATGCTGTATGTGAATTAGAGATGTGACAGCCAGGAAAAAAAACAAACTTATAAAAGCATCTGCTTTTTTCTGAGGAAGGTAAATGTGACACAGATGCATGAGCTACAGAGAAAAATGACAAGCAGAAGCTTGTCTGTGTCCTCCACTGCTTGCAGTGCTTTCTCAAATGGCTTCATGTATGATTTTGTTCTTCCAATAGTGACTATTTCAGTGACTATCAGGCCTAAATCTGATTTAAAAAAAGCATTTTTCTGTCTTAAGTGCGGGAGAAAAAAAGTGAATATTTGTCCCAGTTGTTTCTGATCTGTGCTTCCCTCTGGATTTCTAACATTAGTAATAATTTTTACCCTGCAAAAATACGCACAGTTTAAGGACTTGGTATGAAAAAGAAAGGCCCAACAGCCCATTGTTAATGATAGTCTGTTATTCCACTGTCTACCTGAATGGTTTATATCTCCACCTGTTCCCCTCTTCTACCTTTTATTTCTGCTGCTACTGGGCTAGAAGGGGAGGTAAACCTTTCAGCATTCTCCACTGACTTTAGAATAACTGTTACCTTGGGTTTGCTTGCTGTTCTTACAGTTGTGCACATTCTGTACTGTTTTCAAGGAAATCTTTTCCTCCCTCTTTTTACTCCTGTCTTATATCCCCCAACATTCACTTTTCACTTGCTTCTTGCATGCAGAAAATGAGAAGTCTGCCTTGATGTCTGCTAGATTGTGGGTTGCCCGTTTTCTTCTTCCAGTAATTTTCTAATGAACTGAGATGCAGGTGCTGGAAGAGCTTTGCTTGACTCTTAGAGCTTTGCTGTCTCTTAGACCAGTCAGGATCTCCATAAAGGTTTTGCTATTCTCACTATCTCCTGAGATAATCCCCATTTAGCCTTTATCTTCTGGAGGCAATTTTGTTGAGACTATCAATGGCTTTTTCAAAGTCGATAAAGTTAATGATGATGGGTGCACAATTCTCCTCTGAAACCTTCTTGTTTTCCTCTTAGCTGCTTGTGTGTCTCTGATTTCACCTGCGATAAAAATATCCTCTAACCAAGTTTTTCCTGATGCTGACAGTAAGTCTATGCTGCACCAATGGGTACAATCTGTCAGATTACAGTAATTTGGCAGTTTGGCAATTAAAGCCATTTTCTGGTGGTTTGTTGCTTTCTTGCCTCTCTGGGTTTACTTGTGCTAGTTTAACAGCCCCACAGTTGTTTTCCTACATCCTCTTTTTATGTGCTATTTTGCCAGCCCCTAAATAGTTTCTGCTGCAGCCTCTGCCTTTCTGACTGTGAAGAAACTCTTGAAAATACTTTTCCTTCTTTGCCAGTCCCTTATCCCAAATGTTGGCATATACCACAGAAAATCTTCCACTGGCAGTTTTTGCTTCATCTGCAACATTTTTTAGTCTCTCTATCAATTTTTTTAGGGTTTTTTTTGTGGTGGTATTTGGTTTTTTCGTTGGTTTTGTGTGTGTTTTTCCCTTGAGTTTTTTTTTTTTTAACTCAGTTTATTTTACTGGTGGCTCATAGAGGTCTCTCTCATCTCTCTCATCTCAGTGTTGCTGTGAGGAAGAGAAATTAAGCTGCCTTCTCAACCTGGCATGGGAGGACATCAGGCCCAACAGGATGACCACTGCTGTGGCATCTTCCTCGACAAAACAGACTTCATTCTGCTGAACTAAGACAGAACAGGCAATAATCCAGGGGGCAGTGTAAGGAAGGAAATCACAGAATCATAGAATGCTTTGGGTTGAGAGGAACCTTAAAAAATTATCCAGTTCCAATGCCCTGCCATGGGCAGGGACACCCATGACCAGGTTGCTCCAAGCTCCCTCCAACCTGGCCTGGAACACTTCCAGGGATGAGACATCCAGAGCTTCTCTGGGCAACCTGTGCCAGGGCCTCACCACCATAAATTTCCTGCTTTCTGCATCAGCTCTTATTTGATTAACACATAAAAGAAAGAGACAGAAATAGGGGAAAGGTTTCCTGAGTACAGGGAGAAATTCTCTCAGTGCAGTATTTTTGTCCTACATCAAAAAGCACAAGAAAATATTTCTGCCTTCTTGTCACTGGATGTTTTGCTTTCTTAACCTCATTTGCTTCACCCCTGGAATCCACACAAGGATGAATGTTACTGCTATTATGCTGGAAAACCCTGTTCATCCTAAATAATGTTCTTGTTTCTCAGGGGACTGCTGAGGCTTTCTCCTCCTCCCTCTGCTCCCTGACCACGGCTGTGACTGTCTCCTCTGGGTGTCTATGCTGCAGCACTGGTGATTTTCCCATTAATCTGAGATTTAGGCAAGTGATTACAGTCTTTCTGCTCAGGCTCAATAGTATGGCTTTGTTCTGTTGATTTTTTTATTGATGTAAATAAGTAATGTGGGTCCTTGTAAGTAGGACCCACACTTATGTATTCACTGACTATAAAACCAAGACCAGATCTTACCTCATTTATGAATTTAGCACATGCCTGATGCTTCAAAGGATCAAAACCCACTCATAAAAGTCAAGTTGGAATTTCCTTCCTATTTTAGACTTGTGCTAATGTTACTTTAATTGCTGTTCTGGGGACCTGTGAATGCAAATGGGCAGTTAGACATTTTGGTGCTTATTAATACACGCTGCTCTACTAATGTCATGCAAATTGTTAAATCTGCATGGGAAGATTAGAAAAATAGTAGCAGATGTATTTTTATATGCTGTGTTATGTGCTTGATTTTTTTTTTTGAAAAACAAATATCCCTAGTGGGAGAACTGCCATATTTGAAATTCCTTTTTTATTCTTTTCTGAATGCTTGAGAAAGAATGTTTTGGTATATCTCTCACAGTAACTATGTCAAGGATGACTTAGGATCACTGCTAGACAGGCTGGTTTGAACACAGAAACTTCACTGGATCCAATTCTAAAATATGACCAGATTATATTTGTTCTGGGATGAAAAGTGAGAAAGGAAGCAATGCATCTATAAAACACTTGGCATGGAAGAGAGAGCAGTTTTGGAAACAGTAATGATAGGAATGACTTAGAAATCGGTACAGAGAGTTTAAATAATAGAAGGAGTGGTGGCAGGACTGTGCAGAGTATCTTGATCTTATAGAAATCATTGTCACTTATTATTTTGTTAACTTTTAAAACAAGTTCTTTCCCATGTCAAATTTTGATCTTGCATTAGTAAGGTGACTAACCTCCTGAGGAATTTAGAAGTAAATCGTAAACTTTGGTTTCAAAGCTAAGGATATAGACACACAGGCACACACCCATATAAATATTACATTTCCAACAGCTAAGGCACATATACAGAGAGAATTTCAGTAGCTTAACAAAAATCTTGGTAGAAATTGTTCAAAGCAAACAAAAATATAATATTTCTTCTGAAAAACATGTAGCATGCTGATATCTAGGCAGATACCTGTTTTGTTTGAAAACCAGACAAAAAAAATATAGATGGTAAGTCCTTAGAATATTTGAAGCCCTGGCTTGTGGCAGCTGATCTGTGAGCAGGGAAGGGAGCTGCTTGTTTGTCCTCTGACTCAAGGGCTTTCAGCTGCAAGTGATGAGGGCTTAAATGTGACAGAGGATGAGATTTTGTCCAAAGTAGGTCAAGGGAAGAAAATCTTCCGTGTTTGCTTGGAGCCCATCTCATCCCTGGAATGGGAGAGACCAATGAAAACCACCAGCTTGTGGCCCAACAAACACAATTATTGTGCACTGTGTCTTCATTTGGATGCCACGCTCAGTTAATAACCAGATCCCCACCATACTTTTTTATTGCTTAGGCTGAAGGAGAAAGTAATTAAACTTAATAGGTATTGCCCTTGCTTTAAGGCCACTATACATTTTAAGCTGCCAGCAAAAGTAATTAATACTAATAGAAGTCATGATTCCTAAACAAAAACATTTGTATGCCAAGTAATCTACAACATGTACTTTTGGGATTTTTTTTTCATTCTTACGCATGCTTGTAACCATAAACTTGCTGCTTCATGGGGTTCATTCTTTCTCAAGTTTTTAGTGAATTTTATTTTTTTTGTGTGTGTATCTCCAAATGTCACTTTTCCCCTAGGGTTTCTTAAGAGAACCTGTAAGTTCACCATAATTTAAAATAAAAATAAAAACTATATTAACAACTTTTAATTTGAATGCAAGTAGGAATTTAAAATATGTATTTTGTATTGCAAGTCCTAATAATGCTGGGTAAGCATTGGGCATAGCTAATTGACCATATGGCTCGTTGATATCCACATGGCGGAAGATTTGTGTCATCATTAGAAATATGATGGTGTCAACATCTTAATGCAGCTCAGCAGAGAGGTGGGTACAGCCAGCTGAATTCCTCAAGGAAGCTCTCAATACGTGTTCAGATGTGGCTATATGATCTTTGACTCATGATAGACAAAGTTTTACTTAGAATTAGTGTCCTCTTTTTCCATCATACATAATTTTCTACTTACCTGCCAGGCTTTGCTTGGTTGGCTGCTGCATGGGAAAAGATCAATTTTTGCATAGAAGGAAGACAGAAATTGCTTCTAATTGTTTTCTGGGGCAGCCATTAAATCATCCAAGTGAAACCTTGGTATATTTCCATGAACAACCCATTGCAATACTTTAATGACCCAATTATTTCAGTTCTTGAAAAAATGAACAAGTAACTTCAACTTTGCCAGCTTCCCAAGGACAAAACGCCAAGTACGACACGTATTGTCTGTTCTGTCAGAATGATGCCAAAATACCAGTCTGCTGGGTGCAGAACTCCCTGCAGAGCTTTGCTTGCTCGTGCTGAGCAGAAGAGAATCAGCACAGCATCAAGTTGTGCAGAGACGAGGAAAACTCTTCTCTGCAGCTCTGAAGCTTAAAAATTCTTAAGTAGCAAAACGTGAAACACCTGCCTTGGGTTACAAACCTTAATCAGTGCCAGGGAGCTGTAGGGTTTCTTTTGAGGTTGAGTTTGTCCACTTCCAATGCTAAATTGTCATTATACCTTTTCCTCAATGTCAAATGTTCCCAAATACCAAACATCCCTCTGTGTGTTTTCCACTATTCTGTGCTGCCCTTAGGCCAACTCAATGAGCTCAGTTCTAGGAGCTTTACACAGAAATAAAGATAGGCTTTATTTTTCTGCCACTGGGTACATTCTGAGTTCTTCTTGTAGTCTTTGGGTGTTTCTGTAGTTTCTTCTCCAGGCCAGGTTGGACAGGACTTGGAGCAACCTGGTCTGTAGAAGGTGTCCCTGCCCACGAGAGGGGGTTGGGATGAGATGAGATCTAAGGTCCCTTCCAACCCATTTTGTGATTCATTGAGCTGTGAATCCTTTCATGTCCTTCTTGAAGTGTGAACTCAGAAACTGAATACATTTCACAGCAGTTTTGCTAATGTTGCTTTAGGAGGCAATATTACCAGTATGTCATGGTTTCTGCCTGTTGTGATTTTCGGGGAACTGGGTAAGGACAGTCAGTCTCTACTGGAAAAAAACTTAGTGACAAATGTCCCTAATGTTGTTTTAGATAATATGTTTTCTCTGTACGGATATTGACCAAAAGGCCATTAAAAATTACTAGGCATCAAGAAGGTTACTGAAGGAAAACAAAGATCTATTGATTTCTTGCTTTACAAATATGCTACTTATCCTATTTAGCAGTTGCAGTTTTGCAGCAATATTTCTTGAAAGGGCAATTATCAAACTCATAAAATTAGTTATGTGGCCAGGAAAATTCTATGAAGATGTGTCTGAGAAGAGGGAGGGAAGGCAAGAAGCAGGCTGCTGAGGCCTGTATCTTCTGTCTGGCTGTGTGGAAATCATTTATCTCTGGAGGTGGTGCTGGGCTCCACTGGCTTCTTTTGATGTCTGAGTGCTGGATTCAGAGCTATTACTGTGAAAGCCTCTGCTCAAAGGTTTGCAACAGGGTCTCCTCATTTACCATGCACTTGTGAGTGGGTGTGTGTACATGCATACATGTACCCTCAGTCTTTATGAAAACAACAAACATGACTTTGAAGAAGACTCTTCCAAGAAGGACAAGATGTCATCTTTGTTTTGTTCTTTTCATTTAAGAGAGTCACAGTGTGGCCTGTTCTTATTGCTATCTTCCGTCTCTTTTTTGCACAGACTAACAGTGAAGTTCAGTTTAGGATTGTCTTTGCAGTACCTCTCCCACTCCCCTCCCCTTCTCTCCCCTCCCCTTCCACTGCTCTCTTAAAATTTACTTTCTCCTTAGGTGACCAATGTGTCTCAAGTTCCTTCATAATGTAGTGTAAGCATTCAATTTTTAAAGACTGGTCTCTTTATTAAGTTGCTAATTAATTAGAGTTAATAATTCAGACCTTTCTTCTGTCTCTGCTCCTGGTGTCTGACAGGTTGTTTCATTACCTCTTTTCCACATTCATGCTCGTCTGGGGTCTTCATCTCTCTGCCCTCCCTCCTTGACTTTTCCTCATAGCTTGAAAAATTTGACCCTGCTTTTAATATCTCTGCTGGCATTTCACTTAATGATCCTATTACAAATTTCTGAAGCCATTTTCACTCAAGATTCTCAGGGCTCTACCAGTATCAATTAATTTCCAAACACCTTCATTTTATCATGCAGATTTTACACATGGGTAAATTGGGGCATGGAAAAGTCAGACAGTGCTCAGCATCACAGCCAAAAGTAGCACAGCTTGAAAAGGGTGTGATCTTCAGCCCTGCTGAGCATCTCTGACTGCTGCAGGCTTCACTTGTGGCTCTAGGTGGTGAAATTCAAGCCAGGGTAGATTTAATACTCATGCACGTATCTGTTTCCTGTGTGTTGATGGGAAGGAAGGATCTCTGTTGGTCTACAAACTTATAAAATGCATAGCTGAGGTTAGCATGCTATTAAACTGAGCTCAAAGATGAGTTAGAGTGCAGGGTAATATTTAAGCTCCACAGATAAATACCAGTGTCCAAGCATCCAGTGACATAAGCATATAACATCAGGAAAGCCACTCTTATCATATCAATTTTGTCTTTTCTGCTTTATCTTTTTCAAACACATTTATCATGAACATATTTATCATGACAGAGCTGAAATCTGCCACCTTAGTACCAAATCCTTTAATGGCTTTTTCATGTGACCAGCACAGCAAAGTTCTTGTTTTGATGTACAACAAGACGGACATATAAACATAAATGCTTTCATCCTGACTCTTACTTATTCTTTTAGATTGAATTAATGAGTTTTTCATGTCAATACAAATTAGATGAATAGCTGGAAGAACTTGTTAGCCTGTTTCTGGTGGTTTGGATTTTTTAGATTACTAGAATTGATTAGGCAGTTGTTGACAAAGGAAAGGGAAAGAAAAAATCCATCACAATTATGCACATTTTGCTGCAAGGCTTGAAAGGGCAATTTGGAAATCAAATAATAAAACAGTTAAACAGATATATTAAAATATTGCAAAGAAATAAGATTCCTGCATTTAAATTGTCAGGCAAGTGTTTATGCACTTGCTCTATGTATGTCATCAAATTAAACAGCAAAAAATCTTCGTGTCCTAAAATGTCCGGCTGATATCTGGAGATAACATGAGAGATTCTCCTCAAATCTGTGCTGGACCAGGCGTGGCTTGGTGATGGGAAGAGGCTTGAATGGAATTCCGAGTTATTCCCTCCCTCTCTGCTTGAAGTTAGTGACAAAGCTCGTGGTGGTCAACTATGGCAAGTCAGGGGTACTAAGCAGATCCAGACTGGAGTGACATTGCAGAGCAAGAGATGAGCAGGGAACAGGCACACAGTGGTTCTGGATGCTGTGGAGAAGGAAAAAAGAGCAATAGTTTTTCCTTCTCATTTAAAAGTAGAAAAATATGGACAGCCAACTTTATTCTCATGCTTTGAGATAACAACTTATTTGCAAATAGTCAGCAACTGGCTATTAAAAACTAATATGCAGCAAATCTGGTCACAGCGTGGCACCCAGTTAACGAGCTCGTTCACCAGAGGTTTTGTGTTATGGTCAGAGAAAACACTCCTCAATTAGGACTTTTCTGCAAGAGGAGAAGGAAGTTCATGAAAGTTAATTTGTCTCTCTGATTGTTACCTTTTCTGACCATTTTTAGTGCGTGACACTCTCCCACTGATGGCACGTTTTTCTCGTGACCTTTCTCCAGCTCCTTCTGTGGAACTTCTCCCCGTGTTTCAAAGCTTGTTTTCAAGGTCTAGCCAGGAGGGTGGCAGGATCTGAGCCAAACCCTCTGGTTGGAATCACTCAATGGAAAAGACATGCGCCCATTCATGCATATTTGATACATCAGTTCTAAAAATAAGAGGACTTTTTGAAATCAAAGAACAACAGATTTTCCATTTTAAGTCAGAAATAAGTCAGGTGGCGCTGCTATGCTGAGCTGTGGTCATACACCTTTTTCGGCAGGGTTCAAATCCGAAACAATATCTACAGAAAAGGAGGGCAGATGTTGATTTTCAGCTTGTTGTAGGGATTTTTCCTTTTTTTTTTTCAGGATGTTGGGGGTAGCCAGAAGGGAACAATGGGTTTTCCAAGTCCTATAAGATAAAGTTGGAGGACACAGCAGAGCCTTGAAAAATAAACATAAAATTTCTATACGAAATATAAAATTTCACATCTTTCAGGAGCAGAGCTAAGGCCTCCCCTACAAGAGCAGGTTTTTTCCCCAGGCTGCTCTGAGTCTTTGTCTCTGGGAGCTTCAGGCAGTGACAGGGGCTCCTCTGTGCTGTTCCAGGCAGATGCCTTCATGTCTGCAGGTCGTTGTGCTGCCCCACCACAGCTCGCTGCTGAGCTACAGGAGACACAATAATTAAAAGAATTTATCTCCTCTTCCCACGATCCTGCCTACCACAGCAGAAAAACATTCCTAATAAAATAATCTAAATGGAATGGGAAGGAAAGGGAAAACTGAGTGTTACCCCTCAGGGAGTGCTCTTTTTTGGGGTGAAAGTGAGCTTTGCTAGCCTGAACATCAGAAACTCAGGCTAAAACTCTGAGTTAAAATGAATTCATAAAGCAAGCTGAATTAGGGGCTGGCTCTGGCATTCCCACCATGTGGGAAGGACACTGTGTCACTGTTTTTCCTCTCTCTGCATGTATTTGCACCCTTTTATTTTTCCTGTAATTGTAGAGAGAGGCTTTCTTTCTATTTTCCCCTCAATTCACAAAGATCTTGTAATTTATCTCAGCCCCATAAAGGCACTTTTTCATGCTTGCCGACCCTATAATGATGTTTCTGATATGCAGGAGCTACTTTCTCTCTGCTGCCATACTCTGCTGCTGTGGAAGGATTGATACTGTTCATTTTTCTGCCACACACCACCATAAGGAGAAGCGATGGAAGGGGTTTCTTCCTGAGACACAGCTCCTGATTTCTTAATAGGAGAGCAATAAATACAATGTCTTCCAGGCATTAAGAGAAAGGAAAGAGAAAGCTAGAGCAGCATATTTTTCTCCATCTGTTAGTGTGTTTTCTAGTTCTGAATTCCCTTTACCTGCACTAAGGGCTGAGCTGTGCATTTGTGTGCACAAACAATAAATGCAGATACTTCTGTTAACTTTAGCTTGTTTATTTGTTTGTTTGTTTGTTGGGTTTTTTTTTTTGCATTTGGCATACTTTGTCTGAAGTCTTAATTAAGCCTCTGTTCTTGGTTATTCAATTATAGTTTTGTATAGACTCAAAAAAAAAAAAATCCGTTTATAGTGGCTGGCTGCAGCAGCAGCATTGAGTGCAATCCTGGAATGACTGGTGCACAGTTTAGAAGGTTGCTAGAGAGGGCTGTAAATTATGTCATGTGTGGGTCATCAATTATATAGATAAAACTGTGAAGGAGAGTGGTTTGTCAGAAAAGATAAGAAAAGAGGGACTGAACCTAGATATATTTTCTGTGCTGATAATCTGGTCGTTTTTAGAAGTGAGAGGAGTCACTTGTAGGAGCCACTTAATAAATTTAATGACTATTGGAAGGGACAGGATAAAAAAAGAGCAAGGATAAAATGTTAAGTGTGCTTGCAATTGCAAAATCAGTGCCACTTTTCTTTAAGTTTGCTAATGACTGTAGGTGTTGTCTGGAAGGAAAGCAGGGGTTGAAGATGATGTGGTTCCCCTCCTCTGACAGAAGGGGAAGGGGCCCTGTTTCAGGGATTTTGGCAGGGGTTTGGGTGTCACTCAAAACTCCCAGGCTCATCAGGTCTTGTCTCAAGTGATTACACTGAAGACAAGATCTTGTGACAAGATCAAGCACTTTCCCCCCAGGGTTATGTGTGCTTCCAGATGTGAAACAGCACAAGAAAAATGGGGACATTTTTATCAGTTTTCCTCTCTGTTCCAAATGGAAGTAGGAAGGAAGAAGAGGAAGGCAATTTACACATCCAGAAAAAAAAAATACACAGAAACCTTTTGAAGTATTGAAGTGAGCTTGGTCTAGATTTATTGGCATTTCTCCTTCTCCTGCACCCAGATATTCATCTTACCCTGTGCCTCTTCACAATGGGGACGTGTGGGGCAGAGCTTTCAATCCTCAAATGCAGCTTCAAAGAGAGAGAAAAACAAATCTCTCCTTCTACCTTGTTGTCTTACTGGGATTTTTCTAGAGCAGGAGATAGAATGACTTCCCATGTATCAATGACAGAAAGTCCTCAGAGCTGTGTTAGGCAAGGGCCCTGGGCAGGCAATAGGTGACAAATTTATCCAAACCCTACTTTTATTAATACCCTTGAGAGTACTTCTGCAAGTGACATAAACTACTCATTCCCCACATGCGGGGTTTTCCTTCACTAAGATGCTCTACAGCTTTTTGTGAGGTAAAGGTTCTCAAAAAAAAAAAAAAAACAAAAAAAAAAAGGGAATTGGAAGGAGGAAATGGGGAAGGCTGAAATGCCTTTCTAGTTTTAATAGGCTGCCTGTCCAGTCCCATTTAATGGTCCCATTTCTGATGGAAAAAAATTGTAAAACTCAAAGCCCATGGATGGAATTCATGGGGATGTTTCACCAAGGCCCTTTGCCTTAAAATGAAACAATCTCCTTCCAACATCAGCCTAATAATTGTAAAAAATAAAGCACTTTGTGGCTTTATTTCCCAAATGATGGTAATATTCAAAATAGAAAATTTTACAAAGAGTGAAAACTAGAGGTTGCCACTGCACTTTGACCACTGCCACCTCTGCTCTGTCCTGGAGGGAGGATGCTGCCACCATCCAGGGCTGAATTGCATCTTTGTCACCAGGGTGCTCTCTGAAGCCATTCAACATAAAAAGCTTTGCCAGCTCCCATGTCTACGGGAAGACTTCAATGGGCAGTTTTTCATTAACAGCAAATATGTTTGAGAAAATTCACTTCTGCTGCAAATCTGCATGACTCTGTTGAAATTATATCAAGTTACATCCTCAGTCAATGTGGGCTATTATTTGATTTTATAAATTGTATCAAGACAGTTTTTTTTTTTAATATTAAACCCAAGCATTTCCCTTCTCTGTGCCTTATTGCTGACAGAAGACTCTCACACAGCAAAGTTTACCTTTCATTTGTTCCTGTGTAATAACCATTAGGTCTGCTGAGAAATACCACGTTTCTTATGCAATGTCAACACCTACTTCCATTTACTCTTTCTCTTCAGAAAACACAGCATGAATCCCAGATGCTGCAGCATGCTGGTGTCCTTGACCCATTGGAGTGCTAAGAGAAAGTAATTAAAGGGAACACACTGATGACTTTTTAAGGCTGGCAAAACATAGAGCTTTTTGCTTTCTTTGTCCCTGTTGCAGTGGTGAAGTTCATCAGGCAAAGGGAGGTTGAAGGACTGCCAGGTGGGTCACAGACTCGCTGTTGGTACTTCCCAAAGGCCAGAAGTCTGAATAAGTTTAGGAATGCTTAGTTTCATATTTTAAATTTACTTTTTATAGTTTGAATCAGACTGCAGAGATTTTCTCTGTTACTAAATAATTTTCCTCTGTTACTAAATAATGTTTGGAGAGAAGATAGGCAAGGTTAAACAGGAAGATCCCATCTAACATTTTTATCTAGGATGTTTACCAACTGAATCTGACAGTAATTTGTTTTCATTTTTAACTCCTATCTTGAGATAAAAATCCACAGTATTTTTTGTGGAATGTATCAAATTAATGAGATGCATTTCAGATACTCGAATAATTCAGGCACTGATGCATGCTGCAGCTCATATTTCCATGATAAAGTAACACAGACATTATGCTCAGAGTTTTAAATTTTTTATTCCCATGTGTTAATACAACAATGGTTCTGAAAAACTCTTTCAGTGTCTTGTAGTGAAATCTCCAGTACTCTTCAAAGTTTTCACAGTAATCGTCTGCCACGTCTGCAAATAAATCTGATGCAAACATGGTTTGGGGGTTTCTTTAAAAAGATACTCTTGCTTCAAGTTAGATTGATAACAGGTACAAGATAACTTCCAGAAGTTGCAAAACACAGTTTCACCTAGAATTAATGTTTCTGGTTTTGGTATCTTCCTTTATTTTATCTTTTGTTAAATAAAGAAACAGAGCAGGGGCTTAAAACCAACCATTTTGAACTTGGAAATTGCTATATGAGATCTGGGAAATTTTATTGCACCCCCAAAAAAGCATTAAATCCCTTATGTCCTTTCCATCACAAGAGTTTCTCAAAACAACCAGAAAAGCTCTAATAAGCAGTCCTTTTATAATGTGCTGAACTGGATTTATGGCTTTCAGATTTCTTACTATCAGGTCCCTTAGGCTGCTGTTGTTCTGGCTGGATGGTGCTCAGCTGAACGAGCAGCTTGGAGTGGAGGGGCCTGGGTGAGCTGCTGCCAGGAGGACATCAGGGAGATAGGAGTGGGAAGATATGAGCCTCCTTGTAAAAATGGGAGCTGCAAAGGTGGGAGGCTACAAGGGATATCAGGGGCTCATATCAGGACTGAAATAATTTGTAGAAGTTATTGAATGAGGGAAAAGAAGGTTGTTTGGGACTTTGACTTAGGTTGGAGGGGTTTGTTGGAGAACTACAATATGCCATGCTGGGAAGTAGAGCAGAGGGAGAAGTTTCTGGAGGCAGGGGAGCTAAGGGGAGTCCTGGGGATTTTTGTGTAGTGAGAGGCTGCATGAATCAAATAAGCCCTGAGAACTGCCAAATACCAGGTGACAGTGAACAAAACTCAGCAGTGTGGACTCAGAGACTGGGGAAACCAGGGGCTGGGGGTACGTACAACTGGGGAGTTGCCTCCTTTACCTGGGGGTTACATCTGGGAAGTTGCTTGCTTTATGTAGGGGCTGTGGGTGGAGCAGGATGCTGTGGGATCTCATTTCTGCCTTGCCATACTGGTGGCAGGAGCAGTGGGGTCAGTTCTCCTTCATGGCTGTATCTTTTCATGTTCTTGTCCCACAAAGGGCTTCTCCTGGCACGTGCAGCTCTGGGCAAAGTCCTGCTGTTTGTTTGGCCGAGATGTGCTGTTGAGACTTTGCAGGTGGATTGTGGGCAGTTGTCTCTCTGCAGAATGCTCCCTCTTGAATGTTAGAGATCTCCTATTGCAACCCCCTAACTCTGCAGAAACATGTACTTCTGACCCTGACCTCCTGCCAGGTGTGCACAGGGAGGGTCTTGGAGCTCAGTGAGAGCAGGGATAACAAGGAATTTGCCAGAAAAGGTCTTAGAATAAGAATGGAGACTCTCACTTGTGAAGACTTTGCATAGTGAATTAATGTTGAAGATATGTCTATTATAAATCTGCTCAAACTACAGCCATGAAGGAGAGCACTGTTATAGCTGACCAACAGGTATTCAACCTGACCTAACACTGATCAAAGAGGGTTTAAGCTTTGGTGCATAAACTAAAGCAGTTGATGTTAGGCACTTGATAAAGCAACACTTGGGTACATTACTTAGGTTAACTTAACAGGTGTTTGAGGAGGGTGACCTGTGCAACTTGCTCCAAAGTCACTCCCTTAGTCAGCCAGGAAATTCAGAGCAGATCCCAGGGGTCTTCTTCACTTGGCCCAAGCAATGTCATTTACACCCTGCTCGGGACTTGCTCTAAATTAAATGTGAGAAATTTTATATTTGTATTGTACCATTCATGTTTTTGATATGATTTAAAAGCTGGAATGTTATTTCCACTGAAGACTGGGGTTGGAAAGTCCCTTGAGCACTGAAGCAGTTAACTTTCAACAAAATTTATGTCCTGAAGAAGTACCAAATTGCGTCAATTTAATTCCCAGGTCATTGGATTTCTCCTGGTTCAACCAAAGTAGCACAGAGTGTGTTTTTAGAATTTTCTCTAGTTCATTTGTTCATTAGTTTATTTTGGATTTGAGCCCACAAAAATCCCTCTGGAACATGAACATTGCACAGCTTTTTATATTAAAATTCTGCTCTTTTTAGGACAGGTAAAATGAAGCCATTAATCACGTACCTTAGGACACATCAGTAAATGTAATATTTAATATGCACATCTTCCTATGCAATTACATTGAAAATTATGTGTACTTAAAGACCCTCGTAAAACTGGTGGAGGAGAGAGTTGCTTTATGCCAGTAGGACATGGTAGGACATAAATACTTTGAAGTGAAATCCCGAGCAGACTACAGATGTAGTGCAATGGGTTTAGTTCCCTGGAGGATCAGTGGCCATTAACCCAAATTGCAGAGTTTGTTCTGTACTCCCCAGAGCTGCTGTATTAATGCACCTTTTGGGTTACCACCTCAGGTACTCCTGGGGCTGGCTGGGAGGTGCAGAACTTGTCCTTCAGCTGCTTAATGCTGTTTAAACAGTTGCTTCAGGCACAGCACATTAAAGAAGCTCTCATCTAGGACAAGAGGTAATGACTTTACACTGACAGAGGGCAGGTTCAGGTTGGGTACTGGGAAGAAATCTGTACTGTGAGGGGGCACTCTGGTTGCCCAGAGAAGCTGTGCCTGCCCCACCCCTGGAAATGTTCAAGGCCAGGTTGGGCAGCGTCCTGAGAAACCTGGGATAGTGGCTTGTAGCAACCTGGAAGTCCCTGCCCATGGCAGGAGGCTGGAATGAGATGATCTTCGAGGTCCCTTTCAAAACAAACCATCCTGTGATTCAGTCTATAAAGCACTATCATACTTACAGACACCCATTAATTTATCTCCTTTTTCTTTCCTTCTGCCATTTTCCAAGTCATCCTCTGAGTGGACCAAGGATAGAGAAGCATGTGTGTTTCGGAAACGTGTATAAATGAACATTTAAAAGCTAGGTGGGATTTTTATCTCCTCCTTGCACTTTATACTTTCTTTTTTCTCTCTCTTCCACAGTAACAGAAATATTCAAGAAAGAAATAATACCCATCATGACTACATACAACCTGCCTGGGTATATTCCTCACATTGTAGGAAATATAAACATATAAAGAAAAAAAACCTGCCTGGACTGTGTTTATTTCCAATGGCAGTGATGCATTTCAGCCAGCCCTAATAAGGGTCTGGACTCTGGTGGGATCTCTTCTGTTTCATTCCCTAACACTGAATGCTAAGTAATGGAATTACTAAATTCGAGTGTTGGTACCCTGTCTACAAGTTTTGTGGTATTTTTGCAGTAAACCAGTAAATTGACCTGGGGGTTCATAGGTATGGCTTGATGGAACAAGTGACCAAAGAATCTCACAGTCAGATCTTCAGGAGTTTTACAGGATGTTCTGGGTGTCAAGGACAGACCTTATAAAAATAGAAAGGATGATTCTAATTGAGGTCTCAAAGACAAACAGAGACTTACTGCTCTATTAAGTATTAAAATTCCTGCTCTCTATCTAGTCTATACAGGGGTTTGGATGTGTATTTAGGTTAAGGATTTTCACATGTGAATTTCTAATTTTGAATATATTTTGGAGCACTCAGGGAACACTGAAGCCCATAGGACAGCTCAGTGTGGATTAAATCCTACAGGCCCGTATGTAGTGACAAAAGTCTATGAAAGGATGTTTTAATAGACGAGGTCTTGGATTAGGATTTGCAGACTACATTTTTAGCTCAGCCACACACCACACATCCAGCCAGTTTGTTCCCCTTTTGCTAAAATAGGATGGATGTTTTCATTTGTCAGGAGTGGTATTAAGAGAACAAATCCAATAACTGTGAGTGTCTCAGATGCTGGTGATACAAAATGTCCAGCTGTTTGTGCAGAGAGTTGAGGTCTCTGAAACCAAAAAGTTTTCACCTTCTCTCTTTAATTTCATTATATGCAAAGAAAAGGATTATTTGAATGATACTCTAAATCTTGTTTGGCAGGTGTATTTAAAAACTTGGATTTTGTGGAAGGCGTAAAGATTACTTTTCCTGCCTGGGCTGGCTGATGCTCTACACCCACCTGAACCTCACTCAAGTGGCTGTGATGAGGGGGAGACAGCTGTGCTCTGCTTGGCTTTGGAAATAAAACCCACTTCCCTGGATGCCTCCCAGTTGTTTAGTATTTGAGGTTTTCTCCATGGGGCTTTGATTTTTCAGCATTACTCTTAGTCCTTAAGTAACTTTTTTGTGCATTTTCAACTCTGCTACCTTATTTTCTACATGTTAATGAAACATGAGCTGTTTGTTACAGTTCCCTAATCAAACTTCGGAACATCTGTGTGCTTAATGAGTAGTACTGCCAGTCTTAACTATTCAGGATGGCTGGATGATGAAAACATTTAACTTTCTGATTAAGGTATATACAAGTCAAAGCTGTGCTTCAGCATGGTGGAATTAAATCCAAGTGGTCTATAGTTTTCCCCAACAACAATAAACTTCTCTTAGTTTTTAAATGTACATCTCAAACAGAGAAAGTTGAGGCAACCAAAAACTAATCACAGTCAAAGAACTGGTGTTAAAATTCATGATCAGCCTTGTACAGAGAGCTGTACACCATGTACACCAGATGACTGGAAGATGGAGGTTTGATGCAAGTGGAGGATCTGGTATTTGTGACCATCTTACAGTTTCTTAATTTTACCTCTTTTATAACCTTTCGCAAAATTTTTGAATTTGAGGTGCTCCAGGTGGTCCTGACCTGGCATCCCAGCTATGGGATGGTGGCTGTGGTTGGGTGCATGACCTGGACTGCTGTCCTGGCCTGGCCAGGAGAGCCAGAACTATAAAAGATGAGACAGTATCATTCCTGAGAAATTCCAGAAAGAAAAGATGAAAACAGAGGTGAAAGACAGTTCAGGAAAGCTGAAAGGAAAGGAGCAGGACAGGCACTTTTTGATTGGATTTTCTACCAAAACATAGTGAAGGCTTCACAAGTTCATAAAATGGTGGTTTGAAATATAATCTCTTCAGGCAAGAGAAGCAGATGGAGGGGGTTCCTCTGTGATGGTAAATCAGGCTGGTGACAGGAGCCAGCAGGTCCCAGATCAGCTGGGCAGGAGCTCAATTTCCTTTTGGAGCCTAATTTCAAGCACCGAGGGATGTGTTCAAAGATACAGCTATGCTCCTAACTGAGATTTGTGCCTTTGAAAATGTCCTTCCTGCATTTCAGTGCAATCTCTCTGCTTTTGGTAGATCATGAGACAGTTTATAATCTCCTTTGATGCTTACCTCCAGGTAAACATGAGAGAGAAACACCTTTCATTGCTGCAGATTACAGTGAAATGAGGCCATGGATACTCAAGGCTTATAACCAGGAATTCTGTCTGATAGTTCCAAGAAGTTCATTAAAATAACAGGATATCATCATCACCTGATGAGGGATATACATGAACTGAGCTGGTTAATGGGGTCCTCCCCTACTCCTTGCATCCCAGAGTCATCTGCACCTGTGGGGCTGAATGGCTCTGGAAAACTTATCGCTAATGACTCTTAACTGAAAAGGACAGCTGAAAAAGTTAGGATATCTGGCTTTATTGCATATAATCAAAGTTTTTGTTGGTTGTTTTTTTGTTTATTCCATCTTGATAGGAGTTGACTCCCTCTAAAACATTGCATATGCATATAAACATTACTGAGATAAAGTTGCTGTATTTGACAATTCCTGCCATCCCCCATTTTCTTTCCAAGATGAAATGTTAGAGAACCTCTAAAGAATTTATTCAACAGTTTTATGTTATGAAAACATACAAAAGAGTTTTCAGCCCCTAAACAGGCAAAGTTCCAAGCTAAAGAAGATAAAACAGACACAAAGCAATTATTAATATTCAGATTTGCCTGTCAGACAGTGAATAAGGATAGTGATATTGAACATGGATTTTTCTGTATCAAGTAGCTGCATTGCCTGTTGTATGGTAGGACGCAGTGATCTCAAGGGTCTTTCTAACCTCTAGAAGTCTATATAAACACATGAAAATCAAACAATATTAAAGAAAAGACAAGAGAAATGCACTGTATTTTTACTAGCACTTGAAGAAGTCTAGATTAAAAGAAAAAAAAAAACAAAATAAGCATCTTCTAGGGCCTGCTGTTTCCTGAGAGAAATCTATAACCTGTTGACCCCAAAAAAACATCCTCACCATCTTCTGGCTTTGGTTTGATATTTCCCTGTACTAAATCAACACTGTGAAAAGAGCAATTAACTAGAGTGGTGGGTGAAGAAGTTCAAATTTATGGAGGACACTTGAGTAGCACAGCCCCAAACCTGCTCTTCATTTTCAAGGATGATGCCATTCCCTCTGCAGTTACAGCTAAACAGTGCTGCCAATAGGAGTTAATTCCAGATGTGAAGGACTGTCCTAACTATAAGAGATGAAAGATTACCACAGACCCTCATGGGGTTTAAATTGAGGAAGTTTTAGTTGCAGGAAAATCTCTGAATGACTGGCATCAAGTAAGATGTGGTCTTGGAGTTGTCAGTAAGAGGCACCCGAGCTTCCTTTTGGGAATATTCTACAAAGCTCTGTTTTGATAAGGAGCTCCAATTGTTGATGAGGAGAAGTGGTAGGTCTTTTGATTAAAGTGGCTAAAGTAATCTTCTGATACAGAAATTTTTATTTGATATGAGTCCTTCTATGATTATTTTAAGAGCAACTATTTATTGGACTGACGGGGTTTGGTACTTTAGGGATTGCAGTGCTTGAACCCAGACCTCCTGTGTTGCAGGGAGGGAGGTAATCACCATGCCACAGTGTGGATATTGCCCCCTTTTCTGTCTCTATTCCTCCTTTTTGGCTTCTCTCAAAGTGTCTCGTTTCAATTATAATGCAAATTAAAATCCATTTCCATTTATTAAATGAATCTTTGTTTTACAGCCAGTCTTAATCAAAACCCCAAGCCAGGCTCTGTTTCTGTACTTCTCTTTGGGGCTGATTTCAGTTGTCTTTAAGGTGACTTGCTGCCATTGCAAAGAACCCTCAAAGTGCTGGATATTTCAAACACCATTTAAACTTGCTGGAAGACCAGAGGGTTTGAAAGGCTTTAGCAGTTTTATCCAATACTTCCGTGGTTGAATTATGTGCCCTTGAATTACACACATTTACCACAGACCCTCACTAAAAATATGAGATGTTTCTTGGATTTTCTCCAGAGATTTCACTCACTAGGAATACTAAGTTTCCTATATAGCTCTCAGTTCTCTCTCTGTCTTCCTATGTTTACTCCTTGTCTGCAGTTTTGCCACTATTTAAATTTATGTCAGCTGCTGACACCACAACTTTTCCAGGTTTGAGGAGAGGAAGCAGTGTTGGTTTCCCTTCCCAGCCCCACCACTTTGATACACAGTTAAGCAAAGCTAAAACTTTAAATTATTTCAGAGAAGCACGTTGGAAAACATGGCAAGGAGGAGGCAGCTCAGCCCCTCAGTTCCCTCCAGCCGTGGAGTGACAGTTTCAACAGTGAACTTAATCCCTGCTTAATCCAATCTTCCCAAGTTAAATATTTCTTTGATCTTCAAAGAGAAAAATATGTCATTTTCTCAAATTCTTTATGTCAGAGGAAAATATTATCTGGAGATGAAGCCCCTCATGTCAGAAGACTTCCATCACCTGTTGTTGCATTTTCCATCTTCCTTCTGTGGTCAGCTTTTCTCACCCTCTTCCTTTTGTCAGTGTCCACCTGGAAGAAGCAGCTCCAGGAGATCTTTTATATAGAAAGACTGGTAGTTAATCTATGGCAAACAGTGGTGCTGAAGTTATTCTGTGCTGTGCACTAGGCCAAAACCTAGAGGTACTCAGAGTGTTCCCAGGTAAACCAGACCAAGGGAGCTGTGGAAATGATGCTGTGTTGCTCACCAGTTGCTTATTTTGCCAGATTTATTTTCTTTTCCCCACCTTGCTGCCACGATTGTGGAAATTATGCTGAGGGAGCAGGGATACTGCTTTCTGGTCAAGAGAGGTTGGGTTTGCTCCTAAAAGCTGAAGGGAAAAGACCTCCCTAGCATTTACTAATTCTATTTCAGGTCGAGAATTAAAAATAAGCAGGAACCAGAATAATATTCTGCCTTCGTTGAAGTCAAGTATTTTATTTCTTGAGAAAAAAAAAATAAAATGTCCATAATATGATGTTTAGGATTTGGAGGTTTTTTCATGAGTAATCTGCTCTTCCATAGGCAGATGCAGTTTGTATTGAACTTTTCCCCATACAGTCTCACAGGTGAAAATGAACCCTGTATTTACCACATCTGGCTGAATCATCTTCATGTTCATGGCATTGATAAGGTCTTGACGTCAGACTGCAGGCTGAAGTTTGCTATTTAGAGGCATGTCAGTACAGTGACATTTAGATTTGACTTGCTTTGGTCACTCTGTGCCCTTTATTGATCAAACCCACTGTACTGCAGATAGGTTAGTCTCCTAAGCTGTATATTGTATTAATACTAGTGATAAGAGAGCATCCGTTGGTGCTATTACTGATATACATCTTTAGTCCATTAAAATGCAAATTTTAAGGTGTGCAGCAGTAGAAATCTCTGCAACTTAAAGCACTGAAAAGCCTGGCTAATTATCACTCCAACTATTTTTCAGATAAGTGAGCAGTAAGTCATTATAAAATTCGTAATGTGAATCCTTTTATTTCCCTTGTCCCCTGACTATTGAGCTGCAGATAATCTCATAAGGCAGTCTCAGTTTCCAGAATGAGTGCCCAAAGGTTTATTCATTACTCTAAATTTGAAAGCAAATAGAGCTATGAGAACCAACCCATAGTTCCTATTATTTGTCTAAAGCTACATAAATATATGCAGCCCCAAGATGTGTAATTTATATCAACAAGACCAAAGATCAAGGATTTTCTTATCATGTAACTATCAGATGCCTCTTCAGTTTGCAGAGATGATTTTTGGGCAGTCCTGTTTCTGGTATCTTCTATTTCAAGGCTCCACAAGTACTTAGAGATTCATGCCATTAAATATGACTCAAGGACAGATCTGGCCTCTTTGCCAGCACAATGCTGCCCTTAGAGGACAGATATTTCAAAACTTGCCTAAAACCCTTTCATACACAAGTACCCCATGGTCTCCCAGGAAATTCCTCCCCTGAGCACTGAACTCCGGTGAGCCACTGCACCACTGCAAGCATGCCAGCAAAAGAAAGTGTTTTTATCATAATACAGTCAGAAATTTCCAGGATCATTTGTGCAATGGCTTTTAGGTATGCTTGAGCCTGAACGTCAATTTTTATATGTGTGAATACTCAGCAGGCAAAGTGTGCTATAGATTTCACTCCATCTGAATTTACTTTCCCACTGAAGCATCTCTTGATCTGGTTGTCTGGTATTTTTATAGTTATTCCTGTTTGAACACAGATGGCCCCATTGTGTTGCAGTCTACAGAATGAATGCAGTTGCTGTGATTAAATAAAGATACAGGAACAATTCAACCTTCTACTTCACACTTATGATCTTCCCCTTTAATACGACATTTATGATGACCATTTTCTCATTTTCCCAGGTTTCAACTCTTGGCCAGGCGATTATCTGTGTATGTGTTAAGTGAAACATTAGCCCTTGGCAATATGGCAAAGTGACTTTGTAATAAAGCAGGTCTCAGTATTTGCTCCAAACTGAAGAGAAAACTTTTCTTTGAGTTAAAGTTTAGTTAACTTTCCTCATGTCGATTTTTCTTTGACTCTATTTGAAGAGTCCACCTCCAGCTGGCTTTTGAGACGCAACCAAGATCTTTGAAAGATCAGCAGCTACATTAAAGGAAGAACAGAGAGCAGTGCCAATACAGCAGGTTAAACAGGAAAGTCAATGTCAGGGGCTTTAATTACAAAAATGACACTGTATGGCTGCACTGATGTACTTTGTGATAGTTATATGCAGTGCTGGAGAAAGGCAAACCAGATAACCTCTGCATAGGGTGCAAACAGGGAGAGATTTATAAATGGTGCTTATTGTTCCAGCTCCTGCTGATTTTAGGGCACGGAAGGAAGCAGTCCTGAACCCCTTTTCAGTGGGGACTGAGGATCATCTATCATCAGTGTGGGTTTGGGGTCCTCTCCCACAAAAATATTCACTGAGACTCAGTGAGAGCTTGAAGGCAGCAGGCAAGTGCTCCTCGGCCACAGAACATTTGAACTCCTCTCAAAAGGCAAATTCAGTTCGATGGTCTTGGAAAAGGGGCTCTTTAGCTCATTTGAGGGATGGGGGACTGGAGGGAAAAAAGAGTTTCTCTGTTAAAAAAAATATGTTCTGGTTTTGAGGCATTTTCTAAATGTAATTGGACAAGTGCAGCTCCCTCAGCGACTGCTGCCGGAGACTTTACAAGCAGAGAACCAAACACTTTTATGCAAGATCCCCTTCCATGCACATAGCTGCTGGCTCACCTGCAGGGCCCTGTGTCCTGGCCTTCCAGGGTACCTTATGTAATGGGGATTTTTACTTTTAAGCTATAAAGTAACAGAATAGAAGTCTGGGCTGCACATGCTTTTGCATGTGCAAAAAATAAAGGTGTGTGGGGGGAACCCATTCAGACCTCAGTGCTTCTTATGCATGGGTGAGTTGTTCCACAATTTGCACATGGCCATCGCCTGCAGCCTTTGCCTGCAGGAGTGTGTGGGCTGGTACCAGTTCAGGATCTCTCCCTCCACTGGTTTTGTGAGCATTTGACTTTCAGATTTGAAGTGCCTGGCTTGAGTCCTGCTTTCTGAGACAAGCCTTTTGCATGGAGTTGTTCTGGGGTGTGGGTGGCGTTTCTCTTCGTGTTAAGCTATAGTGGAAGAGAGACAAGCTAATGCAGACAAAATTGGCTTTTTCTGCCCCTGGCCACTTCAGATCAATGAGAAGATCTATGGAAACCCTCAGCCTGGAGAAAATAAAGAAAAAACAAAGGGAGAAAAGAAAACCTTTCTCCTGAGTGATCGTTTAAATCCCTCTGACAGCCTTGGCAATGGAGTTTCACTTTCTCCTGCACAATTCCAGCCCAGATTGTTTACTCTTATCTGCAAGCTTGTCTTCACTAGTTTTTTGCATTCAGTTAATTGATTGATTGCCACAAGATTGTTAGTTACCACAATGGCAAATCTGCCTGGGAGCTCCCATAGCATTTGTGGCAGTTCTGTTACCCTGAGCCACGTCCCGTGTTAACTCTGGAGAAGTATTTGAATAGAAAAACCTGCAGCATCTTTCTACCTGTTTGTGTGTGTCTGTCTAATATCCACAGACAATCTCTAGATGTAGCAAATATTGGGCCAGATTTGTGGCAGAGGAAGTAAAGGTGACCTTTCCAATTAAATAAGATCCTTGTAATTTTAGTGGCTGAGGTAAACCTTAGCAGGACTCAAGTAACATGTTAAAATACTGATTCCCACAGTGGAGATTGTTTGAATGTATGCTGAATAAAGCACAGGCAGCAGACTGTGGAGGAGCATCTTTAAATTAAAACGATAAGTTTAACTATGTCTTAGCAGAAAGCAATTACCCAGGCTGAAATTTGACCTAGCCATCAGAATTAATACACCATCATTCTTGAAGAAAAAGCCTTTGTATATTTAGATTTCATAAGCAGATAAAGGACTGGGTTTATATCTCAGGGGAAAAAGACAAATAGTAAATAGGAGTAGCTCTTGCAGTTGGCTTATTACAGAAAACTATTAAGATGTCATCCTTTGTATGGCTAGTGCCACATTTCCCATCACCTCTGTGGCACTTTACAGTGTGATTGCAGATGTGGTTAACACCTTTGCCCATACAGCTATGATGCTTGCATTCATAATATAAAACATCTTGCCCATAAAACTTTTTTTTCTCTTATATAATTTGTTGTGCCTGCATAATGGTATATATTTTTATTCAATCTTTTACATATAAATGAGTTTTATTGAATAAATGTTGCCATTGTCCATCCTCCACACCATATTTTAGCTCTGTAACTTTAGTGAGTTTATGATTTGTCTTCGATTCTATTGCAGTAACAAGTTTGTTTATTGCTTTTTAAATCTCTTGCACTGACACTGTGTAAAATTAAGGACGTGGTTAAATTCTTTATAGTTTCAGAGTGTTTTTAAAATTTCACATTTCCATAAAATTGGATGATCAGTGCCACAAATCAAACCCAAGACACCATGGCTAGGTAGGCCTGAGCTTGTGGCAAGTTGCTGCACAGTTTTAGTGAGGGGATTGAAATACTGTATAAGCATTTTCATCTAGTTTTATTGTTTTTCCTTTTGTTTTACAAGTCCATATAAATCCAAGCAGGGAATCAGTGTGTGGCTGGCCATATTTGAAGATTTTCTGAGTAAACCAACTTAATTTCCTCTTGGAAGACAGAGGATGTTTGTGTGTATATGAAACATTAATGCCAAGGCAGTGTGGATTTGAACAGGCTCGTCAGTTCCTCTTATTGACAGAAACTAATTACACAGCCCAGTCTCAGGGCTAATACATGCACAAATAATGTAACTATAACAAGAGAGGTCTGCAAACATTCAAAATAAAATGAAAACCCACAGGTCCAAATCCTCCTCTTCCTTAAATCAACAGGAGATTTGCCTTTTGGTGTGACAGGTTGTATTGGTATCCGTAAACCAGCACCAGGTGTGAAAAGTGATGGGGGTTACTCTGTTCTCTGGCTGGTAGAGCTCAGGATGGGACTGCAGCAAACTGGGGTGCAATGGGCTGGGCAGAGCCCTCATGTGCTGTTGGGGTCAATCCAATATCATGCTGGGGGCAAGGTCACATCCTCAGAGAATACAAGCATTGTGCTACTTTCAAGTGTCCTATGCTGGACACTACTAGGCTTCACAGACCATTTCCAGGATTTTTAAATCATCAAGGTTTAATATAAAGTTAATTAAAATGTGATTTATCACAGATTTCCTAATGTAGAACGGTTTGGGTTTTTTTAATAATGCAATAGTGACTAAAATTGTACTTGTATGTGCAAGCATGAGAATGTATTTGTGTTCTGTGTGTACCTCAGGTTTTGATGGGGAGACTTTTAATAGTCAAAATGTTGATTATTACAGGAAAATCCAAGACTAAGGCAAGTGAAAGACTTCCAAACAGCCTTTTCAATAGTGCAATGAGCACACATTCCTCCTTTTAAATTTTTGATCTAGTAAATGGGTGATGTGTCTGTCCCTTTGATTGCAGCAATAGGGATACATCTCAGTTTATAAAAAGATCCTTGTGGCTATTTGGCTCCATTTTGTTTGTGCTCTCTTTTGAGCACAGAAGTACTCTCCCTGCTAAAGGTGGTTGTTGAACTCCTTTCGTGCTCTGTAGCCTTTCCTAAAAAGCTTTACATTACAGGGTCAAGAGAGAGGATATCAGATTAAAAAATGAATCACAGCCCCTACATTCTCAGGTAATTCAGTGTATCAAGGAAATAGAGGAATTTCCATGGGAGTGAAATGGCAAGTAAATACCCAGTGAAACTCATGGCAGGGCTCCCACTGCCTCAAATGGTGTGAGAGCCTGACCATAACTCAGGCACCACTAAATTACCATTGCTGTTCCAGGGAAGGTTAGTGAGGTTAGTGATTGCTAGCACAGTAATAGGGAGGAATTCAGGGGCAGGGGAGATGTTCCAGGGTGGGAGGAAACAGCAGAATGAGTGAGTCCTTCTCCCTCGGCTGGGGAGTGAACAAATAACACAGGGGTTGGGAGCTGATTCCTGACTGCCACTGATGGAGATGGGAAAACAAATTAACTCCAGCAACAAGGTGGGGGTGAGTTTCTCCTTCTGCCTCACCAGAGCATGAAAGAACCAGGACCTGAACGGCAGCAAGGGTGGCTTGTGTCTGTTTCCTGTGTGAATGCTAATTTTGTCAAAGCAATATTGGGAGTTTTCTGGGTGCTGAGCTTGCTTTTGTTTTTTATGTGCCTTAGCTTCAAAAACAAGGGCACTACATTAAACACCTATGGGTTGGATTCAGGTCTTTAAAATTAAACAAGGTGCATTTAAAAGCTTTGCTTAAAAATATAGATGCTAATTTCCACCTTTATATCATCCCTCTTGCTGCACTATCTGCATTTCTTCCATGCACTTTAAGTGTCATGGCTAACATCTGACATGTGTTTCATTCTTCCTATCATGCAGTATTTCAAAACCAACAGTAAATTCTTTGCATAATGTATGGGCTGCTTTCCTTGGAGGAAAACTGTGCTGTGCTTCAGGGACCAGGCTCTGCCTGCGCTCAGCGATACAGCCCTGCTTGCAAACCCGAGCCACTGCTCCCTGGTGAAGTGTTTCATGTCTATAAATGTGGGGATGTTTTATGAGGTCCACACTCAGCCTATGATCTAGACTGCTCCCCAGCTGCTTCTTTTGCTGTCTTTCCTGGAGATAAAGGTGTGTCTGAAGCCCTTGCAGGTAGATCACATTGGGCTGAGAGGTTGCTCGACTTGGCTAGCAGTGACTGCAGGGAGCTCAGGGAAATCTTTACTGAGAATTCTTTCTCTGGAAATCTGCTGGGAATATAATTAGGTAGCAAGTCCAGGGTGAGTTGCATGCTGCTACAGTCAGCCTAGTTTAACTAAATAGGTTATCTTACGTGAGTGTTACCCCAGCTTTGGCACTGATGCAGGAATGCAATGGGAGTGCAGCCACGTGTAGGGCACTCAGGGGTGTGGGGCTGCAGCAGCATCCCAAGGATTCCTGCACTTGGCTGTATTGTAAGAGGAGAATGACATTGAAATTACTCATACAGAAACGACAGCTGCTGGGAGGATGCTTATTTGCAGTGTGGAGGTAACCACATTTTGGAACTGGTAAATGATGTTAGGTCAAATACTCCAGGGGTCAGGCCTAATTAAGATGTTGGTATCAGATCCCAAACTAATTATGCAGGGAAAGTGAGCTCTGTATCGTTATGTGTGAGTTGTTTCATTCAAAGGTATCGCACATGGGTTTGTGTAGGGGAGGGAGACATGATCCATGGTGCAAGTGCTGTGCTGGAGTCACAGCAGATCAGTCAGTCCCAGCCTGAGCCAAGCAGCAAAGGGGCCAAGCAGCCTTGGTCACTCAGAGCTACGAAAGCCAATTGACCAGTGACTTATTTTTTGGAAAACAGTGGTGTGTGCCAGAGGATGGTCCACACTCTGTCAGCTGCCTTGTTCATTGTAAATAATTGTAGTAAATACTCTGGGAATTGTATCTGTGCACTGAGGGCACTCTGCAGCCACCCTGCTGGTCATCCCCAGAGCACACTGAACCCATGAGCAGTTCTCAACTGACATTGCTTAAAACAAGGGGCAGACAGTCAAAATAGAAATTATGAGTGTCTCCAAGGATGTAGAAGGTTGCTACAGAAGTGATTGGTATAATTATTTTACCCTTGTGTCAAGAGGAAACAGGTTCATGCTGAAGGAGAGCAAGATTGGACATTAGGCAACAGCTTTTCTAATGCTGATGATAAGAAAAGGTGGGAATAGTGTTAAAACAAGACATCACCCTCTGAAGTACATTTTAAAAGGCTTCAAAACTAGGTTAGACAAACATCTGGGACTATAACCCTGTGACAGCCATGGAAACAGTCTTTTTATTGCAACTCTTCCTCCTGATCTGTGGCTTTCCCTGCTGCAGTCTTACAAGCCCATATTCTTACATAAATTTCTCATAGCTCATCTTTGTAAATAAGTAACAAGGGTTTAAAAGGGCAGTTGTGTAAGGGTCTTGCCTACAGGGTGTGGTATCGAATGAGAACTTCAGAAACTGCCATTGTACAAGGGACTGCTCAAATCCTAATGACATCTCATTTAAGCCAACAAACTTCTCCTCAGGCCAGTCAAATTTTGGAGTTACTGAGTAACTTATTTGAACTCTCTGTGCTTCAGAGTTTCCTGGATGAGAAGACAGCCATGTACAAATGGAGAGCAGGACACCGTGTCCTGGTTTCATAGAGACAGCCCATGTCACTGAGTGCACTGTCCCTGTTGGTTTTCATCAGGGCATTAGAATGACCCAATTTTCCCCTGCTTTGCTATTATCCTCCCTTGCTTATAGGAACTGGTGATATATAAAATCATCCTTCTTTGAAGAATGTCAACTGCTAAGACTTAAGGACAGGTAGTGGAAATTGCTTGTAGAGAAAAGCTTCCAAAAAACCACAGTTTTTGGACTAAGTGGTTTTCTGTGGATAGGCTGCTTGGCTCATGTCCATGACATGTTGCACAGGGCTCACTGCTTTCCCAGAGAAACAGTGAATAAACAGGCAAAGGGTCTGGGGAGGTAGCAGCCAAAATAAAGACATGGGTAACAAGAGAGGTTGCCACAATTACATCTTCAGACCCCATTTAATAAAAGGAAAAAAAAAAAAAAACCCTTATAGACCCTTCCAAACAAAACTAATAAATGCATTATAATCAGATGCTATTACAATCTAGGTCTGCTTGAAATTAATATGTTTTGGACTGAAGTTCACTTTATAGATGCCTCTAAATAAGTTAATATGTTCCCTACTTCCCCCTTACTCCTGTCTCTTAATGAATAACAGGCTTAATCACTCCAGTATCAAGATAGCCTTTTTACAGCCATGCAAATGTTCTTTGGTGTATAATTTGTATATGCTTCACTCATCTATTATCATTGTTCTTTCTAAATGAGAAAATGCAAATGTTGCACCAAGGGCCTCATCTTCACAGCTTACCAAATGTAATTCCTGACAGCAACATGAAGTTGTTTAGCATAATTTTCCTGTTAATAAGCTGCCAATTACAGTAATTTAATTCTCAGTTTCCAAAGACCAAAAGGTATATGACGATTTCCAGTGCCCTCCCAATTAATGTCTCAGGTTATTATTTTGGTATGTCTGAGAAAACAGTAAAGTGGGGAGGACTCAGTTGTTTAAAGATAATACCAATGCAATTTCCTTTCAAATATTCAGAAGTTTTTCTTATCTGAAAATGTGATTTTGTGTTTTTGCAATCCCCCTTGCATGTGCACATTCACAGGTATAAAACTACTAAAAACAGCATCAGATATCTGTATTATATATGAATGTGAGTCAGCTTGAAAAACTACCAAATAAAACTTTGTAAAAGCTCTTAGAAACACCTGCCAGCAATGAAAAACTTTTTTCTTCTCCCAGTAACTTCTGGTTTTTGCTCAAATGCTTCCAAAGCTCAGGTGATTACGCAGCACTTTATTAAAGTCAGTGGGAAATACTGCAAGAGAGAAGGGAAAAGAATACTTAAAGAAGCAATTACATTTGGAGCAGCTCTTCACATACAGTGTTTTCTGTTCAGATCTCAACTTTTCTCATTAAACAGAATTTGCATGAAAACAGAATCCCTGTTTCTTAAAGAATTTGTCTGCTCTTCCTGTTTATTTCCTATCTGCTTCTGACATCATAATTTTCCTGATACAACCAAACAATTTCTGAGGCAAGTCAGGCTGATTTTTAATTGAGGACTAAGCAATAGAGAGTATCTTGGGAATTAAAGGTGCTACTTTCAATTCAAGTATCTCCATGAGTAAATGTGGGAAACAAATGCTTTGATTTAGGGAGGAGTTTAAGGAAATAACTGAGGTGGATGGAGGTTTTCAGTTATCTTGCTTTGGGTGATGACTTTTCCCATCCTGCTTGGAAGCAGTTCAAGAACCTGTCCCATATTTTCTGATGTATTATTTCTTTCAAGAATACATTCACAGCCTCTGTGAACAGATTTTGCAAATCTGCATTTTTGTCTTGCATAGTTGCATCTCAGTTAAAAAAAAACCCCACCAAAAGTCCCCCCAAAAATCTAAATCCTCAAACCCCAACAAACAAAGGAAGGCAAGAGAGATTTCACCCTTCCCCTACTGTGGGATTTGCAATTGTAAGAACCTGGGCTGACCCTGCAGGAGGACAGAAGCAGGCAGCAAGTGATTAGACCCCAAATGTAATATTTATTGGACATGCAGGAGTCAGGTTTGGCAAACAAATTTCCATAAATACTTGCACTAAAGTCTGTTCTGGTGTCTCCAAACACCTGGAGTCGGCTGTTTCAGCATTGTCAGTGCTGGTCCCTGTAATGAAAATGAATTTAATCCTGTGGAAGCATGGTTAGGTCAATGCTAAGCTGTTTCTGAAATTCCACCTTCCTGTGAGCTGTGCTCAGAGCACAAAAGCCCAGGTAGTGCCATCACCAGGGTGGATGCATCACCCAGGACTTTCATCAGCTGAACCCAAGCAGCCCCTGTGCCTAAAGAGCTGCCCCTGCCCACTTATTCTGGTAGCCAGCAGAGCAGTTTGCTGGCCCAGCTGGCTCAGTGCAAGATCAACATAGGTAAGGGGTGTCCTTCACCCAGAGGTGGTGGCTGAATCCAGGATCCTGAGGCATGTGCACAAGCACTGTGAGTTGGGGTTGCTTAGCCTGGGGAAGGGAAAGCTCCAGGAAGACCTCAGAGCCCCTCCCAGTACCTGAAGGGGCTGTGGGAGAGCAGGAGAGGGGCTTTAGGCAAGGGCCTGGAGTGACAGGAAAAGGGGCTTCCCACTGCCAGAGGGCATGGTTAGATTAGATTTTAGGAAGAAATCTTGACTGTGAGGGTGGGGAGGCCCTGGCACAGGTTGCTGAGAGAAGCTATGGCTGCCCCATCCCTGGAAGTGTTCAAGGACAAATTCAATATGACTTGGAGTAAGCTTGTCTAGTGGAAGGTGTCCCTGCCCATGGCAGGAGGTGGAAGGAGATAAGCTTTAAGGATCCTTCCAAACTAAACTAAAATTTGATGATTAACACCAGGACAATCTTAAACAAGCCAGTGTCTACAGCATGGCATGCTCTTTGCAAAGAAATTGTAATTTTTTTCTTTGAGGAAAAAAATCCAAGTGAGCTTCTTTGGGGACTTTATTCAAACATGGAGCACATTACTAAGCTGGTTGCACATCTTTGATGTTGATGCTCGGCCAACTCCTCCCCAGTGCAAAGCCTCAGGCAAGGGCTCCAACAAGAGAGGCTCTTCCAATGCCCTGAAAGCTAAATTGAAACTACGTTATTGAAGTTATTAAAATTTAAGAAGGTGCGAGTGCCTGTGCTAGCTAGGTACTTTTTGATAAGTATGTACTATTAATAGCACTTTAAAAATCCCAACTCAAGATCTGCAGTATAGGTATTTTTCAAGATGCTTTTGACTATTATGAGATTAATGGATATGGAGCAGTTTGAAACTGGTCCATTAATTTTAATCACTTATCTCCGTTTGTATTAATGAGAAAGAAGTGGGCAAATCCTACAGAAAGACATGAGAATATATATATCTTATATACCTTAAAAGCATGGTGCTTATGCACTTTGGATTCAAAAATTCTTGCCAAGCACAGGAAATAACTGACAATGGAATTTTTCGGATAGATGCAGCTGGGCAGGGCAGTGATATCTGTAAATGGGCAGTGCCACTTCTCTGTTAGGTTAAGCAAATTCTGAAATAAACCTGGAGAGTGAAGTAATTGTATTTCTTCCTATTGAAGACCTTCCTGTGTGGACACTGGGAGAGTGCTGGGGTATGTTTGCCGGTGTTTTTACTGTGAGTGCAGTTTTATGAGACTGCTATGGGGTTTTTTTCACTCACTTGAATGTTTGGTTGGTACTTAATGACTCAGATCAATCATATCACTTTCAAGTGCCTTTGATATAAATTTTATTTATTTTTTTTTTTAGTTTATAGACTTGAGATTCTGTGCTGTTTCCTTGCTGGCCTTGAAGCTAGCGGGTGCTCTTCTTTTCTAGGCTGACCTCTCTCCCTTGCTCTCACTGTGAGCTCACTCCCATAGCCCGAGGCTGGAGAAGCACGACAAGGGGCTGCCCTGGGACTGGTGTCAGGATGTTAAATGGAACAAGGAAAGAACTTTGTATGGGAGTGACATCCATGTGAATCTGACCAGGGGCACCACCTCTGCCCACCCATGTTAGGTCTGTACTTTGTCTGCCTGAGGACCAGAACCCCGTGTTAGTTGCTGCTAATGATGCACCTGCAGGCTGAGGGCTGCTGCCATCCTGCTGGCTTTGTGCTTCCTCATCAGGCAGCCCCGAGGTGATTTAACACAATGGGATGGGATGAGTGCTCATCACTAGGAAGCCTGCAAATGTTTGTAGTTATAATTAGGAAATGTTCTAACACTCCTATTAACCTGATTGATGTGAAGTCTTGCTTAGGCAGAAAACTGATTTTTCCCCAAGTGACTCCAATAGAAGATCCATTTAGTTTGAAATGGAACTTAAAAGGAGTGCAAATTACTGATGATCCCTGTAGCCAATGAACAAATGATTGGTGCATCTTCAAGGGTTTGCAGTGATGGGAGAAACCCCAAAATGAGGATGTATGTCATGAGGGGGTGACACTTTTTGATCCAGCAGGTAGGACCACAGCAGTGTCTGCATGGACATGTGCTCCATCCCACACCAGGCTGTGCCACTGATCCAAATCAAAGCTTGCTGATATTGCCCCATCCATACTCACTATCAAATTTAGGACATGTCTGTCCTAAAAGGACAAGATCATTCTATAATTGTGAGCAGGAGAACCAAATAAAAAGCTAGGCTGGCTTTACCAGCTTTACCACCACTGGCTTTACCACCTCAGCACTGACAGAGGTGTGTCATTCAGGACCAGGCTGGTGTTTGTGTGGTGTTGAGCTGCCCTTGCCACCTTGGGTGAATGCTATTTCTGACACCGCTGTACTGCCTTCCATGGTACCATGAAGATGTGCCCTTGCTGACCTAGCAGAGGGATAAAGAAATCTGCTCTCTTTTAAATATCATTCTAGGAGAAAATGGCCACTTTTCAGAAATAAAATGGTTTCTGTTCAAGGTTTACCCAGTACAAATGCAATAGTGATGCAGCTGAAGCTGTGCTCTGGGGCTCTGCACAATGCAGAGTTTCTGACCTAAAGAAGAGCTTGTGTGCCCAAAAGCATTTTTGTTCTTTACATGTATTCATTGATTTAATAAAAGCTCATAGCTTTCCATGCAAACTTTGCTGTCTAAGCCATGAATTAAACTCCTGTGTTCAAAAGGACTTGGTATTGACCTTAAAACCACTGAAAACCTGTTAATTTTTAGGCAGACTGAAGAAGATATATAGAACCAGGGTGCATCATGCTTCACTTGTAAACAGACAAAGTTCTGTAGCATAATCAAAGGACAAAAATGAGCTCTAAGTAAAGGCAATAGAGAGCCACAATGTCAGTTATTCCACTCCACTTTGTCCCATGATTATTTATGTATTAGTTGAAGCCATAATAATGTTAAAGTCACCCTCACTAAACACACAACACTTTGTATTTTGACAGCACTTCATAAACATTAATGAATTAAGCTGAAGTAAACACTTCTCTAAGATCAACCTTTCCTGAACAGAGCTGCAAAGGCAGATTAAAGGCAATGAGGAGCACATTGCAGTTCAAGCACATAAAACCACTCATCACCTGTTCAGAACTTGAGGGGAATAAAATTTGGACCTTCTGTATGCTGCAGACTCATTAATGAAGTATCAGAAGTGACTTTTATGTGCCTTGTAATTTGAACATTACACTAACTTAGGGTAGGAAGGGTCAGGATAAAAATGTAGTTCAAAAGGACCTTGCAAATCTCAGTAATTCTGGACTTACAGAAATAGAGAAAATCTGTGCCTATGTGCTTGGAAAAGAAATGGAAGTTTTACCCCAAGTGCATCTTGTATCTTGCTGGTTAGTTATCAAAATCCAGGTGATGCCACCTTCAGGGTGTATGTTCATGTAAAAAATCCCCCAGGTGTGAACCAGTGCAGCAGAGCAGGGAGCGATGCGGGGATGGTCAGCAGCGTGTGGCACAACAGGGGATTTTGATTTCTGTAAGGAAGGTATGCAGAACTGTTTGCTGGCCATGTGTCTTTTGGCAGCAGCTGCTTTTTGGGTGACCCCTGTGCTCAGCAGAAGCAATGTTTTCTTTGCCTGAAGCTGTGGTCCCCATTCTGTGCCCTGGGGCTGCTCCCACCTATGGACAGCACCAGGCTGGCTGTAGGAGGTGCAAAGTGCTCACAGGCCAACTTTTTAAAGATCTTTTACATAAAAATGCTACTTGTCTGAGTTTGAACAAGCAAAACTCAAATATCTGAAAGTTTTTCTGCTGAACACGCAGGAACTCCTGAAAGCAGACTAAATTCCCAAAAAATACAGACCAAAAACTTCCTTAGCATCTTAATGATCCCTTTGGGAAAGCTGGCCAAGTCAGACAGTAACATTCAGTAAATCCTTGTTATCTGTGCTTGCTTTACTAATGAGCCTGAGTATCATATTTAAATCCCTGTAGCTGTGTCTCATACATTGGCTGCTGTGAAAATAAAATATTTCCATTCAGCAATTGGTGTATATCACGGGCAGCTTGGCTGTGCTCCCGAAATGTCTTTCCTGTTATTAGTGTACTGTGGGCCTTCCAATGGTCACTGTGATGGATAGCATGGTGGAGGCCATCAGAGGCAACATTTCAAACCAAGAATGCTACAGCTATTGGAGGGTAATTGAGATATTGTGTATTTACACAGGTCTGCCTCAGAAATATTCCTTTTGCAAAGGTTACATTTGATTAAGGGCTTTCCTCCTCAGATCATGGCAAAGTCAAATTCAAAGAGCAAGAGGAAAGAAATAGAAAAGGAAGCTGGAAAAATAAGATGGAACTTTTCTAGTACAGCCCAGCTAATGACTGGTGATATTGTTTGGAAGCAGATGGATGAGACTTCCTTTAGGAGGCAGGATTTTTCAGTGATATGACCTATTTTCTTTTGATCAAATTGATCTTTTTGATCAAGCAATATTTTGGGTAAGGCTCTCCTTCCTTGGTGTGTTTTTCTGCATTTTTGAGCTGAAGTAAGAGGAACAAATTATTATTTGTAGATTTATGTAGGTCTGTGTCCCCTAAGGCCGTAAGTAAAATCAACAGGCTCAAAGCTCTGCTGAGGTTGTGTTTGGGAAGCTGTGCTCGGTCCCTCTATCCTAAACAAGGACTGGGACTGCACTGCTGTGAGGAAGGCAAAAGGATTTTAGAGTGAAAACACCCAGCCAGCCTAGCAGATAATTGTACTTTTCACTTTCAACCTCTGGGAATACTCCTGAATGAGATAGAGGAAACAGCATGGGTGGTTATGAAGAGGCTCGCAGGGAAGGTGTGCTTCTAAGTGAATTGTTGGTTCTGAGAGCACAGGCTGTCTTTGTGTGCAGTTTTTATGTCCTGCTGCTTCATTATCTCAGTAACTTATTATAGTTTTATGTCTCTGTTGTGCTGCAAATGGACTGCCCATAATCCCCTTTTTATAGACTTAATCTGGTGGGTGATAAATGCCTATGGATTCAGCACAGCATCTTCCTCTTGGTGGTGGAGGCACAGTGTGAGCAATTCCTAGGCAAGCTGGAAACACCCCTCATGCCTGTATTTTAAAATCCCCCCTATTCCAATCTGACTTTAAATAGGTGTTGGTGCTGACATTTCTGTGTGAAATACAGCGCTGTGTTTACTTCTGGAAAGATCACTGCCAGCTGTCCTAGCTGCAGTATTCAGTATGCACACTGTGCTAATCTAATTAACATCCCCTCTGGAACCTGGAAGTTAACATTGGACAAGACCCTAAAGCTGTTTTTGAAGATTTTGGTAGCTTGGGTACTTGCTGAGACAGGCTGGATGAATTCTAGAAACTGCCTTCTCAAACATTCAGTGAAATAACTATTACAATTTCATATTACCTGTACACACAAGCCAGTTAATTTGTTTTCAGTGAACATTTGTACAAGTGAATTATTCACCCATCTGCAATATTTATCTTTAAAATGACTAGACAATTCAGCTCTGTGTGGAGATGTGCCTCCGTATGAATTCATAAATCCACGATCACTGGCAGGACATTTTCTGCAGCAGCTGATGATCTATTTATTCTCCCTTTTCTTCTCTCCAAGGGTTAGCCCAGACCCTCCTGCTTTGACATGAACAGCAAGCAAACAGCTTGTAAAATATTTAATACTTCCTAGTTTGAATATGAAGCTCCAACAATGCTCCCCACCACTGCAGCTTGTCAGGTGAGCAGCTCTCAGATTATTATAAAGTAGCTATTTTGTGCTAATTTTTTTCCTCTCACACTGCAGACATAATGAGCATAAGGGATTATGTGATGAGCTGAAATTACTGAGCTGAGTGAGGAATTGAAAATGCAAATGTAGAGCCTTTGCTACTATTAATGGTCAGCTCTGAGCCTGCTAGCAGAGGGAATGCTTTTGGGACACAGTGTTTATTTCTGTTCAGAGATTCTCAGAGCTCCCACACTCTAGGGCAGCACAAAGAGGACACAGAGGGACAGAAAATCACTGTTTTAGATAATCCTACCAATATTGTGTTTACTGGGATTGCCCCAAGGCTGGCACTGGCCCTGGCAGGGAAGCACCTGGGATTGCTCTGTGCTTAGATGGCCAATGCTTTTCCTGGAGGTAAAATGGGAAGAGTCGTACTGGCAATTACTGGCCTAACATAATGATTCAGAAAGTTGTTTCAATAGCTTTACCTTCAGAGAGTCTCAACTTTAAAGAGCAGTAAGGATCTTTTTAAAATGCCTTTGCTGTGTGGTCATTAATAAAGCCATTCTTTGCCAGGGATGATGAGCTTCAGGGACTCCATCACATGAGCCTGGAGATTTGGGGCTTGATCTCAACTTGTACAAACTAGAGCAGTTCCAGCCAACTAAGCAGTAATTTCCACAACCTTAGGAAGCAGTCCTGAATATCCATGGTTTTGAAGAGCAAATTTGCTGAAGCATTTACTTAAGACATGCATTCTGTGGCTATCTCAACACTTACTGAAGTGCTGAGGACTGAGTAGTGCACTGAACCGTGCTGAGTGAGGGACAGCTTTACCAGCAGTTAGTAATTCCTGCACTGACACTTGGGTCTAATTGCTGACATGCAGCCTACAAAGAACTCTACCTGAATTTCTCTCCAAAGAGTCTCTTTTTTCAAATATTTTCTTCATCCCTCTCCTGAAAAAATGAGAAAAGCAGGCTTCTCTGAGACAAAAGTATTTTTTTTCATCAGGAAGGAAAGGTTAGATTTGGCCTAGCTTTAAATTATTCTGAAATGACTCACAGATTTTCCCTTGAAACTGAAGTGGTTTGCTGCATTAAAGAGACTTGTGAAGAAAGCAGCTAACACACAGTAACCTATTTCCACCAATTTTAGGATTTAAGTTCTGCTAATGGCTATGTACCCTTTGTTAACATCTACATGGAGAACAGCATGTTTTACACTTGAACTTTGGTATCTGAAAGTGAGAACAGTGTAGCTGCAGTTGTAGTTACGGAGCAGAAATGATCATACCCACTCTGGCTCTGACTGTTAAGTACCCAAAAAAGAAGCTACTAGAGAGTAGATGAGTCATCTCCTGTGACAGGAAAGATTTGCCTAGTAAAGGGAGAGTCTAAATCAAAATTCTCCTGGATTAACTAGACACCAGCTTTCTAACCTGTGTAATTTTGTTATCTGAGCTGCTTTCTCTCCTGTGCCTCTGTCCATGCTCTAATTAGAAGGATAACTAACATAGCAGTGTGACATTGCTAACAGGGACATTGAAGTTTTAGTTGAACACGCAAATTAGCTTTGAGGTTTCCTGCAGTCCTAAAGATTTTATGGTAATTTTCCATTTCTGCATAGGCATATTTGCATTTAGCAAGACAGTTTAGCTCTAATCATCTGTCAGGTGTTGCCAGTCTGCTGTCAGTTGGGTAGATCCATCAGCTTAGAGAGTTTTTAATATTACTGTGCCCATTGTCTTTAGTGGGCATCTGGAAGCTGGCTCCTGGGGACTGTTCAAGGATATTGCAGAGCTAAAAGGGCATCAAGGCATCAGTCTGACCTAGTGAACCTCCCAGACCAAGTCTGCAAAATGCTGTAGGCAAACCAAGCAGCAGAATCTGACTGCTAATGCCTTGCGGAGCATTCCTTACCTCCCACTCTTGTTTTTTCATTTTCCTTTGATCTGATCTGATCAAGCACAAGGCATGGTGCAACCCCTGATTTTGCCCACAATTAGAGACATCTATAGGCACTTTCCACAGGCATTGTTTGTATGAACACCTCTTCATTTGGCTACTGCTACTAGAAAAAAAAAGGAGCAAATCAAGAATAACTTTGGAGCATAAATTCTCTGGATGTATCCTCCTCTCAGATTGTGTTTTCATTGCAGAGGCTGGGACAAGGCTCTTGCTCCTTTGTTCCCCTGCTGTGCTGAAATGCAGGTTCTATTATAATGGGGCTTTGAGCAACCTGGTCTAGTGGAAGGTGTCCCTGCCCATGGTAGGGGGTTTGGAACTAGATGAGATTTAAGGTCCCTTGCAATCCAAACCATTTGTGATTCTATGAATATCAAGCAATTAAAAACATAATATCCCTCTAACCTGTCTTTCATTTATTTTTCAAATTGGAGTGGTTTTTAGTGCTGTGCAGCGTCTCTCCTCCTTTCAACTATCACCTTCAAATTTCACAGTGTCACAAACGTCACTAATTTCCTTTGCTTTTCCAAACTATCTCCATTATTATCTTTGGGCACAACCTGCACCTCTTTAGACCACAGACAGCCAATCTGTTTCCTTGTCCCTCCTCCACTGGCCTCCCCTGTGCTGCTGCAGCAGGATGGTGTTTCCTGGCCTCTTCTTGTGGCTGTAGTCCTCTGAGTCAAAGGCACAAAATCCTGCCTCACTGCCCAGTGTGTTTTAAGATCATGCAAAGATTCATGCCAACTCACAGTTCCCCCTGCTGCAGCCCTGAGTGAGCTGTGACCAGGTGCTGTCACAGCCCAGACCTTTGCTAGCCAGCTCCTTGTCCAAGTGATTGTTTCACCAGCCTCGCTGGTTTAACAGCTCCATTGAAGTTCATGTAATTCCGGTTTCCAGTCTCAGTCTTGCTCCCTCTTGCTGTCCCTTTCTCAGAAATATAAATCAAACATTAATATTGATCAGCATTTAATGCCATGCACAAATAAAAATCTGCTTTCATGTGACATGAGCTATTAATAAAACATTAATGAGGGCAAAGGAGAAGGTTTTAAACATGATGGCCAGCCCATCTTTTCTCCTCCTCAAACACAGGAGGCAGGTGTCTGGACTTTCAGCTGCATTGAAATTTGGATTTGACTTTTAAATCCAGATTTGGAAAAGTCAAGGGACTTATTTCTCAAAAGGATTGACTGAGGGACCTCAGATGCTTTTATCCTCTGTACACACAGGATGTTTTCTCAAATACCAGTGCTCTGAATTTTAACATCAATCATTCTATCAAAGTTGGACAGGTTAACCACTTCCAAATGCCTTGCCTCATTTAGCCAGACATTTACTCATGTTCTGCTATGTGTCCCCCATGAAAGTACAGTCAGATTTCTAATGGTATGGGCTGGTGCTTAGAAAGCAGCAACTGAGCTCTGCTAGTCAAAGGGACTTTGAAAGATGAGTGCAGGCTGTGGTTCAGGGAGACATGGGCAGCTGGACACTGCTTGTCAGGAACCTCTCATGTATAACTTAAATGCTGAAAATGCCTTCTTGTTATTCCCCTATTAGCTTGAGGGGAGGGACAAAATAAGGAATTCAGGTGTAGAGAAAAGAACCAGAAAGTTAAATGCAGTTAAATCTGTTTGGAGGATTTTGAAATAAATCAGATTACTTTGGCCTCCTTATTACCAAAGCAGAGATCGCATCTCAGCTCAGAAAGACAAGCAACCTCACTCTTTGCTGTGTAAAGGGAATCCAGAGACAAACCTAAGAGAAAATTGAAAGGCAGGAAAAAATGAAAAATGGAAGAGGAATACAGGATGAGAAGAGCAGAGGACCCAAAGATAGGACAAAGAACACAAACATAATGAGAATTGCATCTATAAAATAAAAAGACCTAAGACTACTCTGTTGTAAAATTAGTTTTTTCTGGGCAGACTGTGAAGCAACTTCACCAGATATATCCAGCTACTCTGGATACACAAAGGCATTGCTGAATGCACTCCTGGTGCATTAGGTTTGATGCTCTCCTGGCTTACACCTGGCTTTGATGTGGTTTGTGCTGGTGTGTGTGAGAGAAGATGTACTCTGAGAACAATTGTCAACTAATAACAGTATATTAGAAAAATAGGGCTCAAAAGGTTATGAGAGCTGCCTAATCTGAAGATCTATCATTATACTTCAATCATCAGATCCTGCTAGGAAAAAAGCTACTCCTGGCTCTTTTTTTTATCATGAACTTTGAAGAAGCTTCAATGTTTACCAGTATCTGCTGATTGTTTGATCTTCAAGTTAAGTGTATCCCCTGATAGATTTATGAGCTGCTGAAAGAAAGCAAAGAAGAGTTGTGTTTCTACCACACTGTGGAGTAGCTAGAGACACTGAAGTCTTCTAAATCATTATTGTCTATTAGGAAAACTTTTGTTTTCACTGCTGCTGGATGACAGTTCATTTTAATTTTGCTTTCTGAGGATCCTCTCCATCAATGACCTGCAGTCTGCATAAGTGGGAATGTAAAGCAATTGACATAAAATCAATATTAATTCAGGAGTGTGTTGGATTTTTTTCTTCTGTTTCTAACAGGAATTTATCAGGTTGTTACGACCTGGCAGCCTGAGGCAGATGAGCTTCCAAATGCAGGACCCTGGGACTTGACGGGAGGCTTTGAACCACTGTTGTGTTGTGTGCTCAGCTAGGTATTGAGATTAAGTGTCAGTTCCTGACTTTCATCAAAACTGGTCACTCCAGTTATTTCCAACACTTAGAGACACTGGTCTAAGTTTCACAGCTGTTTCACTCAGAAATTTCTTGAGCAACTGCTTGGTTTTAGTAAGTGTTTGAGTAGTGTGACTTTGGCCCGGTTTAATTTTTTATCATTTTAGGTGAAAGTGAAGGTGGAGGAAAATATAGTTTTGGTTGGTTGGGTTTTTTGGTCATGTTTTTTAAGTAGGTCTAAAGCAGAGTTTGTCATTTGTGAACTTAGAATCAGGACTAGATTTTCCAACCACCATAGCAGAGATATTAGAGGAAAAATTAAAGGAAGATCAAGCAAATGTTCTGGGATTTTATTGAAGTTTCTCCCCACATGTAAGAGGTGAAGTGGAAGAAATCCCAGGGGTTTGGGAAAGAAAAGCTTCTTCCCAAGGATCAGTTTGGCACTGAAATCACTGCAGGATACATATGGTCTTTATGCTGAAGGCTGAGTTACAAACAATTTTCTTATTTAAAAACAGCACAGTATTTAATGTAGATTTGAAGCAGGTGACACTGGGAGAGCTCCAAGAGGAGCTTCTGCAAAGATCAGTGAACCAAGGTGGTTTTAGGCACAACATTTCAGGAGACTGAAGGGGAAAAATCTTAACTGCAGACAAGAGGTGAAAGCCTTCCAGTCTTTGATCAACACTAATCTAAACAGCCTTGTCAACAGAGGTCTGAGCTCAGGAGCTTTAGGGTTTATTTTTGGCTTTTCAACTCTTTTTTAAATCTTGAACAAATTGCTTTATTGCTTCCAGCCTCAGTTTCGCAGTCTTGAAATGGGGATTTGTGGTATTATCTCCCTTTACAGCATACTTTGCTACCTGTTTCATAAAAGTGTGTACTAAAAGTTTAGCCCTCTTTGTTGCACCCAAATCATGGTTTTCCATTAGCTATAACCAATGGGGAAAAAAGGCCCATCATCCAAGGAGGCTGATCATGGAGCCTCTCTCTCATAAGTGAGAGGAGAGGGACAAGGTCAAGGCTGCTGTGCATATCTGCCTCTGCGTGCCATGCCTCTGAGAGGGATGGAGGAGTTCAGTTTCTAGGGTTGTTAATCTGGCACCTTTAACAAGGTATCTATAAAAAGTGGGAAAAATGATGAATCATCAGTCTCAGGTCCTTTGCAAGTGCTCTTGTTAGAGACTGTTTGCAGTGGTCCATAGCTTTAGTCTGCAAAGAGCAATTCTGTTCATCGTCCTGTCTGCCCAGCAGATGAGCAAAATTACTGACAGCAGAAATATTCTGAAACAGAGGATATTAAGCAAGCACAGAGATGACTGATGTCTGCTGTTCTCCCAGTGGAGTTATCACTCATGTGATTTAAGTTCACTTCAGTGACATTTCTGCCCTTGAGGATTTCTCTCCTCCTTTGCAGAACTGTGTGCACTTTACTTGAAGTTTTGTAAAGAGCTGTGGGGAAGGATCTTCCCAGTGCAGGGCTGCATTTCCATCAGTGTCACAGGCATCAGTTGAGCAGGGCTTTTCCAGTAAGAGCAAATGTCACAAGTGTTCCAATGCTTGAGTCAGTTCTCTGCTATTAATTTTACCAAAGCTCAGGTCCTCATGTTAGGCTGTAGAGTCCTCAGCTGTCTGAGAGTCCACAACTTCATGTTACCCTGCAACAGCACTTTTTGTCAAAGGGGAGTCAGGCTGACTTCACAGATAAAGGCAATGGTAAATACTGGGGAGGATCTTTAGCTCTGAAATGGGTTTCCCTCAAAAATCTTCTGGCTTTAAGAACACACTGGTGGAGTGGCATTTGTGGAGGTTACCCATAACATGGCTTATGAGAACAAAGAAGAGGCAGAGGAGCTATTCCTGCTGTATCAGCTAAGGCAAGGAATAAATCCATCTTCTTACATCAACGTATGCATCAAAGCCTATAAATAGACAAATAAAGTAAGCTCATACAGTATCAAACTAGAAAAATGTGATGTAACGGCTTCATTATCATATTTATGTCTTCCTAATTGCACTCTGCTGAGATCACTTGCAAGCCTAGCATGTATTTCTGTATAATAGGATCAAGTGTATTTGATCTTAAACTGTTTTCAAGAGAAAGCTGAAATGAAAGGTGAGAATCAGAAAAGAGCATGAAAATCATTGCCTAACATTAATACTGAAAGTATTTTCTCTTAAGTAAACTTTCTTCCTGTGACCCATTTTCTAGAATCCATCTGTATATTTGTAACATGCTGTGGGAGCTGGGACTGAAGACCAAGGATTTCACAGGCTGGGTTGTCCATATGCTAAGAAAGCAGCAACTATACATGGGGAAGCAACCTGTGGCAAAGGGAAAACTATGCCTCCTGCAAAAATTATAATATTGACCAAAGTAATATTAGTATCTGGACTCAGAAGTCATCTCCAGCCTTGAAATACTTTTGGCTTCTGTGCTCAGTATTGGTTTTAGTCACTGGTGATTTTGAGTGACAGTTGTCAAAAAAAAAAATAGAATTCCTCATTTGGGAATGATCAGCTCTTACAGTAAACAGACAAGGAAAAGGATCTGATCTTTATCATAAGATGATAAATGACCCACAGAGTTTAGGAAAGGATTGTTTCAAATGTGTTCTTGTCACACTGTGCTTGTCACAAGCAAGTCTTGATGGCTCCAAGTGTTGCTAAGATTGAGGTGTATTAGGAAAGCTGCTTTCTCCTGGGCATGAAATTACTCCAACAGTTGCTAAGGAAATGTATTCCAGTAATCTATGGCCACTTCACATGTGCTGCAGATCACTGGCGATTGCTTCAGCAAAACTAACAGCTGTATTAATAGTGTGTAAATTCTTCAGAAAACAGCTACTTGCTTTATGCAGCAGTTGGAAAAGTGAATTGATTTAATTAGTGGATGTACATTTTGTTTAATGTGTGCATATTATTATTCTACAGATTTCACAGATGCAAACCCTGAGCTCACAGAAAAAGGGCATCTTAAGAAATCATGGTATCAGTTGTGTGCTCATGCTTTGGTTTGCACTGTGGGCTCTCACACCAGCAGGATCAAATCCAGCTGAGTCTCAAGCCCCTGGACACCTGCCCTGGGTGAGTGATCGTCCTTGTGAAGAAGCTGGTTCTGACAAATTGGCTGCTGTGGAGGACAGTGGCCCTACAGTGTGATATAACTTCACATTAGAAGCACTGCATTGAGATATGCTGGATAGCCTTTCCAAGAGGTCCTTGCCAGAGAAGCTTGTTTCTGGGACAGTGAGTGATGACTGAAGAAAATGAACAGTAAAAGTTAGAGGAAACATGCTGAAGAGTCTTACTGAAGCATTTTTATTCAGTATTAGTCTTACTCAAAGCTGCAGTAAGTATGAGCATTGCTGGAAGGATATACAGAGTTCTGGCTTTGGGAACCACCACTCAAAGTTAGTAAATAGTCCATTGGCTGGATCAAAACAAAGGGTAATGGATTCAAGCTGAGGGAGGGTAGATAAAGATTACATACTAGGAAGAAATTCTTCCCTGTGAGGTTTGTGAGGCACTGGCACAGGTTTCCCCCCCCCCCCCCCCCCCCCCCCCCAAGCTGTGGCTGCCCCATCCCTGGAAGTGTTCAAGGCCAGGCTGGATGGGGCTGGAGCAACCTGGGACAGTAGAAGGTGTCTCTGTCCATGGTAGAGGGTGGAAGAAGACAAGGATTAAGGTCCCTTCCAACCCAAACCATTCCAGGACCCTATGATTCCCTGACTGTTATTGCTGCCCACTCCAGCTCGCTGGAGGCAGCCCAGGGCTGTGTTTCAAGGGATGCTGAGGGATGCCATCCAGCTGAACTGTGCAGTCTGTGCTCCTTGTGTAGCACCCCAAATTGCTTCCAGGGTGGCTGGCAAACTTAAAAACACCTTGGCATAAGACTACTAGGCTTTAATCTCCCCATAAATTTGTCCAAGGACTAGGAGTGTTTTAAGGCACATCAACCTAAAGAAGGTTTAGAGTGCGCTGGAAAAGAGCTATAGTGCTGCAATTTACAGCCAGGAACACTCACCTGGACAATAAGAATCCTGGTGCATTGAGCTGAAAAATATGCTGCAGTGTATGGTATTGGCTTGTTTGTAATAAACCACTAGCCTGGTACATTTTATTGGTTTTACAGCCATTTATTGTTTTGTTTCTAGAAATACAGTATGTAAGCAAAACCGATAAAATAGTTTATTATATAGCAATTGTTCAAGAAGGGGAAGACCTATCAGAAAAGGTATCTCTTAAAAAGTATTCAGTGGGTGCCATGTATTAGGGGACAAAATAAAAGAGATGGTTGAAGACCATCAAAAGTTCTCCACTGTCTTTAGTCGGGCTGGAGAGAGAGTTCTTCACCAGGCCTTGGACAATTGTCTGTGAACTTTATCAGTTGAATCTCAAACAAGAACAAAAAGCAAAAGAACAGTATTTACTGGTGGTTATTTATCATGCTTTTATTAAAAGGTTTCAGCTACCCAGTGAGAAAGCAGAGGGAATCACCTCTGAGATCAGACAGATCCCTCAGAGGAGAGCAGTAATTTGACCCAACACCTATTGCATTCAGGCAGCCAGCTGTGGTTCTCCTACCCCTTCCTTTGGATTCTTCTCTTATAATGTTTGATATGTTTGTTTACATTAAAGAAAAATCTTTATAACCTTATCTACTTTCTTACCTCTTCTTACCTGGGCAGCATATCAATACAGTGCATATGATGAGCTAACAAATCCATGTGTATGTTTGCAAGATGGGGACTCTGAATTTCAGTATTGGTACAGTGAGGCTTGTTAATGACAAAGGATCAATTAATGTCAACCTCACAGAACCAAATCCAAGGAGATGCTGTTGTAAGAAAACCACCAGAGTTCTGATGATTTAAGACAGAGTAGAGTTTACCATGGTTTGTGCTGGGGATTTTACCAGAAATCTCAAGGAATGTACAAAATAAATGGCAAAATGTTGTATCAAAGCAGTTAGAGACCAGATAGCCTTAGAACATTTTTTCTCTTCTTTGTCTAGGGTTAAATAATTTATGTCAGTTTTCAAGTGCTCCAGAGCAGCTCAGCATTAGTGCCCAGTGTATTTCCAAGAGCAATGTTATCACTCTGCCTCTTCAGTGTCCATTCACCCTGTAAGGAGCAGCTCTTGCAGGAAACAGTGGAGTTCTGTGGTGTGGTGTTTGTCTTTCCAGCCCCATTGAACAAGACCCTCCTCCTTTATTTTTCCATGTAGGTAAGAGATCAGCCCCATTGGTTGGAGTATGGTGCTAATAACACCAAAGTTGTGGGTTCAATTTGGGTCACTCACCCCTGACTTGGACTTGATGATCCTTGTGGGTCCCTTCCAACTCAGAAAATTCAGTGATTCTCTGTGAAACAAAGTAAAAGAGCATCCAAACAAAAATTGCCTTCATTTCATGAGCTCCCAAAGGTCTAGGTGGTTTTGGTTTCAGAGGTACAGAATGGTTGTGGACCATGATCCCTAGCTTTGGACATGCAAGTTTGGACTATCAGCCATAGAAGGAATTGCTTTCCCCAAAGGATGCCTTTGAGAAACCAGATTCTTTCAACACATGTCAAGTATTTGACATGAATTAGGGAGGAATGTTTGGTGGACACTCAGTTCCACCTGCAGCCTTTCAGCAGCTTGAAATGTTCACTGTATCCCAGGTCCTATTTAGCCTTTCTGTTCAGCTGTCTGTAATTGAGCAGCTCTTCCCAGCACACCCACTACAGCTTCATCCTTAAACTGCAGGAACGAATTCTAACCTATTATTGCACTGCTTAATGATCCCATTCAGGTTGTTTTGGAAGAGTAGTCCTCATCGTCTTACCCCAGGGATTTAAATAGGCTCATATATCAAGGCCAAGCCTTGATAATTCCTTTATTTCTGGTGGCATTTTAAATCACACAGAAACCAGCAGCTTCTGAGCAAGGAAATAACTTCCTGCCATTAGGCAGCACCTATCACCAACCAAGAACACTCTTGAAATTTATATTCTTAGCTATGGCACTTGCTCAGAACTAATGAATTGGGCCGGGACAAACAAATCACTTTTTCAAATATTAAGTATCTCATCAAAGAATTTGCTTTCAACAATGTGTTTTAGCAGTAAGAGGTTAGGTTTTTTCCTTCTTTTCTGCGTTTTTACTTAGTTTCCAAGCCTATATGCAATTTTGTATTGATTTTTCCAACTGTATCTTTTAGAGCTCTCACACCAAGCCATTGTTTCAGTATACTCTTCTCTGTGTGCCCACATTCTCTGGTTTCTTCCTTCTCCCTTTAATTTCTTTAGTCTGTGAGTCAAAGATCCATTATATTGAGAAGGGAGCAAAACACTAAATCTTTCAAATCAAAATGAGAGCTTTTCTTTTGAAGAAATAATCTGCAATATGGTAATAATGAGCAATTATAGGAAATTGGTGGCATTTCAATGATTGTACTCCTATTGTTTTGCTCAATAGATATTAGTTCACATTCTAGAGAACTCCTTTATGTACTACTAAGATCATCCTTGTAAAATGACAGATTTCCTGACCTTTTTCCTCTTCAAAGGATTTTCACCAAGCACACTTGTTCCACAGAATAATTGTTGATAGCATTCCCAAACCCCAGGAATTTTCAGTTGAACCTCTAGCAGAGTGAAGTTTTTGAGCTTCAGAATGTGAAATTCTCTTGATCCCTGTTGAGAAAATCCCTATAGATTGATTTCTTTATAAATATTATTGTAGAAATAGAAATTTATTAGAAAGGCAGAAGAGGATGATACAGCTCTGTCCTTGGAGTGGTTTTTATGGGGTTTGGAGCTTCCCTTGCATAAGGGTGGGAGGATTGTGGCTGGAAGATAAAATTGTCTTCCAAAAAAAGACAGAGGTTGAAAGCAGTAGAAAGAATAATTATTGTCCAAAAATTCTTATTTAAGCAAGAACATCAGGTGTAGACTTGATTTAGGATTCAACTAAAGGCTGACAACAGTCTGAATATGGATGGAATCTTAGCAGGAGATTTGTTGCACAATACAAATACTCTAACATATGAATTGCTCAGTATTAATGATGCAATTGGAAATTAACTCACTGATGTAACTCTGCTGCTGCTGAATCCCATGGTGACATCCAAGCTCTCCCTATGAATCTTTCTCCACCATTTTCTCCATGAAGTTCTCAAAATGCATACTGGTGTCATATGATATCCCTCTGCAGCCTTGTTCTCTGACCATGCTAGCTTGCTCCTCCTGGCCAGATTTGCCAGGTATCCCTGAAGGGGTTTACCCCACAGACATGTGGTGATGAGAAGTGCACTGAATTAATTTACTTGTGCTTCTATTCCTGATGCCAGCTCTTGAACTCAAGTACTTCTTTGGTCTTTCTTTGTATTCAAGTTGATTGAGAGGGTAGAGCCATATACAATATTCAAATTGCTTTTATGCATGAAGAGATTTTTGAGAAATCAGTGCACTCTTTGAGTGACATAATTAATACATGAACTGGCTGCCCTTTAAAGACAGCAGTAATGTTCCTTACAAAGACCAATGCACTAATAGTACATTCAGTAATGTACTTTTTAAAAGCTAAATTCTTCATTGTTGGTATTTGAGTAGGACACAGAATTAGGCATGCTGAGCTGTATTTATTAGCAGAAAACTGATTATTATTACTGACCAATCTGCTTTTTAATGATTCAGTGAGCATGTTGTTTTTTATAGTAATGAATATGGGGCTCTTAATCAGGTGATCTGACAAGTGTGCAGTTTGCCTGGAAAATTATGCTGGATTGAAAGTGGTTTTATGAAGAATAAAAAGGGGAAAGAACCTATAAAATGTTGGCATTTAAAGGAGAAAGGGTCAGGAAAAGCTGAAGGAACAGAGCAATTCTTTGTGTTTATCATCTGTATGCAGGTATTTGGCCAAAATTCACAGTTAGTGTCAGAGATACATTATGCTCAACTGAAGACAAATTTCAGGTCTGATTTTAACATTTTCTACTGAAGGCTAAAGAAGAAGGACTGAAATGTTCTTTACAAGCAGGAGGGTAATATGGTACTATGAAAGGCCTCTGTAAAAATCAGATGGCTGCAACTCCCCTGGGCTCTGGGGCCATGTTTACCTTCCTCTAGTTAAAAAAAGAAATATTTATTTTTACTTTGAGTACATATTTGTCTCATTTCTTACTCACTTATGTGCCCCTAAGGCATCTTAGTCTTTCTACCAACATGATCTATTTTCTGATACTGATCTTCTCTTACTTCATACTCCTGAAAATACCTTCCCCTCTACCCAAGGGCCTGGCCTGGAGGATGCTGATGGGTCTTGGGGGCTGCTCTTCACACTCACCCCAGTCAAAGCAGATTTCACACTGACAAAGTCTATGAAAGGAAATAACTGGCTTGCACCTGACAGCAGTGATCGAATGAGGCTCCGTGGAGACTTCTGCTGACTTTGATGGCCTTTGATCAGTCAATAATGAGTCACTGTCACCAGTGACCTTTATCAATGTATAACCTGGAAAATGAACATACTGCTAAAAAATACATCAAACTTCTCTTTTTTGATTTCCCTTTATTTAGCAATCTCTCTCCCTATTCTGGCCTCTATGATTGACTAGAGTGTACTATTGCATTTCATTCTGTTGATCCAGTTGTAAGTGGGTGTCCAGTTCTGAGGTTCAACTTAAGAGCAATTGATCACTTTCCATTACAATTTACTTTATAAAGAAAGTACAAAAAAAGCAATTTTTAAAAGAATGATCCAAAAAATTAGTTCATGGAGGACTTAATGTTCTAAGAAGCTAGATAGGAAACTCCCTAGGGAGCAACTTCTAGGATTAGCACTACTGCTTTTCATATTCTGGAGGAACAGCAGAATTAACATGCCAGTTTTTGTCATGTGCTCTACATTCCATTTGGATAATCAGTGTCAGTCTGTGGCTATTGTTTCCCAGACCACTCACATGCTAAAGACTGACCAAAGGCTCATGAAGTCAGTGTAAAGAGCCCCGGTGATGCCAGTATGCTTGTATCAGCTCTAACTCACTGAGTTAGAGTTAGCACTGAGGCCCTGCTCATTGGGCACAACTTAATCTAAACAGTGTGTGTTGCCTGCAGGAACCACCTTTGAGTTTATAAACTTTCTTCTAAGCTTTAGGTCTGAATTTTTGCCTCAAAAGAATTTCCACTGAAGCCATTAAAACTTGTGTATAAATAAAACTCTTGGAAACAATAGTTGTCTGTTACATAGGAGGATCAGGTATATCTATTTCTTTTTCTTTTCCTTTCAATTTTCTCCTCTTCCACAACCAATACGCAGAATACTTGATTAGAACTTCATTGTAACAGGTATGTGTTCTTTATTTGCTCTGGGAAAAAAGTCATCAAATATGACAGACAATGGAAACAAGGCATGAAGGAATTTTCTGTTTTATGTTCTTAAAGAACTAAATGGAGCAAGGAGGCAATTTCAACTCTAGTCTCACAAATAACCTTACTTTTTTCCTCCTAGGTTCAGTATTATCTTTATATTGTGCACTGACCTCTTAAAAAGGGGGTGTGTGAAACAGATAGAGAATAAGGACCATCAGTGAATCAATATAGGTGAACTAACTCCAGAAGTAAAAGTGCATTGGAGAGAAGCAATATTACATTATTTTTGTATTGTCTGCAACACCTGAGCCTTGAGTATCATTTGGAAATACAAAAATGTCCTTTTATCTATATTGTGAGCCTGAAAGGATTCCCTGTCTGTTTGCTCTTTGTCATCAAAAGCTCTTGTCTATCATTGCACAGTATTTTGTATTGTCGTCTGTAAAACTCTGAAATTACTGTTTAGATTGAATGCCTCAAGTGAGCACTAGGTAAGCCAAAGAACATTGTATTTCCTTTCAAGACCTGGAGACAGATGCATCACTCAGTACCATCTTTCTCTGTATTACAATCACAAGGTGCTTTAGTGCTTTTGTTTCACAATGAGGGAAATTGCTCTTCTTTTAACCTATCTTGAAAGCCACTTTGTGGCACTTGTGAAATTTAGTGCAGAGATACTGTAAAGTTTAAACTTACAGTTGTGTGAGCATTAGACACTGATGTTGTCTGCAGTGGTCCTTCCCAACAAGCAAATAGATGAGAAACATTCACTGCAACCTCCACCCTCAAAGACTGAACTCCCACTGCTGCTGTTGTTATTATGGTAAAACTCAGGTAACTGTCAAAAACTGGGCTGCATTCTTCCAGGAACCATATAAGTTCAGAACAGTAGATGCTCTATGCTCTGATGAGCTCAAAATTTGAAAAGACAAGGCAACCTTGGCTTGAGTTTAGGAGTATAATCATGTTTTTCAATAATCTCACATCAACAAGTAGATTTGTAATATTTTTTAAAGGAAGGATTGAAAGCAGTTTTCAAATATTCTGATTCCCTGAACAGCTTAATATGTTTTTACTGTTCAAAATCATCTGGGTTGGAACTAGATGATCTATAAGGACCCTTCCATTCTATGATTCTGTGATCTCAGAGCACTATTTTCTTGAAAAACATTGGTGATCCAGTGAGCATTTCTACACAAACAACCCACTAAAACCAAACTTAGCTTCTTCTCTAAGCTTCCAGGGCTGAACACCAGAGCCATTGTCCTCAGGCAGCTGCTGTCCCTACCATTAGAATCTGTAGCTTTCTAGCTCGGGTTTAAATCACACCACAAAGCACTACCATAACTGACTGGTCCTTTCATGAAGCCTTCCAGATACTAACAGCTGCAGGAGTCGTGTGCTTTGGTTGCAATATTTGTTTTGAAGTACCTTTAATACTATAAAACATTTTTTAAAAAGCATGTTACCTAAAGTTAGAACACTTTCATTCTGGGAATGAAAGATTCAAAATTAATCTTTATCTAGGCTAGGCCAAGTGAGCTCATGTTTTACATTATTTATTATGAAGGTCAGCTATTATTCTTTTCAGTGTCACAGTTGCAGACATCCACTGTTTCCCCACATCCTTGGTGGAATAGCTTTCTAGTACTAACAAACTGGGAACCAGCAGAGAGTCCACAAGCAGAGGTGGCTTATTTTTACATAACATGGTGTTGATTGTCTGAAAGTTTTGTAGTAAAAATCAATAGGAACCACAAGATGAGGACTGGAGATCTAATACTTTTATTTACGATGAGTTGGTAATAAGAAATATTACAGTAATTAAGAGATTTTAACGAGATTTTTGTGTTTTCCCTATGGAAGACAGGGATGACTGTGTACTATTCCTGGAAATGCTAAGCAGCTGCCTGTATTTTGCTCTATATTTCAGTTCTACTTTGAGAACTTTTCTCTGTAGTTAATGGTTTTCTCATAAAGTACCTATTCATTCTTCTGTGCAAACCTAACTACTTCCTGAATAAGAGCCTATTATGGCAATTAAGAGCTGCTGGTAGCCAAGGAAATAATCACATTTCTTGACCTGACAAAGGTGTTCTTCTGCTCTCCTGCATCTCAAATTTTGGGATAATTTACACATTCCTGATTTAGACAATGCAATGCTATTATTGCTTTTTTGAAAATGTGGGGCATAAACCAGCGAGAGTGGTTGCTTCATACAGAACAAAAGCCAGTTCTTGGGTGCACACACGCATTACTTCTGACTGAAATCAATCCTGCTTTGCTCACCAAAGGACAGGACTTGTCCCGTGCAACAACAAAAAAAACTGAGCTGACCAAGAAACAGTGAGACCTGCACAGGGAGTAAAATATTGACCATACTCTGGTGTAAAAAATCAAATATGAAAAGTCCATAATTTAAAGCTTCCCCAAGTCAAAATAAATAATTCCATCATCAATTATATACAATTTCTCCTTAACATAGAACTATCTTAACAGTTTGTTGTAAAAATCAGTCCATACATCCTTATTATATATGAATGTGTATAGATAGATAAATACACGCATATTAAATCTCATGCCACGGTAATAATTTACTTTGATTTATCAAGATTAGCTCTTTTTTTTGTGTGTGTCCATGAATAGTTATTCTGTTGGACTCTTTGTAATATGTGATCTGCAATAACCCCAGCAGTAAAGTAAGGGTTTTCAAGTGTGACTTCATTGGATTTACTCCCATATTCTGTATGTATAGTACAACAGCATGAAGCAGTGCCACCATGAGAATTAGCTAGAACAATAAAGCTGAAGGCATCCTTTGCCAGTAGCCTTAATTCACAATAGCTTTCTCTTCCCAGGCAATGACTACTTCTTAAATATTATTTAATAGCTGATTATTACTACTAAATGATATTAATACTTTTAGCTGTGATTGGACAGAGAAGCTGCTTTGCATTTCAGGTTCCTGAATAGATATGCAAACATTTTGCCTGGCACATTTATTTAGGAAGAGCTGAAATCCACATTTTATGAACATGCTTTCTGAATCCTTTAAATTCCTTTTTTACAAACACATCAATTACTCCAGGAAAGGCAGTGAACTTTTCTCAGATATGAGCAAAAAAAATTTAAAATTTGGATAAATACAGGCTTATGTCTTTGCTTTGTAGCTTCTTCAGTTTTATTTGAATAGAAGAATCTATATTGAATTAGGCAATAGAAGCTATGTTGGAAAGTCTTTGTCATTCAGCAGTTGCAGAAGAGCAATCTCAGGCAGTGTGGCTTGGCTCATCCCACCTAATTTTGGGACTTAACTGAGCCATGCAACTGAACCTTGGTCTTGGCATTTGCTAGCATTGTCCTCCTAAGACAGAAAAAGCCATGTTATTATCTGAAGAAAATCACCTCCTTCCCAAATGGCCATGACATAAAATGCTCATTTTCCTTTTTTTTTTTTTTTTGTTTGCACACTAGATAAGTCAGCTCTGGGGAACAAAAATTGTAGGTTAGCCAGCCAGCAGCTTTGTCTGTGGAAATAGGTAAATTTTACTCCTATGGAGAGGCTCAAGCAATTAAAGTTGTGAGCTCTTCCACAGAAGAAATAGACTTCCTTCTGATTTTTTTCCCTGCCCCACCTTGACTTCACTCAGCCCCGGACAGGCAGGATTGATTTCCTTCTATCCATGGTGCTCCTGGAACTGCCAATGGATTTGTTAAATTGTGATACTAATTTTTAGGCTGTTGGCCACATATTTGTTGTGAAATTAAGTGACTCTCTTCACATGAACTGTCAGACAGAAATTACTTTTAGTCACAATCAGTCTAAATTTCAACTGGAGGCTTCAAGGTGATGGCCATGAACTTCGTCACCTATTAAGGGCCCGTGAAGCATCCAAGATTTTCTATTTTTAGCTAGAACAGGACTTCTAAACTCCTGTGCTGGAGAAAGTATTGTTTATATGTCAAAATTCTATAGCATTAAATACAATAAATTTATATTTCTGCTGATTGCCTCCATCAAAGTTGACTTAATTTCTTCAGGCCAAATTCTGTGCTCTCTTCCTTCTTCTGTTGAAAACAATAAATGCTTTAAATAAACTCTTGGGGAGCTTTCTGACCCCATGGCAGTAAAACTCAGAAAAGTGATCAAAAACTTATATGTTTATAGATTCCATTAGGCCTAAAAGTACCTCTGTTCTTCTCTGTGAATATTTAGGATTTATTATGTACATGGCAGTCTTGTTACACTCGTTATAACATTTCACCCTTAAACCATTGGAGTACTGAGCCCATGAACTGAGGCTTTGAGATCTTTAAAGACTATGGAAGGAGCTTGAACAGGAGAGTGAGCATCCATAAACTCTATATTGTTACACACACAAGGACCAACACTATACTTTGCATTTGAATATTTCTCTTCAATGCCTTTTGCTTACACTTCATTTTTAATCAGGCACGTTGAAGCAACCCAAAACAAGACCTTTACCTAATGTTGAGTTTAATGACCCTTTTAATACCAGCAGAGCTGTCCTCCTTCACTCTTGCTGCTGTTCCCTCGTACCTTTGGAGCGTTAAACGTGTTATAAAAATGTCTTTTTGGTACGGTTCACAAATTAACTGAAAGGCACAGAGAAGCAGTATACTCATCCAGCATGAAATCAAAATCTAATCAATGCAGATTATGTTAGATTAGCTAAGCAAGTAAACAATTAGCCAAGTTAATGTTACCTACCATGTCCTTCAGCACTGAACAGTTAAGGAATTTGTCTTCCCAGACATGTTTAGCTCCAGCTCCTGTTGTGACATTGCAGGTTCTTGGATGAATTTTTCAAACCATGGGAGGAAGAGGAACAGGGTGGGTGGGCATTCTTGGGGCTCAGCACCAGCTGCCTGCTGTGTTTTACCCCTCCTGTCTTTGTGCCATCTGGGCTGAAAGAGGGGCTGAACCCCTCTGGGCTCTATTTCAGTGAAAAGATCAAGAACGAGTTTGTGGGCAGGGACAGAAGCAGCAGTGAGGGGTCTTCATGAGCTCTGAGATCTTCTCATCCCAACCCAGGAGAACGGCCATGGATTCATCAAGGATTGCATGAGGATTCTGGCTTTTTCCTTCACATTGCAACTCATATATAGTGTGCCTTTAAAAAAAAAAACTATGGAAACTTTCCCATCTATGGCCTTTTCTCCATATTTTATAATTTGCTGCCAGACTTTTTTTAAAGGATATTTGGTTAAAACTAGTAACATTTCCAAAGCAGTCTGCCCCTCTCTCCCTTAAGGTGCAGCAGAAGAAGAGACATCCCTGGAGTACCTTGACCCTGTCCCACATGCAGCTCCTGGGATTCTCCTCATGCCCTCTCCTGCCCATTTAGTCCTTACGCTGCTTCCCTTACTCTGTGAAATCTTATCCAACAAACAGCCTGTTTGAAAGATGAGTCCAATTCCAGTGTAATGTATCATTTCCCTTATATTTAACTTTAGCTGATCCCTACAGTATGAATATTTTAGCAGGAAAGTGTAATCTGTCTGGGAGATCTTGACAACAGAGTTCATAAGAGCAGGGAAAACTTCTCAATCTGAAGAATGAAATGCAAACCCGTGAGGATGTGTTGTGATCAGAGGTGGTTTGCAGAGAAGTCCAAATCCTGCCAAGCACCACTGACTCTTTCTCCTGAGAAAGGAAAATGTTTGGCATCATCTGGACCTTCACCACAACCATCCAGCTCCTTGGGGGCCTTCTGCAGGTGCTCTGTCCAGCTCCTGGCCCTGCTGCTCTGTCATAGAAGCATGGAATGGTTTGGGTTGGAAGGAGCCTTAACGATCATCTGGCCCCAGTCCCCTGCCATGAGCAGGGACACCTTCCGTAGACCAAGCTGCTCCAAGCCCCATCCAACCTGGCCTTGAACACTTCCAGGGATGCAGCAGCCACAGCTTCTCTGGGCAACCTGTGCCAGGGCCTCACAAACCTCACAGGGAAGAATTTCTTTCTAAGATTGAATCTAAACCTTCTCTCTCTGTTTAAAGCCATTCCCTTGTTCTTTCACTGCATACCTCGTAAGTCATAGCTGCAATATGGACACCAGGAGCAAGAAACAGAAAAGGGTCTTTAGCACTCAAGTCAAAATGAGACTTCTTGTTGTTGTTGTGTTGCCAAATCTACAGCTGAACCCTTTCCAAGCAGGATGTGGGGAGACATGGATTTCCATTTATTCAACTGCTTGACAAATTTGGGGATCGTTGCAATTGATTGTCATATTAACAGTAGCAAGAATGTTTATCCTGTGATGTGGGTCTCTGGAGGCTACAATGATACAAACAATCCAAGGAAAAATACAGGAAAACGTTACATGCCATACCCCAATGCCAAGAGAATTCTAATGCAAAAGAACCTAAATACAAAAGAAAATTTTGATTAATAGAGTTTTGTTTGATTCATAAATAAGACTGATTAATATAAAAGGATTCAGCTTTATCAAGTAATAGTCATACGCTGATTTCAGAGACCTAAAAGTTTGAAAGGACTCAAACTTTAAATCGTGTTGCCTTTTAATTTTCAATTTAAAAATAAACCCTCTTTGAACAACTGAACTTGTAAGGAAATTTTGTTGTGGTTCATTAGAGAAATTTTGCATTCTCAGCACTTTTTTGTAATGAAAAAAGACTCTCAAAAATTTTGCAGTCTGTTTTAATTTTAAAGCTTTAGATTACTTAAGTACTTTGATAATGTAAAGAAGTCTCCATTAGAAAAAGGGAGCAAATTAATTTCTTGGTCATTTTCCAAAGTTTCTTCTAAGACACATTTTCTTGTTTTATGCTGGTCAAGGAATCCAGATTATGAGATCAGCTCAAATTTAAGTGTTGAAGTCCTAAAAGTGTAACTGAAGGCGTATAAATGAAGAGAAAAGTTACTGGGCTCAGGGAATTGGGATTAGGGTGATGTACATGTGATTTTGGCAAGGATTTACACCATTTTTGACACTGACTGTTCAATTAAATTCTGTTTATTCTAATTTTTTTCCTAGTTTATCTGCTTCTAGGGCTTGATCCTCATTGTACTCCCTCGTTCCTGTTAATTTATTTTGATGGAGTACATCTTGATTCACAGAGTTATGGAGGTGGAATGTTAAACTATTCCAAATGAGCTGGATTTGTGTGTACCTGGGAATTAATGGGCAAAAGGGTAACCACAAGTTGATATTTACAGGTTCTTCCTGTCTCTATAACATTTTTAGGATTGTTTTTGAGAGATAATATGGAACAGAAAGGATCAGAGTAGCTTCTGGTCAAGAGCAGATGCCTCCTGCATCCTGAAAGTCAGAGGACTCCTGCTGGCTAGTTGCTATGTCCTGTCCAAACTCCAGCAGGTACATGTGGAAGTTTGTGTGCTCTGATTCACTTCAAACTATGTGTTGTGCAATGACTGTAAAGAACAAAAGCCTATCAATAATCAAGGGATTGTGGTTAAAAAAAATTAATGGCTCTCAATATAAAATTGGATCTCCAGGTCTTCACTCATCCACTTCAGAACTAGTTCAAAGCTATCCGAGGTAATAAAAGACATTGCTAAAATAAAAGACCTATCCAAGCTAATAAAAAACTTGACAGAGTTACTGTGTGTCATTTTCCAGGGAGCTGTAACTACTGCGTTATAACCAGTTCATTGGGAACTAAGTACAGAGCACAAACACTGACGAAGCTTTGGAAGAGGGATGAATTATGGGTGGATCAGACACAGACACAAAAGTGCTGTGCTGGAGGTTAAAGCCATTCCAGAAGCTGAATGCCTTTTCTTCATAGAAAAGGATGTGACAATGAGTTTCATTTAAAGACTGAATTCATTTGCCACGGGAGCAATGAGGTTTTGCTTTTTTAATCAAAATGCAGACAAGTAATTTCTTAGGCAAGCAAAGCTCTGAATTATGCTAGGGAAGATACAACGTGAGTAAACAGTCATTTCTGTAATACAGCTATAAAATATTATATTATACATATACATGAAATAAAGAAGTGATTGAACTTGTCATTTAATTGTATTATCAGATTTGTAGCTTGTGAAAATGTCAGGGAAAATAACACAGTACATAGGATGGGTCGATTTATTAATTGTGGATAATTTTTGAGCCAACTCCAGTCACTGCTATTGTATTTCTTATTTATAGGTATTCATCAAGTTGCTTGGATAAATAATATCAACCAGCACATCAGTTTTTTTATAGTCTTCCTATTTTGATTGAATCCTGGTTGTCTACCAGAATCAGTGACTGGTTTGTGAGGCCACATAGCATCATTTCTACCTGGATGCCTGTTACAGTTCCAGTGGGAGGGAAACCTTTAATACCTGCTGAGTTTGAGCTTTTTGATGATGTGACATTTGTGGCACTCTAAATATTTGTAATCTTTGAAAGAACCAGAGAAAAGGAATAATTTATTCATGTGTGTTTTCCTAATTCTTGCCCACTTCTAAATCTATTATATCTAGCTTAATTTGCTTCTTAAAGTTGAATCACAGAAAAACTCCAGTTAGACAGTTGAACTGAGGACCAAATCTTGGTCTAGATATCCATTTCACTCCCACAACAACTGGGAAGTTTTTATGAAGAAGAACTTAGGACTCAAACCTATCACTTAACAAAGCAAAAATGTCAGTTGGAGCTTGAACCAGGATGTCCATATGTGCTTGAACCATATTACTATTTTCATCAGAAAAAGCACAATGACTTGGAGGTTTCTACTCATGTAAGGAGAAGCATTCACATCCCTGCTCTTGGCAAGAGTGCCTGAAACAAAGCCTCACCCACACAGATTTCCTGGACAGGCTGTTTCTGTGCTTTCTTGGCAATGCAGAAACATTATGAATGTCTAGAAATAATTTGGAGGAAATTTGGTCACCTGAGATGGAGCAATCAAGTGCTGCTGGAGAAGGGCTACATGCACTCTCCAGCAGGATTTCCAAAACTACATCCAACATAGGTCTTGGAGCACAGAAGTTCATGGATTTTCAAAATATTTCAAGGCCAGTTATACTTCTGGAAATCTTGCCACATCTGTATGTGAATGAGAGCAAAATGGAAGAGCCAATCAGGAGCTCTTCCTTCCTTCCCAGGGGAGAAGCTCTCCACATGGAGCTAAAAGCTCCCCACAAAGCTCACATTTTCCAGAGGGGCAAATTATCTCTTGTGTGCGATGGAAAGACATTTGGGAGCACAGAGAGTGGGGCAGGAGGAAAGTGGAAAGTGGAAAGTGGAAAGTTTTATCTACTTCACATGGGAACAATGCTGTAAAAATAGGTTTTGTCCTGGTTTTAAAAGTCTTTTATATCAAGTTTCATCAGGTTCATGCCTTGACTCCAGCATCCCTATAAAGGTAAAGACCTCTAAGCTTGGCTGTATTTCCTCTTTATGCTGTGGCTTTTTTAGTTTAAAGCTCTAGTTATTTGCAGAAACTTGTTTGTAGGTTGCTTGGTAAGCCTGGAGTGAACAATTTTCCTGGTTTTCAGATTTCAGTTTGGGGCTTGAGGCAGGGAGAAAATATTTAAATGAAGATATTAGGTGATACCCATTGCCCTGGGAGACAGGGTTGGAAAATCTTCGTTAAGGCCACATGAGAGGCAGAAAAAAAAAAATATTAATTTCTTCATGTTATTCATAGACAAGAATATATTGTCTTGAATATAAGCTGTGAGTCTTGTCCCTTGAGACCTGAGCACAGTGACAATGAGGAGTCTTGAACAGGTTCTCAGCCATTAGGGAGTTATACAATGCATGAAGAAGGTGAGATGAGAACAGGGACTAGATCTGTCCCTATTCTCTTATTTCTTCCTGTTTAAAATGCATCAATATTAAAAAAAAAAAAAAAAAAAAAGACAAAAAAAACCCAAACCAACCCCCCCCCCAAAAAAAAACCAACCAAAAAACAAATAACAAAAAAACCCCACCAAACAGAATAGTGGCAGATTTTGTAAGTCATCAAAGAAAAAGTAGAAATACGATATATAGAGCCTGCAGCTGACACTTTTTCCTTTCCTTTTCCACCAGCATCTGAGCTAATAGGAATAATAACTATTTTTTCTGCCCACTGACCCAAAAGATGTGTTCTTGTGCTAATCCACTTCTACTGGTATTGACTGCTGGTCCCCATGGGTTTGCCTTGCGGAGTCAGAAATAAATTACCCATCCAAATCAATGAAACTCATGCCTGTGGTTTACACAGATGTAGCTCTATCACCCATACACAAGTGATAAGTGCTTGCAAAGTACTTCCACACTTCATCCTTCAACCATGTTTAAGCCACTCTTGGGAGAAAGCCACTCATCAGCATCTGGTCCCTTTCAGACCATTGCTCTGCTTTGTAGTACTGTTCGGTTAGAGAACTTGAAATATCTTCAAAAACAGCATTGCTTTTGCTTCTTGCTACGGAAACAATAAGTTAATTGAGGGTTGTGCTGCTGAACTCTTGGCGACACTGAGGTTACTGCACTCTCGCAAAGCTGAAATCAAACTAAGGAAGCACAGCTACTTCACAGCCTGTGTTGTGTCTGGTACACCCTGATTTTTAGTTAGGTTAGTACATTATTTATCAGCTGCCAGACATAGAGAGTTCACTGTAGGATTTGTATTGTGACTGAAAGAATAACTAAGTCACCTCTTGGGCTGCTGCCTCATGATTTGAGAGATCCTCCAGTAACATTAAAATACACAGAAGAGGGATGTATGTACCAAGTTTGTGCCAATAAGTTGTGGAAGTGATTCAAAAATTCAACAGCAGCACTAGCATTATTTAAAGCCAAGTCAAGAAACCTCAGGCTGAAGGGAGCTCTGTGAGAAAATTCTTGAAGATGCTGAGTTTGTATGTTGGAAATCTCTGCTGAAGCATGGGCAGCCACATGGGGCAGCATCACCCAGAACATCCACAACCACAAGACAGCAGACACAGTGTAGGTGAAATATCTCAGTTCAGACTGCATCAGGAGCTGTTGTGAGGGTAAGAATGAAATAAGAGACTTTTTACGTGTATTAATCTTATTTAATACCACAGCAGCAACTATTCATCATAATATCCTATATGTTTTTCATCAGAACTTCTGCTTCCAGGCATAAAAAAAAAAAGACTTTGTAGATCAGTTTTCACTATTGATTTAGAATCCAAGCCTCTGCTTGGCTCTTTTAGTTAGAAGTCAGCTGGAGACTTGTTACTTTCAATAGCATCAAAATATGCATATCCCGATCTGATTGCCTGAAAGTGGTCATGGATTTAGCTGGTTATACTCACTAAATGATGATTCTTTTTCTAGAGGCCAAAATGACAAATTACTTGGAAAATAACAAAACTGTAGACAAAATAATGTGGATGGCACCTGTGGAGGTCATTCAGCCCAACTTCCTGCAAAAGGCAGGGTCTGTTAGAGCATGTTGTTCAAAGACTCATCAGTTAAAATTTTAAATATCTTGAAGGAAAGATCCTACAATCTCTTTGAGTCCTTATTCCTAGCTTTAACTGCCCTTGGGTTTATTTTCCCTCCCTTTATCCACCAGATCATGCATCTTACACCCTTGGCCAAGCACATTCACTGTGTGCCCATGGGACACACCCAGTTCACCTTCCTGCCCTCCCTCTCTAGCTGCAAGTGCAGTGATGTTCCTCCTGAGTCTTTTCCTCTAAAGGCTGAACTTATTTAGATATGTCTTTTTTCTTTTTTATGATATTCCAGTGTAACAAGCATAACTATAAAGAATTTTAGTTTATTTTAATTCACTGTAATATTTTTTCAATCTGTATTTGTAAATAACCAAGGTAGGAAGCTGTACTTGTGCCATTTCCTTTCACACAAAACTTCTGTTGGCTCTGTGCAAACCTAATTTTGCCTTTGCTCCCATTTTGGTTCCTTCCACTCCTGAGTAACCCCCAGCATTGTGACCCTGCCATTCCTAAAGGCAGAAGAACATGAAACTGAAATTTATCCTGAGGAGCTGAATAAGAGGCAGGTGGTGAAAGCTGTGTTCAGCTGAAAGGATGCTGTAGGAAGAGGTGTCATTCTCATGGCACAGTGGCTGTGACAGCACACAGCTATGCACAGTTCATGGTGCAAACAAATCCTTGGGGCTGGGCTGGGGTTTCCAGGCCTTCTCTCTGTTCTGCAGTGCTGCAGCCCTTGATGCCTCCTTTTAAACCAGCTTAAGTACCTTCCTGTGACTTGTAGTGCCATATTTGCATTGCAGCACAGATGTACCCAGTGTAACATCACACATACCTCTGCAAAGACAACACCTGGTCCATTAAGTGCAGTAGAAATACTGTTATTGGTTCCAGTAGGCCTGCTAGCTAGTTTATTTATTTTGCATTGTTTTCTAAAGAAAATAAAAGTCACTCATATGACTGAGTGACCTGTCTGAACTAGTGAGAGCTCTGACCCATAGGTTTAGTTGCTGAGCAGTGACATGGCTGCTTGAGTGACTGTCCTAGATTTTATGCTTTCTTCCAGGTCTCTATTATTCTCAGAACAGAAAACCCAAAGATCTGAAATCACCTAATAGGTTGAGGGAGACAATGCCTTATAAAAATGTCATTGCTATTGACTTTGTGGAAGATTTGATTACAATGAATTGTCAAGAAAATGATATAATACTAAACACTGACAATGTAATATCCAAGTGTAATTCTGAACAATAGGAGACAAGAGAAAAAATACATTTTCTTTTATTGCAGCAGAGGCTGTTGCTAAATGGATAACAGAGACTCAGTGTAGTAACTACTAAAAGTTATATGTTAGTATTGGAAGAGTTACAGTAGAATTTTGGCCAAATATTAACAATATATAAGGAAAAAATAATTCCATAAGCAGCTGAAACAGGTCTAAAACTAATTTTTTACCCCTTAAAACATTTTATCAAAAACTGACACAAATGAGTTGCCATATACAAGGCAAAACAACCAAAAATCAATTACCTATACAAGGTCCCAAGACAGATTTGTTGAAGCCATTTAACACTTTACTTTCTCACTGGTGTGTGCTTGAGCCTTAAGCATGAGGAATTTTGACTACTGGCTCAAACTATGGTCCGAAATATTCTCTGTCATGCTTGATTATTTCCCCACTTTCTCTCTTCTCCCTTGCATTCCGTCCCAGCCAGAGATTTATAACCCATTGTCTCACTTCAGCTCGAGATTGTGCTTCAGAGCAGCCAAATAGCTGTCCACAAGAAAGTAAAAATCTTAGTACAATTCCAACCAGAGACATTTTATCTTTAAAATATAGCATTCTGAAGCCTAATGTCCTCTGGTTTTATTAGCTCTTCTAGAGGGGTGCTTAGCTGGCAAGTGCAGCATCTGCCACCAGCTCCTCACAGCTTTATCAGCCTCAGTGCCAACTTCCCAGCCTGGGCACAAATTTTACAGGGCACAGTGGGTGCTGGTGGAGGTGTTTTGCGGTTTCCAGCATTCCAGTTCCTCCAGGATCCAGGCACTGCAGCAGTGCACCCTTCCTTGGGCCAAGGGGAACTTGGTACCTTGGTCACTGCAGAGAACAGTGGACCCTGCCTGTCTCTGGGAAGCCATCCTTTTTTGAGGTAAACAATCCTTTTTCAGGGTAAACCATCTTTTTCACCCCACTTCATGGGAAGCAGAGGGGCTACTGTTGTGCTTCAGAGTCAATTCTTCACCTGAGCACAGCAGGTAAAATCCCTACACAGGAGCCTGTCATGTAGAGGGGACTCTGCATGGCCAGCGACACTAACTTAACATGAGGGGAATATTTCAGCCTAAGTGGTCTCTACTGTGTATAAAACACTCAGTACCAGTTACATTTGCTTCTTCTCTCAGTGGTAAAATATATTTATTTGTGAAGTGGATCCTAATCTATCTCAGAACAGTGTTTTTAGTCTTTCACAGTAGCATTTATAATGATTGAAAGTGTAGGCTAGAGAGGACATCTTTCTGTAGCAATGAACAAAAATAAGAATAACTTTTCAGTATTACCATATATCAATAGCCAATTATTTTTGTAAGGATGGGTTCTGGGTGGCTGCTAATGGACTGACAATGAGATAAGTCTTCCAGGAGAGAAACCATCGTTTTCCAAAGATAGAGTGGCTGGCCTTTTAATTTTAAGGCATTACCAAAATCACACCTTTCACCTTTAAAAATTGTAAATGATCATAGACTTGTTCTAAATCATTTAATTGCTGTTTTAACTGAGCATGGCTTATACTTTGCAGGGGTTTGTCTTTCTTAGCACTGATGGTGCAGCTTAATTTCTTAATTTTTCTTGAAGAACGACAACCTCCTTGCTTGTACTCTCACTCCCAGCTGCTTGCTGGCCATCTGTCTGCAAAGGCAGTTTTAGGAATCTGCAGACAATTCACCCTTGCTCATATGCATTTCTAGAACCTGACACACAGCACAGATATGCACAGGTGCAAAGTAAAACCTATTAAATGAGATAAAATGTAAAGATGCTTTAGAAAGCTTTTTCCAATGTTTCAGATAAAGCAGGCTCACATTTCTTGCTGTTTTTTACTTCTGCTTATTCTTTTATCTTCACTTGTTTCATCTGTCTGCCTCTTTCTCTCTGACAAAGGGAGTTATGATGACATGGATTAGGAGTCTCGTGTCTCTCTCTATCTCTGCTAGAGCTCCTTGCTTTAAACTTCTTGAAAACAAGTTTGAAAGAAAGATCACCAGATGCTCTAAAATATGCACCAAGACTTGCCTATGACTTGACTGTATTTACAAATAGCCAACAAGCTTGGGAAAAATCTAAACACCTTGTTATTATCCATGTTCATGGATCAAAGTCCCTTCTTGTTTTCAGATGAATGCTGCCTGCTGCTTTTGATGGTGTCTGGGAGAAGAGACCAACAAAATATTCTGAGATGAGGAAAAAAATGAGGAAAATTGGTGCCATTCCCAAAGCCACAAGTTGGATTGATGGCCACAGGACCTGTTCCCACTGGTCCCTCCGTTAGCCCTATATTTGGCCATGTGCCTGTGGCTCCCAGGACAACGAAGAAGGAGGGAGCTGCTCAAAATTGCCACATCAATTTGAATTCAGGTCTCTGGGGCTATTTATTTGAACACTACACATGTTCCCTACACAGCAACAAGCCAGCTGCTCTGACAACTCCCAAGAAATAAGAAATATGCCCTGAATTCCTGTGACATTTTATATTCCAAACTTTGCCCAGTGGCTGATGGTTCCTTCCTCAAAGAGACATATTGATTGTGGGTACACGTAAGGGTAAGTGTGCTAGTGTTCAGTATTTTGAGCTCATCATCCGTTATCCCATTCCCATTGTCATCCGATGCCCAGGCACTATCAAATTGGAAGCAGCAGCGTAGAAAATTACAAACAAATCAAAAAAGACTACAGCTGTGAAATAAATCAAACCACTGTTTCTACCCTTCCTATTTCCTTCAGTATAAAACTTCTTTTACAACCAAAAAATACAATTTTTTTGTATTTTGGACTTACAGCTATGAAGGCGGGGATGAAGCACTGCAACCCAGCACCCACCAAACAGAGAATCATTTACTAAAACACGACGAAGACAGAGGATGGGTCACCAAAGCCAGCATCTTGCCTAGATCTGTGCCTCAACCCATTTTGACCACCCAAAGAACATTCCACTGCTGCAGACATTCGTCCATAGGTATTCCAGCTTGCAATGATGTGGGAGAGCAGCACCCAGAGAATCCTCTTGCGTGCTTGAAGCTCTTGACCTTGGTCCTCTCCATTTGCTGCATTTTAAACAGGGTGATGTGATTAGAAAAGTTCAAGTCAAGCTCCATGTCAGCTTTTCAGAGCAGCCCCTCATTGTGTGCTTGCTGTATCCCAAGAGCAGGCTCTGAATATATGTGTGTTTGTATGAAGATGACCACATTAAATTTAAGCAGAAATAAATGGTGATTTAACTGGCACAGATACACAAGGCTGACATAATCTCTAAAGGTTTGAGGCTGCTATTAAATTTGTTCTCCCTGTTAATTTGTGAGGAAGAGGATAATGAAAAACTGGTAACTCTAAAGTTGACATAAAAAATAAGAGAAATACAGTTGGCAGGGATAATTTTATGCGCTGTCAAAGTGAAAAGGCTTTGCTAAATGTACGTAGGCAAAGATACACACTGTCATCTTAATGAGTAATTAAAAGATGGACTTCTAATAATTGAATCATGACTCTTGTCACATTTGTATTTGTTTAATATCTCTAGTTTTGATTGAATCTTATTTTGAGTTCCGATCTTAATCAGGTCTGATTTAGGCTCTTGGTTCAAATAACTCAAAGTGATGAGCATGAATCTTGCTGTCCTATTACCTCCTCAGCTTCTTGTTCCCAGTGAATACAATGTTCTTCTGAAATCTCTTTATTAGTTGCTGCATCTCACTAGCAAGGCTGGACAAGTGAGGTAGGTGGGTGATATGCTGATGTTAAAGGTTTGAATTTTCAAAGAGGAAGCCTTCTTCTCTTCTTCTGAACATCACTTGCTAGATTTTGGAAGTACTTCAAATGGCTGACATGGTTACCACTTAATTCCTTTGCTAGTAGAGCTCGGGGAGTCTTGGCTATTTGCATTGCTCTGTTGTGCTGTTTTTTTGTAAATCAGGAAAGAAAAGCTGTGTAAGAGACGATCATCTGTTCTTTAAAACTATTTTCCTTAAACCAACTGTCATGGTCACCCTGAAATGAGATCATGTCTTCAGTGACACAGAGCTGTGCCTCGCCAATCTGTTTAAAATTTCTCATCAAATCCCTGAAGTCCCATCAGGCAAAGCTAACAAGAGGTTGCACATTTCCAGCTCCTCTCCCTGAAGTACACAAGGCTGGGATTGGCACAAGTTCCTCCTTCTTCACAGTCCTCAAATTTGCCCACATCATATTAATCTATTGTCTCTTGCAGCTTCAATTCCTCTAAACTTTCAGAGTTTTCTAGTTCTAATATCTATTTTTTTAAACAGAAGTAATGGGATGATGCTTTAAATCTCATTACAGTGAACAGGTTATCCTGTGTTTCAATGAAAAAAAAAAGCTTATTTCTCCCCTTTCTCTGCCTAAGAATTTTTAGGTGCTCAAGTCTGTCTTTAAAGCCATTCATTTTTTTCTTCTTCTCTTCTACAATCATTGTTTTTTTGGGTCTCTTCAATTCCCAGCTCAAAAGAAAGCAACAATTATTTTGCTTCAAACTCATCCAGCCCCGAAGATGAGGAATTTATCACCTTTTCATTGCCAGCCTGCTCAGTTTATTTCTCCAGTTCTCTAAGAAAGCTTTTTGCTTTACTCAGCTTCACAAAGGTGGGTGAACCAGAGTGGGGAGATGACTGACTCCCTCCCTGAAAAGCTCCCACAGCATCCATCCAAAAACACCTCTTGGGATGCAGACACACTTCCACAGGGCTTTTAAAGGTCTCAAGACAGACTGAAAGTGTTTGCAGAAGTGGGGTGTGGAGCTAGAGTTGAGGGTGTGATGAGGGGTGCCTCCATCTGCTTTTTATAAACAAGACTTGCAAAAGGTTGGAAACATCAAAAGATTTTGAACCAGAATACTGGAGAAATGCACAGGACCCAAATGTGTGAGAGAAGTCACTAAAAGTGCTTGTAGGTACCTGCTTCTGTCAGTGGTGGGAAAGGGCCCTCTGCCTTGGGAACATGGACACCCTCAGAGCTGAAGAAAGACCAGGCTTTACTTTGTTGGGCCAAGTTGTCCAACACTTACACTGTGCAGGGCAAATTTATTCCTTACTTAGCTGTTGAGATGCTCAGGGTGCTTATTTAGAGGTTCACAACCAAGTGGGAAAGCAGGACCAGCGCTGGTGGTGCAGGAGGGGGTGAGCCCCAAGAGCTCCAGGGAGGGACCCCATGTCCCCTCACTGGGGGTACAGGGCTGATGGCACAGGGAGGTCCTGGCAGGCTTGTGGCACTGCCCACACCCCACTCTCCCACCTGCCTTGGCTGCCAGCCTCTTGAAGAAACACAGCAGCCCCAGCCTGTGCATTGAAGACTGCATCAGATGATGTAAAATGAGCAAAATGTTCCTCCTGCTACAAAAGTGAGGTGGCAAATATCACCCAGGCAAGCTGTTGGTAGGGAAGGAACTCTGTATCCTCCAGCATGTGTGGATATAAATAAACACAGGCTGTGCAGATACTTCAGATGTCTACTAATGCATCTTGTATTTATGTCCGACTTGAAGAGATACAGAGATTAGTAAATACTTCGAATTGACAGCACAGACATATTTTCATAGAATAAATGATGCTGGTAAGTGGAGAGACTTTTCTTTCTTCCCTTCAGGAAATGGGGAAGAATTGTCTCCACTGATATTATTTCCAATTTTTTTTCTCTCAGGAAAGAAAAAAAGATCTCACTGGAGATATCATATTTGTTGCTGATTAGATTTCAGTGTTATTTTTTTAAATCCTCAGGTCTCTTAAACCCATAGGGCACCTATGAAATACATACTCATTTCTTCCAGGACACTCTGCAAAGACTTCTCTTATGTTGCCTGTGCACAATTCACAGTGGATACTCCATTTTTTAAATTGCATTTGTGATTTCTTTTTAAAATCCAAACCTTAAATCTGCAATTTCATATCGTCCTAAAGAAGGAAACCACAAAATAACAAATCCCTATGAGCCTTCGTGCGTGGTTTGGGAGAAAAAGCTCCATTTATTTGCAAACACTGAAAATATTTTAGTGGTATTGGATTTAACAGGCCAGAAACAAAGGTTCTGGAAAACTAACCAGTCTGATCACTTATTTCCTGCAGAGAAAATAAAAAATAAAATCCCCTAAATTTAGTCATGAAAGAGCCACTTCTGCAACTTCATGTTGAATTTTGTGGAATGATTTTTTACTAAGCACATTTACTCCTGGACTTAGACCCGGTTTTCAGAGTAGCCCATGTCTCTTTAGCCATCAGGGGGGTCATGTCCTTTTCGCGCTGAAGCCAATAGCAAATCTAAACTAATTCTGCAGGCTGTAAGATTATTTACAGGAAGAAACACAAAATTTGTCATGTTTTATCAGGTCTTTTAGACTGCTTCTCTCCTGTTGCTAATTCTGAATGCTCCATCACCTTTGCCTAGACCTCCTCACAGCCTTTGGTACAAATACCCCACATATTCTGGTTCTGTGGTCCTGCCATGCCTCCTGCTCGTGCAAACATCCTTGTTAAAAACTAAATAAGAAATTATTATATTGATTTTTTTTTGAAACGAGATGAAGAGGAGAGTGAATGAATTTTAATGTTTGCCTCTCTTTATAAACATGATTATGTGGGAATAGAAGGCACACCTCCAGAACGGCCCAATGCCGTGCAGCGCCTGCTGCGGCAAGTCACGGCGTCCCACCGCAGACAATCCGGTGTCCCACGATGTCTCTGCTCCGTTTGACGGCCACTTGGCGTGGCGCCGGCGGTCCCGCCAGCTCCGGGCAGCCAGAGAAATCATCGCCCCGCAGCAGCTCTCCCAGCACGGAGCTGCCGGGGGTGGGGGTCAGAACGAGGGGCGGCTCAGCAGCCGCACCCGAGGTACCACCGGCCCCACGAGCATCCCGCGGTGTTCCTGACCCCCCCCGACGGCCCCGCGCCCGCGGCAGCGCGCCGGGATGCTCCCACCCGGTGCCCGTGCCCCCGCCCCGCAGCGCCCGAGGGGGCGTCCCCGCTGCCCCCCCACCCCGGGGCGGGCCCGCCGCCCGCACAGGTGCCGGGATTGGGCGGAACATGCAAATGCGGCGCTGACGTCAGGCGGCTCCGGCCCGGAGAGCAGAAATAGGGCCGGCCCGGCCCGCGCCGCGCACTGCCCGCACCGGCCCCGCCGCGCTCCGCCCCGCCCCGGCTCCTCCCCAGGTGAGCGCCCCGCGGCGTTCCGCCGCGCCCCGCGCTGCCCCATCCCCATCGCCGCCCGCTCGCGGCACCCGCGCCGCTCCCCTGCGCTGTCCGCTCCGCGGGCGCGCCGGGCGCCGGGCGGTCTCTCGGTGCCGCCGCGCCCCGCCGAGCGCTCACTCCGCGCCCGGGGCCGGGCGAGGTAACAGGTGTGTGCCCGCGGCGGGGCGGGACGGGCTGCGAGCGGGGTCCTCCTCCCCCGTACTTCGCGTCTCGCACCGTGGACGTGCCGCCCGTGGGGTGGGATGGGGCGGACGCGGCTGCCGGCGCGGGGGCCGCGGTGCCGCAGTGCTCGCCCGGCGGGGCCGCCGTCGGTGGCCGCGGGTCCCGCTGCGGGTCCCGGCGCGGTCGCGCGTGGGGCGGGCGGTTCGCGGGTTGGCCGCTGGGTGGCGCCGGGGGCCGGCGGTGGCCGCGCGGGATGCTCCGGGGAGCGGGACCGGCCGCGCTGCCCAGCGCAGCGCCACGAACGGATGCCCTGGGACTCCTCTGCCCGGCACCTCCGAGCAAAGCTGTTCTGGAACGTTTCGTAGGGGCAGCTTTGAAAACCGAGGCGAAATCTCTGCGAGGTTCAGGAGTTTCTTGGTAGTCCTGCGTCCTTGTTGGATTGGTGCTCCCCAGATTTATTCTGGAGCATTGAAGTGTCTTGGAGAATTTAAATGAAATGAAATCTAATCAGATTTACTAAATGAAATTTAATCGAATTAAATATTTTTAAGTCGCTTTTGCTCACATGAAAAGTCCGGTTTGTACTTAAACATCACAGCTGATTCCAATGAGTTCTTAATGTACCCAAACTTTAAGTATTTAACTGCAGACAGCTGACCGAATAATTATTTGGTTTCATTATGTCTTGCCAAAACTATTGGCTTTTCTACTTAATTTTGTAGCTTAGTTCTGTAGCACTTAACAAGAAGTTATGGATGTCAAAATTATTTTGCCAGCAATGGGAACGCTGTTTAGATAAGGCTGGAGCAATTGGAAGGGTTGATGGCAGGAACTAAGGACCAGATTCTTATCTGGTTTTAATAGCGTCAGTTTGAATAGAGGTAATAGTTATGTCCAAATGCTTTCTTTTTGCTATAGCAACAGTAAGAACTTCAAGTAATTAAGTTCAGCCTCTTTCTGATGTGAAGCTTATTAGAAATTATTGAAAGCTATTGCAAACCAGTAATTTCTCAAATAAGCTGCAATTTAAGTAGCCCTGAAACAAAACCAATAACTGCTTTTGGTAAATTTTTTAATCTCATTGTGGTCACAGTAATTGAATTTGTAACACTTTTGTGTTGCAGAGGAAAAAGTTGTGGGATCGCTGCAGGATCTGGTTGTTGTATTTCACAGAAATGCTTTAAACAGTTTGTGCTGTTCTCCACTCAAAAGGCCAAGGTGCTTGGTCCCTGTTGTTTTTCAAGGTGACCCTTTTTGCTTGAGTAGCTCCCAAGCCAGTTCCTGAAGACCTGTGCTTGTCTTTGGCTGGCATCTGCTTGCTGTTTTTCCACTGGAGACATTGCAGCCATTAACTTTAACTTCGAGGCTCTCCCTGCGTGTTAGTGCCTGCCCAGACCCATCTGGCCTTGGGCTGGGTGTTTTGCTGTTGCCGTCGTGTTTGAGCTGCTTCAGATGACAGTGCACAGCCTGGTGCTGCTGTACTTGTGGCGTGATTCTTGCTAGAGCACTGCCAGCTGCAAGGAAAGCTGGAAGGGTGCTCTAGCTCAGAGGAGAAAACCACAACCTTCAGGTAAACTTTCTGGCTTTGCATAGTATATTCTTTATCACAAGGGCCAATATTTATTCTTTGAGCACAACTGCTTGTTTTATGCAGACATTTCCATAGGCAAGCTTTGATTTCTCTGGACAGTGATCTCCATACAAGCTCAAATCCAGCAAATCTGCCCCTCCCTCGAGCAAGGATGGGAAATGGATAGTAAAACTTGCCTGAGCTTACAGTGGTGATCTGGATCTATTCAATCAATTTGAGTTTTTCTGTTGACTTCAGGGAACTTTGAACCTGCAATCTGAGAGCTGTATTGTATGGTGTAGCTGCAGACCGGGTTCTGCAAGGAGCCTTCCCTTTAGCTCAGGGTAAGGCAGTGCTGAGCTCTGGTTTAGGATGCCAAGTGACATGAAAATGCTGTGTGACTCCAGAGTAAGCTCTTGGTTGATATTTATGGTACATATTTGTTGCTTGATTGAGGCTATTAAGATATATAATGTGTATTAATGCGTCCTCCTCTTACTGTGACTGAGAGCAATTAGTGTGCTGTCAGCATGCAATAAAAATAAGCAATTTCTAAACTGACTAAAGATGTTCTAGAAATTCTATTTATAAAGCAACCAGCTTTTCTATCAGGTAGTCTGCCCTTTCTGTTTCATCGGTGTTACAGATCCTTCATGCTTTCTGTCAGTTGTTTACTAAATATACATTAAACTAGTGATTTCCCTGTTTTGCTCTAGGATTGTAATTTCAAGCAAGATATGATTCAGAGGTCTCTAGAACTGCTATGTTATTTGTTGTGATGGCATCAACTGAGCACACAAAATACTTCTATTATAGGAAAAAAAAACCCAAACCCCTGTGAGAAACAATGTTGCTGTGCAAGAGCAATTCATAAAGTAACAATGTACTTGTCTCTTATTGATGTAGTGACTTTGGTTTATTAAATATTTATTTGTAGCCTCAGTAACGTTACATCGGAGGTTCATAATTGGAATTTAGAAAGACTAATAAATTTTGATTTCATCCTGAATGCTCTCCATTCAGTGTGTTTACATTAGTGCCAAGAAAAGGCATTGCCTGAGCTCTGTGGGTGCTGTACGCTGTGCTTAATCTAGTGATGGGGTATCTTTGAGCAAACAAAGTACCTGAGACTGTCATTGCTGGTGTAAATAGTCACGGCTCCAAAATTAGGAGTGATGCACCAAGGCTTGGATATACCCTATGGCAAATACATGGCATGAAAACACTGTAAAATGAGTCTTGTCAAGACAAGGTATGTCGTGGTGAGTTAATTCAGCTTGGCTCAATTTTGCCATTAGCAGGTAACCCTCCTTGTTGATGTGTATGGCTCAAGCCAGGCAGCAGCCTGTCCCTCATCCTGTAGAAATTCCATCACTTCATTAAGGGTCCTTATGCTTCATTAATGGGTCCATTTTAGCCTTCCTCAGCCATCTCAGAAATGGCTTCAGGCCTGAATATTCCTTTGGTATTTTAATTGTAGAAAGTAATGACACAATCTTGTGTTGTGTTATTGTTGTAGAGGAAGCACAGCTCCTGGATGAGCTTCCAGGGCACCAGTGCAGGGTTGTGGTGTGTGAAACACAGGAGTTCCGTCTGACACCAGTTTGAGTAACTGCACTGGTGTTCTTTCCAAATGCATTAAAAAAACTACACAAGACAAGACCACCGCTCAAAATGCATGCAGATTTAGTGGGGATTCTTCCAGTTGCCCACAGATGATGTGGGGCTGTGGTAGGCTTTTGCCAGGGAAATGGTGCTGCTCTTGAGTGGAGTGAGTGTGGGAGGGATTGGAAATGTCTCTGCTTGGGACACAGGAATATGAGTGCAGAAATCAGACCCAGGTGGGACTCACCTCTGTCATGGTTGGAGAAACACAGGCAGGTATCCTCATCGGGAGGATAAATGAATGTCCCTGTGTGCTGGTGTCAGCTGTCAGCCCTGGCTCGCCTGATCGTAGCCAAGGGGGTTGCCAGTGGCTGTATCTGCTCAAGGCAATGTCCCCCTCTAAGTCAGAGGGGAATAATGATATTATTTTCTGTCTCATTGCTGGGAGCCTCCAGCGGTCAGAGAAGCAAAGGTATGTGTCTGGCATTTTCCTGAAAATCTGCTGAGGGTGCAGGTGTGAGTCTCTGACTGTGAGTGACCCTGTACTGCTGGAGAAGGGATAAAAATCACCCTTTGGCTTCTGCAGTACCACAAAACCATGTTTAGATGTGGTTTGCTTCTGGCCACAGTAGTTACAGAAATCACAGGACTCTGGTTCTGCAGGTGCTGTGTGGCAGCAGGCTGGGAACAGCATGTCCTGAGGAAGATAGTTTTGGGATAAAACTACTGCAATATGGGAATTCATTGCCGATACACTGGAGCCTGCAGAGCTCTGTAGGCACCGAGTGTGGATGGACACTGTCAGCTGAAGCCTCTGTTACCAAACCTGAGCTGGGTTTTTTTTCATAAGATGAATGTTCTATAACTGTTATCATTTTTTTTTTTTTTAACAGATTTGAAATGATGACATCAAGGAGCTTTTGGTGCTCTCTTGTACTGCTGGGGGTTTTCCCACTGGTCACAAGGGGATGGATGGATGTGGACCAGAGCAGAAGCCTGCATTCGGATGCGGGGAGGTTGCATCAAGAGGTACTGTACACCTGCTGCTGCTGCAGCCACAGCTCTTGGGTTTCTGTTCTGGGGCTGTGGTCAGGCTCTCCATATTGTACACAGAAAACAAGTGTGGGCTTATCTGTGTATATTTGTATTAAACACCTCCCAAGGAGGTCAGTGAAAAGCAGTGAAACAGAAACTCTTACCCTTATTGGGTATATTGACATCATCTCAAAGTGAAATTATGCACCTGGCTGTTGTGGAGATGCTATCTTTGCCCCAGAGACTTTACAGTGTGTCGTGTCCTGGGGCTGCTGACAACAGTGAAACTAAATTTAACAAGCAAACCGTCCTGGCTCTTCACTTGGGTCAGTGGACATTTAGGTGAAAACTAATAAAAGCTCTTTTGAAGGAAAACTGAGCCATAGGTGGTTCTGAGAGAATCAGCAAAATTACTGCCAAAGTGTTTCCCTCCAGACTTACTGCTGTGACACCTTTCTGAAGCACAGAGGAATAGAAAAGGGAGCCGGGAGCAGTGACTGTAGCGAGCAGTGATCTCCTTCCACCCCAGGGCCCATCTTGCTGCAGCACTGGGACTGGGGCAGGGCAGCACTGCCTCCTCAGTGCTCAGTCCTGGGCTCAGGGTGTGCAGAAGCAGCTGAGCCTGTTTCCAGTGCTGAAGGTGACAGTGCTGGCTGCTGTACAGGGGTGTGGATGGAGCAGTCCCTGTCCCAGCAGTGTTGGAGCAGCTGTCCCAGTGGGATGCTGGATTTCTGAGCCAGTGCTCAGCACTGCTTGTGGCACAGATGTACACTCAGATTTTCACAAGTCTGAGGCTGAGACGTGTGAATAAAGCCACAAAAATCTAGCACTGTGACTTTGTTGAGCTGTACATGATGAATGAATGCTGGAACAATTTTAGCTATTTAATTAGTTCCTGTATGTTCCCTAAATGGTTGCTCAAATGTCTGAAAGTGGGAGATGGTGCAGAAGGACAGGAAAAGGACACTTGGCTATTTTTTAGCTGCCATTGCCTTGAACACTTGTGTGCTGGCAGACACATCAGTCAGTGCCAGGCTAATGATAAGCCCTTGATGGATTCATGTTGCAATTGGATCTGTTTAAGCCTCGGGATTTGGTTGTAGTTGGAGGATCCCATTTCTCCCAGTCACATTCTGTCTACAAATACCCAGTTATCTGCATTATAGTTTAAGCCAATTAAAAAAGTGCTGCTTAGCAGGGCTCAAAAGTAATTTCAATGGTGTTGGATGTTCTACAGCTGTGAGGTGTGTTTCAGGTGTATTTTGTCCTTGAGGTATCCAACCTCTGTTCTGTAAAAGTGAAGAACAACAGCTTGCTTCCACACCTCCACTGTTATTTTGCTGCTGTGTAGGCTCAGGTAGTACACTGGCACTTCGTTAAACCTGTTCTTACAGAATCTCTGATCAATTTTGCTTTTTTATTTAAAAATATTAAATATTTTGCATGCTTGTGCAGTTAAAAGTCTCGTTCTTTACTGATTCACATTAGTTTTGATTTTTTTTAAGAGTTGCTCTGAGGAATTAAATTCGTTACTCAATTTACTTTAACATAAATCATAGAATTATTATATTACTTGAAAGACACTAATTCATTTGATCTTTCTCTAAAGACCATAATGTTATTGTACCAATTACTTGATTTTGCTTGAGGTGGAAGGATCTCCGCTAAAAATGTATTTGCTCAGGTTTGCACAGAATTTAACAAGTGTGAATATTAAAATTATGAATGTGCAAAGAATGCAGTTAAAATAGATTCAAGAAATGTAAGTTATAAATCAGATTTTTGAAAAAAGTATCTGTTCAGAAAACTTGTTTCCACAAGAAATAGTGTTTTTACAGTGTGGCACCAAACACCAAAATTAATCTGCAAACTCTGAGCATAGCTTTCAGGTAGGTCAGTGAAACTGAGATAATCACCTTTTGAGATAAACAGCAGTTACTTTCTCTTGCAGAAAATAGTTTATTCATAATACCTTTCTAATAATAAGTCACCTGAAATCCTTTTCTAGCATTATAGGGCTTTGTTCAATTTTGAGCTCCTTATCCAAGAGAAGCTTGTTAGGTTCCAAATTTTATGATTTGATTAATACATAGATCCATTAACATGCATTTAAAAAATATTGAATCACAACTAGAAATGCTCCTAGCAAGTCCCTAAAACTGCTTTAAAAATGAGTAAAATGTTAATTTACAGGTCAAATAATTTTGAAGTCTGCTCTGATGGAAAATTCCTGTGAACCTCATCAAAGCAAATATGTGGGTATGGGTCACTGACCTTCACTAATACTTGTTCTGATCTACATAGGAACAAGTTTACTGAATCAAAAATATTGCTTAATTTATGTTCAGATTGCTAAATCAATTTCTTCATGGTATGTGGTAGAATTATTGCAGCTGTGCTTTGAATTTATTAAAGAAAATAAGACTACAAGGCTTTCTGATCAGAAACCAACCCTCTAATATAACAATGGTGTGTGTTTTTCTTGATGCACAGCCTTTCACCCCTCAAGTTTATAGGGTGTTCCTGAGAAGAGGTTTCTTTTACTGGAATATTTTTAGTCCTGATTAGAATAGTTAATAAATATGTATATGCAGTATGAAATTCCAGTTTCACTGAAAGAGCTAAAATAGAAAACCTAATTAAACAAAAGGACAACATTAATGTTTCACTGGAAAGCTGCAACATCCCTGGTTTGTATTAATTTTGGAGACTACTACTGTGTTGTGTGAAATGTCTCATAGGCTGATTCCAGCGGTTGCTGGAAAGTTCTTGAAGCTTCTGGGCACTGCATATGGACTTGGGTGAAGCTTCTCAGGGTTGAACTCTGATGGAACTAAATCCTATTGAGTGGAATATATGCCAAAATATCAGATATATAGTGCTCACTTCTCTGGGGTGTTGTTTTTGGACAAGTTTTTGCCTCTGCCTTCAGCAAGTCTGATTGCATGTTCAAGTTGGATGTTCTAGAGGTGACTACAATTCATGGGCAGCTCTGTGCTGGCTCAGAAGGGCTTTGGGTGGTCCATGATACACCAGGTGATGTGATCTGGGGTCACCTCTTCCTTCTAGAAAGGAATTCTCAAAAAATGTAGCTTTCTGAGTCATTGCCACTGGTAGTGAAGAGAGTTTCCAGTAGGAGCAGAAAAGAGACAAACAATCTGGATCTGAAATAACCCTGGAGTTTGGGTTTGGATAAGAACTTGGCCAGGAGGTTCTGATGGAAAGCCAACAATGCTATTCTGCTCAATCTCTACTAGGTAATCCACACTAGTAGCTCAGGCTGATTTTTTCTGCTTCCTGGGGTATTTTGCAAAGTATCTTATTAAATACTGAAATTTGACAGCCAGCTTCTTCCATTCCCTGCTTTCTCTGTGAGAGGCTAATTTCCTGTGCATGCTGAAGCCAAGCTGGTTTTGCCATGGTTCTTGGGGCAGACCTTGCATCTCCTTTTGTGAACCTAAAATGAGCAGAGCAGTGCTGCAGGTCTTCATCAGCCCTTCCAGGAGCAGAGCTCCTCTAACACAAGTTATCACAGAGCTGCATTTTGGAAATTTAAATTCTGTGTTATGTTTTCTGGGGCACTGCTGGTGGGTAGCTTGAATAATATTGTCCTAGCTTGGTAGTGTGAAAGTGGAGAACAATCCTGTGTTGTGGTACATGGAGAGTTTTGTGCTGCATTTTTAAGTATTTGGATGTCACCAAGCTCCTGAGCAGTGACAGTGAAAGCTGGCAGGCGTTCTGTGTTCTGTGAAGGGCTACAGAACCATAACTGCTCTGTGGTTTCTAGAAATACTTAATTGCTTTAATTTGCCTTTCATGCCATGCTATTTTTGCCACCCATCCTCCTACTTAAGAAGTCTCAGGAACCCATGCACAGCCCCCCACGCTCCTGTGGGGAGAAGAGCTGTGTCCCTGGGGAAGCTGCCCTGCACAGAGCTCACAGGTGATGCTCCATGTGCTCATTTTTCAAGGCACCATAACTTTCTTCTTGCTGGCATTTGGCAGGTATTGGCTCTGTTGGCTATCCATTGTTTTTGTTCGTTAATTATTACTTGAAGGAGAACATAGATTCCTATACCTGGAAGTGTTCAAGGTTGGATGGGGCTCTGTGCAGCCTGGTCTAGTGGAAGATGTTCCTGCCCCTGGCAGGGGGTTGGAATTGAATGATCTTTAAGGTCCCTTTGAATTCAAACCATTCTGTGATTCTATGGGCACCTGAACTGCTCAAAATCTCCAAGTATAAATGTACAGCAAACAGATGGATCAAACCAGCCCTTCAGTGCCCTCATGCCCAGAATAAAGCCTTTTTCTCTGGAGTCCACTCACAAGCCTCAACTGTGCTTGTCTAAGGGTATCAATTATTGCTGATATTTCTAGTTATATTCAGATTCTTAAATGTTGCATCACCTACTGCTGCATCTGAAGATGACAGTAGGTTATTCTGGGCAGCATAGGGGTGATTTTGGGCTCATTCCTCCAGAAGAGTCATGTTTCCTAATCTGACAGACTAGGAAGGGATTTTTTTCTGAGGCACGGTAAAAAATTGCAAAGGCTCTCCTTTGATAATAGTTTTTTGCTTCTAGTTCAAATACAGACACAATTTCAGAGGATGAGCTTGGAATAAACCAGGCACAGTGTATAAATTTTCAATTGAAGATCTAATATCCTGGTATTTATTTTAACTGTTAATAATAGTAATGTATTATCTACCATTTGAGTGTTCTTCCTGCTTTTCAGTTTGGAGAAAGGAAGAAAGAATCAGATTTGAATTTAAATCTACACTGTGCTACAGCCTGCTGCTGCTTCAAGCATTAATGAAAGTACAGGGAGACAAGACTTAAGTTTATTTTTCTATCACTTTGGTATGTAGTGATAATTCACTCCTTGTTACCTACATTTATGTAGTATCTCTAACAAGCAGTAATTGCTTTTTTGTAGAGCATCCTAAATCTTAACAGGTATCTTATCCCTGTGGAGATGAGAAGCTTTTGCTCTGAGTGCTGGTTACCTGAGCATCTGCAGCTCAAGATCCTGTGGAATGTTTTGATAATATTTTTATTAGGCATGTTGAGGTCCTTCCTCTGCATCCTCAACCTCCCTCTCCACTTTCTTCTGTGTACTCAGAGGGCTTAATAAATGCTGTATCTTACGGGATGCTCTTGTACTTGAAGTATTAGAAAATGTGAAAAATTTGGAACAAGGCAGGTGCTGTACACTTGAGTAACAGCAGAAAATGGGAAGAATTTTGGTTTACATGAGTGGCTCAATAGTGAGTGTCAAGATGCATCTAAAGCACGATCTGAAGACGAAACCCACTTGTTTGCAGTCTCTTACAGAACAGAAATCCTGTTTCCTTTATGTTTTTTTAAACTTCTGGTAGGTTCCAGTGTGTGATAGCTCCTGGTGGTCTTGCACTTGCCCAGTTTCCTGGGGGCTGTCACCTTCCAGCCAAGAGAACTGGCCCCCTGCTGCTGCATGGAGCAGTTTGTGGTGCATTGGATGTTAATGGCCTTGAATTTTGGGCACTTGGATGCTGTCTCTGGGAGCAGAGGGATGTGGGCTTGTGGTGCCTGGCTCTGTGCTAAGCTGTGGCACTCACTGACTGCAGGAATCAAATTTCAGGAAGTTTTTCTCATGTCACAGTTGAGCAACTGTGAAAAATCATACTGAGATGGGAAAATGCTGGTATGATTCTGAAGAAGAGAATGAGACCAGAGTAAATCATGTTGCAAAAATAAAAGGAATGAAGGCAATCTTAACTCTGTTATGATGTGACAGAGGGTTAAACTTTCTGATAATCTGTTCAGAAGCCACTCAGCCTTAAAAGACTAAATGTTGAGCAATTTTTTTTTTCTAATTGTAGCATATTCTCCCTTTGAAACAAAGGTTGTAGCATTAGTTTTTAAAGGAAGACAGTTTTAATTGAAGTACTTTTGACCACCAAGCAGGGGAATTCTTAGTTTTTAGATTAGAAAGAGTATAACCACAAATCTGGGGTTTCTAAAAACTGCTATCCCATGAGCTTCCCCATTGCAAGGTGGAAATTTATGGAGCTATACCAGGGTTTCTCATCTGGAGTCCAGAACTAATAGTGAGTAAAATCAGAGATGCAGTAATTATCTCAATTAGCTACCGTATGGATGAGCAGATGATACTGTGTGATGTGAGACATCAGAGTTCCTCTGTATTCATACCAGACAGTACAAATCTAAATTGCCAGTGTCTGTACTGATAGCAAGTTTTCTCCAAACAGTAGCATGTGATCTATTTTTTCTTCATGTCTGATCACAAAAAAAAAAAAAGGGAGAAAATTCTGATTGTCAAACTAAGCTGTGTATGAGTCATATACTGTGCTGATACTCCAGTCCCTGTGCAGAGTGTCCCACCAGCCCTGCACTGAGTGTCATTTCACAGAATGGTTTGGGTTTGGGTCAGAACTCGTCTAATTCTATCCCCCTACACCTTTCACTATTCCAGGTTGCTCCAAGCCCCTTCCAACCTGGCCTTGAACACTTCCAGGGATGGGGCAGCCACAGCTTCTCTGGGCACCCTTTGCCAGGGCCTCACCACCCTCACAGGGAGGAATTTATTCCTAAATATCTGATCTAAATCTATCTTCTTTACATGACTCCTCACTGGAGAGAAGGAGGAGAAGGCTCTGAAGGGAGGAAAAAAATCCATGGCATGGTAATCTATTAATAGGATCAGCCACTTCTTTATTAATTTGCTAAATGAGTTAGGACTGTATATTTAGAAATTGTACAGCAGTTAGGCTGATCCTGAGAGCAGGTCCCTGGAGACCAGGAGTGTGCAGAGGTAACATCTGATTTATTGCGAGACCCAGCATGAGCCCAGCTGCAGGGACTGGGTTTGATTTATCTGCTTGCACTGCCTTGTCTCCCACAAAGGGTCTGGTAAGGCCAGCAATGCAGGGAACTTGTGGATCTGGGGTGTTACCTGTTCTTCTGCATCTCTTCTTCTGCTGCATTAATTGTTTTAGTGTTTTTTGCTGCTGGCTGTGGGTTTTGGAGGTTTTTTTTTAAGTTTTGGTGTTTTTTTTGCCAAGTCCCCTATATTAAATTTTGGTTATAAAAAGGGATGCCATTTTACAAAATCTAAATCAGTATTAAAGGGCAAGAGACTGAAATCATTGCAAGGTTATCCGATGGATTATTGTGCTTGAGGGCAGTTGCTATCCCCTTGGTGTCTGCTTTGGTGATCCATGCTCAGCATCATTTCCTACTGGGATCAGAGGCCAGTAACAAACAGGGATGGGAAATGCACAGCCACGTGAAAGTCCCTCAGTACTGAATTCATCCCAGGAAGTGTTCAAGGCCAGGTTGAACAGACCTAGTGGAAGGTGTCTCTGCCTGTGGCAGGGGGTTTGGAACAAGATGATCTTTATTGTTCCTCCCAACCCAAACCATTCTGTGATTCTATACAAAACAACCCCAAAGTGGTTTTGCTGCTTGCATCCATTGCTAATGACCACTGGAAAACCTGTTTGTAGCACACTGGCTACCAAGCACTGTTTTGTGTTGTGTATTCCCTCTGTGTTGTATTTTAACTCTGCACAATGAAGTTCCCAATGCTCTGTGTTTGTTATGAATGAAATCTGACAGAAAAGGGCTTTGTGCAAACCAGTTGTTAAATGGCATCAGGTTCACACAGGTGCTGGTACAACACGCTGCAGCTACAGGGGAGTGAAGCAGTGTGACAGCAGGTACTGAGCTCTGTTTGATTTTGATTTTCACCCTTCCTAATCCAGGTAGAAATATTTATCATACTCTGGGGTGCTCAGTCTTTTAGAGATGCAGATTTTCTTTAGCTACATGTCTGGTGAAAGGCAATCCTGAAGCAAACATACTACATAGATTTCCACATAGTGATTAGGCACTTCAGATACACAACAGAAGGACCTTTCATTCTGTACGCAATTGACTAACATTAAAAGGTAGGAAATAGGTGCTAAAAGTGAGCCTTGACAAATAAAACTGTTGTATTGCACTAATGAAATGCTATTTAAAGCGGTACATGAAGAAGCTTTTTAGAAGGAATGGAAAATCCAAAACAGTTTTTTTCCTTCAAAGCAGATGATTTATGCTCTGATAAAATTAGATTTTTAGTTAAAGGAATTTGCAGTCATTAAATGGTGCCCATGAAATAAGTCTCATTTATAACCATCTGCTTTATGGCTTCTGCAGCAAAGTATTCCTCAGGCAATGCATTCAAGAACTTTGGTGTCATTTTTATCAAAATAGTTTGGTTCTCTACTGGTAACACTATTAAAATCTTTGAAACCTCTATGTGTTTTTTTTTAAGTTGAGATCAGTATCATCTTCAAGAGAAGTCTACCTGGAGCTGCTACCCTTTTGTACTGTACTTCAAGCCCTGCTGTGGCTGCCAGGCATTTTTCCATTTCCTGAAATCTTGAGCATTCTCAGTGTCATTGGAGGTTTTTCCAGGGAAGAGATGTTTTGGGAGACAAACCAAGTGCTGCTGTTTTCCCAGGAACAAGAAGTGGCGGCTTGCAGCCTGACCTGGTGTTCTCCCACTGCAGTTCCAACAAGCTTTTCTTCTGAACCCAGCATCTGGTTTTTTGGATAGTTTATATTCATCAGAGTTTACAATTATAAAGGGAACAGAATAAAAGAAGGGAAACTTTGAAGACCATCCTTTGTCTTTCATGATGTCTGTGCAGACATGGAAATAACAAAAGGGCATTTTATAAAAGTGAGATCAAACTTGGATGTTTGTTTAATAGAGCCTTGATAGTCTATTTCCTTTTGATCAATATAATAGTTGTAATTAGTTTTAGTATTTCTAAGCTTTTGAACTGCAGAGAATTCAAACAGCTTGTTAGTGTGAGGGACTCTGGGGAACTTTAAAAGTATTCTTTGCTTTTGCATATATTGCATGTACACAGGCCTAATGATAGCAGCTGTAGCTGAGGTTTTTTTTTTTATTCCCATGCCCCACCTCTCAAACTAATATTTTGAAAAGCTCAGAGAGGTCCCTGGAGTATAACTGCCTGCACAACTCAGAGCTCTGCTACATAAAGAGGATAAATGCTTTGAAGTCTGTATTAATCCTGAATGCCATTTTATGTATTGCTCAAGATCACTGAGGTGGTATCCTACAGGGAATAATGACAGTATTTTTATAAGCAAATACCCTTTTTTTTTTATTATCCCCTTCAGCTGACTTGAAGGCTGCCAAGGAGACCGTTTCTGGTATTCTGATTCTTCTCTGATGTGCTGGAAGCTTTGTTTTGAGGAAGGCAGCTTTGGTTGTGTGAAGGAAGGAGAAGCAGCATCTGCTCCCTGCACGAGTGATGACAAAGGACAGTATAAACTGTCACCGTGTTTGGGCAGGACATGGGTGATGTGAGGTGGCTCCTGGGCTGGAGGAGACCTCAGCTGTGGCTCTATCCTGCCCTGGGACTTTCCAGGAGGTTCTGGGAGGGGGCAGGAGGCAGAAAGAAGCATTTCTGTGGGCAGTCAGTGGGGACCTACAGCATGTGGTGCCCAGAGCCTTCTCTTCTCCAGGCTGAACAACCTCACCTCTCTCTCTGCCTGTCTCCACAACAGGGGTACTCCAGATGATCTTCCATTCCACTAGTTCTAATACTGGCTGCAAGAAGTAACTCAAATGATGGAAATTTGGACGTATTTGTAATTAACCCATAAATAGTGTTACTGCGTGGAATTAAATATTTATTCCTCTGAAGTCTCAGCATTAGTATAAGCAGATGGTGTTGCCTGGGAATGCAATACCTTTTGAAACAGTGTTGTTTTAAAGCCAGTTTCTATATTAGAGATGGTTGTGATGATTTGCAAAAAAATGATATGCAAAAGTAACATGTAGGTGTGCATGGATTGAAGTGAGCACCTAGCTTTCAGCATGAGTAGTCCAGTAGCTTTGAAATTATTCAGATATTTGAAGAAGTCTCTGCTAAAAATATCTGTAATGGCTCCTCCTTCCTCAACCCCAAATCTTTGGTGTAGTAATAATAAACCTCCTAACTGCTCCCTTTTAACATAAATAGAGGGGAAAATCCATTTTCAAGACAAATGTTGTGCTTTACAATGTAATTTATCACACAGTGATGAGTCATTTTAGGTGTTATATTTATCCATTAAATATCTGTGGACAAACTGAAATGTGTGCTTGTATTTGCTCCTCAGTTATTGTATTGAGCTTCCTAGATGCTTGCCTGGGTCAGTGACTAATCTTTTTAGGGGAGGTTGTTCATCTTGCCTTTGAAAAATTCTTGCATTTAATAAAAAACACCACAAAAAAATTCTCTTTTTCCTTATAGGACTCCAGAAGGTTTGAAGTTACAAGAAGAAAAGGTAGGAAAGCTGGTTTTTTTTCAGTGTGTGTGTTGGTGTTGAGTATTCTTGCAGTAACTTTTTAAAACAAGCATGAGTTCACACACTTGAAAGGTTGTGCTGCTGTGTGTTTTCCAACAGTCTGTGCCTGGTGCTTGTCTGACAGTTCTTAGTGTTGCAAATTTTAGAATTCTTTTTTCCAATTAAAAGCTGCTCTGTTAGCACAGAATTGCATGATGGTATTGGGTGTGCATGTCAAAGTTTGGGTGCTGGCACAACTTCTATGTGTAAAATTTAAAGCATTTAAATGGCTTTAAGCTGAAGGAAGATAATTTAGATCAGATATTAGGAGCCAGTTCCTCCCTGTGAGGGTGGTGGGACCCTGGCACAAGTTGCTCAGAGCAGCTGTGGCTGCCCCATCCCTGGAAAGGCCAGATTGGAGGGGGCTTGGAGCACCCTGGGATAGTGGAAGGCATGGCAGGGCATTGGAAATGGATGGATTTAAAGATCTTTACCAACCCAAAACATTCTGTGATAAACTCAAAACCTGGAGAACTTTAGGGAGAAAGAAGTGCAGACAAGGCTTTCCGTGCCTTGGCACACCACAGCTCCACCCAAAGGGGCATTGGTGCTCTGAGCTCAGCTCCTGGGGACTCTGCTGCCTCAGAAACTAATTGGCTTCTGCCAGGAGTGCCTCTTTGATGGCTCCTGGCAGCTGGGGGAGAATTGGCTATCAAAGAACTTATTCTGGTTATCATTAATTTTGATTTTGTTCAGCAGATGTTTTCTGGATCAGGCAGTTGCTTTCCTCATCTGTCTTGGTAGAATGTGGAGCAGGTGGCACTCTCCTGTTCAATGGATTAATGCATTCCCTGTTCCCTTCCAGCAGCTTCTTGAATTGTTTCAGGCATCCCGTATGTTGGGAAAAGGTTGTAACTACCAAGGTTTTACTGCATAAGCAAAGAAGGTCAGGTGCAAGGGTAACTTGTCATTTGGGCAAATCATCTCTTTTTTTTTTTTCTTTTTGTGTTTGTGTTTTTGTATTTATTTTCTTCTGTGAGGCTGAGGCAGCAGAGAGGCTTGAATTAATTAAAAATACAGCTATTACTAAAGGTGAAATCTATTTAGATGCCCACTGCACATGTATGTTTGATCAAACTTGTGCCACTCTTCACGAAGAAATCCAGTTCTGTTGAACTTCCCTCAGTCTCAAACTGAGGAGGGCTCTTGGGTGGGTCAAGGCTGCTTTGGGATGCAGGAAAGCCTCTTGGTGTTGTGGGTGTGGATGCATTTTAGCCGTGCTCTGGCTATAGTTTGTGGTGCAGTTCATTATAGGCACAGAGACTGAATCCAGTCTTGTGGATGTACCTCTAGTCCTTTTCCAGATATGAGTTCTATTTCCAAAACGTTCTTCACAGTGAAAGTAGCCAACACATGTGAGAGCTTAAAGATAGCAATTCTTGAAATTTGATTGAGTTTACAGATCGTGTGCTTGGAGAATGTTACTTCAGAGCAATAACTGAATTTGGAGGTCAGTGCCTGAAGACATCAAATATCCAAGCTAAGTGAGGCTGATTTCTCATTGCTTTCAGAGGATGGGTAAGACTTAAGTTTTATTTTGCAGAGTAAAACCATACTATTTTTTCAGAAGTGAATTCAATGTAATGGACTTTTGTTAGAAGCTTCTTAGATCCATGGCAAGAGTGAAGGGGATGGCAACTGAGGGAATTAAGATGTATAGATAAATTCAGCTTATGCCCAGCAAGGCAATATGTGGATTATCAAGTCTGTCTGAAGAACTGCAGACTCCTCAGGAGTCAAGAAAATGCTAACATGGTAAATGCCTCTTGATAACAAAAGCCTGTGGATTTGCAGAGCTACCTGGGGATTTTCAGCAATGTTTAAGTATCTTCCTCTCTGGAGTTATTCCTCAATAGTGCCTATAAAATAATTCAACTAAAGTCTCCTTCAGAAACCTGTTCAGTATTAAAATGTGCACAGAGCAGATATCATTTGGTGTCAGGAAAAAAATAACAGGAGGGTCGAATGTTTATTATGCACACAAAAGGATTTCTTCTACATCTTGTGATGTGGTATGAGGTGATTTTGATGAGGCCTTTTTCCCCCTAAAAATGGTAATTTTTGCAGATAATGTTTTTTAACTGAGGAAATGAGATGATTGGAAGAGATTGGGAGTTGGGTGTTTATCCTTGTTCTGTTCCCTTGGTAGAAATTTTGGCTTTCTCTTAAAAAACTGAAAAACTAAAAAATATCTCATAGAAACACCTACAAATGTGAGAGCTCAGCAGACTTACTCTTTATCTGCTTTTATTATCCCAAGCTTATGGATGATCCAAGATGATTAAAAAAAAGAGCTTTTGGTGAAAGGAGGGGCAATCCTAGTTTAGACTTTTCAGAATTTTTCTTTATTTTGGGATGAAAGGTTTGAATCCTTTAGATTTAAAGCAGACACTTTCCTTTCAAAGGGAACAAATCCTTGATTGTTGTTGAGCATGAAAACACTTTTTTCTTTTTTACTTGTGGGTGAGTGTAGTTAAACTGTGAGGTTTTGGTTTCCAAAGTGTCAGGATTACATATACTGGAAAAATTTTGAACCTGCTCCAAAGCCCATTACAGTCAATGAATGGTTTTCCTTTGACTTCCATGACATGAGATCAGCAGTAATTACATGATTTTTTAATTGCTGTGGTGTGGAGGAGAGATGCTTCCCTGACTGCAGCTGGCAGCCATCTCTCAGTGATATTTGGAGACTGGCTTTCTTCTCAACTGAAATGGAAATGGCTGCAGAACTGCTTTGTTCCTGGGATGCCTAACTGGTGTGCAAATATTACCCTTTTTGACTAAAAATATTTTTTTAATCAAAAAAACTCTCAATTTGGGATTTGATAAGAAGATGCAGGAATATTTTTCTAAATTCACTTGAAATTTGGCTCTGAGTTGGTCACACTTTTGACCCACTGTGGTATCTATCCATATTATGCCCATGCAATGGTAACCAGAATATGGGGTAGGGTGCCAGGTTTTGTGTTGTGCTTTGAAAACAAACGAACAAACTCCCAATCAGCCAAAAAACCTCTAAACACAAGCTCAAGAAAAACCAGCATGTGATAAACAAGGGCAGGATTTGACTACCATCCCTCTATATTGCTCTGTTGAACTAAAATCACAAGGCAAGTTTGGGCACGTTGATATTTTTTCACTATCTGAATATTTTATCTTTTCTCATTTTTGTGTTAGTTTTTCATAATTTTTCCTGCCCTTAGTGCAGAGAAAAGAGGAATGGAGCCAAAAGGGGAATAACCTGCACACTCCTTGTTGCTGTCCAGGGCAGTGTAATACTGCAGGAGAGCAGATGGGGAAGAGCAAAGCAGGAGTTGGGAGCTGGGAAAAGCAGCAGCTTGTGCAGATCATGTGGACACAGCAGGCATTTAGTGAAAAGGACAAAGAGAACAGTGAAAAGGATGAAGTGTCAGAATGGTTGGGGTTGGAAGGGACCTCAAAGCCCATCCCATTCCACCTCCTGCCATGGGCAGGGACACCTTCTGCTCTCCCAGGCTGCTCTAAACCCCATCCAGCCTGGCCTTGAACACTTCCAAGGATGGGGCAGACACAGCTTCTCTGGGCAACAAGTGCCAGTGTCTCACCACCCTCACAGGGGAGAATTTCTTCCTAAAATCTACATAGTCTGAGGAGAAGTGCCTGTGCAGGAAACTCTGAGACTGAAGGGTGTGTCTTAGATTGCAAGAAACAGGACCAAGCTTGTAGAGAGCACCTGCAGACATTAGGCTGGACAGTGGCAGGGTTTAATTTTAAAGATTGGTGACTTTTCCCTGTGCAATGAGTGTACATGAATTCCTAATACACCTGTTGCTGTGAATTACACCATACTACTTATATATGTAAAAGCCACATATATTTTTGTCTATCAAAATCCCCATGTCTGGCAGAACAGAGCCTCCAGTGGTTTCCCCAATTATTTTAATGGCAAGGACACAGGAACTAATTCTGCAACGTCTGGAGATAGCAAATGTTCCCATTTCAGTTGGCACTGTGGGGCTGAAGGATGCTGAGTACTAGAACAAATTGTCTGCTGAGTACAACTATGCCCAAGCATATGTATAGTCACATTAAGCATAAAGAGCCAGGTCTTCAGTAGATAGAAATAAGCAAAGCTGTGCTGAATTAATGGACCACCTTTGCTTTTTACCAGCTGAGACTCTAACCCAAGCACTTAAAACTTTTAATTTGTTTTTATGTTGTTCACAATCATCCGTTCAACAAATTAGTGTCAAAAGATGCTTTTGAAACCATTCAGCCAAGAAATGTTCAAGCAAATTGCTTCTGCTCTGATCATATAATCTTATTAAATGAGATGCAACTCTAGATTTATTCAGACAGATGACATCACACTGCCATAAAGATACAAACTTTAAATATCTGGTTTGAATTAAAACTTTGAATTGACACTTCTTTGAAGTTTTCACAAGCTCTGTTGTGGGTGTCCTATTTGTATATATTTATTACAGATGCACAGTCCTCATTGTCACACTGTGATTACTAATCACAATGTGGAGCAATAAATGTAGTACACCCTGAGCCTTTTCAAGTCACCAGAGTTTTATTGAAAAATCTCTGCATCAATTAGCAGTGGTAGAGGATCCAGCCAACAGCTTAAGAAATATTTCATTATTCTCCACTTGACATCAATTTTTATGTCCTACATGAAAACTGACTCATGGTTATAAAACAATAATGCCCTTCAGAAATTCTATTTACTTCATCCTTTCTTTTTGCCCACTTCAAATGTTTGCCTCTCCATGGAAGATGACAGGCACTCCAAAATTGGCAGGAGTGATAAGTTGCTCTCCTGAAATCCTTCAGGAGCACAAAGTGGTCAGCTGTAATTACTTCTGTAGTAAATCACCTATTAATTTCCCATTATGTTGGTTTTTTCCTATTACTGGAATAAAAAAAAAAAATCTACATTTTTTCCTTATGACTTGGTCAAAACCCACCAAAAATCAGTAGTTATGCCTATGTTGCTCTTTAGAAGAAGAAACTGTACCCCCAGGGTCTTGTATGTCTGGATATCCCAGTTACATCCAGATGATGCGATATGAAAGTAAATATTTGTGTGTATATGCTCTGCACACAGCTGGGTGTTCAGAAACACACTCGCTGTATTTCAGGACATTCCTCCAAAGTCTAAAGGACAGCTTTTACATTAAAAATACCTGTTTTGCTGAATTACAAGATGAAATATTTTCCACGTTTTTTATACTAGTTTTAACAATTACTCGGTCTTTACTTCAAACAAAGTTTTTTGTCTCTGCCCATCTCAGCTGCTTTATTTTCATATAAAGTTTTATTATCTCTGGCTTTGACATTCACTGACAACATATGCTTTGAAATCTGTTACTCAGGGAAGGATATTTGGGTCAAGATATTAATCTGATGTTTAGTGCCTGTGTTTCCAAGGTTATGAAACCACAGTTTCTCAGATTTTTTTGTACTTCATCCCACTTGAACAGCCTGGCCCTAGTCGGGAAGGGGCAAAGTTGTTTGCTCCCACACACCTATCAGCAGTGGTGTTTAATTATAACTTGCAATATTTTGTGCTCTAAAGTGGCAGGAATTAAATAGGGAGTAAAACCATGTGGAGGGGGAAGAACCTCAAATAATCAACACATTAGCCAGTGCTGGGCACAGCAGTAAATTAAACAGGAATGTGAATGCTCCTGGGCAGTCTTGCTATTGCTGTTCGTATTGCACGTGTGTCTGGGACGAGGAGCAGAGAATTGCAGCTTAGCCAGGGAGTTTCTGAGCAGCTCCTGAAGCAAATAGGGCTGGTCCTGGTGGTCACATTAGGCTGACAAATGACTGTTCACAGAGGTGGAATACTTCTGAAAATGTGAATGCAGCTGTGGCTTAGCCCGGCTTTGCCATAAGAATAGCAAACCCCTTGCATGCCCAGCTTCCCAACTGGTGGAAACAGAGTGGTTTTGCAGAGTTAAGGTTCCTGTAAATGGATCTATCGGTTTTTGTAGTTGAGTACTTTGGGGCAGAAGGAAGAATGCATTCTCTTCATGGCAGAATGGGCATGACTGTTTAGTAAGTAAACATAATAGAGTGTGGCTTTGCTAGAGCAGCAGATTGATGGAGCTGAAGTGAAAACTTCTTGAGTGGCAGGAGATCAGGAAACTGTTTCCCAGCAGCAGGTCGGATCAAGGAGATTGTGGACAAGCTTAGGAAGTGGACAACTTCAGTTCCCAGTGTGGGAAGAGGGAGAAGATGGAGATGAACCAGAGATCTATGAGACCTAGTGAGGATTTTCAGGGAGATACGGTATTCCATACCGCTCTACATCATAAATAAGTATCCCCAGTGCAGAGTGCTGAAGTTGGATGTGCCTGAAGGCACCTCTCTTTTTCCATCTGAAATCAGAACAAATTGTGCTGATTTGGCAGCTGAAAAAGCTGCTTGTGCTGTTGGCTTCTGTCAGCCCTCGACTCCACAAACTTCTCTACTTTTTCCATCTAAACTGGGAAGTCTTTTAGAAGATGCTGCTTTGTCCTACAAACATTGTTTTGGCTGCATCTTCAGCCTCTCCAAAGCACTTTTCTCCAGCTGACCCAGAGCTGTAAAGCGGGACTAGTTTGCAGTTGTCTTCTAAGATAACCTGTCTTTAAGAATAAGAGGACATATTTTCAGACAAATGGGCTTTTCTTAAGTATCATAAGCAGCAGCAGCCAGATTGAAATACACAGCGAGGTTTGAAGTCATGTTAGATTTCATTTTTTTGGTTGTTTTCAGTGGTGCATTGCTCTTTCTATGAAATTCTACTTTTTGTGTCCAGCCACATAACTCTGGTGAAATGCTGTTGTTACAGAGAGCATTGCATCATGTGGAAACCCCTCTCATATGGAGCAGAAGTATGATGTACGTAATTGTACGTGATATTGAAAGTTGCAAATGCACTGTAAATCCAGAATTTTCAGCAGCTATAACATAAACTCATGTAAGGGTTGAATAAAAAACTGGCAGTAGATGTTTCTGGTAATGGCAATATAATGTAATAAGCAAGCACTGTCCCAACAAATCAGTTTATCCAGCACGTCTTAGCTATTAGAAAAATGAGTGAACTCGGACTTTCAGACAAAACACCCAAAGTCCAGGATTGCTTCTGGGTCCAGTCAGATTTTTGAGTCACGGTTTTTGAACTTGCTGCTAGTCTACTTAATATGTGTAAGAGCATGGTGCATTTTCAATTTCAGACTTAATAGGTTTCAACATGCCATTTCTTCCTGAACTGAGCTTTAACTGTAAGGCAGAGCAATTAGGTTAATATTACTGGAGCTTCAACTCACTGCTCAAATATGAGCTAAAAATAAGAGAGGAATAACCCTCTTTGTGCTCTCTTAGTTCAGGTACTTACTCCCAGCTGGTCATGGCCTCAGCCTGTGGAAGATGGAGGTGCTGAGCCTGTCACTGGGTTAGCCCAGCTGGGGGGGTGGTTTATGGTGGGGGAGGCTCTAGGGGAGCTCTGGTGGCCTCTCCTGGAGGTGACATGGGCAGTGGCTGAGGCCAGCAGCAATCCTTGCAGTGCTTAATTGTGGGGCTGTTATATTCTTGCACCATATCCTGCTCTAGCCAAACCCAGCAGAATCATAGAATCCCAGAATGGTTTGGGTTGGAAGGGAGTTGAAAGGTTGTCTCATTACAGCCCCCTGCCATGGGCAGGGACACCTTCCACTATGCCAGGTTGCTTCAAGCCATGTTCAAGCTGGTTTTGAACACTTCCAGGGATGGGATGGCCACAGCTTCTTTAGGCACCCTGTGCCAGGGCCTCAGCACCCTCACAGGGAAGAATTTTTTCCTAATAGGATGTGAAGAATGAACTGTTCAGGTGTTTGGGGCCATAGCCATATTCCTGGCTGCTGTTGTAACAAGTACTCTGCTTAAGTTAGTGGTTTTCAGGGGGCCCTGTTTTGTGTGTGAATGGTTCTTTTGGACTTTACATTTCTAAGCAAGATTTCATTTCAGTAATTAGCATGTGTCAGTATATTTTTAATAAGAATGTAGGAGCCTGTGAAATGATCCAGTTGTTCATGATGCTTGGGAAAGAAAAATCTGCTCTGTGTAAGGTAATGTAATTACTTTTCTAAAGGAGTTTTTATTACACATCTAACTGCACATTTACTGTACTTGATAGACCCAAATAAAACCAGAACAGAATGAATAAGCCATTTTGGTCCATTGGGTAAATAAAAGAGGTAAAGCATTTATAGAAATGTATTTAGTCAGCAGAGGTGATTGGCCACTCCACAACTGCTCTAAGGTCTCAGTAATCTAAGTTTAATAGACTTCCATAAATATTTCCTTGTTTGTCATGAGACAGGAGTTATTTATCCATGCCATGCTGCTTGCTTGTGTTTGATGAGAACTTTTAAAGAATATTAGGCAGGTTTGTTGTTCTGCACATAGCATAATGGGCACTGTGTGTTTATGGAGTAGCATGAGAGCGATCCTCGTATTTTTGTCCCTGTCTCCTCCTCATTATTATCCTTGCCTCTCCCTCATGGGTGGTATGTCTTTTTGTCATTCTTTTTACTCTCTCAGGTTTAGTGAGGTTAAGATATGCCTTCTTTCTGCTGAATTTCTAAGTTCTGTCTGATAAGGTGTCTCCAATGATGTGACAGTCATTAGGGCTGAATATCAGCCCAGATGCTTCTTCTAATTGAGTGTAAAACTATTTGACTCATTTCAGGTAAAATGAAACTCATCCAGTAACATGTTTTACCAGGATGAAACTAGTATATGTGGAAAGTGATTCTGGACCTGGAGACTTCAAAGCTGGTTCCTTCCAAAGACATAAGTTGGATTTTGGCTTTTAAATTTGTTCAGCACAGGGGACCATATCTGTTATTAATATATCTGTTCCTGGGGTTTGTGTGCACAATAATTGTTGCAAAGGCTGAAATCTATCTTGCACAGCCAGCAGATAATAGCATCAAGTTATGCTCTAGCTTGGAAAATAAAAAATACAAGAAAAAAAGTGTTGTGCTTTCCATCTGCAGATTTGGAAATCTTTCAAAATGTCACTTCTTACAAGATTTCAATTTAGTTTCTCATTGCAACTGCAAAGAAGGTGACAGTGGCATGCAGTGCCCCTGCTTCTAGTTGTTTTACTTTTCCCATTGAAATTCTATGATGTAAATTGCCTATAACAGGATCTTTTTTCCTTACTTTTCATATCGGAATACTTTAAAGAATAATTTTTCTCTCAGTTACTGAAGTTATGTTTTTTTATTATCCTGGTTTTTACTTCTTCTTTACCCATAATTGTTTTTCAAAAATTACTAGTTTTCCCTAAATTATATAATAGCCATATTTAGGTTTGAACTCCTATTGCCTGTTAAATACAGAAGTTCATCAGCTGCTTTTAACAGAATCAACATTATGGCAACCCTAATTCCCTGGGAAATAGAATCAGTGAAGCCAGAAATTGGAACCAGCCCTGTGCAGCTTCTCTGCTGTTATCAACGCGTCCAACTCTGTTGGCACCAGTGTCAGTGAGGGCTGATCCACTGCCAGAGACATTTTTATGGGAAAACACCAGTTTGTGAAAAGAGAGGGTGGCTGTGGTTTGAGCAGATGTCCCAGCCTGTGAGGTGCCTGTGTGTGCACTCCAAGATGCTGATGGGATTTCCATTGCAGGAGTTGGGATCCAGGCTACATCTGAACACTGTGCAATGATGAAATAACTGTGACCCACAGAAAATTCTGATAAATGAGGAAGTACATTCTCCTAACTCTGTCATAATACTTTAAGCAGTGACCCTCAGCAGCAGACAGGATGAGACCCTGAGAGGGTCTGTCAGAGTGGGGCTCATGGTCTCACTGCTCAGGGTAGCTGGATTAATGCGCCTGTTCCTGATGCTGATTTTGTAATGAGCAGCTGGAGTCATAGGAAAGTTGGAGAGAAGTACAGGTTTTTGCAGGCTTGTAACACCAAACTGGGTTTTGCCATCATGATGATGAACTGGCCAGCCAGAGCTGCAGTGTGTGTGCTGGATAGAGGACTGTAACAGCTTCTAGTGGGCTGGGGGGTCTCAAAACCAGTAAGGAGCAAGTCTTTACTGTAAGGCAGAGCACATGGATTAAGTCAAAGCCCTTACCAGTACATTAAATTATCCAGAAAGCCCCGACTGCTCCTCAGTACTACAAGGTGTCCTGATTAGAACTAAATCTTCACATAAAGGTAGCAGTAAAGGAGCAGAGACAGCTCTTTTCCTTTTGGATCTATAATAAATGCTTCCTGCATGGGGAGATTTGCAGTTGGATGACACCTGTAAGTATATTCCAAATGGGTCAGCTGGATTAGAGAGAGTGCTAAGTGATCATTTTTGGTGAGTCACAGAGTTTGTATTATCACTGGATCATCTTAACATGTCCTGGGAAGCGTGGAGATGCTGGTGAAGTAATTGGGTTCTGAGTGAACTTCAAAATTATTTCTTGATTGACTGTGAGACAATGCTGAGAATGACTCTTTCACCCTTTTAATGTTCACCCAATATAAATAACATCACCAGAACAAGTCCTGCCTGATCTGTGTGTCAGGCATTGCAATTCCTTCCTCAAAGGAAGTGTGTTCATCAGGCCTTTTTATCACATCTGGGCTGTGTTCCCCCTGACTAGATGATCCCATCATCATTTACACATTTTTAACTGAGCACCTCCTAGTATTCTAAAACAGAAATAATAATTACAGCCCTCTGTCTTTCCTTTCACCCCTCTGCCTTTCCAGCAGACAGAAGCTCTAATGTGATTATTTCTCAGGATGCTGTTTGTTCACTGGAGGGTGAGAAGCTGTTCTTGTCCTGAGAACGGCACTGCTGGCCTCACTGAACACCTCTGCACAACACATGGATCTCTCTCTGTTTGGGAAACCTGTGGGATTATTTTCAGTTTCAAATGTCACAGCAATTAGTATTTAGAATTACATAACTGAAACATGTTTTATTGTACTCATTTAACAACAGGAATGATGTTGAAAATCATTAAAAGTATCCAACTTATTTTCCTTTATATCCATGAGCTAATTTTGACTCAGTCCTCTACCAGTGGAGTTTCCATTTCACTTTCCTGATTTTGCAGCAATAATTTTCAGACTTTCGTTGAACCAAACCTGTTGTTCATTCTTTCAGTGTGTTCCCAGGGGACAAGAGGATTTCTGTCAAAACAGCAGAGCAATTCCTTTCAGGAAGCTAACTGGAAGCAGGGAGGAGCGGGGAGGGGGCGCGCGGCTCGGTGCGCGCGTGCCCCTGTTGCTGATGTGCTGATCAGCACACGGCTGGTGTGAGCAGGGCTCTCCAGGGAGAGCCAGCTCCAGCAGGAGAGCCATTAATATCCAGCCGTTCTGGCAGTGGGAGCTAAGCATAGTGCACTTATTTAATTTAGACATTAAATCTCTTTCTTAGCACAAACAAACACTCCTTTGCTGGCTTAAAATTCTCCTCGGCTGCCGTGCGGATGGAGCTTTTGTCTGCAAGTGTGCACTTTTACGAAGGGCTTGGAGGGGAATGTGGTCACAGACATATGGGATTGTTAAGGTTGGAAAAAGCCTCTAGGATCATCAAATCCAGGCATTAATCTGGCACTGCCATGTTCCTGGGAGCTCTCCCAAGCTCTGAGCTGACCCATGCTGGCTGGTAACTTGTGGGGCGAGGGGTCTGCATGTCTTTGGTGGCTCCAAGGGCTTTAGGTCATTAAGTAGTTAGAGGTGGTTGGTCAGAACTGCTCTGTTGGGTTTGCAGTTGAAATAAACAGGCAGAAAGTCAACCCCAAACTAGATGCATTTAGGTCACCTGCAAAATCCCATCTCCAATGTGTGAACAGGCACCCTCTAGCATTACTTATAGGTGAAGTGTATTTGAGCAAGAATAAAATGAGCTAATAATTATTAAAACTGGGATGTGTGCTGGCATAAATACAACAAAGTTTTTAGGGTTTTTGTTGTTGTTGTTGTTTCTTGGGGTTTTTTTTTTACTTCTGGTAAGACAGGATGAGTTCAGATTGTGCCTGTGCATGAACAGAACAGAAGCTAAGTATTGTCTAGATCTTCAATGAAACAAATTCCTCACTACTTGATGCAACACATGCTGCAGTAAAAGTAACATTTATTTCCCACAGATGCCACCTATGTTAGTATTTCTCTTTAATTACTGGAAGAATTGCTGGTACTACCCCTGTTTCCTACAGGCAATGCCATATGACATAAAGAAGGTCAGAGGTTTCTAGGAACATATGCATGAGCTACAGGCAAAATTTTCTAGAGCCAAAAGGGTTGGGTTTTGTTTAACAAGATTCATTTAGTTCTTGAGAGAACACACAAACTTTCCTTTTTAAGGTCAGATAAAAATCTGTTTTCTGTGCTGCTAATTTATCAGGCACTAGAATATGAAGGTCATGGTTTGTAGGGAGAAGTATCTTTTTCTAGGCCAGCTGAGAGAGAAGGAAATGTGGGAAGCTGTTGAGCACAGGAACTGTTCATCAGGTCTAGAATGTTAATAGCAACTGTCAGATAGTGGATTTACTCCCTTTATATTTTAACAGAATTTTCTGGTTTTAAGCTTAGTGCAAACACAGTCTTTTTAGTTGCTATTGGAATCTAACAATGTGTGTTTGTCAGCTATTAAGGTGAAAATGGCTTTCAGGTCTCCCGTTCTTACTTTCTTTGGGGTTTGTGGTTTTCTTGTTTTATTTTTTTTGGTTTTTTGTCTTTCCTTTTTGAAGGAAAAAATAAAGATAACTTTGAAGATTGTGTCCTGTGATGCCAACTGACTGTAGGACTTAGATAAGAGTATGATTTGGCAGCAAAACCTTTGGAGGTACACTGTAATGGGGGGGTCACAGTGTAGTCTGAGATGGGCATATTACCTTTTTTCTTTATTTACTTCCTAGCTTACAATTTATATTTGATATTTTGGAATTTTCTTGGTGGTGGTGGCATGGATGGGGTGACCCTGCTGTGAATGTCCCCTACAGTCCTGCTCTGAGTTCATTCTGCCCTCTTGAGAGTGGGGCCAAGGTTTCCATCTATGTAGGGGTAATGTGTGCCATAAGGAGTGCTGCTGTCTTCATGCTGTCATATGAAATGGTTTAGATTGTATATTAGGAAAAAATTATTCACTGAAAGGGTTGTCAAGCCCTGGCACAGGCTGCCCAGGGCAGTGGTGGAGCCCACATTCTCATGGAGAGATTTAAAAGGCATGTGGATGTGGCACTTGGGGACATGGTTAGTGGTGGGTTTGGCAGTGCTGGGTCAATGGCTGGACTCGGTGAACTTAGAGATGTTTTCCAACTTAAACATTTCTCTGTTTCTATGCTTCATGTGTGGGTGACAGCATGGGGATTGCAGCTGAATGCCCAGTGTATGGCACAGTGTCTGCATTAGCTGTCTGGGATGTTATTTTGCCCAGAGCTAGACCTCATTTGGGAGCTAGGTTGTTAGAAATTAAAATTCATGGAGCAGATACTTAGACCAGATGACGTTTGTCAGGGTGTGATGCTTCATTCCCAATCCCAGCTCTCTGCCTGTGGGTGCAGCCGGGCTGGCCAGGCTGCCAGCTGGCACCGAGAGCTGAGGGGTTTAGCTGCAATTCTCTACTTCTTGCACTGACACCTCAGTCAGGACTTAACAGGAATCAAGTCTGATAGAAGAAGTTAAAAAATAATGATCGCTTCTACAGTGATGCATTTTTCCCCTTAAGATTTCCTTCTTCTGCATCCTCTGATAGGAAAAAACACATGAAAACAGGGTTCACTGGAGTGCAAACATCACCAAAGCTGGTGTGGTTTCAGAGATAAAATCAGCTGAAAACTAATTATCATAATATTTAACTTTCTAATACTATCACTAGTGTCAATATCCACTAAACTGATAGTCATGATGTGCCTTTTTCCTTACAGAGTGTTAGTGAATCCTTTAGGTCTCGCTGCCTGACAGTGGCAGTCTGTCATTGTTGCTGATCCAACTCTATTGACTCTGAACTCTAAATAATTAAAATTGTGTGCTTATATTGGGGAAAAAAGGCAAGAAACTTCCAGTAGCAGAATTTCCTGCAACACTGGAGTGTAGCTTTTAGCATTTCCTTCGGTAATTGCTCTCTCTTAATTTGCAAGAAAGATCTCTGAGTGAGATGGGCTGGTATTAGTGAGATATGCAGTCCCACAGTTATTTGTGTAATTACATAATTATTTGTCTGAAAAAGTGAAGGTTTTTGACATGGTGAGAAGAAAGCTGTCCTGTCTAGGTGGGACTAATGTGGAGCATATTTTTAGTGTATCACCTGGAGGAGGAAAATGCACAGGAAGGAGCTTCTGCTGCTGTTTCTTGTTGTTGTTTGTATTCTGTTTTTAAGATGAGGAGTGCAGCAAAGTGGCTGTGGCTGATCATTGAAGGCCATAAGCCAAGACCCCATCTCTGACATGTCATGTCTTGCTAAAGCTTTTAAGGAAGACTCTAGATTCTCTTGGTGCCCAAGAGGCTCCATTCTCTATTCTGGTACTTCCAGTAGCGGAAGCAAAGAAGAAATTTTATAAGAGTGACTAAAAATAGTCCTATTGATTCCTGGAGCTTAGTTAGTCTCAGTGATTTCTCTACACAAACCTCGTTCAGTTGCTATTTTCTGCCTTTGTCGTGATTTCAGTGAGGGAGGCGTAAAGGAAAGGTAATATCAATTGACCTAAATACAAGCTGTAAGTGGAAAAGCAGGCATAGCATTGGGAAGAGCAACAGGGAGATGCTGGCTCCTCTGGGGTGCTGCTGCTCCAATGCTTTATCCTGTACCAGCCCTGCTTGTGCCGAGTGCATGGATTTACTGGGTTTGTGTGCATTATTTCAGCAATAAGCTGCTTTACTTTGTCAAGTCAGGGTGTAACTGATAAGCCTGTTGTTTGGTCTTAATGGGTTTGGACACCCTAAGATGTATCTTGACTGTCTTGAGTCTAATACCTGAGTGACTGGGATGCAGTAATAATTTAACTCCTAGTCACACAATTTTGAAAATAACAGGAATTCTTTGTATATTTATATTGACTATATGTATGTTCTCAGATGGATTTCAGCATTTTATATTGAATTTTATTTGCTGTTGGGTTTTTACCCTAAAAGTCACTGTGTTATCTTAATCATAGCAAGTAACCTTTCTCATGTGTGAAATGGGGATAACACTGGGTAAACTTAGAAATGTTGCGTGGGGTGGTTGAAGTATTTTGGTCTCTTTAAAATAAAGCTGTGTGCCTGTGTGCTAGCAATGTACTTTGCTTTCTGCCCAGGTTCAGTTGATGACACTTTGTGAATCAGTGACAGAGCCAGGTACGGAAAGCTGCTAAAATTACTGATGGGCTGGGGGCCACTGTGGTAGTTGGGTCAGAACTTGCCTGGTATTGATGTGTGGGGTATATTCAAACCCTATCAATCAGCAGTGTCCCTTGCAAAGTCTGCAGGACATCTCTCTCATACTGGAGTTACTGAGACAGGAGGGGTGGAAAGGCTGTCACTCAGACTGTTGTCCCCCACTGATGGATGTGTAGAAGGAAAGGCATGTGGCAGGACCACGATTTGCCCATCAGAAGCCGAGAGTGGGGGCCTTTGTGCTTGGTGAGGGCATCATCTGCTGTGCTTGTCTGGCCCCTTATCCAGTAGGGCTCCTTTCTGCAACACAGTTCACCTGTGTTGCAGGTGATAGTGTGCCTGATGCTGTCAGATGTTAAATATCAAATTATATGGGGACATGACATCTTTGGGGACCTCATTGAAATGTCTCTGGTTCCCACTGCACTTGTTCTGCAATACTGCATCGTGTGCAGGTGGGCAGGGAATGAATTTTTCAAGTCTCTTAAGAGCGAGCTTCAAAGCTTTTCTCTGGAAGGAAACTTAATGGCTAAAGGAAAGTTGATGGGATCCCTAGTGAAAACAGCAGCAAAATGAAAAGTTTGCCAGGGACTCTGCTTTCTGCAGGGGGGACAACTAGGAGGGAGGTGCAGGAAGGTGAGGGAGATCTCAATTTCTATCCTGTAACAATTAGAAAGAGTGAGGGGGAAAAGTGAGTGGAACAAAAGGGAAGCAAGTACTTGGGAAGGCAAAAGCCCCAGGTCTAGTCTGCTTTACCAGCCTAAAACCTGACTGAGTTAGTTATTCATGGAGGTGAGGTAGTGGCTTACAGGATGCTAGGAGATGGATTTGCTTTCTGCAAAAATGATTTGCCAGGCAGCTGCTGGTGCTTCTGGTGCTTTCCAGTGCTTTTCCTGTGTGCCTATTTGGAGCCAGTGGTTTTCCTGTTGAAGAACTCAAAAGAATAAAGCTTGACATCCTTAGATTTGCTCTAAAGGGAAAAACAAGGCGTTTTAGCATGGCATGCCATGACAGATACTGGCATCCTTTCAATGCTGAAAGCTTGCTATGTGCTCTGGTCCACAGGGTGTTGCTGGCCTCACTTCTGCATGGAAAACTGTCCTTCTGCCCCAGATTTCCCTGGAAGTCATGGCCTCCTTCCCATGACCCTGCAGCATTGCTGTGGGCCAGGTCTGCTTGCTGAGATGCCTTCACTGCCCTTGGCCCATGCTGCTCACTGTGTGTCTCTGGTGGCAGCAGTGGGAGTTGTGTGCTTGGCTGTGTTTGCAAATTTGGCCTTTAGCTGCTTGCTCTCCCGTTTTGTTGATGGCTGGAGAGATCATACAGAACATACAGAGGGACGTGGCTGTGTGCAGTGAATAACAATCAAATGCCTGGCTTATGTTGCTGCTTGAGCACGGTTTGAAAGAGAACCTTTGTGGTGTTTGTGTTCAGAGCTTCTCTTTAAGCAAGGGCAAGCTTAAAAGGAAAGAAAAAGTGTCCAAATTTCACATCCCAGCCACCACGTCCCAGAGCAGCACCCCTCTGGCTGTGAGGCATCACTGTGCCCCTTCCAGAAATCCTCCCTACCTTTAACAAGTAGCACTAAGGGTGCTGGAGGTGAATTATCTTTAGAGGAGAACTCTGCTGTCAGAGTGGGTATGACTGCTCTGTTTAGCTGTGTTGAATTATTTTGGATAGTTATTTCTGTGGTATGACCAGCCTCCAATGACTCTGTAATACACAGCTCTGCAAAACAGCTCCTTAGAGCTGTCTCTGGGGAAGGCAGTGCTTTCCACTGAGAGATGAGATTGCAAGGGCTGCACTTACCTCCCTTAAAAACAAATAAACATTTCAACAGCATGAGATAACTTAGTGTCATCCTGGTATTTTATAACTACTTTCTTTGAGTAGAGCAAGGCTTTGTTAATACTGTAGTACTAGAGCAATACTCTGCAGCTGACATTTGCAAAATCTCTTCAGTTTTGTATTTCATTATTTGAACAGATCTTACTCAACCCTAAAGGTTTTGCTTTAGTAAAGGAAAAGCAGATGTGTGTACACGTGATTCAGAGTCATGAAAGAATATGGGTATGCACCTTTGCTTTTTTCTTTCAAATAGGAGGTTCAGACAGAAAAAAAGGGTCTTATTTCATGGCCATTTGTGGTCCTCCATTCAGTTAAACCAAGGGACCCCAAATCCTGGGAGTGCAGGAGCCAGGGAGCCTATGCATGCATTTAGTGTAAAGGCAGTAGTGCTTGAACCAGGACAGCGTGGCAGCAGCACACCAGCTCATCCCATTTTCAGTACTCACTGTCCTGGATTTTGCTCCTGGTTGCTTACCTGTAGGAGGTGAGAGAAGACTGAAGCCTTTACAGATTTGTCTGTGGTCATGGGGAGCACAGAAAAGGGCACATGGTGGCATCAGCAGGAATAGATCATGGGCACAGTGCTTTATCTAGAGCTAGTGAAGATTTTACCACAAATAACTCATCCTGCTCTGTCCTTCTTATCTCTCCCTCAGCCTTGCAAAATGTATTTCACATACACAGTGTCTCCCTGCTTGAGCCAGTTATCTGCCTCTCAACAGCTACTTATTCTTCCAAAGTACTCTATTACTGCTTGGATTTGATTTTTATGTATATACAATCATTTTGCTATTGTGCTGCCTGTATGTGGATGCAAAACTGCCGTAGCTCCCTGCACTCCATCTTGCTGCAGTATTGATGTTGCTATACATGGTGGTAAAATTAATGAAATTATGTTCTCTATTTATGAACTAGTTTATTACTTTAATTATTTATTGCTACTGCAACTAATTTGATTTAGGCAATATTTAGTTCTGTTTCAGTAACTTCATTTTAAAAACAAGCTGCTGGTTTGAATTCATTGGCATTAAGAACCTGTTATTGATTAGTTTGGCCTCAAACTGTGTGATGAGGAGAGTGGCTGTGTGCCATGCTAAGCCTTCAGCCCAGAATGTTAATAGCAAGCTGCACTTATTTTTCTGGGAGTATTTCTTTGGAAAGTATATGAAGACTTGCAGGTGTGTAAGGAAAGTCAAAGCCTTTCAACAATTTCTGTGGCTTGAGCTTATCTTTATAAAAGAGAATAAAGAATGCAGAACTGAATAACTGCAATACATCTCCCGCTTCTGTACCTCCATCAGAGTGTTCAAACATGCCCTTTACTACAGCTTTTTGTTGGGAATTGGTAATATCACCTGTAGTGGTGACATTCAGTCTGCTCATCTGTGTATCTCTTCAGTTCTGCTCTCCAATTTCAAGAGCTTAATTCAAAACCTATTAAAGTCTATCATAAGGGCTTCCTCTTTCACTTTATTTCATGCTGTAGCTCCAATGACTTCCTGGCTTTTCTCTGTGTCGCCACTTTCTGCTGACTCTTCATGATTTAAAGATGAAGAGGTTAAATGACTTCTCTTCTACCATCTCCAGTTACCTGTGATAAAGCTCAAGGGCTACACTTGAGAGCGGAAAACAAAAGTCTTGTTTGTAAATTAGAGTTCAAGGTCAGTTTGGAGAGTGTTCTTGAGGGGTAATCCTGCTTTCCCATTCATCCCATAGTGACTGTCTTTATTTGGTGACCTGTCCTGCTGTGACCCTGCAAGGCTATGTCCAGAGGTGAGGAAATTATCTTGAAGACTTTAATGCCAGTTCTTTTGCTCTACAGTAGTTTGTCTGATCACAGTCGTTCTCTTTGGAAATGAAGGAAGCCAACATGGTCCAGAGGTCTGGGGATCTTTTCAGGTGGTCAGCCACAGCATTGGGTTTGCTTGAACAACTTGAACATGTGCCAGTTCAGCTCTCTCCTGTGACGAGCCAAGGAGGGGGTGCTGCTGCCCAGCCAGTGGAGGCTGAGGCTCTGCTCCACTTCATGGTTCTTACACTGAGTCTGGAAAGCTGCAGTTTCAGGCCTTTGCCTCTAATGCCACATGTGCTTCCCTACAGATATAAAATGCTGTGGGTCCTTGTGGTTTTCTTCTCTTCTAGAGATGCATGTCATCCTTTTTCCTGTTCTTGAGCTCTTCTGTGGAAAAGGAATGGGCTGAGGGAGGCTTTTCTGTAACCTCCTTACTCTGATTTGTATCTGTCATGGTTTGACACTGATAACATATTTAGGAATTATCAGCAAAACCACATTAAACACACAATCTTCACTTAGAACAACAAAACTAAACAGAAGAAGAAAGTTCCCCACACCAGATCCAACAATAATCCCAGCACAGAACAAAAAAGACAAATTACACAGAAATAAACCCTTGGACCCTTTGCTGCAATTATGGTACAAATTTCCTACTATAATTCTACTTAATATGGTTCAATGCTTGCTTTGCCCATTGTTTCTCCCAATTAATATCCTTATCTCAAAGTCCTCATGATGGCCTACAATTCTCCACCAAAAAGAGAATTATTGTGGTTTGACACTGGCCAAACTCCAGGCACCCATGAAAGCTGCTCACTTACCCTCCCCTGCCACAGCTGGGCAGAGGAGAGAAAAAAAATTAACAAAGGGTTCATGAGTTGAGATAAGGACTGGGAGAAAACACTCTAAGGGCAAAATAGGCTCAACTCAAAGGTACAAAGTGAATTTATTGCTATCAGAATCAGAGGAGGATAATGAGAGGTAAAATAAGCCCTTAAAACCACTGTGTGTGGATCTCTGCATCCCCCATGGATCCCCAGGGGCTGCAAGGGCACATCTGCTTCACCATGGTCTCACCTTGGCTGCAGAGGAATCTCAGCTCTGGCCCCTGGAGCTCCTCCTGCCCTTCCCTCTTCACTGACCTCCGTGTTGCCATATTGCTCCCTCACATGTTCTCACCTCCTCCTCTTGTCTGACTAGAAGAAAAATTGTGTATGTCTCAGATTTGATTTTCTTCTCAAATATGTTATCACAGAGGCGTTACCAACCTCTGTCATTGGCCCAGCCTTGGCCAGCAGCATGTCCATCTTCAGAACCATCAGGGATTGGCTCTGCTGGACATGCTGGAAGCTTCCAGCAGCTTCTCACAGAAGCCGCCTCTGTAAACCCCGCCACCAAAAACCACTCTGTGCAAAACCAGCACAGTATCCTTGACTTATTCTGTACAACAGTGTGTTGTTTACAGCATATGCAGTGATATTAAACAGCTGCTACAGCTCAAGGCAGAGGTGACTACAGCAGTCCTGGAGAGCCAATATAAGCTCACATCAAATCCCCATGGATGAAGGGCTCTATTAAAAATGTAAGATCATTATCACTAATCTTGAAAGTGGACCGATGCATTTAACATATATGATTATAAACTTTGAAACAAGATGATTTCATCTGGTGGAGCATCTGGGAATTGTTTTTTCATTATCAGGTTTTAGAGAGTGAAAAATCTTCCTGCTCTCTCAGAGGATTTTGTGGGATTAGCTGCTGCTGTTTGCTGTGCGTATTCCTGCAAATGTTTGTATAATCATGTGCATCTCTGGTTCACTCTGCATCCTTCTTGGGGGGTTTTGCACAGCCTTCCCCAGTGATGTGCTGGGATGGTTCCCTTCAGATGGCAGGGAAAATAAGAAGAAGCTTTTCCCGTGATCAGTTTGAAAAATGATCTGACAATATGTGCAGGAGTTTACTGATGTGGCAAAGTACTTTCTTGTGCAATCAGTTTGGGAATAACCATACTGACTCAGAAAAATCACCTGATACAGTGATTTATATGAATGATATTTTCAGTATGAAATGCAATAGCAGCTATGCACTGACACGTTCACTGAAGGGTTGTGAATTCCCTTCTAAACCACTGACAGCAGGTCCCACTCTCCAGCCAGCAGCTCTGACCGCACATTTGCAGAGGTCTCTGGTCATGGTGATTGAAAATTTTGCATATGAAGAAAGTGCTTTCTCAGTTGGATTTTAAGATAAGTAGTACAGACAGGCAAAAGTCACTATGAGAATGTGCATTTATCTGATAAGGACAGCTTATCCCAGTATGGATTTTCAACCTATAAGGCTATTTGTTATTGTGACCAAAACTGATCTTAGGCTTTTCTGTTAGAATGAAGCCCAGTAAAGGCAAAACCACGGCATTTAAATTTAAAATGAGTAAAGACTTCATTCATTTAATCAGTTTAGCTGCCTGGTTGTTGTTCCTCATTTTCAGAAACTTTACTAGAAAGGAGATGCAGAAGAGGAGACAAGGAGGTAAATAGTGTGAGAATGGGAAGGGAAAGGGGGTACTTGGAGATGGTGCAATTTCTACATTTGGCTGGGATATCAAGTTGGTGTGTTGAAGAGGTAGCAACTTTTTGGGAGTGTGGGACCAGACAAGTGTAAAAGTGGTGGAAATGTCTTGTAATGGAAAATGCTCAAATTCCTACCAGGGAAAGGACCATGGTAGGCTTATAATTTTTTTCCAAAAATAATCTACTTCTGGCCAGCCAAGCATGTTTAAATTTGATCAGTGCATAAGGCTCTTAAATCACATCCTTTCACAGGATGTTTTAAGAGTATTACAAGTCTTTCTTGAGATGTTGCTTTCCTGTTTCCAGAGGTAAGAGGGGAGATACTGTGGGGGAGCAGGCAAAGCAAGGTTGCTTGGGAATAAGGATACTCCAGAGAGTCTCAAATAATAAAAGTTCAATGGGAAGTTTCTCCCTGTTCTTCTTGCATAGAAACAGTACAGTACAAGCAGAAAGAGTGACAGAGAAAAGAGAAACTTGTAAATAATTTGAGCAATACTAGCATATAAAAGAATTTGATCATATGACCTCTCATAATTCCTTGCCCACATTTGAAAGACACCTTAAGGCTTTACTGCAAGGTCTCAGCCAGTCTCAGGTCTTTGTGTTTTAAATCTTAATGATCTTTTCACAAAGAAGATGTGAGTAAAATGCAGACTTTTAAAACTTAATTATTTTACAAAGGTAAGCTTAATTAATGGAATCAATTGACACCTGCAGCTGAACCAGCTAATACATTCTCTTTCCTCAAATGTTTAACCTCTACTAATTGATACTATTGTGCAGTCTGCTATAGCATCCCTACCTTTGTTCAGCCATGTGGAAGCCAGGGGTTTCTTTTGTAAGAACTCAAAGTTTGGACTTAATGATCTTGGAGGTCTTTTCCAACATAAATGATTCTGTGATTTAACTGTAACATCAATTCCAAGTCCCAAATCTACACTTTTCCTTGGAGATAGGAGTGTTCAAGATACATTTCTTACTTTTCAATGGGGCAGTGTAATTACCAAACCTGATTCCACCGAGCACACCTCTGTGGCTCCACATGGAGTCATTCAATCCTCTAGAAAAACCATTTCAAATCTTGTCAAAGTCAGAAACTTAGGAGCATGTACAATATGTGAAGCAATTCAATGATTTAAAACAGAGGAGCTCCTGTTATGCCTCTTGCTTTACTTTTAAAGCAATTCCATCAAGAGAATTTGAAATCAATGAATTTAAACTCCTCTGTGCATCCACATGTCTCAAGGAAAGACTGGGGATGTTGCTGAAAATTTAAATAATGACTTTGGAAACCAATAGCAACATGAAATGAGTACATCTGTCAGTCACTGCAGTCCCTGTGTGTGGCAGAAAAGTAGGATTTAAAATACACCAGGTGAGACAGTGCCCCTTGTGACATTGCACACCAAATTGTACTCCTCTTGATAAAGGTAATTTCTAAAGATATTTTTTCTGTTAGCACAAAACAGGTGATTAAAGTCAGGTGAAGTTTTGTGATTGTACAGTGGCTTGGATATAACTTTAAAACATGATGGTTAATAAAAAAGATCAGAAGTAAAAGGGGATGTTAATTTTACTTGGTCTGTAATATTGCAGCAGTTATGTTCAATCATTTGTGAGACAGAAGGCTGTAAAATACATCCTATAATGAGGTTACAGTAAAACCAAACATCATCATCAATAAAAAAAATCTCACTATTTATTTACTGATTTCTAAATAAAGTGTGATTGGAGTAAATATGATGGGAGACATTTAATTAAACTGAATGAAGGAGTGTTGTAAACATCACATTGCAATGAAAACAGAAAATTAATATGTTGGCAGACCACATAGTTAAGACTCTAAAATGCATGTATAACTCTGTCCTTTTAATAAATGTTTCAATACCTCTGTGAATGCCTTCAAACTGATTCAAGGATGTCCAAGTGCCATAGTACCTTGCCCAGCCTCTGTCAGAACTGTTGTCCTTCTTATTTTCAGTTAAAACATTGCAAGAATGTTTTCTATAAGGAAACCTAGCTAATACCCACACTCCATAAAATGAAAATACAGCTTGCATTGGAAGGATTAATGAGTCTGTTGTCACAGATGTCAAATGGTTATGGTTGTGATGGCAGTAAGTCTTTTTCTGAGGATTGCTTCTTTTCTCTTTGTTATTTTCTGTAAAAAAATCAAAATACATTTTAATTGATCCAGTATTTGCTAATATGGTTCTGCTCTGTTCTTCTGTTTTGTTTTGAAATTGCTGGATTCAGAAATGAGGATCCTATTCCAAGAGAGGAAACCTTGTCTTATGGTGCAGTTCCTGCTAGAGGTGTTAACTTGGAATAGCTGATGAAAACCCCAAGTCTTCTGCCTTACTGCAGTAGAGTTTGCTACTTTTATCCACCATGCAAAACTACTCTATTGCCTCTATGTAAATCCTGCCTCCTTTTTTGTGTCTTTTTTTTTTATTTTTTTGGGGTTGATCTAGTCAGTCATGCTCAGACTCCAGTTTCCCACTGGACAAGCTGTTGTTGTCCCGTGGCTTTGCAGAATCACCACAGAGAGGCTACATAGGGCACACTGATGAGTGTGACTCTTAAACACCTCTGCCTTTCACAGTGGGAACGAAGCTTAAGTTTCTTTGCTGCTTTTCCAACCAGACCAATTCCCAATTAATAGGAAGCCCATATGCCGTCTACAGACCTGTGTTCATCAAACATGTCAAAATTCCTTATTGCGTACAAAATAGATGCTGTGAGTTTGGTTTCATGGGAGAGGTGTCAGAACCATCGGCATACCAAGCTGGCAAGTACTGACTTTGTGCTTTTGGAGGACTTTCTCCATAAAACAAGGTGGAAAGGAGTTGAGGTTGGAACACCAAGTACACTGCACAGACAGGTGAAACCAGAGACCACTAAAAGCCCTGTCTCTTGAAGTGTACTTTGTGATAGAAGTGCATGAAAATCCCTTGCTGCACATCCTCACCTATAATGGTGTAAATGGAGCTTTGAATAACGCAGTGCGGCACTGCTGCAGTCCCAGGGTTTTATCATCCTTTTCCCATTATTTCTACTTCTTCTGTGGGAACCAGACTCATCCTTTCTATTCTTTCTCTTGCTTCAGACATAAAGTGTGCAGGATGCTGCTGGGACAGCATCGATGTGTGTCAGGCTCACTGCACCGTCCCACGCAGCCTCTCACGCTCTGCAGCACAGAGAGATCTTGTGCCCAGCTTTAATTCCTGTTTCTGCACTCCCTTCCTGCCATTTTCCTGGACCTGGGCTGAGGGATATGTGCCACAGCCCCGGAGAAGCTGAGAACCATTACTACTTGTTTCTCTCTCCTTATGTATTTAAATGAGTTGGGAGCAGAGCTCTTGCTCCCAACGTTGCTCTTGACATTTTATCAATACTGCCTTCATTAGAAGTTCACTTCTGTTCATTAAAGTTCCCTTTTTAGATGAAATGTGTCACTTCTGCCCAAGGGAGAAGGAAGGTGTCTGTAGGAGTGGGGTTGCTACATTATTTTGATGTTCTCGGTTCACAAAGAAATGGGTGATATCAGCACATTGTCTGATGCTCCCCCCCATTGCTGGAGCTGATTCATGTTCAGATTAAAACTCCACAGGTTAAGAACCCTCAGCAATTTTGACTGGTACCTACCATCTGAGCTTGAAACTGTGGTTTTTGTGGAGCCAAAGCATCCTTCTCTTCCCTATCCACATCTTCCATTTGACTTGCCAGAAAGCAGCCATGAATATCACCTTACCAAGGCCAGATTTCAAATTCAGTACATGTTTGTAGTGGAAGGTTTGCTTAGAGTCATGTTCTAAATGAATGTTGCTTAAATCCAGTCTGTGAAAGTTTGCCTGATGCTTCCTATAGTGTCTTTTCTAATCTGGACATTAATGTGGTGTCCCATAGGGTACTGAACTACTAAGGAAAATTCTAGGAAGATATTCAGGCTTCATTAAAGGCTTCAAGATATGCTACATGTTTATAGCTGTAAAGGAAGATGTAGTTTCTTTTCCCTAAAACATAAAGCTGAACCTGGAAAATTGGATAACAGCCTCTTACCAATAAAAACTTCCATATTTGCAGTGCTCTAAGGTTTCCCATTCTGTGCAAAAATGAGCTATTGGAGGTAGGTGGTTGATCATCCCAAAATGTAAAACAGAAATAGCAGGTTCAAACTGCTGGTAATATGTATAAATGCTTGAAGGAAGGACCCAGCTTTCCTTGCTCTCTGAATTGACTATGCCTTGATTCATATTTATTAAGTTATGATAAAAATTCTTGGTGGCTTCTTGAGAAACAAATATAATATTAATGTTGGCAATTAACCCAGTTGTTCTACCATGCAAAAGGTGCAATTTTCCTCTTAATGAAAAATTTAGATCTGCTTTGATCATTTGGAAAGCATGAAGTAAACTAATGAAACAACTTCAGGACATGAATTTCAACATTCTCACTAGGTAACTACATAGCATCATTCCTCGTAGGCCCAGAGGATCTAACTATAAACTCAAAATAGAAAATCACAGAAGACATTGCAATTAATTTTGCAATGCATTCAAAGAGCTGGAAGGAATTGTGTCAGGCTTGAAAGTGTATCATTTATTCTCTTTGCTGATGCATACAGTCTCTTCCTTCTCCCTGAGAGATGGCAACAGCTCTCCAAGTAAGTAGAGAAGCTGGCACATAGACATTTTCTAGGGCATTAATAGAGTCAAGCACAGAATCAAGGTATTGGTAAAGCAAACTGCAACATGTGCAGAGGATGTTTGGGTGTGCATTGTAGGAAATGCTGTGGTGATGATGAGTAACATGCCCAGGGTGTGGATTCCTCTGGTGAGAAGAAAATCCTGTTTGGGCTGTTCTAGGGGTACCTGATATTGGTGATGAGTTGGGGGCTTAACCTACATGTTGGTTTAGCATAAAAGTTAATGTCCTTGAAAGGGAAAGGTGGATGGAAGGGCAAGAAGTCTGGCTGAGGTGCTGCTCATGGTGCTGGCACAGAGCTGCAGCTCAGGCAGCCTGTGAGCAGCTTCAGTTTACTAGTCTGGGACTTCAGTTGCCAAAATCCCTGCAACAAAGCCAGGCTCTGCCCTGTGTACCTTAAACAACTCCTTCAGGAATGTATCTGCTGCATCTGTTCAGGGGAATAAAGGGATGGTAAATCACAATGGTGCTAATTAATTGTTGTGGAAAAAGTTTGTATCACTTTCATAGAAAGGTTGGAAAAGACCTTTAAGATCAAGTCCCACCATCAACCCAGCACCACCACCATGGTCACCACTCAATTATGTCCCCAGGTGCCATATCCACATGTTTCTGAACACTTCTGGAGATGGTGACTCTGCCACTTCCCTGTGCAATCTGTTTCAATGCTTGACAATCTTTTCCATGAAGAAATTTTTCTTAATGCCTAGTCTAAACTTCTCCTGGTGCAACTTGATGCCATTTTTCTGTCATCTTGTCACCTGTTGCTTATTTTGGTAAGTCTTTAGTTCAACTGCTGAAGTAATACCAAGGTCTTCCAGGATTGAGGAACATTCATACCCATCAGCATTTGAGGGCTATGTTTATTTAGAAAGCTTTCAGGAGATACACAAATTATTGCTGCTGTGAACCTTGCAACAGGGCTGTGGATGACTTTTTGAGATCCAACTGCATCAAAATTGTGAGAATTAATAAAGGAGACATGCAAGCACAGTAAAAAGCTTTACAGACAGCTTCCAACACTCCTGCCTCATGAAGAACAGCAGCATCAGATGAGCTGAGATGAGCAGATGAAGCTGTGATGGGAGGACCTGCAGTACCCAGCTGGAAATGTGACCCAAGGGAATTGTGGAATTTGTGCTGGAAATTGGACCCAAGGCATGGTGTGACCAGGAGCCACCAGGACCAGTCTGGGATGGAAGAGGTGCTCATGCTGCATGCAATTCATTCCTCCTGTCACTGAGCCTAGAGGGAAAAGTCCCACCCACAGAAACACAAGACTGAGGTGACAAGGTAGGACAGAGGAACAGATCAAAGAGAGTTCTGTAAAGTTCATCAAGTTCTGAAAAGGACAACCCATCCAAAGCCTTTTTTTTTAATACTTCAATATGTGCATCCATGTGTATAATTGAAAGAGAAAGGTATTAATTACATTCAGAGAAAAGTGCCAAGATGTGTTTTGAAAAGTATTCAAATATTTTGATAAGTTCTGGAGCACTTCAAGGGGTAGCTTGTTTTTTTTCATAGCTTGGTTTGATGTGAAGAGTATCTCTGCAACGTGAAGGAAATTGTATCTTGAAAAGGCATTTAAGCTTATATTGGCTCAACTGTCATTTTCATGCTAATAGGTTATTAGAGGCTGAGTTGAATTGAAGACAGGAAACCTTTAGGGTCTGTTTAAGGCATCATAAATATGAATACTTATGTCTCTTCATGTCACTATTTTTATTAAGGAAAAAAAACAGAGCAATCATTTATCTTGTAAAGATCTTACTAAAAAGAATGATTAGGATGTTAAGTTTATTTTGTGATACTTTCTGCATTCTGGAAGTTAATGCACTCAGTGCTGTGGTCTCACTCTCTGTGCTTTTCTTGCACCAAGGTTGCTGACACCAACCTGACCAATGGAACCTGTGCTGCAGGAGGTCTGGCTGTGCACTGAGCCACGGGAGTGGGGAGGCTCAGCGCTGGGAATCTCTCCCAGAAAAACAGCAGGGAAACTGTGCACACCTTCTGCAGAAGGTTTAATATGTCCCCTTGCTTTGCAGTGTCAGGATCCAGCAGTGTCAGTTATGTGACATCTGCCATCCACTGTCACTGGGCATAGTGGAATTGGAAAGCAAAAAACACATCTTTAGAGACAGCTGAGTCTTACAGCATTAGTAGAAAATGTGGTATGGAGACCTGTTCTCTCAGCTGGCAAGGACAATATTTCTGTTTGCTTCTGGTCATTAATGTTTTTCTCTTGCTTCAACATGGAAAAAAATCCCAAAGTCTGGGCACCAGAATAGTTCAGGATGAGAGAAGCAATCCACATGTAATGCTTTAGATCATGATTTCCAATCTCGTCTCTGTGCTAAGAACCCAGTTACTATTAAGCACTGACTTTTGATGAGATGTTTATGCACAAGGCTGGGAGGTTAAGTCTTTTGTCTCAAAAAATCAAATCAGCCCTCCTTGCTATTGTGTGAGTCTTGCTCCTCCATCTTCTTCTGCAACAGCCCAAATTAACAGTTTTGATGATGACATGAAAATGTGAAGGATTTAGAAGGATTTGTTCACTTTGGCTGCATATAGAAACTTCTTTGCATCAAGGAAAACGTTCATTAACACCAGCCACACAGCAATTAAGGGTAGTTAATATTTACATGACATTTTGAACGGGCATGGTGATAAATTCCTGTATGATTTTCCAGAGGTAAACTTAATATGAAATCCATGAATAAACAACAAGCCACAAACAAAACAAAGTGAATGGATATTGGCATTTTGCATCCCTGTCCCTTCTGTCATTTACCCTTCTTGCTCCTGCTGTATTGCAAAGCAAAGGCAGTGGAAGTTGGGATTCTACATCAAAAAAAGTTTCTTGCTCTTTACTCTGATTTCTTTTCTCCATATTGACCATGCTCTGTCTCCTAGACTTAAACTCTATATTAATGGATATTTGTCCATTCTTCCATAAATAGATCATGTAGGTGATAAGTAGCTCTTTGAGAGTGTAGGTCTACACACTCAGCAAAACTACACGCAGGGAGACTTGCCAGAAGCAAAATCAATCTGTTAAACTTTGAATATTTCAAAGAAGTTCAGTACTGCGTAGGAACAAAGATGCTGTAATGCACTCAAGCACTTTTTTGGCTACAAAAGCATATCTGGTGAAAAAATAGCACTGCTCAAATATTCAGAAGTAAAGAATGCCACACAAAAATTAATTGTTAAAACGGCTGGTCTCATCCCTCTAATAATCCATCTCAGATGCAGGGCTTTGATAGTCTGCAAACTGTTGTATTTTGACTAGGCTGCAGAGCTTCACGGAGAGGATTAAAGCTTCACCTGTCCAGAATGCATGCCCAGTTGTCTGAGTTCGTTGGGCTTTAGGAGGTCCTGGCAGTGCTAACGCCAGCGCTGCTGCCAGCGTAGCTGTGCTCCTGCAGGGACCTCAGCCTGGCAGCGTGTTTCCAGGCCAGAGAATCTGCATGTCCTGCTGTGGCACGAGTGAACCTGCTGCTGCAGTGTTCAGCTCCTGCAGGGGCTGTGCTGTCAGGGAGTCCAGCAGGAGCAGGACCGGAGCGTTGCTCGGGTGCTGGGCCCCAGGGATGAGGTTCTGGCTTGTGGCCAGAGGGATTGCCCTTAGTGCACAGCCAAGCTGATGTGCTGTACATCTCTGAAAATCTCATGGAATTTTATTTATGGTTTCTTAAAGGCCCTGTAGGTGTTTTTTAAATAATCATTTTTGTTCTTTATTGGTCCTTAAGGTTTGTTAAATATCAGCATCCTTTAGGTCCATGATGCACAGGAAACAGCCATAAGCTCTCCTGTCCAACAGCAAAGCTGTTTCTGTTGTATTTGAAGAGACATTCCTTTCTCTGTCCACAGACTACTGCAGTGTACTCTGGCTGGGGCTTTAGGAGAGCTAACAGGGAGAATACATTGCCATGGGTTTATGTTTCAATTTAGGTGTGATAGAGGACATTGGTCTGCAAATCTCCTCTGTATTTTTACTGCATATGCAATGTTCACTGCTTTTGTGAATACTCTTTTCAATCTTTGCTACAAGTTCTTAGTTGCACAAAATTTTAGTAATAGAAGGTATTTAAATCATCTTTTGTGCAAAGGGATTAATTTTATTCCTTATATTCTACTGAATGTTTATTGGAGAAGACAAAATAATTTTGCAGACTTTTCTGAATTTCATTGGAATAACATTAGCCTACCAAATGCACTGGTTTTGGAGCCTTTCCATACTCATCTCCCTTTGCATACAGCTGTATGCATCTTCTCCTTTCCTATATCCAATTAGTTTTCAGCAGCAAAGGATTAAATCATTCCACTCATATGGCTTCTGCTGTTGCTGTCTAGAAATTCTTGGCTGTGACACTTCGACTTGTCCCTCCAGCTTGCAGGATTCCCAGGGAGCCCAGCAGTGACCAGCTCATATAACTGTATAGATCTGCAATTGAAGCAGTTTCAAATACAACTAAACACATCAGGAAAGGATGTGCATAAACCCTCTGTGTTTTTACTGTCTTTTTTTTTTTTTTTTTTTTTTTTTTTTTTTTTTTTGATGTTTCCTTGTAAGTGCAGTTGTATTCTTCTGAAATGAGTTAGCTTGACTCTGAAAATGCTGCAAACAAGTCTCACTCAGTAACCAGAGCTGATTAAACAATGGCAAATAGATGCCACAGGCTATCAGGTTTTTGAAGACCATGAGGAAGTGGCTGCTGCACTTAGGAGAATTTTCTTTGTCAGCACAATGATGAGTTTTCGCTCAATATTTGCTTGGAAACATCCTGATCTGGTGCAGAAAACAGTGTCTCCCACTGGGATCATCTTCACTGATGAGGAAACTAATTCTCCATCCACCAGTTGTGCTGTAAGGAAATCCCTGTTCTTTGTGTGGGTACACAGGGTGGTTTGGGTTGGAAGGAACCTTAAAGATGTTCTTGTCCCAACCCCCTGCCACAGGCAGGGACACCTTCCTCTAGACCAGGTTGCTCTGAGCCACATCTAACCTGACCTTGAACACTTCCAGGGCCAGAGCAGCCACAGTTTTTCTCTCCTAGTTCATGTTTCCAGGAGCAGGAGCCCTGCCCGAATTACAGAAGAGGTGCAACACAAAAAAAGATCCTGTGAAATTAATAATTTTCTCATCCCTCTTACCTATTTCCCTTTTCCATTGAGAAAATGCAACAGTTCTGGCAAAGACTGCTGCAGCCTCTTCTGATGCTGATGGTGTCTGACACAGCATTAATGTGGAGTCAGACATGAAAAACAAGGCAAGTAGCATTGATTTGTTGTTTTCCAGGTTGGTTAAGTTCCTTCCAATTGAGGAAAGGGATTTAAATATAGCTTGGCAGTCTGGGGGGAATACGTACAACAAGGAGTTGTGTTTCCACGATCTTAATGGTGACACCCCCACACTACTTCCATGGGATTCTGAAATTATTATTAAGGGTGGGACCCCAGTAATGCTTCCAGAAAAAAAAAAAAAAAAAAGGTGGGGGGTAGTTTCCTTGGGTCTCAGTGATCCTTATGGGTCCCTTCCAACTCAGGATATTCTATAATTCATCATGGTCGGTGTTAAATGCAGCATCTGCTATCCACATTCGTGCTTTAACTCCACTGTCATTAAATTCCACAGTTTACAAATTGCAAATTTTGATTTGTATGTGGGGCAAAATGCAGGTGAAGGTGAGCAGAGGTATTAATGCAGTCTTATATAAATAACTAGAATTCTGCACTCTCTTTGAAGGCACTGCTGGTGCTGCTGTGCTGCTTTCTGCCAGTACCTGAGCACTGAGCTCTGCTGGGCAGGGGCTTGTGCTGGGGCCTCCTGGAAGGGCTGTGATCTCCAGGTGTTCTAAATGGGAAAGGCACTGTAAGGATCAGGAAGGCAAAGCCTTCATAAGGTGGTTCTCAGACAACCTATGTTAGCAAGAGTTTCCTGAGTAGAATTGCTAAAAATGTTGTGGATTTAAAAACTCTATTTTTTAAAATACATTTTTTGATGTCTAAAAAAAAGTGAAAAATGTTCCAAAGTTTCCTTTTGTTGTGCTTCATTTGAAGGAAAAAACCCTTTTTGCCATGTAACCTGCCTACACCGTGACTCCTGGAGACCTGGATCAGACAGATGAGTGTGATGGGGCGCAGGTGTGGGTGGGAACAGGCGAAGGAAGGATGAGTCCTGCTGATGCATCACACCTGGTGGTGCTCGTGGGAGGTGGGGAACCTTCAGTGCTGGTAATTCTCTGTTCCCTTGAGTTGCTGCCTTGGTGTGCCTCTCCATGGTCATATTGAGACAGTATGGAAGAGGATTGGGAATCATGAGCAGGAGGCAATGTACCAGACAGGGGTGGATGTGCCAGGTGAGCAAGCTCTGGAGGTAGCACTGGTGAGACAATTCGTGTGGTCTGATGTCTGGCTTGACCTAGCAGGGCTTTGTCAGGTGTGCAGTGTGAATGTGGGTCCTGGATCCCCTGCAAGGGCTGGTGCTCACCCAAAATGTGTGGCATCGGAAGGTCAAATGTGCATTTGTTCCCTGCTCCAGGGGACAGACAATGCCAGGCTCCTTATCGTGACAAAAAAAACAGAAATAGGTTGTGTGTGCTGGAAAGCATTAATTCTTGCTCCCCCTTAAATACAAACCCAAAATAAACCTGGGGCTGGAGGCTCCCAGTTTTTGGAGGAGCAGCTGTGTAGCCTGGGCTGTGCTCCCTTGTACTCCTCAACCAGGTGAAGCAGAGCCTGGCTCGTGCCTGGTGGAGGCACATCCAAGTGGCATCAAAATACTTTGTGGAGTAATTTTGATTTGTAATTGTAATGAATGACTTTTTCCCCAGGTCAGTGAGAAGTGCTTCTGTAGCAGGGATGCCTTGTTCTCTCTTGAGCATGATTTTGAATGACTGTACCATCCACAGCCCTTGAAAAGCCCGCAGGGACCACTGCAGCACCGTCAGCTGTTGTTGGTAATGAGCATCCTTTGCTCTGCTGTTCCACGTGGCTGTGAGAGGACTTGGGAAAAGCTGATGGGATCCTTTAATAGAGAACAAGTTAAGGAAGGTTTTAAACCTTTCATACAGAGATAACCTTCAGCGCCTAAAGGAGGCTGCAGAAGTCCTCTATTTGGATGTTCAAGTTGGAGTATGGGATTGTGGTGGGTTTTTCCCCCTGTGTTTTCAGGACTCAGCCTTAGGCTGCCTAGTTCAGAGAGAAGGATTTTATCAAGTCACTCATCTTACTAATTTCCTTGAATTTTTTTTTGCTAGTTCCATATGTGCCATGCATTTTAACACTCTGTCAGTGTAAGGGGGCAGCAGGGTTGCATACACTGCTTTTGTTAGTCAGGGGTAGCACAGTCCAGGGCTCTTACTGAGCTTCATGGGTGTGTGGTGGTTCAGGTGTTCAAAGAAGCACCAGAAATGCCTATTTAAAGTCTTCTCCAGCTAGTGGAATAAATAATAAATAAACTTAAATTATGATCTGCCTTCTTTGCAGATTTCTCTCCCCACCTCATGTAGCAGAAAAATCCATGTTGTAAATCCCCTGTGAAGCGCTTTTTACTGGCAGTTCCCGTGGCTGCATTACAGGGATGCTCACTGCCATATTTCAAATCTTGGGCACCTTTTATTTTCCTCATGCAAGTGTGCTCCTGGGTGCAACTGGGGGAGAAAGACGGCAGTTTGTCTGGATGATGCGCTCTGCAAGCTCAGATAGGAATATCATGACCTAGAAAAGAAAAAAAAAAAGGCAAAAGAGCCCCCATAACTCAGGGTTTCCTGTTCCTTCAGATAATATGGAGCATGCTCAGCGCACCTGGGGATGGAGAATCATCTCCTGGGAAGCAGTGAAATTAAGAAGTGCTGGTGCTGCTGAAGGTAAAAGGAGAGATTGAGTCTTTTGAGGTTTTTCTTACATGAGGCTTCAGCTCTCTGCCAAACATCCATATTGTGCTCTGAGAGACAGAAGGGAGCAGCTGTTACCTCTTGCCAGCATACCTGCTCCACTTTGTTGCTGATGTTGTCAGCTGAATCAGAGGGGGAGGAGGGGGAGCAACTTTTCTTACTGCTTTCTGTTTACCACGTTGTGTTTCAAGATTAAATTGGGACGTGTCTCTTCCTCTTTGTGCCATGGACATAGATGTGCTGACTCTGCACATGGGGTGTAAAAAAGGACTTTTGGACCAAAGATTCAGGCTCTATGCTGATGCCTTTTTTTTTTTTTTTTTTTGACACAGCTTAGCCAGATTTGTCAGCTGAGCACAACAGGAAGGAAGCAAAACACCCCCCTTGAAAATCTGGTATTACTGCACTAACTGCAGAAGTGGTGATGGTATCCTGATAATTTCAGGGTGCTGTGAAACCAGGTGATTTTTCATTAACTCCTTTTACTTTAGGGATTCCTGTCTTCAAATTCTTATTAGGTTTCTGCAAAATTTCTCTATTGAAAAGAGATTTTCTGAATAACGGAACTGTGGCCAGCCTGTAGGCTTGGCTTGGGCTTTCTAGGTCATGCATTTCCTCAATTCAGTTGTACATTTGTGGAAAGCATAAGTTATATTATGCCACTTCAGAGTCATCCTATGACTAAATTGCAGAGAGACTGATGAGACAGAGAATGGATTGGTTGAAAAAGCTAATTTTCAGGTGGGACTTTTGGCAGTCTCATTCGCAATGCCTGACCCTCATGGGATCCCTAATTTCCGTGACTTCAGTATGCTATGGGTGAGCCTGAGAATGGTGGGACAAAGCAGTCACTGTTCCAGCTTTCTTTTGTTTCCATAAGAAATATCGACTGCTTTAGATTGAATGATCAATTAATACCCGTCAGCATGCACACACGCTGAATTAATTTGATAATCCCTTGGGTAAGGAATATTTTTTGTTAGTATACAATAAGAAGAAATTATATCCTGAAATGGTAAATGTCATGATATTGATCAAAATTTGCAACAGCATCTCTATAACTTGTTGCCACTGCTGAATACTTTTGTCCTTTCTTTCCTGCTTTCATTTTAAAGGTACCTTTCAATACCAACTGCATCACTAAACCTTTCAAGGTGTGTTGGTGTTGTCGTTGTTTTGGTTTTTTTTTTTTCCTTTTTCCTGCTGTTAGTACTGAGTGGTTTGTGCTTGACTGATCATTCCTGGTGAAATCCTGTGTGAAGCAAGCTGTTGGTGGGACAAGGTGGGGGTACCCAGCACAGGAAGCAGTTGCTCCATGGTGTAATGGAGCTAATGGCAATACAGCTGTGGGTACATCTGATGTTAAACTACCATTATTTAAACTTTATGATGCAAGAGACTGCCAACTCTCCCACTTGCAGCATATAAATTATGTCAATTGCTCATGCACTTTTTTTAACCCTGATTTCTCTTGAATTATGGATGATAGACAGGGCCAGAATTTGCTTTTAGTGCTCCCTTGTGACTGTGTGTGTGCTGAGTGCGCTGAGCAGTCATAATCTCAGTGTGTGCAGTCAGAGGATGTGTAACACAATTTGGGCTATGACCACATAGCTTGTACCCTTACCATTTAGGGAGTTACAACATCTGAAACTTGGAGCTATTTTGGGGCAGGGTGGGTGCTTTGATGCCAGGTTTGACCTGCCGAGGATGGAAGGTTTCAGAGCTGTGAACTCCACATCCCTGGTGGGTTTTTGAAAGCCAGTGTGATGTTCCCTTTCAAGAGAGCCCTCTGTTGTGGGGATTAGAGCCTGTCTTCCAGGCTTCATTGTGGGGAGGAATAATAGCTCCTGTCTGTAATGAAAATATTATGATTGCCATGCTTTGAAGTTTTCCAGCCCAAATGTGTAGCAGTGGAGTGCATTCATCAAGCTATTCACTTCGTTGACTGAATGCTCTTGTGTGGGTAGGGAATGGGGTTGCCTGGAGCAAATTAAAGCAGCACACTCCAAAGGTGATGGGGACCTGCCAAGCTGCTGGCCTTGCTGCAATTTTGACTATTGGTACTGCTCCTCAGCAAGAAAAACCTTTTAAAAGGTGTCAGTGCTGCGCGTGGATATTGTAGAACATTTGGAGAAGCAAGTCAAGGCACTGCTGCTTTTAAGATAATTTCTGCAGCATTTATTGAATATTGTGTGTTTTAAGGTGTACTAACAGCAGGTGTTTGTAAATTATATGAGGCAGCTATAAACAGTGTGTCTGCACTCCTGTTGCTGCATCTGGATTCAACATAAAATTTAAGACTTTTTTTTTTTTTTTTTCTTGCTTAAATATGAAGAAAGCTTCACTCCCTGGCATATTGATTTTACAAGCATTAGCACTTTAATCAAACAGCTCTGAAGTGTTGCACTTCATTAACTGATCTTTAGGAGGAAGGTGCAAACTGTTTGCCTTGGGTGAAGCCTGTCCTTGCTGATAGCACTTGAAATGCCCAGTGCTGGAAGATGTTAGACTTGAGTCTTGCTTGGAGCAGAGGCAGCAGAGCTCAGAGCTGTGGCAATGGAAGAAATTAGTGTAGTCAGCTGTTGGGGCAAGTTTTGCTACAGGAAAACCCACAGCACTGTCAGGGAACAGGCTGCCCAGGGCAGTGGTGGAGTCCCCATCCCTGGAGGGATTTAAAGCACATGTGGATGTGGCACTTGAAGATGTGGTGTAGTGGTGGACTTGGCGGTGCTGGGGGAACATTTGGACTTGATGGCCTTGCAGGCTTTTCCAACCTAAATGTTTCTATGATTCTGTGATTTCATAGGAAAAGTCTTTAGGCTTGTGAATCCATATGGAGGCAAATCTTAGCTTAGCTCAGAGGAGATGGGGATTGGATGTAAAATTATTTAATGTGGCCAAATGAATCCTCCTGCAGAACAAGGTGCTGCTGTAGAAGCTCATGCAGCAGGATCAGCCAGTGGGAAACTGGGCTGGACACTGCTCCCAGCTCTGCTGCCCATTGCTGCACATCAGGCTTCTGAGGGCACTGGACGGCCAATGTTACATTTATAATCCTGTAATACTGTTTACAAACATAATTATGAGGTCTTATTAATAGTAAGTATTGTATAATGAACACATTTACAAATAATGACTTCATAATGTTGCCTAAATAATTTCTTTAAAAGTGGCTAGAACATTACCTTATTACAGTAATGTTTAAAATCTAAAGTATACCATCAAAGTTTTATTTCCTTCCATATTTTCCTTATTCTTCTCTTGTTTTTTTTTTCTTTCCACACTTTTATTTTTGACATTTTGGTATATTCAGTCACCAGTAAGATATATTTACCAAAAGTACTGTAGAAGAACTTCCAAATTATTAAACCATGTCTGTTCACAGCTGCAGTCTCTGACTGGCACACATGTGTGTAAAATACTGTTATGAGACCATTTAATGGGTGCAGTTCACTAAGACAGGAGAGAGAGGTGCCTGTTCTTCCTTGCCAAGAGCCGTGTGGTCCCCAGGACGCTTTGCTAGCACAGACCTCTCCAAGGAAAATCCCTTAATCCTTGGGTGAGCAAATATGATGAGAATGTTCCATGCTCTGTTGTGTGCTATGATCTAATTGAGATTTAATGCATTCTACCATGTCCTTGCTGTGGACTCCCTTTGGACCCTCTGGTACAAAGCAAGGTGTTGGCAGCTTTTTTTTTTCCCTGCATCCCAATTTATACCTTCCAAGACTTTCAGGCTTTTTTTTTTTTTCTTTTAGTTTGCACATGTGGAATAGTTGTGCTGGGAGAGATGCCGAAGGGAAGAAAGGAGATCCTTGGTTTTCCTTTCAAAATGCAATATTTGCTTTAGGAGTATTGAATGATTCTTTCATATTCCCATCCCTCTGTTTAATAACTGTGTATTTGCTACTGGTCACATTAAATACATCTGCACCTCACACAATGGTATCTAATCCCACAGCAATATTTCAGTATAAAATCAGTTGGAATTGCCAGTACAAATGTCTGTAACAAATCCAGCGGGAGGAAGTTTTGGACAGCTTTTGGAGCCCTGCAGCTCTGCTCTTATAAGGGAATTCAAGTCCACAAAGTTGCCTGGGCCAGCCTGGGGACACTGAACCCCTGTCCCAGGTTGTGCCTTTCCTTGCTGATCAGGGACGTGCACTGGGTATTCACATTAAAAAATCCAAAAAAATGGTCGTTCTCCTCACCCCTAAACTCCGTTCCTGAGAATCTGAGCCCTCCTTCTAACGGAGGGACATTTACATGGGAAGGGATGCTGTAATTTTTAATTGTTTTATGTTTTAGCCATTAAAGTGGGCATTGTTGAAGCAAATAGGACTTTAAAAGTGAACTTTGGGAAACTTGATTGCAGTTCAGGATCAGTCCTGCCATCACACAGAGAGCAATTTGCCTGTTTCTCATTTTCTTTTTTCTTCCCCTTTCCCCTCCTTGCCAGCTGGTCATTCACTCCATTTCACTGGGAGACCCGAGGGTTTTTTTATTTATTGACAGTCTCAGACCTTTTTTCCTCCAAAATGGGCACTCTGCATGTTCTTCCACCTGAGTAACCTGGAAGCAGCCACTTAGTGTCTGCAGGTCGTGTTGGAGGCAGTAAATCACCCTCCAGGATCCCTGTAGGGGACCTGCTCTGCAAATACAGCTCCCATTGGTGTCACTGAGGATTATGAACATGAATAGTTGGCAGCTCTAGTTTGTCCATTAGCTAGAGACAAATATTTCCATTGAAAAAATGCAGGTTTTAAAGTCAAAGCTGTGATATGTTACTTAGTACAGAAAATTTTTAAATAATACCTTTTTTGCCTTTTTTTTCTTTTTTTTTTTTAACATGAGCTCTATCTCATGGACAAGGCCAGCTGTAGCAGCTCTGAAGTTGTTTGAATCTCCCATGCTGGGTGTTAATGGGAACAGGAGCAGTTGAACACATGCACATCAATAGGAGACTCGGAAGCATAAAAATTGAGTTCTCTCCTGCCTTTTCCTTTCCTATAGAGAAAATAGGCCCCATTAGTACAGAAAGCTTTGGCAAGGTGGTATTTGCAATCTAAGACTGGAAAGCAGCTGCCATCCCCAGTGTGTTGTTCAGCAGAGGACTTCACTTTTCATTGCTGCCAGTAATCCTATTTACTGTGAGCACAAAATGCCAGCTGGGTTTTGGCTGCTGGATGTGAGGTTCTGTTGTGAATGGGCTGATGCAGTTTTGTGCTGCAGTGGATCCGATGGAGCCACACACAGGGATACGCTGCCCAGCCACTGGCAGGGACTGTCAGCCCTTTCCAAGTCATGGTGTGATGGGAAGAGCCAGACTGGAGGGGATCAAACAATTTCTGTCTCTAAAGCAAATGTTTTTTGAAGTGAACTTTTTCCCCCAGGCATTTCCAGTCATCCCTGTTGTGCTGCTCATGCATTTCCTTTGCAAGCTTTAGGCTCCTGTATCGCTGTGCTGAGCTACAGAATATTCCAGCACGCCAGGCTGGTGGGGAGGCATGGGTGGGTCCTGGATGGGGTCTGCAGAGTGGGGGGACCTGGGTACCTTGTCAAAGGGCAGTGCCAGCTGCCTCTCTGCTGATAATTTATCACTTGAGCTCTGTGTGCTTATGGAAAAGAGTCCTTGCTACAGGATGTTCCTATTTGCTATTTGTATTTATTTATTTATTGCCTTTACTCCTGTAGACTAAAATATAGTGACTCTCACAAAGTTTTTTCCTTTCTAGTCAGTCATCCAAAGAGATTGGTGGAAATGCTGCCTCTTCCCTTTCTTTTGATCTGTTTCATCATTCCCTTGTTCCCTCCAAGCTGCCCAAGAACTCTGTGTGCTGATCCAAAGGACAAGTGGCAATGACAGAGACTGGGGTGACAGACCAGGGAGTTTCTTGAATTGTCCCCCCTTTTTGCAAGGAGATTTACTTCATTCTTCTAAGGCAACAGGGAATAAGTTTGAAATATAAGGTAGTAGAAAAGCCCAATTCCAGTCTCCTATCCAAAATATGGTGCCTACCTGTTCTTGGCTCATGCTGGGCATCTCATGTCTCTGCTTTAAACTGTTGCCACTGGTTTTCTGGGGCTTTCATGGCATTCATCTCAGCTGTGTTCAGATGTAACCACTGCTTTGAGCTCCCTGTGTCCATGCTCACCTTGTGCTCCTCTCGCTGTAGTCGTGCCGTATCCGTGTGGATCAGCCCCACAACATGCCCTGCACCAAAATGCCTTTTGTCCTGCTCCCTTTCTTAAAGGAATAAAAAGCCCCATAATGCTGCCTTTGCCCAGTATACTCTGATGTTGATGACTGATGATTGCTGCTTATTCCAGCTTTTTATCTCAAGCTTTTCCTCATCTGCTATTAAATGTGACCCTCTTGTTTTCATTTGGTGCCTTTGTATTCAGAGGGAAGCAGTGTTCAGTTGATTTTATCAGTTGTTGCTTGTTTTTATTCCATGTACAGAGCACTTTCAAAGGGAAAGGAGTGAATACATGTACTCTTATTTTATAACTACCCTTTCAGATCTAGGTCTTCCCACACTTTCCTGGTGTGGGTAACTGAGGAGGGCTCCCACACCCTGAATGCAGGCTGCTGTCCTTGTTTGGCAGCAGGATAAATCCTGGATGGGCTCTTTGTATGGCTGTGGACCAGCACTGATGCCAGGGAGGGGAAAAAGCTCATTGTGGGGGTGAAGGGAAGGGGCTCTGCTCTCCTGGGCAATTTCCCAAACCAGATGCCTGGCCTTATAAATTAAGAAAATTCAGATTAAATTAAAATCAGCTGAAACAAAAATACCACCATTGCAGAAACCCTTAATTAGTTATGGATTTTTGTCTATTTTTTCTCTCTTCTGAATTTTTCTTTTTAGATTGTGAGTCTCAACCTGAGAAACCAGTGATATATTCTACTCCTCACAACAAAAACGAAAAGCAGCTAATCTTAGCATTTTGGTGCTAATGCTCCATTTCTGCACTGTACCTTCAGAGCCAGTTTTAGCATCATATGAAGTTTAAAGGCTTTTCACTTTCAAAATAGCTTTTTAGTAGGTTTTTTTTCATCTTACTATGTTATCCTTTCAGTAGTTTCAGTAGCCGATAACTCTTCCATCGGGTAAATGCACTTTAAAATGCTTCCTTCAGCACAGAACAAATACAGAGAGAGTAAAAGGTTTGTAATCCAGGAGAAATGGCATTAATTCTGCTGTCCTCCTTTGTAGAAGAGCACAGGGAAAAGTACTGGGGTTATTTACCTCAAGAGTAGGAAGAGATCTTGAAATGTCATTATTCAGCGGAGATAAATCTTTAATCAGAGTCAGAGTAATTTCCATAATTGATGCAAAAGTGAAATCCTCAGGGAGGGGCTGAGAAACAGGTTTGCTTTGGGGACAGAGCCTCAAAAGTCTGGGTATTAACAATGGCTGTTAGGTCTGACAGGCTGATAGACTCGAGGGCTTTATCCTGTATGAGATGAAGGTTTCCATGTGTTGACATTGGCTTCAGATGGAGATAAACAAAATGGTGTGTCCACAAATTACAGGTGTCCTGGCTTAGGCAATAAATAGAAAATTAAACAAGTGGAGAATTACAAAATTAGCACTACAAGCAGAAGACCTGCGTGCAGTTGCTTTTAAAAATAGTGTTTCTTCGTATTTCTTGGTCGTAGAACAGGAGTTCATTAAGGATAACAGAGAATGGGAAAGGGGATTGCAAATTGCTATTGATGGGTGTTGGGCTGTGGAGGTGTTTCAGTCTGGTTTCAAGCTCCTGGAGCATTTCCTGCTCTCTCTCACTGACCAGCACTAAATTAAAGCTTGGGGTGCTGCAGTTTCTTGTGCTAGAGCAAAGGCAGCTGCTAGGGCACATCTGGAATCAGGAATCTGGGGGGGATGCTTGCATTTTTTTATAGATATTGGGAACATTGCAATTAAAAGCAACTTGCTCTGCCTGGCCATGCACACACCTGAGTGCAGCTTGTGCTCCATGGCTTGGCTTGAGCGATGACCTGAGCCCAGCCTTTGAGCTGCTGAGCAGATGCCACCATTGAGCAGAACTGGGTTAATCTCAGGGTTATCTGCAGTCTCAGTGCAATCTGTACATTTGTCTTCATGACTATCCCATTGGAAGATGTTTGGTTTGTTTGGATTTGCTATCATTTAAATGTGGTTTGTTCCTGAGTTTTTCTGAAGCTTAACAGATGAGCACTACATAATGTATGTAGAGAACATTTTAAAGGCACATCCTGCTCTTACTAATTTTTAAAGGCAATCCCAAGGTGGGATGCAGTCCTGCACATGCTGCCAGCAATGTGCTTTATATGTCTGCTTTGCACATCCCTGGAAGTGTTCAAAGCCAGGTAGGAAGGGGCTTGGAGCAACCTGGTCTGGTGGAAGGTGTCACTGCCCACAGCAGGGGGGTTGAAACAAGATGGTCCCTTTCAACCCAAACCATTCTATGATTCTAGGAAAACTATTTTATAGGATATCCTTTCTTCTGTATCCCAGTGCAGATATAACACACCTTTCTTCAGTATTTGTGTGATTGTAATTCTCCCCATAATGGACCTGTTTGGCTCCTGCTTCACACTTGTGCTGTGTGGTAACACTCCTGCACTCATAATCTATGAGGCTCTAAGGCATCCAGTTGGGAAAACATAAATGAAATGTCTTGGGGAAAAAAATGTGACAAAACACTGTGCAGCATCAACAGTTTCAAGCTGGAGGTTTATGCTGATTTAGGTGTGATGCAGGAAGGGCACTAATCCTGTTGCTAGGGCCGCTCCTCAATCAAGAAAAATGTCTATGAGTCAAATACAAGTTTGGCTTTACCCAGGAGAAAAAAACACCCATACACAAAACACCTGCACTAACACAAATCCCATTGCAACTTAATAGCTTTAATATTTTTTCCCCTTTTATTTCCAGAGAATGTTAACGTATATAGAAAAGCATCAGTTCTCAGACTCACAAAATGAATCCAGTCCCTGATTTTCACACAGAGCTGTCTGCCTTCCTTTATGTGTAGTAGTAAATGACAGAAGCGTTGCAAGTTGTACATAAATGCAACTATTGATAGATTCCATCTGGAAGCTTTTACCCTTGTAAATTAATCTGCTTGGGACTAAGGGGCAGGAGAAGGAAGGGACAGGAAAAGACTCTATAGATTCATTTTCTCAATAGATTGAGCTGAGTTGTTCTTTGATAATATCATCCTAACGATTTTTTCCCCCTTCATGGCATGCATGGTCTTCCTTATCTCCACTGAGGGGATCAAGCAGGGAAGGCAGATTTAAATTAGATATTAGGAAAAAAATCTTCCTTGTGAGTGTGCTGAGTGACACAGGTTGCCCACAGAAGCTGTGTCTGCCCCATCCTTGGAAGTGTTCAGTGCCAGGTTGGATGGGGCTTGGAGCAATCCTGCCTAGTGGAAGGTGTCCCTGGCCATGGCAGGAGGTTAGAATGAGATGAGCTTTAAGGTCTGTTCCAACCCAAACCATTCTGTGATCCTGTGCTTTAATTACTCTGTATTTAGCTTGTACCCTCTGCTGACCTCCATCGTTTTCTATCTGTTGTTTCTACCTCTTATACATCTTTGGGTTGTGTTTGAACAAAGCTTTAAAGATGTTCATCAAGAACATGACTTCATTTGTAAGGTTGAAGATGTGTGACATGCACCTCTTAAAGAAAAGGAAGTGCTGGCAGTGTGGTGACACTGATGGAGGATTCTAACTTGTCATGATGAAACCTCCTGCAGTAGCACTTGAACAGTTTGGTGAAAGTCAGATGATTTTTAAATTGTCATAGAGCTGAATTCACAAGTAATGTAATAAGGAAACTGAACGGGTATTAATTATAAAAGCTTATCTATTCCTCTTCAAATTAAAAATAAATGATCAGAATAATGTTCTTTTTTTTTTTTTTTTTGTGGTACCACATTGATGACATGTCTTTCTGCTTCTGTTCTCTGGCCTCAATGAGCTTTATAAACTGATGTCTGAATGAGAAAATAAATAGGAAACTGGAAAAGTCTTTCTATCCAATCTGAAATAACATTGCATTTGTGCGTATATAAGGGAAAAATAGGCATGCAGTAAACAAATTGATTTATTTTCTGATAAATGGTCTTATTGCAAAGTAATGAGTCAAAAAGCAGAAAAAGAAGAGATTTCTGTGAGACTGAGCACTCCTCAGATGGGAACAGGGTGTCTTTTGGTTTTGAACAATTGGTAATATTGCAAGATGTTTTTACATAGGTGTTGCAAGTGGTGGCCAAGCGTGTTCTCTGCCACTGCAGCATGTCCCAGTACACTTGGTTTATCGATTTCACCCTCCTCTAAGTAGAAATGTTCCAAATGAGGGTAAAAATATGAAAAATTTAGGATTAGATGTTGAATAATAGGTGGAAGTCAAAGATTTCTGCCTGGTTCCAAGGAGCTTTGGGAGCAGCTGTGCAAAGGTTTTTGGTTTCATGGTGGTGGTGGAGGAGCCAGGGGAGGTGTGAGCATCTTGTGGGAGAAGAGCCTTGGGTTGTGTGTCCAAGGGGAGAGGAGAGCAGGGAGCAAGCCAAAGGCAACACCCATGGACAGATTTAAGGGTTAACAGCTGGGAAAGATCCAGGGTGTTCAGATCCCCTCCAGGAGCTCCACTGGTAATGTAATTGGAGCAGTCGACATGAAAACAGGCAAGTCATCTGTAGTTATTTTGTTCTTGGATTGTAACCTCCCCCTAGTCTCTGCCACAAGGATTTCATTGAAGGAATAGCAGAAAGATACATGACACAAAGGATAAAAGCCCACTGAAAACAAGGAAGGGGAGCCAGACTTGTACTGAGAGTGAAGAAACAGGATGGACATAAGATTCATGAGCAAGATTAAAGGCAGCAAGACTGATTTTGAGCAGTGACCCATAGGAATTTCATTGCCTTTCTTCAGAAGAATCTGTTCTTCTGATACGGAGTTTTGCCAGAGGAACCAAAGTATTAATGTAATCTATTCCCTCCAGATCTGAGACTGAAATTTTCAGCTTGTTTTTTTGGCTGTGGAATACTGAGAAAATTAAAAGCACAATCAAAGAAAATACATGTGTATGCACACATGCATGTGCATATGCATGTTGCTACTCTGCTTCACTGGGTTTCTCACAGCACTGGAAATATGGGTGCCCAAGGAAACACTGAATTAAATCACAGAATCATGAAATGGACTGGGTTAGAAGGGACTTAAAAGCTTATCTTTTTCCAACTCCTCTGCCGCGGCCAGGTATACCTTCCACTAGACCAGGTTGCTCCAAATGGTGTCTAGCCTGGCCCCAAACATTTAATCCTTCTGATAAATGTGGGAAATATATTAATCTTCTGCTAACATTGTGCTGTCTCTTGTCCAGCTGGTTGTAGGGACCTGCTAAGCAGCTCACAAATGCAAGGAGATGGTGATGCCAATGGGAACTGCACAAAATTACCTTTGTGTCTTTACTTGCTGTACAGGAGTATTGTAATAAAATAGCCTTCAGTGTGCAGTACCTATCAAAGATAAATTTAGATAAACATTTAATAAAGAGCAATTTTATTAATTGCCTTTTCATCAGCTCTTTTGAGAAGAGAACAATCAGGAAAATTATGGACAGTGAAGTTTCATGGCAGGGGTCTAAATATATATGGTCATACCTGCGTTGGTGTTTCTTCCTCAGTAATCTCTGGATATGCTTTACATAGTTTGGGTCTTTTCATCTCTATGTGTCTTTTGTCTCTTTTTTCCTGTTAGTACCCTCACAGACAACAATACCATCCAAAAATAATATTTGATTAAGCTTTTGATCTCACAGTGGTTAGATGGATTTGAAATGGGACAAAATTAGGCTAATCACACTAAGAATAGCATAGTTCTGATTTTCAAATGCCTTTTTGTGGTATGACCTCCAATGATTTTCAGAGTTCTGACAGGTACAGAAAGTAACATTAATTCCCATTTTCAGATGTAAAAATTGATACGGAACATTTTTCTGTAGTATTGAGTGCTTCCTTGGTGTTGTTTGCAGGGTAACTGCTTGCTGTTATTGAGCTTCTGTTGAGCAATTACAATTTGTTTTTATTTGGTATTAAACTGCAGATGCAGATTCAGCAGTTCCCTTCATTCTGGTGTCCTTGGTGCAGCTATCTGTCACAACCCTCTTTTCCAGAGTCCATTTTCCTTTCCTTTTGGGTCAGTTTTGTTTTTTAAACTCTGTGAATACTCCTGAAATAACAGGACTATCTGGGAAGTCTGCTATCTTTAGTTCTGAGGTGGCTGTCCATATAATTCTGCCTTTTGTTTCATGTAGAGCATCTAAACTGGTGAAAATTATTGATTTTTCTGTCCTTCTCTTACAAGACTGATGTGTCCCTCTCCATCCTGCTCCAAGATGTGCACAAACACACAGAGTTGTCTCATGGATCTTGAAAGAAAATAGTTTATAACTATAGCAGATGATATGCTTGAAACACCTCTTACTCTCTGTGATATTCTCCAGGACAAGTCACCATTTTTGCTTTATAAAAATAAATTAATTCTAGCAACATCAGGCTTGTAACAGGGACAGTGAAGTTGCTGTTGCCTTGCCCAGGTGATTTGCCATAGCTTCTCTGCCTCTCCACTCTCATGTCAGGCAACAATAAAAAACCCAGGAACTCTCAGAGCAGACTATTACAACATGCCTGCTTTGTTTCCTTTCTTATTGTATTGTGGCAGTAAGGACACGTGCAGCACACAATTTGCTTGCTGATCATAACCCAGGCTCTGTACGTAGCTCAACTTTGGTTGCTTCCAACCATGAGTTACTCAAGAATCTACTTAAGATATGCTGGGTGAGGAAGGTTTAGGGAGCTGTGCTGCAGCACCTGACTGTGTGTCATCAGCAAAAATGAGTTGTGGCAAGGGAAGTGTCGGAGTCCAGGACATCCCTCTGCATGGGGAGCGTGTTGTTGTGTATAATGTGTGTGAATGTATGTATGCAAATACACACTTGAGCTATACATCTGTGTGTATCACTGTCACAGAGGGTTGGATTTTAGCTTTATTTCAATACATTTGCAAGGTGCATCATTGCCTTGGAAGGACTTGGTATAGAAGCTTCCACTTTCAGTAATATATAATTAAAATTCCTAGTTTTAGCCCTAGCTCTGATGTAATGTTTAAACTTCTTCCTTCAGCAATAAACCTGGATACCCAGCTGCCTGCTGGAGCTCACTGTTACTTGAGGGCAAACTTCCTTTTAACATATAAATGCAATAATTTACATTTCTGCTGTGTATAAACCACTTTTTAATGAGCAGTGATATGATAGAGCTGTTAGGTTTTTGGGTTTGCTTTCTGTAATGGGTTTGTCTAGTTGGTCCTAAGTGAAACCAGTGCTTGTCCTGAACCCAACCTTCCTTTGGGAGTTTTGAGGAAGTAAGGAATAGGATTGTATTTGGGAGAGAAGGGAAAAAAGCATGTGTGCCTTAGTCTGATCTCTAACATATTAAGTGGTGTGCAAAAGCTAGATGAGGTCCTTGTCTTTAAGAATTAATGCACAGTTAGAGGATGTGCATTCTCCAATGTGGCAGGAACATCTTAATTTCCTCATTAAAGTCTTGCTTTGAGATGCAAGCAGCCTGTTAACCAGCCTTACGAAATTCCTGAGCTCAGTTATTTTCTGCCTGCACCAAGCTCTTGTCAGTTTTCAACTGGAATTCCAAATTTCTCAGGGGCAACCAGGATCTAATTTGTGAAGTCAAATGTGTTCATGGGTGTATGAGACTGGGCTTCCTCTGCCCATCCTTCTGGCCTTAATGCAATGGAACACCTCAGACTGTAGCCACGGTGAGCATAGTTAATTAGTGTTGAAGAGTGTCTTGTTTTATGAGATGGTAGACTTTTTACCTATGTAAATTACTTTATTTGCAACTAATAAATTGAATAAATTATGCCTTTTCCATGCAGTACAGTGGGGCTCATAAATACTTGGTGCAGTTAGTTGGTAGTTTCACTTGATTACCTTTCCCATTTCTGTTTTGAATAATCCTTGTAAGAGTGAGGAATTCAGTCACTTTTAATTGTTCCCAAAAAAGCAGTGGAAGGCATGTTTCATGCCTGTGAGCTGCACACCAGTGTCCTGGAATCCACCTTGATGCAATCAAGGAAAGTCCCTTTCCGTGGTTCATGGTGCTGCTCCAGATGAATCAGTTCCTTGGATAAAGACAACAGTGCTTGTGCAGTCAGACACTTCCTTTCCCCTCCATTTGCACGGCTCTGTTCTGTTTCACGCCCTGTTGCTGTCCTTGCTGGGCAGGGGGTCCATTGGTACAGCTGAGTGAGCTTGTGGGGAGCTTTAGTTCTTCAAAGGATTATGCAAATAGTAATTGAATTAAAGAGCTGCTGTCAACATTGTGAGGTTTTGGCAAAGGTAACTGATGTTAGTACTGCCTGCAGGCACACGGATTTTGGCGTGGACTTGGACAAGGAGAAGCACATCAGGATTCCAGAATACTTGAATATTTCCTTTCTGGCTGTTTGCAGGGTATATTTCTTCTCCCCTTACCAAACTGACCTGTTTAACCCGGAGTTGTCTGTCTGGGAACATGGAGTAAATTGAACTCTGAACAAAATGAATAAGGCATAAATATAGCCAGGGTTTCTGGGGTTTTTCCATAGTAACTGAGATAGATGGAGGAAAAATTAAGTATTTTATAATTTTTATAAGCTGGTTATTTAACAAATCTTTAATGTATCATTAAAAAACTTTAAAATCCAATTCTAATAAAAATGTCTTCACTTATGCAAATTTTATATTAAAAATCAAAATACCAAAAATACTTGAGGCTCTAGAGGTTTTTTCCTGCTCTCAGGGCAGGGTGCAGTTGTCACCTGCTCAGATGTGACCTGATGCATTAAATCAGAGCAGTACCTTGAATGAGGAGGCAGCAATAACCTTCAGTGAGATGCATAACACAGCCCTTGGCTGGTGCAAGCTCTGAGAGATCAATTTTTAGTGATCAAGGCAGCCCCCGAAGGTCTTTGCTCTAGTTGTACCTGAATTACATTTATATAGACAATAATAACTGCTGAATCTTGATTTTTAAATAACTTTAATATCAACAACCATCTCCAAACCATGTCTTTTGAGGCACATTGTGATGGAGAAGAGAAGTGCCTGTACTCTGATGCAGGTCCTGCCACTGAGAGGAGGAAGAGGATGCTGGACCAGAGCTTCCTCTAGTCCTTGTCCTTTGGGCTGCTCTGATTTACAGCAGGCACTGATAAATAATATGACCTTTACAGTGAGGTCTCCCTGAGGTCACAAAATTTGCATTTCTGAGGATAATTTGCAAAAATTCTGGAACAATTGCTAAAGTAAGTAAAGAATAGTCAGATACTCCTTCCGTGAGCTGTACTTTTTTGCACTGCTCAGAGATGCTTTGACCTTCTAGTTTATTACAAGTCAGGAAAAGTCAATATTTCTTAGCTTGCCAAGTTGGAGGAATTTTAATGAGTTATTGAGTCAAATAGTTAATCCTCCAATAACAGACTTTTTTCCCTTTCAGATTTACTGTGATAAAAACAAAGGGAAAATGGGGTTTTGTTAGAAACTCTTGATTGTCTCTCTCTGTGCACATGCTTTTAACCCCTTGACCACAAGTAGATGAACTGGAGCTTCAACTGGGACATTTTGCATTGGCATGAAATGCTGGGCAGGCGGGGGCTGTGTTGGTGCTAGCAGGGAATTTAAGATGATGAAATGAGATTGAAGTAGCTGGTACTGGTGCTTCTCACATCTCTTTTACTTGTGATAAGGAGCTGGATGAGATCTGGTCTGTGCTCCTACGTTGAACTGTTTGGCTGCTGGAAAAATCTTTGAAGGGAAAAGCCCAGGGTGTACCTTAGAAGATGTTGTGGCACCCCGGTTGCTGTAGGATGTGTTCCACTGGGTGCTGCAGCACATCTGGAGTACTGCTTGCACTTGAACATCCTCTGAGAGCTGGCATACAACAGAACCTTTCCAAGAGCCAAAACTGCATGTGGTAAATGTAGAGAAAAGGGATTTGTTTCCAAACCTTCTTGTTGGTCTAGACTGAGTCCCTGGCTCAGGGACAGCCAGAGTCTCTGGCTGTTGGAAGGCTGTGCAAGGCTGGCAGTGGGTTTTTGCACAAGGAAAGGCTTGATCCTGGTATAATTGTGCCTTTTGCAATTCCCCTTTGTAATGCTCAGCTTTGTGAACTCCAATTAGCATAGAATGATCTCATTTCCTGAAAGTCTCTTAATTGAGTGTAAGGCTAATTATTGCTCTGAGTAGTGGCAGTGTTTGGAAGTGCCCTGTCCTGTGTGAATTTTAGTAATGTTCTCTGTAAGCCTTTAAGTGAGGAAACTTCATAAGCAGAAAATGTTATAGCACAAGGGCAGCTTCCTTACCCTTTTAATAGTATCAAAGAGCACAGTAATATTCAGAATATCATATCCAGTGAATTCTTAAAAGTAGTAGAAAGTTATTTTTCACTATATATCATTACTCAGAGTGTAGGAATAGATACTAATGGTCCCTTTTACAATGACTAGTGTTTTCCCATTTCATTCCCTTCAGTGATATTCAGTAACATTCCTTTCAGTAATTGTCTTTCTTGGGGGTTATTTTTTCAAAAGCTCTCAACAGTTGCTTGTGTGCACTTTCCTTGAAGCCTGTGTGAATTTTAGCCTGGAGGATATTCTGCCTCTGGGTGGGAGCTTCTGGCTCCCAGGGTGAGAGCTGGACTCTAAATGTGCACAGGAGCTGAGTGCTGACACTTAGGGCACTTTGCTGAGTTTCGTGGCTGGAGTAGCATAGGGTTTCAGAATTGCTTTCTGAATGTAACTCATGGTCACTGAAATGCTCTCACTGGGTTTTATTCTAGGCTCTAGTTTTGTGAAGAGCTGAAAGATCAAAGGGTTATGCATCCATCACTTTCCAATAAAGCACTTTAAGCACACACTGTGTGCTGTGATAAGGGAGAGCTGGAGGTCTGGGGGTGCAGATCTCAGCACTCTCTTCAAGCTGCTGCTGTTCAAAGGGGAGAATTTTTTACCTCCAAAACCTTTGTTGCTCCTGCTCCTGTAAGGGCTGTGCTGCTGCAGCAGCTGTGTGGTCTGTTGAGGCGAATGTGGCTTACAGTGGCATTTTCTGCTGTCATTTGCTGTCCCCAGTGCTCCCCGGGCAGGACGGGCTGCACGCACCCTGCGAGAGGAAGTACTGCGGCCGGGGCAGCAGGTGTGTGCTCAACAGGGACACCAACCAGCCCGAGTGCAGGTGTGTCGAGGACTGCAAGGCCAGCTACATGCCCATCTGTGGATCTGATGGCAGGTTCTATGAAAATCACTGTCAGCTGCATCGAGCCTCCTGTCTGCAGAGGAAGAAAATCTACATTATCCACAGCAAGGACTGTTTCTTCAAAGGTAGGGTGTTGTTGAAAATAAATACTTCTGTAGAGCTTTCATCACTCGTTGTAATCCTGGTAAATGGCTGAATGGTATGTTTTATTTCTAAGAGCTAAATTTTTCAGGGATGATTTATTCCAGGACAGCAGAGAACATACACAATGTTTTATGCAGCTATTAAGCCCCTGAGTGCCATCGCCATGCAAAATGTAATCATACTGGGAACTGGTAAATAATTAACATCACTGTATGCATTGTGTGCACTGTAGTTGTGCTGCTCAGTACTTTCAGCTGCTAGTGTAATAACTTTTTACAATCCAATTCATTTGAAAATGCTTTGAACAAGACAAAGATGTTAAGAAAAAGTAGATGGTATAAACAAAAGTTTGCTGCAACATTGAGAAATGAAAACCTAGTTAGACAAATGACACAGGCAAAGGAAAGGAGCTGTTTAAATGAAATAAGGAATGGGGACAGGCTTTAAATAACTTTAAAGACAGTTCTGGTTACCAGTGGGATCCGTACATTTGGAGCTCTTTTACTGGTTCACTAGCAAATTTCCTTATCATCTTTGCACCAAAGCCAGTCCCATATCTTTCCCATTAGTATTTTGTATGCCATGTACCATCCTGTCATCAAGGGAGACTGCAGGAGTAGGAGCATGTGATAAAATGCCAGGGAATGGAAGAAGCTGTAAATTATTTCACTTCTAATGAGAGGTCTCATAAAGGGCCTCACTATACTATAGTATATCTTGAAAGCTCATTGTCAAATATGACTGTGTATACCTACAGGAAGATTTGAGTAGGTTGTTGCAAATATATCCAGTGACATTTACGTGATCAAATATGAAAATCATTCATTTATCTTCAGCTCACTTAAGCCCCCAAGGAGATTGGCTGTATACAGAGCTATCCATCGTGAGTTCTTCTTTGCTAACATGATGCTTGAAGAGCCTATTTAAGAAACAGGAGCCCATTTGAAGAGGATTATTAATATGTCCTTGTGATACCCTTTGGAGATAGAAAAGCAGTGCCAGTCTTGTATCTTGGTGAAGACATTGTGTCTTTTTGTAACCAAAATTTTTCCAATTGGTTTGTAGGCACTGCTTTGCAGTGCATTGCAAAGTCTCATTTGTTTAGAAGATCTGGCTGTGGAGAGGACAACACAGCTGGTCAGAGCATTGATTTGGTGAACACCCTGGGTTAGTTTGTCATAGGCAGCCTCTAAATTTACCAAAGCAAGTAATTAGGATCAATAGACCTTGTAGGAAGTAAATCGTGGAAGGGGTCACCGAAAGGCATATTTCAAGCTCATGAGTATATCAAGGCAAAGAGGGATTTCTTGCTTGTCACATTAAAAAGGAACATCTAAAAAGGATACTTGTGCCTTGCTCCAACTGCTGTGCTTCTGCCTCTGGGTATCAAGTCAGATCAGGGTATGGATCAGGCTGGAAACAGTGTCCATCCCTGAGGAAGATGCAGGTGGGCCTCTGCAGCATGAGAAACCTTGAAAAGAAAGGGAAAGTCTTAATTTCAGAGATGCTCAGCAATCCCCCCACTCAATTCAAGAAATTTTCTTCCCCTGACTACAAAAAACAGTCCTTGGATTTTCCATTCTTGACATCACCCACTTTTTTATGACATTGCATGTGGCCTGGTTTTTTATTTGTTCCTTATCATATATAGTGTTAAAGAAAATGAGTTCTTATTGCAGTAATCAGCCCCTGCAGTGGCTGTATTATGCCTAATGATAGAATGTCACGCTTGAATACTTCCCTGAACACACCATGAAATGATGTCAGAAAGTAGGAGTTTTGTGTCCCAGTTTAAAGTAACCCTCGAACTCTTGCCAGGGAGCACAGCTTAAATCTGCTTTTCAGCAGAATAACAGCTTTATGGAAGGGAAGAAAGAAACAAGCTCACTTCTCTTCCCACGTGAATAAATAAAAATGTACTTCACACCTCTGTCTGCAGAGATAACATACAGAAAAAAGTTTACCTTCAGTGGGGAATAATCCCACAGAATGAGACTCCATAGAAATACTTGGCTTCAATCCTTTTTTCTACCATGCAGTTCCTGAGTAATCTTCTGTATATTGCTCTGTTTATTGGTACTTTAGTCTCCTATTTCTAAATCAAGAATGATAGTGGTTTCTCTTAAACCAAAATTTTCAGTCAGCAATTAAGGTACAGGTTTTTAAGCACCTTTATAAGTGTAACATGAAATGTAAGACTTTGACTGGAGGAAGACCTTTAAGGTGCAAAATCATAGAATCCCAAAATGGTTTGGGGTGGAAGTGAGCCTCCTATTCCAACCCCATTGGTGTGGTCAGGGATACCTTCTGCTAGACCAGGTTGCTCAGGTGTACATCTAGCACTACGCACATGTTTTCTGTTTGAGTTTGATCAAGTAAGATAATTTAATTATTTGGGTACAGTCTGAATGGTGAGTGGGCTGCTTCATGTTTTTTTGTCCTCGTTGACTTGTTCAATTAAGATTTAAATTCCTGTGTAGAGCTGAGGGATGCTGCAGACTGGATATTTGTGTGTGCTCTGCCAGTTTGCCTAGTTATCAGTGACAAACTGGATGGACTTAAGGTAAGACAGAGACCAAATACCCTGATTCTGATAGGCTGAGCTAGGCCTATCCACAGTAAACTGATAATAAAGCAAACAACAGAGATTTATTTTCTTTTGTGCATTTTGGGAAAGGATTTTTTGATTTTTTAGCATGTTTGTCAGATGTGAAGTGCTTTGTAAATACTACTGGGTAGCAGATACTCCTGTGTGAGTAGAAGCATTTGCGTTCTGTACCAGCAATAGTATTTGGAAGAGCAGAAGAGAATTTGTCCCTGGGAAAATGACTGATTTCTCCTTGGCCCAGCATGGAATAAAATGGCTCCTTGAAATCTTGAGAGTCCAAAATATTGAAAACACTTGTGGAAACGTGAATGAACCAATGAGAGATCTCAGCAGGAGTGATCTCCCCAGGCTTTATCCTTCAGCCTCTGATGCAGCACACTTCCCTTACACAACACTATAAATGCAGTCCTTTTTCCTCAGTTGATAAAGCAAATAGGTGGGAAACTTCACTTGGGAGTTTGAAGTCACAAGGGAAATACTGTGAAGCAGAAGCCCTAAACCCAGAGATCTCAGGAGAAATGTCAATCCCACTCATAGCCGTTCACATTCTCCTTGATCTGGTTGTCTTTCCTGGTGTGAAATACAGTTTGGTTTTTCCATAGGAAAATGTTCTATTTAGGACTTTTCTACCATGTGGCAGGTTTTTTTCATTTTCTATGTTTTCATTATTTTGTGAATTTCTGTAGTCATTTGATTGGGGTGTTGGTGATTTTTACTGGCTAAGAAAGTACATAAATATAAAAGTGCTTTTTCTGTGTGCTGAACTGGTGAGGAAATAAATTTTTCTTCCCCAAAAGCTCTCCCAATACTTACAAAGACTGGAAAGATAGCTGTACTCATAATGACAGTTGTCCCACGAATATCCAGAATGAGTACTTGGCCTGAAAATGTTCCTATTTGAATAAATGCCTTGGATAATGAGGTTACATCATTTTAACACAGTATTTTGGACTATGCTTTGCTTTTTCATAGCAGTAGTCCCCTTTTTTTCCACTTCTTTTCATTTTTCTTTCCTTTTGACTGTCTACACCCACTCTGTCTCTTCCCTCACTTTTCTCTTACTATTTTTGGCCAGAGATAGCGGTGCAGACACCGTTCAATAATTTTTCTTCCCTTACCTTCTTCCTTCCACCAGAAACATCAGAGCAATGCACTTCCCTAGCAGTTTGCATACATTAGATAAATTCTTTTTAGAGCTGTGCTTTTCCATTTTCAGGATTTAGGAGTAATTTTTCCCTTTCTTTCTCTTCCTGCTTTTTTCTGCTTGATCAGCAATCTCAAAGCTCCTGTGCATCAGCCAAGCCCTTGCTAGAGGAAGGCAGCCACGTTTGCTTGCTCAAGCTCATTCATTATTTTCTGTGGTTCTGACATCCTCTCTTTATCCAGGTGGATTGGGTTTTTTATAAAAAGCTCAGCTTTTCTTGTCAGCCTGTAGAGCAGCTTAGTGCTGCAGCTGGTCAGATTGAGCTTGTGCTCTGGCATGAATTCAGTCCAACTTAGCTGACCAAATTCTTGAACTTTCCTTTATGTAAATGCACTATACCTGTATAGACTACTTAATATATATATATATATTTTTTTTTTGTCCATTTGGTCCAACTTGTAGCAAAGCTCTAATTTTATGAAATCTGACAGAATTTTATACAGAGAGATGGTGTGCTGTAAAGACACGTTCGTGTCAGGTATTCCAGTCTCATTCTCTTCTTTCCTTCCTTCTCTGCTGAAATGTCAGTATTAATTTTTCAGTAATTTTGTCCCATTGCTTAAAATATATGTCTTTTTTTTTTTTTCTTTTAAGCAAGTATCTGGCAGTAATTTTCCTCCTTATACAAGGTCATTTCTTGTCCCATAGTAAATCATAATTTTGTACATATTTTGTACAGAATTTCATAAGAAATCTCTGTGGAAAACCACCTGCCTTTCTCCTTTCTGTTACACACACACAGTCCCACTGTTTGCTTTGAGCCTTACACTGTTGCTCAGAACAGTATTTCATGCCATAAATTTATATATGAAGTCTTCTGAAGTGTGCATGCCTGTGTGCTGGGTTGCTGTGCATGTGCACACGTGTGAGTGTGTTTGCACATTGTTAGAGCCAGAATAATGTGTTCTCTCAGGACATTTTTGCACAGGTAGTGTAGCAGAGGATGGAGCCTGGATCTGCATGGAGAGAGAATGAGCAGCAAAGGGCACAGCTGAAACGAGATGTTCAGCCTGATGTGAGGAGATGGCTTTCCCCTGGAGATTGGTTGAGTGCTGGGACAGGCTGCCCAGCTGCCATCTCCATCTCTGGGAGCTTTCAGAACCTGGCTGGGAACAGTCCTGAGCAGCCTAGTCTGACCCTGCACTAAATATTTTGATGAAAGCCTCTTCCAGCCCATATCATCCCATAATCTTATGATTCCATGACCTTAGGTAATGGCATCTTTCATTTTCAACTACTCTTATCTTTCTTCCAGTTCTCAAAAAGTTTTTTTCTAATTAAGGAAAATGATAAACTTCTGCATGTTGACAGAAAATTTTCTATGCTTGAATGTGAATAAATTACAAACCTGGAAAAAACCCCAAACAAGCAGGCTGATAACTTGTATCACTGCAGTAATCTCAAATACATATGAATTCAGCCTCGGGTGGTGGTGGTTTATTTCCTCTGTACTTTATTTGTTGTCCATGTGTTAGTTCTGTGCTTTGTTATTTCCAGAAGTAATTTGTTCTACGGAATAGCATTTCAAAACATCTCTGGGAAGGTGTTGAATGTTTTGCTCATTATGTGCTTGCAGAACAGGCAGACCCGCTCCATTGCTGGTTTGCAGACTGGAAGGAAATCTGCTCCATTTAACACTCTCTGTCTTTCCAGCTGGAAAAAATCTGAGTGTGAACTAATGGCACTTCTCCCAGCTGGCAATTAATATTTGCCGATTTAACTTTGCAGCAGTGCTGCCAGACTGCTCTGGTGGCAGCGAGCTGGGAAGGGGCGGCTGGGAGGAAGGCAATTAATCCCTGTTGGAGGAGGCTGGGGGCTTGGACATGGAGGTCAAGCCTCTAATGATCATTTCAGTGTCCAGTGTAAATATATTAGGAGTTTAAAGTGTTAGAAAGAGAGATAAGTGCTATATAAAATAATGTGTTTGCTGTCAGTAGAGCTGATGCAGTTCTTAATAAACTGAATTCCAGAGGGATTCCTTTCTATTCCCACACTGCCTTTTCAGCTCCCTCCACTTAGTCTTTTGGGGAGGGATCAATTTTACCTGGCTTTTCAGGCTGACTGCTCTTAAATGTGATTTATAGCTTTACATCTAATAAACAGACTGCATCAATCTTTGGGGTAAATTATGGAAATTCCATTGATTTATGTGAGGATACAAACAAGGGACTGTTAGTCTGCTCCTAGCTTTGGTAATAGGAATTTTCTAGGAATAGGTTTAAGATCTTGAAAAGTATTTTCCATTTTAAGAGAAAATTGAATGCTTACATTCCTGAAATTCATGGAAGGGAAATCTTGGCTAACAGTCAGTTGTGAAACTCACTGGTATAGGTGGGCTTTCACTGGAAATTAAATGCCAATAACAAGAGTGGGGAAAGTCTAGGCACAAGAAAAAGAATCAAAAATAGCAGAGATCCTAAAGTCTAACAAAGAGATCTTTAATTACATATTAGTAATAGAAAACCTTTACTGGGGACCTCATGGCCATAATAGGAATCCCACAGGTGGGAGGGAAAATGGGACTGAATACTGCAATGGACACTGAATTTGACATGGTCAGTCAGAAGATTAATTATTCCCACTGGAACTCCTCGCAGCAGGGCCATTACCTCCTTCTGCTTGGCCAAAAATGAATCTCTGTTTCTCTGGTGCTGGGACTCTGCATAGACCAGTGACAGATTTTAGTTCCAGTCAGTAAAGCCGAAATGGAGGAACACATACACCATGGATGAAGCTAGTGGAAAAAGTGGTGTTATCTGATGTGATCCCTGTCCAGCATTCTTGGTGGTTTTATAGCTCCAATTTGAGGCAATAGCCATTTGGGGAGTACAGGAGCAACTGTGATGTGGCTTTTTATTTTTTAAATATGAAATTGTGTAACATTTGCTTACAGTGGTCATGACCCCCATGAACAGTTTTATTTGACTGTTATCTGTCTCATCTTATTTAGGGCCCAGTTTATTAATCTTCTCCAGTTGCCAGTCTTGATGTGTATGGCCATAATATCTCCCATAAAACCAAAAGGCTTCATATTATGTATCAGCTACTGAACAAAAGAATTAAAGGGTATTTCAGCAGCAGTATTAACATCTTAAAAAAGAAAAATGAGAATTAATCTTTCTCATTTGTTTCCCCCTCATAGCTAAGGATGTACTGGTTGAACTGGAGCCACTGAAGCCCGTGGTTAATGGAATGGGCAGCTGGAGGACCACGCCAGCACCCAGCACTGTGCAGCAATCCCTGCCCTCCATGAATGTAAAGAATGAGAGGAACTGCTTATGTGTTGAAAATAGAAAAGCTCAGGCTGAAACTCCATGGTGTGGTGGAGGAAGACAGTACTGGCATGAAGTGGTCTCAGGCTGAGGCACCCCAAGTTTCAGCTTCATGTTCTTGAGGGCAGGGAAATGAGATGCAGGTGGCTTTAGGGAGCCATCTGCTCCGAGGCTGGGTCTGCTAAACCTTCACTGCAGTGCTTTCAGGAAAGCTGAGAGGTGATAATGAAGCTTTTTTTGAAGCACAGCCTTAGCAGTCGTGATGGGGGACAGAGCAGAGGAGGAGGATGAAGAATCAAATTAAAGTGTGTGGGAAGAGAAGCAGGGAGGTGGTTTGTATTTACCAGTGGAAGTTCCTGTGCCAACTTTGGTGCTGCTATCTGCAGCACTTGTTATGTCAGGGAGTGTTTTGTCTTTCTTTTTTTATCTATTTTTGTGTGCTCTTTGCATCTGACACGTGCTTGTTGTGATTTGGTGGCAGTCTGAATTCACTGTGTCCACATCACTTTTCTTTGCAAGTCACATTCAAGTTTATTGTACATTAATTTTGGAGCTCAAAACATACTTAAATATTGAACATCCTTATGTAGGAAAAGTTTTTGCTTTTTTTAGTGTGTTAAATTTAATATTAGCTCTCACCATTCCGTCAGTGATTTTCCAAAATGTTCTAAGTGGTAAAACTGGAGAAATGCCAGCAAAGTGGGACATTATGTTACAAAGTCATGGTTAAAAAGTGACACATTTACTGAGCTTCTGCATTGCTGAACCTCTCAGTCTTGAAAAGACCTTGGATGCTCAAAAGTTTATCTGCTTTTTTCCCCAACTCAATTATCTTAAAGGTCTTTTCCAAACTAAAATATTCCATAAAGTTTCTACATCCATAGTTTTCCCAGTGGAAGGAAAGGCTAGCACATGCCAAGTAATTTCAAATGAATGACAACAAATACTGCAATACTTTTGAAGTCACCTTCATTTCCCTAAAATTACATAAATTTTATCAATAGAAAAATTGCTGATTTACTTAAGGCCCCCACAAGCCACCTTTTGAGAAGCAACATGCAGCTTGATGCCAGGGGACTCTCCATAGGACATTTCCAGCTCTGTGCTGAGACAGGGGCCAGGGAAAACCTTAATTTCAGAATAAATAAAAAAGTTCCAAACCTGAGAGAGATAGAGAGATTGCTTTAAATGAAAACTGAAAAGGTTAAAAGGTAGAGATGAGCATTAAAGATTAAGATGATTAGATCATGGTAAAAGGCACTGGAAGCTGAATGGAGGAAAACAAACGGCTGGAATAAATTTTAGGGCTGGGGAGACTGAGGCAGGGAGATTTAGAAGTGCTTTAAAGATAAAAAAAAAACTGATTAAAATAGTTGATAAAAAGCTATTCAGCACAAATGCTAAATTTTCTGGCTGCTCAGTATAAAAATCCATGGAGCAAATTGAAATTCTGAGTGCCTGGGAATACCAGCAGGCTGGATGCTGCAGATTCAATTAGGTAGCTGCAAGGAAAAAGCTGGTCCAGCATCCCCCAGCCTTTGCTCCCTTCCTGCCTCTGTCCACCAGGATTTAACAGGCAGTTCTTGCTAATATGCTTGAGAGGGCCGAATCCTACCAGAGATGTCCTGAAGTCAGGGGAATACTAGTTAAAATGAGCACTTCACAGCATGGGGTACTGATAAAGCCCATTGTAATTTCCCAGTTGTTTTTTTTGCATGTAGAATTGAAGCTGTTCTCTCGTCAGGGGCTCACGGAGTGCCAGGGGTGAGGTTATCTGCCTTTGCTCATGAAGTGGAACTGCTCCCACAAATAATAAAACTTGACATGGGGAGTTAATGAGCGATCTGCAGATTTATTCTGTCTGCTCATGGCTTGAAAGCTCTTTGGGTAGAAACTTTTTTTTTTCCTGCTAAAAATCCTATTAATAGAGATTAATGCCAAATGTAAAGTTCATAGTTAATTATCAGTGCAGTTGTAGGAATGGGATGAGGGGGAGCAATGTGTAGGGAGCATCATAGAATCATCATTGCCTCCTTTGGGTTGGAAGGGACCTTCCAGTTCATCCAGTTCCAACCCCCTGCCATGGGCGAGGACACCTTGCACTACCCCAAGTTGTTCCAAGCCCCATCCAACCTGGCCTTGAACACTTCCAGGGATGGGGCAGCCACAGCTGCTCTGGGCAACCTGTGCCAGGGCCTCCCCACCCTCACAGGGAGGAATTTCTTCCTAATATCCAATCTAGCCCTTCCCTCTGACAGTGTGATGCCATTCCCCTTGTCCTGTCATTGCTGGGTGTGGGTGTAGGGATGGGGGTTTGTGTATGGAGGGGTGCTGTGGTGGTGGGGGGGTCTGTGCCTCATTCCTTTGCCCAGAGCTGGTTCAGGTGGTCCTGGTGCAGTCCAGGGATGCAGCATTCAGGCATGGATCACACCGTGCAGGCACCAATTGTCTGCCTCCTTCCTGTGGATTAGCACCTCTGCTCTTGCTGGCTCCTTCCTGTGGGGTCTGCTCTGCTGCTGGAGTCTACGTGTAAATCCCATTCCCTGTAATTGAGTGGGGATCAGTCACAAATTCAGGAGTAAGAGGAAGGTTTCCAGATGAGATTTAGATAGAAGGCCTTTATGCATAATATTTTGAATTTTCCATCAAAGTGTCCTAGAATGCTTTACAAAGATTAATGAATTAGACCTCACAACACCTTTGAATGCCAGGAAAATAGTAATCCAGCCTATACAGAGGAGGAATTGCAGTCTAGAGGAGAGCCAGTGACTTTCTCAAGGTCATAGAAAAAGACATCAGAACTCATGTTAAATGATCCCAACCCTAAGTACCCTGTCCCTGTAAAATCCCCTGGCTGGTTTTTCTATAGTTTTGACAGGGGTCAAGGAGGGGTATGGCTGGGCCAGGGCTACAGAACACAGAATCCTTGTGCCCAAGCAGGGATGAAACTGGTGATGAGTGGTCCAAAGAGGAGCCTCATGCCTGGAAGTGTAGGATTGTGCTGTCCTTGGCACAGAAGGCTTTGAAAGTATCCAGCTGCTGTCATGGCATGAAGAGATGACCCATGTTTGCATTTGCAGCTCTGGAAGGGAAAGGAAATACAGGAATTACACAAGTGCAATTGCAGCCTCCTCATCTCATAATGGTCTTGGTGAAAAAAAAAAATATCCCCATGGTAATGAACCCATGTGATGGAGTAAAACAGAGCTCAGTCTCTTCTGCTCTTTGAGTTAAAAATTGGGAAGGAATGAGCCATGCAATGGAGGGGGAGCTCACAATTGAAATGTATCTAAGTATTTAAATATTTCAATGTAACCTTTGTAGAAGAAAGTTGATTGGTGTGATGTGTCCAAAGGAAGACATTTTTATTTACCTTTGGAATGAGGGTTGTTTGCACTGCAGACAGCCTGATGGGCTCAACAAAGGCTCACCTGGAAGAGGTTTGCCATGGGGTGCATGGGGTTTGTCTCTTCCTGCAAGTGACTGCAGTCTCCTGTCAGGATCTGTCAGGGCTTTCCTCTTCCTGCTTTGCTTTTAGTCTGCCACACTGGCAATTTAGTTGAGAGTTTTGCTGTTTTTCATGAATAATGAGGGGATTTTATTTTTCAAATTATTTCAAATTTCAATATGACATTTTAGCAGGGTTTTATTTATTAATCCTTATTTACCTGTTCTAGCACAGCAGCTGACTAGGAGGTTTTGTGGCAAGTTTGGAGATGTTGGTGTCTTATGGCCCCTCTGCAGTGTTTGGAGATGTACAAGAACCCTGAGGGTACAGGACAATCCTGGGCATCCTTGTCCAACACCAGCCAATCACCTCACCAGAGGTTTTCTAGTGAAATCCATGGTGCTGAATGCTAGTCATTGTTATAGGTTGGGTTTTTTTTCATTTACTCTAGAGCAAGCCAAATACTGTGAAAACATTTGTGATGAATATTTAGTTGTATTGTCATATGCAAGCATTTTGCTGTATCCATGGCCCTGTAGTTTGCTATTCATGAATATTTTAGCAAATTGGTTTACTAACAGGAGTGTTGCCAGGAAGCAAATGTTCCTGAATATTTGTAGAAAAGTAGATTTAACTTTGGGTTTGGAATTACTTCCTATGGGAGCATTATTTAAGCCCCATCTTAATGCTCCTCTGGGAGGACCAGCATAGCCAATTAAAGCAAATCTTGATTGGAAAAGTGATTCTCATAACCTACCCATGAGTAAACTGATATAAGGAGTTCTATCTCTGTATAAAGACAGACAGACAGCTGGATCAACCATGTGCAGCTCAACCTTGGCACAGCACCTGGGTGCCTTGCAGATGGACTGGAAGCAATAGCAGCATTTCTTGAGGGCTTGCAGGAATCTCTGATATTTGGTCTGGTTTTGGATCAGAGCCATGCTGAGGAAAATATTTAGAAATATGTATTTTTGGTTGGCCTGTCCCCTGTAATGTGTAAGTTTTTGGAGGGTAACTGTACTCTGGGTTCTGCTGCATTCTTCTGGCTTGAGTTGTAAAACAGTCTTGAAAGAAAATTGCTGCGGTGCTGTTTTCATATGGCCAGTGTTCAAGTATCTATACTTGAATTCTGGAATAACTAGAAAAAAAATGAAGTGGCATGAATACCTGCTCAGCTCAAGGACTGCAAGTGCTGTGGCCTCACTGTGAGCTGCACAGAGGCTGTGGCAGTGCAGGACTGTGGGTGGGTGTTACGTGTTCAGGGGCTGGAAGGGAGGGGAGAGACCTCGGTCCCCTCAGAGTGGAGCACCATCTCTGTCTCCAGCACTCCGTTGTTTGAGCTGCACAGACACATCACAGCACTGTGTGGTGAGGGAGCTGCTCTTTCCTGTCGACTCAGTGCCATCAGTGAGGACAGAGATTGGATTTTAGGAAGAAATTCCTCCCTGTGAGGGTGGCAAGACCCTGGCACAGGTTGCCCTGAGAAGCTGTGGCTGCACCATCCCTAGAAGAGTTCAAGGCCAAATAGGATGGAGCTTGGAGCAACCTGGTCTGGTGGAAGGTGTTCTTGCTCATGGCAGGGTGTTGAAACTGGATGAAATGAGCTTTAAGGTTTCTTTTGATCCAAACCATTTTGTGATGATTCTGTGAAGTCGTGCTCACAGCGCTGCACCTCTCCATCCACGGCTTCCCATTCCTTTCCCATTTGTTCCCTCCAATGGTTGCCATCAGACTTCATCCTTCACCCTCCTATAGGCATGTGCAAGATGTGCCCATTTTCTTGAGACTTTTTTCCCTTAGGAATAGTTTCCCATAAGCAGAAACTCAGGAGTCAGCCTATCTAAATGCAGCTGGTACAACCCTTACAATATTTTGGAAGAGCTCTGCATCCAACATTTAAGTGAGGTGCTCAGCACATCTGGAAAACATCTGTCTGAGATTCATAATTCGGCATTGTCATTCTTGGAGGGAGCATAAAACAGGGCCTTGTGGAAATGCTTAATGGACATGTTGTGTTTTGTGTTAATGGAGAAATGGTTTGTTAGGTCCAAACTAACTGGCAGAAAATCTTGCTGAAGCTGTACAGTGTTGAGGAAGTAAAAGGCTGTTAAGGCTAAAATTTCAGCCTCTCTGAACCCAGTAGATTTTGGCTGCATTTTTACTGGAACAAAATTGAAAGCTAATGAAGGCATTTGGTGGCCCCACACTGGTTTTCAGCTAGCTTTTATTTTACATAATGAGTTGGGGAAAATTGGAGTGCAGTTACTCTAGGCTCACTTTAGAAATGTGAACAGGTTGCAGGCTGGTGTTCCAGGCTTGTCAGTTATAGCTAATTCCTTTGGCTCTTTTAAAACAGAAATGCTTTGTTTTCCTTTGCAAAAGGTGGCACAGGCCACAGGGCTGCTCCAGCTACAGCCAGCCCAGAAAAATCATTGGAGCCCTGTCCTCCTGAGCAGTTCCCTCCCAAATCCATCCTCTTGCTGGCCTGATGGGATTTTTTTCAGGTTTTTATTTTAAGTCACATTTCACCACTTTCTTAAATTGATGGCAATTTCCCTAATAGATCAAATTTCTTCAAATTGCTTCTTTTTGTGTTTTCTGTGTCGCTTTTTTTTTTTTTTTTTTTTTTTTTCTGCACTGGGCTGAGGGGTTTTTCATAAAGTTATGTGAACAGACATCTCTTTTTTTGTTCTCTTCCATCTTTTCAATCTTGGTGCATTTATCTACTTAATAATTCCTTGCAGTCAAGATGAAGAATTGGAGAAGTGTTAAAGGAATGCTTCATTATCCTGTTTGATACTGTTACACCCATGAATGTGGATCTAGTTTGTACTGACATCTCATCTGTACTGCCTTGTTCACACAAGTGGAAGTCTTTGGTGACTTGAGCTCAGGGAATGCTGTCCTTCAGAAGTTAGGTTCCCACTGGTGAGTGTTCTTTTGCAATAACTTAGTATCATGAAGATAACTTATTTTTACTGACACTAACATATGTAAAATACTAACAATATTTAGAAAAGAAGCAGTATTGAATCCCCAAATCTTGTCTTCCTCCTCCTTGGAAAGGTTCCAGAGAAAGCCATTGTCCCCAACAAGGAGCTGGAGAACTCTGACATTTCAAAGTAATCAGGTAGAATTACTGCATCTCCAGATATCTTTAACCTGTTTACTGACATTTCATTCACATCATCTCATAATGTTCATTGGATCAGAAAACAGTCTGGAGCCACATTTGCAAAAGGCTTCATGAAATGTTTTGATCTGGGAATGTGAAAGCATTGTATAGGATAAAGTATAGGCTATTTATAGGATAATCAAATGAGACATCATAGTTCTTGATTTTTTTTTTTAAAAGCTTCCATGGTTTTCCCCATTTCTTTGTTATTCTAATTTTCTCCACCTTTTGGTCACTGAGCAGACATTTCCATGCTCCCAGTGTCAGGCTGGCTGCCATGCTCTTTGATGGGATTTCCTAACCAAGCATAAACTGGAATCAGCTCGTGAGAAGTGCAGTGATCCTGACAGATATTTTTAGCCATATTTCAGGTGCCTCTGTAAAGGGGCTGGTCAGTCAGGACACAGAGCTCAGCATTGCTGCTGGAGTGCCAGTCAGGAAAGATGAACTGCAAATGGAAGCTGGAATTTAAAAAATCAGTGCAGGATGGAGGAGAGCATCAGTAGTGGAAGGATCAGGTCACTCAGGGTCTTCCTTAGCTGTATCCTGAAGCCACAGAAAACCTACAGTGGCTTTACCCAAATTCAGAAATGTGCCTGATGGCAACAGGCATCTGCAATCAATAAGTTCAAAGGAAGCTGGGAATAGGATTATGAATGTTTGTTGTTTTCAAAAAAGAAATACCGATTTTTAATTAAAATGCAGGAAGAGCATTTTTAGGGGCATTGGAAATTATATTCCAGCACTGCATGTGGCTGTTGCTCATTGTATCCTTGGGCAGGACTGTCGTGGCTTTTGAATTACGGCGTTGGAAAACCTTCTAAAAACTTATTCAAAGAAAGGTAAAAAAATAATTAATTTAGTGTGTTGAAGAAAATACTTAACAGTCTTGTAGAAATAATGTTCTAATTATCAGTCTTGGTCTGTATGCACTTTTGAGTGAGCAGCTGCTGTCTAAAGCCAAGCCAGGTGAAGTTTATCCCTCTTGAGACAGTTCAAATACTGAGTAAACAGGAGCTTTATTTATGAAGTAGATCTCTGATAAGTCCTGCCTTTCTATGCTGCATGAATTTGTGCACATTTCTAAGATACATGTTAGCACTTAAGTTCATATTTTTTTTAAAGTTTAAAACAAAAAAAAAAGAATATTATTTATATATATGTCTTCAACTCTGACGTTAATGGTATAAATACTGTGAAGTGATCTTGGAGGTCTTTTCCGACCTTAATGAGTCTGTGGTTCTATGTAAGGAAACTCCCAAGCACTTTAGAAGATGTTGGTGTTAATTTTCCTTCACTATTGCATTTGGCTTGATGCTTATTAGAGTAGGAAAAAACAACCCCCCAAATGTTTCATGACAAAAAGCCCAGAGCAAGTAAAACAGCAGCCACTGATTTATTGCTGTTGTATTTCCACCATCAGTTTACAGTTATCTTTGATGAGGAAAGCGTGAGCCCAATGATGGAAAGAGCTTTTTGTCAATAACGTGTGTTGGTAGGAATTTAGTACCTGTAACAGAAACTGGAGGGAGAATTTTTCCCTCTGTGCCTTTTAGTTCTGTGAATTCTCCCCAAATTCCAAAAGCAGTGAGGAGCTGGAAGGATGACGGATGACGCAAACAGGTTTTTGCACTGCGGCTCCCTGCTCCCACTGGCTTCTATAAAAATTCATTCTGCTCCAGCCCTGCACTGCTGATCCTTACAGCAAAAGGTGCAGACAAATGGAAACATGGATTTTGTTAGTGTGAAACAGGGAGGAGAATTGCCATGCCACTGTTTTAGGTTGATTTACACTTTTCTGTGTATTATTTGAGTGACGAGGGCTCAGCAGTTTCAACGCAAGGCCAGGCTGAAGTTTTGGTCTGAGGGATCAGGATCTTGTTCAGGGATCATGGATACTCTGTCAGGCCAGTGGCATTAGGTGTGCAGTGCAAGGCACCAAATAGAGACAAAATAGGCTGTTTCTTTTCTTCTTGGGTGTCATAGACCCATTTACAGCACACTGTTTTGAAGAAATTATGATTAATTGGATATTTTAATTAGCTGCTAAATAGTTCCCTACTTGATCGCTCTAATTACTTTTTCTTAATGTATGCTGTCTTCATCCAAGGGAGAGCCTGTGTCAGTGCTGACTGCAGCTGCCAGGTCTGCCTGTGCCACTGGAGAAAAGCCCATGGGAATGGCTCTCTCTTCTGCTCCCTTATTTTTATTTTCAATTCCTTGTGTGGATTTATGCACTATAATTTTTTCCTTTAGCAGTTGACGTATAAGCATCAAGCTGAGTGTGGAGACTTTGCACACTGAAAAAAGGCTCTCCTTTGCAGCTGTTTTTCCACCTGGCTCTTGGGTGAAAGTAACTGAGGGGCTTTTTTACTTGTTTTCTGTGGATGCTGTTCCCAGGTGTGGTGGTCAGATGTTCTGAACAGCAGCACCAGGAGACAGGACAGTCTTCTTGCTTCTGGAGAACCAAGGGAACACTGAAAAGGTGCTGTGCTTGGGAGGAAAGCCTTTTCATTTTAGTTTCATTAAGTAATTTCCCCTAAAAACAGCACTGTAAATGAATACTTGGTAATAAATACATTGTTTTAAACCAAAATGAAATTAAAATAGCTAAAGACCACAAAATCAGGTTGAAAATTGAGGGAAACAGCAGATCATAAAAAGAAAATCTTGTCTTGAAGGATTTGAGTCAATGCAAGAAGGAATTCTCTGCATGAATAAACTGTAATAATTTTTAAATAATTGCTGTTAACACTTTTGGTGACTACCTAAGTACACGCTGACATATGGTGTGTCAGCATGAAGCACTGATTTAGAGTTTGATGTTCTATACCAGTTTTCAAGCTGTTAGATGTAAGCTGGAGGAAGCATTATGTAAGCAGACAGGTGGCAAGGATTCAGCAGCTTGGTCAGCAGGTGGGATTCTGGCCTGCTGCTCACCATGGAAAACCCGTGCTTTCCTCCTACCTCACTGACCTCTTTTCCCCATCTCCACTTTTTTTTTCTTTTGCCACTTTTTTACCATCCTGTGCTTTGCTGAGGGAGCATCCCCAGCCCAGCTGGGGTCTTTGAGGCACTACAGCTCTTCTTAAGGCAAAAATCAAAATTTCCTTACAAGAAAAGGGAGGAGGAGGAAGAGTAGGAGGCACATTCTCCTTTTATGCCAATGAAAAAGCTTCTAAAAGCTGCAGGTGAGCATTTCAAACCAGCTCTGTGAATTTTACAACTTAAAAACATCCTATTTATTGTTCTTAAAAGCATGTACATTTTCCTCTGTGAGTTCCAAAGCGTGCATGCTTCAATAACCCCCTTTATATGCATTTTGTGTAATTTCTTGCTGTGACAGTTGCAAGTGAAGATGCTCAAAGCTGTATTTGGAAGCTTCAGCAGCCAGCTTTTGAAAAGGAAACTCTGGCACTTTTCCCAATTTTCTGCCATCTGTTGGAAACAACCTCCAAAACCCCAAACTTGCACCTACTCTGTAAAAGTTTCCAGGTAGGAAACCAGAGTAATACAAAGACTGGATGTAAGGTAATACCAATGTTAGTGCAATGTGTGCACAACTGCTTATTCCAGTTAGTTCCAAACCACACGTAGTTTGGGCACAGTCCCCACAGACCACATGCAAGTGTCTATGGTCACTTTGGGTCCTTTGGGATGGCTTGTACATCCTGATTTAGAGAAATTATCTACAAGAAGATGTGTCCAAGATGGGTGACGTAGAGGAGGAGGAGTGGCTTGGTTGGTTCCTTCTTTTCCCCCTTGTCTTCCCTCCTCACTTCTTCTCTTCCCCATCTTTTCGCCCTGCTTTTTAAATTTTTTTTCTGTAACTCACGAAGCTGCAGTTTTTCCTGGGGAAGCTTAACAACAGGCACGTGCTGATTGTGGAGCAACAGGAAATCTGTGATGTGAGGAGCAATTGAAGACATCTCAGCTGGAAGCAAAACTCCTAGCTAGCTCAGCACAGACGAATTTGTCAGTGCTCAGCAAGCAGCAGCAGATGTGTGGCTGGTGTCAAAGGCAGCAGGGCTGTGGGGAGCCTGAGGAGCAGAGTGTGCAGGGAAACCCGACGTTCATCTGTAGGGTGCTGGGAAATCACCTCTGCTGTCTCTGACATCAAAGTCTGCCTATCTTTTGCAAAAGGAGTTCTCACACATGCAGGAGACACTCAGGGTGAGAATGGGGTTATAGGAGATGATGCTTTCATTCTTCCTCTGAGGAGTGTGTCCTTTCTGTGCCCATCATCTATTGGACACACAAACTGCACCCAAAATTTTATATAAATAGAAATCTCAGCTGCTGAGTTAGAGCACCTCTTTTAAAGACATCACAGAGTGAGAAGGAGGCGATATGAATAAGTAAATTTTACACACTGTAACCATGTAGGTTTTCTGTTGCGCTTGGACTTCTGGGGCCTTACACAACTTTAGCAAAAGTTGGGATTTCATTTTTTGCTTTTGAGTGTTATTGTGATTGGATGAAGCCTTAATTTTTGAAGCCCTCAACATTGCACTGCAGTAAATATGTGAAAAAGTGAATGTAACTAGAACTTAGCAAATGAAATGCAAATATGTTTGTGTAAAATGTGTCCTCATATCTTGCAAGCAAATTTACATTTTTAAGGAACCGCTTTGAAATGCCATCTGCAGAAATCCCTTAATATTAAATAAATAAATCTTCAGACTGGATTCACATGTAGAAGTAGCCAAATATATTCTTAATACAAAATAATTCTACAGCATCTGATGCACTCTGTCTAATGCCTCATCGTTTTAATGGATTCTGGTTTAATTGCTCGTACCCCCCAGCTGAAAGCCACAGCTGAAGGTGGATTTTCCTGGTTCTTCAGAGGACTTTTTAATATCCTGAGAAAGTGCTGGGGTCATAGCCTAAGCTAAAACACTTGCTAAGCGTTTTCCCTACATTTGGAGTAGGAGTACAGATCCAGCAAAGCAAGCTGCAGGCTGGGGCTGTGGGCTGATGCTCATGGAGGAGCCCTTGGGTTTTGCACCCCAAGTCCCTGCAGCCTGAAAAAAAGTAACTGAGGTGTCATATTTTGCTCTGGAAATGAATGCCATATTCCCAGTGAGCTCAGACAGAGTATTGATAATTCCTAATATCTCTGTAAGCCTCAGTATAACAGCAGAGCTTTGCCATTTGATTCTGCAGGCTTATCCCAAATCATCCTCTATTAAAATGGAATTGCTTGGCAGGAATAAGTCTGGGAATAGCTCTTGATTTTTCCTGATGGGTCTAGTAGCTGTTCCCAAATTCTTGTGGACACTTTAGTACTTCCTCAGGTTGATGTATCTGTTACTCTTCCAATGGCCAAAGGTTACCACATGGAGACAGGACATGGGTTTGGGTTTGATGTCCTCTGTGCAGTGAAAAGTCCTTCTGGGACCGCTGACTGACCATCACAAGTTTGGGGTTCTCCTGGTGTGTTTTGGTTTCTATCAGTGCTGGGATAATGGCTCTGCAGACAGCTGGGGGGATTTGGAAGCTGTGGCTGTGCTCACTGCTGGAGCAGGGAGTGTGAGTTGGTGGGGGTGAGGATGAAAGCGAGTAGTTATAGATGGTGTCTGCTTAAGTCTTTGATAGCTTGTAGTAAAATCTTACCAGCAACTCAGTTCACGTCATGTCTTAAACTGCTTGTGAAATAAATATAACTGACAGCTTTGCACGCAGCAATGCACCGTTTGTGCACAGAATATTTTTCATTTGAAGCAACCCAGAGGCAGAAATAGATTAAATGCTTGGAGCGGCAGCCTGCATACCCACAGCATGTGTCACTGCGCCAGGGATGAGTGACACATGTCCTGATGGATTTGGGATGGCAGTCGCTCAGACACTTCTCTGTGCTGATAATGAAAACAGTGCCCAAATCTGATTTGAGATCTGAAAATGGGAAAAGCGATATAGGCAGCTGAAGTGTATCATTCACCTCAGGAAGCCTTGTCGCTTGGATTGCCAAGTTAGCAAGAGAAAACACCTTCCAGTCTTCGGTTTAACCCCCCTAGAAGGTGAGATGCCAGGATGTGACCAGGGCTGCAGGGTGAATGTTTATAGGGCAGTTTGCCTTTAATTTGCACCACTGTGACATAAATTCATCTTGGGGAATTCCTATGGTAAAGCACACAGGTCTGCGTGACAAGCTTCTTTTCCTTTTTTTTTTTTTTTTTTTTCCCTCTTGCATGTTTTAAAGAGAGATGAAGATGCATCCTAAAACCTGTCCTTTTGCTCTCTTGGGTTGCAATGTTGTGTTACTTCATAAAGTCCCTGAGGTTGGAAAAGCCCTCCAAGATCATCAAGTCCAGCCATTAACCCAGCACTGGCAAGCCCACCACTAAACCATGACCCAAGTGCCACACGTCCGTTAAATGCCTCCAGGGATGGTGACTGCACCACTGCCCTGGGCAGCCTGTTCAAGGCTGAACAACCCTTCCTATGAAGAAATTTTCCCCAGTATCCAATTTAAACCTCCCCTTGTGCAACTTAAGGCCATTTCCTCTGGTGCTTTCTATTTCCATGGATGGGGCTCATTCTCAGTGCTGGGGCTGGAGCTGTGTGTGCCACTGTAGATGTGTTAATCATCATGTTGAAGATGGGGGTGAAGTCAGTATGTTCATGAGAGCTTGTCATTAGCATTGACATTATTAGAATGCCTCATTCCTTTTTCAGTAGGTGTTGTTTTAGGTATATAACAGAAAAAGGGAATCTATACTACGGCTAAAGATACTCCTGAACAGTGTATTCATGGCTCTTGTTACACTTTGATGGTTGTGAGTTGTTTTTTGCTGGGAAAAAAATGTTCTTTCTGTTGTATTTTATGAAGACTTGGTGACATCTGGTGATCACTTATAATGAACCCTCTCAAGACTGCCGAACAGAAATAAACCTTTTAGTCACAAAGATTTGTCTTGCAACATGTCTGAGAGAGTGACTGCAATTAGCACGGAATCCCTGCCCCCTGCTCAGCTCGGGAACATTCAGAACCTGTGTCAGGGCAAATACTGGTTTGAGCATATTGCAAAATGAAAAAGGTTGTTCCCTGGCTCTTAGGTCTAATTGAATAGAGGCCTATCCAAATGAAAAGGGCAGCACTGATGCTCTGGTCCCTGTGAGATGGGCGCAGGGAGCTCTGGTAATGTCAGGGAGGATGTCTGCAGGATCAGAACGACTCTGTCTTCAATTAAATGCATTTATATTTGTGGCAGAGGGTAGAGGCTGTTTTACTTCAGAGTTTTGTCATTTGTTTTTGAAGTCTAATAAGGCAAAAGTGAAATAATGGAAAGCTGTTCTGGAGTGCTGCAGTGTATTGATGATGAATTGATCAGGTGGGAATGAGTCTGCACAGTGCTGGCCTTCCCAGCTAGCATTGAAGCCCTTCAGGTGTACCTGGATGTGCTGCCAGCAGCCAGGCTGCTTTTTGCCTCTCCTATGAGGAAAGGCTGAGAAAATTGTGGTGGTTCAGCCTGGAGAAGAAAAGGCTCTGGAGAGATCTTAGAGCACCCTCCAGTGCCTAAACTGGCCACAGGAGAGCTGGAGAGGGACTTTGCACAAGGGTTTCAGTGACAGGACAAGGGGGAATGGCTTCACACTGACAGAGGGAAGGTTAGATTGGGTATCAGAAACTCTCTGTGAGGGTGGTGAGGCCCTGGCACAGGTTGCCCAGAGAAGCTGTGGCTGCCCCATCCCTGGAAGTGTTCCAGTCGAGATTGGATGGGGCTTGGAGCAACCTGGTCTAGTGGAAAGTGTCCCTGGCCCTGGCAGGGGTGTTGGATCCAGATGGTCTTTAAAAGCCCCTTCCAACCCAAACTATTCTATAATTTTATAAATAGGATGGTTTGCCTTGTCGCATCTGTTGATTTTCTTTATCAACACCCAGACTGTTTAATACCTTTCTTGGTACTCTGATGTGAGAAGGTTGGGTTGCCATGGGTTGCTCTGTGAATCTGAACAGTAAGGTAGCCCTGGGGTGTTTATTAATATCTTTTAAAGCAAAGAAGTTTGTTGGCTTGATTGTAGAATTTAGCCTGGTTTTACTGATAGTGAAACCATCTCTATTCATACTATGTTACATTTGTTTGCAAAACAAAGTAAAGATTTAAAATTATTTTCATTTTAGAATGCTTGACCTTGTTTTGTGTTTTGTGATAGCTTTTTAAAACATTTTAGATGTTTTCATTCAGTGAAATTCCTGCATATGTCTGAAGTCTGATGGTATTTTATTTTCTAAATAGTAGCCTTGCTCATAAAAAGCTATCAGTTTTTAAAAAACTCTGAAGAGAATTATGGATTAATTAAAATATTACATTGAAAATTCAGAGTCTGCTCTGAATGACTCCTTGTTCCTCAATGTGCTCTGCCTTGGAGCTGTCCTGTGATTTTAAACAAACAAAAATAAGCATTCAGGAAATGGCAGAATAGCCCTCAAGGAAATCCCACCCATTTTGTGCAGAGCTAGTTTTATTGAAGAGATTTGGACACTTTAATTCTTTGAATGTAAGTGCTAAAGCTGGGTAAAAATAGATACATTATAAAAATAATGTATCTTATGCATATGACGCATCTTTCAAGGAACACAGTTTTTAACTCAACTTTGCTCTCAGTATTGTGAATTTTGCTCTGTGTTTCAGGAGGGGGCCAGCTGTTCATGTGCTTTGTGTGGTGCCAACCTGCAGCTGCTCTCACTGAATGGAAAACTCAAAAAATCCTGGGTTGGATTAATTTTTAAGAAAGATCCCTCCAAATTATCTGAATTGAGCATGTGTAAGGCCTGCATGCATAATCTCTGGAGAAAGTGTGGGTTGTTGTGAATAAAGTGAGTTCTGAAACACAGAAGGAAGGACCACAGTAGCATTTCTTTTATTTCTTTGATCAAGTACAATCTTCTCTTGCTGTTCAGTTTTATAGTAATTTTGGAAATAGCATCTTTGTAATCACATTCAGAGAAGTGCTCTCCCTTCCCCCTTCCCGTCTGTGTGACTTTCTCTTTATGATCCCATGAATAGATAATCAATGGAAGAGGCTCAGTGCTAGCCCTGGCTGACCCTCCCTTGTTTTCCAGTGCCACAAATAGATGAAGTTATTGATAATATCTCTGGATTAAGTAGAAAACAAAGCAATAGCTGGCTCCTTGCAGGCACAGGGTAATGCACACACTGATATGGAAACCATATCCTTATCAGCTTTTTATCTCACTGGTTTGTCAGGGGAGATACCAGTGCAAGGAACAGCTTGGAAACAATAGTCCCTTAATAACTTGTGCTCTGCTCTGAGCAGGGAGGTGGGACTTAGAGTGGTGTGACCTTGGTTTGTGGTTCTCAGTGGCCAGATGCAGAGAATTCTAGGATGGTTTGCGTTGGAAGGGACCTCAAAGAGCATCCAGTTCCACCCCCTTTTCCGTGGGCAGGAAGACCTGCCACTAGACCAGGTGGCTCCAAGCCACACCCGGCCTGGCCTGGTTCAGTTCAAGGGATGGGGCATCCCCAGCTTCTCTGTGTAAGGTGCCAGTGCCTCACTACTGTTCAAGAAAATGTCTTCCTAATATTGTGGATCATTCACAGCTGGTTTTCAATAGCTGGGCGCCCATTGTGCTCTCTAATGTCTTATGAACTTTCTGACTAATTTCAACCAAATTGCACAACAGTGGTACACAGCTGGATGGTGGTTTTCATGAAATTTGAACCCCTGTTGTGGTTGTCTGTGGAAGGTCAAGACTGGAGCTGAATTTTGTGAGACACTGGAGAACTGATAAAAGAGAGAACCATTATATGTGAAAAGATTTGGTGATTAGCTCATTATGTCCCAGTGCTCTGGGAACAACAACTGCCATTGCACAGAAGGAGCCGGCCAAATGAGGTGCCAGGACTTGGAAGAGGGATGGAAGGTGTCTGCTTCTCTTGGATGTCCCCAGGGAAGGACAGCATTAACTGTGTACTGGACCTGGATCCAGTTTCTGCTGTAGCTGTTGCTGCACAGCTGTTTGGTTGGGTTGCATTTGGTTTTCCAGCCTTGCGAGGAGCAGTGATGGGTGTTAGGGCACAAGGAGTTTGAAGGACAGATGGAAAACACATCCCAGCCCTCCTGACCTATGGATGTTTTACTCCTCATTCCCTCTCACCTCTCTGTAATTTTGATCTAGATCTGGTGGGCACACCTTGTAGAGGAGACTTGTCTTGTCAGCAGCAGTAGGTGAGGAAATATGGGTGCTCTTTTTTTAAGGACAGAAAAAGATTGGATATTTTTTCATTATTTTACTTCATCTCTTTCCCAAAAGATCAATGCCTGAGCCAGGCACCTCTGTCCCTGGTGACAGCCTCAGCGTGGGTCCCCAATTCCCATTTGATTGTTAAATTGAATTATTTCCCGCTTTATCTTTGAAAGCAAAGCCATGTTATCATCTTCTGAATGTGTTTGCTGCACACTATAACCATTTCCATTCTTCTGCAGGATACAATGCAGCAAACCTTAATCAGATGACTATAAATCTTGGATTTATGGTGTTTCTGTCTTTAAGATTTTCATAATAATTAAGATTTTTGAGAATTTCTTTCAGGTTTCCCTTCTACATTTTATTTTTCATTTTAGCATCTTTTTTTGTACTCTCTTTTTGGCTTTTTGTAATCTTTTTTTGTACTCTTACTCATCGAACCACAAAATTATTTGGATGGGAAGGGACCTGTAAAGAGCATCCAGTTTCAACCCCCTACCATGGGCAGGGACACCTTTCACTAGACCAGGTTTCTCCAAGCCCTTTTCAACCTGGCCTGAAACAGTTCCAGGGATGGGGCAGCCACAGCTTCTCTGGGCAACCTGTGCCAGTGTTAACACCTCAATCATCCCTGGCAGCACAGAGCTTTGTCAGCCTGTGACATGGGCAGTTCATCCTTGACAGATGTTGGGAGTGTTGCTCTGTCTTCTCTCAAAAGGCAGACATTATCCTTGGGTTTTAATGAGGAGATAATCTGCCTGTACTAGGGGTATCAGCTGCTTGATTCCTGTGAACCCCAGAGAAACAGCATTTTGGTTACCTATTTAGAAAATGGATACATCTTAAAAACATGTTTTTATATTTTGTATTTTTAACATTTCTCCTGTCCAGGAAGGAGAGAGATGCCAAGTCCTCTGGGTACTGTACTGGAGTGTGCTTTTCTGAGGATGCCATGGAGGCACTAGGAAGTCGTATGTGACATTGGCCTTAGCTCTTCTTTGGGCTCACTGCCTGTGCCAGCAGCCTCCTTGCAGTGAGTCAGGGTCATTTCAAAGCTTGCCAAGTTCTGGGTCCTTCATACTTACCCTCTAACAAGGTCTTGCTTGCTGCCCTGGAAGTCAGCAACTGATTTCTTCTAATGGCAGATTTGTTTCAGAGGTCAGGAAGGGCAGCTGTGAATTACTATACAGGCTCCTTATTCATTGTCCCTATAGAAGAGATGCTCCTGAATTGGAAATAAAGGTGGAAGAACAGCAGATTTTTCTGAAGACTTTTTAGTGTGTGGACTACATCCTCCTGATCTTGCTTTGTTTCATTTCTGGCATCTGTAAAATCTCCTGCTCTAGCACAAATGTGCCAGCAACAGAGGGGGGTGGATGCTGGGCCAGGTCAGGGGGATGCTCTCTCTTTTCATGGTGGCTGGTTGCATCAGGCAAAGCCTAATGTCCCTGGGAATAACTGGGAGGAAAACATCTCTATAGGAGCACTGCTGGAAGTTTGTTACCCTGCAAGACTGGAGCATTTTTTTGATAAATTTTATTGCAGCTACTGGGCTGGGAAATGTCTGTCTTGGTCTACACAAATCATCTGAATCCCTATGTGTCTTAACTCCCTGGATCAATGTGAACAGACACTTAATTGAACTGTGTCTTTTTCTTCTTCTGTTAATTTAATGTTTTATTTGTAAGCAGTGGGAAAAAGCACTGCAGGAAGCATCCAGCCACTGGAGAGTGTTGCTGGCAATATTTACTTCAGTTACTTCTGTCGTGTTTCATTCTATACTCCCAACCATGTTTTCCAAAACTTTGTTGCCTTACCTGCAGTTTTGCCCTTCTTGATGGTCCTGTTGTTTAATCTATGCTGTTTTCTGCAGACCAAATTATGAACTTGTGTCATCTCTCTTTATTTCTCAGCCAGCCCAGTGTGATCTGGGGACTGTGAAAGAGAAGATTTCACTCTAACGTGCTTGGCACCCTGACTGGCTCTGAACCTCATTAGCAGCCATCATCACAGGAAAAGGTTTTTTACTAGGGGATATTTTGATTTGTTTTATGCTTTCCACATCTCCAACACCTTGAAAGGGCACTTGACAGCATCACATCTTTCTCCTGAAGCACCAGGACTGACTCAACCCATGAGTTGTGCTTTTTCCACTCCAAAAAATAATGACCATCTAAAACCAAAGGCAACTCTCTGAGAAGGTCCTGATGATTTGAAGATACCCCAAGGCTCAAGCTGGGGGAGGCAGGGGCTGGGTATGTGGACATGGATGTGGTGATGGGTCCCAGTGCCATGTTGTGGCCCCAGTCACATCCTCTTCATCCTCAGCACATGAGCCTGTTGAGCAGTGTTGAGGAGGGTGGTGGAGAGGGGTGGAATTGATCTGGGGCAATATGCACTCCTGCTTACTCAGAGGTGGGAATGGTGACACTGCCAGGCATCACATGCTGAGCTGATGCCTTTGTGCTGTGCTCAGTATCAAATAAAAACCTGCTTTATGCTTTAGGGACTATGCAGAGAATATAGCTTGTGATTGCAAACACAGCTCTACAGATTGCATTTTACAGGCTAGCATGTTTGCTGTGACTGAATAATTGCACTAAAGAGGAATCAATAACCTATAGATTTTATAGAAGTAAAGGATGTTTCCTGTCTGCTCCAAGTAGCCGTGACTTGGGTGGACGTTGAAGTATTGCCCGTCTTGCAGGTAGGCTGGATAGAGTCACTGAAGGACTTGCCTTTTTATTTAGTTTTAATTTCAGTCTGATTTTGTGATCTGTTTGCTCTATTAAGTTACTTAGGAGTTACAATCACCAGTATTTTGGTAAGAATATACAGATAGTAATCATGGTATGAATAAGACCATTTCTCATTATTTCTATTGACTTTGATGTGCTTATATTATCATTTCAAGATACTGATTTGAATTTAATACTGTTTAGAAAACAAATACATGTCCAAATTGGCTCCAGATGTGTTTCATTTAATTTTGTGCCTTTGAAGATGTTTTTAACAGCTGATCTATGATTGTGGTGGGAGATTGCCAAAACAGATGCTTTTTGTTTCAAGTCAAAGAAGCAGAAACTCTTCATCTAAAACAAGACAGGATTTTTTTCCAATGTTTAAAAAGAATCTCTAATTATATATTTTAATGAAAGGAAATCTCTTTTGGCTCTGCATTTAAAGCAATTGTCAAACATAAATAATTCTCCTGCCAAGACATCCATTTCCAGGTATTGCCAGCATTCAGGTTAGGAGAGTTTAAGGCTAGAAGGGTGACAATGTGACCATCTCTCCATGGCATGAGTAGAGCTACGTGCTTGAATGAGCTGAAAGGGATGGATCCTTGCTAAAGAACACCATTTAAACGTTGCAAAGGGAAAGAAAATAATGAAGCAAACAAGTCCAAACCAGGTGCAGGGGATGTTTTGAAAGCTGTTGGTTCTAACTCATTAGATGCCTTTTTTTCCTGCAGAAAATACTAGTATTTCCATTGTAATACAGCATTAAAGGAAAAGCAGCACAGTTCCATTCCTAGAATTTTTATTTTCTAATCTGGAATGGGTTTTTCTGAGAGCATAAGCTTTCCCGTGCCACAGATACTCACTTGCAAAAGCAGATGTATGTCCCAAGCTTCACTCCTATAGGGACCTGACTGACACAGTTTAGAGCACGATTTTTGACCATAAGGCTGCCAGTGCTGAATCTGCCAGCAAGCAGCTCCCCTGTGTCCTGCTGTCTCAGACCCATGGAGGTTGGGCCCTACTATTGCTGCACTGTGTGTGCATTATGTACACATAAAGGTATTATCATAAGATGCATGCCCTGCTGAGATGGTTGAATTTGGGGCCATGTGCTGCCACTAAGGTCAGGATAGTTTAAAGACTTCCCAAGTTTCTAGGTCATTATGTTCTCCAACCTCACTTCTGGCCTTAGTGGATAGGAGGAATAATGGAATTTAATGTCTTCATGGTCATAATCAATTTGTGTGTTTGAGTGATGTTTAGTTACGTTTTATATTTAAACTTGGAAGGAATAAAAATATTCCCAGCCATATAGATCAATGTATGTTCCAGGTTCTATCAAAGAGATGCAGCTCATTATTTCATTTTTGTAAGTTTTATAGTCAAAACCTTCATCTGCAGTCTCATAGTGCAAGGCAGTTTCCTAATGGCTGTGGAAATGCGCTGTTAAAAGGTGCTCCTTTAAGAGGACAAGGAAAACTTCTCCCCCTACCTCTTGATGCAGATTTGGGATATTTTCAAGCTTGTAGGCAGTGTATTAGAAAAGCTGACGTGCAGATAAGCTATAGCTGATGACTGGAGCCAAGGGATTAGTTTCATGCTCAATGCTGAGCACTGCTCCCATTTTTTATTTACTAATGCAACCTCCACAAGGCTTGACACTGTCTCACAGCAGTGCCATCATGGTGGAATGATGGAGGATGTTGCTGGTGACATCCTTCCTTAGAGAGTGTCCTGATTTGTCAACCTTCTTACTGCCAAGGCTCCTGCAGTTGTACTTTGTCAGTATTCCACTCCTTGAAGGAAATACTATAGCTGCAGTCTTTTATGACTCAGTACCATCTGCAGGTACTTCTGCCAGGTGTTGTTTTAAATGTGCCATTATCACCATCTTGAACGGTGCTATTTGGTTTTTACCTGAGGTATTCATTGCATCCCTCCCTAGCGGAGGAGCAGCCAAGGGAGCATGTGGGGAGGGAGGTACCATGGAATGAGGCATTAGCCAAATGCATGTTAACTACACCTCCCTCAATTACAAATATGTGCTCATGGAAAATGTGCTCGTGGAGCATGTCCCCTTCTCAGGTAAAGCCTTCCTAAATGGGTTTTGAAGAGTTAATAAATTAAAACTGGGGAAACAAATTTATTTCTGTGTCTCTCTGGTTTCTAATTTTTTTTTTTAAGTTCAGGCTTAGCTTCCTTAAAATGTATTTTAACCTAGAATCAAAGAATCGCAGAATGGTTTGGATTGGAAAGGACCTTAAAGATCATCTCATTCCAACCCCCTGCCATGGACAGGAACCTGAAACACCATGGAGATCTTCTACCTGACATGAAAATTGAATTCTTTTGTAATATGTAATGAATTAAAGTTTTTACGTTTGAATATCAGCAAGAAAGCAATTATGCCATAATATGCCACAAAGCTCCTGACACAAAAGTTCCTGATAAAGCCTTGCAGGGAAAGGCTGTTCATTAGCAGGAGGAGGCCATGCATGGCTTCCCAAGGCAGGGTTTGGAAGGCTCTGGGACTGGCTCCTTCTAAAGCTTCAAATGCCCAAGGTTTCCTATAACAGTTTCCTCAGGTCTGGATGTATGGAGGGAACAGCAGATTCTTTCAGAAGGGAGTGAATGAACTGGAAGTGAAAAGGATTAAATAAGATTCTCAAAGAAATGGGAAAAAGGTGACCCGTGGAGTGGCACAGCGAGAGAACAGTCTGGGTTTTTTGTGTGTCATAGGAAACAATGATCAGATTTTAATGAGTATTATTAAAGATGCTGCTCCTCTGACGTTTGCTGGTTTGCTCAGGGCCTTGGTGTGTGTTTGTTTTCCATGGATGTGAGAGGTGAGAAGTGGTGGGCACCGTGATTTGCAGGGGAACTGCTGTGTGGGAATGCATTTCTGTAGTTTCTCGCTGTGTCTGGGGTACAAACATCTCCGACTGCAGAGGTGGCGTTGCTGGTGACCTTCTGCACCCCTTAGCAGAGATCCAGATGTGTAATCTTTCTATTTCTTTTTTGTAAAAGTCAATGGGTTTACACTGCTGCTACAAATCTACTCACAAATACCACCATCACATTTCATGTATGGGTCACTTGCAGTATCTTTGAAATACGAATTAGACCAAGGGGCTATTGGCTGGTGTATTGGAATGCCAGGATACGGCTTTATGTGAGATAGCAATATATTTTTTTCACAGCTGAAAACAAATTTATCTGACAGCCATAGATGCATTTTCTACTTCAGTGATTGCAGCTCAAAACATTTTGTGGTTTTACAAATTCTAGCATATGAAGCATAAAAATTCGGAATATTAGTTTTTAAAGTTTTCAGATATTTGGCTGTCATTGTATAAGAAAGAACAAAACTCAAAAGGTTACTTTAGTTGATTGAAGAAGTTTGAGCTGGGAGCTTTGTCCCATTAATGTGACTGGCCACTGCTTATCAGAGGGCATCAGCCAACAGAGGGAATGGTTAATCTGTTTTCATTCTGTTGATGTGGATGCAAACAAAGCTATCAAATAATGGTTGGTCTGAATGTTGTGTTGTTTTTCTTACAGAGGTCATTCCAGCCCAGGGAGAAGAAATTACTAAACTTCTATCTTACATGGGTTGGAAATGAAACACAGAAAATGGAGGGAGGGAGTTTTTATTGGCTGCAGGAAAGAAATCTTGAAATAAATAAACACAGATCTTGATTCCATTCATCTTTTCTGTGCTGCAAATGAAGACTAAGTTCAGCAAACTCAGTGATATTCCCTTGTGGTAAAATTGAGGTGAGGACAGTGGGAGCAATCCTCTGTGAAAAGGGAAGAAAAGGGGAGAAAAATATGATCACCCTGTAATTGCAGCATGAATATGTTAACTTTCATTTCCTTTAATGGAAAAGTGATAAAAGACATGGGAAAGTTTTGGTGCTGTTTTGATTGCCTGCTGTGGATTTGAGATGCATAAAAGCTGGGCGGGGCTGCAAGTTGATGGGGGGCAATGGTGTGCAAGTTAATTTCATCACATCCACGTGGTTTGGCTAAAGTTTAATTAAGCCTTGAACATTGATTTTTATTTTTTCTTTTGTCACATTTCAAGCAGCTTAGCAGAAGAAATCTAGAATGATACATCTTAATTTGTACATCACAAAATCACATGGTGTATGAGAAAGACCTGACATGACTGAGGGACTGGCCCAGCATTAAATTCCTTGGCTCACCTTCCAGAGCAGGAATTTTCACTCATTTTCTATGTGGTTTCACTCATTTCTTTGTGCTAAAGACAAGGAGAAAAGCATTTGTGCAAGACCATGTATGAACTGATATGATTCTCATTATCATTGAGGCTTTGCAGGGTGTGTTAGCAAGAGACCCAGATGATATGGGAAGGTTTTCACTGAGAAAACCAGTGTGTTATCAACAAGCCTTGTTATCTTACAGAACCTGCCATGAGGGAAGGGCTTCCTTACACAAAACTCGACTACATCACTTCCTCAGAGCACTTGTTACCCAGACCTTTGCTCTCATTTTAATGCCAGCAATGCAGTGACCGATTCGTGCCTCCTGCTGCAGGCTGAGCTGCATTAGTCTCCTGAAAAAGAAAGGAAATCACTTTGGGTACCCAGTTTCTGGAAGTGCAAGGTGTAAGCATCAGTTCTTCCTTCAGAGCCCTCAACAAATAGAATTTATGTCAATAAAACTCTATCACCCAACTTACTGTTATTTAACTGTGTCTTTGAGCACAGAGCGGCTAAAGCTGTGCAGCATTTTAACAGCTTGTTCTGCTGCAATATTGAATTTTAATCTCCACTGTAATAAACCTCAGATAAATAAACCTTATCCTCTCTGGGGATTTGAGTTTCCTTTGGGTCTGGGGCTGTTTGAATACAGCTGGGTGGGATTGGTGGCAATGAAGATTGGCTATAAGTTGGTAATAAGCCCAGACCCTTGTGACACTTTAGGGTTACTGTGAGCGTAAGGGCACAAAGCCATGTCAGTTCAGCAGAGCCCTGGGAGCCAAAGGATGCAACGTTTGGATCTGTCACTTGTGTTATAGTTAATGCATTTGAAAGAAATATTGAGTGGTATGAATGTGGAGCAGAGAATGAAGTGAAAATATTTCCTGGGATGTGAAACAAATTCATAGTTGGGGGTCTGCTGCAGTGCTGTTTGGGCAGGAAGGGGTTAAGATGGAAGAGGGTTTGAAGGCTGTCCTGTAAATGGCTTAAACTCCTTCTTTTGGATAATGTGGAGATGTGCATTCATCTTCCCTTTTCTTTTCTAACCCCCAAACTGTCTCTGATGCTGGAGATATGTTGCCATGGGGGAGGCATTTCTTGTCCATATGAGAGATGGAAATTTGGGGAGCCCCTTTAGGGCGCTCCAGAGGGAGCCTGTTGAGGCAGAGCATGAGCTGCAACCCTGCAAGACAGGGACAGAAGTGCCAGCCCAGCTGTGCTCTGCCTGGACAGGCAGCTCCCTTGGGGCCATTGCTCCCTTTGTCCCAGGTCTTAAACTGTGCTAATTCTCTCAGTGCAGTGCTGTCATGGATCAAAACACAGTGATTTGTCATTCATGCTTTACCCTGGAATATGGCATTCTCGGTGCTGAAAATCTTCAGGAAAAACATGTTTTTATCCCCTTATTTCTGTGGTAAGAAGCTTCCCTCTGTAATTTAGTGACATATATAATGAAAAATCCCACTGGCAGCAGTTGGTGTGGGATATTGTTATCTTGACAGGCCTCCAGCAGATCTACTCCAGAGCTGGTACCCTGAACTGCAGAAAGGTTATTTGACTTGTCAGTAGCAAAGCACTTCCAGTGCTCAGATAACTGTCCCATTCATCATCCATCATTATAGTGCTTAAGAGGAAATATTAAAAAGAAATCCCACAAAGAAAGAGGAGAGGAATTCATCCCCAAAATTCAGCCTGTAGCATCGGTGAGGTTTTATTTATTCATTCTGTTGCTTGATCTGCTGTATTTGCTGTTCATAACATGGATTTAGAGCAGAAATGCAAATTTTGTTGTTTCTGTTGCCTGGGCTCTGAAGGGAGAGGACAGGAAGCAGTGATGTGGGTTTGTGCTGTAAATGGGAAGTTAGAGTAGATTAATGTGGGTTTTTCTCTCTGTTGGAGTCCTCAGAGTTGTAAATGTTGCAGCTGCCTTTTAGAGACAGGTCAAGGTGTATTCAGAGGTTGAGTTGAATGCTCTGGTTGATTGGGCAGGTTGGTGCAATAGGCATTGGAATCCTCATCTGCACTGTTTGTCACATGGAAAGAATTATCACTTTATGTAGCTGGGCCATTTTGTCATTAAGTGGCACGATTTCATCCATAATGGAAGACTTTATTGGTTTCTGGAGTGCCATATGTGTTTGACACTATGTTTGTGAATATAATAACAAAAATCCAACTATTATTTTGCAACCTTTCTGTCTACTAAATGGAGTACTCTTGACCTCATTAAATTCTGGAGGAGTAGGTAGGCTCTCATGTCTACATGTGCATGTTGTAAATGTTTCCCTTTAATCTGTTGTTTCTGGACTAATTTAAGAGTTTTCTGTGTGAAGTTTCTTACTCCTTTTTTAATGCTTTATTTCCCCATTAGAAGTACTTTCTGTCCCTTGTGCATGTTTTCCTCTTCAGAAGTTAACATTTTATAATTGCAGTAACACCCTTTAGGGTGTATGTTACGGTCTACTAATGAGATGCCTGAGAGGTCTCCTAATGACATCTGAACAACAGGCACAGCACATCGTTATCAGGCCATTACACACGTCCTTAACAATAATAAATACTCCCGCTTACTGTAATTACATGTGCTGCCCTTTAGTGTTCAGCAAGAGGATATGGGAGACTCCACAGTTCAAGTGCAAGGTGGGGAAGTGCTGTAAATCAGAAGGGTTTTGCAGAGGATTTCTCTGAATGCCTTTGAGGATGTGGAAGGACACACAGTTTCAGGACAATTATGGTGTTTTCCTCTTGCTTTTGGATTGAAGATGTCATGAGAACTGCTTCCCTGTGTGCACATACTCTCTGCTCTCCCTGTTGTAAACATCACACACCTTCTGAGTAGGGATTTTTTGAGAGAACAGGTAACCATAGGCAATAGGCTCAGAATTGCTTTAAAAACTCTGTGATAGAGGACTAAGCTGTCTTGTGGCAGATCCTGTGGTCTCGTGATAGAAGTAAAAGTGTCTCCAAGAAGGTATCAGACAAAACCTGTGCACACAAATAGCAAAGAAAAAGAAAAAAAAGGTTCTTGACTGCATCCATCACCAAGGATGGTGCACAGTAGCCTTTGTAGTACACATTGCTGGCCACTTTTCCTGTGTATACTTCATACAGATAAGATACCATAAGACAGTAAAAATGAAAAATACCTTTACCAGGGAGTCAGGTTCATGAAATTTCAAGCACTGAGTGATAGTGAAGCATTCCTTCTGGCAGCAGAGCCAGTGAATTGTTTGGAAAGGTGTTTCAGAGCAGAACAGAATCAGCAAAATTTACATTAGTGCCAGAGGACTTTAGCGTTTATTAAAGCTTCCAAATAACACATTTGCTATCTAGAAGTATTTGATAGATGTACCAGTCAGCCATAAAAAAGTGAGCATTGGTTGCTTCCCAGAGGAATCCAGACAATTTTGCTTTCTCTAATAGGAATAAGGTAGAGGTTTGTAAAATGTCAAACTGAAGCTTGCGTAGCATCACCAACTGAAGCAGGCACAATGAGCAAACGTCCTGTTTATCTAACAAAAACCTCTTTGGTTTAGTTACTTTAAATTAAAGGGTGTCTGCATTAAAGTACCGAAGACATTTTCCACACAGAAATGCAGAATAAGTGTTGGTTACAGTGACAGGCACGTCTGGCTTCCTGCCCACTCAGATGGACTGAGACTCTTCCTCATATAGCTGCTGAAGTGAAGAGTGAGTGAAGCTAATCTGTACATTAACTAACTCTTCCAGTTCATAATGACAGGTGTTTTATCATATGGTTTCAGGTGCTTCAAATGGCCATAAAGACCTTATTTATTTATTTCTGTCCTGCAGATTGCTCAGGAAGATTTGGCTTCAGTGTTAACAAAGCAACACTCCCCAAATATTAATAGTCTGACAGGTTAATTCCCTTCATTTAAAAATAGCAATCTCAGGTGTGAAGAATTAAGCTAAAGCACAGCATCAGGTGTAAACCAATGCTCACTGCAGCTACATTGCAAAAGATATTACTGTCTTTCAAACAACTCCTCTTCTTGATGTATTTGGTTTGGGTTTTCCCCTGTCTGTGGCAATGTGCATCATGCCAAGGGTGATAGCTCTTAACTTCTTGTCCATCTCCTGCTTTTGCTGCCTCTGTATGGAGGCTGTAATCCATCACTGACATAGCATCTGATGCTGCTGTGTGTACAGATAGAAGGGTCCCAACAGATCCATTGTGCTGTGTTTATTTTGCTGTTTGTGTTTTGGCAGCACTCGAGGCTTTAAACCGTGCCAGGGGCTCTCTGAAAGCACTTTGAGAACCTTATCTCAGAGCCTTTAAATGGATTGGACAGACATGGACAGGGAGAAGTCTAGATCCATACAGACTGCTCCCAACACCCTAAAATTCCCTGCTGACCTACAGCTGTCTTCCAAATACTCCTTCATAGCCCATCACAATGAAACCATGCTGATCAGAGCCTTCCTGCCATTGCTGGCGGCCCAAAGGTTCAGCCCATGGAAAGAAACCTGTAATCTAACCATCCTTACAGCAAAAGAACAAGGAAATATGTAAAATTAATACCATCTAGTTAATTCTTGCCAAAAGCAGAGTGTTTAGTTTTACCACTCTACAGACTGAGTGTGGAGGTTCCTGGAGTGTACCATTGTGCTGCCATGGAGCAGCACATGCAGCATCAGTGCTCTGGGAGGGATGATTTAACCCCAGGAAGTACAAATCACAGAAACGGAGATGTCATACACAGTAGGTTTGCCTTTAATTACCTTTGATTTGCTGAAGTGATGAAACAGAAATTCAAGACTGGATTTATAGAGTACACCCCTGTTTTCAGGAGTGCTGTTCAGCTCTTAATATCTGGGAGTGTGTCTTTTCACAAATAGGTTTTTTTACCTTTTTGTTGGTTTTTTGTTTTCTTTTCCATATTGGAAAGCAGTATTATGCAGTATCCCTTATGGGTCAGATTGAGAATCCCCAGCACCCACCTTGCACCTGCCCAGTCACCTCTCTTGTCTTACTTTCTTCTCTTTCTTACCCTTTATAAAAAACCTCACTGTCTTCCCAGACTCTTTCAATACAGTGTTTCTCAATCACTGAAGCAATTCATTATGCTGTTTGTTTTGGGATCTTAAGTAATTAGATATTCTTAAGCTATTTTTGTTGGTTTTGTTAAAAGACCTGCCTAAGGGACATTTTTCTCTCCTGCTCCCCTCCTCCCCTGTCTGCACCTCAGGATGCAGCATCACTTATTTAGCTTAATAGCATTTAAAACCAGAACAATACAATCTGGAGACAAAATAAAATTTAGAGAGAATACACAACAATCACAGAGAGTTGAGCGTGTGAGAGTGTGTGTGTAAGATCACGTCTCTGTGTGGAGCAATAGATTTACAGCAGAGTGGGCTGTGTTTTGAGTAAATTAATCATTAGGAACAGACAGTTTTCAGCATAGGACTCATGCATAATTCACTCAGGATTTCTGTTATATTTACACTCACCTAATAGTTGAGACAAGCAATATAGGAGTTATGAGTTGTTTGCCTTGACTGCATGGTGTTACTTCATCTGCATTGATGTTCATGGCATTGTTTCTTCCCTCTGGTTTGACAATAATTTTTAATTTTTTAACACAAAAATAACAGCTAATACTCAGCAGGTAGCAAATATAATCAGAATAGCCTTGTTTGCTTTTGGGCTTTTCCAGCCCAGGCATTGCTGTTAGTTACATCTTCTTTATGCTAAAGAGTTTTTGGGTGTGCTGTCTGAGTGGATCTTTGGGAGAGATGTCCTGGTGGAATGATAGCAATCATCCACCAAATCATCTAGAAATCCCTGGCTTGGGAATGTGTTTGGGCCCTTTGTGGGCAGTGCAGTATCACCTTGTAGTACCAGGAAGGGTCTGAGCCAGCTCAGGGGGTGGGCACTGAATTTTGGAAAAGCCACCCACTGCTGACTAGAAGCCAAAGGTTCTTGGAAACATGGCCACAGCCATTTTGTTGCCAACCACAGAAGGATAAAATTCCCAGAAAAGAGAAAAAACCCAGTCATTCAGAATGTGAGCTGCCTTAGTGAGAGCCATTGTATCCCACAGCTCCTTGGAAGGGACAGGTATAACATGAGATGAGCACAACAGCAGAGCAGACCTGGGAAGGTGACGTGGAATATGAGACTTAGAGTTTGATGTACCAGATATGTGTATAACAAAATTCAGTGGATGAAAATTGAAGCTAAACAAATTAAAAATAAAATATGTTTGCCCACTGAGACTAAGTAATCATTTGAAAAATTGCTCTTTGATGCTTAAATTAGGGCTGGAAGCCTTTCTGGGTGGTGTGCTATAGAGCAAACAAATTATGGAGCTGCTGCAGGGAAAATCTTGTTGAACTCGGTGCAGGAGGTCAGAGTGTGCACATAATCCCTCTTGGCTTTAAAAATCTATAAATCTGTGGCACACTGCCTAGGTGGTGATAGGCACTTGATAAATTACGTTTATCGTGTGTTTTCCCACCTGCAGGCTTCCTCCTGCCTCCCTCCCTGGGGCTGCTCCTGCTCCCTTCCAGACAGGACACAAATCTAGAACTTGCCTTTGGACTTGGCAAGCCAAGTTGTAATTCTTGGGCTTCCCAGGAAAGGCTGCAAATTCATCCACCTCTTTCTGTGCTTTTGGGGCTGAGACATACGATTCATTTAGCTTTATGCAGTTTGGAAAGTAATTGTTTAAGGTAGGAATAGTTTTTGTTTATAGAACTGGGAATTAATATTCTCATGCTGTAAGTTTTTAATATATTTTTAAAACTCACAGAGTAATAGATGGGTGCTTTTTCTTGTAATAAAATGAAATATTGAAACAAATATACAGTGAGGCAAGCTTTAACTCTTCCAGGTTGTAAATGTCTATTGTTTAATAGTATCTACTTCATGGCATATATTCCATTCCATTTCTGTGATAAATTTGGTGAGCTCCCAGTTGCTGCTAAATTATATATGGATACCTGATAAATGCACATCTTATTAGCTGAAACACATCCCTAAGATAAGCAAGTTAGTTTGGATTTTTATTGTTAATTGAATTTTTTCAGCAGAGGCAACTGAAGGATGTTCATGAATTTGCACAATGTTAAACATCTGCTCCTCTTAGCAGGAACTGAACCAGAGTTTCACTTAACCTGTAAATTCAACTCAGGAATAAAACAGGTACTCAGCCTTTGAGGAGCTTGGTTGTGTGTAAAGGAGGCAGGCAGGTAATGCTGTGAGGGAACAGGATGTAATTAGCATCATTGCCTAAATGTCACATCTGTGGTGTGTGGCTTCCTCTGTGCACAGAGATGATCTTCAGTGATGTTTGGAGGCAGCAGAACGCTCCCTGTGTTATTATCAGGTGTTACAGGAACACTGCAGTGGGGTTACATGCAGTGTAATTGCTGCTGAACACAGCCTGGTGTTTTACAGGAAGCTTTCTCTGAATGATCAGAAGTTAAATGGCTGTTATCACAGATGTTTATATATTAAGATTTGGGTTAATTTCTCTTCATTCTAAATTGGTTTGCTCAGACCTTGCATAGAATCATGGAATCATTAAGGCTGGAAAAGACCTCCAAGACCATAAAGTCCAACCTTCAGCCAGGTATCCCCATTACCACTATCACATTGCAAAGTGCTACATCTCCTCATTTTTTGAACTCTTTCAGGGATGATGACTCTGCCTCTTCCCTGAGCAGCCTCTTCCAAGGTTTAACTACTCTTTCAATGGAGATTTTTTCCCTAATATCCAACCTGTAGTATTAACAGCCTATAAAAATCAGAGTTGGGAAGATTCAAAACTCACAGATATCTCTAAATTGGAAGAAATTGTCAATTCCAAAAAGGTTTCTTGATGTTATCCTCGTGCAGCTGCACCTGCTCAGAGGAGTCTCTCTATGTAAATTGTTGAGAAAAGTAGTTATTTTCTGTTTTCCAACCACACAGGAAAATTGAGAGGAAAGTCCAGCCAAACTCTCCATGCATGTGCAGAAACAAGCAATTAAAGGAAGAGGAAGATAGATTGAAAGAGACAGGTAAAAAATTTGCATGGCAGAATGAGGATTTTCAAGGAGACCCCTGAAGAACTGAAGTCATCTTTAATTTTCCTGTCCCCATGTAAACTTGTTCTGTCAAGTCAAAGAGGCCATAATGCAACAGATCATTGGGGTAAAGAGTTCACATGATGTCTCACTCAGGTTCAGCAGTCTGTTCTTTTGGGACCACATTTCCACTGTTCAGCCAACGCTTTCATTTTGTATGTAGGAAAACAGGCTGGTGCTGATGAGGAATTTTGCCATCAATGGCACACTTAGAAGTAAATTTGTAACATCTTAGTTTAGTCATTTTCTGATCTTTCTAACAATGCCAGATAAAACCTGAGTAAAACACAGGGAAAGGGCTGTTCTGAAAACAGAACTTTTCTCCAACCCCTTTAATTTTGTCTAGAAGTGTTCTTTTCAGTAACTATATCTTTTTTGCCCTATAGATACGGATGAGAAAACAAATCTTAGTGCTCTCATCTCCTGCACTGAATTTCTTCCTGGAGCTTGAAAACTGCCATAGGAATAGCTGAAAATAGTCAGCATGGCCTGAGAGGATCTGTCAAATAAAATGACACCCCCAATGCCTCCTGCCTTAGAAATGACACTCTTCAGCCTGCTCCAAACTGCTCTTTATTGCCACATATGGTGGCACTGAAAGGTTGCCTAGAAAATTGGTGCCACTGGAGTTCCCCCTTCAGTGGTGGGTTATTTGTACTGGGCTGTTACCATCCTCCCCAAGGGGACAGTGAGCAGGAGCACTGTCCTGCCATGGTGGGTGGATTTCAGGCAGGTGATGGTGGGGTGCAGGAGCTCTGTGTGGGCTGCTGGGTTGTTATGTCCTAGCTCACCTGCAGTGATAACACACTGAGTCTAATCTTGTGTTGGGAGTGGCAGCACAGTTGCAGATTTTCAAGGGCTGGAGCCCAGATCAGAGTGCATATGGACTAGGTACTCATGCTCCAGCTGTATGGAGATGCCACTCAGGGGCGACTTCTGGAGAGTTTTTGAAGGGTCACAAGAAGTTTGAATCTCTTTGTATGCTGTGTTGTGTATTTCTTGATAATCACATGCTCTTATACTTAGCCTGGATGCTAATGGCTGCACAGCTTCTCTCACGGATTTTAGGGAAGAGCTGCAGGTGCCACCTGCCATTCTTACAGCCTGTGTAGTTTTGCTGAAAAATAGCTCAGGAGCCAGTGGGACTCAAATCCCCTAAAGACTTCTGTGTGTGTTAAGGCTCACATCTGCTGTCAGGTGATCTGCACACCAAGGTCTCAGAGATTGGTGCTCTGTAGGTGTTATCAGATCATTTTTGATATTTAAAGAAGTAGTGACATTTCGAGTAATCATTGTATTGTAAGGCACCTTGCACGGTAATATTTCACTAGGAGATTAGTTTCCCCATCAAAGGAAGCTCTTCACTTCCTCAGTTTATTTTTATTTTGTACCCTGCATTCCTTTGAAGGACACTTTCATCTCCAGCCTTGCTGTTCCTCTGTTATCTGCTTTTACTCAGAACTGGGTTGAAGATTGCTGTGGGATCCAAGTGTAAAAACCTGCAGCAATTCACAGAAACCAGGAGTAAAATTTTTAAAGAGGATGATTATTGAGGTAGCTGGATTAATGATCTGTCATCACAATTTAGCTACATTCACCACTGACCTTTCACAGGGAGGATGCTCTTGATAAATGTAGATCATTACTGAGTTCTGACATAAAAACATAATGGCATTCTGTGTTCCTTGGCAGGCTGATCAATATTTTATCTGCCAAAGCATGCAGAAGTGCTAAACAGGATGAATTACATAGCCTCTGCAAAACAGAGCAAGAAGCAGCATTGCTTGGAGTGAGCAGAAATTTGACAGTTATTTGCCACATTTTAGCAATCAGACCTTCATATGCTGGATTTTTCTTTAACTGTTCTTCCATCTTATTGTTTTTCTTTCTGTCTCTTTTCTTTTTCTTTTTTTTTTTTTTTTTTAATTCAAGCAGTTCCAGGCTTCACTGGGTTTGAAAATGCTCTAAACTGATAAGAAGGGCTTGTTTCTTTGGAAATCTTCCCCAGCATGAAGAGGGAAATAATGGACTAGAATTGAAGAATCAGTTTAGGGCATGGCAGAACAGCAATTTTAGCTCATCCAGAATTTGTGTGAGTGTCTCTCTGTGTGTTGGCTCCCCAGCTGTGTGGTAGGGATGGTGCCTGAGTACACACAGGGGGTCAGCTGGCAGTACCACAGAGGCACCTGGCACACATGTGGTGGCATTTCTGATGTTTAGAAGCCGGGCAGGGAAGGAACACTTCAAAACCCATCTCTGAAGAGCTGTGGTGGCCAGCTAAAATCATAGAATCACAAAATCCTGAGTTAGAAGGAAAGAACCCACAAGGATCATCAAGTCCAGCTCCTGGCCCTGCACAGGATAACCCCAGAAGTCCCACCATGTGCCTGAGAGCATTGTCCAGATGCTCCTTGAGCTCTGTCAGGCTGTGACCATTCCCTGAGGAGCCTGTTCCTGCGTGCAACCACCCTCTGGGGAAGAACCTTTTCCTAACATCCAACCTAAACCTCCCAATACAGGTTGCAATTGTGAGCAGAATCCAAGTCCCTGGGAAGCTCTAACAAGGAAACCAAGCTGAGAGACATCCATTAGCAAGACCTACCGAGGAGAGCAGCCTGAGATGGGATAAACTGCTAATGATGAGCTTGTGTTGCAAAGGAAACTGCTGGGGGCAGTCAGCAGAGAGAGAGGAGAGTAGGGATAAGTGAGAAGGCACACAGACAGCTTTTCTGACATTCTTTTTGCTTAACAGTCAGATTTGTAATACCTGGAAGAACAGAACAAGAGGTGGCAGAAGCCTAAAGAGACAGTATTTAGCAGATAAAGTTGGTAGATGCTTGGCACAGTGTAAGAAGATTACAGATGTCAGGACAGCAGGAGAGAGCAAGAGGGAAGGAGAGGAAATACAGAGCTTTGCTCTCCAAGACTTATAAACCAGCTCAGTGCCAGCAGTCTCTAAGGAACTTCAGTTAAAAGATGAAATAATAATGCTTAGTAAATGAGGGGAAGGATCTTTGCTGCAGGAGAATCTTGCTGTCTTTGCTATTGACTTTCCAGATGTTTTGAGTAGCCTGAATATGTCTCCTCCATAACTTGGCTGAGCAGGCAGTGTCTTTTCTGGGATGCTTCCAGCATCCATGTCTGGTCACTAAAGTGCCTTATTTTGTCTGAAATAAACAGCATTAGGTCTGGGTTGTACAGCAGCACATCAGCTCAGACATCCCAAGCACAGATAGTTTCTGAGCTTTGGCCAGACTTACTATAAAGTTATAGTTTCAGATCAGAGTACTTCAACTAACCTGGAGAAGTTTTCCCTCTGTTCTTCCACTACAGTAAGAATAAGTATATAAATTATACATTTATACTTATATGCATATATATATTACAGTTGTAGTGCATTTTTCTATCGATCTTTTAGTTCAGTTGAAGGAGCAGATTATCAATCTGACACCCTGGGACAGAACTTTATTGCTTTTATTTGTTGTGTGCTGCTAAACAGCTCAGCACTGCTGGGCTCTAACCAACTGCTTCTGCGTCACTGCAGCCCTCACATGTCTGGGATGTCAGGGAAAACGTGCAAAGGTGTGAGACCCATGCAGCCTGTCACATCCACACTGTGGAGAGAGGCTTGGGATTCACTTCCAACAGAGCTGGAGAGTGTGATTTTCTCCAGAAGGAACTGAAGGTAATGAAATTTTGGGCCAGATTTGACAGGGGCTAGAAGGACCTTCTGACTTTCTGCCTGCAGTATATGTTAGCAACATGTGAAACTAGACTTATTTTTTAAATAAGAGACATAATTGTCTTACTGCTGGTTTTCTTTCATGGTGAACATGATGTGTTCACCATGGCCTCACCCTGCTGTGCATGATTGGGGTCTGCTGGATCCATGACCATGAACACAGCAACAGTGTGATGGGGTAAAATATATTAGGAGTTTATAGCAGGATTTGGGAATTGCTGCCAGCAGCTGTCACCAGCTCTGTCCTTCTGTGCTTTCCTTTATTTCATTCTTAGTGCCCATCACACTTGCCTGGAAGCTGCAGCATGGCTGTGACCCCCAAGGTAATGTGACCCCCCACCCCCAAGGGAAATGGGCACATTTACCTTGGGCTGGCTTGCAGCCCAGATCAGTGTGTAGTTTTTCAAGAAAAGCAGTTTTGTGATGGCTTTGTTTCCTGAGCATGGAAGAACCCAGGAGGGTTGTAATTCAGTGAAAGGAGATCACTGTCTCCTGGCTCACACCATGCTTGAGGGAACTGGGGGGTTCAGCCTGAGGAAGGGAGGCCCGGGGGGACTTTCTCCCTCTCTATGAAAGAAACTTGAAAGAAAGTTGTAGCCAAGAGAGAGTCAATCTCTACTCCCAATGACAGGATGTAAATGACAGGATGAGATGAAATGGCTTCAAGTTGTACCAGGGGACTCTTAGGTTGAGGATTAGGAAAAAAATTCTTTTGGATTGACTCCATGCAGCCCAGGATCGTGGTGGAGTCCCCATCCCTGGAAGTGTGAAAAAGCCCCATGTAGATGTGACACTTGGGTTAGTGCTGAGGGAGGAAGGCTGGGAAAACCTTGCCCAGGTAACAGCAAATGTCTACAAAAAAGAAGTCCCAGCTGCGGAAAACAAACCTGGAGGGTGTAAAGTAAGAACTGCTTTGGCCTGTCCTTGTGGGGAGCACAAGGTAAGTGGGTCAGCCCACCCAGGTGTCGCCATGTACATTGCCTGTAGCACTGCTGGTGCTCACTACTGGAAACCACAAAGCAGAAACAGAAGTGGAAGAAAATTAAATCACTTTCCCTATCCTCATCAGCCCTAGATACATTTCTGGGATTAACTTTTGATTGAAAATAAAATTCCAGCTAAGAGAAAAAAATATTATTGCAGTAGGTAATACAGTATATACAACAGAATATCTTGATTAAATGGATGCAGTAATCAGGTTTTCTCTTAAATAAGCTGGTGATTGAATAAAAAAGTATATACTGCCTTCACAAACCATCAAATGACATGGTTGGAAATAAAGAAGTCAAGAATAATAAACAAAACTAATAGTAGCTGAATAGCCTTGTTTTTTTCTGTAAAACAAGACTGATCCCAAGTGGGACACAGTGCTTTTTGGAGGTTGTTTAGAGGGAAGGAAAAATTTATCAGCTGCTTAATATCCCTGAGCAGCCAGAAACTCTCCAAACTAGATGGGACTGAGTTCAGGGTAGGAAATAAGCCTGCAGTTCTTGTTCATGTAGCAGGAGGACACTGACCTGACTGGTGAGCACATGTTCAGCCCTCTGTGTCCTCTCTCACCTTTCTCAGGTCATAATCTTTTGAAGTTGTGAGCACAAAATATGAAGGGTGAAAAAAACCCTTGACAGTAGATGGGTTTGCTATCAGAGAAGTGCTTCCCACCTGGAATTTTAATTTGGTTTCAGTTGGAGTGGGGCCAAGAGGTCCAAAATGTTGCAGCTCAGCAAGAAAGGGACAGGAACATTAGTTGTCACTGTGCCAGAGTCTTCTGTTATTTTTCAGAGGAATAATGTTTAGAGCCTTTGGGGAGCTGATCTACAAGGGTATCGTCCCTTAAACTGAGGTGGGACCATGTTCTCCTAGATTTAAGATTAAATCTTAGATTTAATCCAACAGGATCAGTGATGGGATTTAAGAGAAAAGGTTTGTTTTAAACCCAGCATTGCAGAGGGTAAGGCTATTTACATTATAGAGAAGTTACATTATAGACATAAGGACATCAGAGGGGAGCAGCTGAAGGTGTTGATGCTGTTGGTGGGGTATGGTTGATACCCACAGAGTGTGGGACAGCTGCAGCCTGAGGGTGCTCCAGGGTCTGCTCCAAGGCTCCTGCAAGGCACCAGCCACTGTGCTCTGCACTAAAGAAAACAGATTTGCACAAAAGGACAGCTGCCATTTCTCATTCTGCTGAGCTCTGCCAGCCAACAGATGAGCAGAAAAGAGTCATAATATCTTGTACCACTTTGGGCATGTGGATGCATTTCCTTGAGGAGGGGAAGAGCTGTGGGAGAGCTGGATGCTGCAGGCACAGCGTGAGCTTTCAGGGTCAGGAGGGTTCAATCTGATCTCTTTAGCCAAGCCAGAGTCACTTCAGGGAGAATAGCTTGAAGGCTTTTCCCTGATGATAACCTTTTTCCCTGGTCAGGCACAGGACAGTGTTTATTTCAGCCTGCAGCGGGTGCTGAGAGCAGGCACTAGTGACACCACAGCTGCAGGGGCTCCCCACAGCCCTGCACTCCTCACTGTCCTTCCTCTGGCCTTCTACCACCCCAGGCTGCCTCTGAGGGTTCCTTGAGATCAGTTTGACATAGGGTGACAGTCTGAGGTACCAGTTACATTAGTGGAACTTTCTAAACATCAGCTTCCCCGGGTTTATTTTTTACTTTATGGGATAAATTTATTAATATAGAAAAGCATAGAGCCAATTTAATATTTGTGGGAGTTACAAAACTGACTGTGGCAGTCTGTAACTGAAGCCCTATAAAATCTGGAAGGTAACATGCTGGAGAGTATCCCTGACAGCAGGATTTAGAAAATCTGCCAGCTGATACAAAACAACTACCGGAGCTCCTCAAGTGCAGAGCTGAGTGGAGCTGAATATGCAGACATATGTGCCTAATTTTTCCTTTTAGGACCTCAGTCCTTTGAAAAGATCAAGGTAAATGCACATCCAGTAATGCTGTCTTGTCTCTCAGGGGACAGCTGCACAATGGCAGACTACAGCCGGCTCAAGAGCATCCTGCTGGACCTGCAGGCTCGCCGGCAGAGCCCGCCCAGCAGCCTGGCCAAGGACAGGGTAGCCCAGAAGCGCTTCCTAATTGAAGAGCTGTTTAAGCACCTGGATCTGAACAGTGATGGGCATCTCAGCAGCTCTGAACTGGCTCAGGTAGGTTTATTGTTCAGTGAGAATGGAATTATGAAGTGGATTTTCATTCAAAGTGTGAATTGAATGTAACACAGCAGCACTCAGCTGGGAATGGTCATTTGTACCTGTCCAGCCAGCAGCAAGTAAAGGAGGAAAATCTAACACAGTCAGTGAGTCTCTCTCTGCATCTCCCAGGAGGCAGTGTTGTCTCAAACATTTGAAGCTCATTTCCAAACAAAAAACATGGCAGTTTTCCAGCTCCGTCCGTACTCCTCAAAATAGATAATGATCCTTGCTCTGCTAACTGACATCTTCTGAAGTATTTCCAGTTAGCTGGCTTGGGGAGAACCAATATAGATTTTTTAGGTGCATGTAAGTTAGGCAGCAATCTCTCAGTTCTTCCCCCTGCCTTCTGGACTGTGCATTAGCATAGAGTAATATGACAGGAAAGTTGGGATGTTTTTCAACAGGTATATTGTCCTAAAATCCCTGGACAGATGGTGAAATGTGGATTAGCAGAAATTGATAGAAAAGGTAAGAGCTTGAAAAAACTATTATTTCCAATTTCAGGCGTGCTGTGCTGTTGGAATTCATCTCTTTGGTAAAGTGAACCAAACAGCCATCCTGGGCACTTGATCTGGGTACTCTGTGTCCTCAGCTTGCTCTTTGCACATGCAGACCTGGGAAAACAGTCCTGCAAAATGTCTTTTCCATTCCATTATGTCATCCATGAGAAGAATTAGAAGCAAATGCCTTGTAAGAGCCCTTTGGAAGCCAGTCCTATCTGGGACCTATTACAGTTTCCAAAGCTGTTCCTTCATAGAATTATGGAATGGTTTGGGTGGGAAGGGACCTTAAAGCTGATCTCATTCCACCCTCTGCCATGGGCAGGGACACCTGCCACTAGACCAGGTTATTCAGAGTAAGTTCACCCTTGAGTGTCTCATCTGTACTTTTACTTCCCAGGGTACACAGAGTGTGTTGCAGGCACGAGCCAGCTCCTCCCTGAGCTCACTCCTCTCCAGGACAGTTTGTGCTGCATTTTAGTCCTCAGGCTGTTGACAGGATGCTTGATCCTTTCTACACAATGCAAAGTGTCAGCATAAATTCCCTTAGATCTCAGGGCTATGAATATATGCAATATTTCCTCTGAAGGCAATGATTTTTTCATAAAGACATGGTAGCTATAAGAAAACACTTCTTTCTGAATTCAAAGCCAGCTTTTACATGGTGGCATCTATGTGTCTGTTCTACGCTCCAATTTTTTTTTTTTGCCTTTTACATGAAACTTATTTATTGGAATTTTAAAACTCTCATGGAAATAAAGGTTTGGCAGCCTGCAAGCAATTGTTATTGCAAAGGAGCTCAGGCAGTGCTGTAAGGTCTGCCTCGAAGTTCCTCTGGGCTTTGTTTGCAGATGTGCCTGGAGCCCAGGTCTCTCTTCCAGGTGCAAGCACAGACATTGGCTACTCTTATTTCAATTATTCCCACTGTTATCAAAATCAGTAAACGTGCCTGAACATCTGGAGCCCACTACAGTTTGATGGACCAGAATAAGTTCAGCCTCAGCCAGGAGCCCTCTCACCCAACCATTCTCCATGCAATCTGGCCACCAGCATGGCTGAGGTGACAACGAGATCGCCTCTCAAAAGACAAAATAATGCCTATTAATGCACAGTTTAGGTAAGCCATGGGTGCTTTTCATCCTGAGCTGAGTGGCTCTGGTCTTGAGCCCCTTGGTGCCAGCATGGCTGAGTCCCAGCCAGGCTGGGGACACATCTGTGGGCAGCTCTGGGCTCTCACAGCAGTAGGATTCACAGTTTATTTGTAGCATGCCCGGTCTTTATTTTTCTGTTTAACAAGATGATTTTTATGTGCTCTTACAAGACCAGTTTATCCCAGGTTTCAAGGGACATTTTTTTTAAGTAATGAGCAGTTTTTAATTATCCAGGTTATAGCTTTAACAGAACTATCCTTAGGTCTTTCTTAGGTAGATTTGTAATTGATTTGCATTAGCTCTCTATTTTGAAGCTCTCTGCAACTTTAAATTTCCCCCAGAGATGGGAATTTCATTGCCCATGGGCAGAGGAAGCTGAGCTGAACGTGATGCAGTGAGATCTTGTTCCCTCTGACTGCTGGATGAGCTGGTGTTGTGCCTTTGCTTTGTTTTATTTAAAAGAAAAATAGTCTCTCAGGCACTATAACTTTGTCTGCAAGCAAAAACTCAAGGCAGGTAACTTGCACTGCTGCAGTAAAAAGTGATTTTTAAGACCTGGAAGTGGATCTTTAGGAGGCTCATTGCAGAGGGATTCACCCCAAAGGAGAGTCTCTCCAGGGGGGATGATCCTTCATTGACTCAGCACCCATTTGTGTGTTCTCCACAAGAGAATTGCTTTGAGCAAAACAATGGCAACAGATGGCCCATCCCCTTCTATTTAGAGCTGGTTTGCCTCCTGTCTGCGGGTAGACCCTGTCCAATATTTTCCCTCTGGACCCAACAGTGAAATTGCCATGTAGTTTTGCAACCGTGGATATATAAGGCTATTAACAATGGTGGTAATTGGAATGTTATTTCCGTTTAAATCTTTAATGTGTTTTAAAGTCAGATTCATAAATCTACTAAGTGTGTCACAGCTGAAGTGTTTGCCACTGTTTTTTTCCCTGACGTTAAATCAAAAGGACTAGTAAAAACTTGTCAGTCTTATGAAAAGTTAATCAATTTTCTATGCAAAGGGTAGACAGAGGGAAATTTCCATCTTTAGAGGATTGATCTTGGAAGTTATGGTTGATCTCACTTTTATTGAATATTTTTTACTTGCTAGGTGAAGGGTCATTTTTTTTAGCATTATTACTTTAAATTGCTTCAACATAATGGGTCAAGACTAGAATAGTAAATAAAAGAGTCCCTGGCCTACAGGAAAAAGCTTTCCTGTATGGAAGATGCAACAGTTCAGCAATTTTCTTCATATTCTACAATAAATTCAGAGAACCCAAATGAAATGTTGAAAAAACAAAAGAAGCAAACTGTCAGGGGTTGGAAAAGCACATCAGTGTTGAGTACACCATCCACTGTTGCCTGTTCTATTCCTAAAATCAGGGCATACAATTTTGTCCTTACTTACAGAGGAGAAAGAAGCAGACTTTCCTTTTTCCCTGTTGAATATTTATTTTTCAGTCCGTTTTCAATATGAAAATGCATTTCTGTGCTGTTGGTAAAGGAAGGGGCTCTTCAGTCCATGGTCCATGAAGTGCTGCAGGAATACAAATATCCTGATAGAAAGCAAATATGTAATGACAGATATGATAAGCTATCTATTATCTATCTATGTCCCCAAAGGTCATTTCATGGAAGATCTGCCAGGTGAGCCAGGCCAGCAGTGCACTGCATTACGTGTAAGGTTATCTGTTTGTTCTCTTTGCTACAGCTAATGAAGAAGGAGGGCCTGGAGGATGATTTACTGGGTTGTACACTTGAAGACCTTCTCCAGTTTGATGATTACAATAACGACGGCCGCCTGACCCTGCAGGAGCTCTACACAGCCTTCCGTGAGTCCCTGCTCTGGTCTGTCCTGGCTGTTTGAAGCGTGGCAATATCTGTGAGGGCACTGTTGTCTTCCTTTTTGATCCCTTTTTTGTCTTTAATGCCATGAAAACACTTTGGAAGGCTTGTTTCCAAGGTGTCTGTGCTCCACTGCGTGGAGCAGGAGGTTGTTACAGGTGTGTCAAGTTTATTGTTTTCTTCTGTGTCTTGTTGTGCTTCTTGTTGATGGCAAGGGAGAGATGGTGGCCTGGCCAAGGTCTAGAGACCTGAGTGCATGGTTTGATTAACCCTGAAGAAACAAGATGGAAACCTGCCCAAAGGTCCTGAGTTAGTTTGCTGTGGGGAAGGTGTTTACTGAATATTTTGCCTGGGAATTATGTTTTCTACATTTTGTTTTCCATGTTAATGAGTGTGTTAGAGTGTGCAATCATGATACAAATCTCAGCACCCTGTGCAAGGATCGGGGGATCACAGAGCTACTTAAACAGTGGGATATAATAAATACTTCTGTTATCCCGTTTATCTTCATAAATTTATGTTCTTGCTTTGAGTTAAGCATTTGTTGAAGTCCTTCACTGGAAGAGGCCCACACTGTCTCCTTCATCTGGGTGATAGAAAGTTGTAATGTTGCCTGTTTCTTAGGGATACTAAAGAAAAAGGAAAATGGGCAGGGTTATTAAAAAATCCGGAGAGTGAGCCACAGAGAACTTGGGTATGGTTAAGACATTGTGCATAAAACTGAAGCAGGATTCAGCTGCTGACTCTGTTGAGTGCAGGGAAAGGGCCAATAACAAGCTAGTTACCTCTTAAGCAGGATTCTTTTCTGAAGAGGGTAATGTCTATTTTCTTGATTTACAGCTTTTCATTTTAAAAAACCCAATTTAGATAATAATCACAGAATGGTTTGGGTTGGAAGGGACCTTAAAGATTATCAAGTTCCATCCCCCTGCCATGGGCAAGGACACCTGGCACTAGACCAGGTCACTCCAAGCCCTGTCCAGCCTGGCCTTGAACTCTTCCAGGGATGGGGCAGCCACAGCTTCTCTGGGCAGCCTGTGCCAGGGCTCCACCATCCTCACAGGGAGGGATTTCTTTATAAAATATCCAGTCTAGCCCTGCCTTCTGTCAGTTTGAAGCCATTCCCCCTTGTCCTATCATACCATGCCCTTGTCAAAAGTCCCTCTTCATCTCTCCTGTAGGCAACCTTTAAATATTGGAAGGTGTTTTAAGTGTTTTATTTAATGCATTTAATTCAACATAGCAGATGTACAGTAAAACATAAAATCTCATACATTAAGAAGGCATAAAGTGTATTAACCCACCTATAAAGGCTTGACGTGCAGTTATTTGGGGGCATATTTAGATCAATGGGTTCTCAAAGTCGCATCAACTTAAGCCTAAATTCCAAGAATTATTTCTAGGGGTTTGGGTTCAGGGAATTTTAAGCAGGCAATGAAAATAAGACAAGTACAAAATATTAACCAATTAATAGCAATAATATTGAAAAACTGTGCAATTATCATAACAAAACACAAGGTGTAAAAATTACTGTTTGTCAGAGGAGTTTTATATCTGAACAGAATTGCTCACCATCTGAAGCTGAAAACCAGACTGACTTCTCCATTTTCAGTCTTCCCAGAATCCTGACTTTTATCAAGAGCAGATAAAGGCTCACCAGTTTTTAATTTAAAACCAAAGTTAATTGCTTGCAACTTTTGAAATTTTCGGGAACCTGGAAGCAAATTTAGTGCCTGGTTGAAGTATATTTTTTCCCTTTACTTTATTAAATGATGTAGGAAAAAAATCTCAAAAATACTTTAAACACTTAAGGGCACACTTTAGTTTATGAAAATTTTGTTTATAAGATTTCTGCTTTGTTATGAGTCAGAATTTGGCTTGCAGCAGTAGTTTAAAGGTACATCATCCTGCACATTTCCCGTTTTTTGCCTATTAGAGAGATCTTTTTGTTGCTTGAAGTTCACCCAAGCCATGAATTGTGGCTGCCACAGGCTGGCAGCAAGGTATGGGCACAGCTGCCTCAGCAAGCTGAGTAACATAATTACCAGAATTCAGTGACGTCAGAAAGTCTCAGTCTAATTTATCCTCTCAAAAACTCTGTCACATCTGTTTTGTTGTCTGTGCTCTGGTGGAGTGTCGCAGTGTTGGAAAGGTTTGGAAATGACCTTGATAATGTGAAGAGCTTCCCAATCTGACATTCTTGTGCTGCATTAGAAGTTGCATTTCATTTTAGAGAGTCTTGTGGCCTTGTTGTAACTCACAGAGCCACAAAACAGCCTCTTTCTCTCACTCCATTTGCGTCTCTTGTTTTCCCTTGACCCATTCTCTCTCTCTAAGACTTTCAGGGACCCAAAGGTTATTTTTCTTCCCAATCATGTTGATCATCTGTAAATAAAAAAGAGTGTATGGATGAGAGAAATCCACAGTCTTACATTTTCTGAAATGTGGTTTTGCCAGTACAAGCACTACATCTAATAGGTGCTATTTTTGATCATAACTTCGACCAATTTTGATATGCATTTTAATGCACAGTTTTGGATTATGGGAAGAAATAATGGCCTTTTTTCTAAACCTACCATCTTTCTTCTGGTTTTCTGAGAGTTCTTTTGTTCCTAATCCCAAGAATAGAACTGTTAAGAGTTTTTTTGCATCTATGAGGATGACTAGAAATATCTGTTAACACAGGATTAAAGTGTCAACTTTCAAATTGCCTTAATCATACACAAGTAGTGTATGAGACAGATGAAACACTCCCCTGACAGCTGTGGTAAGAACCACTTGTAGGTGTCTTCTAATTCCTCATTAATAAATTTTTATTAGATAAAGAGTCTCAGGACCATAATTAAAAAAAATAATTTTTGATATGATGATCTTGAGATTTTTCACACGTCAGAAATAGAGTACTGGAAAGATTATTTGTCTGTTGTCTTTTCTTTAAGTTGTCACAAAGATTCAATACATGACTAATAAATGAAAAGCTTAGTTGTCATAAGAGCTAAAGCAGTGCATGCATCTAATTAATCAGCACGGAGATAGTCTGGTGAGTTGGCAAGCACATCACCCAGCTGAGTCATACTTTTAAGAGTGCTCAGATGGGTGGTTTTTGGATATAACTTCTGGCACTGTATCTGACTGGAAGTCATTAAAATTAGGCATGACACTTCTGGCATTCCTGTTGTCTTCCCTAATGGGCGAGTGGCAGATTGGCAGATGTGAAAGCCCAACTTAAGAAAAAAAGTCTGTGTAATCTTCTAGATCTGTATCCTCATCATCATCGTCATCATCAATATGGACAGGTCAATTTGTGCTATAGATAATTGAGGGAGAGGGAAAATATGCATTCCATCAAAATGCCTTTATCCTGTCAACACTGTTTAGCTAATAAGGAGTTATTAAACCAACAATAAAATCCCCTAAAATTCTAGATCGTGGCCCATTAAAGTACTTTCCTGATGTCATAGCTGGACCAAAACAACCTACAAAGGAAGTTTGGAAGAAAAATACTGAATTGTGATTTTTCAGTCCAGTCATTATTTGTCATGGTCTATTGTATATAAGTTACATGTAGACAGGAAATTGCTATTTCTGTAAGATGAGAGGCATATCATCTATGGATATATTGCTATCTAAAGAACACAAGAAGGGACATTTTTCATGCAGGAATGAATGCAGCAGCAGCTGCAGGATTAATGTGGTCTTCTCTTAACTCCAATTAAGGAGTGTAAGACAATGCTTTTCTTTCCTTCTTGATTCTGTTTTAGGCCAAATCTTCATTTTTTTAATATGTCCTTAATATTAACCAAAAAAGCACAAGGAAGAAATATGAAAATGATACGTACACACCTTCAGCAGGAGGTCAGGGAAATGCTGGGTAACAGCCAGGGAGGGTGGATGGTGCCAGCCCCAGCCCCAGATTGAATTTCAATGAACTGGGTGAAAAAAAAGAATTTTGGAGCCTGGGCTGGACATAGGTGTCAGGTAAATCACTGCCAATGCAGACAAGCAGTGTTGGACTGGTTCCAGATTTACTGCAGTGATTCTAAAATCTCCAGTTGTACTCCCCACAACCGTGTGGTGTGGAGAAGGGAGCAACCCATTCCTGATTCCTCCACCACCCTCCAGACGCTCATTAGAAGTGTGGAGTAGAAGACAGGTTTATTTTTGACTTGTGCATGTTTCTGATTCACTAGAAACTACTTTAGGGCAGAGCTTTTAATTGTCCCAAAATTGTGGGGATTGATGCTGACTGGGAAAAAGCAAAGCTCTACACTGAGAAACGGGGAATGAATGAAACATAAAAAGGGGCTTGCAGGGTCAAGTGGGAGAGGAAGATGTTGAGTGAAGAGGAAGCTTTCAGCAGGGTATCTGTTCTCGGTAGATAGATCAGCATATCCAACTCTATGGTCTCATAATAAACAAGGTGATAATGGTGAATAAATACTGTTTGAGGAAAACAAATACCCCTATTTGCTCTGTGTGTGTGTGTATATGCGCTCCACACGTGTGGCAAACCAGCTGTTCCAGCAGCAATTGCACCTGTGAAGTCCACGTTCAGATGAAATGTTTATTCACAAATTCACGAAACTGTTCTTGATGTCACAGCACCTACAGTCAGGTATTTGTTGCTGTTTCCTTCCAGCTGGATTGGTCAAGCCCAGATAATTATATTGGACAAGTATATTGTGAGATAAAATGTTTTGCTTGCAGTGTTTTCTTAAGCAATGTTGTAGCAACAGTTATCTACAGAATCAAATCACAGTCCTGAAATATTGACAGTTTGTGCCCCAGGCTTTGCCTCTCCTGCTGTCATCTCCCTGGTATGTGATTTTTCTTTCATGTTGCTGCAAGTATTGGTACAAACTTGGAAATAATTCATTAGCTTACCAGCATTGATTGCTTCTGTGAGCAATGAGATATCCCAACTTCAAACATGGCTGGGCAAGCAGGGGAGCAACAGCCTCTGCTTTTGGTTTGATGTGGGGTTAGAGGAGCTGTTCAGGAAAGAAATGAGGTTTCCTTTAGTTGGCCAAAGCAGCCCATTCTTGATTGCCTCAAGGAATGGTGTGCAGATGTATTACTGAGGATGAAGGCAACTTACTGGGCATTTAGTAGTAGCAGTAGTAGTAATATTGTTGTTATTATTGTACCTGTTATTATTATTGTTATTAGTATATTAATACTATTTTAATAATGCAATCTTATAGCAGAAACAAAACTAAAAAAAGTCAAGGGAAAAAGCAGAAATTGAAAACAATTCAGCTTGATTCCTGCAGGAAGTGCCAAGTGGCTAAACAGGGATGACAGAAAAACTCAACAAGCACCCAAGTCACTGCAACAGCACTTTGTCACCAGCATTCTCATGAGCCATGACACCATGCTGGGGTTTTAGGCATTTTGAGGATGGAGCTGGTGTGTGTTAGAGGCAGACACAGCAGCTCAGCACAAGGGAGAGTGCCCAAAGACTCGTGAGTGGGCAGGGTTGAGCTCTGGGCACATGCTTGAGGATGGAGATGCTTTTGATCAGCTTCTGAGATCTCCCTGCTCAATATGTTTTGACTTTAGATCATTTTCAGAAGCACCTAACTCCTTTCCTCACTCATAAATACAGTGTAAGATGCTTGGCTTGAGCACTAGGAATGATCCTGCTGCGCCTGGAAATGTAATTTTTGTCTAGTAGGATGCCTCAGCTGGGAATATCACAGTGAGTTCATCTGTACTGTGTTTTAGTGGGCAGCTACTTCTTGAATGTTGAAAATTTTCCTACTTGGATTTTCTTTTTTTTCTTCTTTTTTTCCTTCTTTTTTTTTTTTTCTTGCTATCAAAGAAACGCATTCTGCAAAGGAAAAAAGTTGATTTCTTTCTCTGTCTCTCTTTTAAAGTTCTTCTCATTGTGAAAACCTTTTGCACTTCAAGTCTAAAATATATCTCAGGGCTCCAGCAAAGTGTCCTGCATTGTTTGCAGTTCCACAAAACAGCGGTCAGAATCAGGTTTGTTGTGTAGTCTCAATTGTTTTGCTGCATTTTGAACAAAGCAAAAGGTTCTTCTCAGAAGAAGAAAAAAAAATCAGAATTAATTTGTAGCAAGAAGGACAAGTTTAATCTAAGCAAAAAGGTTTCAAAAGCTAAAATATGGTTCCCAGAGAAAAAGTTAAAAGTGCTCAGATCAAGAATAATTCTGTTGTATGTGGATGCATGCTTGCCAGTGGGGAGAGGGACGTGGTTTTGCCTTGGGGTAAAAAGAGAAATGTTTCCATGTTGAGATCAGACATTAATTCATTTAATCAGGGCTGCTGCTCAGCTTTGTACTCTACCCACTTTATACATTTTGGCATTATGACTTCAATTAAGAGAGCCTCCTCAAATAAAAGTTTAGCAGAATTAATGGTAAACATAAGTGTGGTTAGAATGATTGTGGTTTCATGTCAAGAATAGAGGCCAGATTTTTTCATGGAAAGCCAGGGAGGGTGCCTGACACTGGTTTGGCTGTTCCCATGTCAGAACCCACACATTCAAGTGTCAATTGCCAAACTCCAGTATTTTTCCCAGTAGGGAAGCACTGAATGGTTTGGACTGGGAGGGACCTTAAGCTCATCTTGTCCTAACCCCCTGCTAGGAGGACCTCTTCACTAGAGCAGGCTGCTCCAAGCCCCATCCAGCCTTGAGCATTTCCAGGGATGGGGCTTGGAGGCACAGCTTCTCTGGGCAACCTGTGCCAGGGCCTCAGCACCCTCACAGGAAAGAATTTCTTCCTAATATCTAATCTAAACCCAGGATCTTTCATTTAAAGCCATTCCCCCTTCTTCATATCTCTCATTTCCAAAGATACCATCTGTAAAATGTCAACAGTTTTAATAAGCAATGACTGAATAAGAGAAAGTAATTTAATTACAAGTTGTTATTGGAAATCTATTGTCTACAAATTGCAAAGAAAACTCACTAGAAGACAATGTACTGTTGATCTGAAAATGTTTTTCAGGGTGCATTGATTTGTTAATCTTGGTTTTAAATGCAAGAAATTGCCATGTGGAGTAGTGCTTCAGAGGTGATGTACTACAAACCATATTAAATGTCTACACACACTCTAGCAGGACTAGAATATTTAAATATTTATAAGTATTTATGAGTGACTCACTGGCGCGTAAACCGGGCAAATACCATTACTCAAAAATTATTTGATCTGTGCTGGCAGTGTTCACTGAAGCAATTTCACATGCACAAATAATAGTATTTTGGGTTTCTTGCAAACACAGAACTATGTCAGTGAAGAGCAAATACAAATATTGGTGAAATCGTAGAATGGCTGACAGTCCTAGACACATGTTGAGTCACCACCAAGCATTAACCAAGTGTGTAGCTGTGGCACTTGGTTCAGTGGTGGCCTTGGCACTGCTGGGGTAACAGTTGGACTTAATGATTTTGGGGGCTTTTCCAACCTAAATGATTCTATGCTTCTCTGTGCACCTTAAAGTCATGTAGTTAGGGGTCTGAATAGTATAATTTTCATTTTCTGTGTGCTGGGAATGAAGAATTGCAGGAGTCCTATGGCTTCCTTATGGTCTTCCAAAACCAGAGGCCATTTCTGAATGAAGATTGGACCCAAACTTTGTGTTGTTTTGGGTTGTTTTTTTTTTTTTTTTTTTTTTTTTTACCTTTTAGTCATATTCTGTCTTTCTGAGGAATTTTTGAAGCAAATGCAATATTTTCATGAAGCAAAAATGACATTTTGTTAAAAATGGGCAAAATTACAGTTACAATGCCTAAGACTTTACAGGAAGTCAGAGGCATGATACAGTAGGATCCTGAGCCAGATCTGGTTTTATTACATACAGTCCAGAACATTTTAGCTGCTGTTTTCCTCTTCTTTCTTGTTTTCTCTCCGTGTATTTCCAAGTGGGTAATTGCTAGAGTTTTATTTTTCTTTCAAAATCAGCCTTCATCTGAGGAGAGCTGCTGTGAATGGTCTCTCTGCCTTTACAGGCACCTCATGGATGCTTTGAATTGCTTCTCCATTTTCATGTTCTTCATCTTTTCTTACATTGGTTGAGCAGATTCATAGCTTGTAAGGCCAAAAACGTTCCATGAGATATCAAAAAAAAAAAAAAAAAATTACCTAACACAGCCTCAGTCCCACCAGAGTAGGTGCAGAGGGTAGAACTTCCTTTATTACCCTTCCCCTCCCATATTACTTTCTTCACCATCCAGGCAGGGATCATGTTGCTGTTGTGTGTTTTGTCACTTACTGACCCTTTTCACAGGATTAGTGACCTCATCTGGTTCCCTTTTTGAATGGATCCCTCTGAGAAATGCTTTTAGAGATGTGTCCATCAGCCAGTTCTTAGTTCATTTAGGACAGATTTTATTGACACTGTACAGCACTACAGAGCTGCAGTGCTAATTTTGTAATCAAAATGCCAGAGCAGCCATCAGAAAATTATTGAGTACAGTACATATTCCCAGTGCAGTGATACAATTTATGGAGAGCCACAGCTGAGATGTTTTTATTTTATGTTCTTCACAGGAGAAAATCTCCTTGACAAATCCAGGATGCCCAGATAGAAACTTTAAAAAAGAATAGCAGTAGAAAATTGAATAAGTTGAACTCAAAGGTTGATTCTGCTTTAATACTTCCAAAAAGAATTAAAAGGGGTTCTAGCCTTTAGAAAAAAAAGTAAAAAGCTGCAGAGATGCCTCAGTGACATCAGAATTTGAGGTGAAACTCAGTTGTTGCTAATATCTGTCTTTAGCACCACCATAAAAAACTCATTTTCAAGATTCTTGATGATCAAAACTTCAGAAGGAATATCAGGAGCCATCGATAGACATAAATAAGGGCAAGCTCAGCCCTGCTGTGCCTCTCAAGCTCTGTTCCTGCTGTCAGCTTTTTCATCTGCAATACATAAAATTCAGCTGCAGATTTTTTGTTTCTCTTTTTGCAAACAAGTACAGGCACTACTGAACTCATGCTTTATGCCACACTTAGATTCCTGTAGCTTTCATCACAGTTCAGACACTGATAGTCCAGCAGTGTTATTTGAAACTTGCTGCTTAGAGAAGTAATTTGTGGCCCTGATTTAACAGAAGAAAAAAAAAAGGAAACATGCTAAGTATATGTCTGTTTATAATTTGTCATTCTGTTTGTCATACAAATCTGAATAATGTATTAGTAAAGATCACAGGTCCTGTCCTGGACACTTGGAATGGTGTCCTGCTCTGTGGCCAGCTGAAACCCACCATTGAGTTGTAGCACCATATATCACAGCCCCAAAAATTGCTAGGGGGTGGGAATGCAGAGAGTGATGGAACAGGGAGTGGGAATGACAAAGATTACACAGCGAAAGACCAAAAAGGATTGGAGTAAAAAGAGAATGAAAGTATCCTCATCATGGGATTTCATAGGGTATATATACACCCTTTAAATATGAAATTAATTGAGAGAAATGAGAGTTTGAAAGACCAGGGTAACATTTCAAATACCCTTTCAGACTGTATTTTGACATGAACTGTGTTTCACAGGGTTCTCCCATATCCTGATTTCCTGTAGTGTCAGGGCAGGGCTCTGGTCTGATGGATTGGCTGCTGGAACTGCTTTCAGGTACAGACTGATTTTGAAGATTTTCCTGAAAGATGCTGCCCAGACAGACTCTTCCTGTGGTTTTGTTCTCCTGTCTGGCTCTGTGACCTGGTTCTCCATGTCGTTCGTGTTTCGTTGTAATAATGGAGAAAATTCAGCTTTCTCCAGTGTTTTGGGCTACCACAAGTGGCATCATCAATCACAGCCCTTTGCTGAAGCTCCACATGCAGCCAGGGGTGCTGTCCTGCTGTCTACATGTAGCAGCCAAAAAAACCCAGGTTAGTTTGACCCTGATCTGTGAAAAGCCAAGAGCTGTCACCAGTCACAGACACTGTATGGTCAAGGTCAGGCACTGTCACTGCATTGTTTGTTTTTCATAGAATCATTAAGGTTGGAAAAGACCTTCAAGATCATCAGGTCCAACCTTTACAGCAATACATGCATATATTTTATATACATATATGCATATTTTAATGTAACATATCATAGCTATTGTTTGATAGCTCTTACAGTTAAACTCATAAAACTTTTGCTGCACAAATGTCTCCCTTTTCCATTCTGTTCACTCTGGAAAGGCTGTTGATTAAGGAACCCATTGCTGGGATGGGGAAAAGACATCATTTCTGCCAGGAAAATTCAGGAGCTGTGCATAGAGTCCTTAGCAAGCTGATGAGAGGAAATGCATCTTGCTACTGCTGGTCCATGCTGAACGTTGTTGGTGGTGTTTAACCTGTCCATTAGCACATCCTGTAACAAAATTGGGAGCTGGAGGAAAAACATTTTTAATGTTTGTGTGGTGAAACAGAATGATATGCTGTGTCACCTGCTACTCAGCATCTGCCCAAGAGCCTGGTGGTTTACATGTCTGGGAAAAGGTTCCTCTGGAGGATGACTATTGTGGGTATAAGCCCATATGTAAAGTTACAATTTCCTGGAGTTTACAAAGTGGACTTAAAAATAGCCATTGCTGAGGATCTAATTTTCAGGGAGGAGTCTCATTTCTTTCTTGTTCTTAGAATGCTGATGTGTTTTTCTGTAATCTGCTAGTTCTGCAGCAAGACGCTTTGGTTTCCCGTTGAGGACACCTTGGCTGGGGTGGGAGGCATGCATCTCCCATCCTCCTGCAGCAGGAAAACCCAGATTCATCAACAGACTAAACCAGCTGGAACCAACACTCCTTTTTCTGCCCTAAATACCCAAACAGCAACTTGTCAGTTCTGGCATCTGTAGCTGATATGCAGGCATCACTAGATAGGGTTTACATTCCTGTAGGACCTGGAGGCAAAGTTCTTTCAGAACAAGTGATATGATCTGGTTGCATTGGTCATTATGGATAGTGGAGGAATTTGCCTTCAGTCTCTTCTCTTCAGGGGACTGCAGTTTATTGTAGCAACAAAAAAAGCTGTGCCAGATTCTCCCATAGTAAACAGCAGAAAAGTAAACAGGGCAGAAAAGTCTGTCCTGTCTATCCTTAGCTCCTGTAATACTGGTAGCCACCAAATTAATCTCCAGCCTTTGGAGCAGTCCATATGGTAATTTACATTTACATAAGTGATTAAATGGTTTAAAATAGAGATATCTTTTGGCTGTTTTAACGCATCTCCACTTATTCAAATAGTAATTATTACTGTATTATTACATTATTATATTAGTATTATTACATTAATGTCTATTAAGTGCAGTATTGAGCACAAAGAATGCAAATGTGTCTCCTAGGTAGACTGGCTTGGAGTCAGCCCAGAGGTGTAGTGTGTCTTCTGGCAGGTCTAGAGAGTTGTGTGACTTTTAATGCAATTTGCTAAGCAATCATCTGCTAAAATATGAGATGTATATGAGGCTAAATTTGTTACAGAATTGCTATTATCCTCCTTATTTTGTTTTAAGATGTATTTTTATGAACCCATTCACTCCAAGATGCACTCATGGAAAGACTCCAATATGTTAATCAGTATTTATTGAATAGCTCAGTGTAATGGGATGGACAGGCACTGTGGATTGTAATTAATACATTGACATGCAGTGACTGTAGCTGAATGGAAGATGAAAACAGCTTAGTTTTGGGACAGAGTGCACATTCATCTTGCAGTGCTACATGGACACCCACCGAATCAAAGACCGCTCAAAAAGAATGGAAATACATTTTCTTTGCCAAGCAAGAGTTTTTTGGCTGTAGCAAAACATACTGACATGGCAGAAATAGTGTGTGGCTGTCGGAGGGGCTGCTATTGCATGAACTCTTCTGGAGAGCAGCACATCCCTCCAGCATTATCCATGAATGAGAGGGATGCTTGGGACATAAAAGAACAAACTTGGCTGCTGCCATCCAGGTGAGCACAGCTAGTGTCTTCCTTGTTCCCCCTTCCACCTATCCCTTATCCTGCTGAGTTGTATTCAGTGAAAACAATTGCATTGAGGGAGGGATTTGGCTCAGAAAATATGGTTTTTTCTTTTCTCAAACATAGTGAGAGTAACCCACTTACTGCTGTGATGCTTTAGCACAGGTAGCCTCTGAATGCAATGCATTAAACAAATTATATGAGCTGCAAATAGTGTGGTTTGTATTCCAGTACATAAACAGGGCTTTGGCAAACACATAAACCAACGGCAAAAAGCTGCTTTTCAGATTTCACTTTTCAAGCCCTGCAGTGAGGCACTAATACAATTATGTCAGAAGTCTGTTGAGCAGATAGAAGTAATGAACTGTTGGATTCCTGCTCTGTGAGAGCTCTTTAACAGCGGACATTGAGAAATGAAAGATTTCCCCTGCACCAGGCATCGTGTCTCCAAGAGCTTTACCAGTAACAAAAGAAGAGAGTGGCAGGTGAGCTTCATTCTTCTGGCTCTTGGGAGGGGATCAGCAGCTCTGAGCCATCATTGATCAGCACTCCTTTTGTTAAACATTAGGCAAGAGAAGACTTGGCAGGTGTAATTTCCTTTAAGGAGAAAGCAGGAGGGAAGGGAGAAGGAAGGCTGGGGGTCTTGGTACCATCCTGTACTGAGCCATCACCTTCATCCTCCTGTGCAGTCACTCTCTGAGGGGCAGATCTTCCATCAGGCTCTGCAAGCGCCCCATGAAACAAAAAGTGCTTTAGTAAGTGTTAGTGATCCACTAATTTCCTATAATAAAAGAAATCAACAGGGCCAGTGGCAAAGCAATTTCATTACATGTCTCATGTCAGCCCACTGGATAATTTACTCTGAAGAATAGATACAAGTTGCTCGCAGAAGAGGTTGAAATATCTTATGAAGCAGTTATACCACTTGTAGGGATGTTTGACTTCCTATGGTTATTATTGCTTTTGTTATTAGTTTTTGTGGGCGATGCCCCATAGGAACTGGATTGTGAGGCCCAGCTAATTTAAAATTCCAGCATCAAAAGCTGTCAGATAAAGTCCATTTTAAGTTGCTTGAAATAACAGATGTGTTTCAGTGAAGTGGATGTAACTGGTGCTGGGCCCTGCAGGCAGTCCAGTAAATGCTGCAGTTGTACCACCTGTACAGACAGTGGAAGTGCTGTGTGAGACTCATTGTTTCTCTTTTCATTTTCTTGTGAAGAATTACTTAATAATAGTCAGAGTAATCAAGATGATTTTGCTGTGCTGAAGTTTTATCTAATTAGTCTTCTGGGTGGTTGTGCTGTCAGAGCCTGAGTGAGCCCCAGGTTATGCAAGGGCTGCACACTTGCCCCCAGCTGACATGCCCAGTCTCCAGCAAGCCCTGACTGACTTTGAAGTGTGTTACTTCTTGTAAATCTATTATGTATCAGGTTTGTGCTTGAAATACATATTCTGCACACTCTGAGAGTCCTTGCCTATTCCAGTTGTAAGCTGGAATAACAGGTTGCCCAGAGTAGTTGTGGATGTCCAGTCCCTGGAAGTGTTCAAGGCCAGGTTGGATGGGGCTTGGATGGAGCAACCTGGTCTGGTGGAAGTTGTCCCTGCCTGTTACTTTAATCATTTTTAAAAAGCTCATTTACTTGTAAGTGGATTTGTTCCTGGGTCACCATTCACCTGTCTATACCTATCTGCAGTCTCTTTTGACCCATTTCTTCTTCTCACTCTGTAAAATCAACAAGACATTGATCACCAGGGCAGCCTGCCTTAAAAATAAATAAATAAACCAGTAACAGTGGTGCAGGAAAAACAGCCCAGGAAGAAAGAGAAGCTACTAATTTATGTTTATTCACTGCCACCCAGGGCCACAGAAGTTGACTGCCATCAGCATCTCCACCCCCCATCTTCACATGCCTAGCTTTCTCTTCTGATTTAGCCTATTTTTTCCTACCTGCCTCTTTCTACTCTGATGGAAATAAAGGGAAAGGTTTTTAAATTAAGGCACAAGAGGAACAGGAACAATTCCTATTTTGGCAAAATATTGTATTTCTAATCCTTGTCCTTGTATAACTCATGAAAAAGTTGACTATGCATGTCCAAGAGATGTTTCCTTTGTTGCTCAGAAATTATTCTGGGTCAACAGCAGATGGGTCTCAGCTGTTAGGGGCTATAGCATCTCTCTTCAATTCACAGGGGCTGAAAAGTTGGAAAATTCAAGGCTAACTTTTGTCTCTTACCTCACAAATCTCTTTCTAAGCAGAGTAAGAAAGAAACTATTTTTTTCACCATTTTAAATCCTTCTAAACATATATATTGCAGGACTTGCTGTATCCTCCTCCTCTGGTCATGGGCTGTCTCTGATGTCCCTGTGCACTCCAGGGCAGAAAGAAATACATTGGCACTACACATGAAAAGGTTACACATTTGCTCATTCCTGTGCTACAAACTTCTTAGATGCATCCACATCAGCCTTAGATGTGGAAATAATGGTGAGATTTTGTCTAACTGAGTTAAATGTTGCAAGCTCTGCTGGTTTCTAAGGAGGGATTCCTATGGGAGATATCCCTGCTCCAGTGGATGGACAGCATCTCTCTGCTGCAGCAATGCTTCAGGAGTTTATTTTCTCTGAATTAGTTGGGCAGCACATCAAGAACCACATCCAGATTTCACATTATGTAGTTTTCTTATAACTGCTCATCCCAGTGGTAGCCTGTCCCATGATGGTGGAGGTTGGTGTCAGCCACGTGGAAATGCCCCTGCCAGAAAAGGGGGTCTTTCTGGTCAGTGTTGATTTGTGTAGTCTGTAGCTGTGGACTGTTATTTCCTGGCAGGAATATGTGTCCTCTACAAGGTGAAGGAGGGAATAATCCATATATTAGATAAAGTCTTCTGGATTTTGTATGCTTGAGCACTGGTACAATGTCGACATCACAATCTCATCAGATTGGAGTGTTTTAGTTAAACCAAAATGACAAGACATTCCCTTGGACTTTACCCATCACCCGAAGAAATTGGTTAGAGTCTGAGTTTGTAGAGCAAACACATTGAAATGAATTTGAAGGACTTCTGGAAATAGCAAGACCTACATGGGTAACTTCCTTTCAATTTCTATTATGAAGATTTAATTTCTAAAATTACAAACTATGACTGGGAATTATTACATTACCTGAGAAATTTCTTGGTCTTCCTATCTTTGTGAATTACTTTTTCAATTTTTTTTTTTTTAATCAGTGCAGCAAAGGGCTTAACCACTTCTCTGCCATAGCTACTTACTCATTTCCACTGAGCCTAATGGTTTCCTAGAATTGAGAGTAATCAGTCTCTGTTAAATGGGATTCAGGCTTCCCTTTGTGCCACAGGACAGCAGGACCCGACAAGGGGAAGGATTTGGGTGCCCAGTCAGTCTGACTTAGCCTCTCAGTTTTCAGAAGAGTTTTTGTTGTGTGGGTTTTTAATAGTATCGGACTTTTTGCCTTTCTGCCCTCCAGTGATGAACTTAGAAGCCATAAAGATGCCCTCCCTGCAGCCAGCACCAAACAGGCAGCTGTTGGGATCTGTCCATGGAGTTGGAGCAGGACCAGTGCCTGAAGATGGCCCTGGCCCAGGGAGCTCCCACTGTGACCAGGGCTGCTGAGTGCTAACTATGGCCCTGGCAGACCCAGATCCCTCACAAGGACATTGTCACTCACTGCTGCAGAGGTTTGTCATGCTGAGCATTGCAGTTTTTTCCCCTCTTGGCTAAAGCCCAAGCTGCCTTCTAGCTCAAATGAAACTTTTGAAGAATACTTCATTTTCACAGTGCCTCAGAGTGACCTCTCCCCAGAATCTGACCTTGCTGTCTCCAGGTGCAGCTGCTGTGAGAGCTGGGGGTGCAGGGGAATTGCTGCCACCAGCCACTGTTCATCTCTCTCTAAAGTGAGACAGCCACTCTTGTGTACCACACACAGGGACTGGAGTGACTTTAAAGCCGAGGTAGCAGTAGTGCTGAGGAGTGACTTACAAACTTGGTAAAGGTTCATGCTCTGGATTTTTAAAAGCAGTGTGTTTGCTATAGATTGTTCCTCTCAAAGCCCTCCCTTTCGCCAGGTACAGAAAGAAACCCTAGGACAGAAGTGCCAGATTTTCCAATTATTTAAATGCCATCATTTCATTGCAATAAGTAACCTAATTGTGATCATCAAAGTTAGAGGACCCTGGACCATGAAAGAATTTTTTTTTACAAGATAAGATATTGTTTCATTTTTATAGAAAAGAATGAACCGTTCATCATTCGTTGGGAACAAAGCAGCTCTGCTGATGGAGGAGGATACAGATTAAGTTTATAACTATCTTCCAGAGCACGCAGAAAAAGGGGTGTTGGGTCCTGGATGGACACCAAGAGTTAGGGCATGTCTCTGATTGGGAGGGACATGGGGACTGCCTCCTCCAGGCAGCAGTCCTTCAGGAAAGGACAGGAACAGCCTCACAGGACAGGGTTGGAGCAAGGAGAAGATGGTTGGTTGTGTGGAAGAAGGCAAAGAGGCAGTTCCTGGTTTTCATAACTAAGCAAGACTGTTGGACCAGAGCTGTAGCACTAGGTGGGCTGGTGGCACACCTGCACTGGGTACTCGTGGCAGCTGGCTGCAGCCACTCAGGTGTTGCCTGGTTCCCTGACTGTTGCAGGGTAATATTTGTGGTGTCTGGGAACAGCTGTATTACTCTCTTCTGCAGCTAAATCTGCTGTAACAGTGGCAGGAGCAGATGAAGAATGGATCTGTGGAAAAAACCTCCAAGGCAGAACTGAGTAACTCTGCCCTGCAGAATATGGAACTGTCCAGCCTATCTCCCAGAAAAGTAGCATCTCTTGCAGAACATGGTAAGAAAGAGAACACAGTAGCATTTAAGCTCCAAGGCTCTGTGTCCTTAAATCAGTGAACCTGAATTTATAGAAGTGAACCACCTGTCATTTCCTTGTAGGGGATTCTTTTTAAAAGCAACAACGTTCCTTTGCATCACCTGCATGTCAAGGCAGTACAACGGGTCTTTTTCTATTGTGCTACCTGGCTGGAAGCAGCAAATAAGGACATATGGAAAGACTTTACTTTTTTCTGAGCAAGCTCTCCTACAGGAGGCAGGAAGGAGCCTTCATCTCCAACGTGATGGGCTGTCTGGAAAGGTTCAGTCCAGGATCTGACAGCAGTATTTCAGTATTGATCACTTTCCTGCATTTGCCAGGTAGCTATTTGCTTCATCTCTCCTTCCCACTTCCCCTAGAATTGTTGGGTCTATATACTAGTTTCAGTCACATTTCTTGAGAGGCAAAAGTTTTAAATGTGCCAAATTTCACTAAAAGCAACTGAAAAGGAAACAAAAACTGCATTTTTTTTGTCCCAGGTGAGGGGAATACTAAAGAATAAGCTCACTGCCTGGGTACCCATGTGGGAACACACCGATGAGAAGATCCTGCCAAACCTCCCACAGGCAGAGAGCATCCTTGGGAGCTCACATCATCTTAGATGCCAAAGTCAACCTACCTTGGGCTGCTGCTGGAGAAATCCAAACTGCTTCAGTTCCAGTGCTGAGACATGCTCTTTCATAAGCATAATCAGATGCTCAGATGTTTGTTGTTAAGTTCCCTTCTTACTGTATTAGTTTGTAATAACAGTAAGAGTAGAATGACTTCGCTATAACCCATGTTTTACTTTCTCTGGTAGGACATGATGTTTTTTTGTAGGGTATTTATTAATTATCTGTTCCTATTTCTTGAAAGATCTTTGAAAATAGGGGTTTGAGCAGTACACCCAGTCCAGGTTAAACATGTCTCACCACAGCTCTGTTTCAAACCATTCAGCTCTGCTTTGCTCATTGCTGAGCATTCAGATTCCAAGAGGTTACATGTGGCCAGGGAGGAAGATTCATCTTCCTTTAAGCTGTCTCTTCACTTACAGAAGCCAGTAGGCTGAACAGCACCCTTGCTGGCTGAAAACATAAAGTCCCATTTAATTCTTTTGCTCTCCCTACTTCCAGACATTGTAATATAAAATAATTAATCCTGATGCAGCTTATGTGGCAGCTTGCAGCCTTGTTGATATTTCTCTGTTGCTCCAAGCAGAGGGAACTTGCATTGTTGCTTAACAAATTGACTGCTTAGAATTGTTTAGAGAAATAATTTCTCTTTTTAGTCTGTTCTTTTCTTGGAGGCATGAAAAGCTTTCAGTAGTCAGCTCATTATTACACCTGTGGGCAAGCAGAAATATGTTGAGAGGACATAGAGTTTATCTTTACTCCATTTGCATAAAAATACAATTCAAACTATTTCCTTTTTTTTCGTATTTTTCTCTCCTCAAAGAGAAAAATAAAACAGACACAGTTATGTTAAATATGTGTGTGTTGTAACATGGCAAAGTCTTTCACATCACAGAATCCTCAGGGCAAGAATTGTGCCCTGGTTGTTCACATGGTGTAGAGAAAACTGGGAGTTGGGAAAACCAATTAACTTTGGGTATTGTTGTATTAAGCTAAACTATACACTGCAATCAGATCCTATGTTCTTAGAAGTTGATTGAAATATTTGAGTCATCTAAATTTTTTCAGTGCTAAGTATTGTGTGACAATACATTCAGAAATTCTGCATAATCTCATGCAGAAAATAAAGAATGAAAGTTGGAAATCTGGTTCCATGAACCTTTTGGATAGACTCAGCCTGGCTGGACTAATTGAAATAAGTATGAAACTGTTGTTGTTTCATTACTTCATTTTGGTTAATATGATGCTTAAATACAGGCATGGGATGTTCTGGTAGCTTGAAGTTAAGCGAAAACCAGTCATTTTGAGTGATTTCAGGTAGAACAACTTTCTGTGGTTTTCTCAGGATCCATTTTATGCATGCTTGCATAAAGTTTGGGTCTGTGCCCCTGTTTTGGTAAAGAATGCACACAGTGAGGGTATGGGCTGTCCGAAGCACTAACAAGAAAATTCAAGAATGTTTTCCCTATTCTTTCTTAAATACCTTACTTCTACAATTCCAACAACAGCACATGGTTTCCTCTCTCTTTTGTTCCCTTTGTCCATTACCTCATGAAATAACATTGCAGGTTTCCTATCAAGGTTTTGTGGCTTTAATTAATCACATAAGGTATATGTTTCACAAGAAGAAGTAAGTACTTACCAGCTGTGCTTGGACATTCAAGCTAAGGGGACGGTGAGAACCTGCAGGGTGTGACGTGTCCTGAAGCCAAGGTGGGATATCTGTTGTCACAGAATATCCTTCATCACATGTTTCAGATGCACCAATCTGCTCTGGTGGCAGGTAACAGGTAACCTATGGGCCTGTGCAGCTTTTTTGGTAGATTTCTATATTTCTAATAAAATGTTGCTGATCTTCAGTCAGAGGATCATTTAAGGATTGCTTGTGTCTGCCTAGAATCCAGAGAAAATAAGCACATACAACTGATTTAAATAGATCTATGTTGACAATGTAATTAGGCATTCTGGCCATTGTTGCCATTTTTTATTTACTTATTTAGTGTCTATCATCTCTTCAGAAAGCCTTGGTTCTTTACTGCTTCATTAAATGTTGCAGTCTCCTCCCAGCTCCCTCCCATCTCTATTTAGATAGATTGGACAGATCCTGTTAGCTTTCTCCTGGTGATGATGGGGACGAAAAAGTCATTTAAACATATTTGGCAGGCCATATATCTTAATGCTAAGAGTAACAATTCAACAGGAAAAAAAATCTTGTGTCTGCAGGCTAAATGAAATGAAATTTGGGCTTTGGGCTCCCTGGGGGGCAGAATCCTCTTGTCTTACTTGATGTAAATGGGATGGGCATTTGAGCTGTGTAGTCAAGACAGAGAAATGATGTGCAGGGTTCTTCACTGGAGAGACGTGATCTGAATTCCCTTTCAGGTGGGCAAATATGCAGAGAGCCTTGCACAAAGAGGTACCTCAGTGACCCAGAGTGCTGATGTCTATGTGCAAACCCTCTGGGAGATGCCAGCCACACCCAGCAAACTGTAAAATCTGATTTTCCAGCAATGAAAATAAAGGAAAGAAGCCAAGAGCAAATAGGGATGACAGGCAAGGTTTTCCATACTAGGAAAAAATCAAACATGTTGTTTATCACTGCTGTTGCAGGGGGAGCACCTGAGGTATAAACAGGGCACAGACATTTTTATTACTGTGCCATCAAACCCTGCCCAAAGGGATTTAAGGCATTATTGCTGGAGGTAGCAGTCAGTGTAGTCCAAGAAGCATCTAACCTCAGTGAAGAAATTATCTAAGCTTCTTTCTATAATAAAGTTTATTTTCCCAGCATTAAGTAAAAGGGGAATATGTGCATCTGGGGTGGGAGCCGTGCCACTCCCAGCACACTCTGTGCTGCTACCTGCTGTCACCAAGCTTTTGTTTCAGCTGTGAACTTCCAATAGCAGCAACTTCTTCTGGGTTGCATTTATTTACCTGGGCCATACAAATCCTGGGGTTTTATTACCCAGCTTGTGGTTTATGGCTGGATGGGTGTGCCCAGCCAGGCACAGAAAAGAACCAACTGCTCAAAGCACTGGGGACCTCTTGGCTAGATATTTTAAAGGGTTGATAATCTTATATGCATCAGAATTTCAGCTTGGAGCCCCAGTTTTGTGTGTCAGGTGTATTATAGGCAGCCCAGCAGCAGAGTGAACATCAAGGGCTTGGGTTCCTCGGGCAGGTGCTGCCCTGAATCAGCCCATCCCCATAGGATCAAGCCCAGAGAGCATAATTTGATGCACTGATGCTGTTTTGAGGTGTTTAATTGCAAAGAGACATGTAACATAACTGTTGGAATCTGGAGTTTTTCTAGTGTGCAGCCAGTGTCCCAGGGTTCACAGGGCTGCCATCTCACCATGACCAATAGATAAGAAGCACTCGTGGTCACCATGCAGCTGTCATGGGCAGTGATGTCAGGTAATCTCTTCCATGCTTCTTTTTGCTGCTGTGAATTTCCAGTTTTGTGTTGTCAACACGTGTTCTTCTCCTTCCATTAAACTCTCACCCCATCACCCTGTTCTCTTGGCTTCAGCAGTGATTTCATTGCTTTTTAAGGATTTGATCCACTTGTTAAAAGCACCATGACAGAGAATCCCAGTGCTTTCCAGGCATCAGATCTGGTGTCAGATTCTTTTCTTTTTCTGCAAGACTTCTTTTACAAGTGTTTGTGTGGTTGTAAAAAAAACCAACAAAAACAACATGAAGAAAACCACACAAGCAAAACCCTGAAATTAAAATGACAGCAGAAGAGAATAAGGGTGCTAGAGAAGAGATCTCAGCTCTGTTGTCATTTTAGAAACTTCATTATCCAGTTATGGGGTTTGATATTGCTATTGATTTCACATAGAAGGTACTCAAGTGCTGCAGGAATGCGGATTGTATAAAACCCAAAGACGGATCACTGCAAAAATATAATGAGATGGTGGTTACAGCTTACATTTTTGGTGAAAACTGCCACTAATAGAATTCTATAATGAAATTTCTCCTTAAATGAATTATTATTCCAGAATTTTCTGATTAATATAAATTCCCTATTATGTCATACTCCAATTAAATTAGACAGGATATTATTTTATGTGGGATTGTAATTAACTAAACTGGAATTTGGCCAAGTAGTCATAATTTATACCTGGACTGTGAGAAGATGTATGAGGATTTTAATATTTATAGTTGGTTGAGAACCACCCAAGTTTCACATTAATCCAGATGATGATATTTTGCCTTTTGTTCACTCTTAATACTGTAGGACTGATTTAGGACTTTGTAACTCCTACCTTCAAACTTTACTTTCTTTCAAATATTTTTGTGTCTGTGAAATGTCACCTACATATTTGTTTAAGGGGGTAACATTTCAGCCAAGTTAATTTTTTGGGGTGGTAAAAGTAAAAAGGTAATGGCCCTGGCACAGGTTGCCCAGGGAAGCTGTGGCTGCCCCATCCCTTGTTCAACAATAGGTTGGACAGGACTTGGAGAAACCTGGGACAGTAAAAGGTGTTCCTGCCCATGGCAGGGGTGTTGGAATGAGATAATCTTTAGGGACTCTTCCAATCCAAGGATTCTGTCCCTCTGTGTCTTGCACCTCAGTATGCAATGGAGCCATGCAGGGAACAGGCCCAGCAGAGAGAGTGCTTTGAGTCAGGGAGAGAAAAAAGAAGATGCCTGGAATTGATACTTTTTGATTTAGGCTTCTATTTTATAGGATTAAAAATGTTTCATGAGTGACCCAGAGGAAAAATGTAGACTGGAGGCAAAGTAGAAATTATTACTGTATCTAATAACTTCCAGATGTCCAGCAATATTTTGAGTAAAAGGGTGAAGTGCCAGTTTCCAAGCATTATATATTATCAGTTTCAAAGTGAGGTTTTGATTTTGGCTTGTTGCTGGATTGTGGGGTTTTTTTTTAATTGCTACAAACACAGTTTTTGCTGGAGAACTTTAAAAATATCTGCCTTTTTTCTTAGAGATTAATACCTTATAAATAATATTTTTAGTAGCTGGGAAATGGGAAGAATACAGTGTATTTTGCAGTGTAGTTTTAAATCATACTAGTCACAGGTTTAACACAAAAAACCAGATCTTTTATATAGGAGTATAAGTTGCTTAACAAGATATTTGGACCATTCTGTTCTTACAGCCTGGCAAGCTATTTATGGGCCTTTACAGGACTTAATGGATTTGTCATGGACTTAACATTAATAACAGCCTAATGTAAAGTTGCCCATCTTCATGGTATTTTATTTCTTCGCTGGCTCTGCAAGGATTTGCTTGGCAGATTGAGTGCTCAGGATGAGGAGGGAGGACCTCTCAATTGTGACAGTAGAGGGAAAAAATTCTTGAAAACTCTAATGTTTTGTGTGAGTTTCCTGGTTGTATAAAAGTAGCCCTTTGTGTAGGGCTGGAATAGGACTACCTGTGTGGAAATGCCTATAGTTTCATTGTAAGACAGGAGTAAACATGACAGGTCAAAGCCATGAGATCTGTTGTGCACAGCAACTCATTACTGTCAACAGCAAAGTCATGGGATAACAGAACTGCTTGGGTTGGAGAGGACCTTTGAAGTTCATCTCGTTCCACCCCCCTGCCATGGGCAGGGGCACCTTCCACTATCCCAGGTTGCTCCAAGCCCCATCCAACCTGGCCTTGTTCTTTTATAACCTCACAGAAAAAAAAGGAAAAATTAACAACAAAAAAACCCTCCAAAATGTTAAACTCATCAGCATATATTTGTTTAGATCCAGTGAATAAAAACCTATTGGTTCTTTCTCTGTCTTTAATAAAAGTAAATCCCTCTTCTCACCTGGCAGCTGTCAGCAATGGGAACTTCACCCTTCAGATTATCTTTTATTGAATCTTGAAGAAATTGAATTGTTCATTGTGTGTGTCAGCTGTAGTTTACTAGGACACTTCTGTCCCTCCAGGAATAGACTGATTGCTGTAAACACAGAATTTATTTAGTCTTAAATTTTAGAAATTCAGATGCAGCCCTGGAGCATGTGTCTTCATCCTATCCTTTTAACATTATTATGGAATATTTATTACTGTGTGTATATAGCATTAACTGCCCATCACCCATAAACCAGATCTACTTTAAAAGATTCAAATATATTTTTTGATTTGAAAAAAGAGGGGTTTTTTACAAATACGGATTGCATTAACCTTTACCCTTTTCTCTCCTAATACCCATACCTCTTTATGCAAATGTACAGTTCATGTCTTCTTGCTTCTGTGTGCAACTCAAACATCCAAACTTCTTCTCAGTCTAAAAGGTCAGATATCTTTTCAGAAGAGATGGATTTAATTTTCCACCTCTTACTTCTGTCAGACTCATCTGGTGGTTCCTTGAGCTCCACGTTTGGGTGTTATTGTGTGGTGGGGTTTATTTCTGATACACAATGGCTGAATTCACATGTACTTGACATTGCACTCTGACTCCTCCTGTCACAGCCTTTCTGGAGACTGTCCCCTCCATCCTGTGAGCTGCTGTGTATTTACTCATGGGCACATCACTTAATCACTGCACAGGTGCTCACTCTCTTCCCAGGTGGTCTCACCTGCAGAAAACACCACAGTACGGAACTACAAATAACTTAAAATTCATTACCTGATGTAATTAGTGGGATTGTTAGTCCCTTCTGTGGATGGCACAAATGTGAACTATTTCCAACAGGGTGGTCACATCCACTGCACTGCACACAGCACTGGGCTGTTTGTAATGCCTTGATTCAGTGGAAGATAGTATTTAGTAAGTGGCATGTGGGGTTCTTTTGCAAATGTTTTACATGAAACAAAATTACTGTGAACCTGCAGGAAAGGAAGCTTAGAAGCATTCTTATATTAGAACTGAAAACTACATAAAGATTGAAATCCTATCTCATTCAACATGACACCATTATTTTATTTTTTTTTTAACAATCTTGGGAAATAAATGTTGTGACAGTAGCTTGCATAGTGTGAGAAGTCTTGTAAGATTAAGAGAGGGTGGTTAGTAGAAGTCCCAGCAGGAGCATATTCTTCCCAAGTTGCAAAGGGACTCATGAGGAGGAGGGGAAGGAGCAGAGCTGGATGCTCTGTGCATCAATTAAAGGGCTCAGCATGTGTTGCTGGGAGCTGCAAAAGGACCAGGTGGTGCCTCACATGACATTGGCAGAGATTTCTTTATTGGAAAATGAGGATAGTTATACATTTCTTTTGGAGAAGTTCAGCCTGGAGTTTTCAGTAGGAGATTGAACAGGGAATTGACAGTTTATGAAAGGTCTTTCCTGACATCTAAGAGCAGGTAGTGTGCAGGGACCCTCTGTTTTGGAGAGAAGCATCATGTGATTTTGTACATGGTGCTGTAACAGCCCATACCTGGTAAGCAATCAGACAGCAGTGGAGTCAGTGTCTGTCACATGCCTTTGCTGAACTATCGCTGTTGAGTTTTTGTCTGTGCTAGACAGGAGGAGCTAATACAGGGCTGAGCAGGGGAGAGAGAAAACATAATCCAGAAGAGATGAGGTTAAGTGATAGTGGCTGGCATTGGACAGGGTATTCTGAGACTAATGCCCCCCTTGGGGTTTTTTTGATAGTGTTTGTTTTTTTGGTGTTTACTGAATTGTAGTGCACTGTATTCCCCACTGGTACAAGACTGGAGACCAAAAACTCCTACTCTGAGATGACTGGTAAGATCTCAGCTCTTCTGAGACTTCTTTTTCTATCTCCCAGCCTTATTTTTCCTTCTGGCCTCTCTTGGACACCAAAAATGGTTACTTGGTGGGGGGGGGAAAGTGGTTTAAGCCTCTTTTGTTGAATCAGGAAGCAGATTGATTGTGTTATGTGAGGATCAGCAATGGATGTGATAAGTTCTGGGTTTCTGGATGTCTGAGTTGACTCTTAGGATGGTCTATAGCCAGCTGCAGCACAGTAATGTGTCTATATATGTGTGTATATATATCTATATCTATGTCTATATTTGTGTGTGTACATTTTTATGGTACTTGAAGAATTCATAATATTAATACAGCAGTCCTCCATATTATTCCAAGTCAGCGTGTTTAAACCTTCTACACAAATGAGGATCTATTTGCAAGTGTCTGTATCACGTTCTGTTAGAAACATTTGCTGATGTAGAGGCAAGAGCTCTGAAGACAGACCCAAAGTACTCTCTGGCAGTCTGGTGGCATTGTCATTTCATAAATGAAGTGCTGTAGAACTTGCAGAAATAAATTGCTTTTTTCTTTGGTGAGGAATTCTTTGCCAAGTATAGATTGGAAACTGTTTTCTCCTCCTGATCCCAGCCCTGATGGTGAGAGCCTGCAATGTAACCCACAGCTGCTTCCTCCCTACTCATTCCTTCCAGGACAGTACCACTGCTGTAGGACCCTGTGTTTTTTTTCTTATCTCATGAGAAACACTGTAATTTAGGGTAAATATTATGCTGTTGCTAATGGGTTTAAAATTCATTTCAAGTTTTCCAATTACATATTTCATTTATTTCATGAATGTGAAATGACACTGCAGAGAGCAGAGCTGTTCACAGGCATGCACTGAGCTGGAGAAGGTTTTACTTCTCCATTTTCCATTTCAACCCACAAATATTATTATTAAAATGAAAGTTGTTCTTGTCTACTCTGAGGCTGAGACCATAACGTGTACCTACCCCTACTGCTTTATGTAGAAGGTTAAAAAAAAGATGGTCCCTAATGGCCTATCCAAGTTCTGACCTTAGGTGATGACAGTTTGGGAGTTGTTTTGGAGACAGGAATACTCTGCATGAATAACCTTTGTGTTCTTCTCAAGACCATGGTTTATATATATTTTTTCTTGCAACCTGCCTGGCTCTGCCTGCCAAGCAGTTTCTTACCCATAGCATAAATATTGAATTAATTTTATATATAGTTTGAAAACCAGAATATCTTGCTGGTCCTCACTCTTTGCTCCAGGGAGAGTTAGAGGACAGCACCACATAAAACAGATCATGTTGTCACATGCATTAAAAAAGAATGTAAATACCTAATGGGAGTTCAGAAGTGAGAGCAGATTTTAAGTGTCTTCTCAGTGGGAGATGGAGATCTGCTTGTGCATCCCTGAAGTTTCATAAAAATCCAAGTGATGCTAAAAAATAAATGTTAATAGCCAAATGAGAATAAATAGCCAGATCTAGAAAAAAAGAAGGACCATCCCAATTCGCAAGTCTGCATGGAGTGAAGCCACAAAATCCTGCTTATCTTTTTAGTTGTTGTTGATTTGTGGCAAGTTCGTCAAATCCTGTTTAGGGCCTTAATATATGGATCATCTGCTGTGGTACACTTGGAGACAGAGCCAAAGTTGTAGGTGTATGGTTACTGTACACTGATTAAATTTGCAAATCAAGTGTAGGTTCCAGGGTTACAAACCCAGGGACAAGCAAGGAAAATGCTCAGGATGTCTTTATTCCAGCCCAAGATGAAGAGATGTGCTATCTTCAAATATGAAAGCCTGGTGTTCAGGGGTTTATTCTTCAGATTAAAGAGAAGAATCAGATTTCTTTGTTCAGTGATCAGAAATAAAAAAATGCATGTGTCAGAAAAATGCATTCATATCTTTATTTTTCATTTGTGCATGAAAAAGAGCAATGAGAACAAATGCTTGGTGCAAACATTACAGATGATAAATTATTTTGGATATCTTTTCTCAAAGCATAGGGAGCACTCAAGTACAGCAAACTATCCCAGTGTCTCAGGCACTAATAAAATCTCAGCATAATTCTTAAACCCACAATTCTTCACCAATCTAAGATACATAGAAAGATAATTTGAGTTATTTCATCTCAAGCTGAGAGTTTTACCTTTTTAAAATGGCAAACTGATTTACAAGGCTTCTCCTCTAAGGTCCCTTAAAGTAAATTACCTGTCACAAAGGTTGTGGATCCCTGTCTACATGTTTGAATAAAATGTGTGACAGATTTATAGTGTTAATAATGGGGCTGCCATGGAAAGCTCTCAATTTGCAACAGGAGGAGTGGAGAGATGGCAGTTTGGTTATTTAGCACCCTGCTTGTCTTTCCTCTGAAGTTCTGAGAACTCAGTTGCCAATTATTTAAGATGTGCGTCCTTTTTCTGATGGGACCTCCCCAACAGTCCTCCTATAGGTCTCTCCAGTGCTCCCTCCCCAAATCCATGAGTGTCCCTAGCTGCCCAAAGCTTTGTCCCTACATCTGCATGTGGAGCACAATGCTCAGCAGATGAGGTGGGGGTGCACACTTTCACTTTCATCAGTGAAAGACAGCTACCTTCTTCATCAACAAAAATCTCCAGATCAACCAACTGATTCGTGTTGACAACATTTGATATCATTCCTGCAGGAATAGAAATAGTAAAATTGCTATTTTAGAACTTCTTTAATAAATTTCAGTATCATTGGGCTAACATCATGTCATGCAGAAATTCATATACTTATGTATACATCTGTGAAATTAGACTGGTGCACTTGAAATAAAAGCCTGAACTTTATGAACAATTGTAGCTGGGCCCTGTTGTAATAATATTTCTGTATCAGACAGGGATGAGTGTCTCCACGAAATAGAACTAGCTGCTCTTCCATCCATTCATAGGCTGTTTTGTATAAATTCTTGCTACAGATGCCCAGTGAGACAGCCTGTATATTTTACTCACCTGAGAGGAGTTTACATTTCTTTCTCATTTATCTGTAAAGAATGCACACAGCTCTATGATGAGAGAGATGAAAGGAGCTGCTGATGGGAAATTTACTGCATATCTGAAATGCATGCAGTGACCTTTGGATACATCTCTTCTTTTCTAACCAGATCAGTTTGCTCCAAGCTTGGACAGAAGTTCTCTCTTGATGAAGCAGTGAGTCTTAATGTGGGCAGAGCTTCTTGTGGACAGGGTAACACAAGGTCTCAGAGCTTGTCAGAAGCTGTCACGAGTCCATACCTAAGCTGTGTCTTGAAGCTGTCCAAAGAGAGCACAGTCTTTGGGTTGAGGGAGTCAGGTCTTTCCGTCCTGTGAGAATGAACATCGTTTTTCCATCTTTGGCAATTTTCCTTGCTCAACTTCATGTAGTTCCTGGGGGGAACTATTTCTCCAGTGGGTTGAGGTCCCTCTGTAAATCTCATACAATCTCTTCTAATTCCTCCAGTTCAATAAAATCTGGCTTATAGTAATTTAAAATTCAAAAACCTTCAAAAGCTGGGAGGGGCATGCACATCTGAAGGACATGGCAGAGTTATTACTCCTGGTAATAACTGTTGGCCAAGAGCCAAGATGACCTTTCCAACATTTCATTGCTACGCTGAGGTGTGAAAGAGCCACTCCTGCAAGACTGTTCTTGCAAAGAGTGGGAAAAACTGCCTGGGGCATAAAACCTATCATGGGGAGTGAAGGCAAGTGCTCTCCTCCAGTATCAGTGATTTTTATACCAGTGTAGGTGATATAAACTTGAGAGAGCTTTTGCCAACAGGGCTGATGGGGTGAAAAATTACACTGTGAACAGAATAGTATAGACCAGTCACAGGTTGCTGCTGTGCCCTCCTGCTTCTTTTGCTGTCTAAGGAAAATGGAATTCTAATGAACTAAATTCACTAATTCTAAGTGAACATCTTTCTGTGCCAGTCAGGGACTTCATTGAAGAGTCACACATTTATTATGTATCTTGTACAAAGTAGTAGTTAAACAAGAAAGGAGCAAGATAAAATCACAGACAACCTGGAAATCATTAAAGCATTCCAGAAAAAAATTAATTGAATACCAACACTAATATTTTTGTTTCAACACTATTAATAGTCCCAAAGTACTATTTCTGTATCATGCTATTTATTGAAATACCAGTGCTGTGTGTTTTGGTTTATTTGCAAACCTTGTGTGATCTGGATTTGAATCAAGTAAAAACCATTTCCAGTGGAGTAAGAAGTAAGATGTGCTTAGAATATTAAATTTCCACAACCATTTATATTGCATTATTTTTAATTACATTAGCTTTCTTGCCACGTCATTATTTTGCAAATATGTTTCTAAGTAAAATATGTGTAGATGTGTTTTCCCTGTTATCTTCCATCCCAAAGTGTAAGAGTGCCTTTTGGTATTTTTTGTATGCACATAACTTAACTGGGAAATTCGTTAAAACTTTGAATAATTTGAATATTGGAACCATGTGCATTCCTTGGCTACCTGAGGTTGCTTCACTCTTGCTGTTGGCATTGCTGGGTTCATGCTGTGCTGCAGATTTCACTTGGAGGGCTGTACTGACCAGGAAACTTTTATTTTCTTAAGAAAATAAGCAAATAGGACTTTAAATGAATGCAATAGGCAGGTCACCTTCACTGCTGTTGTAAAAAGCAGGTATAGTAAAAAGGCAGAAAGGCAAGTTCAGTGGGGGGAGGGGGTGATGATGTACCACAGTTAAAAATGCAGAACTTTAGAGAAAGAGATCTGATATGGACCTGGCCTCGTGATTAATCAATCTGCTGATTTCTTTTCTCAGTTGCACCAACTTTCATTGCACAGGTTTGCTACAATGGGTTTTTATTCAAATGTCATGTTTTAGGTAACATGTAGATAACATCTTTGTATGTTACCTTGTAGTAATTTAAAATGAAGAGAGAACTATAAAAGGTGAAGCTTGCTTGAGTAATGTCTACATTAAATGATTATAATTGAAAATTAAACTATTCTAGTCTATAAGAGCCACACACAGAGCTGTCAATTTAATTGCATTACTTTATTGTCCATTCAACTAGTATGTACAGTCCCTTCCAAGGAGTGACATTAATAGTGTAACTACAGTGAAAAAGGAAATAATTGCTAAGATTTGATGTGGTTTTCCTATTGATCCTTCATTAGACATTTTCAGGGGGCTGCTGCTAACCCAGGTGGAAGTTCTGGTCAGAGGAAATAAGGTGCTTAGGGTCTGGGAAATCAAAATTTTATGTAACATCCACCAAGCATAAGGAGGTTCTGAGTAACCTTTTCTCTCTGTTCCAAACAATCTAATACATGGCATTATAATGTAGAGAAAGATATAAATTGGTCCCTTAATCAGTGCTCAGCTATGATTCAAGGATTTTGATAGAAAAGTGGATATTTAGGACTCTTAAGTTGAGAACATCAAGCAGTGAGAGGCATTGTATTCCTGCAAGTGTGACATTGCCCATATTTAAAGGCAAACCTTAACTTTAATAATTGTAGAATTCTAGTGCTGCTAGTTAATTAAATATAATTGATTCCTGATGTGGGTTTTAATATAGTGATGTAAAAGTAACACCATGTTTTTTCCTGTTTTCATATGGGAGAGGATTTTGAGATGTTTTCCTTACTGAACCATTATCTGCACTTCCCTTTCCCATCCTGCACTACCCCTGGGTGCTATTTTCCTGCTGGTTATTTGGAGTTTTACTCCATTTTTGCTCAGAGTGCACTTTTCCCAGTCTTCCTTAGGCTGTGCAAGCCGGTGTTTGGCTTTTTTGTGTGCAAAGAACTGGAGAGAGTTTATCCTTCTCTGATATGGGTTGAGTATGTCTATAGGAAACATCCACAACCCTCCTGTGGGATGCACAACATCAGTGCATCACACTGGCACCATCCACATTACTCAAATGCTGTGGGATCTTGCATCCCTTTTTGTTATAAAATTGTTTTATTCATGGCTGTGTAATTAGGAAAAAAAGCCACCAAATATCTGTAATTTACCTATCAAGTAATGTGCAGTATTTGTTCCTGGATTTGGGGTTTCTCTGTATTTGTGCAAAGTAAATGAAAGTAAGTCTGTAATATCCAGCAGGGTGTTAATGCTAAATTGCTGCTTTACATGTACTGCTGGAATTTAAACACAATACAAGAACTATAACCAGAAATATGGAGGTGTGCTTGGCTTAAGCAGCAGTCTGCTAATTAGATCCATGAGCTTTTGTGTAAGCTTTTCCAGTGTTTGTTGCCTTTTACAAGGAAAATCTTTAAAACCTTCCTTCATAATCTAAGTGCTGAATGTGCCACAGAGGGTTCTGACCCAGCAGTAAAAACCACACCATAATATTTGTAATATTAAATTTACTGTGTTCAGTAACGTTTATCACTGTCACAGTGATTATCTGCCTCTAATTAGGAAAGAGCAGAGAAATATCTCAGCCCTGGTCACCACAGCAGGCGAGGGTGGGGATGGGAAGAGGTCTGGTTAACCTTGTGTCTAAACCCCAGCAGCAGAAATAACACTGCTCTGCTCAATCCATGTGGTTCTCTCCTGACACCTGCAAGAAACTCATTAACATGCATTTTTTAAATATCTGATGCAAATTACCATGAAGTGCCCTTCATCAGTTAAGAACAGCAAGTGTGTGCATCTTGTTGCTCAAGCTGTGCAACATCCTCACCCTCCAAACCTGATGTGGGATGCAGCTGGGCTTCCCAGTTGTGTGCTGGGAGATTGTCAGGTGCTCTGCACCCCCTGGTCTGGGGAGGAGCATCTTGTTTAACTCCCTGATGGGAAGAAGGATTCACAAAAATTGTGGAAAGGAAAGGGAAGAATGAAAAGATGTGTTATGACGAAGCATTGTCACATGAGGCAGTTGTCACACAAGGCAGTCACTGCATAGGACAGTCACACCCAGGGAGAAGAGGCCATGTGCACTGCCAATGACTAAGTGGAAATTTTGCATGATTTCAACCTGGTGTTCTCAAAATCAGGGACCAAAGATGTCGCTCACCCCTCTGTCCAACCTGCACATATCTGTGGATGTCCAGCCAGTATTGAGGGACACAGTGTGATGCCATTGACTTGCTAAGTAGAATTAAAAACAGCACTTTTCTTCTTTCTTTAATTTACATAAAGTTATTCCAGCACAGAAACTGTCTCTGGTTATTTTTCATTGCAGTGAGTGAGACCACTGATCAGGACACAGTCCGCCCTTCCAGGGTAGAAGGTTTTTGTAATATTTTTATACCTGAAATAACCCCAGCATCGATGCATTGGACTCAGCACATTTGTGTTTTGCCAGGATAGGTGTTTCATTGAGGGCTGGTATAAGCTGTAGCAGCAAAGCTCATTTTATGCCCCTATAAATGGCATGCACACAAGGCAGATTTGCTGCTGTGGCTTTTCATGGCTGCACTACTGTCAGCAGCCTTTTCCTAGCAGGCACCTATCTTCAATTTCCACTTTGTCCCTCAGCCCCCTGAATAACCAGAAGACTTTGGAAAATCTTGGAATAACTTGCTGAAGGCCTTTTATCCATTACTGCTGTTAAGCATTTAGTATTTAAATACCATTTTATCATCCTAATATTCTTATTGTTGCCTACACATCCTGGTGTTCCCTGGGGTCATTATGAATGTAAGCTGCTTAGGAGGGCCCTGTGTCCTTCCACTCTGCTTCCACCCTGATGCTGGTCCTGGGTGCACCACCCAACACAATGATGCTGATACATTAACAAACTCCCAGTTTAAATGTTCCCTCAGCACTGGGTAGAAAAAATGAAAAGCAAGATATATCCACCTTTTCCAATGACAGTAAAGGGATGAAATATAATTAATATTTTCCTGGAGTAGTACTGCAAGTTGCATTGCTGTATGAAAATGCTAACAAGGTTACAGTATTCCATTAGTAATGAGAATGGAATAAATTATCTCCAGATGAAATTTTTAATTGAATTGCAATCTAATCTCACTAATATATTACAATAATAAGAATATTAGGATAATAAAATATATTTAAAACCTGAGTCATCTAAATACTAAGATCTGGTGCTGGGTAAAAGGCCCATAATGTATATATGTCCCGTTGATTCTCAAAAATGGGCAAGTAATTTGCTGCTCTTTGGCTCTTTGGTGTCATAAAGCTCCTCTCTGATGTGTGCTTGAAGTGTTTGTTGACAGTTTTTAATGTTTCTTCCAACAACAGCAGTACTGGGGACCACCTTAAGTGCAGTCATTAGCTGTAATATATTTTGTATAAGTCTACCAGAATGCTCAGGTAATGGTCACATGGAAAAACCTTAGTTCCATCCCAGTTTCCTCTGGGAGAGGACTGGGTACTCAGCATCAGAGCTAAAATCCTCTGGAGTGAGGGGGTTTTGTTGGTGTTGGTGAATTAGTTAAACTTGTTTATGTGCACTGGTGACTCTCCCTGGGTGACTTACCTGAGCAGCCGGGGATGCAGTTAGCAAGCAGGTTGACTCCAGTATGATGGAGATTACTTTTGTTCACCCTGGAGATTTGATGGCTCACTTAAACAGCCCTGTCCTATGCTTTTGTAGAGCTCATACAATTCAATCACCCATCGTGCTGATTACTGGCAGGTAAAGCATTTGCTGGGAAAGCTTCAGGTAGGAAAAATATCACACTGGCCCTTGAACCTGCTTTGTGTTAGGTGCCTTGTCAGCTTCTTCTTAGCAGAAATGCAGCTGCCTTTGAAGTCAGTCATTTTATATGTGAGATATATAATATTTTATATTTATGTAAGTCCTGAAATGGACTTTCCTGCTTGACTTCAGTAGGAGTAAAGGACACACTTTAACTGCATTCCTCAGGGAATTCGAGGACAATATACTGTGCTAATAGCACAGCATGGAGAATATTGGTCTCTTCCCACCCTCCGCCTTCCTTCTTCACATTTTGCCTTCTTATTGTAACCAAATAAACCATCTTCCATTGAGTAATCCAGGAAAACAAGAAAAACTGTTAATCATTTGACTTTTCCAGTGCTATGAGGTTCAGTCCTTAGGCCAAGAAGCACAAAAACCTTCTGTTGCCACAATCTGTTATAAAATTTATTGTGCCTTAATTGATCTTTAATCGTCCCAGCTTGTTAGTGCTTATTTACTGCTGAGTAACTCATACTCCAGAACCCATAGAAATAAAACCTATTCCAGGAGAGAAATTGCTGACTGAAGACTCCTGCTCCCAGTCATAGGAGAAGCAGCACACTCAGAATCCCGTTAGATGAAAGCCTGTGAAGGAAGAGCCAGCCTTCTGTGAATAGAAAGATAAAGTGCAGTCATAATTTAAGCCGTTTGATATAGTAAACAGTTAGAATGTGTTTTGCAAATTCCTTACTGTAGGAGTGAATCGCTCCCAATTCAGTCATTGCACAAATAGGCAAAGCAAAAGTGTTTATTGTGCATTTCCATCTGGGAATTGAACAGGTTTAGGGGGAAGTGTCTAAAGTGTGTGTGCTTTAGGAGTGTGCAACCATGTGTGCATCTATAGATACAGGAATTCACATGTTCATATAGTGGGAACATCAGAGGCTACCAGTTCAAGAACTTGAAAATCATCGTATGCCAGATTTACAGTTAGAAATAAGTAAAATAAATTTAATTGTGAGCAGTGGAAATAGCTCCAACCCCCTGGTCACTGACAGATTTTGAATACCTGTTGAGATCACTGAAGCTGCCTCTGTTGGAAGTGCAGGAGGCTGTAGGATCCAAGAGGAGAGCAGTGGGTCCTGTGGTCCAGCTGCCTCCTCAATGGTCACAGAATTGCAGAATGGTTTGGGGTGGAGGGGAACTTAAAGCTCATCTTGTTCCAAACCCCTGCCATGGACATGGACCTGGCTGCACCAAGCCCTGGCCAACTTGGCCTTGAACACTTCCAGGGATGGGGCAGCCACAGCTTCTCTGGGCAGCCTGTGCCAGGGCAGCCTGTGCCAGGGCCTCCCCACCCTCACAAGGAAGAATTTCTTCTAAATTTCTCAATAATACCTAAACCCACCCTCCTCCAGTTTAAAGCCATTCCCCCTTACCCTGTCACTCCATGCCTTTGTCCAAAGTCCCTCTCCAGCTCTCTTGTATCTCCCTCTAGGCACTGGAAGGGGCTCTAAGATCTTCCTGGAGCCTTCTCCTCTCCAGGTTAAAGAACCCCAACTCTCTCAGCCTGTGGTGAGTTTAGTGGAATGAACAGAGTGTTGGTCACGGGGAGAAGAGATGCAAATGTTGAGATGGGAGGAGCGGACTTCTTAGGAGGTGAATAGGGACAAGGCTTTGTAATTGTAACATGGCAAACATGCCCATGAAAGGGCAAATGAGGCAAGAAAAGAGGAGAGTTTGGGGAAAAGATGAAGCTTTCCACTCCTGCCAAACCCCTGTGGGGCTCTGGGTACCCATGTGCCTTGTGCATGAGGCTGGGAGCAGAATCCACTCAGTGCTTCACATGGAGACTTTCTTTCCAGTCCCACTTTTGCCAATCCAAATCCATTGGCACTGAAATGCTCCATGCGAGGAACCTGCTGAAAATTTTTTATTTCCTTTTTGGAAATTGCATTAAGAATTGCTCAGCAGCTTTTGGTAACAAGATTAGAAAAATGCCCAGTGTTTAGTCCCTGCTACAGAAAAAAAGAAATTATTACTACTACAGTGTAAAAGTTTAATACTGGATGTTTTTCAGTACTGGATTTAAACCTGGCACTTTGGCTGCATTTGGAGTCAGGTATCTCACTTCAGCTTAAAGCTGGATTTAGAAATGAGCTGAAGGGATGCACTTTTGTGCTGTCCTGATGTCCTCAGTCTGCACTGCATAAACAGTGCCAGCCCTGCCAGCTGGAGAGCCTGACCTTTAGGATTACAATTAACTCCTTGACCTTCTGTCTTTTATTTCAGCTTTTCTGGTGAGCAAAAAGTTTAAAGGTTTTAATTTGTAAAAAGCCTGGAAGCTAAGGAACACAACAGGGAAGAAAAGAAGGAATTGTGGCTTTGTCCTCTGAGGGGGAGGCTGACCCTTGTATGCTATCAAATTTAGTCCTAAATATATTTTACCTTTATTTAAAAATGCCCTTCAGCTGGCACAGGAGCTTCTCATGCCCTGAGCTAATGCATTCAACAACACGGGTTGTTCAAGGTGAGAATTGAATCTTGTTGCCCCTTGACAGAGATGGAATAATAGTGTAATGCAACAGAACATATTTGAAATGCTAATACTTGCCACCTGCAACTTAATTTTATTTTTTTTCTTATTGCTTTTTTCATGACATTTCACAGTCCCATAGTCTCAGTAGATGGATCTGCATCATAAAAATGACACAGCGATGATTTAAGGAGGATAGTCAGTCTGAGTGAAACGGATGGCGTGCTTTAAGAGTGTCAGTTTAGCACCTATTACATAGGGTCAATGTTCATTTTCAATACATCATTAAAGCATCCTGCTAAATCACTCAGAAAATGTTCACGTTCTCCTTTTTGAGCCACCATGTTAGATTACAGGGATAATGAAGTGTAACTGCACATAAATGGCAGTATTGCACAAGCATATTTTATTGTTTTCAGGGCCACTGTTTTAGGTTGTTCTGAGTATGAAACATTAAAAAATCCACAATGAAATAATGAGTACCTTCTTAGGTAGTTAAAATAGTTCCCATACTTACGTTTGCAGTCAGCTACCAGCTCCATCAAATTTGATAATCTAGTGAAGTCATTTTCCCACTCTATCAGTTTTACAATATACAGTGTTCACTAAACTAATATCAATAAAAACTACCCACAGCCTAGTAGCTAGTTCTTAAATTACATTACAGAAGATGTATTTCTGTTATTTTGAGAAGAACCTGGGAAGCCCAGTTATTTCAATAGAAGTCACTTTGCCAAGGTCATTTCAAAGTCAGGGTGATCTTTGCTGTCTCCAGGTGGTATTATCAGAGCAGAGGCTCAGTGATACCTCTGTCAAAATTTGATTATCAGGGTAAATGTAAAAGTCAAGCTGTGGAAAACAGGAATCATGACTTACAGGTATAAAATGTTAAATCTTTCAATAAGTCATTGTAATTTTTCCCTAATGCTGACCCTTTCCATCATACATGCTGACAAACACTTGGTATGAACCTGAATTCCATGGATAGCATATACAAATGCTGAAAATATTTACTTCTGTTGTACTGAAACAGGAGTACAAACCTGGCATCACCCTAGCAGGGAGGAAAAAAGTCAGCTCCCCTCAGGGCTATAAAATATTTATTTACTTTTATTGCATTTTGTAATGGAAAACATGGGGTTTATTTACAGAAAGGTGATGTAAGTATGTCCTGAGGCACCTGTTTTTCATCCCACCTAATCCAGGACATCTGACTGAAGGCTTGAATTAACACCTTGCTTACCTTGGGCTTTCACTGCCTCCACAAGTCAGAGATGGGTACCTCCAACTTTTTCTGTGCTCATTATGGAGGACACCTCCAGTTTCAAAATCCTGACTTGTAGATCACGTCTGTTAGGAGCCACCTACTCAGTTGTTTTGGATAGTGTCATTTTGGTGTATAAATGATGACAAATGAAGGCAGAGTGAGCCAGGATATGGAAAAGGGAGTTTTGAGGATATTGTTGTGGGGAGCTGCAGGAGCAGGCTGAGGAAGAGGTGGGAGCTGCAGACTTGGACAACATCTGGCTGATGGTTGGGCTGTATTTTCAGGAGAGCATGGTTTCGCCCAGTTTTTTCTGGTTGTTTCTTTTCTTACATAGGAAGTTCAGTTGTGAGGGTCATATAGTTTTTCTAATGTTGTTCTCCTGCAGTCTAGGTGAATGCAGAGATCCTCTTTGTCTGCAGACAGAAAGGGCCCACACAGGCAGAGCCATGAGAGGCTTTGTGGGGAGTAGGAATCATGATGGGAAAGGCTCCAGGGTGGATGTGGAGCAGATGAATGGAGTTGAAGGTGGCACTGATCATTGTGACATGGAGCTGGAGAGGGTGGAGGAGCCTTCCTAGTCAGCTAATGATGCAGGCATTACAGGATTTTTAATGCTTCAGTTGGGAAATTCCTACCATTACCAAGACATTCGTCTTAATGACAAGCTTACTTTAGAAAACGTTCAAAGCTAATAACTATACTCAATAATGATAGTGAATGTTATTGAGTTTTCCCCATTCACCTGTAAAGGATTGTAAAAGACTTCTGCCCTACTGCCAATAAAGTCTTCAGCAAGCCATGTCCTCCGCTGCTCAGCTGCTCCAGACCCTTTCTCCCTGGACTTGCAGGGAAATGTTACTTGGGAAGCTGCTGCTTTGCAAAGCAAGGAATAGTTTTGCAAAGAAAGGGTACTTGAGGAAATGCTTTTTCCCAGTACAAGTGAAACAAGTGTGATCTGCAATGGGAACTTCTTATGTGAAGAGGGTCGTATTCCTGATCTTTGCTCCCAAGAGCTGTGGGTATTTAAGCATATGGTATTCTTTCATTTTCCATCCTTTCAGGAAGGGTATTATGGTTCTTCCATTCTTTTACTAGGATCAGGTTACAGGAATGGTTCAAGGTTGGCACAAGTCCCCTGTCCCCTCTTTCCTCCACCTTCTGATCTGTGTGGAATAAGTCCTGAAGCATGAAGTGGGGTTGGGGAGCTCCCTGCAGTCCTTCATTTAGGTCTAAGGAAGGACATTACATTTGCATTTGTAGAGTAAATTATTTTCCACAAAGTCAGTAGAAGGGAGTTCCCTGAGCTGTGGAATTTGATCCTGATTCAGAGACAATTTCTTGTCTTTTCAGTTTATTTTCTAGCTTTCCCTTAGAAAAGAAGGCAGTCAGTGCTCCTTCCATATTCTTGACTTCAGTTAATTGCCTGAAAAATATTTTTGAAGGTCTGTTTGTTTTATTTTGTGAAGCTGCTCTGGGTTCTGAAGTCTGACCATATTTTCTTATTATAGCACTCTCACTCCTTGGAAGTGTGGCAGTATATCAGTATTATCAGGTCTCCAATTCTTTCACTTTTTGAAAGCCTCAGTGGGCAGTTTCAGTATTTTCCTCATAAGTTAAGAGGAAATGTCTTTTATTTATGTCCTACCCTCAACCTTTCTGGTCTTGGGCTGGTTCTGAGGCTGTAGGATCTGTTTGACAGAGCAGTGACACTGCTCCTTGCCGTGACTATGTAGAGAGCAATCAAAAAGAGAAGTCACAAGGTTTTGTTTGGGTTTTTATGGCATAAGAGCTTTGCTATGACTTTCTTGCTGTGCACTAACTGGTGGTCTTACAGGTTTCTGTTCAAAATAGATGAATAAATTAACCCTCACGTCCTTCTGAGAATTGTACAAGTGCCTCAGTCAGCAGCTGCTCCTGCCATGGAGTCAGTGCTTGTTGGGGGCTGGGGCTGGTTATTTCACCTTTGCCTGCGCTGAGCAGCACCTGATTTCTGCACCTGCAGCTTCTTTGTCACACAAGACTTCTAGAAGACAGCTCTAGTCTTCCTCATGGTTTAATCTATGGCCACTTTTCAGGAAACCACTTGACCTCAGTGACCTCGAGTTGTTCATGGAAAGGGTTGTCAAGCCCTGGAATAGGCTGCCCAGGAAAGTGGTGGGGTCACCATTCCTGAAAGGGTTCAAAAAACATGTGAATAGGGTGGACATGGTTTAGTGGTAAATATTGTAGTGGTGCTGGGTTGACATTTGGACTTGATGATCTCTGAGGTCTTTTCCAATCTTAACAATTCTATGATTCTAGACCTTAGTGGTTTTCTGTTGCATGGAGAAGGGACATCACTTGGCCCAAGTCGAGCAAGTCCAGCTCCACATTTCTCCCCACAACCTCATGGATGGCTGTCCCCAGGACAGCACTGGCCATGGCTCAATTAATGATTTATGATCATGGTCCCAAGGGAGCTGCAGCACCTCTGTGGAAATTGGCACAGCCATGAGGGTGTACACAGAGGCAGCCCTGTCCCAGAAAACTGGTCGTTGAAGCACCTAGGGCACAGGACCTCCTGTGATAAATACAGACAAAGAATTTTAAGTATTACCGTGAGACTTACTATACCACCTGATTTAAGTATTCTGGCATTTTACTGACAGGTCAAAGACAAAAGGTATTCTGTAAAGCAGCACTGCACTTGCTCAGAAATGCTGCAGCTGAAGTTTTTTGAAGGATTGTTATTCAGCATGCTGTAGGCAACACTGTATACACATCATATGCTCTAGCAGTAGCTCTCAAACATTTCCAAACCTTTGAACCAATAGTTTATATGATGCATCTTGTTATTTCTGTGGATAAGCTTGTTCCACAAATGATCTTGAGGTGAATTAGTCATATAAAACCACTGTACCTTATTTAGTAGGAACAAAGGAGCCTGAGCATTGGCATAATTTCATTGTAGAGGCTCAGACATGATCTGATGGTGTGGAAAAAGTAGCCCTTGTACCTGTGGATGACCACAGCTCTTCTCCAGTGAAGCCCAACCCAACCAAAATGCTCTGGCCTGATTCATATACATCCCTGCATCTGAATGTTACACCACTGTAAAACAAGATACTAGGGGATAAAACTTTAAAGGTTGGTCATAAAAAAGGTTATAAATGGGGATATACAAAAGGCTGATGGGAAACTTCATTTATTTCCTTGAGTTACGGATGACCCCATAACTCATGAGTGTTAGAGTGAGGCGGAGTTGTGAAAGTCATGAAAGGTCATCAATAACAAGTGGAAATAAATGAGTTAGTCTATTGTATTTTCTATTTGTGTGCATCACTCAGTGATAAATGTGACACCAATATTGGGATGATGAGGCTGGGAGGGAGCCCAGGAGGAGCAGAGCACCCCACAGTACTGCTGCTGGGACCCCACACTCCCTAGGACACCAGACCATCTTCTCAATGAGAACTAGGGAGAAAGAAAAGCTTCTAGCTGAAGTAGAAAATAGGCAGGAAAGGTGCCAGCACAGCAAAGAAGGTGATTTGTTGTTCTTGTCCCATAGACAATATTGCCATGGGGTGTCACATCCTGTTTTTCTCTTGGAAGGAGGAGCTTGTTTTCAGAGCACATAGAAAAGCCAAGCAAGGATCAAAAGACTCCAGCAATACCAGCTCAGATGACTTGTAGTGTAATGGAACAGCATGAAGGTGCAGAATGTCTTCAGCTGATATTTCATGTGGTGTTAGGCTGTTAGTTCAGTGGGTGTGTATTTTAGCCCAGCCCCCAGTCTCCTCTGAGGCTGTTTTTTTAGGTTCAGTGGTAACTGTCCCCACTCTGCCCTTCTGCAAACCCCCACAGGAGCCGTGGCCAAAACAGGGCATGACGATCACTGAGAACTCACACCTTGCTCACATTTCAAGAGGAGCAATCCAAGGAGGCAGCTGTGTGTACATTGCTCTTCCACCCATAATGGGATTATAAAGTAATCTCAGAGAGGCTGGAAAAGTAACCTTGGGAAATAAGGCATGCGTCTGCTTCTGGTTCAGATACGCTGTGTAACTGCAGCTAAATAACGTCTGTCTCTGCTTCACCTCACCATCTGTAAAGCAAGGATTTTTACATTCTTTCCATAAAGGAATATTACTGGGGAGAGGGAAAAAAAAACCAGCTATGAATTGTGCAGATATTCTTGTCCTGGTGAGCCAGCCACAGAGCAGTACTCAAATGGAAAGTCACTAGAGGTAACTAAAGAAGCAGTATTTTGATGAGTCAGTTAAAGAGCCAACACTCTTCCTTGCTGACAGAGTATTGAACTTCAAAATTTGGTTAGAAGGCACTGTTTTGCTGACAGTGCTGTCTTTCAAAGGACATGCAAAATCAACGCCTGACCATCTGTAGTCATTTAAGATTCACCCATAAAATTTTTTGTAATAGAAAGGTTGTTAACCTTGACATCCTGGACAAATGCCAGCTTCTTCCACTTGGTGTCAATCATCAAGCATAAACAACTCACGTCCTTTTCTCTCATGAAATACTCTTTTGAGTTCTTGGACACTGGAGGCTGTTCATGCCTTGAGCAAGTGCAGGTTTGTGTCTCCCACTGCAAGTTGCAGCAAACCATAAGATTCAGTGATATAATCCACATAGGCCTGAAGTGTCCCCAAAACTGTGTCTCCAAGAGACTGTCCCATGCAGGTTTCTCCTGTCCTGCACAAATAGTGCTCTGGTAGGTGTGGCAGCCAGACTTCTCCTTGGTGTGGTCTTCAAGCATGTACCGGGCTGATGTGCCTTACATTAATGGGAGATTAGGAACAAGGGATCTCTGCTTTTTACCAACCTCTGTAACCCTGCAGCAGATAAGGATGCTTTACCCTCAAACACGCAACAAATTCCAGTGAGTAGTTTACTCCCTCAGGTATTGCTAAGAGAAGAAGGTAGGAAAAAGTAGATTAACCAAGTGTCCACACCACAGTAGGCAGCATCACAAAAGATCAGCGTTTCTGTGCGTCTCTGCATGAAAATATTGGGGAGCATTGTTGGCTCTGTGTTAGTGTCCTTGGCTTTTCTCCTTCCTTCAAACACTTCTTCCCATAAGTTGAGAATAGAGGCCCCATTCAGCCTGAAAGGAGCAGTTCTGCTGCAGTTTATGAATGTTTTGTTTGCTTAAACATCTGAAATATATTACTCTGAATCATTAAGAGCCTTTTTTCACAGTATGTCCCTGACTTCATCCTTGATGTTTCCTATATCCACATTGGTTTTGATTTACACTGAGTTTTGCTGATTTGCAGTGCATCAAGTGAGACAGTCCTATCTTCAGCAAGGGGATTTAAAATTACAGGAACAGCTTTAGTTGGAGCAAAGAAAACGGATGCTTGTGGAAGTCAGCCCTTGGTGCACACCTTGAGGTACCACTGATGCTTTTCATTTTCAGGAATAGGTACAGGCTTCATCCTACACTTTTGTTCCAACCTATCTGGTGAGGTTTATCAAGCATTACCACAACCCTGCTGTGCTGTGAGCCTGTGTAATCCAAGCACTGCTTTGCAGAATATCTGAGGGATTTTTCCTGAAAATTTCATCTTGCCCATGGTTGGAGGTGAAGTTTGCCTGACTCATGGCAGGAGCACTGGCATCTCCTTCTTATAATGAAATTGGGGTGGAAAATGACACCCTTCTTGATCTGACCTGGACTAAAAAGTGTCTCTCAGCTTTTAGCAGTAGTTGGAGACACTTTCCCAAAAAGGATGCCCTTTTTGTAGGATTGGAGGCATTCTTTTCAATTCCATGTGTTGGCATTTTGCTGCCTTGCTCAATGAAGTGTTAGTAAGAGGGAGAAAATAGCAGGAAAGATAGAGAAATTAGGGTTTTAGCAAAAGATGAAGCATAAGACAAATGAGAGAATATTCATGTCACCTGTTTAAATAGCATAATCTAGCTAATGCTTATTAAATCCCTTCCGTCCAGAATTATTGACAGGAACACTCCATGTGTTCCACTGACAGGAGCATTCACTCATTCACCTGGGGTCTTGCCAGAGACAGAGAAATCCCAAATACTGGTAGCTGAGTTGGTCACCAGAGTAAAAAGACACAAAATCAAAATTCAGAAAGAAGAAACAATTTTTCCCAAACTAGTTTGTGACTTTTTGGCGTTTGTCAGTACAGCTCAGGAGTAGGGAGACAAGGTTTGCTCTGCTCAACACAAGCCGTTCTCCCTAACTATGCCTTGATTTCCCATTCTGTCTTCTGGCTTTGTTTCATATTTTCATTGCAGCTCTCTAGGGCATGAACTGCATTTCTAAAATATTTTTAATATATTTTTGAACACAGCTTTGCCCTGTGAAGCCCTGGCCATGGTTGGGCCCTTTAGATGTCTGTGGCTCACATGTAGAATCCAAACCAAACCTTGTGCGGCACTGTGACAGCATTGGGAGTAATGAAATAATAGCTCCATAAATTACCATTAATTGTTTACCCAAATTAATAATAATACAGTTGAGCCAATTAAAAATGTAGAATTTGATTACTTTGAAGGGGTATAAGCCACAAAGGACTATACATCAATTAAAATACAGCAGAAGGCTTTTCACTGCATGCCCTGCAGGTATGTGTTATATCTTAGTGAATGAACGTCGTGTTGTGTTTGTGAAAATCATTTCATTAGCAAAGCCATGATATACAGAATGGATGATAAATACTGGCATCTACAAGTCAACCACTGATCTTATTAATACTTGTATTGGCTGAGGGGTTTGCATTGGAAATTTTTAACTTTGGCAATACCATTGTGAGCAGTAACTACAATTTAGTGTTTATTTCAGTAGTTTGCTTGTCACCAAGGTTTAACTTCAATAAGATATTTCAAAAGCTATTGAGCCATCAGGGCTGATGTTTTGGCTCCTTATGATGTACTAATTTGTATCTGACCTTTGGTGAGTAAATAAATATATTGTGGATGTTGTTTCTGTGTCTCTTCATAAAGGAGACCCAGAGGAAAACCTGGTTGGAGCAGGTGAGGAAGGCTTGTGTTCAGGCAGAAATCATCTCTGAGGATGGACACCATTTAACTGTTTCTGTGGTATGGTTGTTGTGATGTGCACATGGTCATGCACTCTGAAAGGATTTCTGGGCTCTTCTTCACATTAAGCATATATTATTTCTTGGGAAAGCAGAGCATCTGGCCGACAATATTTGTGATGAGTGCTGTGCTAAAGATCTTAAAAAGAAACTGTCTCCAGACTCTTGATGTGATGAATACTGTTATTTGTGGTGTTTGGCATATGGTGGCTATGCTGGCAAATAATTTAGCATTAAACAGTCTTTCATTTGGCCCATTGGGTTTCTGGTGTGTTTTAAATTAAATGTATATTTAAAGATTGTGTTTTTATTTAATTTATAGACTTAATCAACAGTAATTCATTATATATAGTGCACTGTGCTTTCCTCAAATGTTCAGTTCGTTGAGCTGGTTTTAATTTGTGATCATTACATGTAAACAAGGCCTGTATCTACTGCAATTGGCCTAAAAAGTCAATATTATCAGCCCTCACCAAAACAGTGAAATCTAGGATCCTATTCTTTCAGTACAAGAGAAATCTCTGTGCTGTGGTCTTTAATCACTTGTATCAGGAGAAGGTGGTGGGTAGTACAGAGCCATTTAATGTCACACACAAAGAGATAACGAGATATAATTGATGACAACTGAGAAGGAAACAATTAAAATATAGGAAAAAATTAAAAGACCATTTTAATAGGAAGAAGGAATGGAAATGTGGCCATTAGAGAGAAGCTGTAGCTGCCCAGTCACTGGAAATGTTCAGGACCAAGTTGGATGGAGCTTAGAGCGAGCTGGTCTGGTGAAAGGTGCAGGGAGGATGGAACTGGATGCTCTTTGAGATCTCTTCCAACCCAAACCATTCTATGGTTCTGTGGTTCTATGATTTTAAATACTGGATGGTTGGAAGAGTTGATGTTCAACACATGTTGATGTTCAACACATGTTGAAGCAGGCTGGTGGTCTGGAGAGCAAAGGTGGTCTGAGCACTGGGGGGGTTTGGCACAGCACAAGTGCGGCCAAGTTCTGAGATGCAAACTCAGGTGCAGATTGCACAGACTCAGGGAAAAGCTTCTCTGGTTTTGGCAGAGAAATTCCTTTGTTGAGAAGTGGTGGGGGCTGTCCCTGCAGAGGCAGGAGCAGGACCAGGCCATGCTTTGTTCCATCAGCCTCTGCTGGACCTGGGAGGCATCAAATCCAGAGGTGATGCAAGAGCTCTGCTGTGGCTCTGGGGAAGGGAGATGGGCACCAGCTGTCCGTGGGATGACTGGTGAGGGCTGTCAGTCACACTTGCAGTCAGTGAGGTGGGGTGACTGAAGCTCAGCAGGAATGGGAGATTTTGGACAGGTCAGAGCTGGGAGCATGCTGAGCAGAAATGAGGCAGAAGGGCTAAAAAGTTCTTTATGGCAAATAATCCCTCTCTGAGGCCACATAACTCAGCTAAAGCAAACATGTCAAAGGTGCTTGCGAGCATTTCTGAAGGCTATTTAATGGTGAAGGGTGTTACAGAAAAATCCAGGGAGCAATGAATCATTTCTGCCTTCAGAGCTGCATTTGAATAGTTGAAAATAAGGTTGAGGCTATAAGATAAGAAAAATAAAATTGTTGAATAGCTGCTCTCTAACTAAGTCCTGTCTGTTCTGTGCAAACCTGGTGTACGCCAGCAGAATGAGAAGGGTGCTGGGCAAGTCAGGTGATGGAGGCTGTCACTGCTCCCCGCTCCTGCAGCCGCTTCCCATCACAATCAGAATGCTCTTCAGTGCCAAGGGGTTTTATGTGACATAAGACTTATAAGCCTGAATGATAAAGAACAGCTTCCATAAATCATTTTGCTCTGCAGATGTAAAAGTTTCAAGATGCTGGTGTCAGGTTGGTACACAAAGTACAGCTGGCCACATTTGGCAGCATACCTTGCTTTTCAATATGCTTTTTAATAAGGTAGTCCAGGTGATTTGTTTTTCCTGTTACTTTCAAGGATGCAGCATTTATAGGGTTTTTTTACTGGAATTCAAGTTTCTTGCAGCAGAGGCTTCAAATCTCAGCTTCAAAGTATTTTTGTGTAATTAAATTTCAGTTTTATATGTGGATTTTATCTGTGAACCTCAGAGGGGCTTTAATAAGAAATCCAACATGCTTGTGGGTATTTATGTGACCCCTATTATCATGGTTCCAAGAAATCTTTTCAGACAACTTATTCCCAGAATGTCCTGGAGAGGTTTCATATGGGGGAAATTGAGGCAGAGTAGGGTTTAACCATCTAGACAAAGATTAAATCTGCTTCTCCTGCTGTGACTACAGCTTGACACTCTCTCTGGAGCTCTCTGCAGAGATTTCTGCTTCACTGAAGAAGCCACTTTGGTGGCTGTACTTACCCATTCCTTAATGGTCCCTTCCAAACCTTTTGTTGTCCATTTTGATTCCAAATCTTGTCCCAAGGTCCCAACTGCCTGCCCAGCTTTGCACTGAGTTCTGATGAATTACCCAGTTAAAGGGTCTTCTCTGCAGGGGTTTCTGCAGAGGAGGGTTTAAGAAGGACAAAACCTGCCCACAAAAAACAATGTTGTGTTTCCTGCTGATAGCAGGAAAACAGGGATTTTCTTTAGGAACTGTACTTTGCTTTCTGCTTTCCCTGCATCATCATCCTCTCCAGAAAGGAATGTTTTACCTGTTTTTTTGCTGTTCCTCCTCATATTCCTGACTTTCTCCTAAACTTCAGTCATGTAGTTCTGAATAAGGGAAGGACATGGTGAGAGTGCTGATGCCAAAGTTTTTACCAACTAAAGTGTTTTGAAAATGCAAGATGTTAGCTGGATAAATGTTGCTGCAGAGCAACTTTTCTGTAACCTTGAGGGGTCCCCACTAGCCAAATTTGTGCTGTTTGTGCCATCTCCAGATTGATACATCATTGCAGCACACATCAGACTGGTCACCTTCTGGGGCAGGACCAGCGGCACCTCAGGATGAGAAGAAATACACAGATGGTGTATTTCACACAGAAGAAATCACAGATGGTTTGGGTTGGAAGGGTTCTCAAAGATCACCCAGTTCCAACCCCATTGCTGTGGGCAGGGGCACCTTCCACTAGACCAGGTTACTCCAAGCCCCATCCAACCTGAAGTATGTCGGGTGGTGTCTTGGAACTGGCATGAGCACAGGAGAGCAGAGTCCTTGCATTTCTTAAGCATCCTGAACGTAGCTATAGTCAGGAAAGATGCAAAATCCAGATAATCACTGTAGCTAAATTTGCAGTCATCCATAGAAAGCAATGAAAGCTCCATGAAAAGCATTACTAATGCTTATTTACAACTCCAAAGGTGTGCTCTCCCTGATTTGGTTGTTTATGAGCGCAGTAAAGGTGGGGATGTGAAATAAATATGCATAATTGATTTTGAACGCTTGGGACTTTTTTTTTACAAACACTTAATCAGAGGTTTAGAAGAAGTGCAAGGTTAGTTTCTAGAATCCTTGTTTCCTGGTTCATCTATTTTTTCTGTACATCACATTCATTTCATAATGCTGGCCAGGAACTCAAAGGAAAATGGTCAGAGAGTGAAAGATTAGAGCAGTTTGATAAGGCTATTTTTGATTACTCAGGGGTTTTAAATTATATGTGAATGTTTCTTGAACCCCAAATATCCCCTGGCCTGACTTGTCTCTATATTTGAAGTAATTTTTGTACACATCTTAGTGGTTCCCACGAGTCATGTTGAACTTAATGTTCTGACAGTATTTCCATGATAAACCCTAGGGGTTTGTAGAGCATCCATAAAAATTCAGTCCAGGGAGAAACTTGGCATGCCACATCCTCCTCCAGAAGCTATCTTCTTCTGCCTTAAATCAGGTATAAATCAGTTCAGCTGTTGTAACTTTGAAAAGTTACAAAAGTAAGTTTAGTGGTTTCGTATGGGTTTTCTGCTGAAACTCTGAAATACTGTAGTTTAAATATAGATAGTGGCTGTTCAAAGTCTTGCTGTTTTGACAGAACCTGCCTGTGCTAAAGAGTTCCCAGTCTCAAAGCTAAGGAATTTCTGGATTTGGAGAAACTTTTTAACTCATAAAAATGCTGAATTAAACCTTTTAAAAGAGACAAATGTTGCTTTTGTGGCAATGAAACAACTGATGCTAATTGTGTCTGAGTTCCAGTAGGATAGAAAATGTGAAACTCTGCAGCTGCAACACTTCACATCTGTCCCCAAAAACTCATAATGTTCTTTATTTTTTGGTGGGGTTAGTGAGAGGTTTTAATTCTGCTCTCCTACAGTTATTTGGAAAGAGGCAGAGGAGGGCCTTGTAGTGTGATTTGGACTGTTTTTAAGAAAAAGAAACAAGTCTTTTGAGTCTCATGTTAAACTTGTGTGATCAGGTCACCCAGAGAAGCTGTGGCTGCCCCATCCCTGGAAATGTTCAAGGCCAGGTTGGACAGGGCTTGAAACAACCGGGTCTGGAGGAAGCTGTCCCTGCCCAGGGCAGGGAGGGTGGAATGAGATGAACTTTAAAGTCCCTTCCAACCAAAACCATTCTGTGATTCTGTGACTCCCTGAAGGAATTCTGAGAGCCAGTTAGACCATTAGCAATTTTACTTTTCAGATTAATAAAGTGGCTGGGGAAATGCATGGCTGCTGCAATCTCAGCAGGACACTCTTGGTACAACATGGGAATATTTTATCAGAAATTAATCATATCAACATTGCTCTCAATCTGTGGGAAATAGGAATTTAAAATAAAAACAAATGTTTTTATGTAAACTTTTTTCTAAAATAGACTACTTATGCCTATTTACATAATGAATCCATCACTACTCTCAGGAGATTAGATAATTAAGCACTGAACAACTTATATTTATTCATGTACTTCCAAGAATGAATTAATTATCCCTTCCTGCACAAACTCAATGTTCTCCCTCTGATTAGTAGCAGGAGGACAGTGATAAGATTTTGTGATGGAAAGTGTGTTGCTTGTTTCCTTTAAAAAAAAAAAAAAGGAAAATAAATTGATCTTTAGGATAAAGTACATAAAAAAGCTGTGTTTGGTTCAAAGTCAATATAAACCATTTTTAGTAAATTTATTAGCAATGTGAATATGCTTGATACAAATTCATATGGGAGAGCTGGACTTCTTTTCTTAAATATGTATCATTTTGGGAGGACTTTGTGTATAATTTAGATAATTGTTTAAGCAGTTGTTTGAACAGAGTTTGGCTTTCCAGATGTGACATTTCCAGTGCAGATGGCTCGGAATTACTCACCTGAAGATTCTCCCTAGTCAGTTCTTGGGAGCAGATCAGCAAGCCAGGCAGGGTCCCAAGTGGGCTCAGAAGGGGATTGTGGCACCCTCTCAGACATGGCACCAGCCTCCAGATCTGAGGTTCAGGAGATCTGAATTGATCTTCAGATGCTCTCAAACCCAACTGCTGGAAATGATGCTCAACTTCCCTTGGGGCATTCCTTCATTCTTCTGGAGGGGAACATGCAGGTATTTCACAGAAGCAGGACAATGTGGTTTCTCTGAAGTTCTAATCCCCTTAGAAGCTGGCCCAAACTCTGACATTTAATATTTTTTTCAAGTTATGCTTTATTTTCTGTGGCATATTGTCATTATATAAATAATGAACTGCTCTGTGTGAAGGGGTTGACAAGATGAGTTTTGAAGATCTATTCCAATGCAAACCATTCTATGAAATGTCATCCATAGCATTTTATGGACACAGTTGCTGAAGAAAAGCAAAAGGTATCATAATACTTATTTATTTCAATAGCTGTTTTTCTCTTACATTTGTTCAAAGTCACGGTGACATCGGCTAGATAGGGATGAGAGGCAGTGTCTTTACCACCACACCAGAGCTGAGTGTCATGGGGACTTGCACACATTTATTTTGAATTCCACAACAAGACGGGGTTCAGCTTCAAATGTAAGGCTGGGATCTACCTCGGGGAGTCAGAGCCTGTGGCCATCAAGAGTAATGACAGAAGAGTGCTTCAGGTAGTAAATTCTGCTAGATATATAATTATGCCTTTTTATGACTTAAAAAACAGCATTAGTAATTTAGTAGAGAATTTACAATAAAATGTTTTCTGAAGTAGTCCACAAAAAGTCCTGTTCTTACATTAAGAACATCAATTATTGCAGTTAAAAATAAAGCTGAGATATGAACATTTCTAGTCAGCTTTAGAAATCATTTTCTTGTTCACATTAATTAAGCTTGCAGTCCTTAGAGGTATGTCTTTTTGAGGGACACCAAGCTCCTGAGATTTCCCTCAGTGGCAGCTGGGCAGTGATGGGTCACACCAAGGGTAGCCAGAGGCAGAGCCAGCTCCTGGTGGTGTTTTTCACAGGTTATGAAGCCAGAAACCTCATCCCAGTCACCTGCAATGAACTGATGTGGGAGCTGTAGGAATTCTCTGGGTTCATTAATTGTGAACTACTTTAATCATGTTCATTAACAACTCTAAGGTCGTTAATTAATAACATAAACAATTCAAGTAGCATGACTGGCTTTCCTCTAATCCTAAATTGGCATTCAGAAAATTGAGTTTTTTTCGCTGGGTGATGGATAATCCTTTCACCTGACTCTGGGCAGGTGAGGTGTTAAATGTGTCTGGGTAAGACCAGCTTGCTGAACCTTAATAACCAGAAAAATGTGATGGCATGGCAGTGTTTCTTCTGGAGATAGTCCTAAAAGCAGCCAGTGGGAGAGGTTTACAACGGCATGCAAACCCAGGGTAATTTGTGTACTGAGACTGTTACTAATTCATTTATTTGGTCTGTAGAGTAGGGTAGAAACTAAATCAAATCCTAATATGAGTAATTTATAAGCATATTATACAATGTTCTACAGATTCAGACCCAATGTGAATTGCCCTTCATTGCTTTTAGCCTCTCCCTGCTGTGACTAACCAGATGACATCCCATGCCAGTGTGTCCCCAGCAGTATCACAGTCCCTCCGTGGCTGGCCAGCATCACCTTCAGTTGCATGTTTAGAAATGCATCTCACAAATAACACGGTCATTTTAAAATCAATTAGCTCAGCTTTAAAATTTCTCCAAACTCTATGCAGAGCCAAGTGCATCTCATCAAAATTATTGGAGAAAAGAGTAATTATAAAAGCTATATTCTATTTTTAACTATGTTCTATTAATTGTTTTTGTTTTCTGGATTCAGTTAGGTCCTCACCTGAGAATGTGCTCAGCTAGCGAATTCTTTTATATGTTGAAACAAATGCTAAAATCACCACTGACCTTCATGGCCACAAGGCAATAAACAGATTTTACTAATGCAGTGCATAAACACAGCTGCAGGACTTGGGGAATTAAGTAGACACTAAAGTTTCCATCCCATTAAATCACCCCTGACTTGAACCATTGCTGGAGAAACACCGTGTATTTAGGACTGTGTTACCCATGCTTCAGTTCACAAACAACAGGTCTCTCTGCATTAATTTGGGGGCAAGAATCAGTGCTGGAGACTTTCTTTGAAAGTCATTCTCCTGTTGAACATCAAACAAAGCTATGTTTTGGTTCATTGTCTCCCCTCTGAGGATGGGTTACAGGATTTAAAAAGTATTGCCTTGTCTTGTAAGCAGGATCTAAGTGATAGAACAAGAGTAGATTAAATATTATGGGGAAATTCTTCCCTGTGAAGGTAGTGAGGCCCTGGCACAGGATTCCCAGAGAAGGTGTGGATGCCCCATCCCTGGAAATGTTCCAGACCAGGCTGGAGGGCACTGAGCAACCAGGTCTAGTGGAACATGTCCCTGACCACAGCAAGGGATTGGAGTGAGATGATCTTCCAACCCAAGCCATACTGCAATTCTATGATACTCTGTTTCAGCAAGGCAAGATATCCATGAACAACTGTAGAATGATTAAAGGTGGCAACAATGCATTAAAATGTGTATTTTCTTTAGATTTAAGGGAAGATATCTAATTAATGATATTAAGCACTATTTAAAGTGTGAAATCTGTTTCTGTAGGTAGTGCAGCATGAGCAAAGGCAGGTGCCCAACATCGCTATCTAAATTATCTCCACGCCATGGTACATCAATGAGGTTTTCTCCATAGATGTTCGTTCCAGGCTGCTCCCTGTAATGACCTCAATTACACATGTCTTCATTGTGAAATTATGATTGCCTTTGGTGGGCTGCAAATGACAGCAGAGAAAAAGATTTCCATGATAAACCAGCACAACAGGCAATACCTGCTGCATTAGTATGCAGAGCTTGTGGAGGTGCAGTGTAACTCCAGCTTAGCATCTTAAATAACACTGGAGAGGAGGAGGGAAATGTTCAGCAATATCTTGACACTTTTTTACAAGGAAAGGAATTACTAAGACTTCACATTCTCACATGTCACTGTGGGACCTGGTATTGCATGAAATTTAATGTAAGAACATCAAGATGGTGACAGCTGGGTCACCAAAGGTGCTCAGTGCTTCAAGCTGAATATCATACCAGGCAGGAAAGGTGGGAGAGGATGGACAAGAGTGGTCCCTCCCCTGAATAACCCCTTGGCACTAACCCCCAGCACGCAGAGAGGGATCCCTTACTCTCCTGAATAAGGTACTTGGGGCTGAAGATGGCACGGCCCTAATTCCTGAACCACAAGGTGTTCAGGAACTGAGGTGCTGCCATCACCAATGGAGAGTTTGTGGTGTCCTCGCTGCCTTTCAGTGTTGACCTTGATTTTGTTCCACATTTGGTGTCTTTGATTTACATGATCAGGGATTAGTACTGGTCCTCTGATACACAGGCACATGCTTACACCAATTCCTTTTTAAAAGGGATCATTACAAAGGCTTTACCCCTGTCTGGAACCATTAAAAATTGAGTGAAGAATGATAGCATCCCATTCTCTGATGACAGAATCTCTCTCTGATGGCAGAATAGTTGGCAGGAACTTACTTCCAGCTGGAGTAAGCTGAGGAGCTACTTCAGCTGAAATCCCAGAGAAGAGTATCAGGTTTGACACAGCTTGATAACTATGGTCAGCAAGGACTGATATTTGAACCTTTGGAATGTAGAAAAATGGTTTGCATGCATCATCCTGCAGGATTTCCAAATGAACATAATATTGCTTGATTTTAGGACCAAATTCCATTCCAGCTTGTGTTCTTCTGCAAATGAACACCCTTTGAATATTGCCTATTTGTTCTGTTCAGTTTTATACCCATGGTAAAAATCCTTTTCTCTCCTAAAGGTTTTTTAAAATAAAATGAACAGTGGTCAATACTTAATCTAGAAGCTCTACACAAAATCATTATGGTGACTTGAATAATTTTTACACATAAACCAATAGCAGCAGTGTCTAAGCTCTATAACTTAATACAATATTGAGTATTTTAAAAGAGTTTTAAAAAGCTCAGCCCTTGCATCATCATAGGGAGCCCTGTTTCCTCTCCAATACACCTGCTTGTATAAGGAAATCTTTTTCTATTGAAAACAAAAAAGCAATAACTGAAACCATACAAAATAATTCTGTATTAGTAGAAAGGCTTTTAGATGTTAATTAGAATCCCTCAAATGTACTGGTAATAAGATGCTGTCAAATATATTCCATAGAAATACTCTAAAAAGGAGTGTGTTTGTATTGTTAAAGTGGTCTGTGCTAATTACATGCTTTAACATAAAAAACTCATCTCTTGGCCTTATATGGTTCATCCAAGAATGTCAGCTGTGCAAGGTGTCTTCTTAATTAAACCTTAATGTATTTTTCATTACTGTGCTTCTAAAAAGCAAAAGCCAAAGCCTCTTTAGCAATTGTTTGTAAGATGGGCAGGAAGCCTTAAATTCCACTGCAAGAGAGCACTGAAAAAAACATTGCTGAAGAAGGAGCTTATGGAAGCCCAGCATGAGCCAGGGAACTCTAGGCACCATGAAAAACAGCAGAGGGAATTAAGAAAAATGGCAGTAAGATGAAAAAACAATTCTCTTGTAAATGAATGGCCCTCTCTTTCATTTCTCCTCAAGAGGAGATGTCCTCGTTAGCCCTACTGCATGCTACAAAATTATTGTAATTATCAGTTCTTTATCCTGTTAAGTGCACTCCAAATATTTTATTCATTAAAAGCAGCTCTTCATTATGTAGAAAATAAGTACATTATTACCCCTATGTGCTGTTTACATGCCTCAAGCAGCTGGATGAGGGTGGTGGGATGGACTCTCCATCCCTGGAAGCATTCAAGGCCAGGTTGGATGGGGCTTGGAGCAACCTGGTCGAGTGAAAGCTGTCCCTGCCCATGGCAGGGGTTGCAGAGATGGTCATTAATGTCCCTTCCAACCCAAACCATTCAGTGTCTCCCTGGGACCTCTCTATTCCTATGGCCCACTGCCCCTGAGTTGCCACATGCCTGATTTCTTCCAGCAGGTACCTGAGGGCAGTGTGATTCAGTTACGTGTCGTGTTCCCAGCTCGGTTGCTAACCTGCTCAGTGGTCTTGAATGGGTAATGTTCCCTTCCCAATATTTCTTCATCTTCCCCTTTTGATTTTTAAGGTTTGATCATCAGACTGTGTCAGTCTTCTCACATAATGCCTCTGGGAGCCACCATAACACAAATAGTAGCACCACATTGGTCAAACATTCCTAATTTTGGTCAACCATCTATCAAAACTGTAGTTACTTTTTATTTAGAACAGCTTGTACTCATCCTGAAATAGCACTGGGAATTTTAAGTGGAAGAAATGCTCACTGCTGGCAGACACACCAATGCTGTATGGATCCTGCAGCCCAAAATCGGCCTCAGATCCACAGTGGTGAACACTTTGTGACACGTTAGCTTCTCACTTAGATGGAAGAAGCAGAAGAGAAGGGATGCTGAGCTATTGGAATATTTTCACAAGCAGGTTTTGCACTAATTCTTCACGATCAGTTGCTGTACCAGAGCACTGAGTCTGCCCAAGGCTGCTAAAATAGACTGAGTATTTTAGTGACAGATTTAAGAGGTTTGCTACTCAAGAGATGTTAAAGCAATTTTTCAATTAGATAATATGTGAAAAGGTGGAAAATTGGGTTTGCAAATGTCAATACTGGGTTTTTTCCATTTTTATTCCATGCAAGTGACATTCAGATTTTGTGTGGGATCTAATGACAGAGTTGTGAGGTAAGTGGACAGGATGAAGAGTAACTTTACCAGTTGATGGGAGGGACTAACCTGACCCCTGTATGTCATTTTACAGGGTCAGCACTGCTTGAAGGGCTTTTTCACAAAGCACAAGCACATGGCCTTGGGTGAGGCAGTGTCAGTCTCTTTCATCTGTGTTTTACTGCTGTTGTTGCCATGGACATGAGGAAGGAGGAGCCTTGGTGCTGGGAGAGGTTGTTTCATTCCCTAGCCCAGGTTTTGGAGTTGGCTGAAGCAAAGTAACACCAGCTGTGAACATTCCCTGTTCCTCTCAATGGGCCATTACCTTGAAAGACCAGTTTTCATCATTTACATGCAATATAGTTTTCTTGTTGCAGAACTTGGGAATGAGAGGAAGCAAAAGCCATCATGTGAATTACAAAGCTGTGGCTACAGGAGCTTGGACAATGTGGCCTGACTGCCCAGTCACTGTCTCACTGCTGCCAAAATGCTACGTAATGGCAATCTGCACCCAGGGTAGTTCTGGTATCAGGTCTGACCTTTCTGTGTGACCACACATGACAAAAGATGCAGCCACATCTCATGTCAGTGGCCAGAAGGAAAAAATGTGACATAGTGTGGTTTCAGAGAGCTGGTGGTGCAGTTTTCAGTAAGGTCCTCTGCCTCAGGAGTTTCTTTTGTGTGGCACACGTAAGTCAAAATAACTGGGGTTTAAGCTTTTTTTTTGTTAGGACATCTGTATCTCAGGTGCCATATGTGGCTGTGTTTGGTAAACAAGTTTTCAAGCTTGGTGACTTCCAGTGTTCGGGCAATTTGAAGCTAGGTTTAGTTTATCTATATTTCAGTGGCAGCAGTCCGACCTTAATTCTTCCTCAAGGAACAAACATTACTCATTCTTGTACCTTTTCAGAGGACTTTGAGAGGAGTGTTCTAGAGAAACCAGCCCAGATGATCTCAAGCCAGAGAGCCTTTGCTTGTCCTCCTGTTGCTGACTGCTTTGTATAAGTGCAGTCAGGCTGGCCAGCTGTCCCTCTTAGTGCCCTCTTGCCACAGCTGAGATGCATCAGGAAAGGGGTGCAGGGAGTTTGATTGAGATAGATTCAATTTGTCTCTTATTTGGCTTTATTGTTGATGGGTTTTTTTATGTGCAGCATATGTACCCCATCTCCTTGGCAAAATCCTCCAAAGTTATTCCCAGAATGAGAAGGGGAGTCAGAGAGGGGAGAAGAGGAGCTGCTTCCCTGTGTGGTATTTGATGTTGTCCGTGTTCTTTTGCCTTCTGCAGAGGTGACTCAGCTGAGCCTGCCGGAGGAGCAGAGGGTCACTGTGACCACCATCACCGTTGGCCTCAGCACCGTGCTGACCTGCAGCATCCGTGGGGCGCTGCGGCCTCCCATCATCTGGAAACGCAACGGCGTCGTCCTCAACTTCCTCGACCTGGAGGACATCAACGTACGTCCTGAGCCTCTCCTGTCATTGTCTGATCAGGACCTTGAGTATGACCTCATTTAGCAGGTGGCAGTTATAAGGGTGCAACTTTTATCTTATTTTTATGGAAAGCATAATCTGGTGCAATATTTAGATTTTAGGTGAATATGTTTCAGGAATAAACGCAAAGCAGCATATGTGCAGGGGATAGCAGGAGTACTTGGAATAAGTTATATAAAATTATGCTTCTTTTATTGGTGCTTCTTTCATTGTTCTGGACCTGTGCTCCAGAGACCTCAAAACTCAGGGGAAAACAGCTCTACAGACCACTCACTCCTCAGAAGTGTCTTTCCCAGTACAGTGAAACAGATTCATCAAGAAGATGAAACAAAACATTTGTGGTGGCTATGAATCTCTCCTCTCTTTAAACCAAATAATCAGTTTTTATCTCTGATACTCCTGTTTCATTTGCCTTTAAATCAGTTCTCCTCTCTCCTTCCTTGGCTGATATTTCTGATGAGCAGTTTAAAAATGGGATTATTCAGCAGGGTGTGGCGATGCCCTCACAGGAAGGAAGATTAATCTCTTTTAATTCACAGTGCTGGTTTGATCTCTGAGTCATAGTTGGTAGTAAAGACAATACCTGAATGATGGTATAAACTTACTCATTTATTTAATAACATTTAATTATGGAGAGAGTGGAAAGTAGTGTACAAAAATATGGTCTGTATTTCATTTCTCTTTTCATTAAAGTATATGGTAAATCAGGTTTTATTTTAATTACACTGCAGCAAGAGTTGATTTATATTTTTGTTCAGTTCTTGTTAATTTGATAACCACTCAGTTAAGAGTTGTTACAGTCAATACTATAGCTCCCTAAATTGTTGTGTATCCAGGATTGCTGTAATGGGAAAAATCTTTGGTTTATTCTTCTGCAGTAAAAAGTGAAAATTACAGCACATGGGACAGAAATGCACACAGCAGCCCAGTACTTTATTTTTTGACTCTTCCTTAGCAGGAAAATCATGTGCACCATGTATACGTAATTACTGCGTGCACAAACTTAATAATTAAAACCATCTAAACATATTTTTCTTTTCATCACAGCAAGTATTATCCATTTAATTTTTTTTGTATTTTTTGTCACTGCTTCGAGCTTGACATGGAAATACAGCAGAGCCTCTGAAGGCTCAAGAGCAGTCTTGGGATTTGTTGGCCAAAAATAATGAAAATTCCATGTATTTAGCTTTATGAAAATTTAAGAAATTTTATGAAATTTTGGTTATGATGACATTAATCTTAAAGAATTAAAGTTCCTGTGTGAACTGGACACAAAATCACAGTCCAAGAACCTGAGTAGAAACACATTATTGAGGGACTGATGGCACTTGGCTCTGAGGGTTCATTAGCAACTCCTGCTATTTTAAACAGAATGCTGAATACGTCCTCACATAATTTAGCACTGGCCCAAGTGGATTTCTGGTTTGCTTATAAGTAATTCTGTTTCTCATTGGTGATTCTATGTTAAGAGGCAGAGTTATGTCCTTGCACATGAGCTGATTGGTTCCTGAATGATTCAACACTCCCATGGAGTGTAATACAGCAAGAAAAAACATCACTTTTTGATCTGTTTCAACGAGTATATCACCAAAAACCTATGTCAGAAGAGCACTCTGAGATTGTTACAAGGAGAAAAAACAAGATTTATGCCTCAATTTTAATGTGTTACATATCAGTTTATGACCTCTATCATCTTGTCATATACTAATGAACATCAACTTTTCTAGTTTAATGAATACCTCCACAACTTTTTCATCTTTAATTACACTGTGTAAATATTTTATGTTCTATATATACACTGCTGTCTGTATTCTGGTCTGATTGCTTGAGGAGGCATAATTTGGGGATTGCCATTTTTTATTTTCCCTCTTCCACAGTGGGTGTTATGTAGGATGCTTGAGCTCAGGCATGTCTACTCTCTGGCTACTGAGGATGGGTACCTGCATGTCTGAAGCACTTGGTGGCAGCAGGCATGGTCCTTCAGCTGCTAAATGCAGCCTTTTATTTATCCTAGAACCACAGAATGATTTGGGTTAGAAGGGACTTTAAAGCTCATCTCGTTCCAACTCCCCTGCCATGGGCAGGGACACCGTCCTCTAGACCAGGTTGCAAAATCTTCATCCAGCCTATCCTTGGATACTTCCAGGAATGAGGCATCTACAGCTCTTATGGGAAACATATGTCAGTGCCTCACCACCCTCACAGGGAGGATTTTTTTCCTAATATCTAATCTAATCCTACTCTTTTTTAACCCATTCCCCGTTCTCCTGTCACTACATGCCCTTGTTTAAAAGTCCCTCTCTACCTTTCTTGTAGGTTCCCTTCAGGTACTGGAAGGACACAGTTAGGTCACCCTTAATCCTTCTATTCTCCAGGCTGAAGAATCCCAATTCTCTCAGCCTTTCCTTGTAGCAGAGGTGCTCCATCCCTCTATTCATCTTGGTCTTTTCTTAAACACCTAACAGCTCAGGTCAGGGGGTGGCAGCAGACAGTTCAAAGCTTCAGCCTTACGTGGGTACACAAACTCACATTAAACAATAATCTATTTAAAGGCACTGACAGCAGAAAGGCTGTGTGCTTCTTAATGTACTTGAAGATAGTTAATTAAATTACTTCAGTTTTCCTTTAGTACGCCTCAAGCAGAAACTCAATTGCATTTCTGCTTTTCACAATAAGGTTGGCAATTTGGCTAATTGGAAGTGCAACAGGAGATTAATTGTACCTTTTTAACTTCAAGAAAATCCTCCCTGCTCTTGGCACATTGCTAATCACATACAGACCTACAGGATAGTCACACACTTGGAAAAGTCCTGGCATTGTATTTCAATTAAACTCTTTCTCTTCTAAATGCTAATTCAAGAAATCAGATGAAATTAGAAGCTCAAGTCTGAAAAAAAACAGAATCCTGACAACTAGGTGTGAGAGCAGCAGAGGAAAGGCATTGCTGAAGTGTCCTTTGTTGCTTTATTCTCTCCAGATTCATGACAAATGTGATCTAAGAAGGCTGAGAAGGTGACCTATGTTCCAGGGTAATACTGGGAGGGACAAAGTCAACAAAACCCTAGATAAGCCTAAATTTGCACAGAACTGAAAGATTGAAAATTACTATAAAGCCTAGATGTTTAACTGCATTAGTTAAATCACTTTTATGTGATATCTTGATTGGCAACAAAATATTTATAATTTTTCATTGCTCTCTTAATCAGAAGCTTTCATAAGCAACTAGTAATAATTTGTCATATCCCGTCTATGGGAGCTCTGTTAATGAGTTGTCATATAGCTATTGCAAAAGAGCCATGCTAATAGTACATGTAATTAAACAGTTTCTCTTGCAAACATTTAAGATTGCTTTTAGCATAAAAATATTATTTCTCCATAAATTACCCATCCATATTATTTATCCATTAGAAGTCCCTTTGCAGTTCCACTTTAATAAAGTCACATCAATTTTTCTCATGCAGAAAATAACGATAATGTAGCTGAAACTGATAAATTTGTTATAGCTATAAATTGATTTCTGACTACAAAAGTGAAGTGGTTAAAATGTGTCATCATTCAAAATAATATACTTTTGCCTCCTAGGAACAAGCTATATGTTTTCTCAAGTATGTGATTTTGAAAGTATTCCTCAATTTGAAAATAAAATAAACTCCTCATGGAGTCAAATGCCTATCGTATTTATAGGGTATTGTTTCACATGACTTGACATTATCTCCAGAGAAACATGTGTAAATTGATAAAATTTATAAATGTAAGTTGCTCCTTCAGAAGCATGGTGAAAGAGATTACCATAAGAAAACAAATATGGTGTAGGGGTAGATAAGAATTTGGTGAATTATCAAGTGTAATGCAGGTAGCCTAAACTCATTAGTGTCTTTCATTACTCATTTCATTTTAATCAGTACACTTTAACTCACATTGGTGTTGGATCATTAGTTCAAAAATAGGCTTTATATAACCAATTGTGTAAATACAGATTTCTTCATTTCTGCTGATGTCAAGTAAGGTGGCACAGCCTTGCTCTCTCGAAGCATCCCACCCAGGGACAACACAGAGCTCCAGACCACAGCCTTGACTGCTGGTATTCCCCATCCCCCTGGGAAATCACCTCCATGTACATCTCATGGCCCTTACAAGAGCTGTGCCCGCCTGTCCTGGGACACGTTTCATGTATGTTCTTGAAGATGTCCCTTTTCCATGTATACTATTTGAAACCCAAAGTAAACAGCCAACCTTTAAAGTCCAAGTCACTGGGATTAGTTTTCTCATTAAAATAGTCTGTATGAAGACAATGTATTCATGTTGATGTTTTTAATGTAGATTCACTGTTAAGTAATAAAAAGCTCATGTGTGAATAACCCCATTAATTCCCTTCTAGTAGAATTTGGGCCATTAAAATTATCAAATCCTGGGCCATCCTAGATACTGCAGTGATGGGAGCAGGTTACAAAAAGTTGGATGTTAAGAACCAAGTTTTTTCTCTTTCCAATCAAAGTTTACGAAATTTCTTATAGCTTCTTAATGTATTTACAGGCTCCAAAATAGAGGTTAAGTGCAAAATTACTACTGACAGTATATTCTAAATATATACCCTCACAATTTTGTCATAATGAAGATTACAGAAATTGTATCCACTTGCATTTTTAGAGGAATGTACCTACTATTCGTTTTCCTTGTCATGTTATCTCTGAGTTTCTCAGGTTGTAAAACTCACCTTTTTTTTTGTTATATTATAATTACACAACTATCTAAAAAGTTCATGTCCATATTTTCAAGGCAAAAATTTTTTTGATTCAGCAGCGTGTTGTGTTAAATTCTTTGAGCAGGAAAACAAGAAAAGATAAATTAATGCCCCACCAGGCTGTGTTTGCAATAGTATTCTGGCATTTGCTTAAGGCTGAATTTCTTTCCATGTAAATGACTAAAGTGATGTCTAAAACCAAGAACAAATAATATTAATGAAGCATAAGTTTTCAGCTTGTCTCTAGAAATGAATTATTAAAAGCATCAAAGAAAGTGATTTAAGGGCCCATGATTAATTTAGTTTTTATTATTTTTATATGAATCACTCATAAATCTATTGTAAAAAAGATCAGAGACATTTCATTAGTGAGGAGAAATAATTTCCTAAGTGATAGCCATTGTTGTAGATTTTGCATAATAATAATCTCATTAAATGCTTGGGTACATTTTGTTTTAAAATCCTGTAAACATTATCAGAGAGAGATTTCTAGGACACTGAGGATCAGGCAAGCTTTTTTTAGTGTGAACTAGTTGCTTTGCTGGTGATTGTGAGATCAGGATGGTGTTTTTCTTCATCTGGCAGTGTTCAAGGCCAGGTTGGACGGGGCTTGGAGCAACCTGGTCTAGTGGAAGGTGTCCCTGCCCATGGCAGGGAGCTGGGGCAAGATGAGCTTTGAGGTCCTTCCAACCCAAACCATTCTGGGGTTCTAGTGGAAAACTGGTGACACTGGCAAGCCCCTTTGCCAGGACTGGTTTTGTCAGTAGGCACTGAAACCACGTGGAGAAGGTCTCCAGCTTCCCTGGGCTTGGGAAAGGGCTGAAATGGAGGGGGGTCAAAAATGAAGTGAATTATTATTAGTATAGGAGTAATACTAGTATTTGGAAAGCAAATCTCCCAAGAGAAGAACCACTCAGGGAACTTCATTCCCTCTGCCATTATTTCTGCTATGAACACTTTTAAACCATCATGGTGAGAGGGTATTTACTATCTTTAGGGCTTCCCTCCTGCCCAGTATTTATTAGGAGCATTTAATATCTAACTTGGATGGTTAAAATCACTGTGTGGGTGTAAATGGCTTGAGCAAGGGAGTGTATAACCCACAGTGCCATACTGTGGGGTGACTGGTGCCAGCGTGCCCTTCCTGAGAGCTGGGGATGTGGGCAATCTCTGCCTTCATGTCAGTAGGATTGACTTTCCTGTTTCTTCTTCCTCTTTATGGTTTGAAGTCAGGTTTGGGGCTTTTTCTCAAGCAGCTGGAAGTTAACCTAAAAAATAAGAAGCGTCTATGCTTATTCCTCTTCAAACTTCCTGAAAACCAAGAAATTACAAATTTGACAAAAATTTAAAGGGTTTAAAATGTTGGAACAACCCTAAGGCATGTTAGAAAGCTTCATGAAAATGCATCTGAAACAGGCAAAATGTGGGTGGCAGTGCCCTGCACCCTGTGGCATCACAGCTAGCTCAGCATGCAGGGTTAATGTGGCTCCTCTCTGCCAGCTCCTTCTTGGGTGTCAGAGCAGGAGATTTGTGGTGTTACAATCACAGGCTGGAATTCACTTGAGACAGAATGTGAACAAGATTTACAAGTAATATGCAATGTTTTACACATCTCTGAGCACGGTGTCTCTGAACCGCGGCAGAGTGCATGACCAGGGAATGCATTAGAATGGGAATGGGATAAATAAATATGAAAAATCTTGTGTTTGGAAAGACCAATGCCTTGGGTAATCAGTAGTGATGGAAAGGAAATAATGTACCAAAAAAAAAAAGGTATATATCAATTTTCTAGGATCTGCTTTGTTATTTTTTTAGGGCAACTACTTTTTTTTAAGCTGTTATCAATGTATAATGCAGGGTGATGCATCCTTTTAAATCTTGAAAAGTTAAAATATATTCTGAGGTCATTTAATTAATCCTTTAGTTGAAGGGTAAATGCAAGACATGAAAGGAGCTCATGAAGAACAGAGAACTTTTTATTTGAAAAAGGGAGAAAAAAGGTGATATGAACTGCAGGAGAAGTCAATTTATCAGCTGCCACTAGTTGACTTTATCAATTATGAGAAATTATAAGCATATCTTTCTGAATTTCTTTTATTCAAAGAATTACTTTATAATGAAATTCGTAAGGTAGAGGTGGTGAACACCCTGCCCTTATCTGGCTGCTTTGATGCAGGGTGTATGATTCTGTGGAGTTAGATGGGTGCTCCCTCTAGTTCCATCACTTCTCTTTCTTCCTCTTCACAAGAAAATGGTGAGATACCCCATCCCTGAGCACCCACATCCATTCCAGAGACATCCCATCCCAGGAAGTGTTCAAGGCCACGTTGGATGGGGCTTGGAGCAACCTGGTCTGGTGAAAGGTGGCAGGGGGGTTGGACCATATGAGCTTACAGGTCCCTTCCAACCAAAACCTTTCCATGATTCCATGACAATTCACCTTCCGTGGTAAATTAGGAAAACCAAAGTAAATCTCAGAACTTGCTGGTTTTGCCTTTCTACCAATTGCCTGTTCTTCGTCAGGGGATGATACATTTAGATGTCTTTTCAATTCACTGTGGGGCATTACTGGGGTCAAGTAGGGCAGTAACAGCTCCCTGGGGTGTGCAGCACTTACTGAGCCTCCCAGACAGCCCTGAAATACTCAGTTTTAAAGCTGGGATAGATTTGGAGAGAGAAGAATTATGTTGCATCAGTTTTATAGGTGTTTTTGTTCTGCTTTGTCTGCTTTCAGGCTTGTGGTGACTTGGAGAGCTGGCTTAACAAGCAAAAGCCATCTGAACTGAGTCAAAATATGTGAAATTATCTCCTCTGCTTTTTCCCATGGTGAATCATTCCCATTCCCTCTGCCCACCCCTTCCACATGCCGGCAAACCAGAGCAGCAGCTGAGCAGCTGTCAGTGCTCACTCACACCCTGTTAGCACAGGGCAGTGGCCTGGGAGCAGCTGAGCAGCTCCTCAGAGCTCCCAGAGGCAGTGCAGCAAGGAGGGGGATATGGGACACATCCCAAAGACATCTCACAGCTTCCAAGTGCAACACAGCACTCCTGACTGCAAGATGTGAAGTTAGAGGCTATTAAGGAATCAAAGACTCATCATTTCTTAATGCTCCAGGGCTTGGGTTTTTACAGCACTTTCAAATACACCCTTATGAAATACACAAAGAAAGTGCTTGTGCATAAGAATGCATCCATAGATAGAAAATGTAACAGTGCAATCCTAATGTACTAACTATATCCACAGGGAAACACTAGGAGAAAACCGTGAGCTGCAATAAACACACAGAAAGTCATTAATTTGTTAGAGAATTCAGTCTACTTTTTGTAGCAACAAAAGCTTCAGTATTAAACATTTAATGCCACAATCTCTTTTTCCTTCCCAATCGTAAACACTTTCAAATCTTAATATTGTTATAGTTATATATGGACTGACAGTGTCTGCAGGTTCTAATACAGGGTTGATAATTCCCTTCTGTGGCTGACATGGTGATATGGTGCTAACTGAAATCATCTTTGATAACTTTCTTTAAACACCAAAAGTCAGAAAATAGATTTTGAAAGTCACAAACTTTGCTTTTACAAATATAAGCCCCTCTTTTCAAGAAAAAAAACATTTGGAAAGGAAGTTAATACAATTGTGTTGCACCTGTTTGGTTCTGCAAGGGTTTTTGCTTATATTAATACATTTGTCTGCATTGGAAAAAACCCAATCATCCTTAAAAAGACAATTACAGAGCACAAACCAAGCATTCAGAATATTTTTCTGTGATATTTTAAAGGAAGTAACATACTTAAATAGAGAAGATTATATTGTCCTGTTTTTCCACAACTCCTTGGACTAAATTATTCTATTAAAATAGCCATCCTGCTTTTATTAATCTAAACTCAGTTTTAGTTTCTTTTAACTTACAAAAACTGTTATTAAGTCCCCTCCAGTGCAAGCATTTTCTGTGTCTCATGCAAATACGATTTGAACAGGGTTGATATCTTTTCCATTAGCAATTACTCGTGCATCTTTTTGAGTAGATATCTGTAATAGTGTATTGGATATCTTAGCCAGCTTATCCCATAGCGTAGATGCCTGACACCAAGGTGACAATGATATCTGAGATGCTTTTAATTACAGATAATGGATTTCAGATCATCTATGGATTTACTCTGATTCTTTATGATTGTTCATACATTTGCCCATTGGAGCAGCACAGCCAGCAGTACCAGGTTATGATTGTGGATGTGTCTGCACCCTCTCAGGTGAGGGTCTGTGCTTTGGGAAGGGTTGTGTCCTGCCAGTAAACTCCTTATTTCTTAGTGCTCTCTTTCAACCTGCCTTAAAACATGTCTAAAAACTAGGCAAGTTCTCAAAATTCTCTCCCCTCTGCCAGTGCTGACCTGCCACAGAGAGGTGAGGCATGAAGATGCTTTTCAGTGCCAGACAGAAGATTTTGGAGAAGATTCACGAGCTGACAGAAGTAGAGCCAGATCAATCCATACTGTATGAGACTGCAATCCAAAACTGCTGTTTTGTACTTCTCTTGAAGGGTGCCAGCTGGCATTGCACGTCTGCTGCAGAATCACAGCTTCCTTCAAAAAATGTTCAAAGGGTGGTGTCTGGAAAGGAAGGTTCAAACTGCAAAGCACATGCACCCTGAAGAGGCAGGAAATGTGAGATGTAAGGAGCCCCAAAAGGTTTGGGTTTAGAAATGCGCCCATCCACTGATCAAACAACTCCTGCCTGTGATCTCTGAGTCCTTGGCAGGGGTTGGCAGCAGCAGGTGGATGTGGATGGTTCCTTATAGTGCTGGAGCTGCCATGGGTGCAGCAGGGAAGGAGCAGCGTCAGAACTTCTGTGTGTGGATTCCCTTCCTCCAGCACAAAGCAATCAGGACCCAAGTTCTTGACTCCGAGCCAGCAGATCAAAGTGATGCTCCTGTCTAACCTCTCCCCCCTGGTGGGTTCTGCCAGGGCAGAGGAGGCAATGAGCTGTCACCTCCTCACTGCAAGTCCCAGACATGAGGGTGGCAGCAGGCAGGACCTCCTGGAAGGGCTTCCCCTGCACACCCTGGGCTGCAGGCTGGCTTCCAGCTGCACATTGGCACTTTGAAAACAAGTCCTTGTGTCTTCATAAACACAACCGCTCTCCAACATTCACCTTGTTGTACTGGGTTTGTGCCACCCCGAGTCAAAGTTGAATTTTCCCATAATATTGCAGTGAAATTACTCAAAGAGTTCAATTTAGCATACTTCATACATGGGGATGATTACAGAAAAATCATTCTTTCAGCTCGTGAACTGTTTTTAAATGTATCCTCCTCAGTTTGCATAGAAACACAAACACTCTGAAGCTGCAGAATCTGAAGGTTGGTGGAGTAACAAGAGAAGCTGCTTCATTTAGCCATCAGTGCTGTGGTTCTCTTAGCTGTAATTCAGTAAATAAACATTGACATTAACAAATAAATAATGAATTGAAATAAATTCCTAAGCAGGGTACTTGTACAACGTATTCAAATGGCAAAAATGTGTCTAATAACTCAATCCTTCCCATCTGTAATCAAAAATTGAAACAGTGCAAGAGCAGGTCTAGGAAGATGAAGGGGATGAAGAAATACACTTGTTAAGCAGTTACAGAACTAAACAGGTATGTTTGAGAAAAGGCTTTTTGTGTTCTTCCATGTCTCCTGCCTAGGATATTGTCTGAGATAAGTGACAAAGAGCTTCAGTTCTTTTTCATCAAGTCTCAAGGCTGCAGTGCATTTTCTGAGAACCAGCACAGATAAAGGAAACCTTAACCCACCCAAATGTTAGCATTTTATGCACCTGAGGTTAACAGGTAGTTATTAAATTCCCCCATAAATTAAACAGCTGGAAATGGCCATCTTTTTTTATGTGCAAAGAGCACCTTGTTAGCAACAAGCACAAAAGTTCATATTCTCAGATGAGTCACTTTACCTTACTCTTAAATTGCTGCTCATTTTCTCCCTGTGTGTTGATTTATGAACTTTATAGCCTACTGTTCAAAATTCAAGCTGTGTCCCCAGGCTGCATTGCTATCAAAACCTCTGAACAGGTAGTATCCATTCATGTAGTGCTTAAAATATTGTTACTAAATAATAAGGCACCTTTCCTGTCTTTTGTTCCATTCAGGATTTTGGAGAAGATGATTCCCTCTACATCACCAAGGTAACAACTATTCACATGGGCAATTACACCTGTCATGCCTACGGCTATGAAGAGCTGTATCAGACCCACATCCTTCAGGTGAATGGTTAGTAAATGGCATATATGACATTCCATGAAAACATTCCCTAAGAAAAGTTGTGTGTTAACCTCATTCACACTGAGATGTGTAAAGCCACAGCTCAAATCTGTGCATGAGAGCAAATGCAGCCTGGGGTTGGCTCACTCGCACTGTCACACAAGCAGTCAAAAATAAAAGTGTCAAGGGGGGATGTGTATAATTACCTGGGCTTCAGGAGGTATCTTCACTGTTAAACAAGCTGTCAGTGACATTTCCATAGAGTTAAGAGCAGCATTTCCAAGCATCTCTTAAAGTAATTACTACTTTTGTCAACAGAAGTGTTGCCTCAATAATTTCTTCTTCCAGAAAATAATTTCTGTTGCATGAAATAGCCCAGGATATTTAAATAAATACAGCAGTGTTTCCAAAACCAGTTAACTCCCAGATATATATCCAGGTTATTACCTGGCTGTACTGAGCTTGGTTTGCTGAGGGCTGTTTACAGTGGCTCACTGGATTGCAAAATGAGGGCAAATCATTTTACAGGTGAGAGAATCACACAGTCCACATTCCAGCATTCTTATGCACCTCCATCCCCTGGTGGAACTTATATACAGGTGCTCACTATCTGTCTCCTGACCTCAAACTCATTCAGCCGGATTTAATTTAAAATTACATTAGATTAAGCCAGCATTTCATCGAGGTACCAGCCCACAGAGTATCCACCTCCACAGCAGCAACCAGCATTTTCCAACTTCTGACCCCTTTTCACATGTGCTGATGATGCCCAGCAGTGTCTCCAGAACAGGGGACACGGTCACCCATTACTAACTGTGGGTTCATTCTGGTATGAAATGGGATGTACACAATGGGATGTACTCTGTGAGGAAAGTATTTTTTTTAAGGAAAATTCAGTAACTTTACTACAGAGTATATATATTATAAGGAAAACTAATATTTAGTCCTTTCTCTAGGCGTGTGTTGACCTGCAAAAAGGAGAGCTTTCAGCTAGTGAGAGCAGTAGTTACACAGAGGTCAGTAGTGAGAGGAGAAACAGTGAAGAGGGATACTTATGCATTTTAAGAAGAGCTGTGGTGGACATGAGGTTTTGTTTTGACTGCAGCTCAGGTCTGCTGGACATGTGTAAGTGCTCCCCCCACCCCATGAGTACCTGGAGGAGAGCACAAAGTATCTGGTTGATCTGAATGAAAGCTGACTTAATGTCTCTACATAATAATTTGTCATCTTTTGAGACAATAATTTGTAAATCTCAGCAATGTGGATAACCAAGTCGTGTATGCTGCAGCTGAGAAAATAGGTTTCCTTCCTCAAAGTGCTGTTTGTGTGATGAATGGCAGTTGAAAGAAAAGCCAGCTAACAACTTAATCCCATGTCTATTATGTGATGTATTATGAGGCCTGAATGGAGTTTAGTTGGCAGACAACAATGTAGACTTTATCAGCACTGAGAATAGAAGACCCAAAGGCTTTGAAACTTAAACCAGAATGAGAGGAAAGCTGGATGGAGTGTGGGGAGGGGGTGATGTGTTCCATACTCACGCTTGCCACTTAGATTTAGCTTGTTATTGAAAGATCACATTTTCTTTTTAAGTGGAAGTTTCATACCATAGCTGCATGGGGGCTTTCTTACCAAAAGAAAAATGCTGTTATACAAAAACCACTATCTATGTGGGCTTCTTAATATGCTATGTAGTCACTAAATACAGAATAAAAAGCCTTGCATTCTGGTATCAACTAGAAAACACTGCAGGGTCTAGAAATCTTTGTCTCACAGCATCTGATATTCCTATGTGAGCCATTAGGCTTTGCAAAGCTGGGTTTTTGCAATTCTTGATGTGGCTGCCCACATCACTACATTCCCTCCTTTTGTGCCTGTGTCACAGTTTCCTCAGCAGCCGATGCGAGGGTGACAGCCCTGATGGCTGGACAGCGTTGTTTGCTTCAAATGCATTGGAGGATTCCCAAGGCAGAGCCTTTCACAGGGAAACCTCGGTCTTTAGTAACTTAAAGGACAATTTTTCCTCAATGGAGGAATTTTTCTTGACAGGAGTAGTGGGAAGAAACTGAGCCAAACTGAATTGAGTGAAGATGCTGAGAATCTAAGTGTAGTTGATGGGCTCTGTTCAGTGCTGGGGCTTGTCTCTGTCTGTCTGTATCAAACTAAAAACTCCATCTTCAGCATGGAAGGGTTTTTGTTGCTTTCTTGTATTGGACTAAAATGGTAAGAGAATGTGACAGAACCAAATCAGCCAGAACTCATCTGTATCTGCTTGCCTGTCTCATCTAGGGAGGCACTGTTCTACTTTCAATATCAAAAACATGGGTGCTTTTTATTTTGTAAAAATTATCAGAATTTTTCTTTTCACACCTCCCAAATTTGTCTGTTGGGAGATAATAGAGAAAGAAGATCCAGCTGGAAGTAAAAGGGTTATCCCCCACCCTTCCCAAGACCGCTGCGTCTCTACAGGCAGGTTCTAATTTTTAGACTGTTTTTCAGTTAATTCAGTGTTTTCAAAGCTGCAGTAATTCTTCCAGCATCTTTGGGTCCTTTTCCATAGCACCTGGGCCCTGCCTTACTGTTCCCACTAAGACACATCAGTAAGCTCACAAAAGAGTCTGATCTTAGTTACATGTGCTCTCTTCCTCTGCTTTTATCCAACATATTAGATGCTCTTTAACTTATTTTTTCTTTGCCTCTTTTTAGAACATTAAACTGGATTCTTAAATTGATGAGGTAATATAGAAAATAAGGAAATACAAGCTTAAATAGAAAGTTTGCAGCCCAATTTTGACAACATTAAATGTTTCTGAGATTTGATGCTCTACTACTGCTCAACTGCTAAATGCTATGCAGTGTTTCCCTTTGTGTCAGATGGTTCAGGATATCCCAAATAACAGGGGTAGATCCAGATGCTTATTTTGACAAGCAGAGATGAGAATTCTCTTCAGCAGAAAATGTGAAGGTCACCAGGTGAATGCCCCAAAGTGCTGGCTCAGGACATGAAGCATGAAGCACATGTGAAATGCAGCCAGTTTGATGTGAGAGCTTTGGTTGAGCTCATCAATCTTAGAATTCACAGTTACTAGTAAAATTTAAGTCAGTGTATTTATACAGCTTGCCCTTAAGATCTTTGGAGGAAAAGAAATTGCTGAAAGGCAATGTTTAAATGGTTTAAGAATGAAAAGTTTATCTTGCATTCTGTATCTTTGATCAGGAGGAGCCAAGAACAGTAGGATAATTATGTTCTCTCCTATGTATGGATATTGCTTGGGAAATGTGTACAGTATACACTAACTGTAGGGAGGAAGCAATTTAGCACTTTCAAGAGGAAAAAAGAGGTCCTGAGGATAAAGAATCTCATAAAATAGTAATCAACTATGAAAATTGATAGTTGGCAAATCAAGAGACTGCTGGGTGTAGGGCATCATTTTCCTTGGTCCTTGCACTCGGGAAAACATCAGCATAAATCAGAATACTTTATTCCTTGAAAATAGTTTTTAAAAAACCATTTGATCCTCAGCCTGATTATAAGGGTCCAATAGGACAAATTTTCCCATAAGCAAGATGTTACAAACACGGATGTTTCATTAATGTGGCTTTTCAAGAGAAAACATAAAATGCTGCAAACTCCTTTCAAATCATAAATGGAAAGAGTAAAACATCTCGAGTAAATGATTAATCTGTTAATTATTGTTACACCCTGGAGTACAGAGTTCCTGCAGCAGCAATGGATGTCTTTGGGCCTTGGTGCCACCATCTGTGCTCATCGTGTGCTTTATCACTTGAGCTGTTTTATAGTAATGAATTGGTCTGCTCACCACTGAGGTGCTGCTCAGTATGCAGTAGTAGGCAATCTACACAATCTCGTGCTTGTTTCAATGCCTCTTTCTTCCTACTTTGCTTAAGATAATGGCATTTTTATATTGCCCTTGGCTGCAGACACAGTAATGGTTAGCAATGATATATATTCACCAAGGGAAAAAGCAAAGGGTAATCCATATATCCCAAAGTCTGGAACTGAAATCTTTGCAAGTTTAATGTGCTTACCTGGAATGTATTAATTTGTAGCAAGGACAATAAAAATATATTCTGCAGTTTGCTGTTATCACAAGGCATTTGCATGCAATAATTTACCTTTGCAGTGAATTATGTAAGACAAGGGAGAAGAAATAAAAGGTTTAAAAATAGAAGGAGAAGGAAAATGATAAGAGAGCAGAAATGGAGGTGAAGCACATATTCTTTGTAGGTGAAAACAAACAATTTCCTTATTAATCACTCTTGAAAAGATACCTTGCTGTAATTTTAAGTTAATTTTCATGCAGAGCATTGATTCAGTGTCTAGGACCTGTGAGCTACCTTTGGCAGGATAAATCTATTGTGTTTGTAGCCCTTCGGGTAAAATAAGTGGATTATTCATGTGCAGACTATCAAGGTGTGAGGCAAAAACATGAGAGATCAAAGTACAGTCAGTTTGGTGAAGGGGTGCCCTGATTCTGGGGAGCTGATGGCTGTGACCAGCCTGGGAAGCGCTGGCACAGCTGCCCAGATGAGCAGGAAAGCCTAAAGCAAACAGTATTAAGGACATAACAACCCATAATGGCTTTGAGAGCATTAAATAGGTGATGACTGGGGTGGGCTCTGTCTCTGAGAGCTGGCAGGTGAGAAGACACTTGGCTTGGAGTAAAAATTCTCTGGTGCCTGTGGCCATGTGAGATCTCAGTGAAGTCAGTTGATTTCACCAGGATGTGAGAATCAGACTTTCTTGAATATTGTAAATCTTTTCCCTCTGCATTTGTAGGAAGCACGCTGTCTTTCAGCTGTGAGTCTAAATAAATCATGTTGGCCTTCAATGGACCTCACTTACTAAATAATTTCATTCAAAAAATGTTACTAGTAGCATCCCATCCAGGCTGGACACATCCACATTGGACTCTGGCCATGATTTTACAAAACTGTACAGCTTTCAGCAGCTACATCATTAATCCCAAAATCTCCTAATCTCATAGAAAAGTTGACTGTTTAATTGTGAAACACAAATACCATCGGCCATGGTATGAGTCATCCTCACATTTCCTTTTATTTTTCCCTCAAGATGAAAGAGTCTCATTGGTATCTTTCACTGATGTTGCAATATTGCAATTTTTTTTTAAGTGTGTAAGTAAATTGTTAAGAAATAGTTAATGGGTAGTATTAAGCCTTGTTGGTTTGAGCAGTGAAGGAAAGATGATTGAAAATCAATGAACGTCTCTGAAATTGTAATATAATTAGTTGTTCTGCCAATGGAGTATATTAAATAGTTCAGGAGTGCCTTCATGAACAAGGTGAGTCATGTTTTGAAAACCTCTCAGTGAAAAGAAGCAATTGATAAACACTTTATTTGTTCAGAATAAGAGGTAATGAATACACAGTCTACTTCCTGATGGATATTTAATTAAATACTGAAGATTAAGTTATTTTTCTTAGGCAAGAACTCAAATTCCCTCCTAGATTCAATGAAGACCTGGAGTTTATACTTTAATTTTTAAATATGGGAGTACCCATGTTAGGTTTTAATCCAACTATTAAGTTCAGTTAGTCACTCAATGAAAGCAAGAACAGTCTAAATACAGAATTGGATCGCAAGGTTGCTCCCTGGCATTGGTATATAGTTTACTCTTTTCTGTTAAAGAAAAGACTGGTTTGGGATGGAAGGGATCTTAAACACTATCTCAATTCAACCCCCTGCTATGGCCAGGGACACCTTCCACTAGACCAGGTTGCTCCAAGCCCCGTCCAGCCTGGCCTTGAACACTTCCAGGGATGGGGCATCCTCAGCTTCTCTCATATGCCAGTGCTTGCAAAAGTATTTTTTTCTATTTTCTGCCCCCGAAGTCAAGCTGTAGAGAAATCATTCTTGTAGCTTGCACTGACAGCCAGACCAAGCTTATCTCCGTGGTTCTCAGCTCAGAGCCCCTCGTGGCACTGCAGGACAGCAGTGGCTCTCGAGCCCGGCGCGGGTCTCAAGTCCCCCATTCCTTGCTTCCCGCAGTGCCTCCGGTGATTCGCGTCTACCCCGAAACGCAGGCGCAGGAGCCGGGCGTGTCTGCAAGCCTGAAATGTCACGCTGAAGGCATCCCTAATCCCCGAATTACCTGGCTAAAGAACGGCATTGATATCATGCCAAAACTATCCAAACAACTATCGCTCCTCGGTAAGAACAGAATTTTGATTAATTAAAGTATTGTAGACAGGGATTAAGGAGGATTATTTTGCACTTTAAACTAGAAGTTCTTGTACTTTGCTAAGCCACAGTTGTTGGAAATTGTGTTATAAAACCCCTGTTCTTTCTTTTTATCTCTTTCTCCTGTGAATTTCCTGGGAAATACACTATTGATTGATGTAAGTGGTAATTGCATTCTATTCAAAGACAGCCTGCCTGTTTCTTCACTGCCTTGCTTCTTGTGTACAGCACAGCAGAAAAGAAATGTATTAAATTATTTGAAGAGAAATTCATTAAATTATTTGTTCATGTCTAAGCCCACACTGGATGCAAGTCAGCTTAGAATCAGTCTCCCACTCAGCCCTGCTGAAGGAATCGGGCTTTTAACCCCCCTAGGGCCCCATTTGAATGAGGGTGCAAAGGCATAGCAAAAGGCAAAAACATTTATTTGCAATTTTCTGTGTAAAAATATTAACCCCATCCTCAACATATGCCCCAGTCTGGCTTTGGTAGATTGTGCCCTTCAGCTTGTGTTGGTAGCACTGATATTGCTGCATGACACATACAATATCTCAACATGTTCCAAAGGTTTTAGGCATTGGTCCCACTGTAGGAAGGAAAATGGTAGGAGGAACTGTAGAGACCCATTTAAACCCAAGTTTTTTGGTGATCTGATGAAAAACAGTTTGCAGAATTGAATTTAATTTTTCTTCACTAAAACCAAAGCACTTTTCTAACAAAAAGAAGAAATAAATGAAATGTAATTTATCGTTTGATTTGAGATTGTTCTTTGTTCTTTTCTGGTGTGGAGCGTGTATGTGCTGATGGAAAGGAGCAAGACATCAGCTCCCATGAGAATCCCTAAAAACCTCTAGTCAAATAGGGGGAAACACAGTGGGGTGGAACCACCCTGTCGAGCCGTCACCGGGAGGCTGTGGCAGTGGAAGGCAATTAAGACAGGGACAGCAATTAGCAGCAGTGAGGAGCACTGTTTATGAGTGTCTCTTTTACAGCAAATGGAAGTGAACTTCATATCAGTAGTGTTCGCTATGAAGACACTGGTGCCTACACCTGCATTGCTAAAAATGAGGTGGGAGTGGATGAGGACATCTCTTCCCTTTTCATCGAGGATTCAGCGAGAAAGACCCGTAAGCTCAATTTTCCGTGTATTCCTTTCTTTAAATAGTGTTGGAATGTGATGGTATACATGTAAATTAATAGTTCAGGCTATTGCATGCAGTAAGTTGGATCTTACATAAGGTAATGACAGTTCTGAATGCACTTTGATCAGAAGATTGGACACATTTTGGGGGTAGGAATCATGCAGAGAAGGTAAAATCTGGTCCAGGAAGATGGTGTCTTTCATGTGCCAGAAGTATACTGGGTGTGATGGGTAACAGCTTTATTGGAGTAACAAATTGGTAATAGTTCCAGATATCAGGGAATCCAAAATGTAATATTTTGTTGAATTCTATAAATCTCATTGATTTCTGTACAAGACTTCTTTTGAAGCCAGTTAACAGTCAAAATTCTTGAATATTTAGATGTCTGAAAAATATTTTGATTAATATATTTATTTTATTTGTTTTTACATCACTGACTGGCAAAATAGGTTTCCCTCAGCATAAAATTATCTTCCACCTCAAAGACAAATACTCTCCCAGCTACTCTTTCCACATCTCCCATAGGTGTGCAGCAGTGCTATCTTGACCACACTGACCCAAAAACAGAATTGCTGAAGGAGGTGATCAGTTTTCCCAGTAGAAAAGCTCCCAGAGGCCTGATCTCTCCAAGTTCTGCCTTCTTAACTGCCTGGGAGATTACCTGGGTTTCTGTTGATACTAAAAGTCTAGGTGCAAATGGGATTTTTGCTGCTTTTCTGGCTGCTAATATAAAGCAAGAATTGAAACAAAGTTACCCATAAATATGGGCTTTCAAGAAAAATCTTAGGAAAAGATATCCTGTTCCTCATTAACTAGATTTATGTACTCTTGTTAATAGTGGTCATTTTCCCTTGAATACTTGAGCAAGGGAAATTACAGTATGTTGAGAAATAATTGGATCTATCTGGAACAGAAATTCAAACGCAGGTGTACTTTCAAAGCTTATGTGAGTCCTGAAAGAATGCAGTTGCATGAAGTTCCAAGAGACAGTGCAGCCAAGGGTGCAGCTGCTGTAGCTGCCAGTCTCAGGCTTCTTCCGAAAGATGCTGGTGGGCCTGGCAGTGCTGGGTTAATGGTTGGACTCGATGATCTTAGAGGTTTTATCCAACCTTAATGAGTCTATAATTCCATGTTGTGTTCCCTCATTGAACCTGCACAGAAAACCACAGGCTGTACCACACCTGCAGCTGCATTTGAAGGTAACAGCTTCTCTTTAGTAGGTCATTGATCTTTGCACAGCTGCCTTCATTTCAGGAAGGATTTTTCCCATGTCAAAGTTTCTTAATTGTCTCTAGAAGGAGCAAATGTATTTAGAACTCTCTGTCTTTCCTGGTATTTTATTTGAATGAATGTTACAAAATTTTCACCAATTAAACAGTTCATGTAAACATGCATATTTGTTCAGTTACTTGATACAATGAAAGTTTTGACACTGTTTTGTTGTTTTTTTTCTTTTCCTGATTATTTTCTGGCTTTCCCAATATTCTGATGCTGCAGTTGCAAACATACTGTGGCGAGAGGAAGGTACTGCAGTAAAGTTCTTTTGTCGTAGTGATAATGTGCTTGTCTGCTTTAATAATTCCATGATGGGCCATTCTCCACTGACTTGCCACTAACCCTATCAACTTTCACAGTCACCAGATTAAGTACAGACCAGACTTTTAAAAGCTAAATTATTCAAATAAGAGATGTCACTCTTGTACCTATAACTTCTTGCATTTTCCCACTATGAAATAATAGATGGCCATAAAATATATAAAAATATGAATTTTATATATACTGCCAGAAATGTGAGTAGCCTGAGATTTTCAAGCTGCATTAGCAATCACAAAAGTGTCAGAAGTGCTCCCAAATTACCATAATTGAACAAGTAAGGCATAAATTCAATATACTGCATTTTTAAGCAAGCAGTTCAAGCTCTTCCTTTTCAGTAGCATGTATTGATGTTTTCTAGGTGCACAGCAGAAATTGTGTTCTTGACTGTTAGGCAAAACAAAAATCCAAACCACAACAGGTTTTCTTCCCTCTATCCTTTGAATCAATGCAGGGTAAAGGTTGCCCCATTTCTCCTTGTTTTAATTGGCAGTTAAGAGCTCTAGTTTGATCAAACTTGCAGTGTGCCCTTCACAAGGTCAACAACTGTGTATCTTGGAAGCCAAAGTAAAAAAAAAAAAGCCATCCTGAGCAGCTAATTGACTCAAAGAGATCATGGAGGCCCTTTAAACCACCTCATTTTGTACAAGCTTGTGCTGTCATAATTTCCAAAACACCCATAAGAAGCATCATGCAACAGCCCAAGGGGCTCTCATGCAGGTTGTCCATCTGACTCTAGGTGTGGAGCCCAGGTGTGCAGAGGGAACCCTGTGACCTTGGGCTCCTGGAGGGCTGTGAGCAGGACATCCACTCCCTAGAGGAAGGTTCTGAGGTTGAAGTGCAGATGTAAACCAGTTTTTTACAACTGCCAGATGTTTATGAGGCAGCTGAGATCTTGGTGTCCTTCAGGCTCTGTGGGAAAGGTTGCTGTGCAGTGACAAACTGCTCCTGGCCATGTCCCCCTGCCCCTGCAAACACCCAAACTCCCTCACGCTGCTCCTCCAAGAAGGGCTTCAGGCTCACTCCGCTTTTGGAGGGTGCAAAGCCCCTTTGTAAGTAGTGCCTCCAGGTACTCCAAAACAATAGGTGAGCTTTCAGCAGGAAGCTTTCTGGGTAGCTTGGGTTTGGCACAAGGTGCCAGGGCGTGGTGACCACAGCAGCCTGGGCCAGGTGTGCAAACACCTGGTGCACACTGTCAGTGCCACTGTTGGCCACAGACACATACAGCAAATACACTAGTTTATTTCTAAAGTCCCTTCTAATCCAACCCAAGTCAAATGCAACTCACTGGGGGTCAGCGAGGTGGCTCAGTCACCTAGAAGAGCTCCCCAGCACTTCTTTCTAAATACCCCACCTGCAGGTTCCTGTTGCAGGGCTGTGAGGAGTCTTTACTGCTGATGTTCCTGTAAATGGCATTATGGGCACTAAGAATTGTTATTTCCCTTCTGCTTGGAAATGAAATCTCTCATGCATCTCATCAGTCCAGAATCACCTGCACGATGCTCCATGGCTGTTTATTTACAGTGTCCCTTATGCTCCTTTTTAAAGAAAGCAGCTGGATAATCCTACTAGAGGTAGAAGTAGAGTAATATTTAAAGAACAGCTGAGAAGTTGGTTGCAGAAAGTCTTATTATAATTTTGCTAAATAGATGGACTTACTGCTTATCAACCTTGCACTTTTTAAATGAAAGTATGAGCCATGTTGAGGCAAAACATGGCCAGGAAAGCAGATCTGCTATTGATGTTCCTAAACAATTCAGTATCTGTAAAGCGGGTTTATTACCTTGCTTGTGTTGTTCTGTAGTATTTAACAGGCACATTCATTCTAGAATATACTTCAGCATGTGAAATCTTGGCACAGAGAAAGCTGGAAGACAGGAATGGTATTTTTGGTTTTACATTTTAATATATTCTTTCAATTCCTTACTATGTGAAAGTACCAATATTAACAAATGCATTGGTAGATTTTGAGCTCCTACCTCATCCCCACAAGGTCTGGAGTAATTAAAACCTTGGGAAAATGCCTAAACAAAATATGGTATAGAACAAACTTTTGCTGCAAGTCAAACTTTTAATATAAGTATTTGGTCATTTTAAAAGTCAGTCTGTCAGTTTGTTCCCAAAACCTTTCAGACCATGCACAAGCAACACCTCAAGGAATGAAAGCATGTAGGGCAACCAGCCAGTTAAACCTGGGGCTGGAAGCACATGCAGTATTTACTCAATGTACAAATAGTTTTTAATTTTGTCCAGAGAAAGCCATGAGTAGCCCAAATATGAAGCAGAGATTTTTTTTCATGACAGTGTCCATTTCTGTAGTGAGTATTGCTTACCTAATACCTGGAGAAAAGGAGCATTTTGTGCCAGCAGGCAATCAGCAGTTATGTGAGTGTATGCACTTAAAAAGCTAAAAGCCTTTTCATTACCAAATTTAAGTTCTAAAATATTTCCAAGTATTTAGATTAAGCTGAGGAAAACTATTTAAGTATCAGATCAGAGGAGAGTATTCCATGGTGAAAAATTTGCCCTTTGATCTCAAAGGAGGGATGTATAAACGTACACTGAGGGAGACACTGTATTTCTCAAATAAACTCTTGTTGATACCGGGTGTCCTCCCAATGTTTGTTTTTGTTAGAGCCAACTTGATCTGGAGTGGATCAAATAAGAACTGTTATGTTTAGGAAACCTTCCCCATTCTTAATGGATTTTTTTTATATTAGGGATATTTTGCTATACAAGTGAAGTATTTTGCCTTTTATAATGCCTTTGGGTTTTGAACTAGTTGTGTCATCTAACCTGAAACGTCCTCAATTCAAAAGGAAAAAATTTTTTTAAACTCCTCATTAGTCCCCCAGTTCCCAATTTAGTACCTGCCTCACTACTATAAAAAAACACAAATACTTCATTGCCCACCTCTGTACTGAAATAATTCCCAATTCTCTGCACCAAAGAGTTGCATCAGTATAATCAAAATTGAGTCTGTTCTACTGATGTCCATGAGATTGTTTAGGATGTACCCCAACCAGGATTTGGCAAATGTTTCAATAAAACAAGTCACAATAAAACACCTAGTTTGTCTAGTAAAATCCTGCTTGGTCTAAATATCAATATGAAGTTCAATCTCTGGGGAAAAAAAAGTAGTTTAATTTAAACTGACAAACTTTTTTAAAAAGAGAGTAACTGAATGCTCTCAGGAATTTGTAGTATATTTTAATCAGTCTGCAAAAAAACTTGGACTAATTTTATTGTAAAATAAGTCGTAGAACTTGCCAAGTCTCTGTTTCTAAACCTGTTGGGGTAAAATTTTTTATCAAAGTATTTTTGTGGGTAATTAAGGTCTTCTTAAATACACCTTCATTGTAATAGGATCATCAGACAAAAATCACGCTACTCTTGTGCATGAAAATAATAATAAGCATCTTCACAGTAGTCATAATTGATTGCCTGCCTGTTTTCACTTCTTAGGATTGAAATCCTTTGCCTATGAAATGTCGGCACTCATTCCAGGCAGGGTCAAATTCTGCCCTCTGATGTGTTCATCAAATCCCACTAAAGCAGGTGGGAGTTGTGTGGATGCTGGGAGCGCAGGTTTTGGTCCAAAGTGCCTGAATGAAATGTGTTACCAATATACCTGGGGAAAAAAGTAACCCTTAGTCCATGAAATAACTCTCAGTGGAGCTTTTTTCCTAAATGCATGATCCTGCCCTGTGCAATCACATTTGAGGATCACAGCTCTTGCACCCACCTGATGCCCCAACTGGGAGATTTCTGTGCTATGGTTCAGAGACTCACTTGAACCATGTCAGTGCAGCAAACACCACATGTTGAGACATTGTTCTCTGGAGCTATGTATTTGGCATCAAAAGAAGGGGGCTTAGCAACAAAAACACCCTTCTAGCCTTACTAAATACAATGTGTTTTACAAAATTTTCCAAAATTGCATTTATCCAAATTATCCATATTTTTACTGTCAAATTTCCTCTGATGATTTAGATCTTAATCCTGCAGACAGTTAAGAAATGTGAGAAACTCTGTCTCTCTGAGCAGTACTTAGAGCTGCCACCACAGGACCAGCAAAGGGAATTTTTAACATGGAACACTGTTTAGAGCCATAGAATGGGGACTTCATTTCTCCATGGGAAAAATGGAATTAATTAGAAGATAGAAATTATAGCATCACCATATTGTTGGCAGATAAAGTACACTATCAACACTGCTAGGGGTGACAGTGGTCATTGCAAAAACTTACTGGTGGTGGTGTGAAAAAATGGAATGATTGGATCTTTGAAACTAGAGTGTTTGAAAGGATCCTGAACATTTCTTAAAGATCTTGTCACTGCAGTTCCGTGTAGCATGACAGAAGTGATAAAACACAATCTCCTAATGGCAAAGCAATGACAATCAGCCAGTTTTCCAAATCTCCTGGAATGCCCCGGTTGGATAATGAGTGCTAATGCAATGCTGAACTACTCCACATTTGTGAATTACAGTTTGCAAGATTTCAAAAATGTATTTATTTTGGTGGCTGTAGTTAGTTCTTTCAGATAGTTTAAGAAAATAGAGAAATCTATATATTTCCATTCATGGTACAGATGCAAAACACTTCCATTTAACATCACAGTTACCAGTGGTCAAGTTGTCTGTAACAGGATCACCTTCACTTTAATTTTAACTAAAGCTTGTATTTCAGTTTTCAAATTATTGTCAAGCTGTTTTTAATAAAATAATAGGAAAAAAACAAATTCATAATCTGAGGGGGTAGCAGTGCAACAGAGAGGCTTCTTGGGATCAAATCCTGTTTTGGTACCTATTTACAAGACTCAGCCATAATTATTTGGGTACAACCACAGCCACCAAGGCAATGCATTTTTGAACGTGTTTGTACCTCTTCACTCCTTGAAGCCCTTGTTGTGACATGAAATTTGATTTTGTGAATGCTCCAACTGCATCCAAATGACCAACTTTTATGTAAGGCAGATTTTGTTTGTCGGGAGAGGAGGACAAGTTCTTTTAAAATCCTAACAGCTATGGATACATACCAAAAAAGAATCCAACTTCTTCTTCTTTATCCCCCTTTAAGGCCTGAGTGTTGGGAATATGTTCTATGTCTTTTCTGATGATGGGATCACTGTCCTTCAGCCAAGCGAATGTGAAATCCAGAGACATATCAGGCCTGAAGAGAGGATTTTCACAAGTTATGTAAGTCCTGAACCCGGCAGCTACAGCTGACAGCTGGGAAGCTTTCTTTTAATCTCTTCAAAGGTTGTTATTGCTAAAGGACCTGTTTGCCACAGGGATGTTGGAGCTTGGTGGGCTTCATGCATCCCTGAGGTATAGCATCTTCTCTTGAAAATCAGGGGATCCACGTAAGTTCTAAGGCTGACATGGAGGATTTACTGAAATGCTGCAGAGAATTTGGTTAGTTATCACATAAGCAAAGATTTTCATTTGTCCTTTTGATCTCTTTACTTATCCATGCCCCAAATTTGTAACTGGGCTTTAGGGAAGGTACAAAAGTCAATAGCAGAGAGATGTGCACATCATTCACCGGTGCTCCTTTTACTGATGGCTCCGTAGGCAAAGAAGGGAGCTACTTTGGAAGCTCTTTGGAAGTGCTTTGCCATGTTAAACTGCAGCAGGGAGGCAAATAAGAATGCCCAGAAAATGGTTGTGCCATGAAGATCCTCTTCATCTTCTGCACTGAGAGAGAGACTGCACTGTCTGTGTTTGCTGTTGGCACTTTTCTGTCTGCACTGAATTTACCTAACCCTTGCTTTAGGAATTACAAGGAAAATTTTTTCAGGTGTCAGAAATGTCAAGCACTGGCTTGTAGGCGGTGGAGCTCAACATGGCCAGTGGGATAACATGTGCCTGGAGGCTCTGTGAGGTCAGTGTTCTGTGACCTGTGTTATGTACTCCTGCATAGGAATGTACAGCAGGCATATCCTCATGAAACTGTCAGTTCTTAAAAAAACACAGGTGCTGAAATACATCCAGTAATGCTATTTTAGCCACTCCTTTACTTACTTTCTAATTTTTAAAAGGGGAAGTTATTGAGTTTTGTATCTTCAATTCTTACTCATGTCTCCACCAAGACACTCAGCCAGCAGAGCTGTGCTGCTTACAGGTGACAGCTCTCTATCCATAATTGTTTCACATGGTGTAGGTCCCTTCCAACTCAGGATATTCTAGTTTCTATTCTATTCTATTCTATTCTATTCTATTCTATTCCTCCAGTACAGACACAGTGCTGGCATTGGTTTTTGTTGTATCTCCTCTTTCCCTGAACAAGCTCTGATGCAGCTCCAATCACATTTCCCTTAGGTATGTTGGGCCGTTAATTAATATTACCCAACATAAGGTCTAAAATCAACAGTTTTGCTCACTGAAATTTATATGTGTTCATTCTCATTTTACCCCATTTCCTCCCCACAGCCTGGTCCCACACAAATGCTCTTTCAAATAAAGCATCTTGGCAGAAGGAAGAGCAATGAGGAGTAGCAAACATGCAGAGAGTTGTTGGTGAGACCAAAAGTGACTTCAAACTCCTGTGCAGAAAATGAAGACTTTATGAAAAATATAAAGCAGTGACTCAATTAATGTAAATCACTGTTTTTTCAAAGCACAGAGTGATAGTTCTGTTGCTAATAAATGCTGACAGTCCTGCATGTCTTGATGAACCACAGTGTGCTTCAAAAGATCAATCCATAGGCTCTGTGGTTATTTAAATTAAATATAAGTTTGCAGGAGGTCCAGCTGTTTAATATCATTGCATAGAGCCAGGCTGAAGTGTGATACCTGATAAATTAATTATTTCATGTTTTCCAGGAAAGAAAGGGGAGAAATATCATCCTAATGGAATCCCCAGGGATTTTTTCCTGCAGTTTACAAAGCTATGCTTCTTGCTGCTCCAGGCCCTGAACTTGTAAAAATTAAACTTTCTCTTTTTTTAACCCCTCAGGAGGAGATCTGTCCTAGAGTGGAAGGTGAAGACACTCAGTCCTGCCTCTGGGCTTCAGCGGTCAATGTCAGAGACAAGTACATTTATGTGACACAGCCAAAGCAGAACAGAGTAATGATAATTGATATCCAGACTCAAAAAGTCATACAGGTACTTTCAAGTGAACACATTATTCACTGATGACAAAAGACCTGATCTAGGACAAAAAGAATCAGATCTTTGCCCAGTGGATCTGCTGGGCAAAGATCTGCTGATCAATAAAGAGCTGGCCTATGTTGCTTTCACCAGTGGCATCATATGGAGTTCACTGTTCTGTAACCTCAGTGGCAGGAATAAACTCCTCTGTGGGCTGGAGTCTCAGGGCTGCCTCTGCAGCCAAGCTTACAGTGAGTCTGGTAAAATAACACTAGGACGAATTCCTGGCTTAGCTGCCTGACCTGGGTTATAAGCAGTTTGGAAAGGGTGCTTAGAAATGGAAAGAGCGGGTGTGGATACAATTCAGACAGAAATTGGCCCTTGATCTACTGGCTATAAGTAACAGCATAAGATGGAGTGATGTCTACCCAGAAAATGACACCAAACAGCCAAATGTTTCAACTGCTGCTGATCCCCCAGTTGATTTGAAGGCAAAGCTGCACAGGGAACATAACAGTGGTGCATGAGAATGCCTGCAGTGAACTGATGTAGTATTTGTCATGTTCATTAGAGTCACTGTGTAAATAACTCTCTCTGGGTTTTTTTAAGTCCTTGGATGTGGACCCATTACCAACCAAATTACATTATGACAAGTCCCATGATCAAGTGTGGGTGCTCAGCTGGGGGGACATGAGGAAATCATCATCCACACTGCAGGTGAGTCCTTACACTTTGGAGCCTTTGCTCTTCCTGGGCTCAGCATCACTGGTAACACACTGGTGGCTGGTGGGTTGCAGGTAATTAACAGCATTTAATGGTCTGGATATAAAGCTGCTGTTTCATTTGCATATCCAGTGTGTTTTATTCATCCCTCCTCTGTCCATCCTCACATATTTTTCCTGCTGTTTAATTTGTTTTTGAGCAATGACTGTGCCACAGGCTGACAGCAGGACTGCTTTGTGCCAAGGTCTGTTTTGTTTTAAGACTGGTGACAGAGCCAAGTGCCAAAAAGTTATACAGCAAGAGCTGGCAGCTGGCTGTGAGCAGGACAATACTGCTGTGCTCTGCAACACTGGCGAGGCACCTCAAATCCTGGGTTTAATTTTGGGCTCTCACTACAAGACAGACATTGAGGTTCTGGGATGTGTCCAGAAAAGGGCAACAAGAGCTGGGGAAGAGTCTGGAGCACAAGTCTGGTGAGGAGCAGCTGAAGGAGCTCAGAGGGGACATTATCAGTCTCTCAATTCCATGAAGGGAGGTTGGAGCCAGATAAAAGTACGTCTCTTCTCCCATGTAACAAGTGATAGGACAAGAGGAAATGGCTTAAAGTTATGCCAGGGGAGGTTGAGGTTGGTATTAGGAAAAATTTCTTCACTGATAACTTTCTCAAGCCCTGGAACAGGATGGCAAGGGCAATGGTGGAGTCACTGTCCCTGGAAGGATTGAAAGGACCTGTAGATGTGGCACTTGGGGACATAGTTCAGTAGTGGACTTGGCAATGCTGGGGAAATAGCTGGACCTGATGATCTTAGAAGGCTTTTCCAACCTTAACAATTCTGTGATTCTGTGAGTCTCTCACAGTAAAATGCAAAAAGGGGCTCTCTAGGGCATGAAGAAAAAAAAGCCAAACCAGGAGAAGTAAAACCTCAGGGACAAATTGTGTTATTGGGTGTTAGTGATTCCAGTGCAGGGGTGCCAGTGATATCCATGGAACTCCTCCATGCTCAGCACCACCAGACCCACAGTGACACTGGGACACAGCGCTGCACATGAGTTTGGAGTTATTAGCTTCCACTTCTGGATCACCTTGGCAGATTTACTCTTCTGTTGGCAGTACAGAGAATATGCAGAATAGCCATTTAGTGGGACATTTTTCTGCTGCTATATGTTGTATGACAGAGTTGACACCAGTTGATGGATCTGATTTAATCCATCCAGACATCCCATTCTCTGGTAGTTGTTTTCTGGCACTTGCTGCCCAGCCTTTCTGGAAATAGGTGTCATGTGAATACTCCTTCTGCCAGAAGTGTTTGCTGCTAAGTCTACATTAAAGCGTTCCCCAGCAGGCAGAGAAGAAGGGGGGCTGTGCTTTCTGACCTAAAAACCAACAAATTGGAGTCTACGTTAATTGTGGGGCTACCCAAAGCTTCTGTTGGAGATACTGGCCCATGAAGATGGGATGAGCCATCCCCACCATCCGTGTGCTCCATCCAGTGCTGACTGTCAATAATAAAGACTGGACCAGCTACTCATCACAGGCAATTTCAGGAAAAGTTGCCAAAGCCAGAATGGAGGCATGTAAATGAAGGTTTCCAGGGCAGCGGCACCAGGTTGTCTCACCTGGGGATGTGACTTTCCTGTGCAGGGTATAAGGAGACAAAATGGGCTCTTTTTACCCTTTCTGACTTAATTTCCTCCATCCAGCTGTGAGGAGTTTCTGTAATTAAAGGAGAGATGGCACAAGCATGTCATTATTAGGGAGAACACACCAAATGCACAGTTGGAAACTTGTTAGAAGGTTCCAGGCCTCAGATAGTCCTTTCTGTTATCTGTATGATGTGCAGTTACACACATAAAGATGAAATTAGCATCATCAGCAGCAGATCTTTTTTTTTCTGACCTTCTTTCCCAAAAGGTGGGCAGTGACTAATTGGGCAAAGTTCCTTCTTAAAATCTGTAGTGTTTGGTTGCAGACATGCAATAAAATACCTTCTTTTAATGAAGATGCTGCTTACAGAGGTTGATCTAAATTTCCACTCCTCTGGAAGTCAGGGATTTATCAAACTGCCTGTGCAACCAACTAACGGGATGCTGTTGTTTGGCCATTACTGGCTTGTTGGAAGCAAATATCTGGCCTCTTGAAAGCACTGTGCTAGGGGGGCATCCTTCTTGAGCAATCTAATTGGAAGAAATCTAAATGGCATGACCAGAACCGCTGTCTGAAATAAACCTGTTAGGGATTTAGCATGTCTTTCATGAGTTATGTAGCTATAAATTCAAAGCAACAACTGCTGCAGATTAGAGCAGCAGAAGGTCCTAATGAATGGACTAAAGTCATCTTAAACCCAGCAAACAATTTGAGTATTTAACATTTTAATTTTTGGAAACTTTTCCTCTCTGGAGCAGTGGAGGACCTGAGTTCCCCTGTCCATAGAGATCTGTGCTGTGCTGGAGGACAGGACCAGGGGACAGCCAAAGGGCACTTCTCCACTCCTCCCTGGACTTTATATCAATGGATGAACAGTTTTTCTCCTTCAAAGTGATAATTAACTGCTGTGAGTTAGTGTTTGATCCTTCAGGGTGGTAAATTATCACTGTGCATTAAAGTGAGATTAATAAATATGACCATGAAGTAAATGTTTACTTTATACAGTGAGGGATAAATTATTATGTTCCTACTGTTGTCATACTGCTTCAGCTCCTGCTTGACTGCTCTTTCTCAAGATGTAAACTTATAAAAATGAAGTTGTGTACTTAACTTACAAATGTCATGCCTCAAATACTATTTGCTAGCACACCTTTTCAAGACAGCTACACCAAACAGTGTTTTGAACTCATTAATCAGTTGAGTCTACTGCAGCCTGGAAAGAGCCACTCGGTACCGTGCATGTCTCTAATCTGTATTTACCTTTCTGCCTTACTCAGTGCTTATCCTGTGCTCAACCTTGTGTGTATTTATTGTAGGTAATTCCAGAGGCAAGCACTGGAGAGGATCCACATGTTATTCACACACCCTTTGAAGGAGTGGATGATTTTTTTATACCACCTACAAATCTTATTATTAATCATGTTAGGTGAGAAATTATTTTAATGAATAATAATGGTGACCATGCTGCTCCTTCTCATAACCTTAAAGCACTTTACAGATATGGATGAATAAATGAATGAGTGAGTGAATGAATGAGTGGGTGAATGAATAAATGAATTTGTGATGAATCTTAACTACATTTATTCCCATTTTCACACATGAAGTGGAAAAATGGTTGAGGAAATTGCCAGTGGTTATTCAGCTAATCAATAAACAGCAAGAAACAATCCTAGACTTCCCTTAGACCATGCACAGGCATTCAAACCTCCCCTTAGTGAGCCATCCCTGCTTGCAGCTTATGACACACTGCCCTGGCTTACTTGTGCCAGGAATTTGGTGGCCCAAAAATCACCTTCCTTGCCACAAAACTGTTACAGATCTGAGCATAAATCTGTGTCAAGGATATATTGCTTGAAGTGGTAAAAGTGTACTCTGACTGAAGTCTAATATGTGGTTCTCTCACACGCTTCCAATTTGTTCAAGTATTGGATCTCTGTGTGAGCTTTATGGCTGGAGCAGAAAAACTGTATGCACTGCAGATAAAAAAAGCAAAACCTCCATGAACTATCAGTTTTGAATGTTAATGTGATGTCATGGTTAATGAGGTTGTGTAACTAACATACTAATAACCTGGAGTAATACTGGCTGCTTCCCAGCAGGCACAGGAAGCTTCCCATTAACATTAACAAAATTGATGATAACTGCACAGCAATTTATACTATTATTTCCATGTTATACCAACTGTTTAACCATCTTCTGTCCTCTATATACTTTAACTAAGTTAAACACTCAAAAAACATAATGTAACTCTTTACAGTCATCTTAGGTTTCCTGCAGGAAACACCAAGAGAGAAGGGGTTACACTTAAATGATTATGGGTTGAATCTGTTCCAAAAGAAATCATTTTGCCTGGTGAAACAGAAAATAATGATGCATGCCTCATGGCTGTCATTTGTAATTTCTCTCTACTTCATATTTCCAGTTTTCTTTCACAATTTCATTATGGCTAATAGTAGTGCTAGGAGGTAGATCACTCTGCTGAATGTTAAAGCCTGAGCTGAGAAGGTGAGAATTGGATTCAAAGACAGGAAGGTAGAACAGTTACACATTTTTGTTTGTTTAATTGTCCTTTTGCTTCAGTGTGATTAGTTGGCTGAAATAATAAATATAGATTACTGTCCATAGTTTTCCATATGCAAAGCTGCAGATGCTGTCCCTGATTTCCTGTTGCATTTGTTCAGGGCCAGATCTTTGTCTATTCTCTCTCACCCTCAGCACAGAGAAAAATAATTGCTTGCAGGCTAATGAGACTCATTGAGATGATGTTCTAAATTCTCCACTCAGAAACAATAAATGGCAGTACCAGCATTTCCCAGGAAGGTGAACATTTAAGCAATTTCTTCCACTAGCCAAATAATATTTGTATGCAAATATTCCTGCATATGTATTTCAGCTGCCTCTTATTTTAGATGGATATCTAGAAATGTATCCATTTTTATTAGTTCCAAGGGTAGACTGTTGTCTATTAAAAACTCTTTAAGTGCAAGGTTTGATTTGAGATTTCAGATCACAGATTTCATGCAAGGGCTGAGCCTCTTCTGCAACTGTGGGCACATAAAATATCTCCTGACCCACTTCTTTAAACAGAAGTTTATGATAAAAATAATTTCTTAAGTTCTTCAGGCATTTGGCCAAGTATTAAGGAAGTCTTGGGGAAAAAAAAAAGCTGTAAGGGAAAGCACTTTTTAAAGTGTACATAAAATTCATTCATCCAGGAGAAATACAAGTGTCATATCCAATTTCCACACACACAGTGCGCTACGACTCTCCACTGCTGATACTTTGTGAAGTCTCTAATGGATGTGAGTATAATGGGGAAATGAAAGGCTTAGCCTAGTGATTTTCATGGGATCTCACACTACACTGGCTCATTCTTTAGAAGTGAAATCATTGCTGAGTGTCTCATTGACAGATGGTTTAAGAATAAAGAAATAAACCTAGTGTTTCAAGCAAAATATGTATTTTCTGCACAGAAGCATGTTGTTCTCCACATTTCACAAGGCAATTTTACATCTTCTGAGGAAGAGATACAACACTAAGCACTCACTTCATTTCCCTCTGTCTGCATTGAATGGATGAAAAGATAGTCAATGTAAAATTAGTTTTTGTAAGTCAGTGTCAGTGAATCCAGTGGAACACAAGCAGGCTGTTTCTAAAGCCTCCCTCTCAAATTAAGCAGAAACCTTTCTTGGCTATTCTTGACCTTTTCTTGTCTTCAGCAAAGGTCAGATGTGCTGCAGTATATATCTTTTACAGAACATTTATCCTCTGCTCACTGGTTTTTGCCATGTCTTGCGACAGAAAATAAAGACCCCTTATCTTCAGGGCACCCTGGTTATGTTCCTCAAGAAATGTTTTACATCTTCCCTGGGCTGACATGGTTTTTAAGAGTCTGCTCTACACCACAGCCTTGCCATCTCCTGGAGTGGTTCCTAGGCACCACAGGTACCAAACACACACCACAGCTTCCCTCTGGTGCTTTCAGTTAAGATATGAGATTAGATATGGTCTTAATTCAGTGGTTATACATTATATTGTACACAGCTATATCTATTATATATAGTTACTCTCTGACCCCAACCTGGCAGCAATTTGCTTTATTTTGAATGCTTTTCTATTTTGAGATTGAATGCTTGCGTATATATTGAATTTCATGACTGTAATCTCAGACAGATTAAATACAAACCTGGTCAGTGTTAGCCTACTGAACACCCAAATCTTGATATCACTTCTATAGAAATTGGTCTTCCCAATAAAAGATTTCAGCTCTCAAAGATTTAAACAGCTAAGCACATATTCAAATTTCCAGGATCATGTTGCTAATTTGAACTGAAATATATCCCTCCCTCTAGGATGTTTTAGAATCACTAAAACAAGACATTTCTTACAAAAAGGGACAGCATTATTGCACACGCTTCCTAAAACAATAAATAAAAGGTCCCCAATTCTGCTGACTTTTGTCTTTGCTCAAGCAAGTCACCATGTCTCCAGAGGTGACTTCAGTGTCCTGTTTTCTCTTTCAGGTTTGGCTTCATTTTTAACCAGTCAAAACACGCGGTTCACAAGATTGACCTGGAGACCGTGACCCACATCAAGACCATCCACCTCAAAGCCTACAGCTGCGTGCCTCAGGCCATGGCGTACACTCACCTGGGTGGCTACTACTTCGTGCAGTGCAGGAGGAGCCGCTCGGCGGCCGCCTCGCCGCAGCTCGTCATCGACAGCGTCACCGACGCCGTCATCGGCCCCAACGGCCGCGTGTCGGGCACGCCGCACGTGTCACCGGACGGGCGGTACCTGGTCAGCGCGGACCGAGGCAGCGGCAGGATCCGAGTCCAGGCTCTCACTGTCCGAGGGGAAATCAAGTTGATCTATGACTTAAAAACAAACGTACACGTATCTGATCTGACATTTCAACCCTCTTTCACTGAAGGCAATCAGTACTATATATATGCTACTTCACATTTGCAAACAGATGTGCTTTTTGTAGAGCTGTCGACGGGGAGAATGAATGTACTGAAGAATTTAAAGGACCCTATCACATCCAAAGACTGGCCCTGGAGCAGCTACAACAGAATTATGAAAGACAGTGGATTATTTGGACAGTATCTCATTACACCAGCTAAAGATTCCTTGTTTGTTATAAATGGGAGGCAAAATACATTACGCTGTGAGGTTTCAGGTATAAGGAGGGGTAATACAGTGGTCTGGGTTGGGGAGGTATGAAAGGGCAGTAGCAGTAGAGCCTTCAGCAGGCAAGGACCAGTTGGACCTTTACACTGCAGGAAATGAGCAGTAGCATTGTATATTTTTACACTGGGAAAACAAAAAGACAAAAAAACGCTGTATAGGCTTCATGGTACAACACTGGTCTACTTGCAAGTTTTATAATATAAGGTATGCTCTGCTAATAGGAAGTGGTTTTGAAGGGATATTTTTTTATTTGTGGGTATGATTTGTGGTTATGAGAAAAATGCTGGGAAGTGAATAATATCTCCACTGAGATATCATACAAGCCACGAAACCTAGTAATTCTGTAGAACAAAACAGATTTTGACTTCCCATACTGAGGAGCATTTATGTTATGTCCAAGCATCAGTTTTCTTCCCTGTATCCCTTGCCTGTTGGCTGCACTGACCACCCCACCCCAGCACAGGGAGACAGCAGCAACGAGGACTTTTCACCTTTGAATATTCACCTTTGGATGATGAGGGAAAGTAAACATCAGAGCAGTTTTCAACTCAAAGAAACCTAGGAGAGTGATTTAATGAAAACTGATCAGTTTTCTCTGCAGGATGGCTTTGAGAGGATTTGCTGATGTGATTTCAGAGGGAGGCATCACAGAAATAGTAACTGTCAGCTCGCTTGCTTCTGCACTTCATTTTGCTCTTGGTCCTACTGAAGGCAATGGGATGAGTCCCTCCTCTTCCAGTGCATATTTGTGTGATTGTATTTGAGAAATTTGCCATGAAATATCCAGGCCATTACCCATCCAGACATGGGTAAAAGCTGGAAAATACTGACAGGGGGGTCAGAGTTTATGTAAACAATTTTGTTGAGAAGGTGGCATTAGTCTTTCAACGGCTCATGAGTGTGGTCAATTTGGGAACAATATGCAAAATCTGCTTTGGGGGCAGAGAATTAGTTATGGTTATTCCCATCGGAGACAGCAACAGTTCTAGAAATCATTCGTTTCCCTCATTAAATATTTAGGAGTACTGGAATCACTTGGTTCTTCATAAAATAACAGTTAAAATAACAGAGGTTATTTTTAATAGAAAACTCACTCATTTTCTACTCATAGCCTTAATTTGCCTATTTCTTTTCAGAACAACCAGGAAACAATTTTTCTTTGTGTTTTTCTTTTTTTCCTTTCTGTTTATAGTACACTTGTTTATAGTCAATTATCTTTTAGTTATGAGCAAAGACATTCATGGAAAAGCAGCTGAATTATCCAAGAATGCAACAGCTGGCATTGAGAAATTTCAGTCAAGTTCCCATAAAAACATACAGCCATTTATTTGCACACTTGGAAGATATAAAAAACTTTTCTATTTGCATTTTTCTAACTTTCTATATCCATCACCATGAAGTAACGAGGGCAAAAGCAGCTGTGGCAGCAGAGCCAGGCAAGAAGTGGTGCCATCCAAGCAGTTGTAACCATCGCTTGGAAAATGGGGTCTTGTGGGTGAAACCTCTCTGTAGGTAAAATATCAGTAGCATTGGAGCCACCCATTGGCCTCTGGACAGACCCAGCTTGGTTTGCCAAGGACCTTGTTGCCCAGAATCTGTACAAAGCTGCCCTTGAACATGTGCAGTGATAGGTAGTGGTGTAATTATTTCCCTCCACAGATGCTTTAAGTCGCCCATTCCACAACATATACAGAGGGATTTTAAGCAAGAAGGATACAGAATAACACTGGAAATCTTTGCTTTAAATGTTTAACTTTATCAGAAGAGCAGCATTTTAGCATGGCTGTAGACCTGAGGTATTTTACACCATTTCAGTTCTATAGAGAATATAAAAATCTGTTCCGACAGACGAAGAAGGGGAGCTGAATCCTATGAATTCATTAACCATGGAGTCCTTGAAATTGTCCTTCAACATCCATGTTCTGAATCCTACATTTCTTTCACTTATGAGCCATAGGAGTTAGAAGAAACTCTTCCATCATTGCAACACAGACATGTGAAACAGATGGGCATAGCCTTCCTTCAGCAATGCATGGTGTCCATGATTTTGTATTCATCCCATTAGGAAACATATCCCATGTCAAAGAAAGGAGAAGACCAGCTTTGTAAGTACCTTTAAATATGCACAGCTCCTTTCTTGAACAAAGCTGTATCCATACATTGCAGCCATCCTAAATGTGTTTTACCAAGGCCAAACACTGCTCTCGTGTTACCTTTTATGACTTCTTGAGTATTTTATTATGCCTATGGTAAGTTTTCCTTGTAGAGATGTTCATTGTGTCATAGATCAAGCAAATATTACTTTTTTAAGAATATTAAAAAAAAAAAACAAACCTGTATATATATGTTCAGGTAAATATTCTTGGGGCTGGTTTATATATAGGCTGTGAAAGATGTGTAACAGACCTCACTTTTTCCTGTTTGTTGCAAAGTATTGGAATAACATTCACTTGAAAAAATCCCACTCGAACCTTCCAAAGATGTTCCCTTTGTTCCCTCTCCAGCCCAAGTTCCGGTGATGTGTTTTTCTAAAGTATCCTAATGGTTATATATCATACTTAGAAAATGAAGTATAATTTAGATTGTCCACACTACTTGTGAACAGTTCCAATGACAGTCAAATCTGACATTAAAGTGCTGCACATTTGTTACTCTGATATTTTTTTTTTACAACGCAGAAATTTTATATATACTCAAAAAATGTTTAAATTCATATTTGCCTTTCGACTCTGTCAAAAGAGACTACATTTCTTTGCAGACAATTTCTTTCACTATCCTTTGGTTCTCCACCAATTCACATTTAATTCCTAGTTACTAAATTATTAATTAATCATGGTGATTCATCAAAATTGATCTAAATTGAATTAATGATCTTTTCATTATCTTATACACTCATATGTCAGTAGGATGTTCTGACGCTAGAATCATGGGAAAAATAATCCTTGGTTGCCCACTAAGACTCCAATGTCAAGATCAGATGCATTTGCCATTCATCACTGAGGTTAAACAGCAGTAGGATAGAAATGCTGTTTTGTCTTAGTATTTCCCTCAATATTTTCACTCTCTGAATAGATGTACCTGTTCAGAAACCATCCACTTTTAAACTGGAAGCAAAACTCTCAAGTCCTTCATTTGGAATCTGTGATGGTTAACGTATTCTTATCATTAAATACTTTATTTTTCTGTACCACTAAAAAAAAATCAACAGAAGTATGAAAATATTTTGGTAGGCTTGTCTGCAGAATGGGTGGGAGATGGGAACTGGCAGGGTGGGTTGGTCCCCCCTGCAAAAGAGATTTCATGACGGGCTATTGAAAAACACTCTGCCTTGAAGGCCTTGGGCCATTTTGCTGCACTGACCTCCTTGAGCACAGATTGCCCAAGAGGAACACTAGTCCTGATGACCTGTTGACAGGTACTTATTTACTTGATTTATACCATGATTAGGTCTTAATTGCTGGAGTGCCTGTTAGTGTGCTGGGTGCTGTGTAGAACAGATAAAACAGGTCAAGATCTCAATTCTGTAAGGAGATAATGGTTAATTCCCTGTATGACCCTGCAGCAGGTCAACAAGATGAACAGGAACAGAGGCTGGGGAGACATATGTGCAATAACCTAGTTATTCATAAAAGATGTGGGCATGCCATAATGCCTTTGTATTTTTTTCCCTAAGACCACCTTTGTCCCTCCCTGTACAAGGCTTTGTGACCATCTCTCAGGTTACAGGTATAGCTGTCACCCTTCACTGACCCCCCCAGGACCCAGGGATTTCCCTTTCTGCCATGTACCCTTATGACTCACTGCCTCACTCTCCAGTAATTGCTTTCTTAGAAAACCTGGGGGTAAATCCTGCTCTTCTTAACGAAGTGCATTATGCAAGGCAAGGAGCAGCACTGGCCTTCTGTATGGGATTCCCATCTAAAACCAGCACCCATCACCTGACTCACTGCTTTGTGCATTTTCTCATGGGTCAACAAAAAAAAAAAAAAAAAAAATCACAAACCAAAACAAAAAGAAGCCTGAAGTCTGTATAGTATGGTAGTATGGTTAAGTTATAGGAAACAGAGATCAATCTTCCAATTGGCTCTTCCAGTGCTGCTATTTACTCACTAGAGCTCATTTCCCCCAGCCTGGCAAGCTCCCCTTCAACCTACAGATGTGCATCCCCTCAGCCAGTTGTGGGCTTCCACAACAGGTACCAGCAGCTGCTGTTTCTAGAGTTAATCATCAGAAATTGGCTTGGGTTGGAGGAGACTTTAAGCTCATCTCATTCCAAGCCCTGCCATGGGCAGGGACACCTTCCACTAGACCAGGTTGCTCCAAGCCACATCCAACCTGGCCTTGAACACTGCCAAGGATGGAGCATCCACAATCCACGTTTCACACCTCCTTTCCCCTTTGTGCACCTGTAGCACAAGGCACTTCAGCCATGATGTGGGCACAGCTCCTAAACATCACTGTGGTGTCCCACTCACTTGGCTGCTGCCAACTTCCCCCAACCACTTCTACAGAAAGGGATTTTTATTTATATTCTTGTTAACTTTTTGAAGTAGACTGAAATAAAACACAGGGACATCTCTCCATCTGGAGGCCAGGAAGACTCATGTGTTTCTTTTATACACAAGATGGTGTGATGGTGTGTGGTGTTGAAGACCAGACAAATGCCCAGCCAAGCACTGCAAGCCCAGCAATGGACTGCTCCTCTCTGCTAGTGGAGGAAAAACACACCTGAAATGTCACTCTTTTTTAACCTGCCTCCAACAAGAGGGTTGAAGGTTTGTTTGGTTAGTTTATTAACATTTGTTTCTAAAAGAATAAAATAACAAGGCTATAAAGATTTTTTTTTAAATAAGCCTGAAAACAGAGAAAAATGACAGGCAGGCAGGCAGGAATCTTACATCTGCTCACATGTGCTAGAAATCAGAATGCCCCAAAAATGCAAAGGTGCTGACCTGGGAGTCATGGCTCGAGTTATGGGGGTTGAGCTGAGCTTGGGCTAGGGCCATCTGATGAAGGGGCTGCAAATACAGACCTGACATTCATTTATTTTTTTATCCCATGCAATGTGAGCTGGCTGTGCAGCCCAGCTTAATGCATTGGCCAAAATTCCCTCAGTTCTGGCTGCCCAGTACATTGAGTGAGATTTACAGCCTGTACAAGAAGAGCAGGATGGTTTGGGCAGGACCAGTGCAACTTTTTAAGTTCTTGGCCCAATCCACTCTCTGCACTAGCTGAATTAATGCCCGTTACTCAGTTCTGTGGCAGTAAAAGGTCATCACCATGCAGCCCAGAGGGAAGATGTAGTGGTGCCTTCACACTGCTGTTAATGACCCTCGGAGCCTTGGCACAGCATGCTCAGGTGACTTACAGTCCTCGCAGACGTGACTGGCTACTAAAGAAGCTTTCCACCTTTGGGGGTTTTTCCTTTGTGGTTTTATTTGTCCCTTATTCCAGAAAAACATGAAATAAGGTGCAAACTCATCTGAGTGGCACAAAACGCTCTTGCAATGTCTCGTCTTTTGAGTTTAGGAAATATGGGGATTGTGGGTCATATTTTCCAAATGCTTGTAGCTGAAAACAAAATGCATGAAAAATATTTTTTTCCAGTTCACAATACTAACTTTAGAAGAAAACAAAAATAAAGAAAAATAAAAAGTCCTGGTGTGGAGCTTCTACCAAGCAAATTGCCACATCCCAGAGGCTTGTTTAATTAAGCACTTCAGCACTTCACTAACCCTTGGCAGTCTGTGGTGTCTTTGACAGTTTTCCAAAGCCATCAGATGAAGGCAGTGAGCACAGCAAGAGCAGAGAGCCAGCTGTGCCTCGTAAACAAGACAAGCACTAAATCAAACGAGCAGCATCCCATTTTCCAAGGGTCAGAGCACTGGCATTTCCAGAAGCGCAGCTCCAGTTCCCAGGTCAGCACAGGTTTCTGCCACTGTTGCACACGGGTGATGCCAGGCACGGCCTGATGGCCACATCACTCCTGTGCCATCAGATACCCAGCCCAGGAGCTGTGTGCTCTTCAGTTACTCTTCAATTAAAAGAGAGTCTAACCACAGCTGGCACTGCAACCACCTGTAGTCACAACAGGGTGTAGAGGTACCTGGAGAGGAGTTCACTGCAAGAAGTATTGCAGAGAGAGAGTTTTTAATGTTTTATTTAAGGCTACAGTAAACTCAGTGTTAATGGGCTTTCAGAAACTGGAGTTTCTGTGGAGGAAAGTTCATTATTTCTTCAGAGGATTTGTTTTGAGGGCTGGCAAAGCCTGAGCTGAGCTGAGTCAGGCAGGAGAACCAGGTTGGCATCTCCCTTTTTTTTTTTTCTTTAAGGCATTGGCTAGGAATTTGGGGTGGTAGGGGTTTTTGAACAACTGTATTATTTCCTGCTTTTAATCCTCATTCTATTTGGCACAGCTGCTCCTGCAGGCCAGTACCTCCTGTACCTGTCAAAGCTGTTCTGAGCATTAACGATGAATTTTCCTCAGCTGGACATCAGCCCTGTTTGCAGACAGTTCCATATGAGCTGCTGGGTTATGTTCCTCTGTATTTGGAGTGTTGCACTGGGTTTCACTCTTAGCTTCACACTGAATCCAATATAATTACTTTAAAATATAGTGTCAAAAATGTTGACGTCTGAAGAGTTGATGGACCACAAAGAGAGGCTAACTACTGGCTAATTATCATAGAATTATAGTATGATTTGGGTGGGAAGAGACCTTAAAGCTCATGTTGTTCCAACCCTCTGCCATGGGCAGGGACACCTTCCACTAGACCAGGTTGCTCCAAACCCTGTCCAGCCTGACCATGATGGGGCACCCAAATCTTCTCTGGGCAACCCTCTCCCCACCCCTTTCTTTCTGGTAACTGATGTGCAACGGTCCATCTCCTGCCAGACAGCTCAGCTTCAGCTTGATCTCTTTCTCCAGACCATCAGCACATCAAGCCCCAGTGCAGACAGCATCGCGTGCTGTGTCGAGCACAGCTGAATTCCTCCAGGAGGATGCCCCACGCTGACTCAGACAGCAAGTGCCAGCCAGTCCTGCTCCCTCGGCACTTTTCCAGTTCCCAAGCTTGCTCAGCACAGTCAGCTCTGTGTAAAACACAACTTCAGCTTTAAAGCTGGCTGGTTCTGGTGTCCCACCATTGGCACATAGGATGCCAGCTTTGTTCTACAGCCAAAATTTCTAAGTATTTTCTCTCTGTAAAATTATTTCAGTCGACTAGACACATTGGCTTCTTAATGATTTGTTAATATTTTATTCTCTCAAGGCAAGGCATTTTCTCAAGCCTAAAAGCTCTTTATGTGATTTTTTTTTCATATCTTCATTTTTCCATAATTTCTATTTTTAATGGAGGAATGGGATGCATTTACATGACATTGCCTTTTCTTCCCTCACATGTGGACCACACTGGCAGATAGAACATCAAGCCCAACCTTTCCCCACCCTGCCACCACTACACAGTGTCTCTAAGTGCCACATTTACATGTCTGTTAAATCCCTCCAGGGATGACGCTCCACCACTGCCCTGGGCAGCCTGTTCCAGGGCTTGACAACCCTATCCATGGAGAAATTTTCCCTAACATCCCATTTAAACTTCCTCTGGTGCAACCAGCTATCACCACACCTGGCACTGGTCCCTCCACAGCTCATTCTGGTGTCAGAACTTCTTCTAAAATCAATAGAGTTGAACTAGGTGAGCTCCCAGGGTTCTCAAGCACATTGTACTACTGCTTTATGGGTTTATATTTAAGATTAGCTGGACATGTCTGTGTAATTTATAATTATAATTTTGACTTGGGAAAAATTAGTCTGTCTTTACATGGAGCTATTTTAATGCTGAGACACAGATTGCTAATTATCAATATGATAATATGATCTTTGTAATAGTCCTAAGGCAAAAATATCCTGCTTTTGAGAAGCACTATTTGCTGAAACAAATTCCATTTAATTAAGACATGAAATCTGGACTGAAAGACAGCATAGCTTGTCAACACTACTAACTGAAGCAGATAATGCTAGAGGTTAAGTTTTGCATTTAGGCTAAATGGTAAAGGCCAGGAGCTTTTGGAAAAATTTCTTAAACTTGCCTGTGTAACAAGGTTAAGGTGGCTTATTTTCTTGAACAGTATTTTACTTTAAAAGCTTAAATCAATGTTGACGAAAACATTCAGTTTGACAGCTTTGGGGGCTAAAATCTTCTCTGTACCCTAAAAATTCCTTTCACCAACACAGGCAGCCCTGTGTGCCTTGCCCCAAGGTCTGGAGACACCTGAAACCCCACAGAGGTGCACGTGGGAGCACAGGGGTTGTGTCAGCAGGACCATCACCACTCTTGAGTGCTTCTCATAACAGGTTGGAGGTTAAAAAATCATCCCTGCTTGAACCACATCAGCAGAAGTCATGGGCTTCATCCCAGGGATGCGGGGGTTGCTGTTCACAGCCCGTCAAGTGAGGCTCGTTAATGCACGGAGGGGTTATGTGCAAAGCCAGCAGCTCAAGGTCTGCAGCATCCCATATGGCAGTAAAATTATTCAAGGAGAAATTATGCAGATAGTCAACAAGTTCAAGCTGCAATGAATTATGCTGAAAACATCAGCAGAAGTAGCAGTCAATTTGTGTTAACGGTCAACGAGTGCAGTTCACTTCTTTTCTCCTGTTTGAGGCCCTGGGGGCTCAGGGATGCTCTAACAAACACCCCACAGCTATAGCTCTTACATCAGTCTGTGACAGCACTGGTAAATTAGCAGGAAAAAAATCTCTGAGAGTAACAGCCATCATGCAAAGGACACAACACTTCATCCACTGGCAGCTCATCCACTAGTTTTCCAAACATAATAAAGGGCAAGTGTGGGAGGAAAAAGGGCATCAGGGAAGGTGCTGGCTTTACAGCGGTTACAGCTACAGGCTGACTCCCAACATGCTACAGGGGGGAATTGCTTCCAACAAGCAGGGGGCAGGGTTAAATTAGTTATTAGAAAGAAATAACCACCTGTGAGTGTGGCAAGGAACTGGCATAGGTTGCCCAGAGAATGCACCATCCCTGGAGGGACTGAAAAAGCATGAAGTGGCACCTGGAGACATGGTTTAGTGGTGGTCTTGGCAGTGCTGGGGTAATAGTTGGACTGGATGATCTTAGAGGTCTTTTTCAACATGCAAATGATTCTGTGATTCTATGACTCTGAATAAAGCACAGGTTTTAGAAACTACAACCAGGTTTGTGTCAAACATCCTTAAAAACGTCACCAAAGCAGGAGGGAGGCTGATACAGTCATCACACAACATCAAGCAATGATACAGAACCAATTTGTGTTTATTTAAATCCTTGCAGCAATAAAATCAAACCCACCAACTGTGGTTTCCAAGTATTTCTTTGAGTCAGCCAAGCAAATCCCTGAATTATCATCTGCAGCAAACAGAAAACAGACACACTATTAAGCCAGGCTGTAGATATCACTGAAAAGCACACCTTGACCAACAAATCAGGGGCTGTGGTGGCAATGGTGTTAATGCAAACTGGCCCATGGGAAAATGCACATTATTGCTCACGAGGGGCAAATAATGTATTTGTGGTGTTGCAGGAGAGAGGCAGCTAACGAATGCTGGTTGTGTAGCACCACTTGCTCATGAAACCCTTCAGACCATTGCCAAGAACCTCTCAAATGATGGGTGGAATTGACATATGGAAAGATTTGCACTTCTTTTCACACCTCCTTGGGAAGACTGGGACGGTCTAGAGCCTGCTGTGAGTTTGCTGAAAACACAACGTCAGAAAAAGCTGTGGATCACCCAGCCCTGGTTCTGGGCTGCCAGTTCCCAGATCATCAGTACAGTGAACACGGCATCTTCAGGAGTTTGCAGTCCTTTCACCTCAGAACAAAAATATTTGCTCAATGAACCTTATGACTGTCTGGAGATGTGTCTGGAGCTGGAAGCTGAAGGAGCACATGAGCTCCAGCACCAAGGGGGAAACCTGGGGTCCTGCACTGCATGAGGCATGTGGGGGTCCCAAAGACACATCAGTCACCAGGAAGGGGGTGTGTAGGTGTGAGACTGAAACACAAAGGTGGTCCATAGGTACCCCAGGACAGGAAAACTGGTTCCACTTCAGTAGAGTGAGTCTCACCACAGTGATGTGATGCTTAAATACATGAAAAGGAATAGGAAAAATTAAGGAAAGTTTAAGGAAAGTATAGAATTTACTGAATTTAATAGAATATACATTTGCTGTCAACTCTAGTAATATTGGCATTTCAATTCATTAGAAGCCCAGACAAATTAGATGTTTGTATTCATTTAAAATAATTTCTCCTCTTTGACCTAGCCTAATTTATCATATTATGAATTTCTGCAGTGCTTAGGCGAGCTGCTGTTTAAATGAACCCAAAAGAATATAAGAGTAAAATATTAAGTAGTTGTCATTAACAACAAGGTTCATTAAAATCCAGGACCACAGTTTACATGCAGCTATTTTTGCCAAGCCAAACACAAAATATTCTCCTACAAATGTAGGATTTGTGTTCCTTGCTGGATTAAAGCCAACATACCTTATGACAATGTTTTCACAAATAAAACATTAATTTGAACCATAGTCAATGCAAAGAAAAAGATGCATCAAAGGGGAAGGGTTGTGTCTCAATATATAATCCTTATTCAAATAATATTTACTCTTTTTTCCCTAATAAAAACCTCACATGTTTCTGCCATTTTATATATACATTTTCAGATTTTCATGTGGTTTTTATGAGCAGCTACATTTCGGTTGTGAAAAGAAGCTGGATAAACAGCAAGCACCTACCCAAACATTCAAACATTCAATTTTGGAAATTTTTGTTTATGTCAGCCCTGGGTCCAACACAGAATAGCATTTATGCACTCACTCAGAGTTACAGGTAACCCATGAGTAAGCTCCTCTCATAACTGCATTATTCATTTCTCCATCATCTGAAATAGATAGTGTCACTGAAGGCTACATAAATTATATTTATCCAGCAGATTTAATCAAAGACGTAAGAATCTTGCTAAGGATGTATTAATGTGGTTGTCAGATGGGGAGAGGAATCAGGAGAAGATACAGGACTTCCCCAACATCTGGAGCAAATCAGGTACAGAATGGAATAAACTGGTAAAGACAATGCAAATATTAACTACAGCTAACATAACCTCAAAAGATTAATTCCAGGATGCTCCTCTGGTAGACTCCAGCAAAAGCCATTACTGTAGTTTAATAATAGGATAGATAGGTGGATGGATGGATGGATGGATGGATGGATAGATAGATAGATAGATAGATAGATAGATAGATAGATAGAGCTAGATAATCAAGTGTGTTGTAGATGTCGGCAAACCCAATGGGAAGAATGATGATGTCTGACTTAGTTCAGAAGGCTGAATGATTGCTTTATTATAATTATGCTATAATACATTAATACACTATATAAAAGAGAATAGTAAAAACTACATGCTACTTTCTCTAACTATCATGTCTAACTACTCACAACTCGTGACCCTGTTTGCCAGAGTCCAGACACAGGTGGATCCAATTGGCCACCAGACCCAAACAATCCACCATGATCCAACCAAGCGCTCACTCTAGGTAAACAATTCTCCAAACACATTCCACAAGAGAAAAACAAGGAGCAGAAATAGAAATTGTTTTCTCTTTCATTTCTCTTTGTGTACCTTTATGAAAAATCCTGAGAGAGAGAAATGTGCTTGCCACACAAGTGGGTCTCCTAAAATGATATGGATTATCATTACATTTAGCAGGCAGGACACGGCATGAAGCAGAAAATGTTCTTTATTTCTCCTACAGTACCAAAGTCTGTGGCAAGGCATTTCTGCTGTTTCAGCTCTTCCTTATTAAAAGATTTTATAGAAGACTTAATTTCAATGTACACTTCTGCAGCTCCTGGCCATGGTTTCCCAGGTGTGCAGGTTGACTCGTAATGTCACAGCTACCATCTGTTGACTGTCGGGGGTGTTCAGGGAGATCTTTCCGTGTGGTCTGATTTGATTTCTGCCTGAAATCCACACTCCTTCCTTTGGATGACATCCAGAAAATACCTGCAATTTTTCATTTTGAAATACTGTTTGCAGCTTGCTACATGCTGGCTGGAGAGCTGAGAGATCCTTGGGGAAATGAGTGACATCAGCATGAGCCATTTGTCATAATAACTCAGAAAATTGCAGGATAAGATGTACATATTAGTATGACAATAGGAAGAGGGCTCACTTGTTCTCCCCATCAAGCAAGTGAGACTTTCTGCCCCAAACCAAGCCCCCTCTCAATCCATGGTTTGTGGAGCTGCTCCAATGAGCAGCCTCCTTCAGCCCAATTCAAGAGCCAGGAGCTGAGAGCAGGAGAGAGGCAGCACTTTTTCAGCTTGAAAGCAGAAAGGTCTGTTATGTATGGAGAGGAGAATTAGCTAAATATTAGTAAATAAATACAATTTTAGCCATCAGCTAAGCCTACAAAGGCTGGACTCATCTTGGAGCATTCCTTTTGCTCTGTGCTGCAAAGTCTCTGCAGGGACCCAGCAGGAGATGGACCTTGTGATAAGGGGCACATCAGAGATGTCACAGCAAAGGGCTCTCCAGGGCCAGCTGGGCTGCTGGGAGCAGCAGGACTCTGCCTGGTGACCAGACAGAGGGACAGGGATGCACAGCAAAATAAAATATATATAAATAAAGTAAATAAATAAATAAATAAATAAAAGCCACAGCCCAGTGAGTTCTCCCTGGTAAGGCCGTTGCAGCCCATGTCTAGATATGTCTGTGTGTGAGTACAAGTTTTTCTTCTTACTCACTAGCAGCTCAGAGCTCAGAAAGGGACCTCTGCCATACTGCCTTGTAATATAATAATATATGTGTAATATCTGAAGATCAAGACCATTTCTCTATTAAATTAGATAACAAATAATTAGATAATTTTAATTTACTCTATGAATCTTCTAGAGAGTAAACTGCTTACAGGCAACTAATGCAATAAACTTACTTTATAAGCAGAGAGCAACATCTGTTACCATCAAGAGTCTGCAGCAGGCATTAGGATTCTGTGCACACCCAGCCATACTTAGAGTAAATGTATCATTAAGTTGGTATCCTTTCCTATTCAAAGCACATTTTTTCAAGATTTATGTACTGCAGACAATGAGATAGCAGGAGAATCAACTTGTGCTTAACTCGTCTTGCATTCAGCCCCTGTCCCATGGCAAGATAACTATAATCAAAAAGGTAAGACAGAGCATGGAAGTTAGGTCACTTCTACATGTGGCAAAAGAAATACAACTCCAGCTCCACACCCATCCAAAGGAATGGCACAACAGAAGGTGTTCTGAAAGGGTATCCCTGAGGTCACTAAATCAAGCACTAAAAAGTCAAGTCTCTTCATCAGTCTTCCTCTCATACTCACTGCTGTGAGGGATGCAATTACAGGGAGCATCCCAGGCCTGTAGGCAAAAACATGAGTTAATATGGCTTCTAAAAATTCTTCACTATCTTAATTGAGTATGTGAGAACTGCAGTTTTTTCAGAGATTTGTAAACTTAATGAAATAGGCAAATAGGAATGACAGAAAGGGATGTTCTTTGTAAAAGAATCTACTCTGCTGTGAGCGTGACGTTACAATTCCAGATCCAAAGCATGCTATGAAAGATCAATTAATACATTATCACTTGGGCAAAAGAATGTATTAAAGGGCATGTGTCAATCCATGCACTTCACCTTTTCCAAAGTTACCATGACAACGCATTGTGTCCAGAAGTGACCAGTGATTTCTTGGGTGTCTTCATGGTTTGAATGGGGAAGAAACCTGGTTTTTGGCAGATGGGTGCCTTATTGCCATTGACAGAGCTTGCCTAGATTTCTAACTGAACTGGCAGCACAATATAAAAATAAAACCAAATCAGCCAAGCAACACTATTGTGCATTTTAGCAGTAATAGAAAACCACATTGTCCCTTCAGGCAGATGAGCACAGCACTAAAGATATTGCTTGATGTCATTTATGTGAAAGTTGCATTTTTATTATAAATTAATCTACCATGTCAGTCACACATGCAAACCCTGTCAATGACCATCACACACACCAAGAAAATGAGCCTTAATTACTTCCCCATTGTACAGTTGCTGACTTCTGTTTAAGAGGAACTCAGCAAGATAGGATTAATGGGCAGGAATTTGATAATAATAGTGAGAAAGAGGGACAGAACCCAGCAGGAGCACAGGGCTGCATCATCCATGTATTTGCTGTGTGTGAAACTGCTGGAAGGTCCTTGGCAGGTTAATTGGGAAGAAAGAATCTTGTACCTGAGCTTTCGCTGCCATCATGGGCTCTTAAAATCTCCATCTCCTTCTTTGTAGCCTCTGGGGAAAATCCCAGCGAGGGTCACTGAATGTATGGATGGCTTATGTCAACATCTTCAACTTTGTGCCAATGTCTCCTGTCCAAGAAGATTAAAGGCTTTGGAAAGAATGAACTTGAACATCATGAAGCAAAGATAAATAAGTCAACACAGGAGCCACATCACAGCCAGCTGTACAACACAGCTCCCTCCTAAAATGTATGTGGCAGAAAAATCCAGCAGACACTTGATTTACCCTTCATTACAGAACTTCTAGAGAGTTACCCTTCATGTCAAACTCTAGATAATGCAATCCAAGTTCTTCAGCTGCTGGAAGGTGTCACTGGCTCTGTGTAAGGACACAGAGATCCTGACATGATGGATGGCCGAGAAATGACCATGACAATGCTAGTACAAGGTCATTATGATTGCTATACACCAACATGGGAGCCAACTGCATTTTTAAACATGAAGCACAAGGGCCTGTGATGGCCAAGAAACCTGGGAATAATGCACTGAAACCTTGAAAGTTGTAGCCCTGTAGGACCAGAGCCCTTGGTAATATTTCAATATTATACCCAGAAATTAGTTATAAAAAGACTCTTTTGACTTCTGGAAGATTATTCCATGCTAGACCAGAATTAGTAAAAATTCCTAGGGTTTTCAGCACCAAGGAGCCAATGCCTGAGTATTTTCTCCCCTTTTCCTGGTGGATGGGAAGAGCCTGTGGTGTCCTGTATTCTGCTCCAGGCAGGTGCCCACAGAAGCAGATGGGGGAAATGTGTAAGATTCACTTTGACTCTGACAACTCACTTTGACTCTGACAATGAGTTTTCAAAGTAAAATTCAGTTCATGTCTTAATGTGGAGCTCAAGGTCAGCATTTGTCTATGTGCTTTTTTTAATCTCATTGTTCTCATCAGGCTATTTTTAATCTCATTGTTCTTAGAATCATGGAATGGTTTGGGTTGGAGGGGACTTTGAAGATCATTTCATTCCAACATCCCCACTGGGGACAAGGACACCTTCCACTGGACCAGGTTGGTCCAAGCCCCATCTAATCTGTCTTGAATACTTCAAGGCATGAGGCACCCACAGCTTCTCTGAGTAAAACACACCTCTTCCCCAGAAAACTGAGCCAAGAAAAATTCACAGTAAGCTTACAACTGCAAGCACTCTGAGGGGTGGCAGCCACCTCTGTTACTGAGTATGAGCCTTATGTACAGATAGTGAGCTGTACTTTGCTTGTGTGATCCAGGAAGAGCCCCAAGGAGAGGGAACCTCAATCATTTTAGGAGAAAATGTGCATCCACAGCCCTAAGCATGGACCATCTGTACTGACATTGCACTTGAACTTGTCCAGCTTTAGATAGACCACATACTAACCCTGTGATCACAATGATCTGACTGTGAAAACTGGTTTGAATATGGGGCTTCACACTCCAGATTCGGTCCCATTATCTGTGGTTGAGTCAGAAGTGGTGTAGAAATACATGTAAAAGAATTGTCTCAAAACAGCTTTCAGCCTCATGGGCCATTCAGAACAGTCCAAACGATTCCTGCATAAAATCCTGTCTGAGCAGAAAAAAAAAACCCTGATTGTGTAGAAAACCCTGTTTGAGCTGAGACACAAACTACTCTGTCAGGGGAAGGAGGGAGCAGCATAAGATGTACTGAAAATTTGATAACTGGATTAGGCACAAGAAAGAATTTCCTGAGGGGGAAAGAATCCACATCTTCTCTACTGAGAAAGATTTCTAGACCAATCTCATTTATCATGCATTCATTTGTTGAGTAAATATTCATAATATATAAGTGCTAGTGTCACTTTAATATTCTGATTAGCATGGTACATCGTTTCATCTGTCTAGATAATGGTGAAAGTCATACTAATCGAAGTAATGTTGTGTGTCAAATGATACAGAGCTGATTTACTTAAGACTCGAATGTCTGCTCCAATTAATTTCCAAAGTACATTGCACTGAAGTTCCTTTTTCTGTTGTTTTTTTTTATGAAATAGAATACATAAAAAGTATGAGTTGCAAAGCAAATCCACGGAAGTTCTCTTCTATTACCTCTCAACATATCCACTGACCTTCAGCCAGCCATTTCCACAAAAGCCTGCAAAATTCCTAAGAGTTATCCCCTGCTCCTGTAACAAATTCATATCTATTTGCAAAAACAAGCTCAGAGAGCTGCCTAGTTCAGATCTCAGGCTTTTCTGTACACTGCTCAATTGTTACAGCAAGCCCTTCAAGAGAGAAGGAAACTATACATGGAATAAAAAATGTGAGAGATATAAAGTTCATATGGTTGACTGAAATCAGATCATTGTATCTAAATTGCTTTTTTAATGCTGCTGTGTGTGTTTATAATCATCTTTACAAGGCACACAAAAAAGCAGCACTCAGGTGGGTTACCATTGAAAGTCTGACCCACTCTATCTTGTCATTTGCACTAACACTACTAGAAAATATTGTACCAGCCACCCCAATATTATTGCAGTTCAGAAGTGTATTTGAAAAGTAGTTTACATGACAATCAAACTCCATTTCAGGCCAAGTGAATGCAATGAATAAGGAAATACAAATAAATGTTAGCTGGCACTAACAGTAAAAACAGAATTACTTTGGCCACATCAGTTTAGAATGAATTGAAATAGAACAAAATATTCAATGGCTACATAGATATTACTTGAGAATAAAATGGGGGGAAACATGAAAGTCTGTAATCCCAGTTAATCTTATTTTTAAATAGCAAAATTACTAGATCAGGTGCTCACACATTGCTTGTATCTCAAGCCTATAAAAATTACTGTAGGAACTGTAGGAAACCAGTCTCTGATTCAAAGCACTTCAGCCCAAGATATAACCCCAAGGTATAATGCTCAAACCTAAACCTATTCACATTCATTCCACATGAGCTGAGCACTTGTTCATATTGCAGTGATTTTTAAGGGGAATTTAGATACAGGCTTCAGCACTTTGCTGAATCAGCTCTTAGCAGATCTTCTGGACTTCCAGTCTATAGTGTCAAATCCCAAGAAAGGGTTTATGCAGTATCTACAATGTCTAAGTGCAAACAAGGGACTGGGGGATTTCGTATCTGAATCCTGTAGGGCTCGTCTGGGAGCCATCACCACCCCATGCCCACAGCCCCAGCCCTGGGTGCTCTGCTGCTGCTGCCCAGCTGCTCCTCAGCATTTAGTACCTCTTTAAATTCTTCTGTTGAGCCAGAAGATCCTGAGAAAGAACAAGTAAATATTTAATCTACTGTCTGAGTTTTAACAGGTAGTTCTGGGGAGAGCTATTGAATTTTTATTACGAAAGATGATTTGTGCTCTGACTACCAAAATGTGGTTCTCACACAGGGATGTTCAGAGAAGCAGACTCTCCCCAGAAATACTCAAATTACCAAAATTTCAACTAGGTTTTTAATTACTCTTTTCTGAACTGAGGGGACTTTGTCAGTATTCATGCAGTGGACCTGTCGAGGAAGCTGCAATAGTATCACTGCCTTTTCAAAGCCAGGAATGAAGCTGATTTGCACCCTTCAGTCACCAATAGCAATATCAAATACAGTTTAATCAATAGTAGCTGACAGCACTGGAATAGCTTTGGTAATGCAGACGTGCACCCCAGCACAGGCTCTGTCAGAGCATCGGTTATCGGCACAGCCTGTGCTGTGCTCCCGCCGGCTCAGCCTCAGCCACATTAACCTTCCAAAGGACAGAGGAGAAGAGACGCCAGACTGAACTTCCTTATTTTTAATTAACTTAATTCTTCAGGTTACTTTAATTGAGAAATTTGTATTTAATTTCCTGTTCAAGGGGGAGAAAGGATCAGGAGAAACAGATGTTGCCCCCTGCAGTCTGTAGAACAAAGAGAGCCGTGAAAACTCATCTGTCCATCTGACTGCTTTTTTATTAACACAGATGCTGGGAAGGTGGAGAGAACTGAGGCAAAACATTAACTTCTGCTTTGGGTTTTTTCCCCACTCTGCTTTGTAATAACTAAAATAAGATGGAAAGTAAGGTAGTAAACCTGCTTTCTCTTTCAGCCTTTGAATACACAGCAAACATCTGGTTTGTCTTTTTTTCTGACATGAGAGAGAAGTGCAGCTAGGGGCTTTCTGTAATAACACACTGATTTTTCTGAAGAATGTTTAAGCAAAGTTTTATTTATGTGTGTCATCTGTACAGGATGCGTGTTTCTGTTTCTTGTAGAAGTTCAAAGTCATAGCAGCTAAAAAAGGTGCAGAAAAGATTTAATACAGATTGACATAAATGTAAGTTTTGGTCACGCTATTTGAAAACTTGTCAAATGGTGTAGTATTGTTATATACCCTCTGTGTAGCTCTGTAGGGGTTGCAAATGCAAAAATTGCCTTGGGTTGCTAAGCAGAAGGAACAGGAATGCTTCTGCATGAGAAAGGGAGGAAAGAGAGGGGAAATTCTTCAGATCAGTTTGGTTTTAGCCATTTTGTCAGATTTGTCAAACACAATAATATTCAAAGGATGTAGAATTCTGTAGAAACATACATGGAGGTTACATGGGGAATGGCCTCTTCTGAACATGAAAATCTATTAATCTATTTCTACAGCCCTCTGGCCGTGATCAAATGAGTTTAAGATGGTACAAATGGGATTGCAGGAGCTGTCCTTTGATTTCAAGTCCAGTCACTGTGTAATGATGGCAGCTGAGAGCCTGAAGGCTCAGCCTAGAGGAACCATTGGGGCTGATCCTGCAGCAGAGAAGCCTTGGTCATCATTTTGGGTCAGCTCTGTGTCACTCTCCCAGCTTTGCTCAGAGCTTCCCCACTCCAATTTCTTCACCAACTCAGCCATGTCTGGTTTAGAGACCGCTGTCAGCAAATTTGGCTTAGACCCTCAAGATCTTTTCCTTAGACCTTTTCCACCTGGTTGGAAAAGAACTTTAGGATCATCAAGTCCAACCACTAATATCTCTTTACTGAACCATTTTCACTGAGAAATATTCTGACTGCACTTTTCTGGAGGGCATGTCAATCCTACACCTTTTCTATGTAAAGATCTTTTTATATACTTGGATTTCACCAGTCTGAGAGCAGAGTGAGCTGTACTTACCCCCAGCTCCAGGGGATCGGGGATGCTCAGACCCAGAGGTTTGCAGTGGATTTTCTGGTGAGAAAGAGGAGAATACACCTGGAGGAGCAGTCTGCAGGCATTAAAGAGAAGGAGAAAAGTCATAACCTTTCCCTGGGAAAGTGTGCAAGCATCATATTTTTAGGGAAGAGATTGTTCTGCTGGAAGAAAATTATGCTCTTTTCTTCAATAAAAAATGTATTTCAAATTACTAAAATATGTGAACCATTCTCTTATATTCCACTAGTTTCAAACCATAAAAATTTATAGCTGAAGCCAACTCCACATCAAGCTGATGCTGGTAAAGGAGACTAGACCATGACTTGTTATGTAAATAAGCCCATAAAAGTCTTGAGATTTTACATGAAAATCGGATCTGCAACAACCATTCTGCCTTAGCTCTCTGGATTGTTTAATTTGTATGTACATGATTATGCAGTGTTTTTATACAGAGAAGGCAGTTTACAAACCTTTAAGTGATCAATCAGTTAAATAAATAAAGCATCTCTGGTGATGCTGTACTAACTCTTTAGGCAGTGCCTCATGCTTCTGTCATTAACATAATCAGCTTGAATAATGTTTTCACAGCAATTACCACCAGTGGGTCAATGTCTGCTATTAGCAACCTTTCCTCCATGGATCATGAACATAATAAAGCATGACAGCCCCAGAAGACACTGGGTGTCAGAAGACTTTCTCTAGTACCAGTGCCAGGCTGCTTTAATGTGGCACATATAGGGACAATAGATTGTCAAGGATCACTCAGTGCACCAACGATTTGCAGTCTCAGTGGGAGTTTTGTTTTGAGAAGTTCAGCAAGTGTTATAAATCTGTAAATTATATCAGACATAAGAGGAAACCACATATGCAAAAGTTATTTGGCACAAATAAAAGTTGTCCCTGCTCAGAAATGGCTTTCTCAATCTGGATTTTCTTGTTACCTCTTGGCATTAGGTCACATGGGGTATAGCTGGCACCAGCATTCAGGCTTTAAAGCAATTTGTTGCAGAAGAAATGCCAGTAAAATGTTTTCAAAAAAGCAGTACTTGGTCACTAAACTTAATTAAAAGCAATGTGCTTTAAGCCTTACACCCCAAGGTTACCTGAGGATTCTGGAGCACTCCAGAGTTCTCACTGGTCCAGCAGAAAGGTGTCAGAGCAATAGGGTGACTGGAAAATGTAATGCTTACATCCAGCCTAATGGTTCAGACTGGAGATTGGATGCTTTGCAGTAATTTCCTCCTTTCTTTCCAGCATCAGCCCTTGCAGAGTGAAGCCATCAGCTCCTCCAGGTTGGGAAAGGGATCTGGGGCTTTCTGCAGGTGAAAGGATTGCAAGAGCCAGCTTAGCCTGCATGGTGGACAATACTTCCTTGGTAGTAACGTCAGATTTCCTGAAATGTGATTCTACTGAATAAGCTGAGGAAACAAACAAACAAACAAACAAAATAATAAAAAAAAAAGACAAGCTCCTACAAGCACATGAGTAATATTTGAAGTCTTGATTTGAAAATAGATTTTGTCTTATTTTTAAAATTCTTTTCTACTGCCATTTTGAAGTAAAAAACATGCAAGTCTCATGTTTGATATTACGATATACAGTAAATTATTGTATTTGGTCTGCAGAATTTAACATGATTGGTGTGATCAGGAATTTGAAAAGCAAACCCCAGCTCTGTCTCCTCTTCTTGGAAACATTTCAGCTATTTCCAGTTTCAATTATTTTCAATTCCACCAGTGTGATCAGTATGTTCAAAATTCAATCAGCCTTCTCATTTAAAATATTTCATGTGTGTGTCACACTAACAATCAACAACAGTCCCGAATTTAGCATCTGTTCTTAATAGCAAAGAGGTTTAATTTGAGAAATGAAAAAAAATACATAACGTAATTACTAGGCATTCAATCACAATGAATAATGTGTTTGCTACCAGCATTCTGTTCTGTCAGCAAAAACTCCGGAGAGGCAAAGCAGCAGAAAAGTGGAATTGCTGGAAACTGGGGGGGGAAAACATCAAAATACTGAAATGGGAGAAAGATGCTGCTGTGCCTTCCCTGTGGATCACCCCAGGGAGCACAGGGGTGGCTGCTGGGAGATGCACACTAGCCAGCTTGTGAGTACCAGTGATGCTCTGCTGTCTTCATCTCTTCACACCATCCCTCTGCCCTGCTTGACTTCTGAAAACAGGATGGATTAGTCACCACAGGTGGGTACAGTGGGTGATGCCATGCCCAGCCTGGTTTGTGTCTTTGTCCCCCACAACCATGTTTGAAAAACTACTAACAGATATCCATTTTACAAATTTACAATAATATTTATTTCATCTGGTTTGTTTCCTGTTACTCAGGTTGAATACTAGGAAAAATTTAATCAGAGAAAGCATTGGAACAGACTCCACAGGGAAGTGTCACCATCCCTGGAAATGTTCAAAAAATGAGTAGATGTGGCACATGCTCTCTCCTGCAAATATGACTGATACCATTTTCCCTGAAAACAAAAAATGTCAGTACTTCCAGCTCATTGGATTGTGCCCAGAAAAAAAAAAAAAAAAAAAAAACATATTTTATAAAAGCATCTTCAGAGGATTCACTATATATTGAAGAGGAAGAGCAAATTAGAGAAAAAAAATTCATAGAATTATAGAATATTCTGAGTTGGAATGGATCCACAAAGAACATCAAGTCCAACTATTAAGTGAATGGTCTATATGGAGATTAAACCCACAACCTTGGTGATTTCATCACAAGGCTCTATTTGGGACACCTTCCAAATTATTGCCATTCTAGTGGTGTCAGATTAAAGCAGTGAGCTGTCAGAATGATTTGAAGTATCTAGAAGTAACTTTTTTTCCCAAAATGTTGTTTTGTTGAGTTTAACACAGGCATCTTTTGTTCATCCCTTAGAAATACAGAAATGAGATCACATATTGCTTTAATCCTAAGAATTAGGGCTTAGGAGGTGACACAAGAGTGACTGAATTCTCTCTGGGACTGAACACATTTGGTAATTCTCACTCAATAAGAATCCATCCTTGATATTAATATAAATTTTTATATATTGGCATTAATAGCCTAAATCCCCTGCAATGCTGTCATCAGGCAAGGCTGTCCCTGGCCCAGCTATTGTCTCCAAGTATACCTGGAAATGGAGGTAGCCACCAATGTAGAGATACTGACATTTTTCCAATACTGCTTGGGTCTATATTTTATCACATTTTCAGACACAGGAAAAGAAATGGAAATAAAACAGCAACTATTTTGAAAAATTGTGATGTAGAAAATATATGTTTACTTCTTTTTGCCTCAGTAGTAGAAATGCACTTCACTACTCATCTTTTTGGGCAATGCTCCATTCAGTTCATAATTTAGATGCATGATTTTGTACTTTGGATCTGCTCAGTTAGATGCACAACACAATTTTAATTATTTCAAAATGATTTAAATGGAATAATAAATCTAGTGTTTGATGTAACATGGCTGCCTGACCCAAAGAAATATGTGGGCAATTATCATGTTTCCCAAGTGGATTTTTTGTTCCTCAAATCAGTCACTAATTAGCAGCCCCATTCCCAATGATCACTCAGAGTAACTATGATGTTTTGCTGCATTGTTTTGGACAAGAATAAAATAATCCTCTTAATGAAAATAAATGTACAGATTTTTTCTCTTAGGCCAAAATGCAAATGTAGTTGGTCTGATGGTTATGAGCATAATAAACTGAGTGACTTAAAAAATACAAAGGTTAAGAACTTGCAGTACTTATTTTCTAAACAGGAAAACTTGGTATCAACCCTGGGTACAGGCAGTGTGGGCAGACTCAGGAGAAACCACCACATTCTCTTCCCAGTGGAAAACCAGGGTACCCAGCCTGAGCTGCTCCACACTGCAGAGAGCTATGCTGGGCTTATTTGTCAATAATTAAACAGTTATCTTTGTATTAATGTTACCTTTGAAAGTATCTGCAATTCCATTATCATTGCAGAGCACTTAACAAGGTCACAACAAAGGGAGGTAAATGTAGATCAGTCTAGCAATGAAAGGGTCTAGCCATGAATGAGGACTTTTGGTTAGAAGAGGAAAGATCAGTGTGCCTTAGGGATGCTTTTAAAACTTTTCTGTATAATAATTCCTGTGTGCTACACCACCATTCCAAATCCCATTTTCGCATTGTAGCTCAACCTTCTAACATCCATTGTTAGGCAGCGACGTCGTCTTTAAAGGCCAACGACCTAAATTAATAATAACCAGCAGTAATAATGTTGATTTATCATCTCTGGAGCTATATTTTTCACATGTGTCTAGTAAAACTTTGAGCAATCTCCTCAATCTGGACACTTTGCTCTCGATGCTGTTACCTAAGTGCAGGCTTCAGCTGCTTTCAGGGCCCTAATCCATGTTTTGTCTTCGACTGCTCTGGGAAAATTAAATAAAAAATAGGTTGCTGAGGCATGAAAAAGGATAAAGAGAGCCAAGAAAAAGACATGAAACAAAAACTCTGCCCCAAATCCTGCTTCATTTCATAAATCCTTGATTATATTTGGAGAGGGTGACATAACCTCAAAAAAATTTCCTCAGACTTTTATCACATTTCAGATAAAAACAAACATTCCTTCTCACTTTCCTTTTAGTCTGAATATTGCTTTTTTATTTACTGCATGTGCTTTTTAAAAAAAATACTGCTTTACCTGCATACTATGGCATTTTTTCATTCTTTAATTGCATTATGTAAATTTGTGTGTAAACACAAAAAAGAACGGAAGAACTGCTCTACACACAGTCCTGCCTTTTTATCCTGGGGTTCCTGTATGGTTAAATTGAAAATGTTAAAAAGTGCATAATGAAAATAAATATACATTAGGCATTACCTTCAAATAATTGCCATTTATGCATGAGTGTGTGTATATGTATGTGTATGTGTGTGTATAAACACACACATATACAGACACACATATGTGTGTGTGTGTCTAAATGACAAGCTTACCTGTCTATATACAAAGAATAATGTATCCTAACTACACTCTCTTTAGTGGAAATCTTTTCCAAATCATAACACTCAAATCACTTACATAAAACCTGGAGATATTATCTTCTATGGCAACCTGGAGCTGTTTGCAATGACACATAGGTAATTCCTTCTGGGGAGCTGCGCCACCAAAACCAGCACAGATATTCCCAGTTTGGCTGCTTAACCCAGGGAAGAACTAACCAAGGGATATGAAAAAAATCATTATGGCTAAGGTTGTTTTGCTGGAATTTCACAGGATGCCTCATCCCCGGAAGGATCCCTCATCCAGCTTGGATGGGTCTTGGAGCAACCTGATCTAGCAGAAGGTGTCCCTAACCACGGCAAGGGGACTGGAACAAGGCAAGCTTGAAGTGCCTTCCCACCCAAACCATTGTGTGATTCTATTAAATGCATGATTATAAATGTCTCCCAAAACAAATTCCCCTTACTTCTTTTAGGTTTACTGCTTGTCTTCAAGGGTAATAGAGCATGACCTAATTACAGCAGCGATTACCAGCTGTTTTAATGACAGTTTTAAAGACTAAGTGGAGGGAAATAAAAAGGTTAATTTTGTAACTATTGACCATAAGCTGGTTTTCTGCAGATTCCTCTATGAAGCTGTCCCTGGCTGGCAGTGAAGTCTGTGAGCTCCTGCACCTGTCCCCACTGAGCCTGGACCTTAAAATCAAACCACTGCCCCTGGCCCAACACTGCCACTGCTGCAGAGGACGACATTGCCCCAGCATATGTTCCACATCTCTTTGCTATTCCACATCTTTTTTGAGTGCTTTCAGGTAGCAGGGAGTTGTGCTGATCTTCCTCTTATCAGCAGTCACCAGGACTTTGGATGGTAACTTTGAATTAGCACAATGAGTAATTCCACCGGTCCTTTGGAATAGTTTTCAGCAAAAGCTGCTGTATGAAATTATTCATTTCCCATTGCTGTCAGCAGTTCTTCTATTTACCATGATTTTTCTATGCTTTATTCCCAGCCTTCATACTGAACTTTAACTCACTGGTTCCATTCTATCCTTTCCACGGTCCCCAGAAATCCCCATTACTCTGCAGTGTGGGTCCTGTGTGACAGCAGGAACCTCTGCTCTCACTTCCCAGCTCCTGGCCTTTAGGTCAAGTCTGATTTTTGCATGTCTGCATACATCAGAAGTACTGATCCATGGGAGCAGCTGATCATGCCTGCAGGACTGCAGGAAGATGCCCCCAGGGTGTAAAGGAGAGATTGTAAATCCGGACATGCACAAGATCATAGAATCCTGGAATCTCCTGAGTTGGAAGGATTCCACAAGGATGGTTGAGTCAAGCTCCTGGCCCAGCACAGAACCCCAAGAAGCCCACTCTATGCCTGAGAGCATTGTCCAAATGCTCCTTGAGCTCTGTCAGGCTTGGTGCTGTGACCACTGCCCTGGGGAGCCTGTTCCCATTTCCCAGTTTCCCTCTGGGGGAAGAAGGTTTTCCTTATAGCCAGTCTGAACCTTCCCTGACACAGCTTCATGAAATTGTCTCAGGAACACGAATGCCATATAGACAACATTCAAATGTTTACAATGGCAAATGCAAGCTGGGGAACTCAGCTTGGTCCAGTCCTGCCCTCAGGGCATCCTGTCTCAGCTGGTGCAAGAGACCCTGGTCAGACAGACAATTCCAGCAGCACTGATTGCTGCAAGCACACCACATGTCCATACCATCATTTAAATGAGTTTATCAAACACATTCACGTTCAGTTCCCACCTTGCCCGTACTCCATGATTGTGCCAGTGCTTCATGGTTAGAAGATTTATAAAAAGGTATTAAATTGTTTCTATTTATAAAATAATTTTCAATGAGATTATAGATTCCTGGCTTGGATTGACTGCAAATTCACCATTCTGTGACTTGATTAAAATGTGTTATGAAGGGAAGATGGCAGGAAGGCAGCCTGCATTTCCAGGCAGAAAAAAAGCATCCAGCTTGCCCTGCTGAATGTCCTTTGAGCAGAGTCGTTGCTTTAGCAGACAACTGCATCTTTGCTGCATGCTCAGATAAGCCCAGCTCCAGAATGCCACATTTTCCATTCCACATTTCCATTTAAAATTCCTGTTTCACATGTTTTTCTGAGACCAGTTACTTGCAATCTGGATCTTAATGAAATTTTTTAAAGCTTAAGACAGAACCAGGAACAGCTAGTCTGAGAATTGACAAAGCATTAGAAAGCCTTTTTTCTTTCCAAGTTACCATTTCACATTTGATTCAGCACAGTAAGTATTGGTGCACAGGCCCCTGTCTGTCTGCTCATTGATGAAAATAAGGACAAGAAGAGCAAACAGCTGAAATAAATTTCACACAAAAATGCAATTTTTTAGTGAATGAGAGCACTCCCCAGTGCTCAGCCACAGAGGACTGTGAGCACCAGGGAGGGCTGAGCTGAAGGTTGCAGTGACCCCCAGCTTGCCCAGGGACCAGTGGGACATGGGGAAGTGGAACAGGGCAAAAAAGCACAGGAATAGCATCACCACCAAATATATTCAAATTTTTGTGTGTGTATATACTTTATATACACAAAATAATTTGTTGCCATATGGATAACTAATCTTCCTGCAATCTGTAAATATAACATTTCAGATATATAAGAATTTCAAGGGGATATTCTTGTGCTGTATTTTTTATTTCACCCTCCCTTGCAGAGTTAATGGCAAAATGCCCTTAATGTCCCTTTATGGGGATAACCAGAGATATGTACCATAGCAAATCTACCTCTAATAAAATGAAATGTTTGAATTGAATTAAATGAGATTCTATTGATATCTTTTGCTGGAAAATCAACCTCTTTATTCTTAAATTGACCTATCCTTTAGTCTCTGAACACCTAATTGTTAATTTCCAGGTGCCAGCTAATAGATTTGAAACATGAATGGTAATTTGAATGCTTTAAATTCCTTCACATTGATTTTTTTTAAGTCCTTACTAGCTTCTTGACCCTAGCTGTGCCAATGTGTGTGTGTGTGTGTGTATGTGCTCTGCAGATAAGTGCACACCCACATGTGCCGTGGAATTTGTACCCATAAATACACGGGATCCAGCTTGGAAATGGCAAAATCACAAAGATCTTCATTCAGCCTTTGCCATTCCATTTCTGTTTGCTATTCTACATTTCTGTTTGGTGATTATATTCTCCAGGTCTGTCAAAAAATGTCTAAATATTACATTTTCTTGGCATTCAACACTTAAAAATCTGGCAGACTCTAATTTTTATTGGCCTGTATGTGATTGTAGCGTGACAGGGGCTGTTTTATAGGAGTTAGAAAGCTGAGCCACTAGAGCTTATTCTGAGGGTGTGATTTGGGGTTGGTAGCATCTATAACAAGTATCCAATGCTGTACTTTATCTTCTTATATTTTAACCCCTAGTGCCAAAATGTCACTTGCTTCTGAGCTGTCTCTAGATCCAACAAAGAGCAGTATCTTTGCCATGTCACTATCCCTCCCCTTCAACCCAAACAGATCTTGCTAAATAAATCATTAGAAAAATTACTTTAACATTCCAGTCATACCCATCTCCTCATCTGGTTTCAGTAATGCCATCTAGGTGAAATTTATGCTCTACACATGATTTCTTTCCATGATTAATTCTCTGCCTGATATTTTGATTTGGTGTTAATTCTGCTTCCTCTTTTCATCCTGCTGGTTTGTCATTGGGGTTGACCACAGGGCCAGTAGTAAACAAGCCCGTGCATTGGAGCTGCCCACGGGGGTGGCTGCCCACTCCTGTGCTCTGCTCACTGTGTCAGCCCTGGCATCACTGCCCTTCCCCAAACAACACCAGGTCAGGGATCCACCACTACAGATGCAATTTCTTCTCCCTTTCCAATACTTGAAGTCTGGCCTCCAAGAAGGAGCTTCCAGTCTATTCTCCCCTCTGTTCATTCCCTGCATGGCATATTTTAATTCATATTTTAAATAGCTACCTCTTCACAGAAAGACAGAAATCGTGTATTACAAAGGCTCCTAGCAACACTGGTACCTCTCAGACCTACACACACACAGAAACAGTGGGTTTATCTCTGTGCAGTGGTGCATGAGAAATATTTCTCTGCTCAAATGAAGAGATACAGCTGAAAACCAAAAGATATAAAAAAGGTAGCTCTTCTAACACCCAGTGAGATAACAACAGTGTCATTCATGCTAACAGATATATTGGAAGGATTTGAAAAAAATCCCACAATTTGTCTCTTCTTCTGACAAACAGAATGCTCATCATCAGTTGCAGCTGTGGGTAGTGCCATGACTGTGGATCCAGACCTCAGCACCATGTGCAGAGAGCCAGTTACCCCAGTGTGCTATTGCACCTTCAGAGTGAAAACAGCTTCCCTCTATTTCTCGCTGTACAGCACAATCAGGTGCAAAAACCTTAATTGTTCCATATTGGCCATGTTGATGATAATTTCCAGGAAGCCTTTAAGAAAAAGCACTCCTGTACTTTCTGAGCATTACCCTCCACGTACATGAAGACACAATACAGATCTTTCCAGCCATGGTTCCATCCAATATTAACTGAAGGTTCAAGCAAACCCTGTTTTAAATCCCCCTTTTTAAACACTGATTTTAGCAGTCACTAGGCCAGTGTGCAGTCTGACACCTCACACTATCCATCACCATAGCAAAACAGGATGGGACAAGTCAGTTCCCTCCATCTGGGATTCGTGAGGCAGATGGATGGACCATTGCTGTTTAGTCATTTCTGGGCAAAACTTTATTATGAATCTTCCACAGCAACGAGGGGAGAGCAGCTTTCAGACAGTGATCTCCACATCTCTTCAGCCACACTTAGCAGCATGTGAGGTGAGAAAATAGACATTTTAAATAGATCATTTTAAATAGATCATTTTAAACTGATCCCAGACCATGTGCTTCAGGAAATATCTTTTTCCCTGGAAATCTTAGAATCATTGAATGGTTTGGATTGGAAGGATCCTTAAAGCTCATCCAGGCCAACCCCACTGCCATGGACAGGGACACCTTCCACTACCCCAGGTTGCTCCAAACCCTGCCCATCTTGGCCTTGGACACTTCCAGAGATGGGCAGCCTCAGCTTCTCTGGGCACCCTGTGCCAGGCCTCCCCACCCTCACAGGGAAGAATTTCTTCTCCATATCTAGCATAAATCTCTCCTCTGACACTTTGAAGCCATCCCCCCTTGTTCTGTCACTACATGTCCTTGTAAAAAAAGAAAAAATACAGTCATGGTTCTCTGCTGGTGCTGAGATCCTGGTGGGGTCTCATTTCCCCCTCCTGGGGCCAGCACACAGACCTGAGCTGGCCCAGTGTGTTCATATATCATCCAGATAATTTTGGCACCAAACCCAAGGTGAGTTCAGTCCCACACCAAAGCCACACATAACATATGGTGCATCACATTTTGAAGGATAAAATCTTCATCCCCACCGGTTTTAATGAAAAATACTGTGAGTGGGTCTCCTGCATCATACTGAATTAGTTTTTGCAGGTCTGCTGCCAAAGCCTTTCTGTAATCAAACAAGGTTTAAAGTAACCAAATTAGTGTCTCCATCACTGGAAATAGGAACATTTCTAAGCACTCAATTTTGTCTCACTCAAGGCATGCTAAATGATTTTTATCAGATGATCAGCAGGCAGTAATATTTTGATGCTCTGATGCTACTAAAATAAAGACATCACAAAAAGCACACTGTACAATTTTTATCTTGAGAAAATCTAATGCAGTATGCCACTTCAAATTTTAGTTAAGTGGTCTTACATCATAAAGAACAGTTGGTATTTTGCTCCGCATGGCAGAAGCAATCTTCCAGGTACAACCTTCCCCAGTTGCACTTCACTCTTACCTTTTTAAATATAGTGTTATAAGACAAATATTATTAGTACAAAGAGCTTTAAAATCTTGAATGTTTAGACTCTTGAGGAATACAGCAGCCCCTAAAGACACTAAGCATCACCAGGACGAAGAGCAGAACAGACCTTCTTGCTGTGTCAACAAGTATTTTAAATCCTTGTTGAAAAGCTGCACGATTACATTATGAGGGAAAGTATCTGAAGAAGTAAATACTCTCTGATTTCCCCTGGTACAAGGGCACACTGCCTTTGAATTGCTGAGACATTTCAAAATTACTTTGCAATTCAGGCAGGAGCTGATGAACAGCCCATGACATGTAATGAGGAAAAAAAAATCACCAATTTGAGAGCTGGAAAACCTTCCAGTGGGAAAATGGTCTTTTCCTGTTATCTTACAAATGATCCCTCACAATGAGGAAGTTAAAGAAGATGGCCCAGGACACACATGCAGCTTGTAGCAGTGCCCTTCTGTTGCTGAGAGATTATCTATATCAAGCAAAAAAATATTAAAGTAACAATTCCCTGGACTCTAGGGAAGAACACTTCATCTCACTTTACTTGGAAAGAGAAATCTTCTCTTATGTCATAGCTCAATTATAGAGAGAGGTCAGAGACACAATGGTAAGAAGGACAGAGGGAAAGGAAGGGGAAGGGAAAGGTCACAGTGTTCATGGGATGAATCCATGTCTTGGTACTAAAGAGTTTTTCCAGATGGGTATTTTGTCACAGACTTTCCTTCCTGCTCGTAATGAGAGAAAATAAAGTTGTGGCTGACCAGTTAATACTGCTGGGCAAGGATACCATTACAGAAATAAAATCTGGTCCATCAAAAAATAAAAAAAAAATCCAAACACAAAAAAACCAACCTGATGGCCAACTAAAACCTAATACCTACTAGTATTGCTGTCAAAAACAGCCTTAGAGTTAAAAAGGAATGGAGATTTATGTTGTTAATCACTTTGCTAACTGCCCTTCACTCCTCTACAGTGGGGCAGCAATACTGCTCCTTGCAAAAGTCACATGGAAGCAGCTAACCTTACCTGAATCATCATTTTTTGTGTGTTAGCTGCCCTTAATATCAGAAAATTAAATTAAGTTAAATACAAACATCTAACACAGCAGCATAAGAATCAATTTTGCTTTGAAACGATTACACAAATCTAGTACTGAGCTCATATAAGCAAAACTATTACCAAATTCTGCACTTTCCCTTCTCAGCCCTACCCCTGTGAAGATTTGTGCCTCCCTACCCACTCACAGTTCCATAGCTGGGCCAGGGTGATGGATCCAGGTCCCAGAGTACCAGGCCCAGAGTACCAGGGACAGGCACAGACCTACCCAGGAAACTTGGAAACATTCATGCAAAGACATTTCTGAAGCCAAGCATATGCAGCAAATTTTTCTTCCAAGGGTTATGGTCAATCAAGGAATAAGGGGTTACCAGGAGCCTGGCACATCCCTTCTGCACTCGAAGAAATGTCTTGACATTAAACAGCCACAAGAAAATCTATACAGATTTGAGAAATTATTTAAAGCTAACCAATGCTTTTAAAACAACTTTTCTTGGTAGACTATTCACACACAATAAGTAAGATGGGATTTGTCAAACAAATTGTGTACTCAACAGAAGCTGCTGAAGCTCCACAGGTTACCAAGCTGTTTTTAGGTTCCTAAGGATGCTGTATGAATATTTCTCTAAGCTGCCAGCTTTCCAAGCAGCTGTACTAGAGCATTGTAGCATCCCACTAGATGAGAGATTAAATTACAGAGTGTGTTTAGATAATAAGGATCGGATCATTTATATGAAACAAACAAGACAAATATTTAAACAAATAAACGGTCTGTGGCTTTATGAAAAGATGATGACTGCATAATGAATTCTTAGCAGGCACTGCAAATTCCTGCATGGTTTGAGCCCATGTTTTCAGAGTGTGACATTTAAAAAAAGAGGAGCTTTGCTGGGGCAAAGCTGAGAAGATTGCCTTTCATGATGTTGGTGCCTTGGCACTGCAAGCAGCCAAGATGACTTGATGGGTACTTGGGAAAGCTCCTACCCTGTTCCTCAGCATTGTCCAGGCACCTGCAGCCCTCATTGCTCACCAGAAGGGAAAGGCTTTCCACATCCTGAGAAACTCAGAGGCTGAATGCTGAAACACACCCGGCATTACAGCTAGAATATCTCCTCTCCTATCTTTCACTTTCTCACCCTCCTGAAATACTGAGATTAATGACTTTGCAAAGTCTGCCCAAGCACTCTCCTCTAAAAATTCCACTTGAAGACTCCCCTTTTCCTCAGCCACTTCCACATGACCCAGTTGCTGGGACTGTAAGCCCCATTTTGATCTGAAATGCTTCATATTAATAATGCCATATGTTACATTTGACAGTCTCTAACTGATCCTCTGACTTCCACGGGGCAAAAACTTCTGGCAGTGTTATCGGCTTTTTTGATTAACTGCTCTGACTGGCAGTGAAATCCCCAGCAGAAGTGGATGCTCCTGGGGGAATTTTTCAAAGGTTAGATCCTCTCATGCTGATGCAACGTTTTTGTCATTATTCCAGAAGACAGATTAATCACTTAGGCCTATATCCTCATCACAGTAGGGGAAAAAAAAAGTCAGGTGCTTGAAAAGGTTCAAGCATTTAAATACACTTCACGAATTTAGTCCCTGGTAATCAAGCACTGGAAAAGGGAGAACAGCAAGGGGGGGAAATGAGACAAAGGAACAGACAGACGTTCATTGCAAGACCAAAGAGAATGAAGCAATATGGCATCAGGAATGGAAAACCTCACTGGTGAGAGGTAAGAAACCATTTTTTTTTCTTAAGAAGGAAATAGAGACGAGGACAGAGTACTGACCCTTGAAGTGCAGTAAAAAGTCATAATTCACAGCTTTTGAGGACACTGAAGCTAAGGCCTAAGTCACTCACAGATGACTTCTATATGCTATACTTCCAAACAGGTCCAAAACTTCTCCAAAACACATAATACTGTATTGTATTCCTACTGCCAACGAAAAACACATGGGCCAAGAAAAAAATTCACACTGTCCAGTAACCTTGAATTTTCTCCATGTCTTCACTCTACACTTGAGACTGAAATCTGTCTCATGTAGTGAAACCTCATTGATTCAAACCTTAAGTAACATCCCTGAGATGGACAGGGAGGGAATAGGTATCTTGGAACAGATTCTCTTTGCCAAACATACCTCTCCACCCTGGGTTATAGTGTCCAAAAGGTGTTTATCCTTCTTACCTCCTGCTTTCAAAGGGCAACCCATCCTTTCCTTCACTCCCTGCTCCACAAGGCCAGGTGGGGGAGTCCATCTCCTCCCTCCAGTTCCCTTCCAACCCAACTCTGGGTCATGCTCCAGGTCTGCTGTGCAGAGCAGCTCCAGCCTCCTTGTCTCTTTGAGGGCAGCCTGCTCCCCTAACAAGTTTATCTTTCATCATACTGAATGATGCCAGCTCAGAAACTCTGTGAATGTGTATTTTGGCAGGTGAAGTATATTTCCTTGTTGCTGAATCATGGTGGAGCTCATCTGCTCAAATCAGCTCCCAGATTGTTTACATCCCTGTGACAGAGTCCTGTTCATCATGAAGTCAGTATCAGGTCTGATTATTATGGTCAAATGACTCAGTTCTTTAGTCTTGAGTCGGTCGTTGGAAAGCACTGATGTTACTCCAGGCCTCCATGTGAATTCCAGATGAATAAGCAGAGCTGCTCTCATGGGGCTTGCAGGCTGCACTGGTTCAAGGCCATGTACAATTCCTTAAATACCATTGCTTTATCCACCCCTATTCTCAGTTTTGTTGCATGACTCTTCATTCAAATTACATTTGGCTGAAAAAGCATATTCCAGTTCATGCACGAAAATATCCACGTTAATATTGGATGCCCAAGGGGGCATCCTGTAATAAGCTAAACTGCAGAATTTTTAAGGTTGGAAAAGACCTCCATGATCATGTAGTCCAACCTTTGACCTAACGATCCCATGTCCACTAAACCATACTGCAAAATATCCCATCTACTTGTTCTTTGAACACAGAAAGAAAGAAAAGAAAGAAAGAAAGAAAGAAAGAAAGAAAGAAAGAAAGAAAGAAAGAAAGAAAGAAAGAAAGAAAGAAAGAAAGAAAGAAAGAAAGAAAGAAAGAAAGAAAGAAAGAAAGAAAGAAAGAAAGAAAGAAAGAAAGAAAGAAAGAAAGAAAGAAAGAAAGAAAGAAAGAAAGAAAGAAAGAAAGAAAGAAAGAAAGAAAGAAAGAAAGAAAGAAAGAAAGAAAGAAAGAAAGAAAGAAAGAAAGAAAGAAAGAAAGAAAGAAAGAAAGAAAGAAAGAAAGAAAGAAAGAAAGAAAGATTCTCTTCAATGACACAGCTCAGAATGGCATTGCTGAGGAAGGAAGGCTTTTGCACTGCTCTCACATATATATGAAGACACAGAAGGGTAATTGCTTCTGTAAAGTAACTAAAATCACAAGAAAAATGTTGGGACTTTGCTTAAATTCCAGTCTTTTAATTCTATCACATAACAAAGCTGACATGATTTGTGTTCTTTCCAGACATTAAAGCAGTAGCCAGGAATTCAAACCAAATCATTCAGTACTTGTCAGATTAGTGTAAATTCTTTCCTAACATGCAGGACAGAACAAGCTTAAAATTAATAAAAACAAATGGGAGGTTGTACAAAGCTGCACTTAGAAAATATATTTAGTGTTTAAAGGCCCGATTCAGTCTCTATTGAAATGTTCTTAATAACTTCATTAGATGTTGCATCAAACTCTTGGACTGCAGCAAGACTGTGGAAAAATGGACACAAAAAGAGCAGCTCAGCTGTCTCTGATGACTGCTCAGGACAGACTGCCTGGCATATTATGGGAAAATGTACATTTTAGGGGAATTGATAAATCTTTTCAATTTATAGCTTAGTTCCTAAAAGAAGAATTTATCACATTCAATTGAAAATTAAAATCTTAGTACCTTTTCATCCAGAGAAATGAGAAAATGCATTTGCTCTTTATTCTGCAAATCTCCTTATTTCAGGAGGCAGTACTTTTTAAGTGCTGCTGTACATTTGTCATGGTGAGGGCATTTCTTTTTCAGCTTCCCAAGTATATGCTCTTCTTTCTCCTATTGTCCTGGGGATATTTTGTACTGGGTACAAAGGGAAATGCATTTCCACTCTTCCCTGAGGAACTGAAGGTGTTTTACTTCAATAGCTAATCCTTTCCCTTCCTAAAGCACACTTTGTCCCTGTACAGACTCTCACTCTAATATGCAGAATTTAGAGAGCAGAATCTGTCCATCACCATGGTGAGAAAATTTCAAGCCAAGAGTCACCCCATGTACAACAACACTTAAAACTTAATTGTAAAACACAGCCAAGTATTCAGGCTAACTAATGATTTATTTGCTTAAAAATGCTCAAGAGATGTTGAATTTATTCTTGATATTCCCCCATAGATAATACGTAAACATGGCATGAATAGTCAATGTTCAAGCCTTAATATTTGGACTGTCAGTTAGTTACATAAATCATGCAAGATTACTGCTTTTCCTTCATGATATATGTAACTAAGCAACAAATCATGAATTCAAACATTAAAATTATTGCATTCTGCCCTTTTTACAGGAATAGGGGATGCAGAGATCTCAGTTCAGCAGGAAGTCGTGGGTCATGGTGTCCTGAAGGCAGAGAATCAGAGAAAATTGTCAACTCAAAATCCAAATGATGCTGCGTGTTCTGGATTAGAATTTACATAATGAGCATTATTGTCCTGGCAATGTTCAATTTCTCACTTATTCAAAAAAAAAAAAAATTATTCAAAATACTAAGAACAGGGTCCAGCCTGAATTTTGATGAAGATGCAGAAAGACCTACTTGATCATGGCCAACACACATTGCTGGTTGCAAATTTCCAGAACATCTAAAGAATTTATAATAATTACTGTAGTTAGTTGTGATCAAAATGGAATGTGGTAACACAAAGAAATGGAAAAGCAGGGCGAAATGACAAGATTTCTTCAAAAGGGCTAGAAGAGATATTTGTCATTCAAAACAAAAATTGAAGACTTCTAAGAGAAAAAATGACAGAATAACCTTAGAGTAAGAGGTATTAAGATACTAAAGGGAGTAACCTTTAAAGCCTGCTGACAAAACAGATCCCTGAAGTCCTGGATCATAATATTAGAGGAAAGGAAGCATTGAAATACATGAACATTATCCCAGAAATTTCCCAGAGATGAGGGGGAGAGCAGAAGTTTCTTGCTAAAATATTCATTTCTGAACTTCTAAGTAGCATGGAGTGCAAGAGGAAAGGAGAAGAGAAGGATAATAGGAGGGGAAATAAATCTCCTCCTTTAAATACATTTAGTGGTGTAGCGATAGGGGTAGGATTACACTCAATTTTATCTGAATGAATAACACAGACCAGGATATTATCTGCAGTTTTCTTAAAATCTCCTCTGAAATATGGTTTTAATACTTCTTTCTGCAACAGCAGTTTGCTCCCTAACTGTGCCATTTCCCACAGCACTCCACTGCTCAGGTTAACCCTCAGGAAAATGGGCTTCATGGTACAGCACAGGAAAAAAAAAAAAATTAATTCCAGGGAGAAATTGAACTAGTGAATAGGGTGGCAGGAGCCCTGAGCTGGTTAATTTGGGAAAAATTATATGAACCACTTGTGTAAAACTGCAGGGATCCATCAGCAACACACATAAGCTGCAGCTGTTGTTAACCAGACAGAAGAGACAGAGGGCATTGCAGGAAGACCTACCTAAAAAATCAGCTATTTGCTTTCACCTGCTTTGTGCAGTCCTTGTGAAGCTGATAAACTATTCAGTGATTTGCAACAGCAGGTTGTAAGTGTAATCTTGCAAATCAGCACACCTCAAGTTTTCTGGCCCAGACAGGTTACAACTCCCTCCTGCTCCAGATTGCTGTCATGGTCTAAAATCCACAAGACCCACCACCACAGGGATGAAGAAATGGGTGACCCAGTGAAATTTTGGAGCTGTTTGATTTGAATTTGCCACGCATTCACTTCAGTGAATGCTCCATGGCAGGGTTACACCTCCTGAATCTCTCATCTTAATTCATGTTCACTTCTCCTTCTGCAGTTGCTGCCCAGATACTGGACTGATACTGTTTCATGTGATATAATAACATTTTGCCAAATATAGGATACAGAAATAGATGGAGATTAGTTATATTTTTCTGGCAAACTTCCTACTGGTGCTTAATTAACAATATTATAACAGTTAATCACTTGGTGGCTCCTACCTCCACATACTTTCTCAGTGACACGAGGGCACACAACAGGGGTGAGTGGCTGTGCCATGTGTGCTTGCAATAATCCCTCACTTCATGCAGGGCTCTAGTGCCATTAACTGGGTTAATTGGGTTCAGAGTTGTTGCCAATCCAGACAGCTGTGCTCAGCTGCTGACACTTAAGAAGAAAAAAGAAGCTGAAGAAAAAAGAAGAAAAAAGAAGCTGAACACAAGTTCCTTGAAATCTTGATGATGAGAAACTTGCCCCCAGAGAGCTTTTACATCCCATAGGATTCCTGGAGAGACAGAAGGTGTACAGGGGAGGGCCGTCCTTTCTGGGAAGGTGTTCCTAGTTTCCAAAGTTATCTCCAGAAAAACAGTTTCCAGCATATGAACCCCTAATTTTTTGCAACAGATGTGGGAAAAAAATCTAGTTAAATAGGAGTAGAAATGTAAATGTGGTTTGGCAAAGGGAAAATGCCAAGGGAATTATTTTAGCCAGCAAAACATTTATTTTCAAGTAATCTTCAATACTGGAGATGTCTCAATTCCTCTGTAGTGCCTTTCTCAGAAAAAAAAAATGCTGAATGCAGAAAAAAAAAGAAGTTATTGCATTCTAGCTTGGAAAGAAAGAAATGCTATCACCTTCTTCCCAGAGGAGGCAGGCATAGGCTGAGGAAAATTTAATGTCTGTGGGTAACAGAAGAGTTACAGGTAAATGGTAATTTAACATCATACATGCATTGAATTAGACAGCATTTTCTAAAAACTCACAACTAGAAATATTTTTATGAGTGAAATTGAGAGGTTTGGGCTTTTTCTTTCCCCATAGCTAAAATTTAATGTATAACTGTTCTCTGTGATTGACATTACATTGAGATGAGGTTTTGTTTAGGGTTTTTTATGTACTCTAGAGACTGACACTGAGTTATTTCATGGGATTAGTGATTTAAATGATGTGAGCAGGTTGGTTGTCAAGATCAGCAAAAGCTAAAGCAGAGAAGCATTTGCTAACTGCAGAAATTTCGGATTATGTAGTCAGCCAGAGCAGCTTATTAAATGTATAATAAGCTCAGGAAACTTACAAAAGGAATCAAAATTCCATTACACAGGCAAGCAAAGTTCCCAAGTACCAACATATTCCTTTAAGACTCTGAGGTGACATGAGATTATTATAAAATATTTAGTGAACAAATTTCTGATTGAATACATGAGTAGAGAAAAAATAATTTAGTGCAGTGTGGTTTTCTGAGAAGAATTTTAAAGTCTGGCTTAACCACACCAATCATTGTGGTGCTGCCAACCTGTGGGTATTGGAATCAGATTCTTGTCTTTCACTGCAGGCCATATTTTCCAGTCACTAAAGTATCATCCTTTGAATCTGTACATTGCTTCTGGAGAGCTTTTTTGGCTTTTTGCTCTCTCCTATACTTAAATCCTCCCAGCATCAAAATATTCCCATTTTAATCAGACCCTGCTTCGATTTCAGACATGATCCTCCTGAGTTTGCCCTGCAGACCTTTCTCTCTGCATCTGCTCTCACAGAGAAATCTGAGCACTGCTGCCTGCAGCCTTCGCCTTTCATTTGATGGGTTGCTACCAACCTGCAGTGTAAAATAATAATGGTTCTGGCAGTTCTTAAGCTGTGGACTTCTACAAAACACATATGTTCACCTGCACCATCTTCCTACAAATGCACCACTTCCAGCAGAGTCAGACTTTGGCTGGATGGTATTTACATGGTGTGTCCCCAGAGCAACACAAATCTTGATCTCCAGAAAGCTCTGTGTTCTGGTTAAGTACAGGATCTGTGGGTGGGTGATGGAAACTCAGCAGAGAGTGGAAAACAAAAACAGCTGCAGCCAAGTGAGTGCTGTACCAAGGGCAGCTTCATCAAGGTTACCAGCTGGAGAGGTTCTTGCTGTCAGGCAAGGGACTCCTCATTTCCACCAGGTTACCAACCTCCCCTTGCTTCTCCAACCCAACTTTACTTCTGTGATTGAGTCCTGCTGCATTCTGATCACGCTTTACCATTATAAAGTGAGTGTTGCTCCTGCCTCCCAAGCTCCTCACACCTATTTGAGAGCACAAGGCAAGATTCTACAGAGGATGGCAATGACATTTGGGTTATGCCATCCTCTGAGTAGGTGAATCATAGAATCATTAAGTTCAACCTTTGACGAAATACCACTTTTCCCACTAAACCATATCACGAATTGTCATCTCTACTCCTTTTTTGGACACTTGTAGGAATGGTGACTCCTCTTTTTTTCCTGGTAAGCCTGTTCCAATGCTTAATCAGTCTTTCAGTATAGAAATTTTTCCTAATATCCAGCCTGAACCACCACTCCCAAATGATTGTGCTGTGACTTCTGCCAGCACAGGGGTCAGAGGGCACACAATCAACACAATCAACACCAAAGCTGTGGGAGCAAGGCAAACAGGGCAGCACAGCACATGAGCAGCAGGGGGAAATGCGAAGCATGAAACTTGCACGGTGCATTAGCAAAACTCGGGTCTCTGCCTCCACTCCATTCCTTAAATACCTTCCAAAATTCCATCCCTAATGAAATTCCAGTGCTGAAATTGATGAGGGTCTGCAAGCAAAATGAAAACAGTACTTTAAGCCCAGACTTCATAGCATTGTGCTTATTAGGCAGTTTTCTGATTTGGGGACATAGCAGCTGTCTCAGAGGGTGTTTGACCATTTTTCTCCAATAGCAAGGAAAAAGTTTTTTCATTTCCTTTTGTGGAGAAACATATACAAGCTAGGCAAGAGGAAGGTGTCTGCTCATGTAAAATGTAGGAAGATATAATGGAAGTTTCACAATACCCTTTCAAAGTACCTTAATACGCATCAGGCAGACTATTTCAGCTGCCGAATTCATTCCACATTTCCCTGCTTTCTGTTCAAAACTTGTGAAATATGGTGGTTTTATTATTAAGGTGCTGTCATTTATAGGTATGGCTTCAGTCATTCGTTTAGCAAAAAAACTCTTTGTCCAGCCAAAGAGAATAATTTAATCTCTGTCCAGCTGGGTAATATCTATTAATGCTGTTTGGCTGCAGCTGAAACTCGGGGCAGAGCATGCCACTCATCTTTTACATTCATCTTACTCCTTCCAACCCATAAACTGAAACAAATTATTTTAAATTAAACACCCTAAAGAGTTCATTCATTGGCAGAAACTGGAAGAAAATCTTGCTTTTGCACAGGAGACATTGTCCCAGAAGGAAAGTAGTAAAAAGAGACCTCTACTATTCAATTATAGACCCGCTCACATGCCAACAAAGGTACTGCAAAATTCTGTCCTGGATTTCAATGGGAAAGGGGTGACTAAGTGCCTCAGGGTGCAGCAAATATTATATAGACTGCCTTGTTGGAGCCTTGAATTCAAGCCAGATCAGGTCTTACTGCAATGAAATAGTAGAGATTTTATCATAAAATATACACTACACCCTCTCCCTGGATTTATAGGGCATTTCAATGAAATCTTACACATGCTGGATTGTAATGATGGTGAATTTTCACCACCTTGCTCCAAATCCTCAGGTTTGGATTGGAATGCCAGCAGGAGCATCACAGGAACAAGAGACAGGCTTTGGCTTGCTTCTCCAGAGGGTTTGTCTTCCCACAAGCATTAGTGGACTACACACGTGATTAAAAAGAAAAAAAATCCTACATTTGGTTTAAGCTGAAAAGAGAAAAAAATATTTGGGTTAACAATTTTTTGCTTCTTCTGGCTGCAAACTCTCTACTGAGGAAAAAGTACATTCAAAGGGTAGTGAATTAGTTGGAAAGGGCAGATTCTGACCTGATAAAATTGGCGTGGCTATTTAGAGAGCAAGATTTCATTAGAGTTGCTATAGCAATTGGAACAGTTTGACAAAACCTAATGAATGATTATGACAGAAATAGAGAAAGCTATAAGCTGTCAAAAGCTACAGGAACAGAAGCTTCACAGGTTTCTGAGCAAAACCCCTCTGGAAGTACCCTGATCTCCCTGGAAGATACCACACTCATTTCAAACAGCTCTCCAGGGTATTCATTGAGCACTGACAGCAATAGAAAACCAAGTGCCCTCTCCACTGCAGAGTTCCTCGTGGATTTTCTTCTCTGAGAGGCAACACTTAGTTATTAAGTGCTTTATTATATAAAAGTACTTGGCACTTGTGTGGCATCACTCATCCCAGGGCACTGGGAAGCTCCTCCTGATGCTGCATAAACCTTATCCAAGAGGTACTAGACAGTCCTGTGGCTGAGTAAACTGAGCCAGAGACATGAAAGGACTTTCCAGGAACCAAGCAGGGAAGCACATGATGGCCAGAACTCCCAGAGCCCAAACAAACCTCAGGCACACAAGCAGGGGGGCCCTGCAGAGCACCTTCACATGAGGTGCCCCTATGGCAAGCAGTTGCTGCAAAATATCTTCTGGATTCAGCTGAGCTCCTGCTGCACTGTGGTGCCTCTCCAAGGCATAAATCAAAGCTACTGTCTGGGGGGGCTGTTCTCTACTCAACCTCTGCATGATGCCAGAAGGGTTTTCAGGAGCTGCATATACATACATACATATATATATATAAACACACCTTTATTCCAACAAATAATTCCCAGCACAACTTCTCTCACTCGGTTTTCCCTCAGGTCTGAGATTGAGAAAAAAATTGCCTTCAGGTCAACAGAGCAAGTCTTAAAAAATTCTCACCCAAAATAGAATGCACCCAGCTGGTCCATGCATCACAAGAGCGAGGAGGAAGCAGGGTTCTTGTCTCACCTCCAGCTCCCAGCCTCTTCTTTTGTTTGCTCTGCCCTTATGGTCAGAGCCCTCATTTCCAAAGGTACCTGCAGACCTACAGACCTTTAGCCAGCTCTTTGAGGGAGAGCAGCACTGATTTTAGGTTATTGGACATGTTGAGTGGTGACTCTTGGACTGACCTGCTCCATCACTGGGCAGAGCTTCATCACGGGATGGATCTTCAAATGACAGATATTCACCTGCAGCAGGAGCTGAAACAATTTTTTTTCTTTGTTAGACATGTCTGAATAGTGTTTTTACAGCATAAAAATCTAAACCAACAACAAAACCTGTCCTTTAAATAGTTTGACTGATATTAATGGAGTTAAATGGAATAGAATTTGATTCTGGGCTTTTTAGAGCTGCTAACCCCAAAATAGTCCCCAAAGCCTCATAGGATTTCCCAAGGATATTTTAAATTATGACTTGAATTAAAAATAAATTTCTTCCCAATTTTGTCAGAACTGGGCAGTCAGATCCAGATCCTGGGCCAGCCAAGTCCCAGGGAGCCATGAGTGATGGCCAGAACAAAGCAGCACAGCAGAGAACATGTAGAGCTTCACTCTGCTATAGGAAGTAGCAGATAAATCATGTTTTATGTTTTCCAAACATTTCTGCTAACAGCTGTATAAATTAATTTTCTCTGTTTGTTCAGATGTATCAGTCTGATGGCGAGTGTTTGAAACATGCCTAAGCATAAAAAAAATTATTTTGGCATTAACTTTGTTACTGGCAGATAAACTACAAAATATTTAACACATTGGAGGCCTTGATGTGTTGGGGCAGTGTGCTAATTGTGCTGTGATGACTCTAACTCACTCCTGAAAAATTACCTTCAGACTGCTTTAGTCAGACAGGCACAAAAGCAGTGTTGGCTCTCTGGTGTCAGTGCAGAGGGCACAGAGAGCACAGTACACTTGCCTATTAACTGATTGCTGTTAGACCTCGTTTAGTCAGCGTTGCAGTTGATGTCCCACTTGAACCACAGCCATTAGTCAGGTGCTGTGTCTGTGCTGTTTTGAAGTTTGTCAAGGGCCTGGGAAGACAGGGCAAGGGGGAATGGCTTCAAAGTGACAGAGGGCAGGGTTAGATTAGAGATTAGGAAGCAACTCTTCCCTGTGAAGGTGGGGAGGCCCTGGCACAGGCTGCCCAGAGAAACTGTGGTTGCCCCATCCCTGGAAGTGTCCTTGGAAGACCCAAGGACAGGTTGGATGGGGCTTGGAGCAACCTGGGATAGTGGAAGGTGTCTCTGCCCACAGCAGGGCATTGGAATTAGATACGTTTTAAGGTCCGTTCCAACCCAAACCATTTTCTGATTCTATGTTTGTTTACCCCAGACAAGGACAAATACAGATTTATATTCAGAAGCATAAGCTTTTAAATCTCCCTCCAGAAAGCTTTTCTAAAAGTTAACCCTAGTAACACTGGTTATTTCTCTTTGTCATATCAGATAGGTAATCCCCTATCAGGTTCAAGACCTCAGTCTTAATTCTGCACACGGCATTTCCACTTAGCATTTAGACTAAAGACTCAGCACTGATAGAGGGATTAGACATTTTATATTGTCATGGTTCATATTCTAATATATTTGAGCTCAGAAAGTGATTTCCTTTGCACACTTTTGTGTTGCTGCCTTTCAGTTTCAGTGCAAGCTGCTCAGTACTTGCACAGAAATGGGGAAAATGGCATTTCCCACCCAACGTGAGCATATACGGTGCTCTTGAGCAGGAAATGGAGAAGAAAAGACACACTTTTTTGCATTATTCATTGAGCTTCAGTAGCCACTGCAAGCACGTGCAGGTGTGGGAGGGAGCTCCTACCACCTCTTTATCTGTTTGTCTTGCAATTGGTCCATCATGGCTCACCAGTGGGTGCCACTTTGGAAGTGACAACTGACAATTTCTGGCTTTAAACTCAAATCTGCTTTGTTCAAAAGGAAGGTGATAACCTTAAAAGAGGTCCATAATCTAATCAGTTATACAGAAAGAGACTTAATTCATGCAAGACCATGAACAAGCCCTAAAGATGAGAATATAAAATTATAGCAGTGTGCATATGGAGAGAGTTGTACGCTGATGATCTGCAACATTTTATACAGAGAGATTACAGTTTGGTTATAAATTATAATAACCTCCCTTTCTGAATTAAATTTTTGCACAATTATTACCAAGAAAAGAGAAAGATAATAATCACAGCACACTCCAAACACTTGTCTTCATTTTCCTCCCTGCAGTCACTTGCCAGCCTTTTCTCTCTGCTGCCCTAACATCCACTCCTACACTTTCCATCTCTTTGGGGTCACTGTGGAGTAGCTGACTACAATATGTTTGGCACAGTTTGAAGTAACAGGGGTCACAACATTAGACTGTCATTTTCTTAAATTTTAAAAACAGCCTAAAAATAAGAAGTAGCAGCATTTGGGGAAGTTTTCAACATATGGCTACATGAACAAATTTTAAACATATGGGCCATCAAATGCATTCAAGATGTGTTGAAGCCCATCTAGTGATCTCCAGTCAGATATTACATAAGATTTCATAAGATGAAGGACATAGATGCCTTTTTCAGTCTCATGACTAGTCTATGGGCACTTCATCTGCAAAAGAAAGATTATAATTCATCCTCACTTAAAGGATATTCATTCATTTATTGCCTGGGAATTTGTACAATAAGAAATTCACCTTTGGGATTTCTCATCTTTGGTTCTTGCACTAAATAATATCCTTTTTCAGCTAAAGAATAAAAAAGGAACTATCAAAACATGTATTTAAAATATGTATTTAACTTCATTCAGGACACGTAGGTAAGCTGGTTCATCAATCCTCTCTTAAAAATGAAAGCAATAGTAATTATTGTTGATTATATTATCCCAGTGGGAGGCAGAAATAAACCTGAATGGAGAAAGTTAAATCATAACTTGCAATTTACTAAAACAAAACAGAACCAGAAAGAAATATCTTCTATTTCTCTAGAAATATCCAATGTAAAAATTGCAGCTGTGACAATTCATAACTATAAAGAAATAAGTGATGATTGTAGATCTTTTGTGATGCTAAAAATATTTTATATAAAGCTGGAATATTTTTTTCCTCTAAGAACTAAAGGGCTTCCTTTTGTCTTAACTATTAGAGTGAATCAAGAAATTTTTTTGTTTGAACAGTTGAATGAGTGAGTAGCTTGTAAGAGCATCCCCTGCCTCTTTCCTGTAACTTAACTCAAATAAAGATGTTCATCTTAACTGACACAACAGATACTCACCAAGAGAGAGATACTCACCAAGAGAGCTGCAAGCAGCCAGGCTAGCAGTGTCAATTCATTGTCATTTGTAGGTTATTAATAACTAACTCAGAGAGGCTGCTTAGCCTTAACATTTCTGTTACTGACTTCAAAATAGAGAGATTTTCCCTTTTAGTGTCACTCCATTCCTCTATCTTTCATTTTGTCTTTGTCCTAGGACTTACCATCTGCACCTGACAGCATCCTCTGCTGCAGTGGATATTATCTTATCCTTGCCCTTCAGCTCAGCTCAGCTCCAAGTGCTCTCTATGATCACTTCAGAAATATCAGCTGTGGTGTTTATGTCAGCTCTAGTCAGTCAAGGGAGGGACAAAATTTTGAGTTTCTCCAGAAGCACACTGAGATGCATTTCTGGAAACCTGATTCTGCCCAGAAAAGACTCACAAACTGGTTCCAAAATCTGACTGTGGGAAGAGCAGTTATGGACCCTCCCTCACTGGAGATCTTGCAGAACCATCTGGCTGCAATGCTGTGCAGTGTGCCCCAGGGAGGCCCTGCCTGAGCAGGGAGGCTGAACCAGCTGGCCCACTGTGCTCCCTCCCAACTCCACCCAGCCTGTGTTTCTGTGAGTATGCCTCTGTGGGATGGATAAAACTGGGCTCCCCTCCTGGGCATCAGAAAGAATACTGGAGGGGGATTGAGGGCAGTGACCAGGAGTTTAAAAGAAAAATATGAGAAAGAGAGAAAAGACATTTTTAAAAGGAAACATCATCATGTCGGAAGGAACCTAGTGCTCCAAGGGTAGCAATCCCTTTGCAAGCATCTCCCTCTGCAAGCACCTCCTATATATCCACACCAGCCTTAGAAATGGAAGAATCTTTCAGCAAATAGCTATTTCTGCCAGGTTATCTTCCCCTGGGAGAACAGCTGGGGCTTGATAGACTTCACTGAGCTTTTGCTTTACAAGGTTCATTAACACTTACAGAGAGTGCATAAAAGTTTGTGTTTCACCTCTGACAACCTGCTCATGGGCATTGCTGGTCCCTGCCAGGCTGGGAGGAGGAAGGAGCTGGGCTGGCAGCTGAAGGCTCCTCAGTGCTCCCACGAAACAGAACAAACAGCACAGACAGTCTGGGATGCACATGTGGGCTCTCCAGCACCACTCGAAGGACAAAGTGAATCCAGAGATTGTCTTAAGAGCAAGAGAAAAAGTGAAAGGTCAGTTGGATAGTGAGATAAACACTAGGCAACATTCAAAATAAATAAGGAGGGAGAAAGCACAAGAAGCAGTAGCACCTTTAAACAGATTGCCATGGTAGAAGCAATGTTTAGGGAGAAACAGCGTAAGGAATTGTTGGTCAGACCTCTGTGTTGTTCCCTTTATCAACAATATTATTCAGCCCATTCCTGAGGTCCAAGACCTTTGCTTTATCTTCAATTTTAAGCCATCTTTTGGGAATCACTCTGGCTGGGCAGCATGCCTCTGGCACAGCCAGGCATTCCTGTTTGCTTTCTGCCTGCAGACACAGCTGAAGCTCCTCATTCATGGGACCATCAGCATCACCTCAGGACAGCAGGTTTCCTGTGTGCCAGGTCCCTGTAGCCACAGTCCAGTTCTGGATCTTGTTCTGGGTCTTGCTCTGTGTCACTAAAGGGCCCTGCTGGCCCAGCCCTTTCCTCACACACACAGAGGGGCTGCTGACTGATTTCCAGTGTGCTACACTTGTGAAAGAGATGAGACCTGTTTTATCCCTTGCCCCTTAATGCAATGAAATGCATCATGCTCTCAGATTGAAACCTGAGCCCTGGCTGAATTTAAACTTGTTATTTTTGTCTGCTTATTTAGCCTGTCATTCTCTTATCCACTGACTTTCTTTTATCCTACCCACCGTGTGTGTGAGAGGCAGGCTTGGCTGAAGGGCATTTACACAGGATCTGCCAGGCATATTTGAGCCCAGCCCCTCAGTATGTCCTTGGCCAGCAGCTTTCAGGGGTCTCTGCAGTGTCCCCATCACAGCCCTGTGCAGAGCCAGGCACAGGGGAGCTCCCCCTCCATCCCAGGCACTGAGTCCCTGGCTTGTGTCAACATGCAAGGGGAAGATTAATATGCAGAGGAGACACTTATAAGGGTAACATGGAAACTATCAAAGTCAGTGGTACAGTTCTTTCCCAGCAGAAGTCTCCACTGTGGAGAGGCTGGGAAAGAGAAGCAAAGGATTTGTTCCTTAGTAGAGGAAATTCTTTAGAAAGTCAGATTTAATTGAAGTCCTTGGAAGCCCTTAATTTTTGAGAAGTGTGCCACATATTCCTAACACTGAAAACAAAGAGCTGTGTAGTGGAAGCACGAAATACAAAAGTCAAAAAAAGGACTGTAATATATAGTGAGTGCAAGTAGCTGTAGAGTTCATTGGAAAAGCAGAACCAGAAGGATGTTTTTCTCTGGGAGCACCTTTTCCAGATTGCCTGATTGATTTGATAATTATAATTTAAATAGCTACAGTTTCTGGACATTACTACAAGTCACACCAAGTGATTTGAACACCACATGGTTCACAAATAAATCTAAAATACTCATCTGGACTACGACAATTTTGTTTGTGAATAAAACACAACAAAGAAAACACCTAAGGCAGGAAAGCCACAGAGTGCTGGAGAATAAGAAAGACCTATCTGGCCTCAGGGATCCATTACAAAGTAATTGCTGGCCAAATTATAGCCAAATTGGAACTACTTTGGTTAAAGCATTTGAAAGAGCTTTTGCTTCTGCAGGCAGCAGTCCTGGGGAGACATGTTGGCTTGCACAGCATTAGTTTCACACCATCCCTGGTACAATCAAAATTGGATCCTCATATCCTTAGTTAGATTATTTAGATTAATGAGTACACCTGAGTGATGAAGAAAAGCAAGGATGGCTACCCCAGCCATTCCCAAAACATTTGCCTGTCCATGATGGAACCAGATCCTGGGTGTGGCACAGCTGGATTTCACCCAGTGCACGCTTCCTACAGCTGATCTTTTTCTATTGTCACCTATATTCTGAGCAATTTATCCCTCATCACCCTATTACTACCACTTATTGGACTTTTGGCACCTTGATGCAAGGAATTTTTCCATGTGCCAACCAAGACAGTGCCCAGCTTGGCTGTCCTCCAGCCTTTAACATAACACAGAGGAGTTTAATAAAAACCAACAGCTTTCAGCAAAACACCACCTCCCACAAACCCCCAGTGATTCTCTCTGCAGAGAACAGGCACTGAGAGCACAAACACAAACAAAAACCTTTATGGCAGGACAAACCACGTTCCTTATTCTTTGAATGTGCTTCATATTATAAATCACCCATGAAGGTGATAAATGTGCACTTGAAACAAACTACATACACTGTTCAACAGGGGTGTTCAGCATAACAAAGCTGCCAGAGGGCAGCTGAGCTAAAATAAGTGTATTGCTCTTATTGACATTTTTGGGGTCTAGATGAGTGTGCAGCAGGCAGATTTCCCAACCCACCACGTTTTATCTGCTTTACCCTGAAAAGTCTTCCTGCCACATTGACCAGAAGAAGTGCAGAGGGCAAAGGGCTGGGCAGGTGCCAGGCAGGCACATCCCAACAGCCAGGTGGTGGGATGGGGTTGTGTTTGGCACACAGACTGGCTCCAGGCAGTTAGTGACACTTGTCATTCTGTCACACCAACTCCCTTCCTAACACCTTCATCTCATTATCTGGAAGGTTATGTTTTACAGACAAGATCATTATCTGATTTTGTCAGCTGCTGTTTGATTTCTATGTTGTGTTCCAGCGAGATTTTTCTTATAACAATGACTTTGCTAATGGACATCCCCCTGTGCTGCCCATTTATAACACCTTTCCCATTATACCTCCTAGATGAGATCTGACACTCACAACAAACATTGTTGAAATAAACCTCAGCTGTAAAGTAAGCAAGCCTTATTATACCAAATTTTACAGTTGGGTAAACTTACATACTGGAGACATTTAAATTACTTTCCACAGCATTATAGAAAGAGCCAGTGAAAGCAGAGAGCCTACAAAAGCCCAGCTCTCAGTCACTCGCTGCAGGCCCTACTTTGAGAAAACAAAGTTATTAAGCATGTGTTTAATGTTAAGCTTATGAACAAGGGGGCATTAACCCATTACAAAGCTTGCTTACTTCAACATGCCAAAAACCTGCTGCCAGCCAGGAACAACAGGATATTAATCATGCCTTCCACCATCTCCATGGTCTGAAGGCAGCAGTGATTTATCACTTTGCTACAGCAGGATGTGACATTCGCAGCTCGTGACACAAAGTGGAGGAAAAGCACACTGGGTCAGGGGACATTTGGGGCCCACTTGACCCCAAAACTTATAGGAAAGCTATAGTAAAGCAAGCAAAGTAATAAAAAGTGATGCTGTTGTCAGAAGCAGGATGGAGTGTTTTGCAAAATTCACAAGTCCCTTACAGAGATGACAGTGATCCCAGGTCTGCTTTCCTTTAGAAGCATCAGCATCAGTCTCCAAAGATGAGCTAACTGGTGTAGACATCAACAGAGTCAACCACTCAGAGGGGACATGCCCATGGTGGCTTTTGACATGCCACCAGCCAGGGGGTGCCAGGGACCCTGGTGGAGCCCAGCCTGAACCTGCAGCAGAGGACAGAGACTCACCTCCACACTGCTCACACTACCAGACTATTAAACCCCCATTTTTTTCATTTGTCTCCTTTCTTGGTTACTCAACTGTCTGCAAACATGTACATTTTCCCTTCTCAGAGCCCAATTCATCCTCTCAGTTTCATTCCACAATGCTGCCATTGCCTTTTTCACATCACAGGTCACAGAGGCTGCAATTACCTTACAAACATTGGATTGCCACTGCTGGCAGAATAAAGCAGAAGGAGCTGGTGGTGAGAGGTTTTATTCAGTAATAAAGGCATCAAGACAAATGAGTAACTCCAGAGAGAATTTCACCAAATGCAAGTGCTGCAGTGGAGAGAGGAGGGGTCTTGTGGTGTAATATATGATTTTCAGGGTTTGGAGGGCAGAGCCTGGTTTAGAAAGTCAGCTGACGAAAACAGTTTGCAGTGAAAAACAAAACTGAAATTACTGCAAACCCACTAAATGGAGTCACTGCTGTATTTGGAAGCTCCTTGAGTCTGGAAATTGTTTTCAGCTTAACCTGGAATTTGCCATCAAACAACACACATGGAGCTCTACTCTCACACCTTATTTTAGCAATAATTAATAACTCGAGAAATTGGGAAAAAAAAAAACTAACTTAGCACTAAGAAAAGGGACGCCAATGTACAGTTGGGAGTAGGAACACCAGGCCTGATTAGAAAGGGGTTTGGATTACCAATTCCCAAAGTCATCCTTCAAAACGTCCCTTCCACGCCAGGCCCCAAGGCAACTTCTTATCTGTAAAACCTTCAAAAAGAGGTTGTGGCCCAGGAGCAGCTTTTCTTCCCCTCCAGCACTAGCTTGTTTCTTCCCCCTCACCCCCACCCTACCTTATTTTTTCTGTCCTAATTGAAGGTTTTATTCTTTCAGAGGAAAAAGAAAAGGGCAAGACAAATCCTGGCTGCCTTCCAGGAAACTAGTCATTTCAACTTCATCCTGAGATTTAGACCCTAAAATGAGTTATAAATAGAGCGATTTTACACTGCTTAATGGAGGCTTGTACAAGGCAGAGTGGGGATTCCAGGTCTCCTGCCAGATGGGACAATAGCCTTAGAGGTGCCATGCATTTCATAACTTGGGGAAAATTCATTTGAGATTCCTTATCAGTAAATTCAAGGTGCCCACAAGCCAGAGTCCTCTCACTCCAGCATAAGCCCAAAATCCATTCACTGACCTTTAGGGAGGGAGAGAGGGAAGCAGGGAAAGAGCAAGGAGCAACCAGGTCATGGTGATAACTTTGGGACTCTGCAGACAAGCTGTGGTGAAACCCCCCTTTTTTAACTAAACCCAAATGTAGATGGATAAAGGATTGTGATGCAAACACCTGTCCAGGGCTTGAGCTCTCCCTTCTCTTTCCATAACAGTAACTGAGCTGGGTCTAACATCTCCAGAATGTCACAGAGCAGGACCATGTGGGATAAGCAAGGACACTACAATGCTTTAAAGAGAGCTGCATCTTTTGTCTGAAGCACTCACTATTCTCACAAACTTCTGCCAGATCTGCAACCCTAGGACTTCAGAAACAATCATGCTTAAGTTATTGAGCCAAGGACAGCTGTCCATCAGGTGGGACTGGCTCCCTTTCTCCCTGTTTCAGCAGCAGATGAGGAAGGACAAGCACCAGCACACTTCTTGCTCACCAAAACACCCAGGGAGAACTCTCTACCCTCACTCCAGATGGTATTGCATCCCACAAAGAAGTTGTGATACTAAAACTTTCTCAATGCATATCACACAGAGATAGAGGAATGAGCTGTGTTTTATCACATGAACTTAACAGCCAGAAAAATCCAGCACGTGTCAGTACCTCTGTAATTTCATGCCCTCTCTGGTTTCCACAGCATATGGTCTGATGGTGCTATTCCATTTGCTTTCCCTGGGAGAGCAGTTTAAAATGGAGAGAAATAGCATGGTACATTTGAGTTTATGGGGTATCAAAAGGGCTATAGTGGATGGTAGCCAAGGCACCAAAGTGAATTATTTATAGTGCAATTGCACTTTCTCCTAAGCTACCCTTCAGATGGGTCAGGCCTTGGACACTCACATTAAGGTCTTATTAAATTCAAATAAGATAAGGTGTATACAACAATGCAGATACACCAGTTTTACATTAAATCATGCTCAAGTAAAATTCCTTCACATTAGCACTCTGTGAATGGCATTACTTGGTTCTTGGGTTAGAGGCACAGACATTTTTTACATAAACCTCCCTTCATCTAATTTTTATTGCCTTTTTTGGGTGGGATTTCCTAGTGTATCATGACCTCTACATTTTCAAAATGATGAGATAAAGCAGACTTCCTTTCTTTGCACAGTAAGACTGAATAGAAGAGTTTGCCTGAGGATATTGTTGAGCTCAAGTACCAACTAGGTCCATGCAAACCTTATTTGCACAGAAAAATGGCATCAGTTCTGCACTGCAGAGCACTGCAGTGATTTGCTGCATCACTTTTATGTTGTTGTGACGTAGCCCTTGTGGTCTGCAGGAAAAGGCATTAGCCTTCCCAGCCTGACAGTGAAGTTTTTAGCTACAGGAATTCTCCCCAAAGCAATGTAAAATCCAGACACTGCACAGTATCCTGCAGAGCCCTCTTTTTTCCTGGGTAGAGTTTGCCCTAGCAAGATGAAAGAAAAACCAAGACCTAAAAAACTAAGAAATTAATCAGGGCTCTATGTGACAAAGGTACTACAGAGAAGGGAACAGAACAAACCTCTAAGCACAGTCAGGATACAACTCCCCAGGAAACACAAATATTAAAGACTTCTTAATCCACATTTTCTATCCAATTATGGCTCCTAACAGCTTGTCTTGCAGCCTGCAGGCAGGTGTTTCAGGTCCTTTTTTTGGGGTGCAGTTTCATGGTTAGAAGAGAAGAGATTGCATGGTCAGATTTTGGAGCAGGGCTGGAAATTACAGAATCACATGTTTGGGGTTGGGAGGCACACTAAAGCTCATCCAGTTCCACCCCCCTGCCATGGACAGGGACAACTTTCACTGAACCATGTTGCTCCAAGTCCCCTCCAGCATGGTTTTGAACCTTTCCAGGGATAGGGCAAGCACAGCTTGTCTGGGCAACCTGTGCCACCACTCTTACAGGGAAGAATTTCTTTCTAATATCCAGTGTACACCTAAACCTCTCAGTTTGCAGCCATTCCCCCTTGTCCTGTCACTCCATGCCTTTATTAAACATCCCTCTCCAGACTCCCTGGCACCCAGCACAAGCCCCCTCCCCAGCTGTGCATTCACCTGGGCTCGGGCACTGTGGGAAGGTGGCACCAGTGCTCCCAGTGCTGGGCACTCCTCTCTGCCTTGGCTAAAAGCAGGCTGAGCAGAAATACGGTCTCAGCAGAAAACTAATGGGTACATATTTTTATGAGACTCAATAGCCCTTTAATTGATTTTATTGCAATTTATGGCATTTGCATAATGATGTGAGTCAATATGAAGAGAGTGAAGCAGGAGGTTATAAAAAGCATTTCAGAGTCTTGTTCTCAGGGAGCTGAGTCCAATCCCCACATTTTAACATTTCAGTTCTCTTAATTTTGGTAACATAGCTGTTTTGCATAACCTTCTGAAGGAAGTAGCAGCATTCTGACAACATGCTGACTAGCAATAGCATCTGATTGTGCTACCTAGGAAACACGTGATATCAAGTGATTGAATTAAATCTCTAAGTACACAATTTTTAAAACCCCAATTTTCAAACAAAGAAATCAAATCTATGTGGTTAAATCCCTCTATCAAGGATTTCTCAATCAAGTCAGCAATCGTACTTAGTTAATAGTCACAGAAGAGATACTCCTTGTTTAGGCCAGCTTATTGCATTGCTCTTTTTTCCTTTTTTTCCACCTTGAGGTGGTGTCATTGTCTCACTCCAGACAATCCATGTGCCCTCACTGCAACTCCAGCTGTCCAAAGCACAAGGTGCAAAGATGATTCACAGATGATATTATGACTTCAGTGCAATCCAAGGTCTTTTTAGCTGCAGTTCTGTAGATTAAAGACTTCGTGTGTTGAATCAACACAACGGGGTTCCATGGGAATGGAAGACTTGTAGATAATAAATATAAGATCATCATCATTATTAGAGGGTTTTGTCCAGCACTGATGCACAGCAGTTGAGATCTATAACTGCATCAAAAGTGGTGCTCAGTAAACAAAGTTTGGCCAGCTTCATGCAAAATGCCTGTACATATGGGAGCAGCTGCAGACACCTCATGCAGCAGTATGTTCTGTCTTGGCAAAAAACAAACACTTCTCCAGGGATCAGTTTCCCTCACACATTGCAATCCACTGGCTTCATTCCATTCACTACCAACAGGACTAAACCACAAGATTTTACTTGCTCTCCTAATAGACTCCAACAAAGTGAACTGTTGGAATGACAATTCAAATTTTAAAAACATGCTTTTAAAAAGCTGTAATTAAGGCTTGTTAACTAACTTTTGAAAGCAATTAGGATACCGTTTAGCAGAAAACATTACATTGTCATTGCCATTATTATTATTACTACTATATTATAATTAGTAGAGCCTCGTGCTTCTCTGGGGATAGAGCTCTGAGCAGTCTGGTCTAGTGGAAAGTGCCAATGCCCATGGCAGGGGAGCTGTATGATCTTGAAGGCACCTTCCAATCCCAACCATTCCATGATTCTAGGACAGCTGGAATGACATACAAGAAAGCAGTCAGTAACCCATGGTTTGCTCTAATAGCAAAATAACCCATTTTCACTTTGCTTGGCTCTGCAATGGCACCAGCTGTGCAGCAAGAAGCTGTCAAAAACCACAGAGTGGAACTCATGATGTCCATGGGTAAGAAAGTGGGGCAGTAGGAGATCACAGCCCTCCCTGGGAGGAGGAGAGGGGAGCAGCAGAGCCCAGCAGTGACCCCCCGCTCCAGCAGCCCCCTGGAGAACCCCCAGGCAAAGCACAAGCAGGGCTCGAGGTGTGGTGTGGGGTCACAACCCAGCCACTCCTGTGGGCTCTCAGGGCTGGGACAGAGCCACAAAGTGGGTAGGGCTTGTGCTGGGCCAGCTTAGCCACTCCTGCTCTTGCAGCTCCATATGATCAAACTCTTCCCCAAATACAGTTGCCATCTTAATTAATTACAGAAATTGAGTAAAGAGCAGAACTAATACCAGTCAATACTTGGGCATTCTTTCAACTGACAGTCCAAAACCACTTTCAATTCAATAATCCTCACAGCAGCTGTGTGGTCTAAATGAGTTTCATTACACTCCTTTTACAGATGAAAAGGGCAGGGACAATAAAAGAAAGTCACAACCTCCCATAAGCCTGACTTCAGGTCATTTGGCAAGGAAGGCAGCTGGGGTAGAAAGCAGAAACCCTGACCAAGAGAGAGGGAACATCCAACCCATAGATCTGGGATGGAGCATTTCTCCTTCCTGCCCCTCAGAGGGGACAGAAGGCTCAAGTCATTATGCTACAATTGGGTATGCATATACTCTGCAAGATAAAATTTCATCTACAGATGGTCTAGACAAAAAAACACTCAGCTAATTTTAGCTTAGACAGAATCTCATGTGTGTATCTGGGGGAATAAAATTAGATGCACTTTACATACTTTCTAAATTATCAAGAAGATCATCCTCCATAAATAAATATCAGCCAAAACCTAATCTTATGCTCAATACAAGGCAGCATTTAGTTTTTTTTTTCATGAAATATCACAAGTAACAAAAATCTGAATCTGTTTTTGTACATCTACAGACATTTACATCAGAGTACATTTTGTCTATCTTTGTAAAATCCCATTATCACGCAGTAATGTGTCCCAGTACCTTTTATGGATTATTTTTCTGCTTTCCCAATTCTGTTAAATAATTAGTGGTAATTGCCCTAAGCAAATGGTTACCCAGCAATCCAATACTGTCAGTAAGCAATTTGTGCTTTTGAGATGTCCTTGTCTTCACATGTTTGTGTCAGTGATGCCCAGAAGAGGACGCCCAAAATGAATATAAGGGCTCCTGGGATGGGGCTTGGAGCAACCTGGGCTAGTGGAAGGTGTCACTGCCCATGGCAGGGGGCTGGAATGAGGTGCTCTTTAAGGTACCTACCAAACCATTCTATGATTCCATTATTCTATAAAACTGTTCTTTTCAAGCCTGTGCCTTGGAGAAAAAACAAAAAAGTAATGTTTAAGGCTATCAAGTCTTTATGCCATTCCACACAGTGCAAAAAATTGCAGGCTTACCTGTAACAGCTCTTGTCTGGGATTTTATTTTTATTATGGGCAGGGATCTCCAGGTTCAGTCTCAGGAGTCAGCAGGTGTGAGTGGCAAGTACAGCCTGTTTCACTCCAGACAAAAGGCAATTTGCATCTTTGACACAGTGGTTTGCAGAGTAATGATCTTGTTTACGATATTCAGTACCTTTCATATGAAGTTCTTTGCAGGAAAAAAAAAAAAGAAACAATATTTTAAATTATTTGCAAAGAGTAACTCTTAAAATGTGTGGACATTTTACTTTCCAGGAGGGTAAAAAGCTGGTTTGATTCCTTCAGAGAGAGCTGCAAAAAGTGATGATGTCTCTGTTTTTATGAAATGACTCTTCTTTTGTGAGGCCACATTGTGACTCATGCTCCCAGGAAGATTTTAAAAAATAATTAATATTTTATTATTTATTAATTAATATTTATGAATTCTTCCATACTATCAGTTGCTTCATGACCTCTTTTTCCAGGGCTACAGACTCTCCACTCCACACAACACTGTTTAAGGGTTTACTAAAATGTAATTATTAGTACTCATATAGCCTGGATGTTCAGCACTGCCATGTGCTACTCTGATTTATGTTTTTTGACCCTTCAGGTCTTCAGAGATGAAAATCAAAACCTTCTAAATCACCTGCATAAATTACTGTCTTTGTAATAAAAATGTGACTAATATAATTCTAGTCAATTCTGAAAATTCTGAAGAATTGCTCGAGGTACTGCTTCTGGATAAAAATAAATGTTCAAACAATTTAATATTTGAGCATAGGGATATCTCTGTGATGCATCATCCTGGTTCCACATAATCATGAAGTAAAACTAAATTGTATTTTTAAAATACCATCTTCTTATTTCTCATGTATGTAAAAGTCTCATCACTCATGCATGCACGATCCCTGTAATTGCAGAATTGGCGTTGTAGCATTGCTGTTTTGAGAGGAGATTCTAAGCAATTTTTCATTCTTAGATTTTTTTTTTTTTTGGTGGGGTGGGGGGGTACAAACTTATTAACACATTTTACATTGCTTCCAGCAACATTCAAAATATTCAGAAACAAGTAAAGGCAGAGCTCTCTCAGCACTGCTGTTGCATTCACCAAAGTGGAGATGCCAAGGTGGGAATGAGCTGGGCTAAGGACAACCAGCCCAGCAGACATCAACCTGCTCAGACCTCTGAGCAAAGCCACTGCAGTGCTGGTCAAGACAAAAAAAAAAAACAGCCTCCCCTTTCACCCCTGAGAAATAAGGAGGTAGCAACAGCAGCCCTTGCACCCACTCAAGCATCCTCACAACCCCAGGGCCAGCATAGAAGGATACCAGGATTTGGGCGTGGTGTCACTTGGATACAGTGATCCATCTAGCCAAGCCACCCATCTGGATTGGTATTACCAACAGCAGCCCATCAGGCACAGAAAGTGGGCATTACTTCATGGTGACAAGTATTTTACAGCTATATGTCCAATCTCTCTTTTGGATTTCTGTAATATCTTATCAAAATAAATATGTTATTTCTGTGCAGGATCATATAAACACTCTCCACTCTGTCTTTGTCTTCCTGAGAAGCTGGCAGGCTATATTTGCCTCTCAGTTATCTGGATAAACAGATTGCTAATATAACCAGTGGATGTGATAATATTCCAAAAGCAATGTTTAACAAAAGGGTGAAATTATTTGACCCAAACAATTCCCAGTGTGTTACTGCTGATAGAAATATCTTCTCTTTTATTTATGCTAAGGCCTCTTGCTTTTGCATAAATGAAAAAACAACTGCAACAAAAGCCCTTAAAAATACATTAAAAAATAAAAAATCTGCATATCTCCATAAATTACTTTCTCACTAACATGAGCAATTTTGACCTCAGCATATGTTTGAGAAGTTCTGCTTCTCATTTTAGGAGCTGCTCAGATCTAGGAGCTCCTGTTTTAGCTGAAGTTTGATGTGCCAGATCAGGCCCCAGCTCACACAGCATTAAGAGGGAGATTTGCAGAAGTATTTAGGTGCCTAAAAATGAAGACAGGCACCTCATGGGATTTGAAATGAATGCAAAGGAGGTTATTTTTGTCAACCTCTGTAAGAATTCATTTGGGCTTTGCAACAGCCAGCGGCACAAGCAACATCTCTGTCACAATCCAGCCCCTACCCTTGGCTGTGTGCTTGTGTCTGTGTGTCCAGCTGGTGCTCTGACACACATGGCTTGGGGACAAAGTGGGGAAACATGAGCATAGCCCATATCCAGCAGAGTCATCCAGCTTTACCTTCTCTACAGGAGGTGACCAGAGAGGCCACTACCCCTGTAAAATAGAAACCCTTGAAGATGCGCCTTGCACACACAGATCATCAGCTACACAAGGTACTCCGCTCACAGAATCACAGAATGGTTTTGGTTGGAAGGGGCCTTAAAGACCCCCTCATTCCAACCCTCCTTCCACGGGCAGGACACCTTCCACTAGACCAGGTTGCTCAGGTGTTCTGTGGTTTGATGACACATTAATCTCTTGAGCAATACTGGGACTCCTTTCACTTCATCCACAGACATGCAGACAGCTTTTAGCCCATCAAGATGGAGCAGAACGTTGGCTTTCTTTTCCATCATCCTTGACCTGCTACTTCACACTCCTGCCAGCCAGCACAGACTTCACTTCAACTGAGCCATACAGAAGGTGACTCCAGTGGGGCACAAGACCTGAAAATCCCACTGCAGCTTCATGTGTGAGTCAGCTCTAAGAAAAGCCTGTCCAAGTCTTCAGCAGAAATTATGTCCTTGTGTGGCAAACATACCAACAATCACTACTTCCTCATGGTCCCTTTATCAGTTTGAGTATCAACAACGCATAAATCCTCCACTGCCCTTCCACTCCAGCACTTCAGTGGGCATTGTCAATCACAATCAGCTAAAAAGAATGAGATGTATTTCACATGTATTAATGAGATATATTTCACATGTATTAACCTCATTTATTTCACACCAGATCTGTTCCCTGCCCTCTGCGCCTAAAAGCAACCTCAAAATATCTGGTTTAGGAGATGTCTGTGTCTGCAACTCAAAGCCTTTCTCCCTTTTCTAATTGCTGACAGCAGGTCTGTGCCCAGTCCAGGTCTGTGCCAAACAGCTCCGAGTTTGCATTGCAATCAGCTGGTCAAGGGATCTTTATTTCTGTTTTATCTTCCTCACAATGTGTGCCACAGTCTAGAGACAGAAGATGGACAGAAGGAGCTCTGCATCCCAATCAGGGCTGACACACAGCGCCTGTGTGCAGGGAATCCTGAGCATGGGAAGCAGGAAATGCTAAGTGTGATTAACCTTCCCTTTCCCTACCCCGTAGCCTCCGCAGAGGCAGATTTGCACATTCTTAATTTTAATTAATAAAATCAATATGCATGCACTTGCACATGTGCCACTGCAAATTAGCTTTCAAGGAAAAAAAAAAGGAAAAAGAAAAATCTGTGACACTCTTCCCTGCAAATGGACTCTTGGAAAATATTTTCACTGGCTCGTGTTTCTCTGAACTTATGAGACCTCCCAAGATATTTGGCTGAAATGTTCAAGTTCAGCATGGACAGTTCAATTCCAGATTTATGTTTAGTAAATGTTCTGGTGTTTTAAAAGCTAAAACCAAGAGATCTCAGGATTACATTATAGGGCAGCATTTAAGTGAAAACACAGTTTTTCCCCAGCACCTTTTTTTTTTTTTTAGCCATTGTAATGAGCATTCTGTAGGAAGGGTTTTTGTCCTTGGCTTAATAATATTTAATAAACCATAATGTCACTAATTTGCCTAGGCTTTTAATGAGGCTGCTCTGAAAAGCTCTATTCCTTTATTCCTGCATTTTCTTAATGAAGTGGACTTTGTTCTCATCCCTTTGTCTTTGCTGGGGTCTGCTGTTCTGCTATTCTTGAGCTTTTCAGCCTATTTGATAAGCTGCAATATAGACACTGAGAGATGAAATGTATGCTGCATTATCACCTCCAATTAAGCAGCTGGGCTAAGTGACCTCACCAGGGAACAGGAGTCTCTTCTGATCACTCAACCCAGTGTTACTACTCCCTTCTGCTTTAAATTTTCATTTCTTTGGCTGTATCAGGCAGTTATAGGGACTTCATATGACACAAAAATACTGCCATTGGTTATCCCAGCCACGCTGAGGAAAGCCATGCCATGTCACAGCTGCTTCTCCAGGGAATGCAGGCAACCAGAATATCCCAGTGCCCCCCAGACACTTGGAGGACCCTGCTCCAGACAGACACCATGTCCTGATGATTTCCCTGGGAAGAAGAAGGGCAGCCAAAGTGCAGCATCAAAGACAAGTAACATACAATGATCGAGTGTCTAAATCCTACGCTGACCCTAAATAATTCATCGAGCTGGGTAGCCAGAGGTGAGGTGCTGTGGGACCCGTGCTCAGCTCTGGTGCACACTCCTGCCTTTTGCTGAGAGGAAGGAACCTTTTATAGTGACCTGAGGATCAGAACCTTCACCTGCAGCAAGACCTAAAGTCTGTCTTAGCTAATACCTGAATTGCTTTAAGCTGAGGACTCTCAGGGCCGTGCTCCCACCTGGGGGAGCCCCTGAATGCACCCTGAGCTTTGCTCTCCTGTCCTCAGGGATGGCAGCACTGCCATCTGATCCCACAACTGATCCCTCTCCCACAGCCTGCAGCTTCCATTTTTTAATAATAACAGGGAGCTTAAATATTGCAGGGATCTTTTTTCTTTTTTTTTTTTTTTTTTGTGTAAAATTTATAAAATGCTGGTTGAAGTACTATTCATGTTGAAAAGCTGCCTCTCTCTATCAAGGCCTCTTGGACTAAACACAACAATATAACAAACACTGGCCATTAATAATAGAGAAAAAGTCTTCCTCTGTGTTATCATTCATCAGGATGATGTGTTATTAGTTTATAGACATATATTTTTAGCTGAAGATTTTTTTTGGCAGCAATTTGGCCTTCAAAATAATGGACTTAGCTGCATGTAAAGCCTCAGAAAAATAGTGGTTTTGAGAGAAGTTCAACAGTGAATGAATCTGATTTAGAGAGGAATTTCCTTTACAGTGAAATAGAAAAATAGTGCCATCTTTTGGTCTGAGCAGCTCTGCCAGCATCATGGCTGAGGGTCAAGAGCCCAAAACCACTGGCCACATCAACAGCTGGATTTAGCTCTGGTTATTACTGTCTCTGAAATTCTTATTTTTTCTTAAAACCACGATAAATTCTGGGTTTAGTATACATGCAAAGGAAAGAATGTTTACCCTGGAAGTCAGGGCTCCTATTTCTAGCCCTGCTATGCCCAGCTGCATCCATACTTACACCTTATACTCACTGTTTTGCCCTGGGGTCTCACTTACCTGAGATTCCAGCTGTAAACCGAAAGGGCAGATGCCATCAGCATTCCTGCCCCACCTTCCTCCATGCAAGGAAACGGCTTTGGGGGATTTAAAACTGCTGATTTCCAGCCCTGGTTTGACAAATTGCCAGGATTAATTCTAGTGCAGGGCTCTGAAAATCAGGGGAGAGAATTTGAGCCTCAGCTAGTTCTACATTCAATTGTAGACTGATTAAGGATAGTATTAGCTCAATAATCAACTACATAAAAGGGTTACACTCCCCCACACAACATGCCACACCAGCATATTTTGCATTCCTCTCATAAGGATGAATGTAGCTTTTAATCAGTATTTTTGTCTATACATCACCTTTTCCTTTCTGATCTCACAAATGGGAATTCTCTAATGCTTTTCCTTTTATTCTACAAAACTGACTTACTGGAACAATTTGGTAAATGTTTCATTGTGCTGAGAAAAGGACCCACCTTGCAGATCTTTCTCCAGAAAAAAAATGAACATTACTCTATACCACTGCATCTCAAAATGTTATTTTTCTTTCCTAGGGCCATAGAGAAAACAATATTCTAGATTTGTTCCAAATATCTGAAGTTATATGACACAGAAAACACCATCCACGAGCCAGGATCCAGACATGTCCTGCAATTAAGATCTCGAGTTATTGACTTTCCATTGACATCAGGAAGTCTATTAAATGCTGCTGTGGGCAATATGTATTTGACATTGTACAGGTGCACAACACACTGGCAAAGCATCCAAATGAATGACAAAACCCCACAGAGCTGCTCAAACCCCCTCAGGCTACCAGAGCGGGACAAGGCTACATCTTGATTATTCAGCAAAGGCTGCTGATGGTAGGGATGGGGAAAACCTTTGTTCACAGGCAAATGACATCCATTGAAATGCTGCAACATATCAAACAAATACGTATGTATTGAATTATAGAGGTATACATTTAGATAGAGCTTGAAGACAAAACAACAAGGACACAAGTCAACATGTAAAGTCAACAACAGAGTGATTTCAACTGCTGAGCTCAGTAGTGGCACTCACAGTCCATGGGGAAAACAGAGACATTCCATCACCATTTCACTACCCAAACTTCCCTTTTTATGCAGGCTTTTATTATGCTATTTCTTCAGGCATCAGGGTTAGTTTGGCTTTTTGGTCGAATATTTTCTTTTTCCTTTTACACAGATAAGCCCATACAGGGAGTTTCCTCTGACCTTGGAGACATTACGAGTAGCTTAGCAATCATCTCGGATTTTATTCAGGCTTTAAAAGTGAGCAGGAGTGTTTGCACAGACTTCACTGGGATTCAGAGTCAGCTTCTGAAATGTTTTTCCTATAACGACTCTAATGACATTGTGCTGGTTTTACTACTGCTACACTAAACCTTCTCACAAGTGACACCAGACTTTTCTGTCTGTAATGACTGTCATCTGCCAGCTCTACTCAATGCCTGATTATCTTGCTTAACTTTCACTTCCCAGCAGATTAGCAAAAGCAATATTAAAATTCCTCCCTAGGCATTTGATTCCCAAAGCCAAAAATTTGATGCTTTAAAACTAGTGGTAGCTTTTAAAAGAACAGCAATCAGAGTAACTAAAATGCAAAAGGAGGGAGAGGAACCCTAGTCTGCAACAATAATTTAACCATTTCAGGTACAGCAATTTTATTTTTTCTTTGAAGAGAATATGTTCAAAATTTGCATTTCTTCAAATATCTTTCAGAAGAGGCAGGGTTTAAGAACCAGTTACATTGGATTAAATTCAAGACCTGGAATAAAATCATGAAGAACACCCTGTGAGCTCTACATCAGCTTTGTGCCACAGGATCTTTGTGCTTGACTCACTACACATATGGATTTCAGGAACATGAGCAAAAATGGTGTTTCTTCTGAGAGATGAAAAAAATCATAGATAGAGATTAACCATTATTCTGTTGCATAGCAAATATTATCAGCCTAAGTGGAAAAGGAGTTTCCTGTGGATCCTGGCCATAAGGCAAGCAAATTCCCCGCTGCTCACAACAGATTCTGCAATGTACAAGGATTGCATCCTCTATCCAGGGTTTCTTCCTCTGGGAGTTTGGGAACCTCAGTTCCTATTGGACTGGAAGCGTCCCTGCCTATGGCAGACTCCTGGAACTTGGTGATCTGTAAGGTCCCTTCCAACCCAAACTATTCTACATTCCAGTCCTTCCTACAGCTGGTGGATGGGCAAAGTGACCAGATACAGCACTTTGGTGGAAACTGGTCCCAGCTCCTGTGTCCATTCCCCAGCAGCTGGCAAGTCCAAGTGTTAACATTTCCTTTTCACCTTTCAAAGAGGCCACACATTCTTCCACAGCACTTTATATTCACACTTATATCCCTGACACAGTGATGGAGCTCTGCAATTCAGGCCCTGGTGTTCTTCGATCCCTTGCAATACACAAAACAGCAGTGTCGGGCTTAATGCTATTTCCAAGCACTCAAGCTGCCTGTCACTGAGTTATTGATCTGAAGAATTCAAGCTGGCCACACATCATTTGCCCAGTGAAAAGCCTGGCTGGCTATTGACACTCCCCACATGCAGTCCCAGCAGCCAGCAGTGACAGAGTGGGAACCCCTGCCTGGCACATGGCTGCTCACAGGGCAGAACCAACCCAAAATCAAAATCAGTGGCAGCACCACAGGCAGATCTGGATTAACAGGCACCGTGGGGTGTCCCCTGCAGTCACTTTGCTTGTTTGACAGGATTAGATGAAACATATAATGACACCTCCAAGTCATCCATGTTCACATTACTTCTGTAAATACCTGGTCCCAAACCACTGGCACACAAACCACAGCAATGAACTTCTTGATCTGCCAGTTCAGTCATCTGTGAAATAGTAATTCAGATTTTAAAACATTAACTCAGCACATTTCTAGTCCTCCCCACCTTTGCTGGTCAGCAGTGGGTTCTCCAGCAGCGTCACTGCCCCTTGTGCATCGGCATGGTGCCACACAGCATTCCCTTCCCATGGAGTAAAAAATCCTGCAAATAAAACACACCCTGTGGGGATTGACACACAGCAACTCTGCTTATGCCAGCCAAGCAAAGTCAGTTCACTACACCAGTTTATCAGTATTTATAGGTCACTACGTTTGTACAAAAATTTTCCACTCAGACCCCCTTGTCCCGGTCCCCTTTAGAAACACAATTTTCTTGATAATCCCTCTTATGCTAATAATGTCCTTGTTAAACTCTTTCCCCAGAAATGTCCTTATCTTTTCTCTCATCAGAGCAGTCAGCATCACCAGACAGGATGTCTTCACTTCTGTTCTTGCCTTGAGTTAACCTCTCCCTCAGCTTTCACTGCACCAGGGCCAAAAGGTTGGCAGCACTGCCCAGCTCAGTTTCTGTAGCTGTCTGATGTCCCACAGCACGCCACAGCTCCAGGGCTGTGCTGCACGTTTAATGAGGGCCCAGCTCACACCTTCCAGGGTGACATTCATGCATTCAAACAACCCAAGGTACCCAAAAGCAGGTGCCAGTGCTGCCATCCCTCTTCCCAGGGCTCTCATCAGCACAGGGCAACTCCCTCTGGCCACAGGTGATGTTTCCATGCGGCAGGAAAGGGCACAGGTAGCAGAAGCATCAGCTACTGAATCTCTTAGTTCATATTTTCCCTAAGCTGGAGGAGAAGAGCCGTGACCAAACTGAGTCTTTTTAATTGGCAATTTTCAACTGACCATGTTTCTGCACTTCTGAAAACCCCACTGAAGGCCTGTTTTTTAAACTGTATAATATCCTGACAATTAAGTTACTTTTAATAACTGCTTTAGTCAGGAAGGTCTCTACAGCATAGCAAAGGTTTTACAGCAAAGTCAGGAGATGAAACACCATCCTCCTCATCCCACTGTGAGGAGATCTGCAATGGAACAGACTCCTCCAGAGACAAGGCAGCAGGAATCCAACAGCTTCCCTAGCTTCTGCTGCTGCTTTAGTTTTTAAAACCTTCCTTTGCTGATGAAACAAGGTTCTCGAACACCAGCAGATTTCTCCCACCTGTTAGTGGCAGCGTTTTTCAATTAAGCCAGGGCAGAGGTGTGTCCCTGGTAATGGGCACCGCCAAGGGAGTGCAGGTAAGGTCACAGGTTCACATTGCACACCGCATTTGCATGTCCTTGGTTACTTATTTGCTTTTCTTGATGTGAAACATCTCATTGAAAAAAAACATACGGCCTTGTTTAGAAATCACACCTCCAATTACATTTAATTACTATTGCTGTAAAATGGATGGTGACTTCTACTAAATTTAATTACTTCCCTCTGCAGACACTGAAGGCCTATGGCCATGGTATCTGCCAGGCTGGTTGATAAGAGGCACAGCCAGGGCAGCCACATGATGATACAGGCGAGGGAAAGGAGCCCATAGGAGATGACAACCTGTGCAGGGAGCACAAAGCCTGCCCAGGCACCATAGCCCAGCACAAAGCTGGCAAGAAGAGCCCTCAGCATTCCATCATGACATAGCTGGGAAACCAACAGCAAATCCACCTGAACAGCACCCATGAGGATCTGGGGGTGCTGCTGCTCCCCAAAACCTCGGAAACTTTTTTTGCCTGCAGGAGCAGCCTGGGAAACCCACACTGGATGGCACCTGCACAGCACCTCCCATGTAAAGCTCATAAAATTAATCTTATTCTACCCCTCACCATGGGCAGGGACTTCCACTATCCCAGGTTGCTCCAAGCCCTGTCCAACGTGGCTTCGGACACTTCCAGAGATGGGGCAGCCACAGCTTCTCTGGGCACCCACCCTTGCAGGCAAGAATTCCTTCCTAATACCAGGTCCTTCATCACTCCTTTGGTCCTCCAAGCAGAAGCCTACCCCAAGACCTTCCCCTCTACCAGCTTCACTACTAACACTGAAAATGAGAGAAGGAAGAGGAGCTATCACATTGCAGCCAAGCATTAGTGCTGTATTTACCCAAAAATACAACACACTGAGGTGAAGACAAGGTGTGCTCACAATCCTGGGCGAGCAGGTCATGAAAGCCTCCATCAGCCCCTGGAAGAATTTTTCCTAAGTAAAACACTGTCACCTTCCTGCAAGCGCCATCTTCCTCTGGAGCCATGAGTTTTGCCATGTAGTATCATCCTGCTGAGCAGCCAGCTGGACATCTGCTGCTCCACACACACTGTCCTCAGGATCATCACTCTGTGGAGTTGTTCAACCCAAGTTTGTGTTTACATAAATAAGTTTGAATTTATAATAAACTTGATGGTGCTTAACTGATAGATATAAAAATGAGCCAGTTATGTAGCACTCTGCTCTAATCCTAAACAGATGTTTGAGGATATAAAATTATGTTGTGAGCTTCGAAATTGCACACACAATTACAACTTTCATCTTTATTGCTACTCCTAAGTGTTAAATGCAACTATATCTACATTGGAAGTTCACTTACTACCATATTTCTCCCTCTCTCCCAAACCAAGACTGACTTGCAGCACTGTGATACCAGTAATTATTCTCCTTTTTTGATAAATGCAGAGGAATGAACAGAAATCTTTGTGGAGCCCATTTAACATTCATCTTGTACAAACAATTTGGTTCTTCCTTCATTTCCAGGAGTGTTAGCTCTCTCAGACAAGTAAAAGTCTTCAGGGCAGTACCTTAGGGAAAGATATTGTGCTTTTCTGTTGATGGGCTGTGGGAATTCAGCATCAGGAACCAGCAGCTCAGTGCTGATGAGAGCCAGGGGCAGGTTAAATCAATATAGGTCTTCATCAGTTTCTTCACTTTTCTTTTTTTTTTTTTTTTTTTTTTTTTTTAAGAATTCTTTTTATAGTTTGTGTTTTCAAGGTTTTCGTAGCAACAAGAGCTGCTTTACATACTCCCCCCCTACCCCCCCCCCCAAAATGTCATCAGTTCATGTCATCACGTGTCTCCCAGACCTGGATCTTCAGGAAAGATAAAAATACTGCAAATTCTGGGTCAAACCACAAGAGCTGATGCTACAGCCTGAAAGCACATAGCACAAACACCACAGACTTGAAGTGCTCCTCCTGAATTAAGGTTGGATAAGGAGAAATGCATTTACTCCATCCTCAAAAGTGCAGGAATTCAACCCAGAGGGAAGAATGGTGCAGGGACAGGTTTTAGTCGTCCTGGTGCTCAGACATGGTCTCTCCAGCACATTTTATCCTCTTAATAAATGATGAGTGGCTGAAAGCATTGACTGACCCTGCCTGCAGAGCGCTCCTGGCAAGTCCCCAGGTAGTGGGGACACCTGTGGTGGCTGTAACCCTGCTGCTGCCAGTGCAGTTCTTGCCTTCTTCCTTGTGGCAAAAAAAAAACCCCATTTTTTCAGCAGGCAGCACCTGCTGGGCAAGAAATCTCCTGTGGAGGGAGAGAGAATTCATCTCTCTTTTCATATTTACTTTGGAGGGACAATTCTCAACAACTTCATGAGCAAATAACACATGGCACTAGTGCAGTCTAACTCTTCCCAATAAAATCAGATTGATACTGACTCTCCAGCAGAAAATCAGAAAAAGCCTTGGCTGAGTGCCCCCAGGGAATACACTCAAGTTTAGATCAGCACCTATTTGATGCACTGAGTGCAGCTTCAGAAGCCCTCAAGCCAGGGAATATGAAGCTCTGTCAAAGCAAAAAGCTTCCACCACTCCAACAGTGCCAGATCTAACCCCAGTGCTTGGACATGAAATGTGAGGATGGGAAGTGATGCTGCACATCGTGTGCAGGGTTTCCACCACCTGGAAAGAGAAGAGGAAAGAGAAGCCCAAAACCCAAGTAACTCATTAAGTGGAATTGCTCACCAATGACACTGGTTCTCCTCCATTTGATTTTACACAAGGAATTGCTGGCTGCATTTAGGTCATCCTGGCACTACACCTCCCAAAACAATCTGAGAGCTACTTGCTGCCTTCCCATACTGTCCCACCAGCTGCTGATGCTTCTGCCACAGGAAGAAATGCTTCACAGCCTCCCTCTGGCACAGCGGATGGAGAGCAGTGGAGAAAAGGACACGGCTTCCCCAGACCAGCATAACTATCATGGATGAAAAGGGATCATCCAGGCACATGAAGGAGAAACCAGGACCAGGTACCAGACAGCCTTGGAAAGTCCTAAATGCAAAGTGACCTGCTGAGACCCAGGTCCTCCTGCACCACATGGCTCCACATTGTCCCTGCAGACATTGCCAAGGGGCCCAGGGCAGCCCAGGGCCGGAGAGCAACAAGTGAAGGGCAGAATGTCCCCAGTGCCACGTGTGCCACCTGCCAGGGTGCTGGGTACTGGCTGAGCATGGCAGCCACAGCGTGCACAGCCCCTGCAAAGCCTGCACGAAACCAGAGGCAATGCTGGCCTCTTGTGGCAGCTCTGGTCCTTTACCCTTCTTTAAACAGAACGGAGGTTTTCAGAAGGTTTTTGGTGGTTTATTTTTTTTGTTTGGTTTTTTTTGGGGTTTTTGTTGTTGTTGTTGTTGTTGTTGTTGTTTTGTTGGGTTTTTTGTTGTTGTTTGTTGGTTTTTGTTTTTTTTTTTTAATTCAAATTCAAAACCTTACCACCTCCCAAAAACCGCTGTAATTCAAAGATTCCCGGGAACAAAACCAGGCTGGTTTTAAAGAAGGTTCTGAGAACAAGGTGGGGGGTGGATGGGCTGTGATCAACCTGGCTGGTGGAAGGCATCCTTGCAATTGGCAAGAGGGTTGGAACCGGGGGAGGGTTAAGGACCCTTCCCACCCAAACGATTCTGGGATTCCATGATCCTGTGATTCTAAAACTGAAAAGTCCCACTGGAGTGAGTAAAACAGTGAAGATAAAACTCAACTCTTACCTGAGTAGCAGAAATTCAGCCACATCCCCACATACAGCACAAGGAAAGGGGCTGCACAGCGAGGAAGGGAGGAAAAAGCCATGTGCACTGGGGGAGCAAAGGACAAGAAGCTGCAGACTCTGCTTGCCAGCAAAGAACCCATTACACAAATATCCTCTCCCTGAAAAAAATGTCCTTTCCCATAAAGTTCCCTCATAGCTTAGCTTTTGTATTATCAGTACACGAACGGAGGGAAAATGCAGTCAGAAGTGGCCCTGTGGCCCTGCCAGCCAGGGCAGGGGGGCCCAGCACAGCTCCTGCTCCCCTTGCCCATCCCACCCTCAGCACCACACTGGGGTACCTGGGGGCCAAAGGCCCTCTGCAAAAATAAGAGTGGGGAAAAGAATTATTTTAGTATTTTCAACTGAGTGGTTCCAGCCTCAGTGCCAGCACACACCTCCACCTGGATGTGTTGCACAGGGTGCGGGTCTGGAGGCACCACACGCCTCCCGAGGGCCTCAGGCTCTCTCTGGTCTCTGCGAGCTGATGCTGAGGCAGCAGCCACAGGACCTGGGGAAAGGGAAAAGATCACAGAATTATAGAATGGTTTGGGTAGGAAGAGACCTTTCAAGGTCATCTAGTCCACCCCCCCCCCCCCCCCACTGCTGCTATAGGCAGGGGCACCTTCCACTGTCCCAGGTTGCTCCAAGCCCTGTCCCACCCGGCCTTGAGCACTTCCAGGGATGAAGCAGCCACAGCTTCTCTGGGCAGCCTGTGACAGGGCTTCCCCACACTCAACAGGCAAGAATTACTTCCTAAAATCGAAACCAATCCTGCCCTCCTTCAGATTAAAGCCATTTCCCCTTGTCCAGAATGCCTCTCCAGCTCTCTTGGAGCCCTTTTAGACACTGAAAGGGGCTCTAAAGTCTCCACAGATCCTTCTCTTCTTCAGTCTGAGTAACTCCACCTGTCTGAGCCCCTTTTTACAGAAAAGCTGCTCCAGCCCTCTGAACATCACGTCTGTATTGTCCTCACTGTGAAGACACAACAAAATCACTCAGTGGTGGCTCCTCTTTGATCCCAGGGTCAGCATCATCCCCACCAGGCTCTTCCCAGCTCTGTACCACCTCAGCTCCATCCTCCACTGGCTGCCAGAAAACAGCTGCTGAAAACAATTAATACATGTTGATTGTTTATTGATTCCAACATATTAATAGATTGGATAATAAACAGTACTTTTAAACATTCTCTTAACCAAAAATATAACAAATATTTACAATCACTCAGTAAAAATACAAAAAGCATACAGAGGCACTGTCTTTCTAAAAGACATAAGTGTAAGAGGTATCAAAAAATAGGAGACAAACATTGCTTGTTACAGAATACTTTACAATCACTGACTTGTGCAGTACAATTGCTATTGGAATATCATTACATCTGTGCAGTTTTGCCAATATGCTCACATATTTAGAATTTAATTAATACCAAGCTAAACTGCATTCCAGGTATATCAGAAATAAAGATAAAACAATAAAAAGCACAACAGAAGCAAAAGCTGGGTTGGGAATTCAAGATAGATTACCCTCTATACAAGCATTCTAAAATATAATGTGTAAAGCTTTTCTAAAGAGAGAGTATCCCTTTTTTTTTCTTTTTGTAAAGGCAGTGGTAAGTTTATCCTTCAAATACTCTGATGTTTTATAAAAACTTAAATGACAGGGTTGTATTTCCACTGTTGCCTGCAATAAAATTACTCAGGACATGCTGAAAGGTTTTGGAACAGCCCTGACAGGGTGTTCACAGGCCCCTCTGCAAGTGGCATCACTGTACGTTCAGCCCCTGGGGGACACCCTCTGCCTCTGGCAGGTGCAGACAGCCCCCAGCACACCCCATCCAGCAACGGGCTCTGACCACCTTCCAGTGAAGCACCACTCACCTGGCATCACAGGACATGCTGAGCTGGGAGGGACTCATCAGGATCATCAAGTCCAGCTCCTGGCCCTGCACAGCACCATCCCCAACAATCCCACCCTGTGGCTGAGAGCCTTGGCCAAACACTTCTTGAGCTCTGCCAGGCTGGTGCTGTGACCACTGCCCTGGGGAGCTGTTCCAGTGTCCAACCATCCTCTGGGTGAAATACCTTTTCTTAATACTCAACCTAAACCTCCCCTGACACAGCTTCAGGCCATTCCCTCGTGAGCTGTCACTGGTCATGAGAGTGGAGAGATCAGTGCCACCCCTCAGGAGGATGCTGTAGATTGCAATGAGATCTCTCTTCCCTCAGTCTCCTTTTCTCCAGGCCAAACAGACCAAGTGCCCTCAGCCACTCCTCATAATGCTTCCCCCCTCCGGACCCTTTCCCATCCTCGTGGCCTCCTCTGGATGCTTTCATGTATTTTTCATATCATGGTGCCCAAAAATCACACACAGGACTGAATGTGAGGCCACACCTACAAAATTATCTCAGCAAAGGCAAAAGGAAGGAGCCAGGAAAGTCCCACACTGCCCACTGTTGGCAAACACTCAAAATTTGTCCACATTGCAAAAATGTGAACTGCAAACATTCACAGCCATTATCTTTCCATTCTTTTGTGTACTTGGGAGATGAACCTGATGCTCAGAGGCTCAGTGATCTCATTTTCCCCTTTCTGCAACTGGAGAGGCCAATTCAATTTTACCAACCTACACTGCTTTCTCAGGAATTATTTGGAAGATTTGTAACAAAATACTGTGTGCTTAAATCACAGAAATCTGAAATGCATCTTTCACCAACAAGTAAGAAGAAAACAATGAGCAGGAAGTGAGCACACCCAGGTATGGCAGTGGAAGAACATGACATGAGGCACCTTAACTGTTTATCAGCATCAGAGCCCAAGTTAGAAGAACCTAACAGAGGTACTGAGTCAGGGATCTGTGGTCCAGAAGACATCATTTCAACAAAGCAGTGTACAACAGCTACTAACCACCATATTGCTTCTGTCTGAATTACCAAAAAAAGGGATAATGTCTCTTCAAACCCACACCAGACACTCTACGTTTGGCTATTGGCCCCAATCAATGTGATCGGTTGAGTTAAAAACAAACAAACAAACAAAAACCCCAGCAAGGAGCAGCAGAGAAGCCACACTGTGTGAGGCAGGAGCAGCAGGAGTAGCTCATCTGTCCATCATTTATGCATGATTTATGTACACCAGCTGTGTTGGCTATTAGGAAAATATTATTAGTGAGACTTTCACTCATTCCAGAACTTTTCAGTGTCTGCCAAGCCCTGTGGAACAGACGGATGCTGTTGATGTGCAAACACTACCAAACACCATGTTTGGATGGGTGATTAATTCAGCTGCTCTTGCTGACTCCCAGGAGACCCCGACCCTGCTCCCCACAGGGGCTTCCCTGCATCCTCAAAGGCAGCACTATTGGGTTTTGGGGTAAAAGGAAGTCACTTTAGTAACCCCCATCCCCTATACTTTTGTTCAACCGGCTGGAATAAGCTGCAGCTCCCCCCCAGGGCCAAGGAACCATATGGTTTCATTCACCTGGCACAACGCAGAGGATTTCTGGTTTCCAGAAATCAAAAACCTCTGGTTTCAAAGCAGAAGTTAACAACCTTCTGGTTTCCACGCAGAAGTTGGCAAGCAACTACAGCTGACAATGGGATGGCAGGACCTGGATTTACATCCCACAGGAATATCAGTTCAAGAGTTCTATTACCAATACTGCATGTGCTGAAAACACTCACTCTGCCCTGCATTGCTTTGACACATTAATCTTTAGTCATTAAGGCCTGTGCAGGTTCACTATAAGCATTAAGGCCTTGAGAAAGCAAAATGCATGTATTATGCCATACCTCAAGTGGATTTTAATGTATTTTTTCAACTATTTGCTTCTCTGATACTTGTGCCAAAAATTCATACAGCCAACCAGTGAGTTATAAATTAGGCATCCTCTTCCTCGGCATCACTGTTCATTTACACCTTCCCAATTCCAAGGTACATTCCAGGCAATGCTGAACCTGGAACTGCTCTGAAGGCAGACACAGGCTGGGTCATTCTCATCCACCTGGCTGCATCAGCCCTAGCTACTATGGAGAAAGCACATCAAAGGCTTTGGGTTGTTTTTGGTACTTGTGGCATTTTCCAAAAATGTTGCATTCACCTTGCACCCCTGCACACATATAGGTAAAAAAAAAAAAAAAACAAACCTTAAAGCTCTCCACAACTATGGATATAGAAATCAGTTTTGAGGCACTGTAAAAATGACAAACATCATCTTTCTAGCTTAGGCTGTAAACATCACAACAAAGATTTACAATTAAATGTTTAAATACATATTCACACATTCATGTCTGATTTTAACACTAGAATGGGGTGTCATGTATGGGAAGAAGGAAGGGAAGAAGGAAGGGAAGAAGGAAGGGAAGAAGGAAGGGAAGAAGGAAGGGAAGAAGGAAGGGAAGAAAAGAACCTGCAGGCATTTCCAGTTCTACCCCTCTGCACTCTGGCTGGCTAAAAGTAAAATCAAAGAAGCAATTATTTTGACCATAGTCAAACTAGAGGATCATGGGTTAATACTGGCTGGCTGTAAGTCAAAACTCTCATTGACATCAACAACACCAGGATTTTTAATTAGGATTTAAAAAAAATAATTTGAGATTATCTGTATTTTCCAGATAAACACAACAGGGTTTTTAAACCCATCATAAAATGCATTATGCTCTTCTATAAGCACTGTGTCATTTATTATTCAGTTTCACAAATTTTATTGTGAAATGTAGGTGATACCTAATTCTTTAATTTTTTTTTTTCAAAGATAACCTTTGCACTTAAACCCTGTGCAACTCTGGGAAAAGGCCAGGACATGAGATGATCTTAAAAACCACAACACACAGCTGAGTTTTGAGTTTTAGAACATGCTTTGCATGTTGAACTCTGCAAGGCAAAACCTGGTTAAAACTCTTTTGGGAAAGCTTCAGATCTCCCCAGATGCTCCCCCCTTAAGCTACGGCTTCCACATTGCAAACATTCCTTAACAGGGGAGGAGAGCACCAACTGTTGCCTTAGTTGGCTGGCAGCTGAAACAATTTCTGAAATCCTTGGACAGGTTTCTGCTGTGTCCATGTGGGAGGGGAGCAGCAGGAGTGCTGCCTTGACAGACACTGCTCTGCAGGGCATTGGGCTCTATTCATATTAAATCTAAACCCACTCTAAAATCTATAAATTTCTGCACCCGTTTCTACTTTTCTGTGTTTATTTCGAGAGCACAACAGTTGATGTGTAGCTAATTTACTGTCACATTGACTAAACATTTCTATTAGCCAACCAGAGCACTCCCAATGCACATAAAGGAAACTCCCATTTAAAAATATTAAATTAATAAATTATTTTCAGATATTTCAGCAACATCCTTTGCTTTTGCTGACATTTTGATATAATTTTTTTTTGAAGTTCATAAAATAACACTCTCAGACTTCTAACGGTCATGTAGAAAATGACGACAATGGAAACTACCAAAGGATTATATGGTATCATACACAAAAATGCTCCCAAGTTTCAAGTGGTGCTGACAACTGGTCCTCCCCAATGCATGAAGCTCGGTCCATCTCTGGGTACCCATGTTGGTACCCAGGCAGTCAGCACATTCCTTGAATGGGATTTTCTATTTCATGTGTAGAAATATCTTCTTAGGTGGTGGTGGCAGAGTGAAGGAAGGTGTGAAGAGGTGATCCAACCCGTTCCATCTCGTCTGGGACAGAGGCAAGGTCTGAGGTCAGTAGCAGCAAGTTGTCAGCAGTCCTAACAGAACCATGAGACATTCTCCCACATCCTTTGTGTTGTGAGTGGTTCATATATATAGCCCAAGGGTTAAACTGCTGATACTTGTTCATCTTCTGCAAAACAAGATAAAGAAATAGGCAGTTATTCCACCAGTCCCCACCTCAGGCACACAGGGCACAGACCAGCACCCAGTGAGGTGATAACAGTGAGTCTATGACAGCTTCAGCCCTTCAGCAGCATGTTTTCACTGTCTTTATCATTGATCACTACACACTCCGTATCACCATTTATCAGATCCTCAGGCAGTCACAGAATGGTTTGGGTTGGAAGGGACCTTATAGAGCATCTCATTCCAACTCCATGCCATAGGCAGGGACACCATCCAGGTTGATCCAAGCCCCATCCAGCCTGGACTTGTGCACTTCCAGGGATGGGGCACCCACAACTTCTGCAGTCTGAGGTATGATGGTCATACGATAAAGACATATTGAAAATAGAAAATCCTAGAGCCTCCAAAAATTATCAGCATGCAGCTCCCAGTATGCCAAAAGCTATGGATTTGGGAAAAAAGCCAGCAAATTTCCATGCAGTGAGCATTTTATCCCAAATAAAATTATCCAAGCACTTCAAAAATAGTAAAATAGGTGCCTCTAAAAATGTACAGTTAAATTTCGCTTAGAAAAACTTTGATTAAAAATGTTTGAAGCAATGACTTCCTTATTTTTACATCAAAAACACAACAGAATTAATGCCAGGCAATTTTATGTTTACTGCAAGTTTGAACTGCAGTACTAATACATTTGTTAACTACTGCTTACACGTTTTGAAGGGCCAAGATATAATATTTTTGTATCAGAAATTGTTTTAATCTAAATACAGGCTCATTTTAAATCAGACTGAAATGGAAGGAAATGATCACAACATTCTAATAAAAAAAGAGTTCACCAGCAAAAGGTACAAGAGATCACATCGGTGCACAGAAATTAAAAGTCAATCAGCAGATAAACAATTAAGTAGAAATTTCCCTGACCTGAAGTTAGCTTTGACACAATATAAGAGCAGTCTTTATTGGAAAATCCTCTCACATTTTGGTCACCCTACAAATGCCATGCTTGGCAGCACTGGCTGTTGCTTCAAACAAGATCATGAAAAATGAACTGGAAGAGACACTGTCAGGCCAAGTTAGGCAGAGAACACAGGTTTCATCAAATGCACTCTCCAGAAGAACAGAAGTTCACTATTATTTTGTTCAATATTTTGAAACTCAATCTCCAAAAATATCTCCTGAGGCATAAAGCAGCTCAATGCCAGCACACCTGAATACAAATGAAATAATTTAACTCCACCAAATCCAAATCACTGATTTTATACCATGACCCTGATGGCAGCCAAACCACTGGGACACCATTTAATCAGCCCAGGGAGGCTAGAGTTTTTCCACATGTAGCCTGTCAGTGTCCCATCACTGTTTAGGAGGGGACCGATTTTAAAGAAAAAAAAAACAAAACCAAAAAACAGTATCTACATGCTCTTAAGTGTGTCAGCTGTACTTTAGGAGATCTTATACGCACATTTTTGTATATTTATTTATTTGCATATTCTTTGAGTTTGTTTGGTGCCAACATGCTTTTTCTAAGGGGAAGGCATTCTTCTTTGCTTTAAACGTGTATGTACATGCACACAGCTATGCATGACACGCAGAGCCACGCATGTGCATACAGCCATTCAAACACAACTGCGTATTCAGAGATTAATCCGCTTTTAATCTCCAAGGATGAGCCAAGAGAAAGCCCAGAACACTGCTGTGAAGTGCACCCTGCACAGCCCCGCTCCCGAGCCAGGTGTTCACCTACCATCCTCTTCACTATCTGCGTCAGGCAACTCTGCTACTCTGGGGCTGGACGGCTGCCGGCCGTGCCACTGAGGCATCCTCGAGGAGACACAGGCCACCGGGTCACTACCGAGAGCAGCTGCTGGAAGTCTAGAGAGGTCACTGTGCAGCATCTTTGACCTCTGCACTGCCACACTATAGTCTGGAGGTTTGAGGTGTGGGTGGTGGGGCGATCCTTCTTTAATGTCCGCTAAAGAAATCCCCATATATCCCGGAGGGGTGGGCGGTGGCTCCCTATACCTATCGTCCTTCTTAGGTGAGGTGACACAGTACACTGGGCACAAGAAATAAGCAATGGAAATGTTAAAGAAGAAAAAGAAAGGAAACAAAACGTTAAAAAATCATGAAATGTTACAATGGCAAAACAGAAACTGATAACAAAATGCAAATGCAGAAACACTGGTTATAACGACAGCAGCAGGTATTTATGCCTTCACTTCTATTTTCTATTTATTTTAGGAAGTCAGAGTAACAAGAGAACCCATGAACTCCTTAGGTGAGATGTCAATTGAGTGCAAAGAGGACAATAAGCTTGTCTGCATTCAGACTGCAATTAACACCTTTTATTCCAGTCCCTGCTCCTGTGGCCCTGCTGCACCAGGGGATGCTCTGGAGCTCTCCAGCAGGATGGAGAGGCAGCACAGCCAAGTCTGCTGCCACTGTTACAGGCTGGGAGACTGAAACAGACGGACTTAAGGCAACCAGCCCAGAGTTACTTCATGCAGCATGCTGGTGTTTCACAACAAGAACTGCTGGTTGACTTCCAACACCCATTTCATCACCCAAAAGAGGTCAGTCACTTAACACAAATTCATTATAATAAAACTGATGTGCATAAAGACATTAAACCATCCAGCTATGCCATAGAAAGAAAAAAAAATACTATCACTTAAAGTTGATCCTATAAGGCAGACTGTGTATTGAGCCTGCATTAATTATTTTACATTTTCACAGAATGAATAATGGCTTAATCACACCCGTACTTTTGATTTCTTACTTTTTCCCTTGGTTTTTGTTTTGTTTTCTTTTATACCCTTATCGTAAACTATGTTCTCTGTTTACAAGTGAGAAAAAATCAGGACCAGTTATTGGAACAGCCTTTGGAAGGGCTGCATTACACCTTGTGCAGTCATGAAAAGGCTATAGTCAATGTCATTTATTTGCAATGTCTGTGCCTCGTAATTCATCTTCTCCCTTCCTGCCCTGTTCAGCAGTAGTTCAAGTCACAGAGGCTCTCAACCCAAAATACAACTCTTTTAGGTTGCCTCCCCTCCTCCCACCCCAGGTCTGGGGCTTATGTGCATGTTAAATTGGGCTTTTTTCCATGGACAAGTTGCAACAGGAGAATTTCAAAGCCAGGGTAATTTTTTTAATCTCTTAGTTAAGTGAATTTGCATTCTTCCTGTGGATCCATTTTAAACAGTGCATGTTCATTAGTTTCATTTATTTCAGCAAATGTAATTGTTTCTTATCTTAGAAGAATGTGAAAGGATGAAAAATAAAGGAGTGTTTCTTATTGTGTTGTAGACTTGTGAGATTCCAGGTTTTGGTATCAGGAACACAAGCTGGTTCATACTTCATGGCCTCAGCTCATGCTTGGGTTGACAGTAAAACAACCAAAATCAAATTCAGCCAGTCTGGTGTTTAGCAGATACACGTGGGTACAGGCAGAGATTTATACTATTTAATTACAGGATTTATTTTCATTTAACTAGCACTAAATGAGGCCTCTGTGAAAAAGCAGGGGAAGTGAAGAGGATCTGCTCTTCCCTGGAGGGATGGGGAAGGGCTGGGTCCTCACTTCACCTTCAGTCTTGGTTGGATTTGCAGGAGGAATGACAAGGGTGGATACGTTCTCCTTCAAAGGAGAAAGCTTCAGGCTCCCTAGAGCTCACCTTTAGTCTACTGTAGTAATGCAAGAATAATGTGTCCCTTTGGTAAGTTCCAATTCACAGTATTTTACAAACGGTGAAATAAAGTGAAAATATCTTCAGCACACTGTGTGATGGCAAACAGCTAATGGATTTGCATTTGCAAACCTGTAATTACATCCACCCTTATCAGATCTTTCCTTGAGCAGACAATCATGTCCAGCACTCTGTGAGTGCTCCTCACAGCTACATGGTGCAGAATAGAAAGAGAATTAAAGGAAGAGCAAGTGCTGTCAGCAAAGACAGCATGTACTGAACAGTGAGCCTGCCATCTCCTCGTACAGCCCAGACACTCACGAACACCTCTGAAAGGCTGCAAGGGCAGAGCACAGGCACAGCAATGAGCTGGGAGCAAATTTTCTGCAAGGCTCCACCACGACTTCTTTTCCAAAGCCAAGAAGGAGGAACACAATCCAAGACCTCCACCCTACCTGCAATGTTTATTCAGGCAATTACCTTTGATAACAAACCCCTCCAGCAATCCACTCAGTAATTAAACTGCATTTCAGCTGCACCCTTGCCTCCCAGTCTTAGAAAGCTTTGCATTCCATGTTTTATCTTGCTACTAACCCAGTTCCTTTAATTCTGGCTACTGAACTCACTACTGAACGGGGGAAGAACATCTTGCTTGATAGAACTATGCATATTTCAAAGAATATTTTAAATTTTTTCTCCTTTCATAAGTAGCCAAACTGCAGCCGTATAATCAAATAAATGGCATCTTAAAATAGCAAAGACATGCCCTTAAGCTTTTGGAGCCCAAAGCCCTGTGGATGAAAGGTGCCCCAGCTCCAAGAGAGGCAGGTGAGCTCCACACTACTCTGCAGTCATGCTCTTTCCTGGGAAGTCTGTATTGTAAGGAGTATGGGATGATTGACCCCTGTCAGAAAAACATCTACAGTCGTGAGTATACCTCCAAAATCATTCAAAAAGCAAAATAGCATACTACAGAAAAGAACTGCCTGACATTCTCCTGAAGAGAGCTTTCCTGCAGACCCATGAAGTGATGGGGAAGAGCACTTATTTATTATCTTGATATTCCTAATGCAAAAGAAGGTGGCTTGAAAACACACTATGTAATGCTCTGATTACAACCACGTGTGAAGCTGAATTCAACATGCCAGGCAGCCCCAGACCTGTTGATGTCATTTTTTAACAACTTAGTATGAAATGAAAAACAGATGTAGCAGCTTCCATGAGCTGTTGGCTTGGCTTACCTATCAGGCCTTTTTCTGTACTCGAAGTAACAGTTTTGTAAGTTGTATCAGCGCCTGGTTTAGAGTCCAAAGCCTCTGTCTGCTCTGCCGTGGAGTTCTCCAGCCCCTTCCGCTTAATTGTCCCATAGTTTGTCTCGTAAGTGTCTGACAGGGAGCTGGAGGATGCCCAGCTCTGCCGAGACTGATCGAGCTCCGTGCTGGCTTTCGACTGCCTGTTGGCTTTGGAGAAGGCTTCGGAATACAAATAACCCTCCTCAGAGTAACAGTTTGTGGGATCCACTTCAGCTATAGGTCCATCCAGCTGGGTGTGACGGTAAGAACTGAGGAGATCCCAGCTCTTCTGGTTTGGGATATTCTGGAAATTGTCATGAGAACTACTTGAGCATGAAGTCCAGCTTCCCCGGCCGCTGTCTGCTGCCTCTACCGTGATGTGCTCATGGGAGATCTCCTCGCTGCTCATGGAAGATGTGAATGCCATCCCTCTGATCAGAGCAGGCCTACTGATGGACCAGCTACATTGGAAAACAACAGAAATTGGGAAAAAAACACTTGTAAGCTTTTACAATAAGAGTAACCTACTCAGAGCCAGCTCTGGGTTTGTATCGGGTGAGCAGCAAGCTCAAGGCACAAGGGAGCACTGACAAAAGACACTGTTACTCCCAAATCATCATTGCACCCAGAAGCAAGGAAGTTATTCCCAAGTTTGCAACGTGCATTTCCAGGTTGCACCCCAGATCCCTAAGTCTGGCCCACAGAAGCTCTTTACCAATCTCAGGAACAGTGCCTTACAGAAAGCAGAGGAGTAAGTTACCTCTTACATTTAGTCTGCTACCAACTTTTTCTTTACATGTGTAAGCTAAAACAAAAATAAATATATAGAATAAAATCCAACCCCTTCACTGGCAGCAACATCAAGTTGTTCAGACAGAGTGGAAGCAGCTGAATTTCAAGAACATCTGGAAATACTGGGCATAAGTAACATTTGTGGGAAGAATATAGAGGGACAGATTCTGAAAAGCAAAGTCCAAAATTTGTTTTTTAAAGAAATGTCTGCTGAAAGCTCTAATTGCACAACTAAGGGGGGAAAAATGAAGCCAGGACTGTATGAATTTAGAACACATGAAGATAGGATTGCTAGACATTATTCAAGTCTCCCAACTATTTCTGGTTGTGTTAACAAATGCATGGGCAGCACAACATTAAAATTCAACACCCTCCCTCAGCAGTTTACTGACATGTTGTGAAATCAAGGAACGCTTTTTAAGTATGTGCGAGCAAGGGGTTTTATTTCCTTCCTTTTCTATTTTGTTAAGTCCTAAGATAAACTCCACTTTCTTCCCTCGCAACTTATCGAAACTAAGGAATGAAGGAACAACCACAAAACATGAACTCAGTGTATATTATGCCTTCTAGAAAGGGAATTATTTTCTTTGATGAAGCACATCTTTAAATTCCCATTTTAATCCTATGAAATAAACTGAAATTACTAATTTCTTTCCATCCCTGGAAGTGTTCAAGGCCAGGTTGGATGGGGTTGGAAGCACCCTGATTGATCCCTGCCCAGAGAAGGGGGGGTTGGATCAAGATGATCTTTAAGGTCCACTGCAACCCAAAGCATTCTACGATTCCATGGGCTGGAAAAATTAGAAATGTAAGGAGCATCTCTCATTTAGCTGAATCCATGACAGCTGAGGACAGACAATGCTATCTCAAAATATATTAGGAGATGTTACATCCTGTGGATCAAGGTGCTACATCTAGCAAGAAAAATCCAAAAACTTCCAGTTCAAAGCATCATTTCAGCACAAATTCTCATTGCACTGAATTACCAAGACCTCTTGTGTGAAAACTGTCAGAAGTCAGTGGCAGAAAGCTGCCAGTCTGCCTAAGCAACAAATGATAATTAGAAAAATCCTTACAAATCACATTAGAGCACGTTAAGTGACTGGCACTGTTGACTCGGAGAGAATTGATCATATCCTGCTGTTCTTTTGCTGTCTCTCACCATGGCATTAATTTGCTAAGCATCATCCTGGCTTTTAACAAGCTTCCAGTCTCCTGCAAGAAATATCCAGCTAAACCTCACCAATGGGAACAAGCTGTTGTCTCCCCAAGTAATACTGTAAGCTTCTTATGGAAACAGGCTCCCACACAGCAGCCAGTGCTCCAGCTTCCAGCAGAACACCAAGCCCCAGCAGAAGCAGCTGCACCTTACCCCGGGCAGGGCTGGCCATAATCTGTCAGTGCCTGAGGATGCTCCTTTCTCTCTGCCCCGCCTGAATCCACCACGATGAGGGACTGGGACAAACTCCTCTCGTCCTGCAGTGCTGCTGACATGGAGTCCACAGAGCAGTTGCTCACGATGCTGGAGCGGGATGAAATCTCACTGTGACTGGAGTCCGAGAAGTTGTCGGATTTAGTGGAAGGTATGAGGGCATAGCCTAAGTACAGGAGAGGAGAGGAGAATGTCTCGATCAACATACGACAACCAAGTATTGACTCACACATTACAGAGAGAATACTTAGGAGAAAACCAACCAAATCCTGTTTGCATACAATCAGTCCACTGAGGATTTTAGGGTACTAAAGCTTTTAACATCTATCAGCATCTAGCACTGATTTACTAATGCAAGTCCACCAATAACCCACCTGCAACTCCACTACTCTCCAGAGCAGCAGCTTTAACCTACACAAGAAGAATCAGCAGCCTACTGCATCACTACTGAGCAGGCAGATCAGATCTTTCCAATTCTGGAAGTGCTGACTCCTTCAGTAAAAATGCAGCACACTTCCCACTATCCCTCTGCCATACTGCCATGCAAGACTCAAAAAAAGTTTCTGGCAGTGGAGGTGGAGATGCTGACTAAGGTGAAAGACAGCTATGAGCACTCAGGGATTAGCCATATGATCCATTTCAGTTTTATTATCTGCTCCAAAACTAACAGAGAAGGAAGCAAAGGCAGGAAGTACAACCTTGGCAGGAGCTGGATCAGACTCCAGTGTTGCTCCCACAGAAGGGGAGCAACTGAAGACCAGATTCTTTTTTTTTCTCTGCTTGGCTTACCCTCAAATAACTTCTTTCAGACACAAATAAGGTATACAACCCTATATATCTAACACCTCAGACAAGCTTTTTTTTTTTCCCCTAAATTTCTGCACTTGAGGCTTTTAGTGGGACTGCCACATATTTACATTGATTAGGTGAAGAAGTGAAATGACAAGACAGTGTAAAAGGCAGTGATACACACGACCTAATACAGAAGATGGATGCCCTTAAATGCATAAACAATACAGAGATGATACAGTATGGCATGTGGAGACACTGGCATACAGCCACTGAGCATAATGCTCGTAATTTGAGATTTCACAGCTTAACTTCGATTATTTTGTATGATTTTAAGAGCAAATATGAGCAGTAAATATCAATATTATCAAGACATAGAACTGAACCTCAAAATGTACTTAAGAGCAGCCTTTTTAAGATTAAATTTCAGTCTCCTTTCATTTGGCAATAACTAATATTTCATGTTCTTTACATTTTTTAGGGACTCTTTTAAATTGACACAACTACACTGCAGTAAGAAATGTCCTCACAGTGTTCCAACTATCTGGAGAACAAAGGGGCTCCTCTTCATTAAAGAAATTAACACTATCTGAAAGCTGAGCCATAAAATAACAGCACATGTGTATGAACAGACTAAATGTAAGTACTTGCTGGGCTGAAAAGGACCAGCAAAGAAGGTGTGACCAATGGAATACACACCAATGCTGGCAGTGAGCATCCCACTGACACCATCTCATGGACAGATTAATTAACAAATGTTGCAGAACTTACTGTTTCACTGGCATTTGTGACACACTAAGTAACTGAACTGACACTGTACCTGTTCCTTGATTCTCTAAACTTCACATTATTGTCTTCACTGCACTGTAAGGGTGATTAGCTACAAAGAATTGACACAAATATCTGGAAGGGAAGCACATTAAACATCTTAAACATGTAAATGGATAATGCTGAAATAACTCAGATAAACTCAGGATATTGGACGCAACATGGATATCATTCTTCCTTCTAAAAATACATTATATAGTCTTTCTCCTTCTTCTAGGCCTTGTGCATAGGCAGTAGGATATGTACACACTGCTGTTGGTACAGATACTTGCTGTACTCAGAGTATCTATGTCCTTGTCCTTTTGGTTTCCACTGCTTTCTAAGGCTTCAGTGGGCTCTGCTTCCCTTTTTGCAGCAAAAGCTGTTCTTTCCCTGGAGAAGCTTCTTTCCCTAAGTCTTCTAATCCGGAATCCCTTTATTTTTGTAGGTTCAAGCTCAGCTTCTGCCTTTCTACTCTCTTCCTCTCTGTCCACCTTTGCACTTTTCTCAGAACTCTTTCCAGCTTGGCAAATCTTCTGAATTTGCTTCTGTAAATAAGCCCCACCTATTCCATAGCTGCGCTGTCCACTGTTCTTGTTGCTGGTTTCACTGGCCAGTGATGAGGAAGAGCCAGAGAGATTCATCTGACTGCAGTTATCCGACCTTTGGATGTTGCCAACTACAATGAAGTAGACACAGACAGATGTTGATAGATGATGAGATAAATAACAACAAAAATAACATTCTATTTGAAAATCCTTTTTTCTTCAATCCTATTTGTATATCACTTGGGTATAGCTCAAAAGAAAATGAAACCTAAGATTAAGTGGAATGTGTTCATGCCTAAAATTATGTTTCTCGGCTGTCTGTGAAGCACCTAATTTTAGATCAATGAGCTGTTAGCACAACACATACAAAAAAGTACAGATCACCTCAATCAAATGAGATCAGTGCTGAAAGTAAGGTGAATTAATGAAACAATCCCTAAGAAACAAAACATTATTTTCAAAGAACCAGGAAAAAGTTAACAAAAATAACATATTTATAAGCGATGCTCAGTGGAGCAAGATTTGGCAACCCAAGTATTTAAGCTTTTTATGCTGTGTTTAAGTAAAGTAAGTGGCATTCTCCTAAAGGAAACAGGATCTTGTGAAGGCAGAAGTGGACGGACCAGCCTGATCTCCCACTGAGAGGGGTGAGAAGATGCAGCAGGTCACTGTGCCATGCCATGCCAAGCCAAGGCCGTGGCTTCGGGCTGTCAGTGAGTCAAAGCAGCACAGAAGGGAGGGAGAGAGGCCTTACGCCATCCAACACCAACCACCCGCGCTGGCTACTGAGTGGTGTTAAGAGATTTCAAATGAATTTCCATCCAAGGTTGACTAATGATGAAGTGATGCAGGTCTTTTAAGATGAAGACATCAAAAATAAAGGGATTCTCAGGGCATCATGAGAGACAGGGATGTATACAAAGCCCTGTGCACAAGAACAAAAAATATGAACAGCGACTCGAGGCTTTAGATGGATCCACTACTTCTGCAGCAACCTAAACCACCTGTCCTGGAGAACTAGGACACCATTCCATCTCCAGCTCTATCTAATCACCTGGTATTCCAACTGCCTTGAACAAGACCAGAAGTTATCTCAATAGCTGCAGTTTCTGTCCAATACTATCATCTTCAAGAAATCCCCAGGTTTGAGAATCCCATTCATTTAAGTGGCCACCTAAATCTGAACTGGCATGATGGCAGGTGTCAGCACTTCAGATCTATTGGAAATTCTGCCAAAAGCACTTAAGACAGTATTTTAAGAAAACAACCGTTCCCCCATTTTTTAAATACTAAGTGACTTAAAGGTCCAAAATATACAAATACATTGGAAAACGATGTATATTCGTAGAAAGACGTGATTCTATTCTTGACATGAATATTCTAAATTACTATTTCTCTTACACGTCATTACCAACAAATATTCCTGCCACTGCCCACCCTGGTTTAGGCTCCAGTTCCTGGGACTGATGCTGCCACACACGTACCTTTGCGTGGGGAGCCCTGAGGAGAAGCGGGTGGGCTGGAGTGCAAAGAAGATGCCATGGACATAGTGTCATCTGTTTGTTTCTTACTACTTACTTCCTCAGACAAGCTTAGTGACTTCTGTGGAGAGCCTGTACCTATGAAAACAATGGGATCAGTTATTGCATATTATTCTTCTTTTGAATTACTGATTTCTGTTTAAACTACAAATAAGCACCATGTTGAACAATCAGAATATTCAGCAGAGAGGAGCAGATGCTCAGAGAATTCTGCATGTGGAGGCAGTCTCCACTGAAATTTAGATCAGATCAGCTGTGGCCACTGCTACTGCTGGCTGCTCATCTAAACTGTGTTGAAACATCCATATCCCAACAGGAACCACTGCAATGGATACATTCGTTGTATTTTTGGAAAAGAACTATGTAAAAAAAAAAAAATCTGTGTGCAGTATAAACCTTGGAGGAAATTCTTGTCCATGGCCCTGTTGGGACTGTTAAAAACCATGTGTGTCTGAGCTACGAGGTCAGTTCAAGATCTTCACAAGCAGGAGTTCTCAAATCAATGCTCATGGGCACAATCCACAGTTTGGCCAGTTTAGCAAAACCAGTGTCCCACACATGGTTTGGTGTTTCTTACTCACTATTAGACCATCCTGCAGAGGATTCAGTGCTGAGGAGTTATTTCAATTTCTCACTAATTGTTAGATCAGCATGGACCACCACACACAAACAAAGAAAAACTTCTGAGAACAAAGTTTCGGGAACTTATCAAACTGCACAGGCTTTTCAGAGGAGAACTGAAATAAATACTAACTAGAAACAGTATTTTATATGCTGTAATATACTGTTTTCTGAAGCTAGTTTAAATTGTGTTGATGTCTGATATAAAATAATTTCATATCAGTTACTGACTGCAGCTAACTTAATTTAATAGCCCACAACTGCAGCTTTCAAATGATACAACAATTATGTAAATAGGACAAAAGGTTTTTAATAAAGAATATACTGCTTTACATCTAGCAAATTTAGAGACAAATAAACTATGTTCACTAGGAGCAACTAATAATATATGTTGCTCCATTTGACCATAATGTTATTAAAATGGTGTCCCAGAGGTTAAAATATTAAATGTCTGTGATTTGTTTCAGTGATTTCACCCAAATATATTAGACTTCATGGAGCAAGAGCATATTTGGAGACAGCATCTCACCATTAACTGTTTTAAGGAAAGTTATAAAAGACTGTGCAAATGACTAAGCACTCTCTCTTAAAACACAGCAATATGTATCAGCTGCTTTAAAATGAATTAATTTAATGAAGCACAGCAGTATCTCACATAAACCACTCAGCTACAAAACAGCTCCTCCCTCCTGCTTGCTTACATCTTTAAACCTCCCCAGCCAGGTGAACTGAAGATACTCACTGAATGTGACATGATCCTTTGTCAATCCCTTTTTCCTGCTGGGGTACAGATTCACAGTTGGGACCTGAAGAACTTGACTCATTCGGTTTTGTTGATGCTGATGGGCTTTTGTGGTTTGGCCAATTGATCTCATGGGCACTGGAGACATTTCAGAGGATTTTCCTCCTCTTCTCTCACTTAAATTCTTTGTCACTGTTAGGGAAAAACTGCATATAAATATCTAGCACTTTCAATTGCACAATTATTACAGTACAACTGCAGACAAAGGAACCACTGTATAAAGAAGATTAATTGTATTTTAAACCATTTTTAGTCCAAACATTATGATCCCATCACACTGAAGATGATGTGTGAAGGGCTTTAAAAAAAAGCCCTAAATTCTTTAAAGTGCCATCACAGTACTTAATCAAAATATCAAAAGATGTTGTTTATTTCTACCACAAGCCTGTATTTTAAATGTTTGCATGCAAGGTGCAATTGCATAACAGCACTTCTTTCAAAATCAGGTGGTTTTGCAACTGGCATCAAATGTTTCACTAGATGGCACAAGTGATTTACAGCACAGGGCACTGCTTGAGCTTTTGTTTTAATCACACAGCAATTCACAGACTGCTCCTCATCTGATTTCTCCTTAAATTCTGTTGGAAAGTTCTGGATTGCAGTGTCACTACTGCTCATTCCTACCACAAGCAAGGGCAGAAGCTTATTACTGAGGTAAGAAATGGGGGAGCTGAACCCCTGAATGTGGGTAATCCAACCAAGTGGGGAGAGACATCCCTGGACAGGTCAGTGCTCTCACTGCACCAGATCTAAAACCACGAGGGGCTGGCAGCTCCCTCATGCCACACATCACTCCTCTATTCTTTCTCCCAGCTCTGTAATGAGGATAATCTCAACTGGATCTGCTGCCTGTGGGTTTTGGAGCTTAGGGCTTTTTCCCCAGTTTTTAAAAATGTTGCTTTTAATAATATGCCAATCTACTATATATTTATTTCTGTATCCACTTAAACTTCATTTTCCTTTCTGATGTTTAAGAAAATATGGACCTGATTTGCCTAACTACATGAAGTAGAACAGTCAGTATATTCCCTGTTTTTACTTTCAAATATCTATGGCTAGCACCATGCATATAAGATTTTAATTTCTTTTTTTTAAACTAATAAAAAACAATCTGATAACAGTTATGTTTTTCTCTTGGGTCTGGTACCTATGATTGCACATAGATCATCTATAAAGAGTTCAAACACAAATTTTTTAAAGGGGAGTTAAATGTGGCCATTTCCAGGTTTCCTGCTTCAGTGCTACTTAAAAGTAAAAGCTAAAAGAAAATTTGCATAAGACAGCATCTTAGGGAATAATAAGGATTTGCATTCTTAATACTGGATAACAGAAGGACTTAAAATTTTATCTTCAAGATGCCATCTCCTAGTCATGCTTTGAACTTATCTCATCAGAGATAAAACTGTATTTGAAGACAAAAAAAGCCTTAAAATGCTATACTTGGACAAAAAAACAAGCAGGAAACATAATTTTGTTTAGCATGATTGTTACTCATCTATTTTGAAACAAATCTGCCTTTCTTGAAAGTGAAAACTGCTTGAGTATCTGAATAAAACACAATTATAACTTCTCATTTCTAAATAAGAATTTACTGAACTGTGTAAGACAGCAGGTCAGACAACAATTTGTTTGACAAGAGCTCAAATTATGAGAGCTGTCCTGCTGTAGTCCTCAATTTGTGACTGTCAAGCCATGTCAAACTCATCAGTCAATATTGACCTAACTTCTCCTTCTCAACAATCTTCATTTATTCTAAGGTGTAATCCATTGCAGTTTCTGTATTGATTTTGTCTCTTTTCATTTCTTGCTGTTCATATGGTAAAGACTACTTTTATCCTTCCTAGTTCTGTGCAAGGACAGCAGGGCACCAGCAGAGCTGATGTGCTAATGGATTTCCTGCCAGACTGATGCAAAGACTAACAGCTTTAGGAACTAAAGGTCAAAATAAAAAAACATCATAGAAGTTTTTTGAGCTCAACCAAAACATGAACACACATGCTGTCCTGCTGAATCTCTCAGTACATAAACTGAGAAAACAACCCTTACTACAGTATCTTCTCCTCAGAGGAAAAGTTTAAAAGAGTACTTTTAGAGAAGGAACAACGTTTTTTATAAATGCTGTAGATCATGCTGCTGTTCTAGCTCACTGTACTTACAAGTGCTGTATGCAGGCTCACACTGAAGTGACAATATTTGGATCTTCTCTTCATCTGTCTCTACGCTGAGGTTGGACAGGTACTGCTTCACCTTCCTCGCCATCTGGGCATCCTCATAGAGCTTCTTGGCGTTCAGGAGCGAGCTGCGGCGGGCACGTTTCTTGTGAGCACCTCCCTGCACGTCCAGCATGTTGGAGTTCATGCTGCCCTGGCTCAGAGACCTACGAGAGAAAAGATCAAAGCACTAAAGGTTCAGTTCTCAACAGCAACAAAGAGCTACAGCAGCATAGGCCAAAGCAGATTAATACCAACAATCTTCAGTTAGGGCTAGTGCATGCTGATGCAAATGAGTTAAAAAAGATGAGCAGCATTAAAACAACACCTGTCTTAACATATCTGGGTACACTGAGAGCAGAGATTTGAGCCTAGAACAGGACTGCCTATGGAAGTGTGGAGCTGGGAAGAATAAGGGACAGTGCTGCGTGCGGAACTCCTTCAGCTCCGCTAACAACCCCAAGGCTTGTGCTGCAGGACCTACAGCTGACGAGAAAAAATAGTCTCAAGTTGTGCCAGGAGAGGTTTAAATGACATTAGGAAAAACTTTTTCAGGGAAAGGGTTGTCAAGACCTGAAACAGCCTGCCCAGGGCAGAGGTGGGGTCAGCATCCCTGAAGTTTTCAAAAAACACATGTTTAAGGCACTTGAGGACACAGTTTAGTGGTCAACATGGTGGTGGTGTTGGTTTGATGGTTGGATTTCATGATCTCAGAGGTTTTTTCCAACCTTAACAGCTCTATGAATTCAACTGTAGATTCTGAAATTGGACAAACTTGGTAACTTTGGTGGTTTAAGGAACTGGGTACCCACTGTGTGCATCAGGCTTACACAGAAACTCCTTGCACTTAGCTGAGCACAGGAGTAACCACTGCAATCCTCTTAGAAAACTGAGCTTCTCATAATGGTTAAACAAGGGGCAAATTATATTAAATGTACAAAGTGCACTTGATTACACACTTAACTTCTTTCTTCAATTAACTAAAAACATTCACAGAAGAGCAGCTCATTAAAAAACGTATCCCAAGAAAGGTGAGGAGGGCAGTGATGATATACATACACCCAGACTTGTATCTATGAAAGAGGAAGCTCCTCAATGCTCCGAATTTTGAGCTCTGAAATCTATCAGTAACTGAGGCAAAAATAAATAATACTGTACTTGTTAAAGAACATGAGTTACTCTCCCTGACAGTCATTCCCATTCACACTGGAAGAATGACCAAACAACTGATCAGGGTATAGTTTAAACACAGTCACCTCTGGTTCAAGTGCCAGAAGTCCCTCAGCCACACCAGTTCTGATGAATTTTTAAACAAACAGAGATCACAGTATAAGTCACATGTAAATTCTAATGGAAAATGTCAAAGTTGTTCAAGGCTGGGTTTGTGTGGAGGTTTTTAAATATTCAGATGAATATTTTTAAAGCAACATGAAGACATTTATCAAGATCTCATGTGTTTACAGAATCACAAGTGGCAGAATAAACAACATCAGGCACAGAAGAGCCATAATGGCCAAAGGAGTTGGACTGAAACATGTTGTTAGAGGAAATCCAAGGAATCAAGTAAACTGAGCTTAGAAAATAAATGTTGGAAAACAGCTGACTACAATATTTTCAGACATGTTAAATAAATCATTCTGAGAGAAAATATAAGCTTGAAAAGTCTCAGCAATTTATAGCTCAATTAAATAAAAGAGAGATGTTACTGGAGACAAGGAGCAGCAAAAGGCGTGACAGAGTGTTCACAGCTATTCAAACCAAGGGGACACTCCTGTCTCTTGATGGATAAGGACAAAACTATTCTACAATGATCAGGAAATTATGTTTATCTTTAATGACAGAAATATTTTATTGCTTATATACACACTGACTTTTTTTTTTCTTTCAGGTCTGGATTTGACTTTTTAAGGCAATTTAATTCTACTTCCTTTAAAAATTGTTTTTCCTTATTCCCTTGTGTTCACAGTAATTCCAAGGTTTAGAAATTACAGTGGCTCCATGGGCCCTGGCTATTCTTCCCCATGAGCTGCCTTGTGAGCAGTTGATTATTGAACACCAAATGCTGCCAGCCAAGGGCATCCACACCAGCATCAGGGACCAGCATCCAAACCTGCTAAGCCCAGTAGGACCAGCCCAAGTCCTGGCACTGTCCCCATCACTGCTATGCAAAGGCACACAGGTAACACAGAACACATAAAATATGGCTACAATGTCAGTCTTAAAATCACTGCCCTGGGCCAGGCAGGAATTTCCCTGGCCAACATCAGAACTCTCATCTTTAGTCATTCCATGATCCAGACCTCACACAACCAACACTCCCAGTAGGATCAATGAGGATTTTGGTGCAGGAAATATGAGATATATTTTAAACATATGCTAAAAATAAATACTTTGAAGGTTGCCTGAAGACAAACTTCAGGGAGGAAATTACTACATCATTACCACAATTCAAAGTGTCCTTATAGCTGAAAATGCAGAATGGCTTCAACTTTTCTGTAACATGTTAAAAGGCAAGTTACTTATTTCATTTACTTCCCACAATATTTTACCTTCCAATGTAACTGCACAGCAAGTTTGTTTTTTTTTTAATGCACAAAGCCAAAACTCAAACAACTTATCTATTACACAAAAGCAACTCAGAATCCTTATAGCTGCAGTAAAATGTTGGCTGTAACCCCTTACTCCTCTTTTCAAAAAAACATGTATTGCAGGGTTAATAAAATGCATGCTGTATTTCAGATGCATGCACTAACGAGGAGGATGCAGTATGTTAAGAGTTGCATAATCTTTATTTATCTTAGTTGCATTCAGCTCTACACTTACCCCAAACTTCTCCACCTCTTCTTCCTGTAAGCAAGAGCCATATACATTGAAGCATGTATTTGAACAGAAAAGCACAGGAAAAAAATAAAACAGTTGAGAGTCAGGAAGGAAAGATGTAGACAGGAAAGAACAGAAAAGAAAAATCTCTATACAGCCACATTCTTCTCAAACAATAACACAATGTTTTCATGAAATGCAGGGGCAAGACTTGACAAATACTTTAATATCTATCAGTTTTTTGTTTAATCTATGAATTGAAAAATTCAAACTTGCATTAATTTATTTTCTGTAAGTCAAATTCAAATTTGATGAAGTGCAACTCATTCATATTGCAGAAAATGGGATTAATTTATTATTTGCCTGTTGCAAGTGTATGAGAAATCATCACTATCAATATTCAAGTTTATGATATTGTTTTCTCTTGACTGTTGGCTGGAAAACAAGCCAGTTGCCAAATACACCTTGAAAGCCTAGACGCTCTCAGTGATTGGTAATGACCTTGTGAGCAAGTCTCATGTTACCACTAATACACATCTTTCTTGTTGGTTTTTCATCTTCAAAAGCATTTATTTGATGCTTCATAACACAAACTGAGAGATCAAACATGAAAGACAATGAAAATTAATATAAATGACACGAAAACATGGAATTATTTTCTTTTAATCTTTGGCACTATCTCTAATATTAGATGCCTAAGCACTTTATGGCAGTGTGTGTAATTTAAATTACAGTCATTAAAATGTGTTCTGTAATTCTGAAAAACATACTAAAGGCAACTATTTACTGTTAAATTTATTTAATTATTAGATTTCATGAGGTCTTAGGAAGTGCATGGGCTGTCAGGGAAATTTATTTATAGACTAATTTCAGCTGTGAATGCCAAAGTTTCTGAAAAGCAATCACAACTTCTCAGTAACTGACTTCTTAATTTTATACTTAAAATGAAATCTTGCTAATTCCAATCCAACTGTATAAAAGTGAATCTCCACTTGAAACAAAATGACATTAACAAGGATCTGTTATTTTTGGCTCAGACTGGGCCATTTTTAGAATCACAGAACAGTTCATGTTAGGAGGGACCCTGAAGTTCATCCCCTTACATTCCCCTATACACCTTCCACTAGACCAGGCTGCTCAGAGCCAAATCCAGGCTGGCTTTAAATGCCTGTACTTGGAAAAAAAATATCTTTCCTGATAGCCAGCCTTGCAAACAAAAACCAGACAGAACTGATGATCCTCTGTGAATCCTGACCACTGGAATCCCACAGGGAACCAAATCTCTATGCTCTATAAAGGGTCCCTATCCTTGCATGCCCTATTTCCTTCCACTGCACAGACATAACTGAATTCACACATCAGAGAGAATCACAGTCACAGGTGACTGTGAAGCACACTTCACCCAAAAACTGTCCACTGTGTCTCCTACTTGCACTACTCCCTCCAGGGGTGCTCAGAGAGTTCTCCTCTGCTGGGGAGCACACAGGTATGGGCAGCTCAGGAGAGTATTTTGTCATTTTCTGAAGTCAGAGCCATGTGGCTACTCAGCCATGACCCAACTCCCCACCCAGACTGCACCCTGAGGGGGCTTGTCTGGCCCATCAGTTTGAGGCACAGTGCAAGGAGCAAGGCCACCACCCACCCCACAGACACCCACAGGGTCAGGACCCTGTATGGACACAACAGAGCCACCGATGCTTTCAGTTCAGCCAGTGGGAAGAAAACAGATGCAGGAAATAATTCATTTCCACCAAATAAAATCTGGAGCTAATCAGCACCAGATTAGGAGTTATATTGCTTTTATTCTGCACTTTGTTAACACCAAGCCTGGTGATATTCAGCATCAAGATAAAAAGAAAAAAATAAGAAAAATAAGCCAAGAAAACACCCTCCACCTGCTGAAGCCTGAACATATCAAACATTATGTAGGTGGAACAAGCTGTGCTTAGAACAAATTAAAAATATTTAGTTTGAATTTAATATGTTATCAGTGGGGTTTTGTTTTGAAACAGCATTTCAGATCTATACATCAGTGATTTAGGTGCTTTTTATCTCTCTCTCATATCTAAATACTGTACCCTGTAATATTACACCTCTCTCGAAGCTCTACTGACACTAACATTTTATTTGACAGAAATATGTATCATTAAAATTAGAACTTATTCTTCTGTGCTTTTTAAAGGCAATAAACTGAATGACTTTATTAGTCATTCAAAGCAGGTCTGGGAAGCATCAACTGTTTTGCCATAATTTGATAAAGGCTGTGGTTTGATGGTAGATGTCAATGATGAGGTACACAATGAAATACCAACGTGCTGATGCACACAGAGACCCAGATCCCCCCACGCTGAGACCCCTTCAGTGCTGCTGCCCTTCCCATTGCACACCTTTGTCTGAACATCACAGCTGGATCCATGTTTGCAGAGGTCATTCGGACAACTTGGCGGATTTCTTTGGCAATCATCCGGAGTTTCTCAAAATTTACCAGGCCATCCACTTTAGAATCATTGCCTGCATAATTGAAACACACACATAAGGAAAGGAGTAATAAATATTTTTGAACAGCCACTGTGCTTCTAGCTCTTCCCTTGTTACCCTTCTCCCTTCCCTGTCCCCCAATCAACACAATTTTTTCTTATCAAAGTAGCAAGAAAACAGGATGTTCTCTCAAAACACTAATGGACTCAAACCCACTTGGACTAGCCTATATGATTTTATTAATCGATTTCTAAAGTAACAAGTATAAGTAGGAGGAAAAAGGAACAAGTGAACTATGCCCAAATCTATTTGCATAATGTTAAAATAATATAAATACAGAATTCCCATTAACAACATTCACATTAGGAAAAAAGTTCAAATAGTTTTGAACCATCACAACCAAGAATTAAGCATATTTGGAAATGGTTCACCTCAACCAGTTGCGAACAGGACTTTGTATAAACTGAACAAAACGGAAACATTTCAACAAAATCCCTTGAAAATGTTGAAAGCAAGAGTAGGAGGTGTATCACTGTGTGCATGCCACAACATGGAATGAAAACCTGGAAACATTACAGCAACAAGTTTTTTGTTAGAGAAAATATTTGAAGTAGTGTAGCTACCAGACAGTACACTCACCTACGCTTCCACCCTAAACCTTGGGACAGCTGAGGAGGATTACAGCATTGCTTTCAAAATATTAAAAATATACGTTTTATTTTTAATTTTTGTCTCGGACCAGTCTCTTCCATTAGGCGTTTTCAGTTCTATTTTATTTTACTCCTATAAAGGATCCCTCAAAAGCATCCTACTGGTGGCAGCTTCCTAAGACACATGTGGACCCACAGAGCACTGAAGAAAGGGCTGAAGTACATTCAATGCTTCATTTATTTCCTCTCTGTTTGACATTACCTTCATGCAGAAATGTGATATCTTTCTTGACAACAGGGAAAAGTGGGATAATTGGAGGCTGCATGCTCTGGCTGCTGAGGATGTTGCGATATTTTGCCATGTTTCGAGATGGATCAAAAAGATCTTGAAGGTCTCTGAGGTGCTTTTCATACTTGCTGGGTAACTTTTCCCAAGTGCCTCTGAGACGAGCTACTGGTGCAAGATTTAACCCACTGCAAAGCAGAAATGTGTCATTATTAGCTGTGAGTGGAATGATTACCTTTCAGAAGGAAGTGAAGGGCTGGGGGGTTGTTTTAAGGATTAAAAATAGCTTTCCCAAGGTTAACTGTGAAGCTGGGTGAATATGAGGCTACGAGTTCATCATAATAACCCTCTGCTGTTTAAACAGGACTGGTAAAAAACATGACTATTCAAGGTACAAATTTCAAATTCCTGCCAAAATAATATCTCTGTAACACAGGACTGACATCTATTTAAGAATCCTGTAAAAATGTATGCCACGTTAAGAACAAAAATGGTAAAAAATGCATGAGGTGAACCAATGATTGCACAGAAAACAAGAACAGTGCAAGAGCTCATCCCAAGCAAAAGTGGCAAGACTTTAGAAAGAAATTCTTCCTCATGAGGGTGGTGAGACCCCAGCACAAGTTGCCCAGAGAGGCTCCATCCTTAAAGGGCTCAAGGACAGGCTGGATGGGGCTTGGAGCAACCTGGTGTAGTGGAAGGTGTCCCAGCCCAGAGCAGGGGGTTGGAATGAGATTATCTTTAAGGTCTCTTCCAACCCAAACCATTCTGTGATTCTCTGACTTCAGAGCTTCAGACAAGAGTGTTTGTAAATGAGCAACTGACTGAGAATTGGAAGCAGCAGATATGCTAAAACTTATCACTGTGCCCTCATTGCCACTAAGTGAAAATATATCCAGAATTATTTGGATGCTAAAAACACCCCATTAAATAAATTAAATCCACCCTCCCTATAATAATTTGTCACCACCTATGCTCAAGGAATTCTGCAATAATTGCAAAGTCCTCACCTTTGTGGAACTGGAAAGGGAAGTGCTCCAGCACTGCTTAGCAAATCCAGAGCCACACTATCACTGAATTTGCTATTCTCAGATTTTTTTTTTTTCCAAAAACTTATTTTGTATTTGGGTTATTTTTTAGACAAAGTTCTTTCCATGCTATGCCAAACAAAGCCTTCTCTGACATGAAAAAATCAAACATATGCCAGCCCACAGCTCCTCTTTTCCATGCTACATTAGGACGCTTATCTTCCTATTTCATGAGACATATGGCACCAAACTGCTGTGCAGGACAAGGCAAAAAGGAGAACCCCTGTGACATATGCTAATAAAAAATATTCTTCTCAAAATAACAGTAAAACAAAACCTAACTTATTTGCCTTTTTCTTTTTCCCAGACAAAAGACCACTTGAGTCATGGCCTGATTGGACTTAATTGAGAAGGAGAAAGAGTAATTTCCTTACCTACAATAAACCATGAAAAATTAGGGAGTAGAATATAAAAATTAGAATCAGTATCCATGTGTGTATTCCCACATAATGAGCAGCCAAGGTCTCAATGATTGTCCAGTACCCTTCACAGAAATTCATTAATTCTTTAATGACTAACTACATTAGGCAATACATTTGATGAACTGGTTAGACATGGAAGAAAATATTTTAAAATCATGTTTTCAATAATGCTGCTGGGATACAGCACAAATCCAGATCTTTGTCTGATGAATCACAGTGTCTTTTTTTCCTACAGTAAAGGCTGGGTGTAAGATAATTGCAAATACAGGAAATGATGAACTCATGCTGTTAAAGCAGCAGCATTCAGTATAAATCAGAAGAGAAAGCTTAAATGTGCAACTGAAGAGGGAAAAAAATAGAAAAGCAAGCAGATGCCAGGAAAGAATGAGAAGGAAAATGAAACCAAAACAAGACTGATTTGAGAAAGTCCTTACAATGCAAGGAAAGTAATCTCATCATCACATATACGACTTGGTGCACCCTGGAAAAGTAACAATGACAAAAAGAAAGGAAATTGGGTGCCAAAGTCACAGAAAATGACACAGTGCTCAGGCAGGTTTCTGCAGTTCATCAATCAAACAGTGTTTTGTACCCATCTTCTCTTTTCCTGCAAGGTACCAGTGAAAAAGAGACTGTCACACCCAGCACCGCAACAGGACTGAAGTGCTGAGGTGACAGTGCAGAGGCTCTGGTGACAATCTCTGGTCACTCGTCTCTGACCAGTCTGGTTTTGGAAAACCACCCAGCCCCAGCTGTAGTCTGCTCAGCATATTCCCATTTCTTTCCTTTCTGTTTGGATTACCAGCATTGCCTGTGACAGCACCAATCAGATCTGAGGAATGGGAAGTATTTTACCTTATCACCGCAAACATGGAATTGAAGTTCTTGCATTCTCGACAGTGGAGAGCAATTTTAATGAAATGCTTAATAATCTTCATTCTTTTGAGTTGGTTGGGTTCTGCTAAAATTTCCATGGCAACCCAGAAGGTCTCTTGATTTATGACATCCTCAAACTGTTTCAGGTGAGCATTCCCTGTTTTGGAGTCCAGCTTGTACAGGTCATCAATGTATTCCGTTGGCTCGATGTTGCGGAATAATTCAAAGTCCCGCATGGAAAGCTGAGTGGCCACCTCAATGGTGCTCAGCTGCAGGAGGGAAATTTGGCTCTCTCGGAGGAGCTCTTGAGCATCCTCATCTGAGCATAAGGTTTCTGTTTCCATATTGTTTTTCAGATAATACCTGAAGAATAAGTGAGTAACAACAACACATTAGAGATGCTCTTCAGAGGGTTTGTGAACACAAAGATGTTGAACTATACCAATCACTGTGAGCATTACAGAGACAAGAAGGGACAACATAACCTTGTACTTCAGTTAATGTAAAATAGCACCATTACTTAAGTAAATAAACATTTCAAAAGCTCTGTGTTAATATTTTTACACTGTACTCTGTAATATGCTGTAGTGCTCACCTTTTCTATTTATAAATTCAGCAGCAAAAATAGCATTTCAAAAAACACACTAGTTCTGAGAAATCGCCTGTTAATGTATTTCTACATTTCTTACAAAATTTTGCGTGTTTTTTTTCCATAAATTTATTGTGGCACACTAATATTTGCATGGGGCACAGAGTACTCAGGAAATGAATATATATCTGGAAAATTCACTCCATGGTCCCAGGTAAATCGCTTTCAGATACACAAAAATTTATTACTAATAAATTCCCTCTGTTGCCTAGCAAAGACAACTACAGAATATTTTAGTTTAATAAACTTTCTTCTGGTATGGGTCAGGTCATCAGATAAAACCAAAGCGCTTAACATTTCAGAAACATTCAGAACAGTTTACTTAAAAATGGAAGAATTTATCTCAGGTTAGGATTGGTTCACTGCAGCATGACACTGAGAAAGAAATTAATTGTATTCTTTAATCCTCAAGTACATGTGAGAAGTGTCAAAACAAATATAACCTTTTTCTCCAAGTGTAAACCACTATATACATTATCCTGATCTGCTAAATTTAGCTGCCTTCAAGTAAGCTTGCTGCAGATTTAGGGAGGGATTTTTGGGTGCAGAAGAGGAAGGTGATCCAAAGAAGAGAGGCAAGTGTAAGTTACTGGCATTTACTTGCTTGTGCTTCCAACAGATACCCGTCCATTTTATTTAAAACACCTCTCCCTGATGTAAGGCTTAATTATCGTGGAGGTCTTGGTTGCAACGTCCAGTTTCAATCCTGAAAGCCAAATAAAACCCAGGCGAAACAAGGAACATTTACCGTCCGTTGAGCTGAATCCTGTCAGCCAGCTTGGAGAACTGGTCCGGGAGGCGCCGCTGTTTGATGACCCCCTCGGGGCTGACGGACACCTCGCACAGGGAGTAGGTCTCGGGGGCTCCTGTCAGGTTGAACTCATGGACAGCGTGACTCACCACCTCCTTTGCTGTAGTGTCTTTGCTGATGATGATGTAACAGCTCTGCTGATCTGCTTTGAAAACTCGTATCACTTGATCTGGAATATCTAAAAAAAGAGTGTAACACCTTTAATGTGTGAAGTACTTTTCCACTGAGAAGACACAAGGTCACTTGGAGAGATATTTTACAAGGGCATGTGATAGAACAAGGTGGAACTGGCTAAAGCTGAAGGGGGGAAGGTTTAATTGGATATTAGGGACAAATTCTTCCCTGTGACGGGGGTGAGGTCCTGGCACAGGTTGCCCAAAGAGGCTGTGAATTCTCCATCCATGGAGGTGCTCAGCACCAGGCTGGATGGGGCTTGGAGCACCTGGTCTAGTGGAAGGTAGGGGGTGGAACTAGATAATCTTATTGCAAGCCAAACCATTCTTTGGTTTGGAATGAGGCGAAAAGCCAAACCTAACCAAGTTCTAATGGTTCTAATCACAATCATTCTGTGATTCTATGATTTACTGTCCCATTTGATCATCAGGAAACAAAAACAACCAGCTTCTGGGGGAAAAAAACCATGCTGGACTTAAAAAGTATTTAAAATACTCTGGGTTTTTCTTCATCTTTGTAAGGAAAAAAGAAGACTCTTCTCTCTGCTCTTCTTCTAACTCAATTACTCTACCATCCCATGACCCCAGTCAAAGTACAAAGTACAAAGACGTGCAGGTATGTAACTAGACTGTTCACTGTTCCTTCACAGCGTGTCTTAAAAACTTTGGCAGCATCATTCCTCCTTTGGCTCTCTTTTGTCTGTGAGAGCCAGATCCACACATGTGCCAGGGCACTCTTCCCAGGGATGGGAAGCCACCAAGTACGGATGGATGGGCTTGGGGTGGGAGGATGTGAAGAGGAAAGGAGATTTGGTTGCTCCCAGAACTAGCCGTAAGCTTTTACCCTCACTCTTTCCCCTGAAGGAACTAAGCTGCTGCCAGCAGTTAATTCTTTGGCTGGTGTACTTATTTATAGCACATTTTATGTATTATAAATGCATTAGAGAACAGCTTCATCTGAGGCAGCCTACAGCAGGAAATAAATATCTACTGAAATATGTGTTGAATTCACAGTTTGATGATTGCAAATAACTTGCTCTATTAGCTATTACAGAAAGTTTGATTTTCAAAATAAAACTGATTTTTAAAAAATTGTCAGGAGTCAAAATGCACAGTAATTTCAAGCACAGGGAAGCCCAGATTTTCCCTTCCCTGAAGACTGAAGACTAAAACTTCACAGCTTTTCAGCAGACCTGAGAAGGTGGGAGGATGTTGCTGAGCCCTCAGCCAAGGCTTCAGAGTCTGAAGCTCTCCAAAACCACACCAGAGGCAGATGTGCCATAACTGCTGCATCAGAGATCTCCAGTGAGGGAAGGGAAGGAAGGGCTGTCTTTAAAGCAACAGCCTCCCAAAGAGCCCTCCCCTTCTCTCACTGCAATTTGTCCAGCCCTTAAGTGCCAAATCCGTGGATGGAGACATGACCTGCCCTGGAGCACTGGGGATGATCAGGTGTCCCCTCTGCCCAAGGGGAACCAGCCCAGGGAGTCATCCTGCTGGGCAGAGCATCCAGGTCCTTCAGGCACTCCCAGCAGCAGCTCTCTGAGCTGCTAAAAATACAGTTTTAGATGCTGCTCACCCTACTGACTATACATAGATTTCCCTCCATCAAAATCCACTGCTTAAGGAGGCAACAAAGATCCCTGGGGGCAGTGACCTTGGGGTTACTTTTTCTTGCATCAGGATTTATATGTGTTATGGGCACAAGTAGAAGGAATTTCAAGGTAAAAAGTAAGCAGGTAATCTATGATCCAGCACCAAAGGTCCCACCCATTGGAAAAAAGAAAGGCTCAACATCAGTTGTAAATAAATTTTAAGATGGAAGAAAACATGGGTTAAAAAATTCCAGTTGAAAGCTAATTCCTCTAACAGTTTCATGATTATGATTAAAACATTATCAGAACATTCTCATCAGAAGCTGGGTTCTAGCTGAATATGAAGTTCAATATATATGTGAATAGGAACAATATAAATGAGAAGTATTTTGTACTTTATTTCAGAGTGAAAGTGGTGGAAATGACATATTGCATAATTAGAGAAGTGCCTGTCATAATAGTGATAATAAAGAAATAGAAGAAGGGAAACATCTATACTTTGGTATCAACATACCTAAAAACAAGGACATATTCAAGGTGTAAAACTGAAATTTAATTAGGGAGAAAAAAGTAAAAAAGAACAAACAAACCAACAAACAAACAAAAAAACCAAACCCATGCAACCAAAACAATGTAACTTGTGACAGATAAGGGAAAAATTACAGGCACATTTCTGTCTTCATAGTCTTTGCTTTTAAGCAGGCAAACATAAATTATTAAATTAATTTTTTTAATGCATTATTCAGCTCATTTTGACAATACAAAGCACATTTCAATTTGCCATGCACAGAATTTTAGTTATGAAGTACAACAGAAGATCAAACTAAATCTCAAACTGTTATCCTCTGAAACTTCAGTCCTATGAAAGAGATATAAGCAACTTCATCCCTTTAAAGCAAGGCCACAGAGAAGCACAGGAACCTGCAAGAAGTCATTCAGTGTGCTGGGGGCAGAAATGGGAATAAAATGCAGGTCTCAGCCTCAGCACAGCACTGTGCCTGTACAGGAACCTATGGATTTGTTTTAAGGAAAATTACAGAGCACAAGGCTATCCAATGCCCTACAGTAATAACTATGTCAGTGCAACATCTGATAGTGTTAAATTTACAGGCAAGCCATGCAATATTAAGGTCTGCAGGATGCTTTACATGAGGATACTTACAGTAAAACCCAACAGCTGCAGACAGGAGAAAAAGAAAAAAATTGTATCAACACAAAATCAAGATTGAGATGCTTACAAAACTTATCAAATGTACACTGTCAGAAATAACTTGGTTTTCTCTGACATTCAAACTGGCAGCATATTTGTTATAGCAAGCTTAAAGCAAAGCTAAGTGATGCAGCTGAAGATGTCCCTGGCCATGGCAGAGGGGTTGGAATAGATGACCATTAAAGGTCCTTTCCAACACAAACTATTCTGTGATTCTATCCAAGATGAACTAGTTACCACCATTTCATATTAAGCAGTTAACTTGTATAGTATTAAATAAAAATTTTTAGAAAAACATGTAGCTCTCATGCAGACAGCAAGGATCTGAAATTGCAGCAAAAAGGGAACATTTTTGCTTTGGGTATTTATGCACCTGATAGGATGTATCTGTGCACATCCCTTTTAAAGGGGAAATCTGCAAGTTTATGTAAACATAAGCCACAGTCACAAAACACTTTACAGAGTATGTCATTATGTACAGAACTTACACTTAAAATACGGAAAAAAAGATTCTGACTAAACATGTTTACAGGCAGCTGCATATTGCAAGAAATGCCTCCTGCAGCCTCCCTAAAAACTGGAATCCTACAGCAACAGCAATGAAAGCCCAGACCACATATCTCAAAACATTTTTTAGGATTTTAGACATACTGTTGAGTATACATAACGTTTGTAAAACATGAAACATGAACATCACTGTGCTGATACCAAGGCAGTCCTATTCTATCCACAATCCTGCTTGAAATATACATTGTCAGACAGAAGGATGGACAAGTCAAAGCAGCGAGGAGAGATGGCAAAGGAGAAAGGGGCAAACAAAGATTATCTCCTTCCACCAGAGCCAAGTAAATTAAAGGCTCTCAGAAGTGGTAAAATCCATTTCTTTGTAAAAAATAAGTAAGTCTCACATTACTTAAAAAAAGTAGGCAAGAGAGGTTCAGGCAGTGTGGATTTTCAGGACCTCTCCAGTTTGGCCCTGTTAGGCCCACAGGATGCACAGGCAACTGCACTCAGCACCAGTGACGTGAGTACAGTTGCAATATTCCCCCTGACCCAGCTGCCTTGTGAACCATCCTGTAAATCAACCCCAAGCTGCCATTTACCTGAAGGATTGGAGAAATCCAGAATGCTGGTTGTGGGCTGCAGCAGGTCAGGACTACTAGATGAAAGAGTGCCTGGAATGGGCATGATGGCCAGGCTGTGCCGGCACTGCCGTGTCCCCACGATGCTGTCATCCTGAGACTGGCTCACGCTGCCATCACTGCAAAACAGTTCTGCTTCAGTTATCTGCATTAAACTCCTCCTATTCACCTTGGGATCAATGATACTAAGAAAAATAATGGTGTTCAGCTGTTTTAACTACATGCTGTAGACAGGCTTTCAAAACAAGATGGGGAAAAAGATTTGAAAGCGTTCATCAGGAGAGAAAAGATATTTTGGTCTTGTTCTGCATTCATGGGGCAGGTGCCATGATTTTTTAACAAATATAAGCAACATGGACATAATGACTAGAAATACTAAGCAATTGGTCTCTCTTAATAGCCTGAGGCTGAAAGAATGTAGGTTTTAGGTAGATGTCAGGGAGAAATTCTTCCCTGTGAGGGTGGTGAGGCCCTGGGACAGGATGCCCAGAGCAGCTGTGGCTGCCCCATCCCTGGAAGTGTTCATGGCCAGGCTGGATGGGCCTTGGAACAATGTGGTCTAGTGGAAGGTGCCATGGGAGGGGCTGAAATGGTCTTTAAGATATTTAAGTTCCCTCTCAACCCAATCCCCTTCCAACCATTCTATAATTAATGTATCACAACCTAATAAGGAACCATTACTTTTTGACAGAAGAGTCTGGACAAACCTGAACAGTTTTGGAGGCAAGATGCTGAAACGAGTCTTGTCTAAAATTTTCCTGATTCTGTTTCTTCCACCAGATACAGTGTTTGCTTTCATTTTCTTGTTTCCTTTTTCACGGGGAAACATCTGTTCCACATCTCCAGGCATATCTGGGATAGAATAACGGTTGTTTTTCTTTTCTGCAATTTTCGGAATATGTGGAATTCCATTCTTCTCCTGTCCTATCCTGCAGAGCAGCTCCTTAAACACTGTAAGAGAAGATACAGTTGTTGTGAGTAACCTTTGCACACTCAGAACTTCACAATGAAATCTTTTTCCCTCAAACCTTTTGCATCTCAGAGAGAATAAGGAAACGCTGCATTCAGGGCAATAAGCACTATGCATTTATTGGCTCTTTTGTTTGCACCTTTTAGGTAATGGAATGCACATTCCTCTTCAAGAGTAACTGCAACACAGACTGATATTTTCCCAAACTGTCTTTGCCTCTACTAACACTACTGAACAGAAGCTGCATCAGATTTCCTATTGCATTTATGAAACTAAGCTAGTCTATAACCCACACTGACATTCTCAAAGCTAGAATTCCATGGAAATTATAGGGGTTTTGTTCTGTTTCTTTCCACATATATAAGGTGGAAAAAAAAGTTCAAATTGTCTTGTCAACATCAATTACTTCTTTAAAGATCCTTTAAAAATTGTTTGAAAACCTTTCAAGTCAGAAATTCAGTATTTTCTATTGAAATATTGAATTCAATTTCTATTGAGATACTGGAAGAATGAAGAACTGACAACACAGCAAATTAATCAGATTGTCCCCATGAGGAAAGCAACCAAAATTTTCTGGGCAGAAAGTCCAATTAAATGGTAAATTTCCATTGTATAATAAAAGCTAAGGCTACAAGCTTTCTAAGTATAGATTTGAATAGAACAACAGGAATTGCTCATAGTCAGAAACTTAACACTCAATTAAAAAGTCAGGAAAATAAGTATCACTGTTGTAAAAAAAGCTTCAAGTTATTAATTCATTAAAATTTATCAGAGAAATCACCTTGAAATTCTATCAGCTAGCAGGAGGAGATTAAAAACCACTTGTAAATGTATGTTGCTCACATTTATAATACAAATGAACCACCTATCACTGTCTCAGCTATAGTGATGCTTCATTTCATGTCAGTTCACATTAGTCTGGACCACTGGTGACTCTGGTTGCTTCAAGCTTTTTTTGCATTATGCTAATAAGTAACTGCTGAGGGATTGAACCTTTTTAGCTGCACAGTGATAAACATAGTATAATAATGAAAAGAAAATCAATAGTGAGCAAGGGCAGGTAACTGGAGGAAGGAAATAGGAGAAGAAAACCATCAGAAGATATGGGTACAACTGTGGAGGAAGGAGCTATCCTGTGCACAGCCTCCTTCCTTCTGTAGCTCTTGTTATTCTGTTGCCTGAACAAGATTATGGAAAAAGAACAGATGATTTGCCTGAGATTTTAAAGAGGTATTTAGGTGTTTATATTCATGATGACAATTAAAAGCCAACATTTATATGCCATACCACTTTTTATATCCCCTTTTCAATTATAAAGGTAATTTATCCTCTCATTCTTACAGCCATTAAAAAAAGTTTTACAAAATCCCAGCCTTACATTTTGGCTGTTTCTTGGCAAAAATATTTTGGTCCAGATCCCCTGGCTTTGTTTCAGCCCCACTGCATGGAGGGACACTAAATCAGCTTAAACAGTCATCTGAGGGTTTCTCAGGGAGTTGAAGAGCTGCCTGTGCTGGCTCTGTGCCACTCAACATGCAGCCCTTGGCACATGAGAACCGATCCAAGCAAACAGAGGCACAATGAGGGGACTTCTGCACAACTTCCCACCTCAAGAGCAAGTTGGAAAAAAAAAAAAAAAGGTGGAACCTTATTGCACTTATAAAGCCAGAAGGAGTGGAGGTTTTCCTTCACACATAAAAATATATAATATATAAAGTCTACTCACCAAAAATGTTTGTTTTTACAGTAATGGAGAGATGTGTGTTATTCTTTAAGATTTCCAGAGCTTTTACAAAGGTAATATTCTCAAAATTCTGTCCATTTACTTCCATTATCTTTAAGAAATAAAAATTGGGACTGTTAGGAAAATATCTGTCTGACAGACTTACAAATACAAAGGTGATCATACAGGCACAGTAAGAACTTCCCAGAAATTACCATATCATCTTTACAGCAGCTACAGAATTAAAACATTCCATGTAAAATAACTATTTTCATCATGTCAGAGAAGTCATATCCTGTAAATAAATCAGGACTTCCATTTTTACTTGAAAAATGCTTTAAGTAAGTTTGTTTTCTGTAACAACATGACATTCTTGCAATTCATCAGAAATGGTGGCTCATGAGCCACAGAACTAATATCACTTCAAAAGTTGTATTTTCACTGAGTGTGACCTGTCACTGTTTCACCTACCTCAGTGAGCTGGGATCAAACACATCAGGTGAGAATCAATCCCACAGAACAATCTGATGGTTTCAATGTAACCATATCTCCAATCAGAAAGTTAAAAAATACCCATAACTTGATTTATTTTCCAATTCTGTTTTTGGAATATTTAAATATTTTATATATTTTGAAAACTATTTAACAGAAACCCATTTAACAGACAGAAATGGAAGCTGAGCTGTGGCATTCCCACACTTGCCAGTGGTTTGGTTTTAGTACACAGCATAACGTTTCTGTTGAGAACAACCAAGAGGTGGGTGAGGCAGAACATTTTAAATTAACTGTTTTTACCTGATCACCACGCTTAAGTCCAGCTTCTGCGGCTTTACTGCCTATCTCCACAGTCTCTACAAAAATACCAAACCCCTTGTCACTGCCTCCAAGAAGGCTGAAAAACAGGGGAGAGTCTCTGGAAGGTTTTTGCAGGGTGATTTGTCTCCATTTCGCTTTGGCAGCACAGGCAATATTCAGCAATCTGAGATGGCCTTTCATTTTCTGTAACACAGAAGACACAAAATGCAGTGCAATGTTTCTTTTGTCAGAAATGGAAGAACAGTTACGAAAAATACCCCAAGTGCCAGAAAATAGATTTTTGATGCCAGATTTCCAGATCTCACTAAATAAACCTTGTCCTCTTTTGCAAAAATGCAAAAACTCCCAGGTGAGTGCCATAAGTATTACTGTATATGGCCTTTATATCTAACTTATACTTAAGAACAAATATGTCCCATGTTAAAAACCACCTGTTAACTGTTACACTTAGGGACTACAGCTGTTAGGCACTGGTAACACTTGAAAATTGAAATATGTAGTACTAGAAAATGTGACGTTCTTTTTTGCCCCTACCGTATCTTCCAAGTTCTTTTCAAATTCTTCCAGGAATCGAGTCATGGCAGGATCGCCTTCAAAGTCATTAAAATGATTGTTCACCCACAGTAACACTACTCTGGTAACCTGTAAAAACAAAATAAATTATGTGTGTGTGTATATATGCATATATATACACATATAAATGTACCTATGGTTCTTCTCCTATAAGCATTAATCTATAAACACAGAGGAATATTTGGATGTGGCAGAAGAACATAAAACAGATTACCCTATCTGATAGGAAAAAGGCATTTACACTTGAAATCATCTTCTTTTTCCCTTTATTTGTGGAAGTATATGAAAAATTTAAAAACCCAAGTATTTTTATACCTAAAAAATACTGGCTACATCACCCAGTACCTACTGGTGCATAAATTCATCTTCAGCTAAGCCTTCCTGACACTGTTTATGAAAATTACCTTTTAAAGCATTGTAATGATTTCTTTAAAGGAAGTTCTAGTTGTGATAATAAAAAGCTTTCTTCTAAGAAATTTTAGTTAAGTATTCAGATTGCTTCTGTAGGTGCTACAGAATAGTAAAGTCACTACTATTCAAGATAGTTAGTCTGACATGATAGTCAGTCTGATATATCCACCTATATTATAAAAAAAATCTGTCTACAGCAGTTTCTCTTCTAAAATTATACCAGTTCTGCTTCTGTTTGATGACACACTTCTCTTTATCTTTCTTTTTATTAAAAACCAGTAGTTGCCCAAATGAAAAACATGGAAAGAAGAAAGAAGAGAAGCAGCAACCACAGCAGACCCTGCACAATTTCCTATAGGAAACTTCTAGTGTTTTGACAGTATGTTGAACTTCCTCAGCTCAAGGCTAGAACACATAAAAACATTGGCTAAGAATCAACAAATCGGCATGATGCAAGTTCCAGACTATCAAGGCTTTTCATGAATGTGGACACAGTTAGATAGAGTGGAACCTAGTTTTATTTATCCTAGCTTGTCAGCAATACAAAAAGGGATCAATTTAAATATATTTTCACCAGAAATATTAATCTCTTAGACTCCAACCAACCTTATCCCTGAGGCTGTCCACTGTGAACCACTCCAAGAGTTTATTTCCAACTTCCAAGGGACTTGTTAGAAATGTTCTGTATGTTAAAAGAAAATCTTCGATGTAGGTTGGATCCACAATAGAATGTTCCTCTATTAAGTGCATGATGAGTCTCTCGGGTGTTGCCTTAAAAAAGCAAATGAAAAAATAACTGATATCTCTCATCACTACCTTTCCCTAAAGAGTAATTCAACAGAAACCCACGTGACCAGTATAATCCCTTTAGAAAGCTCAGTTATGGCCAACTCAGGAGAAAACGCACCAACATGTTTAAATCAAATCCTCCTGCTTCTCTCAGCCCTGACATTTTGCATAGGTAACACCTGGCTAAAACAATTAGTAACGTCCCTTAATTTTAATTTTTAGTAAGCAGTTTAAGTTCCTCTTTCAGATTACAAGAAAATGGTCATAAATACCCCAAAGGGTGCTCCCAATACAAAACTCAATGTATGTGTTGATCAGGTTACAATGTATGTACCTTTATTAAAGGAGAAATGGAAGTAAATTTGGTATATGATACACATTCCTTCCAATCAAGTTTTTTGAGCTGACACAGACAAAACTGAGTATGTACATACTAGATTCAAACTGAAATTGTATTTATTTACTAATAAGTAAAATTTTACTAGATTAATGGAAAGCATAGAAAGAAATGCACCTTGATAACTATGTGTCCTTTTCTGGTTCCACTGCGATCCAGTTCCCTGTGCTCCTTTACCATCACAATTTCTCCTTCTTCCTCCACTTTGTGAGTGTTTTTTTCCACATGGTTCAGAATCCTCCAGTAGTCTTGCTGGGCTATACACACAAACTGCCCCCAAGGAGAACAAGAGTGATTAAAATATCTAAAATATGAATGTATCCTCATCTCCAGGCTTAACAACCCAAACTCTCCCAGTCTCTCTCCACAGCAGAGAGGCTCCAGCTGTCAGAGCACCTTTGTAGCCTTCTCGGGACCTGTTCCAATCTGTTTTCTTTTATTAGATGCTTAAAAATAAGAGATTGTTATATATAATTGCAACCTTACCTGACAATCATCTACTTTGGTTCTGACCACTCCATTCATGTACTGTTTGTCCAGTGAGGGAGTAATCCCAAAACTGTTTCCCATACAGAGACTTTCACTCTTCCCATCAGGATAGCTGATTTCTACTGTGCCATTTAAAATAACATACCAAGAATCAAGCTAGAGAAAGAAAGAAAAAAAAAAATAATAAGTGAAGCTATTTCAACAGCTTTGTAAGCTCTTATCTCAGAAAGGCTCATTCTTGTAGCCTCCAGTTTGTTGACACCACCTCTCTGCAACATTTAATTCACCAAAACTGCACTGCAAGGCAAGAGATGGAGATTGAAACAGGAATGCTTTTCAGCTTTCTTCATTCACTTCAAAACTGATTCTGGAGGGAGAAACACTGACTAATAGATTGCTTTCTTAGTAAGAAGGCTAATTGCCATTATATATTTGTACCATTTAGTGAGAATGAGCATTCTTTCTCTGGGTACCCATTTAGTCACTACCAGAGATGAGTCTACCTCACCCCTTCTTGGAGGGATGAACAGCAAATGCCATTCCAGATGTCTTGATCCAAGCAGGAAGAGAGATTTCAGGACAGGGATTCAGGGCACCTATGGTGGGGAGCCTGACTACTGATTTAAAACTTCTTCTGGAAGCAGGGACTTACTTCCTGGCCGTCTTCAAGTATGATGGCTCCTGCTTGCTCGACGACTTCAAATATCATCACTGAGCACAGCTCTCTCCTCACAGACATGGTCATGTTCGCAAAGGCAGGGAGCTGATGCATGAATTCCAGTAATTGTTCTGTTGGACAAAGGAAACACGGGTATGATGACTGCAAGGGTTTCCAAGGACTCCTTACCCTCCACAAGTGTATTAAACTTCAGTTAAATTAATTTGAAATTCTTCAGTGGTGTTACACTTCCCATTAGTGCCTGTGTGCACTTTGTCATCAACAGCCAGAACTCAGCTCCACAGCCTTGCTGGTGTTCTGATTGACTCTCAGAGCAGCAGTCTAGCTAAGAGTAAAAGCACTTCAGCTTCAAACATTTAGAAAAATTAAAAATACCCCTAGGTACAGTAATTATAAGCTAGACAGGAGCATGAAATGATTTTCCACTGTTCAGAGACGCAACCTGAAGTACGGCAGAAAGCAAATTTTGCTATTGAAATTCATGCCAATTTCTAGTTAAACACTGCAGTAAATTATCTTAATTTTAACTGTTTTGCAGCTTACAGTTAAGTATACCTATATTCAGTAATAGTATGTTCTCTTTGCTACTTAATAACTACTTCAACAGTTTCAGGCAGTCAGAATTACTTTGCTACATGTCCCATTACATCAATGCATACTATGACTGTAAAACCTCACATCTTAAGCATCACAAAGACTGTTGTTCAAAATACTTCAATTCTCAGAACAAATACTCTCTCAGATAGTAAGAGAAGACATCATTCAATCAAGAGCATCAACAGAGCAAAATGAGAAATCATTCAATTATTAAGATAAACATTGAACATTAACTCATTAAACAGTTTTTGGTTATGCTTCTCTTACAGATGTTATATGAAGTAGCCCTATGTAAATTTTACTACTGTATTTTTCCTCCTCACCAATGTCATCATCAGTTTTATCTGCAGGCTCCTTCTCAAGGCACTCTCGGACAACATCTCGCCCTAGAAGTGGATCAGAAGTTCTGTCAATATCTTCATCCTCCTCCTCCTCTTCATCTTCAGAGTCTACAGGTGCCTCCGGAAGACCCGTTAAATCAACATCTCCCATCTCACTTTCTGTAGCCTACAAAGAAAATGTCAATCAGATAGAGAGTTCAATGTCCTCAGATCAATGATTTATGGCCTGAGGTAGCTAATAAAAATTAAATTCTGTGACCAGCAAGTCTAACCAGAATCTCTAACAGCTCCCTTTCTGAACACTGAGGAAAACATGCTGAAATCTACTAGAGTCTCATTTTACAGCATTTATTCTCTCTTTCTTGTGAATTCATGTGACATTGTTTTTTCACCATTTGAGTCTATAGTATTAACAAAATAATAATATAGTTTAGTAATATCATTGGTTACCCAATGCCTGTGGACACATTTCTACTGTCAGCAATAGACATCAACATAGACATCACCCTGAGCAGACCAACAAGACAATGGCCAAAGAGAACAAAATACCAGCAACAAAAAGCAGAATCATTTGGAATCATTTGCACTAATTCCTTATGTACTGTTTAAATGATGTAATGGCATGAAAATAAATTTCCAAACAGATGGAAGGGAGGAAAAAAGTAGTTTCAAATTCTCAGCTTCTACAGAGTACTTGCTCAGTCACTTTTTTTAAAGCTTAAGCCAGAATGCAAATCATTTTTCTGTTTAAATTCAGAAATTTGAACAACAAGATGTGTCACTGAAAAGTATAAGGCAATTATATAGAAACTTGCAGAAAATTGAGTTTGTTTTTAAATGAGCAGATTTACAACACTCACTTTCACTTTGAAGAAATCCTTGAGATTTTACAAAAACACTGAGCTAAGGCATCAAGTACCCTGCATGTTCACAAGACATCCAAAATAAAGGATGAATTTGAACACTGTAATGGGGCAGGGCACAGCTTCTCTGGACAACCTGTACCAGTGTCTCAAAACCCTCACAGGCAAGATTTTCCTCCCTGTACCCAAGTTACATCCACATTTTGTCCTTGTCACTACAGGACACGTTAAAAAGTCTTTCTAATAAATCTGCTTTAAGTCTTGACAGAGTGCAGTCAGGTATCCCTGAGGCCTTAATCCCTTTTCTCCAGTCTCTGGAGGCTTCACATGACTGCCACGACTGCCAGATGGAGAGTGCATCCACAGTGCCATCAGCCAAATCTCTCAGGACCCTGCCATGCCCTGCCTTGGGACCCCTGGACCTGTGCACGTTCAGATCCTCAGCTGCTCTCAAACACAACCTTCTCTTCCCATGGCAAGGACTTTGTTCCCCTAGTCCCTGGCTTGATGTCCGGAGTGTGGAGAGATGTGCAAAGAGCAACCTGTGCAAACTGAGACAAAAACTGCTGAGTGCCTCAGCCTTCTCCATGCCATCAGTTCTCCTGCCTTATTTACTGGGGGAGTGAAGCACAATTTCTATCTGGTTTTTTGGGGTTTTGTATTTTTTGACTAATGTACCTGTAGAAGCCCTTCTGGTTTTTGTCACATGCCCTGCCAAATCCAACTCCAATTGAGCCTCACCCTTCCTGATCCCAACCCTACACTAGGGCAGCGTTCCTATATTCCTCCCAGGACACATGTCCCTGATTCCACTATGCATTTGCTGCTTGTGCTTCATTTTCACCAGAAGGTCCTTACTTGGTCACTGCTCTCCTGCTCAATATTCATTTTAAGTGATTTAATCTCACCAGACTGCACTGGCTCTATCTCCCTACACACTCCATGCTGATGTGAGCCCCAATACCTGCATAGAGGAACAGCTTTGTCATCCTACACCAGAAAAAAAATACTGGGGTTTAAATATAATCTTGGGCCTTGGAGCTCGTCCTCATTTTGATAATTAGCCAGCAAACCTAATAAATAAAGCTTAAACGATTTTTAAAAATCTACTTCTTTCAGAGAAGGCTAACAATATAGAGAGGGTTAAATCTGTTTTACATTACATCACTTTATTGGCTTCTGTAGCTCACATTAACAGTTTTGGAATTAAGCCCAAGCGCAAATTGTACTTGGAGAGTCTCAGCAGCACATGATCAGTACAGCATTTTATTCGAGGACCTTTCTAGCATTTCTTCATCTAAACAGTCACAATTTATACCAACTTCTCCATGCTATGACAAACAGCAGCACCAATCCTCACTTTGATACACCCATGCTAAACAAGGAAAACTGAGGCTACAGGTTCTGCCAAATTTTTTATATCCTATATAGGAAAATAGACAAATCAACTCCTTTCTTGAGAGATAAGTTATGTTTTGATCAAACTATGGAATAGGAGCAGGTCCTCCAACTGTGTTTCAAAGATTCTGTGCAGATGGTGACAGAATGCTGGCAGGTCAGTGCTGGAAGAACAGGAAGGATTTCACTCATAAAGCCATCTGCAGAAGTAGCTGCTCATCCCAACCACAATGCTCCAGCTGTTTCCATTATCAAATATAAAAATCAATCCTTACACAAACATTTGTGAACTACTGATGTACTACATCAGTACTGATGTACTACAAAATGAAACCTGAAGCTGCAATCCTCAAATCTCACACAAATATGGATTTCCAGAATCAGGTCCATGACACAAGGGTATCTACTGAAATACACATCCTTGATAAATATTTTATAGATAATCTATTTTAATATCAAAGCCTTAACCACAATTGGAATTATTGCTGGACAATGATGTTGCTGCCCACAAAGACTACATACTCCCAAAGTGATAAATGAAGGATTTTGAAAGAAGTGAAAGGAGAGAGAACTGACAGAAATAAACAGGCAGGAGAAAATTTATGCAAACTGGTTGGTCACTAAGAGAAGATGATTGCCAGGTATCGATACAAGAAACTCATTTCTGAGAGCAGAGGTGAGACCCCGTCCAACCACATCTGAAGAGACAACCTGGATTCCCTGCGGGTCTCCGGCTGGGCACCTTAGACCTTGTCCCATAAAAGGGTAAAGAAAGATGTTTCTCCTGTGTAATACCTGTTCAATTCTTTTTCCCTGAGGACCCCTGTAACAGGTCAAAGCAGTTGTACAAGGTTGCTTTTCAACTGCTGTATGCACAACCAAACAGCTTCCCCTACTTCCAGCTGAAGATCACAGTTCTGTAATTAAACGTACTTTCAGAAAGGGATTGAAAGAAAAAGAATAAAAACTTTTAAATCCCCTTCAAGCAAGAAGTTACTTTAAAAATTGTAGGGAATAACTTACTTTTTCTTTCTATAATTAAAAAAGGTCTGCAGCACAACAGAAAGACACCTGCTCTGCAGTATTCCAAGCAAGCTGGCATTTACAACACATACATTTGGACATTTTGGTGTCCATGTTTCAGACACCAAAACACTGAAATCTCCAACAGGGAATAGCAACAGTATAGGACAAGAAAGAAAACCATAAATTTTCATCACTTTTTGCAACTAACTCAGGATTTAACACAATGTCTCCACAGCAGAGCTTACAGGCAGGAATCCTCTTCTGCTGATCTCACCTTAAGCATTACGTTCATCATTTCCTGTTTAAGTGGAAATGGGCTTTATTCTGGACTGAGAGGCAGCTGGACGAAGTGAAACTTCATTTCAACACTATTGATGAATGCAGTGTACACAGATGAAGAGAAAATCTTTACATCTCTTAATAAAACATTGTTTCATTCTTTGGTTCTACCATTCTAATCATGTTTTCCAATTCTAGAATGAAGTTTGTACTACTTACTGTAAAAATTAATGTTAAGATACCATTAATTCAAAAGGTCATTTCAAGCCTACATTAATCAAAAGTATTCAGAATACTAGTGACACTAATGATATTTCTAAAGAGTTTGGCATGTGAAGCTTGGCATGATACATGTGAAGCTGACTGCAAAAGCAAAGCATCTTTTTCAAACACTTTATGAAAAGCTGTATTTTGCTGTACCAAAAATGCTTTCAATCACTGATTCAATACATCACACTCAAAATGTAGGTTTATTACATACTGAAGATATTCTCTACCTTCATAATGTGTCGAATATTTGGGGGAAAACACTTTTTCTTTTTTGTGATTTCAAAATCTATCTATATTGATGTGTTGCTGCAATATAATGCTGTGTTAAATACTGTGCAATGGCATTATTACACAACATCTAACTATTACTAAGCAGTATCTAGTGATCACTTATAGATTTGTGACAAACAGTAAGAGAATTCTCCAACACTAACTGTTACAGCTACTGCAATAAACACATAAAATACATAAATGCACATAAAATACATCTTCTATCAGGTTACTATTTGCACATTAGACATATGAGAACGAGATACTAAAAATTCGCTAAAATATTAAGGGGGAGAAAATCACTGTGGGTTGTTGAGGATTTTCCCCCCTCATGCCGTGTCTGTAGAATGACTTCTCTTCACCCACAGCTTATCAAATGCTTGATTCTCTAATGCTATCTCTCACAGGTAATGTCACTGGAGCTCTGATCATACATGGCTGTGGAATTATCTTGCAGGATCTCACTCATCAGTGATGAACAGTGGTGACCTGCCTCAGCATCAACTTGGCCAGCCAGGAATTCTCTAACAGATGTCCTTATTTCCTTCAGGATGCAAAACCACACAGGTGAATGTCAGTGAAAAGGAAATTCTTACCTGAAAAGTCCTAACTCCTAAAAATTAATATAAAATCTGCAGTCATTTTCACATTAATTATTCCTTAGTGTACAAAATACCTAGCACCACGGTTTATTTGCTACAGTGTATAGAAATATGTTACTCCATCATTTCTTTTATTTATATAATTTTTATTTGTTTAGCAATTATGCTCTTTTGTCATTTACAGATGAGTAGATATAAGGCAATTAGCAACACAAGATAAGGAGTATTCACTTATTACAAGATACCATTGCTAGAGTGATATCTTTGTTATCAATAATATATTTTAAGTGCTTTTCACTTTGAGCAACCTCTCCAAACTACTCAGGCAGGCAACTCAAGCACCCTGCTGTTATGGCCTTGCAGTGCCTTTTCAAGTGCCAGTGCCCATGCAGCTGTGGGATCTGTGGCACTCTCAGCCCTAACTCTGGGCCTAATGGCAGCTTGTCCTGGGGCTGAGGTCCCCATCACCATGGCTGGTCCAGATCAGGAAGATGCAGGAGCAGCAATGTTGTGGTCCTGCTGCAATTACCTTGGCAGGCCTTTTCCAGCCCCAGTGCTCCTGGAGCTGTTGCCTCTTGGACTCCCTCAACCCCAACCCTAACACTGACCCCAACCCATACCCTAATCAATATTATGGGTTTTCCAGATCAGAAAGATGTAGGAGCAGCAATGTTGGGGCCCTGCCAGGATTGCTCTGGCAGGCCTTTTCCAGCCCCAGTGCTCCTGGAGCTGTAGGCTCTTGGACTCTCTCAATCCTAACCCTAAGCTAACATCAATTCTGACGTAGTCTTGATTCAGAAAAAAAAAAAAAAAAAAAAAAAAAAAAAAAAAAAAAAAAAAAAAGAGTAAAAATAATCAAGATACAAAACACCATCTTCCAGCACAGCCTCTCAGAAATAAGAGAATTCATGGAGCATCTTGGAGAGACTCTCTCAGGGATGCCAGCTACTCCTGATCTAGCTGCCAGCAAGCAAATCTAAACAAGTAGTAAGATTATACATTAAATAGGACAAAAATGCAGAGACACTTTTAGTGTTCTAAAGTAATTTTTGCTTCAATGTCTTATTTTTCAAGTTCCCTAAGCAATATATTGCTGTAAATAGGTATCATTAATCTGTTTCCAGTATAGAAATAATATCCAGGCAGCAGATAAGGGAAAGGAACAGGTGTCTAAAATCAAGTTACACCTACACCATGCTCCACAACTGCTGTATACTCTGTATTGTGGTCAGACTGCAACTTGGAAGTGGAAAAGCTGTGATCAATACTGATCAATACAAATCCAAGCTGAGCCTCCTCATCAATCAGAGCATAAACACCCATGAAATGAGCTCTGCGATTTGACACAAGACAGGTAACTTATTAAGTGTATTATCAGTAAACAAATGAAGCTATCTCTGGCTTTCAGCCAACTTCTGCTCTCCGGAAGCCACACTAGAATTTCCACAGTCAATTAGTGCAAAGTGGGTTTATTACCACACTTTTGTTTGCAGAACTGAACATCTGCTATTAGTAATAAATATAAATAATCAAGGACAGTATTGGAAACACCAGGCTGATTTTGAGAGATTTGTTCCATTTCGGAAAGGAAAATGATCCCATGAATCAACAAACGTTACTGTTAAAAGCCACAGCATACCTGGTGGTACAGAAAGATGTGAAAAGAAACAAAAAGAGCTTTACAAGTAGCAGTTTGTTGCATTTCTGTGTCTGTGGGAGTGATGAGCCCCATGGGCAGTGCAGGGATAGGTGGAAGCATCAAGAGGGTTTTACCCAGTCTTGGATAAAGGGTCACTCTTCCTGTTTATGGAATAGTTTTAACATCGAGGAAGGAAAACTATGAAACCAAAGCAGTCTTACCTGATAAATATCAGACAGGCTGCTGCTCCCAGAGTCACTGGCAATGCTACATCCTGACTGGCTTGAAGGGACATGCGTCACCTGGGGATGAGGATTGTCCGTGAGATGCATCTTGGTAAGGTCAGCTGGAAGCTGAAAATAAAATTAATTTGGGGAAAGGCGGAAAAAAGAAAGGAAAACAAGACGTGTAAGTCTGATTTGAAGACAAAGTTTTTCATAAAACTCTGGTTACACATTTAAATTTGTATCTGAATTGTTGGATTATTGAATTAAAATCTAATAGAATTTGAACCTGTAACTTGACATACATTTTGAGAAAAAGCTAGTTCAGACTAAGCTGACCCAATCATACTTCACATTTCATAAAACCGATGGAAAACAATGCACCTTTCTATACAACAAAGGTCTGGTATATTTACAGCTAAATGACATACCCCAAGATAACAAATATATGATGCTGGCCAAACAGCACACAGTATTTAACTTTAGCTGACATTGCAATCCATTATGAAGAAGCAAAATTCCTCCTTATAAGTTCAATTTATGCACCTTATTTCAGGAATAACCTTTAGAAAATACCAGTGTAGAACAAAAAAATAATGTAATATAAATAAAACATTTGGTCTATAAAGGGCTTCACATTTTCTTTAAAGAAATGAGTACACAGAAAGAATATTATGCATTTTGGCCACAGCTATGCACAACAGCACCCCTATTTTATCAATCTATCTGTAAATGAACACACATGCAGATATCTAAATTTGAGTGCATTATTCAAGTTCACAAACATATTCTTTCTACTGAAAAAAAAACAGCAATAGCTTTTAAAGACTCAGAACTGCATGGGATACTGTCAAATGAATAGTCCTTTAATTCAGCTGCTTGTTTATTTTTTGTCATATATACTTATTTTTAAAATATTAAATTATTAAAATTTAATATTTAAATTTTTTTTAAATTATACTCAACTAGTCCCAATGACATTCTCACTGGCAATCACTACTCAAACACAACAACCAATATGGGCTATGAAAGAAAACATTACTCTTCCTCACTGTCCTGAATTTTACCTTATTCTAGCCTTGTTTTTTCCTAACAAAAGAAAGTATAAAATACCCAACCAGTAAATTCATATCTATGGTCACAAGAAAAGGAGAAAGTCTGAAAAGCAAAAGATTGCTAAAATCCCACAAAAAATCCCATTCAAGCAGTAGGGGGAAGAAAGGGGGTTGGCAGAATGAGGGTTAGGGAACTTAAGTTGTGATGAACTTGATCTATATACAAAGGAAACACAACACTTTAAAGCCTATGTTTAGCCACCAGGAAAAGTTTTACAGCCTGAAAATACCTATTTTCAGGATTTGAGAACAGCAAAAAGGTCAAGGCACTCGGGTGACAAAATTCAATCCAGTGGCCGACAGGCAGCCTCTCTGTCCGCACACGGGAAGAGCTGATTTACACCTCTCAACTGCAAGTGTGCAACAGTGAAGCTGAGATTTCATTCTGATTTGATTCTGGTCCGGAGCTGGTTACTCCTGGAATCCCAGTGGCACACTGCCTACAGAGCCCATTTCTGTGCCCCACACAGAAGAGCACTCTGCAGGCTCTGCCCAGCAGGCACGGCGCAGGAAGCAGCACATCCTCCTCCTGGAGCCTCGGACGCCTGCTCGCGGCTTCAGGCACCGACATTTCACCGATGACACCTGCGGTGTGGATGCAGGAGGCTCGGTGCTGTGGCAGCACTCGGGGAGCAGCCTGTGCTGCAGGGTGACCCTGCTCCTGGAGCACCCTGCAGTGCCCCCAGCCACGACCCCAGAGCCACAACCCAACAGGTCAGAGCATCACTTCCCAGGGAGGTCGCATCCACCAGCACTGTGGCACTCGCTGGCAAATGGACAGGGCAAGGCAGCTGGCAGCTGCTGAAACGCTGAAGGGCAGTGGAAGTGAAAATCCAGGAGTTTTAGGAAATTACAGAACAAATTAGCCCACACAGATTCACTGGCTCTAGCTTAAAGACCACAGGTTTGCTGCAAACTCTTCAGGCTGTCCCCACCTTTACAACCTCCCCATTCCAACAAGCAGCTCTGACTTCAGCTTCAATCTTCAATCTTTTTGTCCATGATCAAATCCAATGCTGACTGTGGTAACACAGACATAAGGAAATCTAATTTAAGCTCCCTTCTATCCAGATTCTCAAACCTTCAAAACAGCTCCAGTAAAACAGTGAGCAGGACCAAGAGCAGAACCAATTCTGCAGGATTTCCCAGGAGAACAATGGCAGGTGCTGCTCTTTACCAATAACTGGTCTGTTAAAGCCTGTTCTGGCTCAGACATCCCAGCACCCACACAAATGCACTGCCACATACAGATTGTCTTCTCTAATTTATGTGAGATTTTAAGATTCTTGTGATGAACACTGTTTTCCATACCTAGACAGAGAAGTGGGGCTCCACCTGGCCTAGTGGAAGGGGTCCCTTGGGACAAGAGGAGCTTTTAGGTCCCTCCCAACACAAACCATTCTGTGATTCTGTAATTCTAAGTACTGATGAAACAAGACATGGCTCTCAAAATAAACAGGTTGTGCATATATTTTGTGTGTCATTTTCACAAAAACCCACTGATGATCAAAGCACTGCCAGCTTTCCCAAAGGAGTATTTCTGAACAACTAATTAATCAAAACTGCTCTTCAATCCCCTCACCAGGACTCCCCTTCACTTCCATCACCTATGAAGCACATGGGTATTTATGATGCTTCTGCTGGACACTGCAATATATTCTTGCAAAAAAACATTTAATGCAAGTTAGATGCAAGGAAACATTGCAGCATCTCTTTAAATTTGAGAGAGAGATAAGGTTTATTTGAGACAAGTGACCTTTAAAGTACTGCTTGCCACTCTACTCAATCTCCCAAAATAAATCACAGCTTCTGTCTTTTGTATGTCATTTTTATTACCCAAAGTGATTGTTCTTTCTTGCAGAGCTCACCAGGCAGCAAGATACAGAGAGGATGTTTCTGTACCAACATGACAGCGGACACAGGAAGCTCTTGCTGGTTGTGGCTGGGAGGTTGCTGCAAGTGACATAAAATTGTCTTAACTATTGGTGACTATGACTTTTTTTCTGAAACTTAGAAACTCTTGTTACAAGAGCATGAGTATCTTGAAAAATCCTGTGCTGGGAAACAAGGTCCACATAGCAATGTTCAACTATGCCCATATTAGATGCTTTTGGATGCAGATGTTTAGTTTTCAGTATCTTCTGGCTAACTATGTGCCCCAGCACCCCCAGACAGGAAAACCACAAACATCCACAACATTCTGATAGACACTCCAACAGACTACTTAGTTGCCACTTGAAACCACAACAATTTCATTTTTTCACAAGAAGGGATAATCTGGAATTGTAATATGAGTGCATCTGACATGCTGGCACAGCCTGTCCCTGCATCAGTGCCAGCACATCCTTGTGACTGACCTTTCCCAACAAAGGGATATTTAGGAACAACCCCCCCGTTGAAATGCCACACTGCAATTCAGAACTGTACCAGAAAGAAAGTTAAGAAAATAGAAGTTACCATTGGCACAGCCACCTACAGCTCTGCACCCCCTCTGAGTCAGGAAAACACAGCTGGTGATTACACCAAAAAATACTGGATCAAAAGGGAATTTTTAAAGCGATATTGCAAACTGCAAGACGAAAAAGGAGAGAAAAAAAAGACTAAATCCTTCAGAAGCTCATCCTAAAGGTAGCATCAGCCTGCCATGCCACACCAACCCAGAAGCACCAGCAGCTTGGACATGTTTTTGTTGAAGGAATTTGAAATTTTGGAAGAGGGTTCACAGGCTGATCTCATTTGCCAGTCACCTCAGCAGGAAAGAGAGGAGGTGGCAGGAGAGGACATGGGAGTGTAAAAGCCAGCACTGAGTAACACGTATTAAAAAATGAGATGCACAAAATACTGAACTCTCCCCAGACCAGCCTTGAAAACCTGAGGTGAAGACTCCAAAGGCCCACCAGGAGTTTGGTTTTTCCATCAATTTCATGGGTGCAGCCACGTAGCACCAATGCAAGAGGAAGCAGAAACCCCAAAAAACTGCAAGATCCAAACCTGTCCTTTCTCCTATTACATAATACAAAGCTTACTTAAAAGGAGCGTTTTATTTATTATTTCTGTTTGGTTGGTTTTTTAACAGACATCAGGACATCTTGGTTTTATACAGAATTACTGACTTTCTAAAAGTAGTTTGGTAACAAGAGCAGACTAATGATGTGATGGTTTCTCCCTGAGACAGCTGATGTTTCCCACTGTTCTCCAGCAAGAACAGTATAAAGTTTAACAAAGGTGAGTACAAGACACCAAGTCTCATGTCTGTAATTTTGAAATTAATTGGAGTGTAAGCTCTGATCCATGGCACAACTCACAGGCCAGCAGACCAAGGACACTGCGTCTGCAGTGACATTTACTTCCCACGTAAACAGCATTTACTCTCAGCAGTGAAGTCACACAGAATACTTGGGAATTAAATTAAAACCTAATTTTGCTGTAACAGACTTTCAAGATTGCACATGCTCTGTCCAGCAGAGCAAATGACGTGACCTTTGACGAGATGATCGCCCATCAACTCATCTGAAAAGGACACTGAAAGTGATGGTCAGCCTGAGGACAACCTCCCTTCATGTGCTCCTTATGAAGGGTTTGCTAAAAATAAAGGCTATAGAAAGCCATTGCAGTGTTTAAATAGAGAGAAAGGTAACCACAGAAGTCACAAGTTAATTTTTGTCACAGACTGGTCAAACTGAGACATTTTTTCTTTTCTATTTCCCTTTTTTTTTTTTCACGGAAAGAAATCAGTAGAACCTCTATTGGCAGAAACCATGCTCTTCATCCTTTATTTCCATTGTGATTTACTTTAGGATTTGTTGATATCTTTGCCCTAAGGAAAAGCCAGTTTGTGCCTTTGTGCTACAACTTTTGAAAATAAGTATCAGTGTTTACTGTTACACTTTGGATAATCAAAATACACATGCTGAAAAGGCACAGGCAATATGAATTTGCAAAACAGTCTTGACAGAGGGACACAAGACCTATGAGTTATCTTTTCCCATGTGTAAAAGCTTCATTGCTGTGTTTTAACCTGAAGTAAATTGTATATTTATCTAACATGTTCAGAAAGATCCCACAATAAGGACAGTGGCCAAAGGACACATCATGAGGATAAAAACTAATAAAGGAAACACAATCCACTGAACTCTTCTGGTCCATTCCAAATTCAAATTAATGGAAAGAAAATGGGCAATAAAGAATGAAAAGGCTTGCCCCTTTTTAATACTCCTTGATAGCAAAGTTTTTTATCAGTTTTTCTAGGAGCCCATATGGATGTTTACAACCAATCGATGCAGTCTGGACACAGCAGAAGCATCAGCCTCTGAGAGAACAGTCTGTCCTTTTCCAGGTTGTATAAGCAAATTTTCTGTCCTTGGTTTTACAGACTGTCAGTAACCTTCTACCTTATTTGCTTTTCTGAAGTTGCCTGAAATGTTGCCAGCAAGACTAATATTCAGAAACAACACAGGAGTTATTTTCCATAAAACACCCGAGGACAAGCACAGAGCAGCCCTGCAGTGTCAGGGCACACATACAGCTGCTGGGTCACTGTAAAACCCCCAACTCAGCCACCTCACTGTGAAAACCAGCTCTACAAGACAAACAGTCCCATTTTTAAGGCACATTTATTGAGAATTTTGTTTATTTAGGTTTTCCATTAAGCGGTTTTCACTGTTGTAAGCTGGAACCTATTAACACATGCTCGGAGCATTAACTGGGATGACACTGGGTAACCTCTGAGCCTTAGGAAACACTCCTGCTCAGCCTCCATCATACCCAAATGGTTTGAGGAGAGCAATTTTCCTTTCTCAGATGACACAGAAAGCCTGGACTGTCACAAGAAGCCAGTTTAAAAAAAAATCAAGTATGTTTGCCTTAAGTCTTAAAAATTAAACCAAACTGCCAAACTAAAAAGACCATATAATCAAAGAGCTGAACAGGACCCCAGCCCTCTGAAACAGGACTTCTCCAGCTCCCACCTCTCCCCTTTCAGTGACTGTATCCTTCAAGTCCCTCCAAACACCATTTTCTTTTTTATACTCTTGATTCAACACCTTTCATACCTTTAATATTGCACTAGAACTTCAGCAAATTCTACATTCCACCATCTTACTGGCAAGTTGCTTTGATGGTCTCACTACATGCTTCTGTTTCCATTATCAGCTTGTTCATTTACACAAGATAACCAATTTATTTAATTCATTCTACTTTTCCTTTGTACAACCTACTGAAACAGGAGCAGCACTGCTCACTCCCACTGACAGCAGTCTCTCACCTGCAATTCCATCTAAGAAATTAAAAAGGAACAAACCTCCTGAATGTTTTTTCTTGGCATCAGTAAATTATTTTAATCATTTCATACATCCTGCCAGCAAATCAACAAGAAACCACTAAAACCCATGACTTCTCTGAAGTTATTCTGTAGAATTTTCAGTTATCTTTTTCACAAGGATTTGTATAAATTAACTCTGCTTTATATTAACCTTTTACATACAAGCTACAATTCTCCTCCAGTTCAAAATACACTTAGAGCTGTGTTAATGGGAGAGGAGAAAGTTGCTTCTCTGAGATACAAAGAGAGGCCATTTAGGTGTCCACAGAGAGAATAAGATGAGCCCAGCTGAATTACCCATGCTGACATCAGTCCACAGACTTAATGCAAACAAAAACATTTCCTCCTTGAAGACCACAGATGGTTCACCAGTGGCACAAAAAGAGATTTCTTCAGCTTTTTAAAAAGCACCAATGATGTCTGGGGAGTGAGGTTTTTGTTGTTTTTAAAACTAAGTGATGGCTCAAGCTTTTTACCCAACAGGTCCAGATAAAACCCTGTACCCTTCAATAGCACGATGCAAAAAATCTCAGTGCCTATCCAACTACACAAACTTCACGACAATATTTATTTCAATGTTTCAATTCACTATCTACAGCATCTATTCCTGGTTTTATCAATACTACACACATGAAACTCAAAGAAATAAGGACCAAGTTGACATCATTCATGGCAGCCTTGCAGTGCCTCAAAAACTATTCCCGAAGCCTTCCTAAAATATCTCCAGGCTTACAATAAGGTAAAAAAAAACCACACACATAACATACAAAAACCATCTGGAAGAATTAATAATCCCTAGAGGCTGTTTATTGCCTCTGGTAGTCAAGAGCTTTTTGGTCTTTGTGGCTCATATAGCACATAGAAATTAAAATTCTCTGAAGTATTACATTTCCTTAGTTACAATAAGGTGACATGAGGACAGAATTTCAAACTATATTCTGGTGTTGCCTTAAACCACACATGTAATGCAATTTTAATTCGGTTTTCATATCTCTAAATTATAGATTACTACTATGCCTTAACTCACGATAATGCTAAGTGTCTGACACGCAAACATCTCAGCCCTGGAGAAGAAGTGGGTCTGAAAATTCACCCACAAAAAACTGTACCAGTATTGGTGGGAGCTCCATTATAAAGGGAATATCCATCAAGTAAACATAATTGATGGTTGCAAAAAATGAAGATCAACTCTTCTCTGGTCTATTCACAAAGTAACATTTTCAAAAACGTCAACACTTGTATTTTTGTTATTTTGAATATGGAACAAGAATGTTCAAAAAGACTTATTTTACTCCAAATTTTACCCTTTGTTCTCACCACTGAAAATTAATACAATAGTAAAAAATGCCTTGTGTAAATAATTACAGTAGAAAACAAAGTGTGACAGGGACTAGTGATGGTCCGAGTTCTACAAGGAGCCCAGAAACTCCAGCAGCCACCAGCAGCCTGACGTTTGGGAACCCTCATCCTAAGCCAGTACAGCAGGGCACATAAAATTCCACATCTACATCGACCTTCATTGACTAAATAATTCACCAACTGCTAGCTGCACAGATTGGTAAAATACAGCAGGATGACAATCCCTCTTTACACATCCTCAGGCTGCTACAGCCCCACGTCACAGTGCTGACATGCAGGTGACAATCAGCTCCGGGGATGCACCGAGCAGGGCTCCAAGGACACGGGAGCACAGCAAGGCTGGCAGCACCACCTCTGAGCCAGGAGCTGTGTAAAGAGGCTCTCGGATACTGTATGTGCAAAAAAAACCAAAGGAGCACTGGTCTTCCACTGGCGCTTCCACGTTTTTTTCTGTATTTGTCAAGAAAATGCATTCATGGAAGCGAGAGGGGCAGAAGAGGGTGGTCCCGACCTAGGCTGTAGCTGTAAGAATCAAAGTAGAACAATGTGTACTTGCACTTAACTTTAACATATTATACACCAGAGTATAAGAAAATCCAAGTTTTCTGGAGTAAATGGCCATATAGCTCATACTAAACCATTTTTATCTTAAACTATCAGGCAAAAAAAATGCATTTAGAAGTTTTACAAAAAGTATCCTGCAAGTGGTTACAGAAAACAGAGTTAAAAACTTGCATCTAAGTGTAAGAAAAATTGTCATTTGTCAGTCCAAGTCCTCACTCTCCAAGTGCTCAGGGATCATAGTACTGAGGAACCAAGAGACTGTGCTCCTACAAATAACATAGAGAATCAAAGCAATCCTTCTAAGCACTGGATGAAGGGGAAAAGTGTCAGAAAATATAGGGTAGGAGAGACCATGAATACTCTGAGGAGCTGGCTGAAACTCCAGAAATTCCAAAGAAGGCTAAACCATGCAGTCCTAAGTTCCCAGGAGGGAAGGGAACCATGAGGAGCCAGGAGAGGAGCTCAGAGAGCAGCCAAGCTCTGCCATGCTGAAAGCTGGGCTGGAGCTACAGGCACAGACAGACAGACTGGTGGGAAAGGCAGGTCCAAGGGGAAGAGAAAGACCTTATCAAAACGGACTGAAAAAATAAAGCAAAGGATCAGTTACTCTATTTGCTCTAAAAACATTTAAAATTCATACTACTAGGGCTACTTTTCATGTAAGCACGTTAGCAAAAATAAGGATGACTTTGAATCAAATCAAGGACACACTATCAAAGCTCTGTTTTTCTTCTGAGGAACTGAAATGAAATCTTTAATTGCATGAAGGTTTCAACTCAAGATCCTGGAGATCAAACTGATGCCCTTTGGAATCAGAAGATGAGGTTACACTGATTTTAGTTATGAATAACCAAAAATTGTATCACATGCCTCTGAGACAACACCAGAAATGGGAATGGGACTGAAAAATTATTCCAAGTCTTCTCCTCTAACCCAAACACAAACTTTTACAGAGCAAATGTATCATTATTATGCTTCACATTATTAGATTTTTATCTAAATAGCTGAAAGAGAAGAGCACAGAAGCCAGGAGAAAATAAATTACCGTCTACTGCCATAAGATAAGTTTCACATGCACCTGGGATCTTGAATTAAACTATTTTGCTTCAGGAAAAAAAAATTAAAAGCTTAAATGTTAATTCAAAAACTCTTATTTTCTATAAAAAGTACATTATCTCAAAAAGCATTCATTTTAAACATCCTCTATAGAAACATTATCCAATCACTCCATACTCCCCCCATCAGACCCTCATGCTTCACAAACACAGTAACTGTGGGTACATTCCAGGCTTGGAAAATTCTTAAGATGTGCATAAAATTCCTATTACAGAAGAACCCTCTACATCTAAAGCATTAAGTTTAGAGCTCTCCTTCATAGTGACTTCATGGCACAGTTACAGTTAAGAGTCCCATACCACAAAGTGCATCTCAGACAACTGAACAGAGAAACTTATGATCAGAATTACAAAGACAACCAATATCTTGCTGAAATGCTTGTGAATTATTTTTTTCTTTAAAATACTGCACTGGCATCACAGGAGTTTTGTTTAATGGAAGTTGAATGTCTCCTGTCCTTGCCAACAGAACCAGCCTGTGGAAAGAGATCTCCACCAACGCAACGCAAAGTCCTCTGTCTTCCCTCATCCTCTTCCAGAGCCACCGTGGCTCGACAGCTGGCACGGCTTTGATCACTGCTCACCACACTCCTCGCTGCTTATCATCCTCACCACGTTTCCTTACAAATGCCTGCATCTATTTATCTCATCTTCCACAGTCTATCATTCCAGCAAGGGCACAGTCCCCAGGGTAGAGACCATCCCTTACAAGGGGCAGTTCTGCCCTGCTGCTGGTTCCTCCAGATGCAAACAGCCATCATCTCCTCCTGCCGAGGGTGATCTCTCTCGGACACGTTTCAAATCATCAGCAGTCCTCAGAAATACGCTGACCTCCACAAGAACGTGCCTGAAAGGGCACTGCAGATACATGTTCACTGCTCTCTCCTTCTGTTCATCCTCCTTTTACAGCTCTTGATGCAGGGAAATGGAATGCATTGATTGCTTTACACAACTCTGCTCTGCACCTTTACTTTCAGAAACCAAAAGCCATGGAGTCTCTGGGGGATGAGGGTGAGTGCAGCACTAACCAGTGTGTGCTATGGGAGCTGCTGTGGACCAGGACTCAGAGACACCTTGTACTTGGAGAATGTCTTCCAGGTGTCCTAACGCTGGCTTCTGCTCCTCCACAGCCACACCAATTAACCTCCCTAGACTAAGGTTAACCTTCAGAAGTGCTCTACCTTCACAAAGCCTACCTTTATGATTAGTCATAAGAAATATGACTTCATCTTGCTCTGATTCAATCCATGGATCATGACACTGTCACATCCAGAACAGCTGTAATTACAACTGAGTCAACGGCCCATTTTCAGATTACTGTCCTACACCAGTTTAAAAGCAACTGATTAAAACTATTCTGGCACAGATCTATACAAATCTAAGTTCTAGTTTCAAAACACAAAATACTTGACATTTTCAAGTTAAACTTGAAACTTACATATTTAACTTACATATTTAAAATTCTGACATGACTTATTTTGCTGTATTATGTATTATTATAAAACACTTGTCATAGAAACAGATTCTTAGTACAAAGCTCAGTTAAAACCAAAATGGCACAAACTCAGCTCTGATTCAGCTCATCAGTTTGCTTAATTCTCCTCAGAGTTACCAAACAATATGAACAGATCCCTTCAAAAGTTTGGGGGGGGCTGTAGGAGTTTTGGGGGTCTTGTGAGTTTTTTCAGAATGGAATAAAAGTGCTTTATCTTTGTGGCTTTAAAGGTAAAGAACTGTTAGCTATGGACTGGAATGTAAAATCAGTTAATCAGTTCTCATAAGCCATTAGAAAAAAAAAAAAAGAAAAGAAAAACAAACTTTCCCCTTCCTAACATTTTATACCATTTCATTTATGAATAGTAACTGAGTGAATAAATGACTTGGATGGCAGAGCAGCAATCCACTGGATATTGTCCACAGAGCTGACACAGGGGTCAAAGAATTTTTTTTTATAATGTTATTATTTTACCCTTATGAAGCCCTTATTTGAGCACAGGCTTTTTTGTGGTTTCTCACTTCAGCCCAAACTCTGTGGAGAGTGCAATCCCAGCTGAAGTACCAAGGCAACTAAAGCATTCCCAGTTTTTAAGCAATATTACAACATTCAAACCTCCTTAGTAAGGGCAGTGCACATAAGTCAAGCTTGAGTAAACTCAGCCTTTCATAATTAATGTCTGCAGAGTAGGAAGGGAAGAAAGAGTCTGCATGTACACTGGGGCATGGATCATAACACAAACAGGCCAGGATTTTCCAGCAGGAACTCCAAGGTGAGGAGCTGCAATTACCTGTGTGAGCACACAGTGCCCAGCCACTCTCCAAGACCACAAGTACCTGCAGCTCCACTTCACCTGATGATGGGGTGGACTCAGCACATGTGAAACAGCCAAAATTCAGCCACACACCCACCCACACATCTCCACGCTGGTTTTGGCATCCACACAGGGAAACCCCACAGTCCAGAGCTTTCACCCCCCTATTTACCACGAGCTTCCCTTTACATCACACCAGACATAAAAACCAAACAGGGAAAATCAGCTTGGACAGGGAGTCCACACACCCAGCTGGCTTCTCCCTGTGCCTTTACACACCATCATGTCACTGAGACTCTAAACTTCTTGGGACCAAAGTCAAGAGCCATCTCCTGCTCCAAAGTCAATGCTGTATCTCACACTGACAGGCGCACAAGGCTTTTGCCCACTGCCTCCAAACACCAGAAAGTTGCATTGTCTTTTTTCTACCCAGTAAATACAAAATTATAATAAAGGAATAATAATGAATATCTGCCTGGCCCCAGATTTATAAGGCAATTCCTGTGTCTTAGGTGACTACTTCTTGGTAGTAGCCTTATTAAAATACCAGAAACTCAGCTAATTTTCTGATGGAGCATACCAAACAGTAACAGTCTCATAAATATTGTATTTTTTATTTCTTTAAAGGCTTTTATCTCAAGGTGGGTTTGCTCGAATGTTCTAGCTTTCATTATGCCACTTAAAAGAAACACCCTCCCCTCCCCAGTTTCACAGAAATACTGCATTCTCAGACACAAAAAATAACTGGAGTCCTTTAAAGCTAATTGTAATTACATAGTTCAGCTAAATAATTAACCAATTCCATGCTGCTGCACAAAGGAAACAAGCAGTACAGCTCCACACAGCTTGAAAATTAAAACATCAGTGGGTTTGGATACTAGTATTCTCAAGTTAGCAAAATATGCCAGCAGTTATAAAAATGTTACACTGCAATAATATTTATAGGGCTTCATAGATACTTCACGTTTATAGGCTAAAAAACAAGCTTAACACATTTCATAAGCAAAGGGCATTATTTTTATACTTGCTGGTAATTTTTAAGCTATTGGTACATAAAACAATTCCATGATGTCTAGGTCCCCCTTTCCTGTTTAGAAATGATTCTACAAAAATAGTTCATGCACAGCCAGGATTCCAGTACCTTCAACCCAGCATGCTGCTGGGATGAGAAGGGAACATGCAGCTAGCACCAGGGCTGTCAATACATGTCACAGAAATGCAGCACAGACAAAATCTTACTTACTTTGGAGGCCCAGGGCTGTAGGCAGTTGGCGTAACATCGAACAAGAAAAGCCATTTCTTAGGCTGGGGAAAAAAAGTTTCCTTTCTCAAATAAAAGCCACAGGGGGAAAAAATGAGAAAAATCCCTTCTGCTTTCTCTTTAAAAATCATAAAGCAGCAATGTACATATATGCAACTTCTCAGGCTTGGATTTCACACTGAATTCAATTACAGCTTCCACTAGATCTGAGGAGTTTTCAGTATTGCAGGGAGTTAGCAGCAGCAGCAGCAATTCCTATAAAAATGTTCCAGTTTTAACAAGCACATAAATTCAAATCAAAATGTTTCCTAGCTTCTCAAATACAAATATCCATACGTTCCTCCAGGCAAGAGGCATGCACCCAAAAAGTGCTGCTTAAATTGAATTAATTCAGAAATGGATTAGAACTGCAGGTTAAAGCAACAATACATTAAAAAGCAAGGTATGAATTCTTCAAATTTCTTTTTCTCTTCTAAAATGCTTTTACAAGTGGCTTATCTTCAGGTCCACTTTTCAGAAACTTCATACTAATACTGTAGATGAAATTTTGCAAAGGTTCTTCAGCATCTTAGGCGATCCAGGAATCCCACACCCTGGGATATTAAAGTTTCTTCTTTATACTCATGTCCATCATAAATGCAGAAATTGAATTCGCATCCGTACTGTAGCTCCAGGATATATGCTCTAACAGGTTTGCACTGTGGAATGTATTAAAAGCCTCTGCAATACAAACCCTTTTCTCTTGTGCCCCCCCTCCTTCTTTTTTTTAATGCCGTTTACAACTCTGCAGTGTCGCTTAGTATTCTAATGCATCAGTCAGATAGCACGACTAATCCACGCCTAGCTTTTCCAATTAAAACATTTCTGTAATGCCAAACAAAACAGGACGTCCATAGCTACAGCAAGGCTGACTGCTGGAGTCCTAATTCCTACTATCTTTGCTTGCTTCTCAGCAGCTCCCTCAGGAGAAGCTCCCATCGATTGGATGCTCCGCAGCAAGATGAAATATCTAATAAGGAGGAAAGAGAGTGGGAGGGGAACGGAGCTAAAAGGATGACATCACCTGTATAGAAAGCCTTTAGAAACTGCATTAGATCAATTGGCTACTGGATCTGCAGATGCAGCCAACAGAGCATCTTTATTGACCTAATATAAACACACATATCAGTACAACTGCTCAGCAAACACCCTGCTCCACATCAGCTTTTATATCATTTTATATCTATTCAGGGATATGCTGGAACTCTGATTATTCTCCTTCTTCTAAATATTTTTTTTTAATTAATCACATGTATCTACTAACACTTTCAGTAGCATTTAGGTGGATTATTTTTCATCTCTGCATTCAAATTTTTTTAAAAGTAAAATAAATATCTGCAGCCATTCGCATGCACAGACACATGCATCATCGGCTCACAATAAAAAAATTTTGCTTTTATATATGTGTCACACTAAAGACTCAACACTTTTATCTCATCCTACACAACACAGAGATTTTATCCAGAATGAGAAGTAAATTTCTTATTGAAAAGTGAGGTTTATCATTCTCGTAGTTTTAATGATTTTGGAACACTTTTTAAAAGTTTTGGAGGGTGGGGTTTTTTTCCCTGCTCAGTCAAGACCAATTCTGTTTCCAACCCAATTTGCCTTAATTCTGCAGTTGTCAATTGAGTTCTATAATCTCTTTTTGCAACTAAAAACTGATATATTTGAAAGGAGCTTAAAGTCTTGGATGGCAGCCCAGTATGCTGGAGAGATGCTCCAAGGAAGGATCTCTGAGATCCCACACCTTTGAGCCGGGTCTGCCGTGATGCTTTCGGTTCCTAGAAGGCAAATGACTTCTGCTACTGCGCAAGGGAGGAAAGGAGGGAGGAGACAGGCAAGGGGACAGAGGGTGCTGGTTCTGTTAAAGCCATTATTTTGGTCTCTGGGTAATTTACTTCATCTGCAAGAAGGGGCACTCACTGTTACTGTTTTCCTCTTTTTGGAAAGAATTTTGGTCGCCACATCAGACTTGACAGTAATTCTCTGAATCAAAACTAGCCCATGATGGCTGTACCTCCTGTGCACAAATGGAGGTGCCAAGGGGGGCCTGCTGGTAGTGAGGGCTAAAAATGGCTTTTTTGTCTTGTCTGCTTGCTTATTTTTGAATATTGAATCAGGCAGTTTGAGCAATCCACAGAAAGCTACTCTGCCAAGGGACATGTAGAAGGAGATTCTCACATCTCTGAACCCAAGTTGTACCAACAAGGCACCATTCTCCATCTCACACCAATAGCTCCTCAGCAGTTACCCAGGAGCTGAATTCTTCCCAGTATATAGCCCAAATTATCACAGAAACATAGACTATCTGGAGTTGAAAGAGACATAAAAGGATCACCAAGTCTAACACTTAGGATGGGAGTTGCATCTTAACCAAGAAAGACCTTCCCCTGGTGCCTTCCAAAACTATCCTAAAAGGGAAAAATTGGCATCAATGTCTGAATTTACTCAACCTCTTATCAAACAACAAAAATAATAAATGCAACTAGGGTCCATAAATATTGCTGGGATTAATTTGTATTTAAACATAAAGGATAAACTGAACTTCAATCCTGGGCTTGCAGAATTTGCAAACACAAAGTCTATTTGATTTTTAAAAGCTGAAAGCATTCTAACTACTTTAGATTTTTACAAAGCACTACACAGCTACAGAAGTAGCTGTTTCTTTTACTGCTTTTTCAATACTAAACAATAGGCTGAATATGTGAGCTTCATCTTACACACGACTGTATTGCCTCTTTTCTAATAATTCATAAAATTATATTTAGAAGCATCTTAAATGTCTGTAATGCTACAGTGATAAATCCTCAGCAGCAATGAACACCCAAATACTTCCATGTGGTGTTACCTGCATTGTGGTTAGCATAATCACAATTTGTATGAAGGAGAAAAGAACCCATGCAGCTGAAAGAACCCTCTCCCTGCCTGCCTGCCCCTGATAGCTCTCCGGGCAGATCTCCACCTCCCAGATTCATCCTGCTGCATTGTGCGGCAAACCCGATCCAGCACGGATTTTGGCGCAGATGCCATATTTTACAACTACTGTAAACACCAGCTCAATAATGGGAACGAAATTCTATTTCCTCCTGGTTTTGCCTTTAAGTGCAGATGACATCATCCCTGTGGCCGTGCTGCCAATGAGCACGGCGGCAGCAGGGGTCCCGGGGGGCTGCAGCCCACGCTGCGCAGCCCTGCCCGCCCAGCCCCGGCTGGGGGGAAAACCTGACCTACTTCCACACCCCGGCTTTTGGGGCATCCCCCCACTCCGCTCTGCTTTCATTTATTTATTTATTTATTTATTTTAACACATGCCTCTCTGCAGCCCCAGCTCCCTGCAGAACAGGGCTGTAAGTTTTTTATAAATCATGTGTTTAATGACAAATCTCAAAACTAGAGCAACTATGAGATGAAAAAAAATCTGATACAAATGCTTGGTAGTGATCACAACTGAAATACTTGAGAAAAGCTGCAGCATTGAGCAGAATCACAAACAGAAAATCACCATTCACATTTTAAGCCAGAATCCAAGTTTTAAGAAGATCCTAAAGAAAAAACAGTATACAATCTCTGTAGTAAAGGGAATCTTTGTTCCTTAACACTGATTTATTTCCATGCTGAAATACCACTCCATAGATTTCTCTGCATCATTCTCTTTATCCTCCCATAATGCTACCTGAATCCTCCAGACTGTTAACCAAATCTGCAAGTTCTAATTGTCTAACAAGAGTAAGTCACTGAAAAATGGGATGTTTTTAAAAGGATAGTAAAGCCTTTCATAATTTAAATGCACATTCAGTTAGGCAGGATTATAGTCTTCCCTTATTTAAGGCCACCACAAATGCAAGCCCTGCACAGGCGGGAAGCACCGGCAGCTGCTGGCAGAAGGTACCCCCACAAGCAGCAGGACTTTTTCCTGATCAATCAGAGGAAGAAAAGCCCATTGTGCAGTTCCAGCGGGGAGGACGGTGACGGTCTCAAAGCCATCACGGCCCTGGCTGACGAGGCAGGAGCTGCCGGCCGAGGGGCCTGGGGCTTCGAGCTGGGCTTCAGGACTTCTGTCCTTTTGTCCTCAGAGGCAGGCGGCCCTGGCACACTGTCCCTGCCACACTGTTTCCTGCAGTGCTCAGACATGAGCAGGCACCTTCACTTGCCCCCCCATTTCCAGTGCAGCAGCTCTGGTCTCATCCTGACTCCAAGCCCATGGTGGGGGCTGGGGAAGGCAGCTGCTGCTCAGAAGGCGATCTGTCATTGCACACACTCAGGCAAAGATGTTTCAGGCTAAAATAATTCATATTAATAGAGTTTTCCAAGTGGAAATTGCCAAACATAGCAGCATAATGCAGAAATATTTTAGCATTAAGGGCACCTGCATCAAGAGGTTATTTCCATAGATTTGAGTACTTTACATCTTTTTGGACAGACAGGCAATGGGGAGCAAGGGTGCAGAAGGCAGAGCCTGCTGCAGACCCTGCCATGCTGGCACAGCTCACTGGATTCAGTGTCACTGCCATGCTGTTCTCCCCACCTCTGAACTTAAACACCAAAAACAACTCATTGTATTGTCGTGGCATGGTCAGCTCCTCACTAGGGCTTCTCAGGAAAAAAGGAAAAAACATACAACCTCCACCCTGTTCCTGACTCTTTAGGAAGGGGAGGCAGGGAAAGCAGCACCACAAGCTCCTGTTCCCCTTCAGGGCGACATTCCGTGGTGCCATCGCATCCTTACATGTGTCGCTTTCTGTGGTACCACTCACTAAAAGGCTGTAGAAAAATCCTACCCCAAGATCTGTAGGACTCATAAGTAGTATGAAAACATGATCCATCCTAAGGGAAGGAGCGAGGGAGAGCAGGGGGAGAGCGGGAGGGGGAGGGCAGAGACTGTCATCATTCCTTAAGTGATGTAAGCTTCTAAATATAGCACCAGCAACACAGGAGGAACAATAAAAAGGCACCATGGATTGAATTTCTCCACTGCTTTCACACTACCCCGACTCTTTTTTCAGCTGCTGTGTTAAGCAGGGAAAGGTTATCTTCTATTTAAAATGATTCAGGTTTATATGGTTTATAATATGTTTATAAATTACAGCTCTCTCCTGCAGCTCTGTCTCGCTTACACACTCTGCAGAGCCGGGCAGAGCATGATCCGCATCACAAACAGGGATGACGGCACTGGTGGGGAAGGGGGAAGCCCCCTTTGCTATGGACTCACACAAATAAAGTTCCTTTCAACGGTTTGAACTGAGATGATTCATACCACGCTCCTCCCTTCCTTCCTGACATCTCATTTTGGCAAGGGGTGGGGAAGTCTGGGACGGTCTGCAACCCAAAGATCCCTGGTGGTGAAAAGGTGTGGATACCAACCCCAAAAAGGTGAGTCTGGGGGACTGAATCCCCGCAGAGACACAGAAAGGACAAAACAGCTAATATCCCACAGCAAAATTTCCCAAACATATTCAGGATTTTGCTCACTAAACATAACCTCAATCTAATCTCAAATTTAGATTCTTCGGAGAAAACACCTCCCAAACCTAGCATGGACCTGGCTGTGATTTCCTCAGCTGACAGTGACCTGGGAAGCCAGGTGGAGTCTCCCATTTGCAAAGCCCATCAAGATGCATATATGTTTTTCTCATTCTGCAAAAGTTGATACAAAAACCCATAAAAAATACCACTTTTTATTCCCTCAGTTATTCAAAGCAGCATCTCAGGTTAAACCAAGTAGATTATGGCTATTTAAAACATAAGGTACTACTATATCTTTCACAAGAAAAAGGCTTCTGATTAAACAACCTTGAGAATAACGCATTAAGTCTACAGATGAGGTTAAAAAAAATCATGAAAATGCCACTTTCAGTATTTCTTTTGTCTTTTTGCTTGAGGCTTAACACTAAACTGGAAGCCTGTAAGTGGGAAAAGGGGGGGGATTTGACTCCTACCACAGTTTCTCTCCTCAGCAAGGGTAGTTTTGAACAGTCCACTCCCATTTATTAGTGGTCAGTGCATTCAGTGTGAAGAGTGAAGGAGTCCCACCCTGACAGGCCTGCCTGTGCTCAGGCACAACTTCATGCAAACAGCTCGACTGGCCCCAGACCCAGGCTGGGACCAGCCAGGCTCAGCACTATCTCAGTTCTGTAACAGAGTGAACAGGGAATAACAGGGAGGGTACTGGGCACTCTGGGTCTGCAGATCCTGAGATCTGGATCCCCAGGACCAGACATGGTGGGGAAACCCAGCACAGACCCTACAGCAACTCTGCAAAGCTTCTGTCATCAGATGGAGCGCCACAGTACAGCAATTTATAAACTTTCTAATTTTCTAGTAAAATCCAGCCTTTATCACCTTTAAAAATGCAAAGCTGAGTATGCTCAGAGAAAGTTTGCCCCAGGTCATTTGGGGTCCTCCCTCGACTGAGGGCAAAACAGCAGGAAAACCCCAGCTATCCTCACCCAATCTCAAAAACTGATCTAACAGATAAAGCAAGGGGTAAGCCAGAAGCCATACCTGCACTCCAAATTGACAAACCACAACTGCTAACCAAACTTTAAAGGAAACAAAATCAAAATCATAAAGACAATAGAGGCTATTTTGCCTTCAACTAGAAACTTCATCATAAGAACTTCATCACATAAGAACAAAACCCATTAATACTCAGTGACAAAAAGGAAGTCTGACTTGCAAGAACAAGGTATGGAACAACAACAAGATATAGTGATGGTCCCATTTAGTCTAGTATTTTATCTGTCAGACATATCACTATTAAGAAAGATGCCACATACCAAATATAAAACTACAAATGCTGTTAAATGTCATTAGATAGTAATCAGTTCTATGCCAAAACCAAAGATACTTATGTCACTATTCTCTCATACATGCAGTGGTTTTCATGCCAAGTTTTTCCAAGGAAAACAGAGCATCCAAATGCTTATAATTATGCACTGACATTTCCTGATGGTGACTTTTATTGAAAATTGCTCAAGATATTCTCTATCTCTAAACTGGTCCATGAGGTTTACAAAGAACATGACTGAGTTGATGTGAATTTCCATATTCTAAATTAGAAATCCATTTTACCTTGAACACAAAGTTGAAGATAACACCATCACAGCCCTTCAAAAAAATCCTTCAGCGCTATGTGACATTCAACCCAACAACTCCAATGTACAACTTTACAAGGCTAACATACAAAATAACCCTTCACAGGACTACTTCTCTCTAAGGCAGGAGAAACCTAAACCTATGTGAAAGGTTGAGTTGGCTACAAGTGAGACTACAACCAGGCTGTTACATTTGAGTAGAGCATATTGGACAGAAGCAGCCCAGATGGAAGACACAAAATAAAAAACAGATCCATGAATGCTACCATCTCCCTGCACACAGGGAGACCAGCTTGCTGGCTACTACCCTGTCAGATTTCCCTACAAGAAGCCACACAATATGTCATTTCAAGAGATTGAAACAACAATGTTAAAAACAAGGATCAGAAAAGGAACTGCAACTCACACACAAAAGATTTTTAAGTCTCCAAAAGAAACAAAACATCTCTCTGGTGCAGAGCATCTTTTACCATCAACCCCCAAGTGACACAATGCAGTTATGAGCAATGGGCACAACCCTCACACATCATTCTCCATCGAGTTTGCATAAGAGCTTGCTTATAAAGAATTAATGACTTTGGAACTGCCACCCAAACCCTTAGGGTCCATCAAAACAGAGATTAACTCCCTGAACACGCTACATAAAATATTTTCTCAGGCATTTTCCAAGGAACTGAGTTAATTCCTACAACGGTGTAAATCCATCTATGTGGTAAAAGGAGAAAGAAACAAATAACTGGTTATTGTGTGGAGAGCTGTCTTAGGTTGCAATGCAAGATGTAACCAAAAGTATGTATCCTATTACCATCCGTTGAATCTGTTCTTTATGTCTTCCATGACCCATCCTCCCTCTGGGAAGATATCTTCTATTAATGGGCCAGTGAGTGTCACTGCATGGCTGATAAAATGACATCATCCCACTGGGAGATGCTTCACCCAGGGGGAGGAGCCAAGCATTCCTACCTGGATATAATCAGAGATATAGAACACCACAGGCAGCTTGTTCCCACTGAATTCCCAGAGGAAAACCACACCCATCTACTGGTTCCCTCAGAGGACCTTCAGAGGAAAACTACACCCTTCTATAGCATCACTGTTCCAACAGAACCACACCTCTCACTCCAGGAGGACCATTTAATGTGGCTGCTACCAACACCCTGACCCACAGGGTGTCAGGTTGTATTCTGACTCTGTCAGTGTTTTTGTATTACTCCTTTTTATTTTAATTTTTCTATTAAACTGTAGATCTGACTTGGGATCTCCCACTTGTTTGCTTTCAAACCAGCACTGTGACTGAATTTTTCAGTGATTGAATTTTTACTTCTTGTGGTGGCAATTTGCAAAATATTTTCAAGTTTTGAAAGGTTTTTCTGCCACAATAGTACATCCCTCCTACAGCACTGTCAGCATCAGCTGAGGTCAAGGTTTGAGCAACTCTCCAGATTGATGCCAGTCAAGAGAGCAGGATGGTTTCCCTGCAAAGGACTGTGCTCTGGATCTGCTTCCAAACAGTTCCAGGCTTCCTGGTGAAAGTGCTCACCAGGTAAAAAGACTGACAGACTGCAAGTAGGAAATTAGTGTAAAAATATCTACAAGTTTTTCTTGAATTATCACAAATAAGTGCAGCTCTGCTGCTCTGCTGAGCAAGGGGGAGGGCAACACACAAACCTGCTGTGGGTTCAGGGGGCCCATCATCAACCCAATACTGGGGGAGGGAGCAGATGTGCAGCTGACTGCTAAATTTACTCGAGATGGAGAAAGGTTCAAAAACAAGTCTTTGAGTCAAGAATCATAAAACAGGTTGTGAGGGATCTTAAAGCTCACCTCGTTCCAGCCCTTCTGCCACAGGCAGGGACACTTTCCACTAGATCAGGTTGCTCCAAGCCTTGTTCAACCTGGCCTTGAAGAGCAGAGAAGATGGGTTCTATTACCAACCTCAGAGTGTAGCTCTCCCTAGCAGCAGAAAGGTGCCACATCCCAACATTGTGGCATCACCCCCCCACCACAGGCTCCAGGGCTATGAGAAGGGCTGTAAACTACTGCCAGCAGCCAGATTTCAGTAAGTACAGGTGCTTGCTTAAAATAAACCCTCCCGAGTTTCAGTCTGATGTAGTTTCATTTGTGCATCACTCTTAACTGCTGTTACACAGCTGCACATGTCACCTCCAAACTGAGGTGATTCCTGTAAATCTGTTTACATATAAAGTCCATAAAATCTTTAGGGAAACTCCTGAATATAAGGTCTGAAAAACAACCACTTTCATTATGGATAAATTGAGGTTGACATGTTGCATTACATTGTTAGTTTAAAAAAAAATTAATCAGAAAAACACAGATTTTAACCAAAGGGCAGTATTTTCATTAAGTATTTTTGTACTTTCTGCGCAGCCTATTCAAGTCATTACTCACTTGAAACTGCAAGCACTCATTAATTGGACTGGGAAACACCAGTGGTCTATGGAAATTCCTAGGAAGATCTTTAATGCACAGCATACTTTGAGGATTGGCGTTTTGCTAATGACCACCATAACCAGCGGCAGACTTTCAAGGAGCCCTTGAAAGTAACACTGCTGACAAAATGAGCAGACAAAATCAATATGTAAAATGAAGTATGAGAGAACATGCATTTAGCAATTTTCCCCTTGCTTACAAAAGCAGAGGGAAGGGCCCGAGGACACCTCGGCAGACCAGGGCGAGTTCAAGACGCCGAGCAGAGGTTCCATGCTGGATGCCAGTGAGACCCTGCCAGAGGCTGCTTCCAGCTCCACCAGTGAAGCAGTAAAATCATACAATCACAGTATCGTTAAGGCTGGAGAACACCTCCAAGATCAGGAAGTTCAACCATCAATCCAGCACCACCAGCATGTTCACCACTAAACCATGCCCTCACTGCCATACCAACAGATTTTTTTTTAACACTTCCAGAGATGGTGATTCCACCACTGCCTTGGGCAGCCTGTTTCAATGCTTTATAACCCTTTCTATGAAGAAATTTTTCCTAATATCCTAAACATTCCCTGGCTCAACCTGCCGCTGGTTTCACTCATCCCATCACTTGTTACCTGGGAGAACAGATCAACCCTCCTGTCTTCCAGCCCCCTGCCAGGGAGTTAGTTGTAGAGGGTGGTAGAGTCCTTTCTGAGCCTCCTTTGCTCCAGGCTGAGCCCTGCCAGCTCCCTCAGCCGCTCCTCATCAAGACTCATGCAGCAGACCCTTCCCCAGGTGTCTGGCCTGGGAAGCAGACACCTCTATACCATTTGTTAACAGAGCTGCTTAACCACTACCTGATTCACAGCCTCTTCCCCCACCCCCAGAGCCCAGCCTAACAGTAATTTTCCTTTGCAGAAAGCAGGGGGCTCCATCCACGTACATCTCCTCTCCCCCACCAGACAGCGCCGGATCCACACCCACGTGTCCTTTGTGTGCAGCCCACAACAAACCAAACCCACAGGGGCCCACACAGGAAGTGAACACACTGCAGATGCTGCTTCTTCTGATCACAGAAGTAAGAAACACGTCAAATTGTAGGAGTTTAGAAGAGCTGCAAACAGGGACAGCATACATAGACTTTCCCAGGGTCCTGTCCAGCACAGGGTGCCTGGCTAACAGAGGCTCTGGCACATGCTCTGAACCTGAGCACGTGCCTGCTCCTGAGCACCTGAGAGCAGGGATCCCATCTAGGCAATGCAAAATTAAAGATTGAGACTAGAGAAAAAACAGCATCAGGAAGAAGCAACCTGCATTATCTCTTTGTATCACACAAGACCTCTAGAGAGATAATGACAACATTAATTTCTGTATCCTTTTAAGTGCACTGCAAGACCCATTGATTTCAGCAAGACCTGAATTTTCTTTTGATTCACAGAATCACAGAATGGTTTGCGTTGGAAGGGACCTTGGAAAATAACCAGTCCCAAGGCCCCTACCATGGGCAGGGACACGTTCCACTATCCCAGATTGCTCCAAGCCCCATCAAACAAGGCCTTGAACACTTCCAGGGATGGGGCAGACACAGCTTCTCTGGGCAACCTGTGCCAGGGCCTCACCAACCTTATAGTAAAGAAGTTCTTCCTGTTACCAATCTAAACAGAGTCTTTCTGTCAGCCTGAAGCCATCCTCCCTTGTCCTATCACCCCAAGCCTTTGTCCAAAGTTCCTCTCCAGCTCTCTTGGGAGCCCCTTTAGGCAGTGGAAGGTGCTCTATGGTCTCCCCAGAGCCTTCTCTTCTCCAGGCTGAATAACCCCAATTCTCTCAGCCTGTCATTAGTTAATGAAGTTAAAATTCAGTCAAGTATTTTTTAAAGTGTCAAAAAGAGGAAGTGTAGACACAAACACAATAAAAAGCAATGAGCTGCAGAGAAAATCTTTCTTCCAGCTCAAGAACTAGTCATTTCAGCCACCCACAAGATCAGCCACAGCCTCATCACAATTAACTGATATTCCAAACAAATAGAAGCCAAGAATACTGTGTCCAGGTTTAACAACAGGCATCTGGAGACATGCTCTAAGTCAGTCTTACTTGATTTATATCAATAAAAGATACCATATCAGCAAATTTACCTGGTAGATAAAAGTAGATTATAAAAGACCCACAGTGTTTTATAGCATTTAAAAAGAAAAGGATTGGTGATGGTAAAGCACCTAATGGGTTTGATCCAGTATATTGAAATGTGACTTAATTCCCTCCAATTATGAGATCTCCCATTCTACCTCCAGCCTCTGACAGGATTACATTAAGTAATGATCAAAGAACAAGAAACTTGCCACTCAAGCAGTCTGCAGCGACAGACTTCTCTGAAGATAAATGCCTCTACAAGGCTCCAGGACAAATTTTACTTAATGCAAATATTAAGATACTGTGCATAAAATGCAGTATTACAATAAATCTTTTAAACCTCATCATCCTCTTACATTGGTTTAAAAAAATTGCATCTCTGAGGAAGTGGATTACTAAAGTTTGGTACTAATTTCTTTATTCTGCTCTACTATAAACTTAACAGCTGAAAAAATTCAGTATGCTGTCACAACTCCACAGAAATAGGCATTGGATCATATATGCACTATTTTTAGAGCTATAAATATTCTTCATTTGAAAAAAAATATCACAGAGACTTCTCAAAAATATATGTGGGTAATAAATGCACAATCACAGAATGGTTTGGGTTAGAAGGGATTTTAAATATCATCTTGTCCCACCCCCCCAAGGCAGGGACACCTTCCACTAGACCAGGCTGCTCCAAGCCCCACCTAACCTGGCCTTGAACACTTCCAGGTATGGGGAGTCCACAGCCTCAAATTACTGACAATAAACATAAATTAGGAAAATTTTACTGAAATGAAAAAATATTTGAGTTTACAGGTTTGAGTCACATGGAAATTTGTACTGAATTGATAAACCCTATTTGGAATTGAACACTGTCAGAAATATAAATGCAAAACTTACTATCTCAGGTTTTATTTTTTAACTGTGATGATAAATAATTGAACTATTTACTTTCTTATTACTTGATCCAAGATCAAAACAGCAATTTAATTTTTATAAAGCACCAGAACTATAATTATTTTTTTTAAAAAGCATTACTATTAAGAAGTCACTTGCAGTTATTCTGGCTGCAGTTTTGCAAGTTCCTACTGCATGAGCACAGAAGTTCGGGATATAGTTTAACAGAGACAATCACAATTACCTCTTTCTTTTGTACGTAAAAAGTATGGTGGTATTATTACTTTCTTCTTTTGTAATCATAAAACACGGTTGCATTATTGATTGGGCTGAGAAGCAGACTAAGAATAGAAATGACTCACTCGTCTCCATTGTGACGCTGCCCTGCTGCAATGACCCCAGCTCCTGGCTGGATGCTTATCACCACCAAGACATGCAATCATGCTAACAAATCAGATCTGAAGCAAGAGCTGGCATAATTAACACCAATTCACATTTCTTCCTAATCTGTTCATTCTGAGCAAGAGCTTTTGCCAAATGTGTCCAGCCTCACTTTCTCCCCCGCAGTCAGGACGTTACTGTCGGGGTGATGTGCAAGATGCAGAATTACTAAGTGACAAAAATGGAAAAGGCCAGAAATGCCCAGGGATGAAGAGATCTGATGTAATTATGGGATGCTCAGACCTGCCCCAGGCAGAGTGACAGCCACACATTCTCGGCCTCACACGTACGTCCTCCAGCCCTTCACAGGCAGCAGGGCTATTGTGTACTCTGAAAAAACATTGGTAAGTGTTTTGCCAAATACACAACTGCCCTTGGGATCTGGCTGGCCTGCTGTTCTGTAGAAGGGAAAATTCCCAGTGCCAGCAGAACCTCAACACAGCTTGGGTGCACTCTGGATCTGGAGGAGAGCCCAGCCTGCTCACCAACGCACCAGAGCAGTGCTGGCATCCCCTGCACAGGGGCTGCAAGAGCAAAGGCACACACCGGGCACTCTGAAGACAGAGACAGAAACAAACCTGTTCACTCTGAGGGAAAAAAAAAAGAACACTGCCAGCCTGTGTTCACTGCATTTACCTGGACAGAAAACAACCAACTACAAATAGTTAATTCTGCAGACAACCAGTACTCTTGTGAAATAACACTGTTCTACAAACCACAAGAACGTAGCAAAGGAGTCTAAATGGTAAACACCTTCACCAAAGAAACCAACCAGATGATCCATTCTTAACATTAGCTCATTTGAGGGAAGGCAGGGAGGGAAGAAATTTAAGATACCCACAATAATTTGAATGCCAACTATCCTGAATGTCAACTATCCAGTTAAATAAGGAACTAAAGCTTCAAGGATAGTAACAATAATTTAAAATATTATTTAAAGCATCTGCATATAAATATTGGGTTTGTGTCCAATCAGGTATTTCTACAGAACAAGTTCCAGCATTAACAAGAAGTACTCCATGTGAGAAGTAGATTTTAGCTCATGTCACAACCCAACAGGTAATGTTCTACAAAACATGGATTAACCTTCATCATAAATATAATCACAGTATATTTAATGTGCAGAGATTTACATTCTAAGGAGTTAATGGAGATTGCATAGATAATTCCCCTTAAAAGCAAACACAAGGAACCTTATATTTAAGGAAAAATTCCTAGCTGGGTTAAAAAAATACTGAATTTCAGTACCTAAAGGATCTGAGTTTTCTTTCGAAAGCAGAAAACTACTTGCATATCAGGGATTAGGCATGTGAAAACTTAAATGGTGTCATACTGAGTATTCCAGTATCAACCACAGGAGATGGACTAGAGTCCATGTGGAGGCTGGAAAGCTCCAAGCCCTCCCCAAGCACACAGGACTCACAAAAGCTCCATGAGGCTGCATTCAGCATCTGTCACAGAGCACTCAGCAACGGGCTGGAGAGTGAAACACAACTCTGTGCTCATTCATTAGCATTATGCCAGACAGGAAATCTGCTGGAGAGTTTGCAAACACTTTTCCCACTCTGGCAGAAACCTTATTGCAAGTTCCTGTAACATGGAAGTTTGACTTACCCTCCTCCTTATCCTGATCCCCTGCCTATAGCAGAGGGCTGGAACTAGATGATCTTTAAGGCCCCATCCAACTCAAACCATTCTATGATCCTATGCTTCTCTCATGGGCTACATAAAGGGTTACACCTTGAAATCTGTTTTTAAAGATCAGTGGGAACCAATGTATGAGCACATTCATATAGGCATGGAACTAACCATACCTAAAATAAATTTATTACTTTACTAGTTTATAATGGAATATGAAAAAATATAGGCACCAAACTTCTCCTTACTTGTCACACACACAGGCAGCTTGTTACCATGTTTTGATTCCTTAGTCATCTGTTGAGTTACAAATTTTTTTTTGCTACCTTAAGTACTCCGAGTATGACACTTTCCAATTAGAAGCTTACAGTCTACAAAGCAAGGATCGGTATTCCAATTCAGACTGATGAAAACCCAAAATCTTGGAGATTTGGAAGCAGAGAGGTGGTTGTTTTGTCCTTGCCACTTAGCACTCACTCATCTAGGACAATAGTGTTACAGGACTCTTCTTATATATTCCTAATTAACAGACATAAAAGCAGATTTGGGAATGTGCTTCTAATTTAAGCAGTTTATACCATTTTCCATCAAATGCCTCATACATATATTTTTTTTTTAATATATATATGTTTGTCTGTGTGTGTGTGTATATTTTTTTTTCCCCCACAAATCTGAGGAAGCCACCAGGTTTGCAGCAAGCAGCTACAGGCACAGGCACCCTGTATTGTTGGTAACAATGAAATAAATCAACACAAAGACAAAAAGACCAACTTGAAGAATCTTCTTAATGAGGACATGATCTGTTGACTAACCACAGTCCTGTGAGTGTACCACACTGACTCCTTGCAGCACTAACTGACAGCCCCTGAAATCATTCAGGAAGCCGTGAAACTTGGGTCTTTCCCAGAACAAAGATGCCAAGTCCCTTCTCACGCATCCCTCCAGGCAAGCTGCATAGGTAGCACCAGCATCAGCTGCTCCTGGGATTCTCCTACTCTTAGCAATGAAACCTGAGAATTATTAGCTGTGTGCTTATTCACTGTCACAAACACCAAAGAGACAGAGATAGGTTCTGTCTTACACAGATTGGAATTTAATTCCTAATAAAGCTTTATGCAGACCTGCCCAGAGTGTGAGGGTCCAACATCTAATTTCTTCAATAACTAATTCAATGTCTTACTAATGATAAAATCCAACATATGTGACAGTTCTAGAAATGAGATGGCAGAGGATGTTAGACTTCAAGCAGCATATTCTCTTCCTGTCACAGACACAGTAATGCTGTGCAAGGCCTAAAATCACCACCTGCGACCCAACTGCTACCAACATACAGAAAAAACATCAGTTTATTTAAGTTATAAGCTCATATCTGACTGTACACCTCAGATATTTTGAAGCATATCAACTGAGAGTCTACCTCTTTTGGGGAGATGAAAAGGAAGATAGGGAAAATGGAGAGAAATTGTTTTTTTGTCTTCTGAACATGAATACTATTCCAGGCTTGTACTTCATCATTAGTACTGGTTTTAAACGTTGATTTTCAAAGCAGATCAAATTATCCAGAACAATTATTTTCAATCAGATCATTTGTCCATATCACATATATCCTGTTACCAAGCAGGAAGTTTGTAAAATAATGGTGAATAAAAACCTTCACATACACCTTGCAGCCCTGAAACCACAGAGGTACATGCCTCCACACAGTGCAGAGTTTATAGTCTCTGCTGCTCTTTAAGACTAGATCAGTTGTTACTCTTTTTGATGTTTGAACTACCACTACACTATTTTTAAGCAAGAAACCACAACCAAGTACAAGAGCGTTAATGCTGTATTGATCTGTATTTGCAATTAATGCAGCTCTAAGGCACAGTTCAAATATATTAAGGAAAACAAAAAAAGAAACCCATCAATTTCTACATCTCACCAAAAGAACACCAGGTAAAACCAACAAAAAATGAAGAAAGACCATTTCTCTGTCCAGTGAGCATTTTAAGATTTATTTATAGTGCTCAGCTGAAGATCCCTAAACCAAAAAAACCCCATCTTTTCCAATTACTACCTTCACTTCCACTTATGGTGTTCCAATCCAAACCACTTCACTGCCCCTGAACACTAAAGAAGTGTTCCCAGAAACAGCAAGCATGGACTATTTCACTTCACCAGTTTTGTCACCGAAAGAGAATTCCAGCCAGCCCCGCAGACACCACAATGCCAAGGAGATGGGCCAGGGCAGGGCAGACTCACCGACATGTAGCTGCTGGAATCCACGTTGTCCGTGATGGTCTGACGCTCACCCCTCTGGTTGATCTTCCTATACCTCCGACGGGACTGCCGGAGTGGCACTTCTCTTTGCAAGATGTTTTCCTCATTGTCTTTAGAGTTCTCCACCTGAAACACACGTTCAGGCTCCTGGTTAAACATCCAGTTCTTCCATAGCACTGAGAGCCGACGGAGCCCTATGAAGCTCATGGGGAAGGAACAAACATAAGTTCAGGGCAGCTAAACTTTGCTCGAGTAAACGACCGTGGTTGTTTCAGAGAACCACTGCTGCAGATCTCAGAAGTGCCTTATTACAATGAGCTGAGGCCACAGTTTCCTTCCGGGAAACAGTGTATTTAAAAAAAAAAAAAAAAATTAAAAAAGGCACACATATCCTCTAAACAATGTCACTCATCAGCAGAAACTCTTCTGCACCCACATGTATCATGAAGGAGTTACAGGCACTGCTCATTTCAAGCTTATCCCCAACACAGAAGTTACCTTTTTTGTGTATTTACAATCTGGCAAAAATATTGCATTATACCCTATTTTTAGTAGTGTAATTTTTAAAAGTATAATTTATTCATAGTACCAGTCATAGCTAAACAACTTCAAATATTCCAGCTTTTTATAAATAGCTATTTCACCTATGTCACACTGCCTCCTAATCACTTTTAGTGGATTATGTGAGAAATGGCTGGAACTTATTCATAACTTGATGTTAAGTATTATCTCTGACTAAACATTAAAAATTAGGTAAATTTATCTGTTTGGTAAAAGCCAACATTAAATCTTTTATCTCAATAGCTACAATGCTTGTTTTCTATAAAAAGCAGTCTCATCCTTTCCCATTTCCTTTTGATGTTTTGGAAAATATCTCGCAGCAGGAAGCAGGACAGACATGTATGCGAATAGGCTGCAGCAGGCAAGAAGTTTCTCTACAATATTTACTATGTAGAAGTTTCTACTGTCTTCAATGGCTTGTTTTTAACTTTTTTTCTCCAAATTTCACTGGAAAATCCTAAACATTAAGGCTATACTACTGGAACAGGAGAAGAACCTCTGTATGGTCTTACACAGCTCTCACTTCACATACTCAAGTAAATCACCTTAAAATTTTTATCCAAAAGATACAAAGAAATGAAACAGAGAAAGACTTAACAGACAGAAACAAGAAAGTGACCAAACTAACACCATCACAAAAGCAAGATCACATCTACCTTCCACATCACTTTTCCCAAACACCTATGGTCTGTCTGAGGTCAAAGGAAGGTGCAAGCAGCTGAGCTTGTCTTGTGGGTTATTTTTTATTCCATAGAGATATCATACATTAGTAACATGGGTTAAAGATATAACAGTTAGAAAAGCTAGAAGAGTGAAGCTCACACAATAATACTGTCAAAAAAAGAAATCAGAAAAGCTGAGTTGAAAAAGGGATAACCACACTTTTCACTATAATTTTACTACCTCTTTGCAAAGGAACAGGACAACAACCAAAGATATCTCTTTGCAGCACTGGAGTAAGCACAATGGTGTAAGGGTGTAAAGAATACAGTGGATGCAGGCAGAAACACAAAAAGAAACAAAAAAGTATTTTTAAACAGGCCACCAAGTATCATTAAAAATATAGTAAGGTGATTGATATGGAAGCCTTTCTTCATGTAGCATAAATATGGATTTCTAGCTAGACACAATGTTGCTCTCAAATTTTACACAAGTCCTGCAGTAATAAGGATTTTTGGATTTGCACAGTTATTAATTAAATAACTAGAACTGTGCTGGTTTAATTTTAACTTTTTGTATGTGAGCTCCTTCAGTAAATGCATTATCATTTTTCCTGTATTCAGTCTTACAAAATCATAGAAACCAAATTAAGCAGCGAACTTCTCCAACAGAACAGATTAACCTGGACCTGAGAAACTGCTGAGGTGGACAAAGACTCTTTCAATACAGATAACCCTTATTTTCAAGAAGCCCCAAACTGAAACAGGTATTTTTAAGGCTAAATTAAAACAAACTCTCAGTGCCAGAAGAAATTATTCTTATTTCACAATTCTAACTGCTAAGACATAAGCATTAAATTATTTGATAGCACTAAGTCAGAACAAACAAGTGGCGGAAAATGAGACCACCTGCTTCCTTTGGTCAGTGAACTGTTGTTGACAAAAGCAACATGGAAATCAGAAACCAGGAAAGACCTCCACACCACAGAGCTTCCAGGTTAGTACCACCAGCAGGAGCAGTATTTTGAGTCCAGCTGACCACCAGGCTCTCAACACTTATGATTTACAAGAACTGTTTTCGATGTTCTGTGAATCAACAGGATAGGCACACCTGGGCACCTCACTCAGCCCTGCTTTCACCTGGTGTAAAATAAAAATTCTTGTTGGCAGAGAGGTGTCACCACACCCTCCCCACAACCCTGTGGAGGAATTCAGCTTCTCTGTGAGCGCTGTGAGCCGGATCCTGGCGTGGGAGCAAAGGGAGGACAGATTCCCTGGGCCACTGCAGAGCCAGGAGAGCCCGGCTGCCATCAAGTCAGATGGAGACACTGTCCCACAGACTGCTTCCTGTTATTTCATTTTCAATACAGTATCATAGAAGGTTGGAAAAGGACTCAGAGATCATCATGTCCAATCATGCCCCTAGCCCTGCCAGGCCCACCACTAAACTAGGTCCCCAAGTGCTACATCGACACATCCATGAAATCCTTCCAGGAATGGTGACTCCACCCCTGCCCTGGGCAGCCTGTGCCAGGCCTTGACCCTTCCCATGAAGAAAATTTCCCTAATATCCAATCTAAACCATAGGATTGTCGTGTTTCACTCTGCAGTCCAAACCAGCAATGAAGTATTTTCCACCTGCATGTATCACACTGCTCTTCTGAAATCTTACACTTAGATCTGAAGAAGAAAATGAAAGCGCCAAGGAACAACAGTAATGACACTTCAACATACTTCAGTGACACTTCAACATATGCTGCAATTCTGGGCCATCTTCTTAAATGATAAATGGGGCTATTATTAATTCAATAGATTGCTCAGCCTCCAAAAATATGAGTTACAATGCCCATTCACACACTGTTATCCTCATTAACTTAAGCTGACCACATTTTATGGCCTTTAAAATGGGTCCATTCCCAGAGGATTCCCACTACAAAACTGATTTACATTCTAAAATGACAGGAGAGAAGGAAAAAAAAATTCAAAAAATCAGTCACCAGCAGGAAATGACAGAGTTCTTTAACTCCATTAAAGTAGTTAACTAATTATTTTGCTTGAATTATGTATTAAATCTCATTAGTATGTTGCAAATTAAAAACTAGAGAAAATAAAAGAATTAAGAGAAATTAATAAAAGTTAATCAGGGAACTAAAACTCAAGTACACCTTATGTCAGTGAAGATCATTAGCAAGGTGCATGCCACCACACTGATGCTTTTTTCTCACACTATTTGAAGTGCTTCCTAGAAAATACAGCCAATAGCACCTTTAGCTACATTTACCTGTAAAATGTGACAATAAATATAATGAGGAAACTACTCTGCACTTTTAATTCTCTGATTTTCCTACTGGAAAATTATACTGAAGTTCCAGAGAAGGATGTAAGATACTTTCAAGTGCCTCTATGCTCTCACTAGCATTTAATCACAATTACAGACAATTCAGGAGATTTTAAGCAGAGCAAACAGCTGTCTGGGCTGTGCCTTTGTCTCCAGGAACACCCAGCAGTGTGTGAGGCTGCTGACATGGCCAATGCTGGCTTCCCCAGCTACTGTGATACTGTGCTCCTCTGAAAACACCCTCACAGTTGCGCCTGCTCAAGTTACACACACAACACTAGTTTCTTCCATAAATATTTCAACAGGGTCAATTTCCCTCCTGAAGCACACATTGCACATTTCTATCTTTTTTTGTTATTATTTTTATTTCCAGATTGCAATGGTGATGTGACCAAAGAAGGACGTAGGTGTTTCTTAAGATTTCCTTTGCCCATGAAATATTTCTCACGCAAACTTACAAATGTACGTGCAGTGAGTCAAGTCACCAGCCAGACCAGGCTGGTCTAGTCTTCCACTAGGTTGCTCCAAGCCCCATCCAACCTGGCCTTGAACACTTCCAGGCATGGGGCAGCCACAGCTTCTCTGGGCACCCTGTGCCAGGGCCTCAGCACCTTCACAGGGAAGAATTTCTCCCTAATACCTAATAATAGATATGACTGGATAAGTGAGTGTTTCTCACGCTGCTACAGGAGCACTGAGGAGCAAGACTCAGCTCAGCCCAGGCACAGCACTCAGGCACACTGAGTATACCACATGCTCAGTTCAGCCACCAGATCCTTGGCAGCTGCAATTAAAAAGTAGAAATGCAAAGCAGCAAATGCAAACCAGAGGGCCTGGGGCACTCCCGTGACATGGCTGTACACATTGCCACCCAAACAGTCCTGTGGCATCCCTCCAGGCACAAATCTCCTCCCCAGAACTCCAGCTTTGAGAAGAGACTGGACAATTAGGAATAAAACAAATTAACTGTTTCACTCCAGAGCAATGAAGACAGGTTTCTTGCACTCTTAACCTGCACTTCATGGCAGACTGTAGCTAGAAATACGTGCTGCAGCACAGAGCATATTACTGATGCTATCAGAGCCCATGAGCAGAGTCAGACTGACATTGCACAGAGCAAATTGCACAAAGGAAGGCAAGTGGACTTGGTACAGGACACTGCTGACATCCCTGCTGGTAATGCACTGTGAGAAACAAACATTTTATGGAAGCTGAGTATTTACATGCTCGGTAAGAGAAACTGTCAAATATTTAATGTTTTAATGTTACCATATCTAGATCTAGGGCAGCTAAATCAATAGCAGTCTGGAGATGGGAGTCTGATTAACAGACATGTGGGTTCTGAGCACAACAAACAGCTTTGTTCCTGCTCCATTAAAAACATCTAAGGTGAAAGTTGGAAGAGATCTGCCTGTGTCCCTAGGCACAGTGCTGGGATACAATGTTGGTGTTCACTATGGGAAAGCAGTCCTAATATTTCAACTGCTCACAGCATGTGTACAACAACCTGGGAAGGACTAAGCTACACTCTCTAAGCACGTATACATGCATCTATATATGCACTTGGCAGTACCAATAAGTGTTCTGAGGAAGCAGAAGGAATCCTGGACATTAAGGATGATGACAAATCCTACCCTTAAGCTTGGCTAAGCACTCTCATGTTTCTTCTCCTACCTACAAGCCTTCAAACTATGTGGCCCTGCAAAGGCTTGGAGGAAGAACGCTTTTCCACCCAGACATGACCAATAAAAGCCATGAAATGGGGAATGGGGGTGTAAATAAAATATTCAAGATAGAAGGCTGCCATAGCCTGACTCAGGAATGCTCAGCTCAGCCGTGACTGTTAGGCTTTTGAAACTCAAGTAAGCATAATTTTAGAAAGAATGACCTAATCATCATCATCATTTACCCATCTAGATTAAATTTACATAGCTACTGCTGTTATGAGAGCAGCCATAGGTATAATTGAAATCAAGGCAATTTTGCTGCAATTTCATAGAATACTTTACAATAAGCTTTCTGCTGTAAAAGAGAAAGAATTTGCTGAAATCAGCAATAGATTTAAATACATATGAAAAAAATCTGCCTTACCACAATCATTTCTGAAGGTTCCAGTATGATACATTCGCATCCTCGCTTTCCTCCAGACTGCTTGCCAAAACTAGAGTGGGATGGAAAAAAAGCAAACAAAAAGGAATGAGATGAACAGCCTATTTTACCTTTTCAGTAACAAAAATAATTGGCAATGGTCCATGTTGTTAAAAAACAAAAAAAGAACAAAGAAAAATTGATGAAAACTACTGTATGAAAAATGCTAATTAGATAGTATCATTACCATAATATTTTAATTTATTCAGCATCCCTCATCACAGCCTGCTACGAAAAGTCCAAATATAAAGAATGTTCTTTTGTAAAATCATTATTACTTGCAGATACTCACAACCACTCATAATACATTTCAGTTCTGACAAGAAAACCTTAGTACATTTTAATTAAACATAAACAGGCCTTGTAAAAACAAATATACATAAATTCCAAAGACTCCAAAATACTACTCAGCACAGAGCATCTTTAATGAGAGCTCCCTCAACTCTATGTCACCCCTTCATCCTCCCACCAAAGGGGAGGACAGAGAACCTCTTTTTTCACATTGAGCCTTGTGACCTCTGTCTTTACGTTGCTACTTGTACCATCACAAGGACTGGGTCATGGAAGTATGGAAGAACACAAATGTAACAAAGCATGATGGGCAGTGCAAGACAGCAGCTGAGGAAAGCAGCTAAAAACAACCTGATGTGCTTTAGCTCATCAACTCTAACAGCAGACTTCCTTCAGTTTAGAGAAATCACCTCTGGAGAAGGCACCATGCAACAGATCTGAGGGAGCTGGAGTTACCAGCGAAAGAGGAGTGAGCTAGACACTGCTGGGGGATGTGTGGGGTGTTACAGACCAATAACCTCTGAAATCAATCCATTTGTCACTGTAGTGGTACCTGGAATTAAATATATCTGGCTTTGCACATTAAGTAAGCTTGTCTTCACTCCTGACCCATCAGCCTGAGGTGGGAATGCTTGACCAACTCACTCCCTGGGCACGAGGGAAAGTGATTCCACAACCCCAGCACACAAAACAAACTCCTTGATGAGCAGCACAGTGGCTGGATTAGCAGTTCAGTGGTTGCAGCTGCCATGTTACAAATTCAGACTGTCAACATCAATCACATTTTAGCACCTACCAGCAGGTGAGATAACTGAAGAACTGGTTAATGCAAAGCAGGGAGTAATGTGAGAATTAGAAGGAAGTTAAGACGAGAGTGGAGACAAACCCTTAAAAAATGGATCAGCTCTAGCTGTTTTCACTGAGATTATGTTTAAAAAGTACATCTGAAACTCCAGCCATGCAAGACTTGAGTTACATACATGGTCATCATGATGGCAAAGATCCATTGACACCACCACTTCTTTATACAGAACACTTAAAAAGACTCGTGCTTATAAACAACACTCCAAAACTTGCATGGGATATCTGCAACTATGGGAAACTCCTGGAGGTCAAGGAGGAGTTATTTTCTTTTTTGTTTTGCTTTACATAAACACATTCTTCAAATTCAGCCACTGTCCAGCCCCCCTCTGCTGATGTTGCAGCATTTGCTAATTAAGTAATCACTAATGAGGACAAGAACGGTGCTTGGAACAAAGGTCACAGTCTTGGCCCTATCATTTCTGCTCCATCAGGCACTTTACAACAACCAAACACTTGGAAAAGGATCGGGGTCCAAAGACAAAACCCACCCAGCTAATCCTAAAGAATAAACTACTCATATTAACAACTCAATAGGTCAAGTTCCATTATTTCCTGGTACACACCATCATGGATAGTTAATTGATTATTCCACAGCAGAGCTCCTTCCAAAGGAGGAGGCCACATATGGTTTTTCACCAGCCATAACTACCACTATGTCTTGAAAATACCAACTTTTAACATTCTTAATTAACATACACAACATGTTTTAGAAACATGGGGTTTAAATTTCTTAATGACTTATAACATGTTTTTTCCTCCAGAATACAAATATTTAGCTTCTCTATCAGTTAAGAGGTTTGCTGACATCAATATACTTCACTAATCTGCCAATTATAATCAAGGCTTCAGAACAACATTCATTCCTAAATGTTTGTAAATGGAAAAAGTTCAGTTGAACAAAGCTTTGAAAATGGAGGAGGGAAAAGCCACTTGGGAAACAAGAGCAAACTTTGGCATGGAACATTCTTTAAGAGAAGGAACATTTCTGTGACAGTAAACTACTTGTAGAAGTCTTTAGCTGGTGATTAAAGACTCACCCAAATCTGAACCATGCTGTTTCTCAAAAAAGAGAGCTCTGGCAAGTACATCTAATTCTGGAGGAGATGGGGCAATCTCATCTTTTGGTACTAAAAGACAACTTTGCTGTGGCATCAAGAACACACGGTGCTGTTTGCAGGAGTTGTTATTACTCAGTCTTTTTGGTTACCCAAGCTGGCACCACAGACATCCTTTCCCAGGGTCAGGTTTGCTTCCTGGAAAGGTCCAATCCAAGAAGCCCCTTTCAGTACTTCTGCTTACCAACCATCACAGCAGCTTCCCCAACCAAAAGCATATCTCAAAAACACTACATCCTCCTGATGTCACATGTGGCAAGATACGTAAGAAAATTGGGAAAGACTCACTAAGGTACAGCACATTACACATGCTTTAAGCAGAGTGGGGAAAATAATCTAATTAAAAATTTAAATTAAGACTGAAAGTGTAAGAAAACATGAAACTAATGTAAATTAAGCTCTACTTACAATAAAAAAAAAAATGTCAAAGGACATACTACCACTGGTATAACCATTAAACTTTTAAACGATTGAATAATTTAAATGGCATTGTTAACACAGGTGTGATTTAAATATGTCTTAATGTCATTCTATAGCTTGCCACTGCAGGAAACCTAAAAAAAGATCAGTACTATAAAACTGCACTACAATATTTTTTATTATTTTATTGTATGCTCCCATCACTTAATATTCATGTATTTCATCTGCATCATTAATTTTCACACACTCACTCAGTGGTCTGCAACGCTGACATGGGAAAAAAAACATCTCCATATACCAAAGGCAGCTTTGTTTATCCTTGATTTATGGATGCCTCATTTGCAAGAAATTGTGTTTTCCTTCTAATTCACTGCTACTCATAATTAAAAATGCTTAAGCAGTTGCATAATCTGAGAAAAGAATGGCATGATATCCCATACCAACAACTAATGGGTGTTCAGGCCACGGGATCAGACTGGAGCTACCAAAATGTAAAAGCCCAGGACTGTAGATAACAGCTCTCAGCCAGGCTGGACAGGGCTTGGAGAAACCTGGTCTAGTGGAGTGTCCCTGCCCATGGCAATGGGCTGGAACTGGATGAGCTTTAAGGCCCCTTCCAACTCAAACCAGTCTGTGATTCTGTGACATTCCTTGGTTCATCTGTCCCTTTTCCACTGGGTGATTTGCTCACCTCTCTGCAACTGCAGAGTACCTTAGACGTGCAGCACGTGAGTATGTGCCTGACTGCACTGATATGGGAACAGAATAAAATTAATCACTGGATGGAGCCTTCTGTATCTGAGAATACTCCCATTTCACACTCATGCTCACTCCCCAGAACAGGAAGGTGTTAAAAATTTCTTTAAGGTACTGGACCTTTTATAACAAACCTTACTTTTATAAAGTAAACTATTTAGAAACTCCTCCAACAAAACATATTTTGAACACAGCCCTTGAAACAGGATGAGCACAAACACAGCTTTCTGAACACAAATGTTTTGAAAATTCTCATATCCAGCTGTTGCACAACGTATTTGGTGATGAAATACATCTGGAATGGAAAAACTGACAAATTTAAGCAATAGCCATCACATTTTACTCAAACAGTTCCTGATATCAATATGCTCAAGTTTTTCAATACTGATAGCTTCTCATTCTTCATTACTCAGAATATCATAGACACATTAAAGGTAAAAACACAGCCTGTCCTGAAGAGCTTTCAGCCTACAAACAGATGGAGACTGAGACTGTCTTATTACTTGTTTCAACACTAATCAGCAAGCATCTTCCAATTTACAATATTCTACTACATCCTGAAACAATATTTTCAGATATTTCAGACATCAAAGCTATCAATGGCCGGATGTCAGGCACTTCACGTTCTGTATTTTCCAGATACTGTAAAATCATAACATTATCCTGTCTGTGCAAATTGGTGTCAATAATGCACAGTTATTTGTGACTGTCAATAAAGCTACCAGCAGGAGTTTTACTGCAGTAATACTCAGTACTGTATTACATGTAGAATGGGGCCAGGGCCCTGATATACCAGTTTATCAAGATAACAAGCAAAGAGTTTGCAGGTATTTTGTTTTTATGAATATACCTGTCTCAAACTGCCTGTCAGGCAGCTTTTAGGTACATAATGATGAAGATAAATTGTACTCGCCACTGCAAAGTGCATCCCATGACCCCACTCATCCAGTAACCTGGATGCATTTCTTCCATGCAAAAAAATTTTGCACAGAAGGGCACAACTGGGCCTGGAAGAGACAAGATGCATAAGGAATATTTATGTTGTTTGGTTGGTTTTTTAACAGATGAAAATGTGATTTTGTGCAAGTATAGGGGGCTACAAAGGCATATAGTGCCAGGACAAGGGAGAATGGTTCTTAGCTGACTTAAGTAGGTTTAGATGAGATATTAGGAAGAAATTATTTACTAAAGGGTGGGGAGACCCTAGCACAGGTTGCCAGAGAAGCTGTGGCTGCCCCATCCCTGGAAGTGTCCAAGGCCAGGTTGAGTGGGGCTTGGAGCAACCTGGGGTTCTGGAAGGCGTCCCTGCTCTTGGCAGAGGGCTGGAATGAGATAAGCTTTAAGGTCCTTTCCAACCAAAACCATTCTGTTTTCATAGCAGAAAAGCTATGAAAAGCATTTCTTTTCCTCTCCTTGCAGAGTACCTCTTGTGCAGAACAGTTGTTCCAGCAAACCCCTGGCTATCTACTGCAAAGCTGCTGTTGGTCAGATCTAAGATAAAATGCATACTGCTACCAATGAACGTACCACACAAGTATACTAATGGCTGGAATAGCCATTACTATTATTAAACACCAATCTAATTACTGTAAAAATGTAATTTAATACTTAAATTTATTTGTCATTATTTGGGAAGTAACACTGAGGGAAAACCCATGAAGTTGCACAACAGGCATTAACAATCACAGTGACTGTGGATAGAAAAGTCAGGATCTGCCCCTCCTCCATTGCAATCACAACACAGGAGCATACTCAACATCAAAATCAATCCTCATAGGAATAACCTGTTTTTCTGGGCATCTCCATGGAGCTCTCAATTGCACTAGATTTGTCTCAGCCCAGCCATGACCTAAGAATGGGGCTGGTTGGTGGGCAGTTGCCTGAGGCTTGCAGGTGCATCAGAAGGCCTCACAGCAGCTGCTGAGCAGCCCCAAATGTCTCTATTTGTGAAACAGAACAAGGAGATGGAAGAAAAGGTCCATCCGCACAGAGCAGAAGTATCAGCAAATGCAAGTGGCAGAGTTTACAAGATATCATATGCTGTGCAAGTCCCGAGCTCTTCAAAGTAACTTCATTAGATAATATTATAATACTTAACTCCATCAGGAAATGGTTTAAAGGAAGCCAGACACCACAAGATACATGGCTGAATGCAAAATACCTATTTCAATTAACGCTCAGTCATCAAAACCTATTTCTGCATTAGCTCTCAATAACAACATTTAGCAGGTTTATCTCTTAAGCCTGCTGAAGTTCTAATTGGAAATTATTTTGGAGGCTATATAATATGCTACTCAATTTGCAGGTTGCAAACTCAAGATCTCTGTATTAATTACTTTATACTCTGAACATGACGACCCTTTGAGGAAGCCTGTGTCTCACCTACCACTTTCTGTGCAGCTTTCCAGCTATTCCAGATCATGGAAGTCTTAGTGAAACTGTATTATAGTTATAAACAAACCATACAGGACCCTTCTTTCTAATTTCCTTTCTCTTGCACTTAAGTTTAGCCACCAAAAACTCTGTGGCACAATCAGCATCCCTTGCAGTCCATAAAATTTCTAAAGGGTAGCTGCTGTAAGGAACCATGAATAGACCAAAAGGAAATTACTGATGCAGGGAAATACGGACAAGATTATTCAGCCATATAGTTGTGACAGGTCTGAACACAGTCTTTCTTTAGTTTTTGACTTTCTTAGAAGATTAGTCTATATCAAACAAGATGCACCATGTACTCTTAGTCTGCAGCACCTTCCCAGCCCTTACTCAACATCAGCAAGCCCAACACACTTAGGGAGACCAGGACACAGCTTTTCCCTGGTGTGCTGCCTCTTCTCATCCACATTCCCTTTTCCCTCAGAGAATTTTCATGCCAGCACTAGCTCTGCCAGAAGAATTTCAATCTGAACAACTCAATCTGAATTAATTAGTTTTACAAATACATTTATTGGTAGCATTCCCAAGTTGTTGCTTCACTTACTGGCTGTCAGACAATGCTACAAGTTACAGCCACTACTTAACAGAAATATCCAAGGAAAATATCACCTCATCCAGAGCCACAAATGCACTGAATAACCACTGCTTCTATCCTGTGCTGAGTTCTAAATCTCTCAGACTTGATAAGGACAGGGATGTAAGCCTCAAGCTCCCTTTAAGAGAGCAGAGAATATCATCCACAACAGTTAGTTGGGAAGAGCTTTCCAGTGTGAAGCAAACATACACGCAGAGTATTGTATTGTGACTGCAATATTTAGAGTCACACAGTAAGAAACTTAAATCCCAATTATGGCAACAGTTAGCACAATTCAGAACCTCACTGGGAACTGCCAGTTTGTCAGAAATTAGGTTTACTGTATGGCAGCAGGGGACTGGCACACATGGATCCAGACCATGGGAGCTGAGGGAGGAAAAAGATTATTCACACTCCAGACATTGCGACTGGGATGGAGATGGGAAAGAGGAAGAGCAGAGTTTGAGGAGCCCTGGGACAGAGCTTGGACACAGCAGGTGCTGTCTAAGCAGAAGCAGTATTGAAGTTAAACCTGAAAAGGAAGGATCAGGGGACAAAAAGACCAGTATACCTTGCACTGCCAGAAGCTGGGAGTACAGGAGCTCTGAGCCACTGGCTTACTTTTGCAGCAAATGGTACAAATTCACAAGTATTTGCAGAATACAGCACTACAGGCTTCAGAAACAAAACTGATCTGACTTTAGATAGTGCATTTGAGGTATAAATATGTTTGAGAACAAAGTTACGTAAATCAGAATTTAAATTATGGCATTTTGTTAATCTTTAGATTCTTCAAATTGCAAATCTTTAATCTCACATTCTTACTTTCCAATGCTGACAGTCCTATAGAAGCACAGTATTTTCTGCACTTCTGGCACTTCACACAGAATAGATGTAAACACTACTAACAGTCACTATTAAGTCACAGTCAGTTGCAAAATAAAAATATTGTTATTCACAAATACTAATACGAAACAAGCTAAAATAATTTCAACCCAAGCTGAGTTGAAAGATGCAAAATTGGAGTTCCTCTTTCTTTATGACCATTTTCTTGATCTAAGCATTTGGGTCTTTTCCTTTTACTAAAGAAAAGAGAAATGGCTGATTGAGTCATTGATGCATCTACAACTCCCATGAAAAGATACCACACAACCACAAGGCCATTTTAAGTAAAGCAATTGTTTTTAGCCAAGAAATGCAGTACATGAGTAGAACAATGATTCCAATTTTCTCCACTTGAGAGATTTTGGAAGGACAGGGAAAAGAGAAGTGTTTGTTTTAGTAAGACTACATCTTGAATGCTTCAAGAGTTTGTATTTTTTTCCCTTGGAGGTTCAATTCTCACAGCTGTAGGAGGCTGTCAGCCACATAATTGGCTTCAAAAGTTCCTCCAGGTCCTTGATATATCTCCTATGGCTAATCTTGCTGTGAGTAATCTCCTCCAAATATCCTGTTCACATGAATTATCTTCATTAACAAGCAAGGTTAACACAAAACCTCTTTAACTTGCTGACATGATTTTCCTTCCACAAATCCGTCAATCCTGTTCTTTTATTCCAGCCATCACTTTCATCTTAGAAGCAAATTCTTCTCCTCCTATGCCAAATCTATTAACAAATCCATTCTCCAGGCAATAGGGTAATCAAGATTATGCCATCTTTGTACCTGGTATTATTGACTGATGTGCATCTTACCTTAAAAATCTTGCAGGGCTTCTCTCATCATGAGCATCAGTGTCAGAATATTGAATAGATTTATTGTGCCTGGATGCAAGTTTTACTCCTCCAATTTTTAAACCAATTTCTGAATTACAACTTGAATACAAGTTCATCAAGTCAATTAAAAAGCCCTTTTCAAAGCACAGTGAGCTCCAGTTTCCATTCATACTCATTCAAATACTTAGGCAAAGTTAATAAAGCAGTAACTGCCCATCTCCTTATGTTTTCAAGGGGCTAAGCCTCTTTCAGGTTGGATTCCAGAGAATATAGTTCAAAGAGTTCTGCAGGAAAAAAATAAAGTTTCCCGAAGCTCTGATAGACAGTGGATGAAAGGTGGCAGGCAAAAAGCAGGATAGAATCTTCTCCAGGTTAAGTTTACAGTTGTCTACTACAGTCTCCTCCTATCCATCAAGGTAATCACAGGGCAGATGACAGAACAAGGACAAGTATTGTGAGGATATACCACCAAACAGTTATTAAACCATAACCACCTTCCAGTAGCTGCCATTATTTATGGAGACTGCAAGGATCTCACTAACAATCAATTGTAACAGCAGCTTCCCATATAATTGTTATTATATAATTAATGCTGGGCAGTTAGTTTCTAGTGCAATGCTGAATTTTGAAAAATGATTGCACAGATAAAGCAGTCCCACACAGCATACTCTCCCATAAAGTTTATTTCACAAACATATTACAGGTCTAGGATCATATGCACATCAGGCAAGGAGAACATGGCAGCAAGTTATCTTTGTTTCCTGTGATACAATAGCTCTGTAATACCTGAGGCAATGAGAATAAAGGCAATATTGTGCTTTCTTACAGATGTGTAGTTAAGCCTCTGTTCAGAATGACTCACATTCTGAACTTGGATGGGGACAAAGAATAAAGAGTGACATTAAGTATTACTTCAAATGTAATTAAAATACTGCTAATTATAATTATGAAAGAATACTACTAACTTATCCAAGGCACTATTTCATATGGAATTAGCCTGTGTCTGGTGACTGCAGTTCCCTCAACTAGGAATGTGACAGATAAGGTATTCCAAACAGGGAAAGTAACTGAAGTTTATCCCACTCTACTGAAGAAAAAAAAAAACATTCTATTTAATGCACAAACATGACTATTTCAAACAAAATGGAAGTGAGCTGAACACCCTAGACACCTATCAGGAGTCCATTCTCTTCCTTTCCACGTGATCTCACCATCTAAGGAGACAGAACATCCCAGGAACCACCCTTTATAAGCTGTAACCTGCCAGCAGCTCCATCTAACAGGTGACCCTTTCACCACCCTCATCAAGAAACCTTACAAGCAATGGTGCTTGTAAGTGACTTACTCCAGGTTTTGCAAAACCATGATTTTAGAGAGTTTTTATGTAAATACCAGCATGCCACATTCTCACTTCTGGTACTCCTGAACTTATAATTGACTCATCATAGTATGATTTTGGTTGAAAGGGACCTTAAAGCACATCTTGTCCCACCCCCCTGCCATAAGCAAAGACACTTTCCGCTAGACAAGACTGCCCCAAGCCCCATCAAATTGGCTTTGAACACTTTCAGGGATGGGGCAGCCACAGCTCCTCTGGACAATATTATTCAAGGACCTTCAGTCACTCAAGGAGCTTTAAGTGTTTGATATCCAGGCTACAATTAACTGAGTTGAAAAATTCAGTCCTATATGTTCTTACTAGTACATACTATGAAATTCAAGTATAGAGAAATGTGTGTAAGCTGGAGCTGGCCTTAAGTCTATCCACTCATGGTCAGCTCATGCTGAGTCAAGTGAAACAGTGAAATAAAAATGACTGATGTACAAGGTCAAGCAGAGTATTACTCTGGGTACTCAGGGCATTCCTTGCCCAAGTTCAGCTCAAGGCTAATACTGTGCTGCAGTGAAAGCATGTCAGTGCTCACTGTCTCAGCCCCGGGACACAGACGGGCTCCTGGCACAAGCTCTGCACAGCTGATGCTGCTGGCCCCTTCTTGCTTCACATAGAAACCATATGTGCCACTAAATACAGCCTCTGACCAAACGGCAAAAGCTGTGTGATCTGCAGTCGTATTTTTGTGACAGGGAACTCTATCAAGAACAGTCACACAGCACAGATTATCCAAAGATATCCCAAGGTAATAAGCTGACTACAAATTCTCTTACAAACTTAAAAAGCCAAACTAGATTGAGTGCAGTATTACACAAAGAAATTTCAACATGCAGAAAAAGTCTGAGAAAATTTTAATTGAATTAGCTGAACATTTCTTTCACTATCAAACTTTAGAAAAAACAAAATTATGAAATTACTTTAAAATTCTTTAAAAATTACAGTAACACAAATACATAGGAAGCATTAAAAAAAAAAAACTTGCCTTAAATAACAACAATAACTCAATTATTTTACCTACCTGCAAGGTGGCAAAAACATTGAATCCTTCATGAGCACAGATCCAGAAAGCAGGATATACCAGCATCTTGCAATAGTTTCTGAGCTGTAAGAAAAGAAATCACTGATATGTACTTCTCCTTACAGCACCTTAGAATTATGTTATCCAAAATATTATTGTAGTAAAATAATGATTTATCATTCTACCAGCTCAATAGAAGAACCTGGGAACTCCAACTGGATCACGATTTTTTTTTTTTAAAGATTCAAATATGGAATGTTTTATACTTTACATTTTGACATTTAACTCAGCTTAAAAATTTACTTTATTAAAATGAAATTTCAAGTAAAAACATTTTATTCCAGTGAAAGTATACATAAAGGCTATAAATACAGGACAGGACACAACCCCACACACAGATATTGACCTGCTGCTGGGGCAGGTGTGTGTCACACACACCCACCACACCAACTAGCAGGTGACATCTCATTTAGACTCGGGTGTGCTGGAAGCTGTGCCTTATACAGAAAGATAGGACTAGCTATGAGACGATAAATATGCCATAAGCAATGCTAAAATATGAGGGAAATAAAAGCATATTTGCCTCCCAGGAAGAACCTAGAGAACCATAAGCTAAAATACCAATTTTTGCAATGTAAAGTGATGGTGTTTGAGCTCCAGCCCTCTCCAGTACAGGCTGCTCCGTGCAGGCAGTGCCAGCTCCAGGGATACAGTGCCACCTACTGAACTGAGTGCCACCAGACTGCAGAGGGGACACTGCGTGCCTTGTCACCTGGTGTCACTGACACACACATACACCCCCCTGTGCTCTCCCTGGGAGCCGGGCTGGAAGGTCATGGGCACCTCTCAAACATCAACACTGCTTTACTGCTGCAAGCACCTCTGCCAAAGCTTTTAATCAATTATTGACAATGAGAAAAGCAAATGACATATATATAACAACATGCAAAACATTGGGTTTGCCCACATTTCTGCTGAAGAACCCCAACCAGTGCTATGTACTCACCAAAAGAGAACTTGGTTGCCCTTGTACCTCTCATAGCGGGCACTTGACGACATTATTCTGAGGGGAGAGGAAGAGAAGTTTAAATTCAATTTTAATCCCCGAAGGTCATAAGACATTAATCACTGCATTTCAGTAGAATCACTTTCAGGCTCTTAAGACTTCAAATTCAACTATTTTTTTGTTCTAAACAAAGGATGTGCTTAACTGGAAAATTCAAATTATTACGGTGTTCTTCATCATCCAAATAGATAATATACAGCATGTTTTCCAAGTTTTTAAATCACTCCCACACATTGGAATTAGCAACAGAACTGAAGAACTAAAATACTTCTAAAGCACTTTTTGTACTTTGTTGGCCTTCCATTTTATGGATTTTGAGACCACCAGAATGTCTGAAGCATTAAAAAGCTTTTGTAATCTGAGTTAAGACAGGACACTGTCTACATAGTTCTTTGTAGGCAAATGGCAGTAAGCTCTGCCTTCCCTCTTAGAAGAACTAATTAGTTTACATTCTCTGCCATATTATGGCAGTGACTTAACTCAGCAATGGATTTGGCCAATGCTCTGCCACCTCAAACTGCAGGCAGACAAAAGCTCTGCTTATCTCCACAAAATGTCACAGATGTAAGTGTGTTAAAGAACACAAACTGCAGAGTACTTCACCTTAGCTGATGTTCCCTGAAATGTGATAGTATGTCCAGCCCATGAAGGAAAGAATAGATAGTATTCAAGTCCTAAAAAAAAAAAAAAAAAAAAACAAACACATAAGCAAACTCATTCACATCTAATCACTCAGTGTTACTTTTCATTACACAGAATTATACAAAGCTCAGATTAATAGATAGGTCAGGACACACACAGACTTGAAGAACCCTGTCTGCACTTGAGCTGTGGCAGTGAAAAGAGTGAAGTGCAACTGATGCATAAACATTGACCTGAAAAAAGAATCTATTAAAAATATCTCTCAAAATATTATTTATGTGAATGGATACAGCAGCAAGCAACACATGGAATAAGATAAATAGAGCATGCCTGTTCACCCAAGGTCAAAAATTGCTGAAACCTTCTGAGATCTCTTTAAAGAAGGAATTTTTCAAAACCAGTGAAAAACCTATGCCACTATATAGGGTGCAGAGAACCACCAGAGTACCTTTTCATAGCAAAGGGGTTATATTTGGACGGGAAAAACTCTTTCATGTCCACCTCAGACCCAGCTGGCAGGCCCACTACAAACTACACCATCCTACTGCCTCTCTTGCTCAGCCCAGTCCACGTCTGAACATCAAAAAGTACTCCAAAATACTCTTTGGCAAAGATGAAAACCATAAAGTTTTAGATGTCTTTCACTCCTACTACCACTAGTCAATATCACACCAGTGTCATTCACTAGAAACCATAGAAACAAAAGTATTAAAACTTGAATATTATTTCGCTTTATAAACTGAACTTTACATAGAAGTTGTAATTAGGAGATACAGCTGTTTAAACCTCTCACCAGACAGAATCCTCTTCAGTCACAAAAATATCTGTGCTGATGGTGCAGACCACATGGCAGGGAACAGCTCACTAGGGCTATTCATCTCTTAATTTACTGTCCTGAACAGGTGGGCTGTTAGAGCCAAATACACACACAACAAAATCATTATATACCACAGGGCAGTCTCTCCAGCTTGGCCTTGGAAGGTATGTTCTGAATTTTCAAGTGCTGCATTTATCCAGTGTTTACATAAGATAAATCAATATGAATGCTGGTCTCAGAATTTACAATGGATTTACTTCAGAAAAGTTCTTTGGCTTCATAGTCCATGTTTAGCAGTATAACTGTTATGGACTGTTGTATCAAATGAAAGGTCAGATGTAATTGCAGACCATGTAAAACCAATAAAACTCTGATTTTTTTTTTTAAATGTCATTACCAAATCCCATTAAAATTAAACAGAAGGCCTGAATTTGTAACACATTTACAAAGTACTCATTTCACACAGTCCAATCTCATTTTAATTATCCAAGCTGCCACAAACATGTTTTTGTTTGTGAAACCATCCAGGAGCACTAGCTATGGATAGACTCCAAACACACCACAGCCTGTCAGAGGTGGGCACCTGGCAGCCAATGGGGCATTTCAGATAACTTTCCCTGTTTCTGAGCAGGGAACTGCCTCAACTTCTCCACCTGAAAGCATCAGGCACAGAAATGCAGCAACTACATACTCAGGCCATACAGTGGCTAAATAGTTAGTAATATCTGACTCCCAGGCCAAAAGAGGAATACTCACAACTCCTGTGAAAGTTGGGCTGCCAGGAGAGAATCAGTATTTGGTACTAAAATTAAAGCTGAATTTTTTTAAGTCCTCATAACTCATTGTGTCTATATAGGCTTTCCTACATTTTCCAGTACTTTTTTACATATCTGGGACTAAGATGTAACAGTTCTGTAGTTATGAATTACAGAAAACTGTAAGCAGAACAAGAGCCTATGTTCCCCTTGTAATCACACAGTTTTTAACTTCTGCATATGAAAAATGACCACATCCTGACTTGTAAATTATTCTCTCCAATTCCCCAGAATGCAGCCCCTTTGCAAGTTCACTCAGCCTGGACTGACTCCTGCACTCCACCTGCAGCACACAGGTCTGCTGTACTGATCCACTGAAGAGCTTGATGAACAGTTGGTAAATTGAAGAGATAAACATTTGCTTAAAGGGATACATGTCTGGAAAGCATCCCCCAACTTCAACCTCATCTGTGGAGATGAGCAGCAGCAGCAGAGGGAACAGCTGAGCAGCACAGGGAAGGCAAAGGTTCCTATTCCCTCACCAAGCAGAAGGCATTCAACTTACACTGCCCACTACTACTGCTCTAATGTTGATAAATAAAAACTACATGATAAATGTAATTCACTACCCAGCCAGGTGATGCATCAACAAGCTAAACACATTGGCTACTTGCACAGCAGTTTCTATAAGTGGTTTTAAATCAGGATCTGTAATGCTTTCCCTAAAAATACCTGACTTTTAAAGCAAGCCCCACCCCTAGTCATGCAGAAAAAGTGATGCTGGGTGCCACTGAGCAAAAGAACTAACTCAGCAATCTCCTGGGAAGGGCTGTGAGGTGCCTCTTTCTGCCAGTACCTCAAAGGTACCCATCTAATCTGTTTTCCGTGTCTTGGTAGAAAGCCTTTTTTGCTTGTTTAAATAGATGTAATAAGGTAGAATTCCTCCACTCCCTCACATGCCACTTCAGATTCTAACACGGGACGGTATAGTGCATGTGGTGCATATATCCCAGTTTTTCACAATAAAATGAAAATTACCATTACCTATGAAAATCAGTCATAGCTTGTGAATTTTTCTTCATACTTCCAACTCATTTCAGACTAAGTGCTTAAAATAGCACTGAAATTACCTTTCATATACTATACAGAGTCTCTTCTGTATAAGGAACATCAATTAATCCGAGGGTGGCCGGACATGGGCAGGAGCTGTGGCCACCTCGTGGATAGAGGCTGAAGTCCAGCTGCACCATGCTCCCAAAAATCCTTCTCCAACAGAGCTGAAAGCATTTATTTCTCTAATTCAAAGTTTACAATTGCTTCTAGTATGATTTTCAGTTTTATTTTTAAAAGCATTTATTTCACCGCAGCAGTTCTAAATAGTGGACAAGCACATAACCTCAGTTCAAAGGGTAGAGATCATTTTCACAGACACTTTCTGATACTCACTACGAAAAGTGATGCCGAAGGGCAACATTCAGCATCATATCAGCAGAACACAAAACATTTGCCAGAATTTTACAGCCCCTTCCCATATCCTTCCTTAAAATCTCTTTACTTATTTTTTTCTGTCAAAATCCAACCGAGACACAACTATTAATGAAACACAATTTCTCTACATGCTCTAAGCTAAAGAACAAGGTCAGTATGAATTTATTTTGCAATCTTTTTCTTCAGAGCTGAAACAATAGCTAAAACTGAAGCACAGGCTCTACCTGCAAATGCTATGCCCACAACAGATTCTTCAATCTTTGACAGAAACAACCTTGACTAAGGTTATTTACAGAGAAAGCAACTCACATTATCTATTCAACTTGCTAAAACTGCAGCTCCAGCAACTCAAGGCAACGTGGGAAACTCTGCAGAGAGTAATCAGGCAGTTGTTAATCCTGTGAGAAAGGAGATTTTCTATACCATAGAGAGGAAACGTGAACACCGCGACCGCAGTGATCCTGCACCGAGCTGCCCGGGACAGATCACTCCTTGCCTCCAGTTCTCACAGCAGATGTGTTTAAAAAAAGCAGAGGACATCTGTGTCTTCAAATTCTTCCCATGACAGAGTACACTGTATGAGAAACAGCGTGGGCTTCAGCAGCAGTGCAGAAACCAAGGGATGGCTCTGCGGATGGCGCTGTTATCACAAAAGTGTGGTCAGCAGCAGCCTCAGCTTCTTTCAGCACCACTTTTTATCAGCTCCAGCACTCACAGGCTTCCTGCAAAAAGCTTAACCAGCTGCTCAGCCAAAGGTGGTATAAAAACACAGAGATTTTAGTAACAATAACATGTTATATAAATATCTATTCTTTTATGGTAACATCCTCATCCCAATATAGTTAGAAGTGAGCCACCTGAATACCCAGACCACTTCTCATTTTCCCTGCCAGATGCTAACTTTCAGAGATACCAAAACAGGGGAAAATAAAAGAAGCATCAACTAAAAACTCACTACACAAAAGTAAAGCCACCAGCTAACTACCACCATCCCAACACATTTCTTTGAAAATAATTCACTCCTTTTTTTTTTTTTGCAAGGATGGTGAAATATTAGTTTCTTCATTGTTAAGATGTAACTTTTTAAAATAAAGAAGTAAGTATAGTCAGCCAGAAAAATCATCAGAAAAATATAATCCAAACTCAAAGTTGCTGAGGAAGTGGTGGTCACCCTTAAGTTTCATTATTGGCATCTTTTCAAAATATGACCAAGATATGGATGTTTCTGAACAAGCACCAACAGTGCAGCAACAGCAACGATGAGCAAAATTTGCAAGTAGGTATCCTTTTGCTTCACCCTCTTCTCACCCAATCTCTGGCCTTTAATCCAAGAAACATCTTTGCAAACTTGGAACTGAGGCTCCAGTGGAACAACAGTGGTCTCGAGCATGGAGTTCTGACCACAAAGTTTCCCAACCAACAACAACTCCAGCCAGCACAACTGTAATTCACATGACCTGCACCCAGACACTTTAAGTCCACAACAAGGTCCAAGACAAATCTTCCTGCAGTGTTAAAAGCAGGAGGTAAAAGGGGGTAAAAGGAGTAAAAGCATTAAAAAAAAAAAAAAAAAAAAAAAAACACAAAAAAACACCAAAACTCCCCCCCAAGAAACCAAATAAAAAATGAAAACAAAACAAAAAGAAAAAAAAAAAAAAAGCAGCTCTGAAACAAGGATGGAATGACTGCATCAAAAGCAAATTTGCCCCTCAAAACACAAAACTAATGCTTCACTTTATGTGACCCCAGCCAGGTGTTCCAGTAACATATTATTATTACTATTATTATTACACACTAAACAGGAAATCTAGTCTATTTCTAAGGAAAATAAATTGTTCTGAAATGACCTCATAGTTGTAAATTCTGATTAATCTCACATAGAGACAACCTCAGTAATTGCAGTCAGGTATTAGGGATGCTGAGGAAGCGCTAAATCCCCAGAGACTCCTCTCAGCACTGCCTGCCATGTTCTGTCCTTCGTGCCAGCAGGCAGAGCCAGCCCAGTTCCGGAACAGCTGCATCCAGCCCCGCACTGGCCAAGGGACAGCTGCTCACTGCACTCAGGGATGCTCCCAAATCCCAGCGAGCCTGGGCCTCGTGGATACCCTACATCCACCCTGAACCTGAAACAAGGGGTCCCAAAGAAAGCAGACTGGCAAATGTTATTCAGTCAGTCTGGAGTTTTGCTCAGGGAATGAGAAAAGAGCAGAAACCTGCACCAGAGCACCAGCACTTCAAAGCTGCATGTAAAACCAGCTGTGTCAGCAAGCTCCAGACAGATTGCTCTCTCATGCAAACCTGTCCCAAAGAGCTGCACAAAACCTGTCTCTCAATCCACCCCAAACACATTAAATTCCTCTTGCAAGAACATAAGCTTGGCTCACTCAGGGCTCCCCACAGCCAGCCCACGCAGGCTGCTGAGCCACCCAGGATTCCCTGGGTCACACACAAGAACCTGCTTCTACAAAAGCACAAAGGATGACTGATGGGATTTTGCATCTGTTCCTTTTCCAAGCTAAGGCAGTTGGCAGGATGCATATTTTATATATTTCAGAGCAAACAAAATATTAGTATTTTCTGAAGATATGTTAGAGATCCAGTCATATGACTGAGAGTATACTTTAAAAGAAATAGAGACGCATTTCTGTCTTTGAACCAACAGTTAAACCATATGGCAACAGCTTCCCAAATTCCAATGGCATACAGAAAGACCATCAGGTACAAAATCGGCCAGGGAAGGAAGCTGCATGGTTGAAAGGTACCTTCCTGTTTGTGTGCTGCTTAGCTGCTTCTCCCTTTTCAGTGCTCTGAGCAGAAACAAGGCTGGAAACAAACGCCAGCACAATCAAGCACTCATTTGGTTTCAGGACAAGGATTTTAATAACCTCTTGGACAGTGTCTGAATTTCTCTGTGTTTAAGTTGTTATTTAAAGTGCCTAGATTTCAGTAAAGCAAACAGAGGTGATTCCTAGAGCACAGAGCACAAGCTGTGTAAGCTCTAAGTGGGAGGTTCCCTCCAGCCCAATGCCATTACTTGCTTCTCAGTGATTCAGCAGGCTCCTTATACAGATTGAATGCAGCTTTTATTAGGAATCCTGTCAGGCTCAATAAAGACTTTGTCACCCTTGGGGGGTGGGGGGGTGTAGCAGAAGAGAGGAAATGTTACTCAGCACGGTTTATGGTTTTCATTGCTTCCCTTCCTGTTGCTTCATCGAAGGCTGGAATCCGCGCTGTTTCCTTTAGTTTCTGTTTAAAGCCAATTTAAAAATAGTACTCCCAAATTCTTTCCTGATACTGTAATACCAGAAATAAAAACACAGAAACATGTTGTAGTTCTCTGATCCATATTTTACACATTCTGATATCTACAGAGCAAATTCACCAACTTTAGGGATGTTGGTTCAAGGAGGCCACCCTACACACTGTCAGCTACCCCCAAAACTTGTGGGAGGAACAGAAAAAAAATCCGCTTAAACATGTGTAACAGAGTATACAGCTCCTAAACTAAAAAGAAGATGATGAGATGAACTGGAAAGCAACTCTCCCATCTTATCTTATTTACTCTCCTTGTTCAGTGGCATAGACATTGGACTTCAATGAAAATGCAAGTGATGCAATAGAATGTCAGCTCAGGGCTCTTCACTTGAAGTAACAATTCACTTTAAAGTAGCCTCCTATTTAGCTGGAGGCCACTTAAAAACAAAAATAAAAACTGAATACAAGCACTGAGACACAATTAGGGAAGAGAAAGGACAGATTAGTCAGTCAGACAAAAGAAAATTTTATGAATGAAGGACATTAAAGTACATTGCAGAGAATCACAGAGTTTAACCAGCACATCTGAGGAATTAAGCTGCATCATTCCATGCAGGAAACACCACTAATTCAAAAAGCCAAATTAAAGAACCTTTCAGAGAACATAACAGCAAACTCCTGCATGATCTTATGCCACTGCCTGAGACTGCACACAGTAACATTTGTATACAACAAACTGGTTCAACTACTTCAGAGCTATATTCCATTATTCAGAAAAAAAATGGCATCTATTTGATAAAGAAGCTGAACAGTTTCAAATGACCAAGAACTTGAATTCTTTGATTCATGGACTTTCAGATGTCCCCAGACTCCTGGAGCCTGTGTCCATCAGACAACTATGGATCATATCCTGACTATGATAGAGCACTCCTCCCTAAACTCTTAACTTCCCATTTACCTATACAAATGACACATACTGGTTTTTCCAAATGAGGAAGTGTCAGTCTAGTTATTTAAGTATCTTTACGCTATATACTGTATGTATCCATATATAGGGGAAAAGAGATTAAGAGAGCCTTCATTTCACTCTTGTAAGCAATTCCCATTGACAGCATCTGTTAATAACAGTATAGCCACAAACAGAAAACTAAAATCTGGCTCTTATTTTTGCAGATAGTAAGAAGTATCATTTGCACACTTGGATTTTTATCTTATTTTTTGTGAAAAAATAACAAGTCCCTCAATGGGGCAAATAGCTTCCTTATATTTTATTTTCTATTATTTCATTATAACATGCACATGGCTACAGGCACAGACTTGCACTCCTAAGAATCAAACTATCCTTAAGAAAATTTGGAAAAGCCAGACCTTTAAATATAGATTCGAGAGCCACTATCATAGCTTTTTGATGGACTGAAAATATCTCAATTCAGTGGCATACTTCTAAGAGCAAAATGAAAGAACTGAAGTCTTTCCACATGAAAATAAAACAAAAAGTTTCTCTACTCACCAATCACTCCCCACACCCAATCCAGATAAACACCTTCCACCTCAGAACCCTGGATTATGTTGATACAGTACTTTGGTAGAAAGAAAAACATCTAAAGGAATGAGGGAGGGGAAATTTTATATTATTTCTACTGCTGTTTCATCAGAGAGTCAGCAATTTTGGAACCCTGACTTTGCCAGAGGAAAAAACTTCCTTTGGAAAAGCTGATTTTGCAGAGTGAAAGAGCAAGGGCCCTGAACTGGAGAGACAGAACAACAAATGTCACTGCTCCAAAGCAAGAAGATCATGGAGAGTTTTGAGTATCTGAAGCACCATTCAGCCCTTTCCACAGCTAAGAATAAAAGTACAGCTATGAAAAAGTGCCTTCGACTAAAACACTACCACAAAGTTCCCAGACACGCATTACTTAATTTTAAAATATCTTTCAGACTTAAATGCTGATAATAGAAAGTTGCCTCAAAAACCCTTTTTTGAGTTGTAAAACTTGAGTTTTCAAGTTCCTGAAGTTCAACAGGATGGGAAGCACAGAATATACAAAATTATCCCCTATCAAAGAGCAAGACTTTATACCAAACATTTTTAAATAGTACAAAGATGGTAAAACCAGCCTCCTAACCCAGGCTCTTGAAAAATCACCTAAAATCCACCAAAAAAATAGGTGGCTTCTAGTTCAATCAACATTTTCTTAGTCAAGCAGCTGACCACTTATCAGAATTACCTACCTCCCTTCCAAAGGACAAGCAACCATCAAATAGCAATATTTCAGTTAAAACCTTTTGGTCAGAACTCCAAAACATCAGCTCCTCTGATTCACGAATAAACTCCCTGCTCTTTTCAGAGGAAAGTGTCAACACCTGAAATTTCTTCTTAAGAAAAGAAGGAATTGTGGTAGGAAAGGTCAGAACTCTGAAACATTTAGGGGAAAAAGGTACATTCTTATTAAATAAGAAATTTGTTACAGGAACCTGGGCATAAGGAGAGGGGAGGTGGAGGATGGAACCCAAAGGTCACTTCTGTGCTTATCCATCATGACAACTTGGGAGTGAGGCTGAGTGCAGCTCAGACATGTTAAACATCTGAGCTGTTGCTTACACATGACTTTGCTCTTACTGCAGAAAATGCTCTAGCTCTTGTTCTCTTTCCTCCCTCTTGGACTAGCAACTGCTGGTTCATATTTAACACATAAACACTCCATTGACAACGTTGTCATTGCGCTCTGCCCAATGTGTCTTTGCAGCAAGTGAATGTTATAACTGAGCTCTCACACTACAGCTCAACAGGTATCACACAGAGAAGGACTGACAGACACAATAACAGCACTTTACTGTAGCTTTTTTCCATCCTATTGATTGTCAGAATTTCATACAAATGGATAAGAATATTGTTATTTTTCTAATGGCACATTTATGATTTTTCTGTGTGTAATTTCTTACTTCTTTGTGAATTCAAGCAAGCAAAGATCACGTCTGTCCGGAAATTAAGTCCTGCTAAATAAATAATAGTGAAGGCAAAATGAGATCTTTATCAATATTGTAATTTAAATTACCCACTCAGTATCTAGGTAAGGGAGAGGAATAAAGCTCTATTAAGTGCCTAAAAATGTTTTGCTGCATCAGTAAAACAGGAAGAAAATTATGAGATTATAACTGAGAATAAAATATCACACTACTGTAATGCTCTCCTACAGTTTTTTTAAATAAAGCCACTGAAAGAAAAAAGAAAATCAACCTCCAGCTACTTAGTTCCCATAATAATAATGTTATGATGAACTATGAAGGAATTCCTGTAGTGGACAGCAGTAATATATTCACCAGTAATTCCTTCTGCATCCTGGTATTAGGACACCCAAGCACTAGCAAATAGCTCAATTCAAGAAAGCTACTGCAATGTACAGGAGGCAGTATTTCTTAGAGAGCCTAAATTATCTAAATATAGATTCCCACAATACCTCAACTACTTCAACATCCTCTCACATGCTGAGAAAGGTTACCATGCCTGTGTTCATTGCGTCCATACAGTGGCAAACATACTTATATCCCTCATCAAAGAAAGGGATTAATCACTAGCTCTTAGCATCTTTGCTCAGAGCAAAGAATTAGCCAGATTTACCTCACTGCAACATTTGAATGTAAACCTCCACAGCAGAACTCTAGGAACTGATGCTCTGCCACTTAAACATCTACTTTTGCATTTCTCAGCAATACCTGTGCCATAAACCACAAAGAAGCTTACAGATCCAAACTGAGGAGTTATATATATATATATATATATATATATATGTATGCATATTCATCTAGCTAGATTAACAGGTTTCAAGTTTGAAATCAAATCAAATAAATGTCAGAGGTACAGATACGTGTGCACTTCCCTGGTCATTACATTGATCACTGATGCATAATGTTACAATGGGAATAATTCTAATTAAGAAAATTAACAACTTCAACATTAGGAGGAACAAACAAGCATACCATTAAGAGACTGAATCAATCATAAGATAACACTGTTAGTCAGGAATTTCTAGCTTCAAATCTTGCAGCCTACCCATCAGGTACCCAGCTTCACAAAGTGCAACACACTTCATGACTAACATCCACAGAACTACAGCCAAGATGCCAAGGAACTGTCTCCTCCACCTCCAATCAAACAGGTACTAATTGAGAACACGTGAGACATGGGCTCCTTCAGCTGGGTTGTAGTATATGAGTTGAGAAGGAAAGCTCTCCTCCAATGAGCCACTCAATCCTTAGGCAGACCAAAAGCTTCAGAGGTTACAATCAGCCTTGACTACAACACCAAAACAAGCCAATTCTACCACCTTTCTCATTCCTAGGAAACCACAATCGACTCAATTTGCAATGCACCACACCAGAGCTTCCTCCAGCCTCTTGCTCTTCCAGTGTTAGCCAACCACAGCCTCTATGGAGCTACAACAAACCCACTTTTAAACAAATCAAGGGTCTCAACTAAAAAGAAGACTTCTGTTCTAAGAGAGCAAGACTATCATTATTTACTGAATATAAAAAAAAGAAAAAAAAAAAACAAAATCCACCCAACTAATACTAAACTTAATCTGAGTAAAGTTGGATTTATGGATTTATAAGCAGCAATGCAATGCCTTCCTTTAATATTCCAACTTTTGACTCATCAGCTCACATTAAAAGAGATGATCCACACAGGGTGATGAAAGGTAATGTCTGGACACAGCAGCAGAATGCTGTAATAAATATTACACCACCACAGCCTCTGGACAGTCATGCCTGTAGTCATGGAGAACACACACTCTAGATCGCAGCCCCCCAAGTACAGGAGAAACAGAAGGATCCAGTACTCAGACATTCTACATCATTACACTGAAAATTAAGAGACATCTCTGTTGTGTGCTTTCTTGAAAGCTGTGCATTTAGGGTCTCAGCCTCTCACTCAGGCAGCTGGTCCACTGCAGTACTTACCAAGTACACTCAGTCCAAGTCTTGGAAGGAAAGGAAGACCTGTTATTCTAAGGCTTCTCACTTTATTACGTTAGCATTCACAACCATGAAAGCTATGTACCTATGTAATTATATTTCATATAAAAATACATTTAAAAAAAATATTCTACTGGAGTCAAACTAGAGCTTGGGAAAAATCAAAGCAACATTACTGTTCACCATATGAAGCACTGCAATCCATGACTCCAGATTTTAACAGAGCCAGATTTGCTGCATTTGAGAGACCTAAACTAAGCTCAAGGGAAATTCTCCGTTTTTCTTAAAAACATGGCTGTACTCAGCTTGGATAAGTTATGAAGTACCTGTTAACTACAGGTCTGCTATACTCCATAATTACCTTCTACCTAAAGTGAACAGAGGGGAAACAAAACAGAAAGAAGTTCCTCTCTCAAGTTGTGGACTTCACCAGGAAATGTACCCCAATGGCTCAGGAATGAGGCTGAAATTGTGGGCCAGATATGCATGATGAAACATCTTTTTCTAATGATCACACCAGCTGGATGATACCCTTTAATCCTTGTGTGAATTGCATGCCAGCTGGGAAGAACCAGAACAAGAGACTTTGACAAGCATCTTTGAAGTCACCTATAATGGCATCTGTAGAGGAGTTTGCTGAAGGAAGCCTTCCAATCCAACAGAAAGGAAGCAGTAAATATGTCTGACAGAAGGTCAGCAGTCTAACACAGGACTGCTCGTTTCCTTCCTAATTCAAATGGGAAACAGGAACAGAAACATCTTCTGCAACAGTTGGAAAGAACAGTTTTACTCAGCCAAATCAACACAGCCTACTGGAGGCTGGACATGGTGCAAAGCGCCCTGAAAATGTAGGATCAAGTAAATCAGATTTAAGTAGAATAAGCTCCCCACAGTATCTGGTGACCATTGGAATGCACAACCCTTTGTGACAGGAGCATCATAAAGCTCCCAAAATTGAAGTGCAACAAAATCAACACCACCACCTTTCAAAACTAAACCCATGATACGGTTTACAAGGACAGACCTCACTCCTCAGCTTCTTCAAATACAAACTGCCAAAGTGAAAAACATTACAACAGCTCTGGAACTCTCTCTTCACAGGAATTCATATTCACAGGCCAAAAGGAACTGTATGTGCCTTACACGGAACACATCACCACAAGAATTCCTTCCCTCCAGACCAACAGGACCATCATTCGAGGCTCATTAATGTCTTTAAAGGACAGACTGCTTAAATGTCAATGCTAAACAGGCACAAAAAGATTACAAAGAGAGAATCCCTTAAGGCAGTTATTTTTGTTCTATTCACCAAGAATTTGCTACACTCCTGACATGCTAAAAGCTAATCAATAATTAGCAGAGCTAAGGAACCTCAAGAAACCAGATGCAGAATGCTAACTAATTTGTGCATGCTTCCCTCAACTCAGGGTATTTCCAAAATACTGCATTGAAATGCTCAAAAGAGGAAGAAGGGTGTATCACAGTATCATCAAACAAAGGAAAACTCTCTGTATTTTAAGCCTGAAGCCATTGAAACAAGAAGACCTCCAAGTGTTAAAAACATCTTGTCTGGCAATACTAACATGAGCAGAGTTCTTTTACAGCAATATCAGGTCTCTTACAAGGAGGGCATCAGAGCTCCGAACAGACTTTATCAAGCTACTCTCAATACACTTCTCAATGCAAACTCCTTTTTGCACATGCCTGGCAAAGTGTTTTGCACTTCCCTGCAAACTGGAAGTTGATCTGGAATGGTCTTGAGAAGTGTGCAGCTTCTTTGCCAGTGACGAGCAACCTGTTAATGCTTTCCATCTGAAGACTGCCAGCTTTTTACACTCTTGGGATGGGAGCATCAACCATTGCACACCAGGGTTATCAGACAGCCATGGAGCAAACAGCAGCAGAGTGTGATCAGTGCCCTCAGCAGCACAGCACAGATGTCAGACAGCTGCTTGCAGGTGTTTGGCTTCCTCCCCTGCACTCCTCAGAAGTGGGGCTGTCCACAAGTGGACAAAACCTGGGCACAGGCACCTCAGTTTCCTCTCACAGCAGACATTGACACAAGTTCAGTAAGGCTACTACGCTCCTACAATCCATTTTCACTGCAGATAGATATCCAGCTCTCCTTACACAACGTGACACATGAAACAGTTTTGTTAAAATAAACATTACAGAAAAACTCCTCTCTGAAGCTTATACAAAGTAAGTTTGGGTATACTACCTGAAGAGATTTTATTTTGAAAATCTTTTTTTTTATATATACTTACCTTTTTATTCACTACACTGTTTTGCAGCTTTAATACTGCTTCTATGAGGAATTTACCACCTACACATCTTGACTGTTTATCCTCCACCCTTTGCATTTTTGGAGAACAAAAGCAGAAAAGAAATGTGTTTTTTTTCCATTTGGCAACTTTTCTGAATGCCAAGTATACTTGCAGTTCTCTCCCACCTCCTTCCACACCCTTTTTTGGCCCTTTCTCACTATTCCAGTATCTCCAAGAAGTTCCTATTGCAAGGTCAGTAACAAGGCAGTAGGCTCATATTCTAGGTCAGATTAAGCATTGTAAAACACACCTTTATTACCTAACCAGTCCCTGAATTAAGTTTTTTAAATTCAGATACTACAATAAGAAATAGGTTGGTAGAAAAACATTACATTACATATTTAAACTTTAATTCATAAGTGAAAACTTTCAGTTAAATTATCACTCCACAGACAAAACTAAGTGCATGACCCCACTTCATGGGGTAAAGTATATACTAAAGGAAGTAAGTTCCAATAAAAAAATTCCAAGACTTCACCATAATTTCTGGTTTTACTCTCAGGGCTATCACAGCTGTCACTAAAATGAAAAAACAGTTTTTCAGGAACAGTAAAAGCAAGGATAGGAAAAGTAATCTTGCAACAATAACATTTCTCATGGTCCTTGGAAAATCACAGGGAACAGCTAGCCTAATACACACTAACTCCACTAGCTCCTTTAACAGGATTTCTATGAAGCAGAAGTCGTATTACCTTCTGGAAAGAACCAAAGCAATCCTATCTGGGAAGGTTACAGGTATGAGATTACCCGGCCCCAGCTTCCCGTGTTTGCAAGCTGGGGACACAGAGGAACAGTGCAGGCACCAGCTGCCTGCTGGCACCAGCTGCGGCTCGCAAGGTCCCCACAGCTGGTCTGGAGCACTGTCTTCTGGGACAGCAATGGACACAAATTTGAGTCATTTTTCTGCCCCCACCAGCTGAATTTACTGCCACCCTACCATCACAGCTTAGAGAATTAGGCCTTGAAATATCTGATCAATACTAACGCATGACCTAGTCTGCACAATCACATCTGCTGAGCCCGAAATCCTGCATTTAATATGAAGATAATCATGAAGCAATCTGCTGTGATCTCTGGTTTTTAGTTACAGTTACTTTGACCAATAGCTTGAAAAATATCTCTAAATATTATATGTGTAAGTTTCTAGTTTTGTACGTTCCTAGTATGCCCTGAACCACACCGTGAAAACAATGAGTTTGTTTTACAATCACCTCTCCAACACAAAAGCCTTGTTGACAAATATATCATCAGTCCAGAAAACCCAGAACTACTGAGTGAACCTTCTAAAAGCCTCCTTGGAACAAAATATAAACAAAAAGAACAGAAAGGATGTGCAGCCCTCTCAGGGCATCCTAACATCTTTCTGAAAGCTTGAACACAGACAGGGGCTGCACACCAAACACCCCAAGGCAGATGCACGACAGCATCAGACACCAAACTTTCTGAACAAGAAAAAGGAAAAGGGATGGAGATTTGAAGAAGACTTTGTGCTTTGAGAATAACTTCACAGGCAGATTAGGAACTTGATGTATTCTAGAAATGTTTGGTTAAATAGTCTGACCTACACTCACACCAGATTCTCAAATTCCTGCAACCAACAGGCACAACGCTAATGAAATCTGTACTTGAAAATCACTCTGTTTTAGGATTGTTACAGCAGGAGAAGCTTCAAAAAAGAAAACAAAAAAGCAGTAAGAGATCAAGCCACACTTGGACAACAGTGTTTTTGGACAAAGCTGTTCCTACACATACCAGACTCTGGACTGATTGAAGAATGACACAAGTTCTTCTCCTGTGTAACAAGAAGTGTCCTGTGTACAGGACAAGAGAAAATGGCCTCAAACTGCACCAGAGGACGTTTAGCTCGGATATTAGGAAAACTTTTTCATGGAAAGGGCTGTCAAGCGTTGGAACAGACTGCTCAGGGTGGTGTAAGAGTCACCATACCTGGAAGTGTTCAAAAAAACCATGTGGATAAGGCACTCAAGGACATGGATTAATGGTGAACATGTGGTGGTGCTGGGTTGACGGTTGGACTCGGTCTTGGAGGTCTTTTCAAATCTTAATGATTCTGTGATTCTGTAAAATTACTCAAGAGCATTTCCTTTAGGTTGAGGACCGCTCTCCCAGAGGGAAGACACTGATGTCTGCCATCACTCATCAGGGAAAGTTCCTCCCCCAGGTCTGAGAGCAGAATTCCTGCAAGCACCCTCTGACCCATCTCGCTCTGCAGAATCACCAACACATACAGATCAGAATTGTCTTCTTTCCTCTCATACAAGACTTATACATATAAGAGTGCCTTAGAATATAATTTCCTTTAAAATCCGTACTGTACAGATATCTTGGAGAAAAGATATCTAAAAATTATATACACAAGGTGTGCAGCAGGCACCCACACAAACAGGCGCATATACGAGTCATAGAAAGCAAGAGACACGAGCACACAAATTACAAAGCCAAAATGTTTTGTTACCACTTTTGTGTGGCCCTACTTCCTTCAGATGAACCCCAACCTGCAGAGGCAAGTTAGATTAGGCAACAGCCTCTGACTTTTTTGTGTAACTACACACAATAGATACTGCATAACCATTATGCTTAAGTAGGACATTCAGATTCAACAATTCCACCAAGACTTACACACAAGAAACAGTGGAAGCCACCAGCTGTACTCATCAGTCCCACTCACTCTTGAGGTGGTCCTGTGCAGAGACAGGAATTGGGTTCAATGATCCTTGTGGATCCCTTTCAACTCAGGATGTTTTTGGATTCTAATACAATTCCTCAAGCTCTCCAAGGTTAATTTGTAGCTCTTTCTCAGATAGACCCAACTGCACTCACATTTCTTCATGTAAACTGGACAAACACTGGGAATAGGTGCACCCCATGTTTGCAAAGGCTGAGCCAGTGCTTTAAGATATCCACTGACTTGCATCCCATAACAGAACCACATTCCTGCTCACCGCTTCATTTCAATGAATCAGAATTGGAAATTACATGCAGGAGACAAACAAGGATGGTGGAACAGCTTTTTACCTTGTCATGTATGACTCACTACACACAAACTCTCAACTTTCTGCAAACAATGCCAATATACATGAGCCATTGTCCACAGGGTTATTAGTGCACTGTAATTTCATCTTCTCTTTAATACATCCATGTTCTGGTGAGCAGACTTTATACTGGATGGAGGAATTTTCATTAGTCATGGCCCAAGAGCAGAGTGAAACATGTAGGAATAAAGGGCCAGTGTAGGTATCTTAGAATAACCCTTCCAATTCTGCGCAGAGAACCAAACAGCATCACTTGTCACAGACACAAAACATCTGTACACTTCTCTCTTACAAAGTGAGGCACTGGAACGTGGATGCCCCATCTCTAGAAGTGTTAAAGGTCAGGTGGGACAGGGCTTGGAGCAGCCTGGTCTAATGGAAGGTGTCCCAACCCATGGCAGGGGGCTGGAAAAGGATGGTCTTTAAGACCCCTTCCAATCCAAACCCTTCTGTGATTCTGTGACAAAGAGGTGAGAGACTCCACTACACAAGGTATCAGTATCAGCACAAGGAGAGGCTAAAGCCTGCCAACATTCTTCCCAGAGGGTGCCAAAATGTTTGGCTTAGAGACACAGCTCTGAGTGACCCCTACAGACAAAAACCCCAGGGTCTGCCCTTACCAGGGAAAGCAGCAGCAACACAGTCCCAAGGACCCTCCACAGACCCATATTTAAAGAAGGTATTTCAGAAACCAACATGACCCCAACCAGATTTCACAACACTGCTCCAAGCCAGTTACAGGGACACTTACAGGAGCAGTGCCCATGACTTTACACTGCAATGATGGAAGCACCAAATACTCACTGAACCAGTGAAGAAGCCCTGACCACCCCTCAGCTGCCAGGGAGATCAGATACCACAAAGTCACAGCTATTAGCTGGAACAACTGTATGTGTGTTCCACCTACACCAGGTGATAAACAATGAATGTTCAGTCTAATTTACTTCTCAGAGTTTTTATTAAAAGTTTACTTTCTCTGGCATTTTGCTTTTTGTGGGTTTGGTTTTGACTTCCATTTTTTTTTTTTAACAGCTGTGGTTCACAATGATCTTCCAAAAATAATTAACAAATTATATACACCTACTCCAAGGCTACTTAAACATCACAATGTTTCCCTGTCTCCATCACAGTTTGTTTTAATCCTTTCACTCCTGCCCAGATTTTCCTTTCCAAAACACTGCTCAACATCCTTACCCACGAAACAGGTTAATATGGACACAGTCTCTAAAAATCAAAAAAACTCACCCATCCCAAAACAGTCAAGCTGATTTTCTCTACTTGTTTAATACTGCATTTTTTTTGAACAAGGAAACATTGTTAAGACAGACTTTATGAAAAATCTGTTTGTCAATGGTCACTTCAGTAAAACCAGTAAATGCAGTCAAAGCTAAAACAGTGCCCTGAAACCTGATTTATTTCATTGGAACCACAAATCTCTATTTGACTGAAGTCAACAGGCTTTACTGTTAAGAAGGATAGAAAAAAAAATATTTCTGAGAACTACAGGCAAAGTTTCCTTGCAGGTATTCCAGCCAGATAATACCTGTAAAACAGCCAAACCAGATCCCTCCTCTGTGAACAAGGTACTTTGTCCAAGGCTTAGCACACTCTTACTTGCGTCTCTGAGACATAAATAATCCAAAGACTAATATGAGCAACACCTTCAGGCTTGCTGATGAAAGCACAACAACAACAAACTCAAAAAAATGTTCAGACACAGGCAAAAAACATTCCTAAAACAGATACTGAAGTACATATAGCTGAATATTTACATATGTTAACATTTGTTAAAACTGGTAGAAGTTCCAATATTGTATTTTGGTGTGTTTGAAACAACAGATGAATTTTATTTTTTATGTTCAACTAATTTAGGGCTGATTTCAACTTCAGAATGTGTGTTGTACTTAAGGTTCCAAGTAGTAATAATCTGAATTATTTGGATACTGGTAAATGCCAGGTTGTTGAGTACCTCTGGCCAAGAATTCGACTGTATGCCACAAGCACGGAACTGTGTCCACATGGCCATGAAAACATAAAATAACCAACACCCCGATTTTTAAATAAGACTTTGTGAATTCCAAATCAATCCTGTGATCAGTCACAGATTAAAGATGCTAACTGAGGTTAATTTCAATTATTCAGAGAAGAGATTTGACCCTGCCCAGTCTCGAGGAAGGGGACACCACATTTTACCTGCACTGGTTTCCCAGGGATGTTTAGGAAGGCTGAACAACTACTGCCAACACACACTGACTGGTATTTATCAGAACTTTTGGAATAAAAGATATATTTTATTTGTACTCTTGATCACCTCAGAAAACAAGGTACATACACAAAGTTTATGAAAATGAATTATCAAGCAGCATTTGTTGAAGTAATGCAAGAGTTTGCACGCTTGGCTTTTTTTATTACAGGAAGACCACAGGTCTAAATGAGATGAAGACTCATGATACTACACTGTGTTAAGAAACAAAATAAGAGACAACTACCCACCTAAAGCACGAGACAAAAATAGAGGAAAATCTAAGCACTAAAAACTTCCTAAGTCATCAAGCTGGCAGCTGAAGAGACGCCGTTTTCCCAAAGCTTTGAGGCTTGTTGGACAATCCTCCAGGATTTTCAATGCTCTATTTACCATGAACTTAAATACATTAATTTAATGAGCAGCTGGGAAAAAAATGTGGTTTTGTTTTACCTTCAACTGAAAGCTATGTGGCAGCGAAGCACAGGAAGAGGAGAGAAGGTTCAGGACTGTTTCATTAAAAGTAGTAACAATTTCAACTTCATTAACACAGAAACTATAGTCTGCTTGTGAATAAGACTGAATCTTAAGAACTGTCAGCCAGCACTGTGATACTCAATGTGCCACTCCTCATGGACCTCTGTTCTGAACTTTGGTTTTAGTAGGTGGCTATAAAAAAGCTTTACAACACATTTCATTTAAAGAGACTAATCTAATATTTAAGAAAACGTCACAAGTCTAGGTCTTTCCTAGTCCCAGCAAGATGCTGATGGAATATGGTGTCAATGACAGGCATGCACTCCCAGTCTTTCTCTGAAGTTGCAGTTACTCAACATTTTTGTCCATTAATCATTTTTTGTGCACTTGATTTCTTAATCATATTGAACATAAATAAAATTCTAATTGTTGCCTTTACAGAACTACTTATAAATTATTCATATTACAAGGTTTTATGTTTTTCTAACTGTAAAAGATAATTGTTGCCCTAGGAGTGCAGAAAGGCAATCTGCACAGGGTACACAGGGACCCAGGAAGGAATTCATTAGCAGTAAATTGCAGGCACGTCAGTACGTGCTCCTATCACTTTGGTTATCATCAGTGATAAGTAATTTTTGCACTTTAAAGGTCTTTTCCAGCTTCCCAGCACAGTCACTTGCCAAGATCAGCTCAAGTCTCTGCATGGTGGGATGAAAGTCATGTAGCACTGGTCAGGGCATCCTTGATCAAAGTTTCAGGAGGTTATCTGGCAAAGACACCAAAGCACAAAGACACAGAACGATCTCAAGGATTTTACAACAGTTGGCTGCTGCTCATTTTCAGTTTGAGCTCCAGAGCTGGTAACTGCATGACAAAGTCTAACAAAGTGTCACCTATAAAAAAACAGATCACAAAAAATTGGGAATGAAAGCGTAAGACAGAGGTTAGGTAGTAGAAAATTATGGCAGAAGTCAGGCGTGCATCACTCCTCTGTCCCTGTTTTAGAGGCCCACATACAAACAGTAAGGTGCTTTTATTAAATAGAAATTAGCATCTGCAACTTCATTTAACACAAATTTCTTTTGGCTTTACAGTAACTGCAAGCATCTCCACTTTTGTGGTGACTTTACAATTCTAATTACTTTCAATGGCTATCCAAAGCCAACACCTTGACACAGTTACATTCCTAAAAGCTCACCTCAGATTCTAGAAACAATAGATTTCTACAATGGTTAATCCCATTTCACCTCCTGAGTTTACAGAAAATTATTAAAAGGATGAAAAAAGCCACTTCAAAATACCAGTTATTTCTGGAAACAAGAAGCAGATGTTCTCCTCTGTTTGGCTCAGCTGTGCTACAGTACAAGAGTGCCTTTGTTATGCTGTCAACAATAATTTATTTTATTTATTACAGCTATTTCATAAAGCCTACCAATGTACTATTTGTGTATGATTTGCATTCACACAGATCTATTTCTCTACATCTAAGCCATCAAGAAGCATCACATACATGCTCCAAATAGCAGACCCTGTCATGACACAACTCTGCAAATTAGGTTTTTTCCTCTTTCCACTAATAAAAAGGGAACAGGAAGAGAATAAAGAATTAGTATTGCCAAATGAAGTCGAATTAACATTAATCAAGAATTACTGCAAAAAGACGAAGTTAGGAAAATACAAGAGCTGAGAGTATAAAAATAAACTCCAATTCTTTGAAGTCAAATAAAAGCAAAGCTTTCTGAGCCATGAAAGTAAACACTGTCTAGAACAAAGTCATGAAGAACTAAAAAGATACTATATTGGGAAGAGGTTCCATTAAAAATGGAAGAGAGTCTGCTCACAGGAGGAGAGGAGAAGGAAAGACAAAGACAAAGGAGCACAATCATTTGCTGCTTGGCCCTATCAACCACTGAGTCCTTATCTGTGGCAGCATGAACAACTCCTCTAAAGACCAACATCAGAGCCTTTGCATGGATCTGATAAGGAATTCTGGGCCTCAAAAAAAATTAAATATTTAATGAGAGCACACACATGGTGGCATAAGCAGTCATCCTTCCCTTCTACTGCTTTGAACTAAAGATTCTCTCCTATTAAAATATGCCCAAATTACTAATTCAATATCTCCACCTGTGACAAATACTGCACAGTAAATCCCATCTTCCCAAGCAAAAACTGGAGGAACTGCATGTATAAACACTCACAGATTTACCATCACATAGGCATCTGCATAACTTGGGAGAAAAATGTATGTATCAAAATATTAAACAAGTGTAAGGAATCCTATTGTTTAAGTAGAGGTATGATTTTTTTTTTTTAAGTATCCAACTACTGCCAGAGTTTCCTCCCTCTGACAAGACACAAGGGATGATCTGTTAGGATAATCTATCATCAAAACTAATATCTGAGAGATTACTCACAAATTCTGCACTTTCAGGCCATACCTGAGAGACAGGTACACAGATTTATTTCCAGTGTCAGCACAGGGGCACAGGCCACCAGGGAACCAGCAAGGCAGAGGTGTGACTAAATGGGACTCACTGAAATCCCAGAGCAGCATCTGCTACATACACGGCATCAGTCCACTAGGAAACATTCTGGAACTCTGTCCACATGAGAAGTCACTTGCATCTCATATGAACAATATGCACCTCCAGTGATGCACCAAAAGAGGAAAGGGAGCAAAATATTTGCCAGCCTTCAGTAGTTCCAAAATAGATTTTAAACAGAGTAACACAACAGTAATTACATAAAAATGTATGCATAATTAAATTTTTGCTACAATCCCTACAAATTCATCAAAATAATTCCCCCTGGCAAAATAAATTTAAGATTATAACACATGAAGTACCTCAGCAACAACAACTAAAAAAAAAAAAATCAAGCATGTACACGCCTAATATGCATAACTTATACACTTTAACAATTAGCAAACATTGGAATGTTACCACAACACTGAAAACTTGCCCTAACACAGACTTTTCCAAACAAAAATATTTGTTGTATCAGGAACTAAAACATTTACTTGAGCAAGATAGTGAGGTAAATTTCAAAATAAGTCAATCAAAAATTTTTTACTATTTCCCTGCTTAGTTGTGTAGGGAGATTTTGTTTTAATTTTCTTAGAAATTAAACCACTTTGTCAAGGAAAAAAAACCTACAATCAAAATCATATGGATAATTGTACTACTTGTAAGCAAAATCTGGCATGTGGAGTGTTTATCTGTATTTTTCCAGAGGCTGCACAGATGACAGGAATGAAGCACCAGACCATACTACTGATCAGCACAGCCCCAACCCTGTAATTTGTAATAAATACCCAGGTAAATTGCCCGTATAAACTGCAGGATCAGAAACAGAGATGGGGGCAGAAAAGGACTGCAAGCAGTTGGAACTCTTGTGGACGAGCAGCTTTGGCTCATCACAAGATACCAATGGTGGCTCGGGGAATTTGAGGGGGTTCCTGTACAGAAACGCAGTCAAAGGGCACGAGCAGCCCCGAGCAGCTGATTTCGTGTGGGAGGAACTGATGATACCTTCCCACCAGAGTAGGAGGGGAGAAATGAAGCCACACACACGTTAGCCTGTGTACAACTGGATACTTCAAGACAGGAGTCACCAGATTGTTCATCCTGTGCAGGGACACCCGAAATTTGGGTCTGATCCTAATGGCTGCGCTAAACAGGTTTCACCTTCCCCTGCCCTGAGTCTTGCAGCCTACAGAGGAAAGAGGACAAGTCAGGATGTTGAGAATAAATAAATGAAATAAATAAATGAATAAACAGCATTGCAATTGTTTTCTCCAGTTCATTCACCACCCTATCCATCTGTCCTCACATGCCAGAGCAGATGTCAGGAAAATCTGTCAGCGTGACTGTGACAGGGGATTCCATGCTTTGTACCTGAGCAGGTAACACAGATCCAGACTGGGGACCCCCAGGTACACCCTGCTGTCAAATCAGGGAAAAGCTTCTCTGTCTAAATGTGTGTAAACAAAAGTATCCTAACAAAACAAAAGTGACTTGACTGCAAGTCTCTACTCAGCAACAGGGAGCAAGAACCGAGGACCCAATCCTGCCAAGTTTTAAGTTCATGTTTAACTTTAATCACAAGTAGTCTCACTGTGCAGTGTCTCTAAAATTAGCCTGCCAAAACAGGACCAAATTAACAAGGGAATTTAGATTTTTTTAAATCATTTTAGCAGTACTATTACTTAGACAGCAAAGATTAGATTTTTTTTCCCACAATTAAGATACCTTGGCAAATTCAAACCTGCACACAACACTCATGTCACTCTCAATGGAAACCTACACAAATGCTCACAAACCCACAAGCAGTCAGTCATTGTGCTATCTGTCAGTTTAACACTACAAGGGTAAGCAAAATAATTATTTTAAGGTCGTTTTAGCCAAAATAAGGTGACAACCATAAGTAATTCAATGACGGCTGCTGGGGGGAAAATTGGGGATGCCCAAGAAAAAAGAACAAAAAGCCCTACACAACCACAGAGGTTGGTACAGCAAGCAGGAGCAGTGGTGAGCAGAGGTTCAGGGCCAAGCCAGATTACCTGTTCCCCAGTGTCCAAGCCATGACGAGCCAGCACGGAATGCCAACTCCTGAATGACACTTCTGTGATGAACCCAGTTGCCCAACACTGCAAGCCACACTAGCTAAGGAATTTTACTCACTGAAGACTCCAGCTGAAGAGAAAGAAAGCTCTGAAGCAAGAGGGGAGTACTAAAAGTAAGGAAAAACGAATGGACACTGAGACTGCCTCATTTAGAGACACAAGGAGGAATGTGCCAGATATCCCAAAGCAAGTAACCATTGGGACTGAACATCTGTATTTCAATCACTCAGCCGACTTGAAAGGGAAGTAGGGACTCTGTCCTGCTAGGATGAACTCCGGAGCAGCCTCTGAGCAGCTCTCAAAGTAGCCCTTCCATAATTAACTTATAAGGAAGACCAGGCAGGACATTCTGCTCTCCATAAAGTACCAAGGGAGAACAGATGTTTCCCAGTCTCCACGGGAAAAACTCAAGAGTGTATCACTTCATAGCACTAATTCTTGAGCACATAAAAAAAAAAAAATCACAGCAAGGGAAACAAATGAAGGAAGGCAAAGGATAAGTAAGCAAACAAACTCCAATCAGACCTTCAACAAATGCAAATGATATCAAACCTACTTCATTATTAAGTTAATGCTCCATGACATTACCATTCCCAAAAATACATGGCTGATTACAGAGTAGCTTGTGGGGAAGGGACAGAGAAGGCAGTTAATTGGAAAATGTGTTTTATTGTAGCTTACTAGCCTCACACATTTCTACACTCCCACTCACAGCAGAAACATCTTTATGAAGTCTGGGCAGCATAATTAGTTTGGTTTTGTTTAAATCTGCATCACTGTACAGGTAAGCAAAGCCTTTCAGCTCCCTAACTTTTCCCATAAGTTTTGCATCACTGAAATATGCATCATTTTACTTTTCGGGGATCTACTTCTTGTTGTTCTTCTTCCTACAGCTGGCCCGAAGCACTTCGTGAAGCGCCTTGTGCCTGTACCCAGCGTGTTTCTGGGCGTTTAAACCACTGCTGGTCCCGAGAGGGCCAACTTTGGAGAGAAATAAATAAATAACCGAGCTCCAGACAGAAGTTTGTGCGCCAGCCCGGTCTGTGTGCGCACCGCGGATCCCGCGCTGTCGGAACACGGATTTGCGCAAAGGAAAAGTGAGAAAGTAAATAAAAGGACCCGCTGGGAAGGAGCCGGAGCCGCCTTACCTCCGGAGTACGCTCCGCGGGCTTCTTCCGCAGCGCCTGTTTGATCCTGGGCTCCACCGGGGCGCTCATCCTCCGGCCCGGCGCCCCCCGCCCCGCGGCGCCTCGGGAGCGGCTGGCGGGGCGCTGCCGCGGGGCGCGCCGCGCTCACACCGGCGCGGCCCGCCGGGGCTCCTGCCCGGGCTCCGCCGCGCTCCGGGCCCGCGGGGGACGCGCCCCGAAGCGTTCCCCGCGCCGGGGCCCGGGCGGGGAGCGGACCGGGGGAGGCCGGGGCGGGAGCGGGGCCGGGCGCGGTGCCCGCCGCCGGGCTGGCTGCTCACCAGGCGGGCGGCGCTCGGGGCGCCTCGGGCTCAGCGGCGGCGGCGGCGCTCGGGGCGGGCGGCGGCGGCTCCCGGCGCGTTCCCGGGGCGGCCGGCGCCGCTCCCCATCGCGGCGCGAGCGCTCCGTGCGCGAAGTTACCGGCCCGAGCGGGACTCCCCGCGCGCTCGGCCCCCGCGGCTCCGCCCTCCGCGCCCGCACAAAGCGATGCGGACGGGCGAGTCGTTCCGCGGCGCGGCGCCAGAGGGTCCGCAGAGAAACCCCACGGCCGGCTACGAGCCCGCGTCTCCCCTGAACACGCCGGGAGTCGCCGCCCCAGCCCGGACCCCCCGCCCCGGTCAGCCACCGCGCATCCCCCGGTACAGAAAAGCGCGAGAGCGGGCGCTTTAACCCAGAGAATCAGCAAGAAGAGCGAGGGGCGGGGCGGGGCGGAGGGGGAGTGGGCGGGGCTGTGGCGAGCTCCGCCTCCAGGCGCCGCGGCGAGAGCGGGGGGCGGGGCCGGCGGGCGGCGCGGGGCGAAGGCTCGCGAGGGTTGGGAGGGGCCGGGCGCGTGCGCGATGCGGGGCCGGCCGTGGCCGTGCCGGGCCCTCAGGAGGCCGCGAGCCTCCCGGGAAAGTTGCGTTTGTGCTGCCTGCGCACCCGACAGGAGGCGTGTTCCTCGGTAATTACATCCCAGAGAAAGCCTTTTCTGCATCGCTTGGGATCACAGTGTCCGTGAGCCGGCGTAACAGCAGGCCTGGTGTCATGGCACCGCTCCCCCCGAGTTTGCGTGCGTTCCCCCTTTCCCTCCCACTGCAGTTCAGAGAATGTTGATTCTCCCCCGTGATTCCCGAGCTTCTCCAAGCCTTTGCCTTAGGTGGCCTCCGGAGGAGTGGCCCCATGCTCGCGGTGCCCACTGAGGCCTCTCGGGTATGGTCCCGCTGCCCCGGCCCGAGTCGCCGGAGAGAGCTCGGCATTAAACACAAATAAGGAATTAGTAAGGAAATTAGGAAGGAAAGCGCTACCACAGCTCGGGGGTCCTGTGGGGTTTTACAAACTTCTTCCAAGCCCCGCACTGCTGGTCCTGACGGCCGCTCGGGGACAACAGGAAGCAGCCACATACCAAACACACATCGCTAGATTTTCCTTCCTGCTACAAGTCCGATTCTGTAATTTATGAGATCAAAGCTTTGCAACTTGTGTTTGTCCTTTTGCTTTTTCCTCTTTCCTTCCTAATAACCAAGAGTGTTTTTGTTCCTGCCCTTTCTCCAGCTACCCTTTCCCGTTCTCTTTACCACTTGCCCTTTATGGCACAATTACCTTTGTTATGCTCAAGGACTTGATTGTCCCTTCCACGTTGTTTTATAATATTTCTACTGTTTTCTTCAAAAAAAATTTTTTTTTGAGGAAATACGACGTTTCCTCCAGTATAGACTGTTCTGATGCTGTGCCTGGTATCACTGCAGGCACAACAACCATGGGATGGACAGCCAGGATCTAAAATAATGCTACTCTTAACATCACAGTCATTACACTGCATGCATAACAGAATATGGGATGCTCTGACAGGAAAGACACAGGTTTCAGTCCCATAATACCTATCAAAACTCATTTTCATTCTTTTTTCCTTCTCTTTGAACTTCTGTTGTAAATGTAAGATTTCCAAATATCAGGTCTATTATTTTTCCAAAGGTCAGAAGTTTGTACAAGTTATTTGGCAGAACATGTTATCCTCTTTCAACTTTAGTACATAAAATATTGTTTCCAGTGGTGTGGGAATCTGCAGAGATTCCCTGCCAGGAACCAAATGGAAAAGTTAGAGAGAAAAAGTCCTCCTGAGTAACTATGGAGAAGAAAAGAACTGAAGCATGAATCCTTCTCTGTTAGGAGATTCTTTTTTTCTCTTATTTTTTCCTTTTTTTTTTTTTTTTTTTATCAGAGATGTAATAGCAAATCAAGAGCTTTACCAGCTCAGTTTATTTTTAAAGATTGTGTAAAAATTAGTCAATACTCTACAGGTGCAGGTGGCTGGAGAAAAAATTAACTAACAACTAGCAAGAAAACCCCAGATTTTGATGAGATCTACGCAGTCACAGTTCTCATGGATCTGAAATAAGCCCTATTCTTGGTTTTTAGAAGGGAACTCCTTTTACCACCTATTCCAGCTGTTCAGCATTCCTACAACGAACATAACACAGAAGTGAACACTCACCCTGGGAATAAAGTTAGTAGCCTAAAAATTCCTTTGGCACACAAATTCCCATCCTGAACACCAGCCTACAGCCAGGCACGGAGCAGTGAGGGAGACACAAGCATTCCATGGGAACCAAAGCTGCCATTCCAATTTAATTGCTTGGCTCACCTGACCCATGAAACAAGACTTCCCTCACTCCAAAAGTACCTGAATTTGGGTAGGTAATGGCTCTAATAGCTGCAATTATTTCAGGGGCTATTTCAGCCATAGGGTTTATTTTCCCAGATATCTGGAGAACAATGGAAATGAGTGTCATGATCCTCACTGCTTATTGGTGTTACAGCCAATGTCTCCGCGTGGTAAAGCTTACATGGTTAAACACAATTAAAAGGCTTTCACAAGTGAGTAATTTCAGGGCTGGGATTAAGGGAAGTGGCCAAGCAGGATGCCTGTTGTCCATGTAGAGGGGAAAATTTGCTTCCCCTTTATCTGGATTGTATCCCTGCACAAGTAAAGCATCATCACTTACTGCAAAGTTTTTAAATTGAAAACTAACAGTATCTGTATCATGTAAGGATCAGAGGTGCTTTGCTATTAATATGGATGAGTTGCAGTCCCAGGAGATTAGATATTTCTGCTTCAAGCATCTGTGAATTTGGGAAGACCAGCTGAGTTAAGGAGTACATCTCCTCCCAGTATGTTCCCTCAATTGTTCTGCTTTGCTGACACTCCCAAAGATGCCTTTTAATGGAATGCCTTTTACCACCATGTGCACATCCCAGATTCCTCAGGGTAAAACTCAACTTCCTCACCTCTCCCATGGGGAAAGATTCATAATCATCATGCACTGAAATATTTTAAACGTTTATTTTTATGTATTCTATGTATTTAGTGTCCTGTGAGTTCTATTACAGCCTGGCAATTTCCTTCCTCTCATTCTCCTGTTGGGCAGTTAGGCTATTGGTTTTAATTTCTTAGCTTCGGAAAAAAAAATCCCTTTGGACATTCGTGTACATCTTTGGCAACAACTACTACCTAAGTGGTTAACATACCACAAGGAGGATACACAAATTAATTCTCTGCCTGACTAAAGGAAGAAAAATATTCTGGGATGCCCAATGGGCAGAACATCTTCAGACAGAGGTATCTTATATACTTATTCTGATGATGAACTTCCTGAAAAACTGCGGAGGCAAAGGGATCATCAGGAATTTTGTAAGAGCTCACCTTTTGCAGGAAAGTTACATTTTTGCTAATGGCACAACACTACTCAGGTAGCTACGTAAGAAGGCTGATCTCTTGGCTATGACAGCATTTTGTAGCTCAAAATTTCCATTTCTAAAATTAAAAGTGAAATACCAAATTATTTTTGAAAAATCAAGAGCAAGAATGAAATGGTCCGAATACTGGAGCTACTTTTCCCCACTGTGCATATTTCCAGAGCTTCAGTTCAAAGGATAATGGTAAAAGTAGAAAAGAAGAAACAGAACTGTGAGATCATTATCTTTCTACTGTGTTATTATAATATTAGTTTAATATTTAGTTTTTAAAAACTAAACCCCCATCTTTAATCTCTTTAACTCAAGACTAACATGGCTTTCCTTCTAAAAAAAAAAATCTAGTATAGATTTTTCCTGAAGGGCTTTCATTCCACATATAGATATTTCCTGAAGAGTAGAAGCCATGTACACATAAGCAATTGCAGATCTCCTTGTGACAGTCAAACATTTATTTTTCAGCCTTTATCAACAATACAGAAACAAATGGGGAGCCTGACACTTTTTAAATGTGGGGATGGACCACTTTCTCTACTTACGTTTTACCTTCAGTGGCAATTTTCCTTTCTTTTCATGTTCACTCTCACACATCTGTGACGGTCTCTAACATGCTGAGTGCTGATGTGAATAGACTGGGCATTGAGACTGTGAGCCTTAAGACTGAAAGATTTTAAGATTATATTAACATGCAAAGAGAGGGAATGACATGCCCCAGCTGCTCCCAAGAGCAGCCTGAGCCATAGCTCAGCTGGAGGCAGTAATCATTTCCTAAGTCTTAGTCCCAGTTAAAGGACACATCTCTTAGCTGAGGGCAATTTGTGGGGTGTCTACAGGGAAGCCTTCATGGAGGACAGGTGGAAATTCTGAAGTAACAAATATTTTGTGCTTGAGGATGCACAGTGTGTTGGGAATATGTCACCCTGACCTTTGTGTCACATAATCCTTGGCCAGTGCTTATGGAGTCCTGGTTCCCAAGTCAGGAACAATCTGAAAAGGAAAAGTAAATTGGGTTATTTGCTATTCATTTACTAAGGTTTCTGTGAGCACAAAGACAGGCATTGATGCACCCTCTGAAGGTTGCCAGTGAGGACAGTGAAAGCTGTTTGTGTTGAAAGAACACTGGCTGGCTGTGACACTGACATGTATGTTCTCATCTTTCTCATTTCCCTTCCCTGTCCGTATGGGAAACAAGAGGTGTGAAGGAGGACATTCCTCTCCCTTGCCACTGCTGAGTGACTTGAAAGGGTCCATCCAGGGCCTGCCACAACCCTGATGGAGTTATCAAGTCCTGATGAATGTGAGTGAGTGGGATGAGGAAAAAAAGGACTCCTGCCAAATCACTGGAGCATCCAAACTGCCTCAGGTATGGTGTAGTGTACAACATTATCAACAATGTCTGACAGAATAAGAACTGAAAAAAAAAAACATTCAAAATAACATTTAGACCCCAGCTGCTTTGCTCCAAGCCACAAGTTGGTGGCTTGTTACACCCTCCACAATGGAACAACTCTGTCTGAAACAGGCTCTTGTATCAATTTTTTTGTGTGTCTTCTGCCACTTTATTTTTACTACACACAACCTACAGATACGTGATTCCAGTCCCAGCACTTTGTTGACAAAACTCAAAAGAGCATATGGACCTGTCTAGATATTGGAGGTATCCAGAAACAGTATACAGATATCCTGGCTCAAGCCTGAAAAAAATAAAGATGGGGGTGGCGGGGGAGAACCTACCCTGACAGTAGGCAATCTGGAGTCTGGTGACTGCTTCATTTGCATGTTCTTTGTTGCTAAAATCAGGTTACAGCTTCAACTGAAAGATTTTCTTCATTTGTCGTCAGAAACATCATGCCAAAAACCATTAGAAAGTGGAAGGTGGGTAAAAGAATGGGCTGGACACAGATTAAGATGAAGACTTAAGTAACAAAAATAAAGAGCAATCTTGGCATGGGAAACTCTCCAACAGTAATTTGGTATCAGTTTTCTTATTCCCATTAATTTTTCAGAGATGTAAAAAGTTGTACAACTAAAAGCTGAAGAAAGAAAGAAGATTTCACAAACAGTGAGGATTTTGTCTGTGACCTGTTATAACCCAGAGAGAACATGCAATGGGATTTGTATTTTTCTACAGAGTAGCTATTTTCAGAGGCAAAAAGCCAAACACTTGCATAACTCAATGTGACCATTCTGTGTATCTGTGGCATTTGTTACTGGACAACACTTTGACCGACAATGTTGAGCTGGTAAAAGCATGGGGCATGCCTACAGAGAGCAGCTAGTTTAAATATGATAAAAATTAGAGTAAATAGGATCTCAGTCCTTCCCCTTTTTTAAGTAAATTGAGTAATTCTCCGAGCATGTGAAAAAAATAATAAAAAACTTCTCTTCTGCCAAAGAACAGGCCAACGGTCTAGACTTTCTCTTAACTGGAAATCATCTAGATTAAGAAACTCTGAATAAACGCCTGACAGGCAATTTCACTGTTTTATGCAATCAAATACACTCTACTTATTTGTGAAATCCTACGAGAACTAATACAGCATTTGAATCGAGACCAAGGCTGGGAAAGACCTGCATTTCTTACCGTTCTGTTCCTGCTGATGTTAAGATTCTTTGCAACCACGAGCTTTGCTACTGTAGCTTAGACCACAGTGACGATTCAGCCAGCATCAGATCAGCTTTCCATTGTTTGCAGACATTTGGTGTGTTTGTAGGAAGATACAGGTATCTGTGTTTGTGTTTTTGTGCCTGTGTATAAACTATAATTTGATTACAAAGAAATGTTGCACAGTTTAGTAGAATCAGTCCAGGCCTGGGAGCCAGGAATGCCTGGTGAAGTCATTGCAAAGTTATGAAGGCCAGAATTCCCTGTATCATCCTCTGGTTTTAGTCTCATTTCGATGCTGTCAATCTGATTTTTTTGATGAAGAAGGGATAAACAACTCCTGCTGACATGAGTTAGCAAGAGCTCAGTTCCTCCATGCTCTTAAACTGGGTTCCTTCGCCTTGAAGCACTCGCTGTCAGGAGTGGTTGCTTTTATCATCTGTCTTCACAGGACGTCATGCATCCTTATGATTCCTTATGATCTCTTCTTCGAATTTTAGTGACCCTAAAGTGCTAATGACATGTTTAGTTCCCCATCCAAGCACAACCATATGGATGAGATGATATCAGGAAACTCACTGAAACAATTACATCTCAGGCATGCGGAATTTCCAGAAAGTTCCTGTTTTCAGCATTCAGTTTTAGTCTTCAAATGCAGAAGCATACAGCCTGCTCACATGATAACAGCAGCATAACAGGACAAACTGTCTTCTGCAGACAAAATCCTAACTATTTTTAACTTCAGAAAGATCTGCAGATGACTTTTCTTCCACTCAATGTGGTTTTCCTCCCTTCCTTCTAGAGACCCTGCCCTTGGTAACTTTACAGTAATTCTGTGTCAAGGGATATTGATTCCTAACAGCATCCCAAGCCTGTGATGGCCTCTTCCAACCACCCAGAAGCTCTCCTGTATCAGATAGCTGAGATGCTCCTGCTCAGACTTTCTTTTACCTTCATGCTTCAGAAAGTTGCTCCAGAGAGATCACTGTCCTTCCTCAGCTGCAAGGGAGGGACACAAGCGTGTACCCAGAGGAACAGCCTCACCAGGGCAAAGCAGGTGCTGAAGGTACAGCATCAGACAGAGCCAGGAGAGTTAGACTCCTCCTGGAAGACCTGCTTACTTGTCCATACACCAAACAGAGAGGAACCCTCACAGCAAACCCCCTAATCCCACCCTGAGGGGCTGCAGCATCTCCCAGCTGGGATTTCACCCAGGAGGGAAGGCTGTGTCCAAAGTACAGCAACTCCTGGAGTGCGTGAATCTGCGGGGAGGGTAAATATTAAGGGAGAGGGACGTGATACTTGATCCCGTGCTTTTTCATGAGATGGTTGTACTGGCTGTTTTTTTTTTAAATGCTAAAAGCACAACCAAACCTTGAATGAAAGGAAGCATTGTGTATGGAGCACAGGAAGAATTTCTTTAACTCATAAGGAGAAAAGGAAATAAAAGCAGAGCAGCAGTTAAATGAAGGTCAGATGATTGTATGAATCAGAGGATGATGCAAGTTATCGAGTGCACAGCTGAGTGCTCCGCCCAATAAAACAGATGTCACCAAGTACACAAATACCACTTACCTATCACTGCTTACCTCCATGGAAATAGTCTTCTTCCTCAGAGAGAGAGGACTGAGGTTTTTTTAGGAAAATATTTATTAGATAGGATAGCAGTGATGACATTAAGGCAGACGCAATTTCTTATGATTTTTAGGTATTTCACTCCATGTAGGTGAAAGCTGAGACACAGGCACTGCTCAGTCCTAAACACTGAAGAGGTGATAGAGGCTGCTGTTGGGGTATTTCCAGAGCTGTGTCTGGAAATGTATTTGCAATTTCCATTAAAAAGGGAAACACAATGAAATTCCTGCAGTGGCCTGCTTGGCCAATAGGAAGCACACTGACTTCCAGAAAAACCCTGACACCAAAAACAATCTTGTCAAGGTAATATAATTGTTGCATATGAAGTGACTCCACAAGTGGAACCAGGAACCTTTGACTTTTTCTAGAAAGCTGAGTGGAGCTGCCCTCTAAGAGCCCTTACCTCCCCTCTGTGCGTCAGGGATACTCTCAGTGCCATACCAGCACATTAAAAGCCATGGGTTTTACCAGCAGATATCTCACTACCTTTTTTGATAAAAAAGTGACTTACTTTTATTCCAGAGCTTTTGCCAGTGGCAGACATTTTCCATGGCAGTCCATTGCATTGGAACAGTTGGATTTCATTGCTACCTTTATCCAAGGCAAAATTGCCTTTGCAGTAGAAGTGTTTTCCTTATATAAAATATTACTGTAGTATTTGCTACTTTGTGAACCATCATTGGGTCTCACACTGGGAGGGTATTACAAAAGTGCTGCGCTTTTGAAGAAGGTACCAAGAGAAATGGAAACAGTTTGTGGGTTTGCAGTTAAGGAGACCCTGGGCAGGAACCACCCCAGAGCTTTTTCCAGTTGTGGTCTAAAGGATGTGCACACACATGGTAAAGAATCTGCAGTCAAAATTGGCAAGACAAGTATTGCAGTAAGAAACTGAGAGCAGAGCTCTGCAGCACCTTGGGCCCAGGGTGGGAATCATCAGTAAAGCCATGTCCTGGGGTCTGGCAAGACTGTGAGTGGAGACAGGTGTCAGGGACACCCCAAACCTGGAGGTGCAGTGGTGGTGGTCCAGCAGATGAAGCTGTCAGTAACTTATACAATAACAATGTAACGGAATGGTTTGGGTTAGAAGGAACCTTTAGAGGTCATCTTCTTCCAGCAGGGCAGGGATAACTTTCACTAGACCAGGTTGCTCAAAGCCCCATCCAACCTCACCTTGAACACTTCCAGGGATGGGGCAGGCACCACTTTTCTGGGCATCTTGTACCAGGGCCTCACCACCCTCACTGCAGAAAACTTCTTCCTTATATCTAACCCAAACTGACCCTCTTTTCATTTAAAACCATTTAGTTTAAACACCATGAGCACAGAGGGGGTGAGGGTTCTGTTGCAGAGTGTTTCCCTCACTGAGATAATGAGACCACCACATGCTCCAGCAATGCTGCTCTGCTGCTTCTTTAGTTGACAGCCTGAACAGGAAATAGCCAATGAGCCTAATGAACTTTCATGCTTTGACTGTAAGTGATGAAGGCAGAGGACAGACACTTCTGATGGAAGACATTTCCTCCAAACCTGCCTCTGTTGTTCGCATCCTGAAAAAGTGGGAATTCACCCCATATTTCTGAGACTAATGACTTGCACTGGACAAACCCAGAGAGACAAACCCAGCAGAGCCTGTGATTCCTGCACTGGAAGGATGAGCTGCTGTAGAAGCTTGCGATCCAGCAGGGTCAGCATCTTCCCAGCCAGCCAACCTGGGAAAAAAAAAAACAGACAAGGAAGCAAAGGTCAGCCTCAAAATATCTGAAAAGTTGTATTTAGGTTAAGGATTATTTTTCTCCTGAAAATTGTTTGTCTGAATTCACAGCTGTGAAGAGCTGCAGTTGCCAGGAGCAATGGGGATTCTTACCAGCCCAAGACAGAGCCCTTGATTTTAATACTAAATCAGATCAAGTCTACAGTTCTTAAAAAACTCTGTTTCATGGGAAGGGCCTGCTTTTCACTAACCTATAATTAAAGAAATAGTTTGGAGAGTTAAGCTGTATTTTGAAAAATAAATTCTCCTTCAGGCTGATGGCTTTTACAGCCTAACCAGCCTCAGAACAATGTCATGTGAAATGACAGAGATCAAGACCTTTAGTTAAACTGTACAAGAAAAACAGCTTTGGAGAATAAAGTGCATGATCATTAATTATTGCAGCACAAGGAACACAGCTGTAATTTTTTTGTTTGCCCAGAATATCTCCCACAAATTTTATGAGCCTTATTGTTAATACAAGAAAACGGGAGCCCTTATTTTTTTCATGTTTTTTGGTAGTGATCAAAATTAGAAAAGATTTCTAGTTACAGCTGCTATTAATATATCTACTCCTTGAAAATGTGGTAGTTAATTTCTTAGGATTCAGTGCACTCAATAAGCTATTCAAAACTATAATTGTTCATGGCTGTAATTTTGAAGTAATTATAGAAATAACTATAGAAGAAATGCTGAACACAGTCTTTCCAACACACTGAAGTTCTCCAAAGTGAAAAGCATCCCTGTCAGGAAACTCAAGCACATAATCCCACTGTTACCCTCTGCCCTAAAGTCACCGTTTATAGACACCTTTGTAGCACAGGGTTGCCATTGCAACCCCAAAGGCCCCAAATGAGGGTGTTTGCTCAGGAGACATCCCGCCAGTGGCCATCCCGCCAGTGTGTCAGCACTGGGTGACCCCAAGGGACCTGATGGGGTCACCCCTGCACAGATTTGGGCTTTGTTTGCAGGCGCCTTCACCACTGCACTCTCTGCTGGCTCCAGGCTGTTTATAAACCACTTTTCTTTTGGTGACATTAGTGAAAATATTCTAGAAATTAATTTGATTAGCCAAGAAAACTAAATTAATGAGCCTTTGGGAAGTAAAATGCTCGTTTATCAAGAAAATGTTCTCACACTTCTTCCTCAGTCCAGCTACATGCACTTCCATAAGAAACACTGCCTTTATTTTCAATGCCACTTTAAGGAAAATGTTTGTTTTCCATTAAGAACCTAGGACAAACTCCACCTTCAGCTCTCCCACCTGGCCGCAGCATTGCCACCAGTGACACATTCACGTGTCCCAGAGCTGCAACTTCAGCCCATCCTGCTCATGCAGGAAATAATGACGACAGCAGCATTGGTTGCAATTGCTCCAGCACAGCAGAGCCACCCACATGTAATCTGCACAACCCCCCCATTCCTCCTTAGTGCTTTTCCATAAGAAAAAAGTAGGGCCTGTCCAACCAGTGGAATCAAAGCTCATCTTAAGGAGTTAACAAAGAAGGAAAAGCAAGTTCCAGATTAAACAGACAATCTGGTTAGTGCTCGAAACTGAACAACAGGAGCAGGCAAAAGTACGGTGGTCAGAGAGTGTTTCACTCTGTCAGCATTTTAGAAAGCACAGGATAGATGAAAGCTTCAAACAAAAAAACACCAGCAATTAAACAATGTCTTATGGGCTAAAAGGCAGCGGCCCAGGGATGGCCCTGACCTCTGGCACTGCGGCACCGCAGGGCTCCCCTGGCCCCGTGCTGCCTGTGGCTTGCGCCAGAGGAAGGGGCTCCCTCCCGTTCATACAAGGTTCTGGTTTTTTAAAGTGAAAAAGATGTGCCAGAGCAGGACACTTCCATCCTGCCGCCCCTGGCTCGTTCTTCCTTAAGATTTTTCTTGGTCTATAATTTCATTTCTGAGAACTTTTATCTAGAGAAAAACTGTTATCAACGGGGCTGGGTTGCAGGTCCTTAAGGAAAACAACACCAAACTGAACGCACGAAGGTGCAGTGAGAGGTGAATCCCAGCAGAAGTCCCCACCAGCACTCGGACTGGGCGCTCCTCTCGCAGCCGGGGGCCTGGTCAAAGCTGGGACATAGGCAGAGCAGCTGTGTCATAAGAAAAAGGCATCTGCTTATCGCCTGTGCTGCTTTGGAAATCTGGGACGCGCCTGCGGCCCAAATACTTCCTTTGGGATGTTGCAATAAGGACTGCTGGCTGGGCCGGAATGGCTCCTCCGTGCGGCCCGGCGGCACAGCTCTGCCCCGCAGTCACGGTCGCTCGCCCTCGCTGGTGTCTGAGCACCCAGACAGCTGCCTGGCTGTACTGCAGGGCTCCGAGAGGGAGCTCCGGGGAAACCTGGCCTTGAAACAAAGCGAGTCCTCGGCCCGAGTCAGTCCCAGCAGGAAGCAGCCCCGCGGCCGGGCTCGCCCCGCGAACCACCTGGGCCGGTTGTTCCGCCCGCAACGCATCGCGGCACTCCCTGGGTGCCGACGGGAGCCGGGGCACGAACTGCCCTGCCCACAGCTACGGCCAGCGCGGGCATTGCTCAACCCACCGCGGCTTTGAGCAACAGGAGCGGGCAGAGGCAGCGCCCAGGCGCTGGCATTCAGCTGACGCGCGCTGAGGGGAAGGGAAGCGCACGTGTCACCGCCGTGCCCGCTGAGGTCATGCCGGACGCAGGAGGAGCTGCCGGCTGCCTCACCACCAACCACGCCACTCCTGAGTGCTTTAGGCAGCCTTTCCTTATCACTGGCATCCCAAACCGCCGGACCAGCTACCTGCTGTCACCTGCCTTTACTCCTGCACCTCCTTGTACCGTAACCACCAGCCACAGGCGTTAAGAGCTCTCTGGGCCCTGCTGCAGCTGGTTCTCAGGAGCTCAGGCACTGATCCCCACCCTCGGAGCAGATGTCTTAAGCTCTAGCTGGGAACAAACAGCTGGAACACACAGAGGTTTAGAAATCAAATTCTGCCGCTGTATAAATATTTTTGGTAATGAAAATAAACAAATACATGGGAGCAACATGCTGCTTCCTGCTACTGTGCTTCTAGGAGGAGACAAGCTGCCAGAGAGCCTGAGCAAGACCCAAGTGGGTGACATGTAGGTGATGGCTCACATGAAGCTGTTCATTTCCAGAGGCCACACAACTGCCCAGCCTTGCAGGCCAGCAGGTATTGCTGAGGCAGAAAATGCTGCCCAGCAGCAGTCCGTCGGTGGAAGGAGAATCACAGCAGCTCTCTTGCACATAACCCCTCACTCCAGCTCTTCCACCAGGTTCCTGTGGGGACCCACAGCCCCATGGGATGCTCCACGCTGGCACTTTCCATGCCAGTTGGGGCAGGAGCTCTCACTCCTGTTCCTTGCTGTTGAGCTGCCTGACCTGTAATGTCTGTTCAGGAAAATTAACCACCCCTTTGGGAGAGCTACCAGGCACACTGGGCACAGATGATTTACCTTCCAGGTCCTCTGCCAAAGGACTCAAAGCAAAGCTGCTGCTGCTGCTGGGGAATCAGGTTCTGCTCCAAAAGCCTGAACAGATCATATAGGATTTGAACTTGTGGTTCTTTGGCAGTCAAAACAGAAAAGTGCTGCTTCCAGTAAAGAAGCATCTGCAGCCAGCATCAGCAACACTTTCTAAAACCTGAAGCACTGGTGTATTTAGATCTGCCTGTAGCAACAGCAAAGATGATCTTGTACAGGGGGAAGACAAGAAGGCTGCAGGGGTGGTGTGCAAAGCCTGTTAACTGCTCCTGTACCACAAAATAAATGAGGGGATGGCTGGAACAGAATGTGCATGCTGCAGCACATAAACAGAGATGTTCCTTGCAGCACAGAGACTCACAAGTCATGTGTATCTCCAGGCTCTCTGCTTACTTTTACCTCCAACTACAAGGCCACTGCTTTTTAACAATAAACGTTTGAGAGAGAAGAAAGCAACAGGAGCTCAGCAAAGTGCTGTTAAGAGCTCTGTGCTTTTGTGCAACAAACACATCAAGCTGTTTCCCACCCCTGGATCCAGAAATTGCCCTGTGGTTACTCTGCTCTAAGCCACACAGAAAATAATCATATCCTCTTCTGCAGACCCCTGGGAATAATGTGGGAGATGAGAGACGCCATGGTACTCTGGTGCCTGTGGCTTCCTTCCTGTCTTTGCCTCAGCTAAGTGAATTAGTTTTCGCTTTTGTTTCAGGAAAATTAGGGAATTACAGAAAAGGAGTAACAATACATTAAAAATATTGGCTAGCAAGTGCTATGTCCCCCCAGTCTAGCTGGAAAGTTAAAAAGGAAATCAATTCTGGGCATTAACATCAGCATTTTCTGGATGCTGCAGTGATTACACTGCTGAATTTACTGCTCACATCATCGCTGCCAAACACCCACACAGACACATGACTCCAGTTACTCTTGCCATCCCCGTCAGGAGGACACCTCATGACCATCTACTCTGGTAACACAAAATTCTCTGCCCTCTGTCAGGTGCACTCAGCCCAAGAAGCCCTGCAGGAGGTCTGACAGTGCACAGTGCCCATCTCAGCGTTCCATGGCAGAACTCCCAGCTAAAGCCGAGCATCTCCTGCTGCAGACTCTGCTGGAGCTGCCTGCTCGACACCTTCAGTGCTGCTGTGGGGCTGCAGGCTCTGCCTTGTGAATCCATCATGGAAGAGTACACCAGGCCAGCAATAACCCTCTGTGTTATAAAGGGCAAGGGATCCTGTGTTGCTTTTGTTGACTCACCCACACGGAGCACTGTGCCATTCATACAGTGTTACTTGGGATGCCAACAGAGAAGGCAGAGCCAGAGCAATTCATCCTGCACGCAGGGAAACCCCATGGTGCTGTTACAGGACCAGTTTAAGCACCCAAGAGTCAGTTGTTGTGGCCTTCACTCCTCTGAGAGAGGACAAATTCCATTCTTCCAAACACTCCCATCACAGGCATCCTTTTACAGGATTGGCAGGTGCAAGTGGAAATCCTAGAAGGCTCCTGTGCTGTCTGGCTGTGCTGAATGTGAGACCCACAGTGTTCCCTGCCCTGCAGCTGGTCACTGCAAGACAGGGCTCGGGGACACGAACCTCAGCTCGTCCCTCAGCTCATCCTGCACCTCGCATGTGGCAAGGGCACCCGGGCACGTACGTACCAGGGCAGGAAACTACGTAGCATTTCTGAAGAAGAAAATAGAAGATTTTCAAAATAGAAGATGCAGCTGCTTCGGGCAAAGGTTTCTGTCTTCTGGTTGTCCTTTTTCCATTCTTTGGGAACACAGGACCTTATTTAACCCAGATGCTTTAAAGCTTCATTTGTACACTCTGCTACATCTTCCTAATTGTTTTTCCTGTTGTATGATTATTACTTCACTTTTCTTGGCAGCACTGCTATCACAATTTGAGCTTAGATTTAATAAAACTTTACGAAGATTCCTCAATATCGTTCATTCCTGTGCAGTAGCCCAGAGAGACAGAGAAGGGATTGTACTCAGGCAGATGGGCACAAATACAGTGGCAAACACAACAGCAAACACCTTTGTGACAAATTTCCTTGCAGGTCACTTCAGGAATGAATGTATGAACCAGTGGAAGACAATGGCTTTCTGCTTATGTTTGTTCACCTCACACAAAGTCAAGCATCAGTACAGAGGATCAGGGCCTCCCTCCCATCTCAATATTACCTTCTGGGGGCCAACAACATTCACAGCTGAAGGGACAGCAAGTTCAATTATAAATTCCTGTTTGAAACAATTAATTCCTTATGAGATCCCAAATTCAAATGGCTGCAGCACTGCCAAGTGCCAGAATCAATGTCCCAAAAAGGGGAGCTGAGAGGAGACAGGTCAAATGCGAGATGGTTCACTAACCCACAGACTCATAGCACATCAAAAAAGGGACACAAAAGGTACAGAACTAAACTGACATACTGTATTTATTGCACAAATTTCCCCTAAAATTGGGAATGGTTATTATAATACAAGTGCACATCTTGGGAAATATATACAAAAACAGAAGAGATAACAAGTATGTACATTTTACCCAGCATTTTACAAGTACCACCATCTAAATAATTTAGAGAAAGCAAAAAATTGTCATAAAACATCTCTAAGAACTAATAGGGAAACCATATGCAAGGTGTAAAATCTGTTCTTTTAAACACTTTTTTGTTCTTAGCAGCCCAGTGTTTGCCAATTGCAACAAAATCAAATTTGCTAATTTGTGTGCCTAGTATAATTAGGTTTCAGCCAGAAAATTAAGACATGTTAATAATGGAGATTGGGAGTAGTGGAAAAAACAAATCAAACATTAGTTTTCTATTCACATAAAAGAACAGTGATATATTTTAAAAAGTCAATTCTGTATCCTGTAAAAATCCCTTTTCGTATTTAACAAACAGACATACGTACCACATTGTTCACGTACCCAAAAAGTTAACTCACAGGAAAACTTCCCATCACACAAGGGTTTTGGTTGTGTTCTGCCCACAATACTGCTGAGAGGTGGAGAGGGTGCTGCCATGCCAGGAGGGACTGGCACTGTGGGAGGATGAAGAGGAAGCTGCACCCGTGGCTGCTCCATCAGGGACTGACTGAGCACATCATTAATGCCATTACTGGCTGGTGTTGGGCAGAGGGCAGCAGAGAAGGTGCCACCCAACAGCCACCTCCTTCTCCTCTCACTGCAATACTCACTGCAAGCCGTGCAAGGGCCTTTCTGGAGAGTCAAACCCATTTCAAAGTGACCCCAACAATTCGTGCAATAAAGGCTCAAATGAGGACCAGTATTCTCCTGTAAGGATCATTATGAGCACAGTCCTGGGGGATGCCAGGGTGAGGGTGCAGCTGCCCAGCTCTCTGGGCACATGCTGTGGATGAAATCACCCACGGAACCTCCCAAGGCACAGGCAGGAACCCTCCTCTGCCAGCCCCAGTAGCACAGACACTGCCAGGTCACTGCTGCCAGTCTATGCACAACACAGTATCCCAGCACTGCCTATGCCACATATCCTAGCAAAGAGTTAAACATCCATGCTCTGAGTACAATCCTATATTTCATTAGAAATGTGTTTACACAACTGGGCCCCTGTTTTGTTCTCATTCCAAAAGCCAGATGTAATATAAGAAAAAGGACATTTGAAAAATGGGAGAAACAAATCCTTGGATCACATATTAAACACGAGGTTTTCCCCTGCAGCAGTCAGCATTAGATTTTATATACAAAAGAGTTTCCAATGACACTGCCTGTATTAATGTTGGGGTCACTTCCTGATGAAGACTCAGTCCTACATGGAAGGGAGGGGTGGGTTTGCCACGTAGATCTCCCTGGAACAGAGTTTTAGGTGACAGATTTTAAGTAGTACTGAAAAACTACTCCAGGTGAATCCTGGCCCCAGAGAAGGAAGGGACGAAAGTTCTGTCACTGACAGAAGTGAGGCAGGGATATCTCCTATTGTTTTCAAGTTTATCAAATGGTTAAAAGAGATTTGTACTTAAAGTAACTCTGCAAACAACAATAGCAGGCGTGCTGTGCTATTGAAAAGATGATTACAGAATGACGTATTTATAGAAATTTTATAGTTTAGCGACCAAGTGAATACGTGTCTCCTACTTGTGTGGATAATCCATGAATTTCAATATACTAAACCTAACAGATGAAAACAGAAACTAAAAATCAGCAACATTAATTGGCTGCTAGGACAAATATGCAAAGCAAAGCTTAGAATGAAGTGTCCAGTTAAACTGAGGTAGTAGAGCCTTCAAAAACATAATCCACCTCCCACTGCCTATTTACATTACTTACACCAGGTTGGGTCCATCAGCTACTCTACAGCTGTTGTATATACAATGACAAACCAGTGATGGCTGAGTAAAAGAGAAATGCTGAGAATAAAATAAACAACATTTCCTGCTGGTAGTTATACAAGTGAGTAGAAAAGGGATTAGAGTCATCTGCAGCAAGGGTGTATTTGTCAAAAAATAATTTGGATATTACTACACTATGGTGTAATCAATGTTCACTTTTTTTGTAGAACGTATTTAAAAAATGTATCAATTAGTTACCTGAGCAATTAAGGGAAATAGTCTACTCGTTTTGTCCCCAATGCTTTGGTACAATTATTTCTAGCTCATTATTTCAATAGCTGACTGACTGCTGTAAAAAGAATATGGTGGTCCAAGATTTTACAGATCATAAAAAAGTTAGAGGTAATTGTCATGTCATTCTGGGGAACCCACAGGGAAATTTCAGCCAACGTTCTCTTGAGATTATTTTTGTTTTTAACATTTTGATTACGTTGACGAAGAAAAGCATCATCTAGTATAAAGCAACATTTAAACATTATAAACATTTAATACTGGTTACAGCATCCAGCCCAGAATCTCCATTGCTAGTTTGTCTGCTGGCCTCTTCCTCCATTTTCCCTGTCGCCCTCTGTCCCCCACTATTCCCTCTTCCCAGGAGAAAGATCATAAATAAATTCTGCAGCTGACTGTCATTAATAAGCTTCTTACAAAAAAAAACAGGCCTCTGCCCCGTTCTTCCTCTGGGAAGTATTCAGAATTGGACTATGACGTGAAAAAGTAGAAGTTGTTTACAAATCATTGCAGCTTGAGAACTACAGATCCCAACGTGATCCTCATCAGCTGCAGCCTGGCTGAAGGCAGCTGCTCTCTTGTTCAGTTTGTAAGGGGTGATGGCATCACGTATTTCTCAGAGCAGTTCTTCCTCCATTCCCCAAGTATAAGTCAGAGTCAGCCATTGTGGCAGAAACTGCTAAAAAAATGCATCTCTTCAGCTTTGCTAAAATCTCCACTTTTCTGTGGCGGAAATCTTGGGCTTACTCAGTTTTCCTTTCTCCTTTCTTTATCCTTTTTTTTAAATCGCTAAGTGGGAGAGGAGAAGTCTCCAACTGTTTGCACACCATGCAGTCATATATGGAGGTGCTGCAAGCTCAACAAGCAGTTTGTTTTACTTGCTGCAAAGAGAAAGGAGCCAGAACAAGTTGTCTTCCACTTTGTTTCCAGAGAGGAAAAAGTCAAAGTCTGTGGCCTCTGGCATTTTAAAGCAGGATCTGGGCAACGTACGGAGAGTGAGTGCTCGCTACAGCTGCCAGCAAGGGGAGGTCGCTGGATTCAATCCTGAAAGGAAGCAGAAGAGTCATGTTTAATCCAACCTGAAATGTCACTGGGCTGAACACGTGTCAGAACCCACACCGCCTGCTTGAGCCCCAGCACTTGCACTTGGGCCATAGGCTACACACTGCAGCTGCCAGATTGCTCCTCCCAGCCCTCCAGATGTGCCTGCTCCCACAGTGTCAGCACTGCCTGAGCTCCCACCTGTCTGCTGGGTTTTTAACAGGGCAAACAAACTGGTGAGGAAGCACATGGGGGAAGGAAAATTCCTGCCTAACTTCAGAGTAAAGGGAATAATAGCTGGGGGACACAGTACAGGAGCAGAGGACCAGCTAAAGCTGCCACATCCAGCACCACACATGCTCTGTGTGCCTTCCTGCTCATGCTGCACTCCTCTGCAGGAAAACATACTCAGAGCCTTCCTATAAACACCCCTTAAATAGCTCCTCTGCCCATGCCTCACACCCACAGAGAGGTATTATGTGCCTTACATGACACAGAGAGTGTTTCCTGCCATGCAGGGAAAGTCAACCTGGAGGAATCAGGTGCCCCATGCTGTTCAGTGACGACTGACCAACTAAGAAGGGAGTTTGATAAGCTCCAGAGTGCTGAGCCCATCTTCCTGCCCGCAAGGAAGACTGAAAGGCTGGGGATCCTTGTGATTGAGCAATGCCTAAGGAGAAGCCTGAAGCCATGGGTAACTTAGGAGTTCCAGTCCCATTTAGGAATCCATTTCACCGTGCTTAGGAACAAGCCCAGGCAGAGGGTGTGGCACCAGGACACCCAGGGCAGCACTGCTGGGAGAAGTTTGTGACCATACCCCAGCACCACGCCCAGCTCCTTGACATGGACTCTCATCTGGCCCTTGAGATACTCGGACAGCATCTTGCTTTTGAAGTAGAGCTCCTGTAGCCGATCCTCCAGGTGCATCACACACTAAAAAAAGCAAAGGGAGTTGTGTCAGGGAGAAGACTGAACCAAACCAGAAAGCACACATCCCACACCCCTGTTCTGTGGCCGTGTCTAGGTGAGATATTCTCTGGCAAGACTTTTATTTTTGAGCAGAAGCCTTTGATTACATGTTAAATCAAAATTAATGAGGCAGCTGTTTTGATTACAGTGGCATTTCAATAGGCATCACAAACAGCTACACCAGAAGTTGCACTGGCTATGAATACAAACACCAGGCAGAGCCCTATGTATCTCTAACCGTGAAGCTAAAGGGTGCTTGAAAACTATTGCCCTCGTGATTTCCATTTAGACTTACAAAGTTTGGAGATAAATTATGCTTGTAAAGCTGAAGAGTGGAATGAAGCAGGTTGGAGACGAGACTGGAGACTAACACTTCTTTTCCTAGTTTATTCTCAATCATTCGCCTCTGGCTACTGGCCACTTGCACCGTCCATTTGTCCGTGTCTGCAATAATGCAGACAGCTTCTGCAATGGGCTCGTCCAGAACAGGGTGCTAGGAACAAAAAAATGAAGAGCAGATCCCCAAGAATGACAAACGACAGCAGTCTTTTCACAAAACTTTTCACAGAAATATCCATCCTGGGTATTAGGACAGCACTGCTGGATAGCAGGGTAGCATCCCAGACACTGCTTCACCTAAAATACATCTGCCCACACTGCATTCCATCCATGAAACCAGCGGGGTTTTGTGAGCAAGGCACAGTCTTAGAAGGATAGTGGCTATTTTATATTTTCTTACAGGCTTTAAAGCATATCACTAGCTGACAGTTACATCTTTTTGGTATTTGATATAAAGAGTTCTGACATATCTAAAGTATATTTTAACCTCCTAAAACTGAAAGCACCAAAAATCCAACTTGCTGTTTAGTGTGGCTGTGTTAACGAGGTCAGATTATTCCCAGCTGTCACTGGGAGGCCAGCAGAGGGAGTTAGGAACCAAGTCTGTGCCTTGCCATTCCCCCCTGCTTGTGTTCCACCTCTCCAAACCCACGAAAAAGGGTTCAAAAAAGGGAGTATTTGGAAACCCACTGTCCTCCCCTAATAAATTTTCTGGGCTGAAACTGTTAGCAATTATCTGCTTCCAGGGCAATTATCTGCCCAGTCAGCAAGGGCATGCAGAGAAGGGCTGCAGGTCTAATGCACATTGCTGAAGTGAGAAGTAGAGAAAAGGGGACATTTTGGAAGGTCTCAGGAAAGTGGCTGTTCACCAGTCTGTTTTTCCTTATTCTCTGGGGAATAAACTAGATGGAGCAGATGTCACACTTTCAGTGACAGCCTGCTTTCTACTTATTTTCTGGTAAAAGGGGGAGGAAATACCACACTTCCTAGTCATGCCCCAATTCATCTAGGGAAAAAAACTGCTGTGGAGGAGAGATGATCTCCAACATGTCAGAACAACAAGTTCCCTTCAGACCATTATCTTTACACTGGTTTCTCCTTTTCCAATGAGGACAGTACTGTTGGACACATGGATTACCATCCTAAAGAAGGACCAATGTCTCGAAAACACTGAGCATTCGTGATGGAGAACACATTCTGCTGCACAAGCAGCAGCACATTGGTCAGACGTTGCAGGGACAAAGGAGGGAGCAATGAGAGCTTCTGCACCACTGCAGAAGGACTCTGTGCCCAGGAAGAGAGGCACAACCTCAGTATATGGGCTTGTTTAACATCCTTCCATCCTGTGGGGACACTACCGTGCTTGGCAGGCACCTCCTGCCAAGCCTACAGGAGACAATGATACAGCTCAGCACTGAGATCCATCTTCCCAGGGCACAAGCCTCCCAGCTGGCTTCAGTGGGAGTCTGATCTTTCATGCTCCAAATTGCAGTGAAATATCCACGTTTTTCAGATATATTAATTGAGAGCGGAGAAAAATTGGTGACCTGGGACTGGAGAAATCTGACAGGAGCTGTGACAGGAAATATTTCCACTTCCAGCAGGTTTGTACCTTCACAAACATTTACCTTTCCCTACTGTGAGAAATACATTTACCAAATATAGCTTAATTACCTGCACAGCATGAGACAAATCTGACACCAAACAGTGCCTCAGCTTTTCATCACTTCCTATTCCTTGCAAAACAAAGTCAGGGACGTAAGAGGAACAGTAGCCTCCTAGTAAGGATCTTCCAAAATTGGCAATACTGGGCTGGACAGAGTTGACTTCAACTAATTTTGACCTGCAAGAAAAGCATATCAAAGAGATGTACAACAGTAATCAGCAAATTCAGCTTACACAGGTTGCATTTCTACTTTTTTCATATCTCTTCTAACTTGAAGTCAAGCACTTTTAAAAAAGGTTACAGTCAGCTTTTGCAGTCAGCTTATCATGGAACAGAGAATACAAGCCAAGATCACAATACACCATTAGTATTTTTTTCCAGACAACTGATCTCTCAATATTCCTCAACAACCAGCAAGCTCAAAAGACTTTTCCAACCCCTGATGCCAAGTTAGGCTACAGCCCTCCAAATATGTGACATGAGAAGAGGCTCCATCTTTTTTAGGCTCTGTTAGTGCTGAACAGTACTTACCCAGGGAAGGGAATCTCATATTCCTCTGCCCAGTCTTCTTGCTCTCCTCCATAATAGTTACTGCCCAGTCTAGTTAGATCATGGCCTGTATCCTCACTCTCGCTGTCACCCAGGGCACTGTCTGAACTCTCATTTCTTGGAATGTCCCAATCAATTCCCGGGGCCACTTTTTTCTCTATGTTTTCCCTGTCCCCATGGGGGACGCGAATAGAGATTTTCTCTCTTTGGTCCTGCTCATTAAAGCAGTTTTTGTAGGTCTCTTGTCGAACAGAGTCCATAAATTTACAAAATTCACTAGGTGGTTTGCAAGCCTTTGTACATAGCTTTTTAGAAAATTCTAAACTACTGTTGTGAGCAAGAAGGTTTGCAGCTGCTTGCCCTGGAATATCATCAGTAGTCTGGGTTTCAACTGAACTGTCATCAGTGAAATATTCATCAAACAGACTCATGCTCTCAGCACTGTATGGGTTTGAGTTCCAGCTCTGATGCTCACTAGCAACTTGAGGAAAGGGTTCAGCTGTCCCACAGTCTCTATTTTGGTCCTCAACAGTTTGTTTAGCTTCACAGTTCTGATCAGCAGACACTCCTGCCTCCGCTGCTGGCGGGCTGTGATGCCTGGCAATTTGTTCCACTACTGCCTGACTCCTCAGTTCAATGTCTGAATCAGGTGACATGGAATCTCCGATGAGGAAAGTCACCTTTGTCTGAGCCTCGGCAGCGCTGCATGGAAACGTGTCCATGAAGAGCTTATCAGGTGGCTTCTTCTCCACAGCAATGCCGGGTGTCCTTGTCCCACCTCCCGCCTGGCTGCCTGGCTCCAGTGCATCCTCACTCCTCCACGTGCTGGCTGTTGGCTCCAAACAAGATTCTGTCCCCACACATTTCTCGGGCGAAGCTGACCCTGTGCACACCACAGTCTCTAGTTTGGCGTCCAGGCAGGGCCTTGGTTGTGTCACATCCACGGCATCTTCCTGTCCATCCTCAGGAACGATGGTTCTGTTCTCATCTGAAGAAGATTCCAGCTCTACCTTAGGAGTGCTTTGCATGTCTTCTCTCTCTTGCTGTGCAACACCTTCTATGTTCTGTGCGAGGGAAATGGGACATTTGCAATATTTACAGCTGCAGTTGGGAGCTCTCATCTCTTCAGACTCAGTGGGTAGCAAGTTGCCCCTGTTCTTGTGCATTGTGACAAGCACATACTCAGACTCTTCCACTTCTCCTTTCTCCAGCGTGGTAGTGATAACAGTGCCAGGCATGACGATGGCCTCATCTTCCCCATTTTCCAGAAGGTGTGTCTCTTGAAGTTCAGAGCATCTGATGAAGTAAGTGAGGAAATAAAGCAGCCTCTGGACCAGGTCATGTCTTTTGCCAACCACGACTGTTTTCGCTAATCTCACAGGTGATCCAATGGCCCCATAAAGGTCACCTAGGACAGGAAATTAAACACACAATTACTTGGCATCTTTGCAGTAATTTATTCCTCTAACAGCCAGCTGTTGGGCCGCTTTTCAAAGACCAGGTCTACAAGAGAGAAATACTAAAGCAGTAGAGTTACAATAGCTATGCTGTGTTTTCAGTAAGAGAATCCCAAAGATGCTGTTGGTGTGATCTGTAAGGTGAGCCACTGGTCAAGGGGACATCTGATCTCACACATCAGGGAGCATTCACACCACCTCACTCTGGCTTTGGAGGCTCTTCTCCTGGGATCCTTATACAGCCATGGGAGAGAGGAGGCACCTGTGCCAAATTACCGTGGAGAGTCTGGAAAGTGGGCTGGACTTTTACCCATAAGAGAAAGTTGTAAAAGAAATAAACCTATGCCAGGAACGAGGACAAGAAGTGACCATGGCAGGTGCGTGGCTGAAGCCAACCTTCTCCTCTTCCCCTCCTTGAGTTCTGCTATGGGTTGGATGGGGTGTTCTGGCTGTACTCGAGTCACCTGGGCAAGTGCCTGTGCCTGTGTGTTCTGGAGGTATTAGGGCACTGCATGACTGCAGGGCTGAGGGGACAAGGAGTCCTCTTGAAGGCCACCCTAACCACAGTGGGTCCCTCAAGCCACATGAGGCCTGAAATCAAATTTTCTTGCCAATACCCTGGCTGCTCCTACCTGTACAATAATAGGACAACATCACAAAACCTTCCTTCCCTTTCCTAATCAAATCCTCTGATTGACTGTGTGTGCAGAGCAGGACAATCTGACCTCCCCTGCTCTTCTCTACTGTGCAATTATCAGACAGTATGGCCAGCTACACCACTGACTGGGCTCTGAGACCTTCCCTGGGGGTTGCCAAGCTTTGACTTCCTGTTCTGCTTCACTCTGTTGTATTAAAAGTATGTTCACTTCTGATCAAAAGATGAGATTTCTTGGTTTTCTCATTCCAGAATGAGGTTTAGTGATAGTGGCATCCCAAAACATAAAAGCAGATTTTCCTTATAGGAGGAGGAGGACCAGAGGAGGCCTGGAATTCTCCACCAGCACCAGAGCAGGGGACCCAACATAAAGGACTAAAGAGAGCTTTACTTTTTGCCTAACATATTTTAATGGATAATGTCTTAAAAACTTAAGAGCATAAAAAATCACAGTGACCACCTCTAAGCTTGAAACACACTTTTGTCTCATTTTGTATTAAAAATAAACAACCTGTGAGGGGAGTAAGCAGCATCATAAACCCCACCTCATGCACTCCCATTTATGTAAAGCTGCTGGGGGTTTAGAGGTATTTGCCACGTACCGAGCTGAGCCCACAGTGGGTTGTAGGGATGAGTTTTGGCCAGCATGTCCACACTCTGGGAAGAATGCTTCTCCAGGAAGATTCTTATTGGTGGCTGGCCATTGGGCATGACAGTGGGGACCCAGGCCAGGTGGTTAGTCAGCACTGCAGTCAGCAAAGCTGGTAAAAACCTGAAAGCAAAAGTTCAACATGTTTTTTCTTTTTCCAGATATACACTCAAGATGTTAAACTAACAGCAGCTCTAGTCTATATGGATCAAGATTAAAGAAACAGCCTGACAAAATCAGCAGAGATCATCTTGGTTCCTTGTTAAGAAAAAGGGTGGCTGGACCCTCCCTCCCACCCTGGCAAAGCTCTTTTTAGAACACACATTTAAAGTAAAATGAAATATTTCAACTTTGTGGCATCTCACTTAGTCTGTTTGGCAATAATTTTAAGACTTCCTATTGTGCAAGTTTTATGTTGTAAAACATCTCAAAACCAATTTATTTCATTCATTTAAGAAAGCAGTGGCACTGTGTGGCCCCTGTACTCCAAGGAGGTCCCAAACCTGTAAGACTTGTGACTATGGATTAGAAGGAAGACTATTGCTATCAAACCTGTAAAATAGCTGGGTGCTGTGTTCTTTCACCTACTTTTTGTGCAATTTCAGGCCATATGGCTGCTCCTTTTCAAAAATAACCCCCCCAAAGTTCTGTAGCTCAGACAGAGAAGCCATGTTCTTATGCTGGCAAAACAGTTTTCACTAGCTAAGCAATTAAGGTGAAAAAACTTCCTGAAGAACATGAACTATCTGATTTACTGCAATGACAGAGCATGGTTTTTGCTCTGTGGAGTTTTCCCAGTCAGTTTTCCTGGCAGGAGCTTGGCCCAGGAGGCTCCACACACCAACACATAGTGCTGGTCGCCACAGTGGCTCACATGTGGGGAGGAAAAAAGCCAAATGTCTCAAAGTAGTATTATTTGAATAATTTACAAGCATCAGGAACCCCACAGCTTCCATGCAGCCACACTAGTGACAGCCAAAGGAGGAGAGGAGATTTAAAACTAGATTGGGAAGGATAAAGAGCTTATTTTTTCTCTGGTTTCCATCACTTAAAATCTTATTATATTTAAAATAAAGAAAACAAACCCAAATAAATGACTTTAAATGTAACCAACATGTGCAGGACTCAGAATGGCAGGGATCAAAGGAGACAATCCCAGCAAAGGTCCTCCAGGAAGCAGGAACTGATCTTAAGAATATATATCTGCACCCCTCACAACTCCCTGCGGGTTCTCCCATTGCCCTGGGGCAGGAGCAGGCAGACCAGTGACCACTGTCACAGTGACCACTGTCACCTTCCCCTCAGGGGAGAGAAGAGAGGATAAAGGTGGTGGCAGAGCTGGAGGATGGGAGCAGCAGTCCCTTCCCACCCTGCAGGGAGCAGTGCCCCTGACCAAACATCTCATCTGCTAGTGCCATTCCCACCCAAACTAGGTTTGTGCTCTTTTTAGGACTTTAATGGGGATAAACCCTTTAAAAACTTCCCCTACTCATATGCCCTGGGGAAAGAGGATAATGTATTGACAAAAGAGTAAATTTATCAGATTCTCCCCAGTTTATCAGGAACTCTTTGTTTCTCAGTTGTCAGCATCTGCTCACAGCTGGGGCCTGAGCCAGAGAGGTGAATGAGCACTACAGAGCACAGCAGTTCTTTAGTGGCATTTTAAAATGATTCAAGGTTTGAGAGCAATTTGTGGTCTGACAGTATTACACACACAGCTCTTCCTGAATGTATAATTCTGCTTATCATATGATAGCTGATTCTGAAAGATAAGTTAATGCATTTTGTAAGGTATCTTCACCCCTTTCCAGACATCCACACACATCACACACTTCCTATGGACATGTTTCAGATGTCCAGCCTCTATCAAGATTTAGAGGATTGTGAGGAAGCAGGAATTTAATGAGATAATTTCTTATTTGTTTCAAAAAGAAGGTATTTATGGATGGCCTTTTGATTCTTTGATTATCAGGATTTTAACAACTGATTTAAAAATTGGTTTGAAATAAAAAGGCACAATCACATATGTGATAATTTAGAAACTAAAATCCACCATACTGATTTTTAGAAGCGTTTTCCATCAAGAAGGTGAACTCCTTCATGAAGCGATGGCACAGCTGGTTTTTCTCTGGTGTACCTGACATCATGGTGAGCCAGACAGGCTCCCCAATCCGTGGCATCGTGTAGAGATTGCAAATGGTTGTTCTAGAAAACAAAACAAAAAAATCCAGGAGGTTAAAGAAAAAAAAACAAACAAAAAAACCAAACAAAAAACTCAACAACCCTCAAAAAACCTAACCAACAACAAAAAGTAGAAATCCCAGCTTAAAAGAATTCTGTGCAACATTTAGATCATCTATCATTTCTATCAGAAACAAAATTTCTCTTCAGCAACCATTATCCAAACCATGTTGTTCATTAAATAGTACAAATTCACCCTTTACCTCGGAGAGCTGAACCTCACAGGCTCCTCCTGCACCCACCTGACCTGATCCCAAACACAGCAACATTCCCTGTCACAAGTCAAGAGCTGCCCTGCTCTGAATGAAGAAGGGATCGATCATTTCTTCTTGCTGGTATCTCCCTGCTTGTTCTTCATTTCATTTAAAACAAACTTCTGCTTTATTTATGACTAGGACAAGATTGTATGTATCTGACTTATAAAAATACCTTAACTTCCTCCTTGCTTTAAAAACTTGGTGTATCTCCAGGCCAAACCTATGAAGTGTGGGTGTGTACAGCAGGGAACCAGTTCACATCTTTAGCTTTAAATAGAGAGTATGACAGTCAAAGTCACCCTGTGGCTGTACCTATTACACACTCACCACATCCTTTTTGACTCTACAGAGGACAGTAAATGTATGATGAAAAATTTGCTCTGCAGTAAAATACCAGATTAAAATCCCTCAGATTACTGTTAAACTCCTCTAAAATATGAACAAGTTATAGTTTAGTTTTAACTACAAAGCCTACATTATGACACTATGGGAAGCTGTATTTTAAACACAGTAAAAATGTGAGCCTGAAGAAACCCAAAAGGACATGGGAAATGACTGATCAATTCAGGTTTCTCCCTGCCTAATGCACTACTTTTTCTAGGCAAAGTATTTTTATTTTAAAAGGCAAAGATATACATTACCCCATTATCCCTAGCACCACCCCTGATTTATAAAGATCTTATATCTTCATTTTTATAGCTATAAGAACTTCAGAACTTCTATAATATCTTCTCTAGATATCGTGGTCTCAGAAGTTACAGAACTTTCAGAAGCAAAGGTGTGCACACCAGGCAGGCAAACACGCTGGAGCAGCAGCTGCCAAATCTTCCCTGGTTTAGTGTTTAAAGTGAAACTCCCAGGAAGTGAGAGCTGCACGTCAGCAGCAGCACAGCACATCCCGCCCTGGGGCTCCCCGGGGAGGAGGGAGTCACCCCATTACTGCACTTACTGGGCACAGAAGCAGCTGGGTGGTGAGCCCAGAGCTGCTCCCCAAAGGGCAGCAGAGGTGACTGAGGTCACTGCTCCAGAAGGAAGAAGGTGAGGGGGCAGTGGCATTCTCTGCCTTACTTTTCCTACCAATTTTTATCAAATACAAAATCCATTCCCTGTGCTCACAGCAGTCAAAATCAACCCTGTCTTCTTCAAAGGTTAGACCTTCAAATCCTCCACTGCCAGAAGCATGATGAGAGCACCATGAAAGTCAGTGTGCTGGAGAGGGGAACAGCTGAGTTACCTCTGCACGCCCCAGTCCCCAGAGGCTTTGCTGTCGGCTGGGTCACTTTGTTACCTCACCAGCTGCTCCATGTTACCCTCGGCGGCTGCTGCTGTCCTGGGAGGAAAGCCCAGCCTGGTGACAGACCTGGGCAGAAAGTCCTGCCACCTAGAGTGGAGCACATAGCCAGGGACACCAGCCCTGCCTCTGGGGCACCAGAGGGTCTCCAGCAGCACAGAGTCGTGGGGTACTGGGAGTTCATTCCTCTGCAGGGGGCAAGCTGGGACTGGGGGGGTTTATTAATGGAAAGCTTTCTATTCACAGCCCATTAACTGGAGCGGATGTTAAAGATAACGAAAAAAAAAAAAAAAAGAAACCTCAAGTCCAAGGATCTCAAACTCAAGGAGTTTCAAAGCTCAAAACAAGTATGGAAACTTACACCCCGCAGACACAGGTGACCTGAGAAGCTGAAGATAAACAGCACAACTTAGCATAAAATACAGCTTATTTCTCCATCCTATGCAAACGAACCCAAACCAAGCCTCTTGTAGCTCAGCTGTTTTGAAAAAAAAAAACTACTTCTATACTAAAACCAACATATTAAAATACTTGTTTTCGTTGAAAAGATAGCCTGAGTCTTGTGATTCGTTATTTACTATTCTGGTAACCCTGGCTGCATCTGCAGCTGATAGTGTTTCCTCCGAGCCAGATCAGATTGCCCTGGCCCGTGGCCAGCAGGCATGTGACTGCAGTACAGGGAACCCTCCACGCCAGGGAAGGCAGCAATGCCACAGAGACCAAGGGCAAGGATTAACTGCTTCCCAGCTCTTCAAACACCCAGGGAAGGGCTCTCCTGCCAGATAGCAAAGGGCAAAAACGAAAACAAAACAAAAAAGCGACACGAAGAAACCTTCCTCAAACACTGCAGAGAAGTTAACTGGATTTTTAAAATAACAATCATTAAAAACCCATTGGCCCCTCTCCTCTTGGCCATCTGCAGCAGCACCCCCTCCCCTCCCTCCCCACACACACACCCCAGCATGTGAGGGAAAGCTCAGTTCATGGGAGGCTCTGCTCTTTTGAGGGTTCCAGTACATTTAAATTGGTTTATATTTGGAAACGCCTCTGGGAGGCTGAACTCCAGCCTGGAGCCTCCAGGCACCTTGGCCCCAGCAAAGCAGCATGGAGCACAGGGGCAGAGGAGCCCCTCAGCAAACACCTTCACATCTCACAGCGTTTGAGAGCCAATGAAGCCCAGCCTGGCCAAGCAAAAAGGAAGCCCTGAGCCAAGCCCAGCCCAATTCCTCTGGGGTCTGCCTGCCCTGCGGGCGCAGGCGGCACCAAGGTGAGCAGCCCTGCTCCCACAGACACCACAGCACAGCTGCTCCCTGCTTCACCCTCACCCAGTACACCCCACAACCACCCTCGATTTCAGTACCAATTTTCAGTACCAATCTGAGACATCTTTCCCTGGTGCTGTACAAACCAAATGAGCCACACAGCTCCTCATGGATGAAAGCATCCTGCTGCAGCCCCCTTCCTCCCCAAGGAAAACACACTGACCCTCAGCACTGTGCCCACAGAGCTGCTCTGCTATTTAGGAGCCACAACATAATAGCAAAGAAAGAAAATAATCAGTGGTTTATAAGGCTTAATTCACGTACATTTGTTTCCTATCCCCATTCCTTCTTTCCAAAGATGATTTTTCCTTAAAAAGGAACAGCAGAACAAAGGCAATCCCCACTGCAGGGAATGCAGGAGCGGGGCTCCCCCACAACTCAGTGCCCATGCTGGCACCACTGAGCACAACGCACCACTCAGCTCACAGCAGCATAAGCTGCTTAAAAATTACTGGCAGAAAATGGGATCAAATCTGTCTGCCAGAGAGCAGAGAGGTGTTTCCCCAGGCCCTGCGATCAGGGTTTCCTTGCCAGCCTGCGTTTGTGCCACACAGGTATTAGTCACATGCATAATCTGTGTTATCAATGTGCTGCGTTGGCCTCAGGGACCGGGGAGCCAAAATGTTTATGCAAGTACAGTAGCTTATTTCGTAAGTCATGTGTCTGCACAGCTGACATCCACAGAGAGTTCTAAGCCTCTAAGTCAAGTGTTAATAGCTAAACCCATCAGTGCTTTAGAAAATTAAAAAATTGCTGTAAAAGTGACTAATGATGCAAAGGTAGGCCTGGAGCTGGGCACCAAACTGATGGCAAATTTATCAACAGCCTCCATTTGCAGAAGCAGCCTGGGCCTTTGAGAGAAGACAGCTTTGTTTTCCAGCTTTGACCCAGCTCCCTTTTTGCAGGCAGTGGAGTGACCTAGAGCCACAGCCCCTTCCCTGCAGAGAGGACTCTGGGGTGGCATGCTACCTTCCCTGATCAGCAGGGCAGCACATCCCCCATGCCCACTGATCTGAGGTTATTCTTATCACCAGACGAGTGCACATCAGCTACTCTTGAGCACCTCTGAAAATCTGGGGGGTTTAAAGAAAAACAAAGAAAAAAATATTCGCCTTAAAACAACTAGACTGCAATCAGTTAAACCAGCAACAGGATTACATTTTAGACTCATCAACCCACTGAAGTCAGCACCCTTCTTCCCTCCAGCACAATTTGCTAAGAGGACAGCAATCAACACAAGTCTCAGGTTCACCAAAGGACTCGTCTCCTGACTTCCCCGTGACTTCAGTGGGAAAGCAGACACCTAAAGAGATAATAGTGTCCTAAATGGGTTTGCTGAACCTGTGCCAAAGCATCTTTGCATCCAGCCTTTGGTATTCAAATATACCTCTCTCTTCTTACCAGACACATCCTGCATTGCTTTGAAAAGCAAGGGGGTCTTGCATGTCACAGAAATGAGGGTGACACATGCTCTTGCATCTCACAGGGGCACAAGGACCCTGCCTCAAATGGGGGCCCCAGCTGTTGTCCACCTCTGAATGCAATCCCTTAAAAAAACCCAGCAAAACCCAAAATTGCCAAAGGCTGCGGCCCCAGGAAATTAATTTCTATGAAATTAAACTGTATTTAATTAACTTCATTACACTATTAAAGAGCAATATTTATATCACCATGGAAACCTCTGCATAGAACTGGTGGTTACATGCTCCAAGTGCTGGTTATGCAATGGCCATGTCATGGGAATGATCCCAGCTCCTGGTGTGCAGTGAGTGCCAATCTGCCTGTGTCTGCTGGGACAGTGCTTTCTTCCTGAGCCTGACTACAGCAGCCTTCCTCACCCCATCCCAGCTCAGCACTGCTGAGCATCCCTCCAGGAGGAAAAGCCAGCAGAGGAGATTTGGCCTCTGTTTTCAGGGCTTTTTTTTCCTGCTTTTGACTTGGGATAGGTGCCCCTCCCCAGTCCTCTGGAACTGTTTAACTTGGAAGGACAAAGGAGAACAGGCAAAGTCCGCTGAGTATATCTTGAGGGGGAATGTTTTGGGGGGAAGGTTTGGAAAACAGCTGGGGAGCTGGTGTTAACAGAGGGTGGAAAGGCATAGAAATGGCTCAGGGAGAGACCTGGGAAGAGAGACAGAGCAGAGCTGTGGGAGTGGAGGAATCACTGTGGCTGCTCCGAGTTGCTGAACTTGTCTCAGGCCCCTGGGCTGGATCAGCTGCTCCCAGCAGTCATGAGCTCCCTCTGCTCCCTCTCTTGGCACAGCTTATCCCATCCACCTCTCACCACAGGCCCACGTGCTCCCTCTTTTTCTGCCTTCTGTCCCTACAGGACATATCCTCTGCCCTTCCTTGTGACTGCCTGGAGGTGAGCTTCTAAAAAAATTTAAAATACACTGTGCTTTCGTCCTGCAGCACCACCTAATCCATGGCATTCAGGTAAGTGGAATTGTGGAAAAATAAGTGAGCCCTCAGAATCCTTCTCTGTTCAGTAAAATACATCCTGATGTCAGAAATTTCTTTTTATAACATCAGAGAGCTGTCTTCAATAATGTCTCTAAAAAGTAGCTCTACAGTGGTTGTAAAAGGAAGCACCCTGCCACTCCCATCTGAGAGGAGATGAATCACTCGAAACAGACGGATTTCATCTTAACTCCCTTCCCCATGACTTCAACTATGGAAAGAAAATACAGCTAAATGCCAGGGAAGTGCTTATCTGTGTTACTTTGTATAATAACTGTTGAACAGAGAGGCTCTGCAGGTACCAATAGCCAGAGATTACAGCACTGCATTTGACTGTGGGAAAAGACAGCTCTCCCTCTTCCTAGCTGTTTTTCTGAAACGCCTTTAGAGCACAGCTTAGAGAGGGGTCAGCTTTGCACTAGAGGAGGATTTCCCTAACAGGGCTTTGCAATGCTTTTCTCCCTCTCAACAGGCCACAAAAGACCATTTAAGAGGTCACTGGGAGCTTCCTTATCACCCAAAGCACAGAAAACCCTGAACACCTGTGTCCTGTTCACACAGGCCTGATGGACACACACACTTGGAAAAATCCAAAACCTCAGACACATTAGGATGGCTTGGTATCACCAGTCCTTTGCTGTCCTAACTTTTGCAGAAGACTTCAGACATTTTAAGTTACTTATCCTGCACTAATAAGATCCTTCTAAAACAGGCTCAAGTGCTTTTGAAGAAAGAGACAGAAAGTACAGGAGACATAGAGCTCACCTGAACTCATTTAGGGCATCCACAATTCTGTTATATGCCAAACTCCGCTGGCTGGCATCAGCTGATCTCCGACTCATTTTCATGGCCTTGAAAACAATCATTAAACAGATAAGTAACACAGAGCTACGGAAGCACAGAAAATGGAAAACCAAGTCATGTGTTTGAGTTTATCTTTTGTTCAACCGGTCATGCAAATAATTATTTTAAGTGATAAAGTGACGGTCCAAGTGCCAACTTTCCCATCTGAGGGAAGACAGGTGAGGCACATTTGCAGTTTCTGCCTCTTTTGTGCTTTTCACCATTCAAGGCATAAAAGGGGTCCAAGTTTTAACTGCAGTGATGCAATTCTCACACCCAACATAAAGTTGATCCCACTTTTGTAACTAGCAACAGGAGTTAGAAATTAATCTGACAGGGCTGGGAGAACATACAGCAGTACAAGTGTAAGAAGCCAAAGCAACTGTGTTTACCTGTTCTATTGCACTCTTCAGTTTGTTCATGTGACTCTCAAAAAGAGGGAAGTGTGAAAAAAAGAACTCGTTAAATTTGTTGTTTTCATCTTCATCTCTTGAGAGTGAAAAAATAACTCCAATTGCTATCTTTTTCTTCCTAACAATTCCTGGGTTTGGACCAGAGCTGTCATCTGACAAGTTGAAGCTTTCATCCATGGACCTTGGCGCATGAACAAAAGGGAAAGTTAATGTAATCCACTGCTTAAAGTTGTACCTTGGTTTCCTGTGTGATTCAGTTCTTGGAACATTTAACTTCAACAAATACCTTTTGCTTGAATGTGTTGTCAAATCATCATCTTTGATAACAACCCCTTTGTGATTTTTTACAAGCAACTATTAATTGATTCTGCAATCACAAAACTCTGGAACCAGATTCAAAGTGTTCACAGGATCAGAATATGGTATTCTAGTTCTCTTCCATTCCTGCCAAGAATTTGTGTTTTGAGTACAGTTTTAGGGCTTCTTATCCTCAAAAATACAGCCTACAGATTTACGTGTTGCTGAAGGCTTTCCAGTTAGTGAAAAAACAATGAACACCATGAGGAACACAGAGACTAAAAAAGATCAGCCTGACTTACACCTCTGTAAATACCCCACTGAAAGGATCAGCAGGAGCAGCTGTACATATGCAAGAGCAGAATCAGGCTGACAATGGTGTATGGGCAGCAAGCAGCACTTCCATCCCCAGCTCACCATCGAGGGAAGACCCCGTTCTCCAAGCTGGTGGTCTGGCTGCGACGCCAACGCCGCTGGTAGCTGCTGGCACAGCTCTTGTTGAACGAGGAGCCCGGAGATGGAAACGGAGTGATGAGCAGACTGCTAAGAGATGCTGCAAGAACAGGAGGAATAAAAACCTCTCCAGAAAAAAAGGGCATTTGGAATGTAACACCAGCAACTAAACAAAGTCCCTTAAGATATACTGGTGTTGCTTCTTAAGTGCCTTCTCTTTTGCTCATCTATGTTTCTAATATAAAAATAACCAGTTTATAATGACATTAACAAGCCATACAAGCACAACAAGGGTGGGACGGTCCTGCTGATTTACATAATAGGTAATGCACAGGATGCACCTTGCTCAGCAACCTGAGTATCAGGAAATAAATTCCTTGTGGAAAGGAGTAATGTTGATCACATCCTTTAAAAGTCTTTACAATCCTAGCCCAAGTGTCCAACATCCTGAATTTGGAGGGAAGAAAGGGGTGTTGTTGAGGCCAATTCATGTTTTAACATTACCATCACAGGAACACAGAGTCACAGAATGATTTGGGTTGGAAGGGATCTGAAAGCTCATCTCATTCCATCCCCTGCCATGGCCAAAGACACCTTTCACTAGATCAGGCTTCTCTAAGCCCCACCCAACCTGGTCTCCTGGATTTGGAAAGGAGATGGCAGCAAGTATTGTTTAGAAATGCTGCAAGCTCATTCAATATTTACTCTGCCTTGCTTATTTACAGCAATAATATAAGACGCTGCTGTCAGGTTACTGGGAGGTGCCCTCAACACCTGCACCATCTGGACCTGTACAGAGAGGTGTCATTAATGTCACAGAGCAAACCAGAACAATCCCATTTCAGCACTACTTCATGATGTACAGAGATCCATGACAAATGAATATTTTTGGAGTTTACAGGGTTAACACATGGAACTGCCATTACCAGATCTTGCTATACCGCTGTCTCTGTCCTCATTCTGCTCCCTCCCAGGCATATCCATAGGGTTGCTGTGAACTGTAAAACAAGGAATACCAATTAGCAGGGGAATGTACAGTTCCCTTCTTCTTTGCAGATCTCCATGTAATTAATGAAACAAAAACATGCTCATTAATTCAGATCAACAGCACTGCACAAGGCCATCACCAAGAAAGGCTGCTTAGCTGAACAAACCAAAACACTTACCTGAGAAGCCTGTATTAGTTTTTCTCAAGTCCATGCACCTATTTTAGTGCAAACTAAAACCAGGACTTTATTTCTTTCCATAGATAATTTTCAATAAAATTTTATTGTACCAAGAGGATGTTGGTCACATTTGTAGTACTCAGTGTATAGGCAAAAACCCACCAAAACTCAAAATAATCACAACTTCATTCCTATACCAGCTTTCTCAGGTATTACATATGTATTTTTAAAGGAATTTTGAATGCTGTCTTTAAGAAATTGATAGTTTTAAGTTATGAGCAGTGCATTGGTTGTTCAACTAAGCTGTAAGCTGTCCAGATTCACAGTCTGCATATAGACAAGATCAAAGGTGTGTCAGGCTCAACAGTCTTTAAATGTGATATATTTTACAAATATGTGTGTGAAATAAAGCTACTCAGCCATGAAAATAAGATCCAGCCACTAAAAGCAAGAAATGTCCATTTGAATGAACCTAATTTAGCTCTAATTTTTACAGTTTGGTGGAAACCAATCCAGACTGAAATAGCTTGACATCACTGTGAAATATTATCCCCATAAATATTAAATCCATATTTAAATATTTAGGTTTCCAAAACAAAACAACACAGACAATCCCAAAGAGGACTATTAAATGCCTGCTGTCCTCTGGGGATTTAAGGAATTTGTCGGGAAAGGTAAGGGAGCAGACACCACTGTCCTTTTTTTTTTTTTTTAAATATGAGATCTTATTTGCAGGGCTAAACTACAAATCCACAGAGTTTGTCACCCCAGCTAGACTAGCCCCACAGCACAGCACACAGCACACAGCAAACCTGCAAAGAAAGAGGCGCTCCGGATGAGGCGGAGCGGACCTTGCTCTGAGAATGCCCGCCTGGGGCTGCAAAGCTGGGAAAGACCTACATGGCAAAACGTAAAATACACATCAGAGAATGAGGTTAGTAAAGCAGAACAGTCCATAGGGAGGGGGCCAGGGCAGGGAGAAGGTTTGAGCCAACGTAAATGCAGAGTAACACAGGCAGGAGAACAGCTCTGAGGCTTTACCAGAACACTGATGCAAGGATGAGTCTCACAGCTGGCCTATACAGTATTTATAAATTAAAATAATAGACCCAGCTTTCCACTGTCTCCCACACAAGGATGGGGTTTCTCAAAAGGGCTTTTTAAATTTTTTTTTATTTTAAGGTTGAAAAATGATTAATTTATGCAGGCTCAAAGCCTAACTTGACCACAAACAGGAGATTCATCACAGAGTATAATGTTTGTTTTAACATCCACACTGGTGGGGTGCCTGGGAACACTGCTTCTGAAGAGAAGGAGGAAGGGGGAGAAAGAAGGCAGGAATTCATCTTAGTAGAACCAACAGAAAATTATATAGGCTGAAGTAGTTCTGAGAATAGTCAGTACATAAGTTGAATGAAATGATCACATAGAAAATAAATGTTAGCAGTCCCAGTAGTTCATTTTAAAAGTAATACTGGATTACAGATATACCAGGGAAACAGTGTATTCACTGTGCAAAGAGCCAGAAAAAACACATTAAGTATTTTTAAAGAGTTAATTGCCAGTCCCTCTCCTATATTTGAAGTCAATGCTCACTCAAAGTTTTCTGATTATACAAAACATGAAGGCTGCACCTCAAAGCTCCCTTCCATTCTCTTAGGCCTCCAGTCATTAAAAGGAACACATGACCAGGGCTGCTTTGTTTTTTTTTTTTAGCCAGTATATCTGAAAAAAGCACCTTGTAAATAGTTCCCAGCCAAACCACATAGACCCTCCTCCTGTCACAGGTGAGTCAGGAGCAGTCTCTGCTGCTGAGCACAGTTCTTAGAAATGCTGCAGTTACAGATTAACTCCTCTCCCTGCTTTACCTAGGGTTCCCTCTGTGCTCAAATGGGAACTGTAAACAAACACTGTTTAAAAGCTGTGCAGCTCAATCACAAAGAGAACTTCAGCATCCTCTTCTTGCTGGCAACCTTGTGCCTCTTGCCACACACCCTTGTTCCAAGGTGCCCATACCTCCTGCTCAGTTCTTGGGGCAGTCACCAGAGTCATCTCTCAGCTGGACACAGGTGAACAGGTGGCACTGGCTACACCTGAATCACTCCATGCCTAAGAGCTGCATTATCGGAACTGGAACTTGCAGTTTAGATCACTCTAACGCTACAGCAAACTTCTGCCAGGCACAAGCCACAGCAAACCCTAACAACAGATGAAGGTGATCTCCTGTCTCTTAGATCAGGCACCACATTCACTGCAAAAATCACAACTGAAGTCTGAAAGGACTGTGGGAAATGAATTTGTAGGTTGTAAGGTTCTTACAACCTTAATTGGTTTCTCTTACGAATGGACTACTGCAAATTATTTTAATGAGGTATACAGCTCATGAGCTTGAGAAGCATTTGAGCCCATGCTTGGGCACAGTCTCAGTGAAGTCAATGTGAAGGAAAGCAGTAAACACCCCTAAGATCTAGAACCACATCAGAGTCAGAAACCCATTTAAGAAAACACAGTCATCAAATATATTCCTTACTTCTGACCCTATAAAAGCATATTTTACACACAGCAATAACCTGGAAGGCAATTGTGAAAATAAACCCCTTATTCCACCTACAACAGACATTTGCTTGGAAAGTCAATGATCAAAATGAAGGGAAAGGGAGGATGTGCTGTAGAGCCATGGATCAGGCTGCTACACTGGACAACCAAGCACTGAAGTCCAGTCCTATCAGCTCAACTGCTCCCAAGAGGAAAAGCCAAGACCTTTGTTATCTAATGTTCATGGAGCCTCCACCCACAGCTCTTCCAGGGAAGCTGAGAACTGAGGATGCCAGATGGTTTCTCAAGACTGCTTAGCTCCCATGGTCAGCCAGAGGAGAGAACACAAAGATATTCTGTCTAATCTGATGCAAAGCTCCAGCACTGCTGTGCAAGGTTAACTGAGACTTGTACAGGACACATGGCTGCAAGTGCTCAGGTGGGCAGAGTAGAGAGCAGAACGAGAATTATTAATGAAAATAAAACCAGGGAACTGAGCCAGGCAGAATCAGTCCTGCCTGATCAGAGATAGGCTGTTCAGGAATTTCTACAGAATGTTATTTTCCAGTATTTTCTGTATTTGAACTTAAGTATATATAAATATTTCTATTATGTACTTTATATACACATATGCAGCCGTGTATACCGAATGACTGCTAATTCCCTGAACAGTCCAATTTATTCTCCTCCAAGCTCCATCAGCATTAATTTTCTGTTACATCTTCAGCTTTTTAAAAATTTGATTCTATTTAAAATTTTTGCATATTCTAGAATCTATGATTACTCAATTAAGGATATCAGCAAATAAAATCTTTTTGCAATTACCTATATTCCCAAGAAGTCCATTCATTATTGTACTGTGGTCAGGCTTTAATGTATTGCTGTCTTGATTAATGAACTCAAGACTGTCTTGCAACCTATAGCAAACATAAAACATACAACAAAACCAGTGATTTGCATTTCAGTAGAATGGAGAGATAGTTCATTATAGCCAAAATGGAACAGACAAGGTAAGAACACAGGCTTCTACTAGGAAAAGCTTTCACAGCCTAAGCCACATCCTCAGGTGGGTCACTTAATAACAGAAAACCAAACATGGAACCCTCTGAAGCCAGATATATTTGTGACACCTTTTTCTTCATCTTGGACTGAATCCCCAAGGTTGCAGGTAGGTACTTTTGTACCTTACAGTATGAAGCTTCACCATATCAGCATGGAAGGAGTGGTTCATTCACTCCCTAGAGCCAGCTGAGGTGAAGACAACCGTGAGGGAAAGGTGAGGACACCACTGACAGGGTGTAGCAAGGAGTTATTTTTTCAGAGAAAGAATCTGGAGGGTCCAAAGAAAGGCCTGTGTGTTCTTACATTCACCTGCTTCTGTGCAATTGCTACAAAGTGTAGTGCACTCACGTGTTCAGACTGCCGTAGATGCTGCTTCCCGTGCGAGCTGTGAACACCTTGCTGAGCATGAGCTGGGGAGGGGAGCTGGGGAAGAAGAGGGAAGATGTCAATCAGACACAGTGCCAAGACAGGCTTTGCCTTCCATTCTACAGCCCTCCAGATTTTATTGACCATAACACAACATAACAGACTTTTATTTCAAAAATGACATCAGACTGACTTTAAAGCAAACACAGAAATCCATTTTACTCTGCACTTGTGCCATTCAATTCATTGTTTATCAGCACTAAGGAGTGAGTCTTCTGGAAACACCTGCAGCAGAAAGTTGATCTTACCGGATCTGATGAATTTTCAATGTGGAGCCCTTGTAGCTCATGGCCACAGAGCCAAACATCATCTCTCCAAGCATGTTGGCATCTGAGGAGCACCGAGAACCCTGCAAAAATCAAGTCCACCAACATTTGGTTTTAAGCATTTTAGAGGCACACTTCTACTAAGGCAACACACAAGAGAGAAAATATTCCTTATTTAAAAGATAAATATCTTGCTGGAACACTGCTGAACATGCAAAATTGAACAGTTTAATCAAGATAATGCTAACAGAGAAAGTGATCTTCACACTGGCTGTGAGCTCAACCACTAAATCCATGCAACAAACCAAACCCACCTAGGTGAGAGGAAGCAGATTCCAACAGCACTGAGCCAGGGGACTAAACTTTTAAGAATGTGTTAACACAGCTCACTGAATTATGCCTAAACCTTGTTCCTGCTTGACAAGAAGAATCAGCAGTTCACTGGAGATGTTAGACTGTGCAATGGAGCCAAACTGGACCAATGTTTACTTGACAAAGACTGATTCATAACTTATCCATGGATGATATTTTATATGGGATGAATCTCTCCCTGGTGCTTCTGTGCTGGCACCAGGAAAGAGCTGCAGCATCATGATGCCAGGCTAAAGGGGTGCAATTCCTGCTTCTCTGGTGGCAGGAACTTGCTGCAAGCCACAAAGGCTAAATATCAAGGAGCAAAGTCACTATGCTGCATCACTGGCTAGGGCAAATTCTGCAAACAAAACCCTAAAATTAAAAAATTACTCAGGGCAATCAACTGGAGACAACTGCTCTGCAGACAGACTTATTTGTGTGTTTTCAGTGACTGTGATTACTGTCCCTTTGTCCAGGGCTGTTTCACTCTAGGCCAGCAGAGTATAAGTTCTGGGTCTCCACTTGTGCCTTGCCCTGAATAATTTAAAATGTGGTGATCACTCTCTGACAGAGCTCAGCCAGTTCTCAGGTGAGGAGGTTTGGCACTGTGCTGAAGAGCAACACGTTTACTTCAAAGAGTATGATAGCATGTAATTACTCCATTTCTTGGAGTAATCCTTCTAAAAGATCCCTTAAACCACTCACAGAAACAACTCTGCTGGAAGATGCTCAGTGCGTCTCCATATTCCTTATCCAAGCTCTGAACAACCAGTATCCTGAATAGCCATGTATTCTACACAGGACCAAAATACAGAATGCCAGAATGATTTGGATTGGAAGGGACCTTGAGCTCATCCAGTTCCAGCCCCTGACATAGGCAGGAACACCTTCCACTATCCAGGTTGCTCCAAGCCCAGTCCAGCCTGGCCTTGGACATTTCCAGGGGTAGGGCAGCCACAGCTTCTCTGGGCAACCTGTGTCAGTGTCAGACAGTGAGCCTGGAGCACAACCAAGGACAGGGTGTCCCCACCATAGACCACTACTGGGAGCAAGAACATCCCACTGTGAACATCCCACTCAGTGTTCCTGCTCACACCAGCCTGCAGAACAAGGGCAGGAAGAAGGAACTTCTCATCAGCCAAAAGGCAACACACTTACAACATTTCTCAATTTTTAGTTTTTTTCAAGGACTCTCAATTAAGCTGATGATACCTTTAACAGCCATACTTTTAACCTCTGAAATCTATCCCTGCAAGGAGAGGGGATGACTGAAAGCAGAAACCACAACTGTAAAAATGAGGGTACAACTCCAAGGTTTGTAAGTGTTCAGTGACAGGGCAAAAGCAGATCATTAGCTGGGCCTCAGTGAAATTTCCATCTCTGCCTCCCAGGGCATCCCACTGCTCAGGTGCACTGTAGGCAGTACTGGAAAAACCAGAATTTAAAACCAGTCAGTATGACCCAGCAGCTCCAAGGAAATCTCATCATAGATGTTAATGACTCCAGGAAATAACAGGTTTGCCAGCATCACAAAATCCTGTCTTAAGAACACTGCAAATTACTACAGCCTCACGCTATGACTGTTGTTTTTATATCTGTAGCAGATCTCCAAATGAAGGACACAATTCTGATTAAATGTCAAGTCCTTGATAGTGGGTTTTGATTTCAACTTTCTGCTGTTGTGAAAATATATTTCTAAAGCTCAGTAAAAATACTTTAAGTATTGATTTTCTTTGTCAGACAACCAAATTAAAGCATAAATCAGCTGCTTTCAAATTTAATTATAGGGGTTTCCCTTTCCTCTGAAAGACTGACAAGCCCTGCTGAAGGCAAAGAGTGTGATAAGATGAGCCCATGGCCTGTTCAGTCTGGCATTTCCTCTACAATTAATAACAGCAATTTTACCATGAATAACCAAAGACATATATTTAATGCATTTAGCATGGAAACACTGTTACAACTCAACTCTTCGGGCCTCTAACGCTGCAAAATACAGGTCACTCAAGACCAAAGCGGAGTACAACCAGCTGGGGAAAGGGGTTAAATATTAAAAACTCAAACAAAAGGTAGCCAAGGAGCATCTGCCAAAAAGGGCACAACCTGCAGCACTGACAGCCTGGACACAAACCAACTCCTCAGGTCACAGTTTACAGCTCCCATAAAAACTGATCATAAAATAGCCACAAGTGTTTGTGATTGCACATTAGCATATTAGAGCATATTTGCATGATTTGGAAATTACATTTCTGAACACATTTACAGCTTTTAATACTCCCTTTACTGTACATAATGTCCTGTCAATAACTAAGTATATCTGTAAATTAAAAAGGTAATAAGGAAATAAATGTTAAATATGGGACATAATTACAAATATGGAACCCTGGAACAAATCCTCTGTATTTCACCTTGCTCATATATAATCAAAGTATATTTAAACAAGAAAACATAAAGCAGTATTTAAAAAATCCCATAGTACTATGTTATTTGAACTTCCATTTTACAGCCTTATAAAAAATAAACAGGAGAATTTATAAATACTGCAAATCCAGTAAGTAACCTCTGATTACAGATACAGCAGTTAGAACATAGGAAATGCCAGGCTGAGTGAAGTTTGGACAAATTTACTCTGGCCCTTCTGCATACCTGATACTAAATTTTATTGCACATTAAACAAGTCTGGTATTTTTGTCTCTCAGCTCACTTGCTGGGTAAGCCTGGAAGGAGTCTAATGAATGCAGTAGATAATTCACAATAAATATGCTGTGGAAGACCAACTTCAGCTGAAAGTGTGGGGCACAGTCACACAGCCACTGTTTTGAGTGAGTGATACACATGAAGAAATGCAGACTTCAAAAGGAAAACTTTCCACAGCTTTAAAATACGCTCTCATGCCAAACACTAAAATTTATTTTCTTTAGTAACATTGAGCATTGTTTGCATAGAGCCTGCTCTGGAGGAGAGCCAGTTTCTAGGGAGTGGGGGGCATGGCTTTTCTTGGGCACACAGTGCACAAAGGAGGTTGCTTTGTGCTGGAAGGGAGCTGCTGACAGAAATGTCTCTTCCTTTCATAACCGCAGTTAAATGCCCTGCCAGGAAGGGAGGAACGGAAAACAGATCTTCAGCCACTTTACCCAAGCTGTGGAAAAGAGTGTGATGAGACAGAGAAAACAAGAATACACAGCTTGCCAAATATAGCAGGAGTTTAACGTGACAGTAGGAAAGTCAGCACTGGAAGGTTCTTCAATTCTATCTATGGGAGATTAAGACATCAGTAGTATTGTACTCCAGAGCAGGTTGTGGAGATAGCAGCTTCCCTCAAACACACAATTACTTCATTACAAAGAGTGAAAAGGGTTTAGTTCTATTTTAGGGTGGCTTAATATAAAACACTTGTGATCTGTGGAAGAAGAGATGACAAAAATATATCCGTGTCAGATGACTCTAGCTACTCTCATGGCCAAAATTTCTTATATAAAATGGAACTCAAGTGCACTGAATCCCTTAAAAAAGCTGTTACACAGACTATCCCTACAGACAACGTGTCTCTCTGTTATTTCCCTGGCATTTGACAAGAAAATAGACTACTTCATCTACACCAAGATATTTGTGCCTAGTCTGATCACACTAAATGAGTGTTATCATCTGCATCACAAAATGGAACAAATGCCCTGGAGAAATCGCTGCCATTCAAGACATCCCAAGAGAACAGCTGGCTGATTTTAGACTTGATAGTACCCAAAGCTACAGTGTTAAACATTCCTGAGTCATAACCAAGGTCTTGGTTCTGACTGAAAACTGCTCTCCACTGCCAGCCTCTCATTTCAAGTACTTTAAAACAGTCATGCCTCACCTGCTGTTAGGATTTGACATGCATTATGGAGAGACAAAAAAAGTGACTCACCTGGTATTTTGGGCATTGTTCTTTTGGATCAGAGAATGAGGAAGATGAATTGATTGAACTATCCAAGGAAGAAGAGCTGTCTCCTCCCGGCTTTAGCTGGCAACATTTCCCAAAAACTCTCACTTGAGCATCACTGCAGAGTTTCTGAAATAAAGACAACACATGTGACACACTAAGACCCACGACCTGAAATGACTGTTAGTATCATTGTACTTATGTGCTTAAGTAAGATATTTAACAGCTGAAAGGCTCATGCCCCAGGAAACAGGTAGTAACAACATATAACCATATCTCTTGCAGCCTGGCTGTCCAAAGGAAAGCTGAGCTCTTTTACTTCCAATTAGCAAGAAGCCAACAGGTCACTACAACTCCATCTTCTTAAGTAGACTTTTTTAGACCCAGGATTAGGAGAGAGGTTGGTACCAAAGCATTTAAAGGAAGGATGACAATGTCCACCTTACTCTCTGTGCCTGCCAGAGTGGAGACGACACAGGAGTGTAAGCAGCACACAGGAAGGAGCAGCTCACCATTAATTATCAAGCAAGAATAACACAGAATTCAGGAGATTCATGTTACAAGGGCAAGTGGAGAGTAAAGATCCTGTTTTCCACAGATCTCTCCCTAGCTGTGTCTAAGCCCCCTAGTCTTTCTCAAGAGTGGCACAGAGGTGACGCATTCCTTACGTTTTCTGTATGAGGGAATTGTAAGGCTGAAAATGGACAACACTGAGAAACACAGTGTTACAGAGAAGGCAGGAGAGACTTGCAAAATTATGGAGAATCAATCCAAAAGATAAATTCTGACAGAGATTCAGACAGGGAGCAGAGCAGAGAAGAGAGTTTAGAGGGCCCAGATGGAGCTGGAACTGATGTACAGGATGGGCAGGATCTGTGTCCACTCTAGACACAGAGAATTATCCATCACTGGCATGGGAGATGCTTAACTATGTTTCATTCACTATTTAAAAGCATTTGTGATTCCCCTTGAGAATCCCAGCAGCATCCCGAGCAGAATCAGCATCCACCAAGTTAATGCAGTTTACACAGCATTGGCATTGCCAACCCTCTGCACCTAAAGATCTCAATGTATTTTTCACACACTCGTTACACTTCAGCACACCCCCGTAAGGTTGGCATTATTTACATCTGCTGGTAGGCAGCACTAGGAGACAGAAATAGTTTACACCGCTCAAAATTCCACACTAACTCTGCCCTAAGACTTCCTTAATTACCATTTCCTACACAATCACCAAACCAGTAAGAGCAAGCTGGAAGCAAACCCTGCTGAAAGTAAGGTTTAAGGGATGGAAGGGAACACAGAAGTGCTGTTATATATCACAGCTTCATCTCTGGACTCACAGCTTCTTGCCACAAGCTTCCCCTTCATCCAAAAACATGGCCATGTCTCAACTTTTAAGGAAAAGGCATAAAGAAAAGTGTGAAATAGCCAAGGCACACATTAGTAACTCCATGATTGCTCAATAATTAGCAATAGCTGTTTGAAAAAAATGACTGGCCTTACTGCTGTGGAGGGATGGGAGTCCCCATGCCTCTGTCCTAGGTTGTCCACATTACTTTTCTAGGGATAGGTGACTTAAATTTGGGTGACTTAAACTGTGGGTGAGGTTTAGCAAAGCAGCAGAAAATGGCCAGGATTATAAAGCCCCACGTGGCAGCCTTCACTGCTGCTCCCTCAGAGAGCTGTGCCACAGAAAACCTCAAGGAAAAATGAGCAGAGAAATTAGTAACTCCGTGGCAGAGGGGAGAGCAGTGTTCACTTTCCCCCAGCCCTGTCAGCTTTCCTGACACACAGCAGTGTCCTCTCCTTTCGACATAGTGGAGAGCTCGTTGAAATCCTGCAATATGTAAATTTGCTAATGGCTACTGAGGATCTGTGACTTGAGCACAGTGCACAATGGCTGGAACATGTGAACGATCATCATATGACTTCAGTAGGAGCTCGTGAACTAGAATTGCATTTTATCTCTGACACAAACAACAATGTCCTAGGCTAGGCAAGCATCATGTGATAAAACCACATACAATCCACAGGGTTACAGCAGCTTTTGCAGGCAAACCACATTTCAGCTTGCATTTTCCATCAGATGTTGAAAGTTCCTTCTAAAATGTTACAATTATAACTAAGCTTCCTTGAGACTGTAGAAATGCATTTAGTGACTTTACAAGAGAAAAATTCTGTGCATTAAAAATAATAGGCTGAGTTTGCAAATCAATTACTTTTACATAATTTCTTCTCATTATCACTGCATTTTTCTGCACAGCAGCTTTTCCCAGATTCACTGGGTAGTCGGGTAACGTGCAGTAATAGTTGCCTAATTTAAACAGCAAACCAGGAAAATGGCTGGTTGGTCTTTGCAGTGAAGTTTAATGAACCAAAACTCCTGCAAGGAGTCTTTAAATGAGGTCAGAATCTTTCAGCTCCCACTTTTCAGAACCTTGTGGACAGTAAATCACTCCTAAAATGCAGATCACTGATGAATTTTGGTATTTTCTCTTTCACAAACTTATCATGTGTTTAAGATGAACTCCTTGGACAATGAGATCAAGTACTTGCAGTGACCCTCTCCTCTGCAATTTCTGACTTCAAATGTCAATGAAATTTTAGATGCTACAAATCTCAAGATATTATCCATCAAAGGAGTGGGATTATTTGCATTCCAAAGATATTCAAGCCAGGTTTCCAAAAATAAAAAAGTAACCTAATTATTTAAGAACTGTACAAGGGAATGTTTCAAAGCTGTGAATTTTCTTCCCAATTAGACATAGTTGCATCAAATCCAATCCCTGGGCAGGGTGGTGCTGGAGTGCTCTGAAATGCCCATTTTTGCTGGAGAGCAGAACATCTGCTGGAAGGATGCCGCGGGCAGCTCCGCTCCTGGCTGCCACCCTGCTCTCCCTGCTGGGGTCACACTCTGTTCTCTCCCTGCCAGCTCACTGCAGATACCACCCAGCTCCAAAGACTTCTGGCAGTCCCAGTTCTGACATCAGAGGTCATCGTTTGCTGAAAGTCTTGGAGACCTATCAGGTAGTTCTGAAGAAAAAGTAAAATGTCTTTATAGGGTACACGGTACAAAGTTATTTTCTTCCTCAGTTCCTCTTCTGGAGTCTCTTTTCTCCACATCTGTCAGCAAAGACTTTTAACTCTTTGACACAAACTCTCTATTCTCCTCAGCAAGTGGGAAAAACATGCCCAGTGCTGTGAATAGGAAGAGGAATTTCTGCTGGGCAGGTTTTGCTTTGGGGATAACAAGAAAGTTGAAAGGAGCCTGGTGTGTTGAACTAAATCAAAGCCTGTGTAGGTGTGTTAGGGCTGTGAGTGAGTGACAGAAGGGAAAAGAAATGTCATCGTATGCTTTACTCTTTTTTACCTCTGCAACAGCAGGTGCTCAAATACCACTGTGCTGGCAGTGATAGAGAAATCTCTATTTCCAAGCAAAGTTGCTACTCTTCAAGAGCTCTGTTCCTCATTTTCAAAACAGGCTTTCCAGAATAAAAAAAAAATTCAAAACAGATAAATTAACTCTTTTGCTGTATTAATATGAGTTGGTCTGTAGGTGCAATGAAATGTATGCATCCACCTAACACACGGGAGTAACCCGAACAGGCACTCATTCCTCCCCTTCAAGTGTTCATGTAAAAATGCAGATATCTTTCTTAAAATGCAGCTGCCAAGTGCTGCAATCTTCATTTCTACAGTTGCCGAGTTCCTCTATTACTCAGAGGTCAGTGAAAGAAGTCAAAACAACCCCATGCTCCCTTACTCCACTAGTATTTTTCCATGTCTGTTTATAGAGAGAATAAGCTGAGTGAGCTAAGAAGGTGGGACTTGATCTCTGTGCTTACAGCTTTATCCATCTGCTCCACTTCGCTCACTGAAACCTGTCCTGAGAGCCAGACAGAGTCCAGAGTCTCCATTTCACACAACTCACCTAAAAGCAAAAGGCTCACTATCCAATTACTAATCCCTCAAAGCAATTTGCTGTTCAACATTTATCCAGTGCTGAAGTATATTAGAACACGTGGCTAATCCAGGCTTGTTTCAAACAACATGCCATTTCTCTACTTTGGGATAAATATGACATTCAGAGTAAAAGAAATTGCTGCTGAAGGAGATCAAGTATCATATGACCTTTTACTGAAATTATTCAAAGATAAAGAAAACTAGTGGAAGAGGTGAACTTTCCATTCTCCAAATTTAACTTCACTATTGCACCTTACATCTCAAATTCTGCACCCCAGGTCTCTCATTTCTTCAGAAAACCAAAACAAATGCTATTTCTGAAAACTTTATTCTGCCTCTATGTCCTGGCTACAAGTCACTGCCCTTCTCCAATTCCTTGTCTTTCCCCTTTCCTACCACATGCCCAAACTCTAGATCTCTGCTCAGCACAGTGCAGTTTGGGTCCTGCCTTTTTTCCCTCCCCCCTCTTCCTCATGCTCCCTTGACAACCCTCCTTCCTCCCTGTATTCCTCTAGGCTGATCTTTAAACTTAGGAAATCTTTTAGCTCTTACATGTCCCATCAGCACCTCTCTCCAGCCAGATCCCCAGTGTTAACCACTCTCTTGTCATAAATCCCCACTGGACAAAACAGAAAGGAAAATGAGCATTAAAATGAGACAGTTAATCCCTGTCTCTGAATTCACTTTGCCTGCTCCAAGGAAGCCACGATCCAAGGTTCCCCTTTTCAGCTTCTTCTTTACTTCACTTCCCACTCCTCCCTTGTGGCACCATTCCCATGGCATCCATATCCCAATCAATTACCAGCCCTTGGAGGCAAGCTCCTCATACTTCAGCTGGCCTTTGCACAGTGGCAGTTTTGGGGACATAATTCCTGCACCACACAGTAAAACACAAGCCAGCCTTAGTATGAGCTGAGTATGGATGCAGTGTCAAGGTTGGGAAGCCAACCAAGCACAGGCAAAGGCAGAGCTGAGGCTGACAGCCCAGCACTGGCTGGGCCACCTGGCTGCTGCACCTTAAGCAGGAAAAGGAGCTGCTTATTGTGCTTATTTGAAATTCAAAGGAGGCCTGGTGCCACAGTTTTTTGAGGAGCACACCTGTGTTCACACACAGCTCAACTCGGTATAGCCCACGGCACAGGGAGGAGAGCGGGGCTGATGGCACCTGGGAGCAGAGAGCAGGAGAGGAGGTGTCAGAGCAAAAGGAGCAGATGAGCACAGAACAGAGTCTAACAGCAGAAACCAGTCAGAGGGTGTAACATTATCACCTGCACACCAAGTAACAGAGTCTCATTAGAAATTAGATACTTACTGCTATGAGGAATAAAAAAAAATAACTCTCTAGAGGAGACAGTGGCTTAAACCCACAAGCTTGGGTTCTTTGAAGAAAGAACCAAAGAACCCCCATAGATGTTCTCTGATGCCCAAAAATCCAAGGGATGTGGATGCATGGGTGGGGACAGAGGCTGTTCAGTAAAGCCATCAGTAATGCCTCTTCCTCATACCACACGCTGCCCTGGTACATTCAGTGTGCAAATGGCTGTTCTGATGCATTTGCTCATGACCTAGTGCCACAGGGCTGGAAGGGGCAGCCACTCTCCTCCTGGGATACCCTGACAGAACTCAGACACACAATTTTCTGATGCTCGGGAGACAGCAGCCTTTCCCCTCTGCTTCCAGAGCCCAGCTGATCAATAGCCCATCCCCTGGAAAGCTGGGGAAGGACCTCTCCTGCTTAGCACCAAAAAAGGTATAGGACTCACAAAGGGGATCTCTCTGCCTCCCACATGCAAAGTGCCCACAGCTGCCTGAGGCAGATCTCCGCCTGGCACAGCCTTGGGCCAACATTCCCGGTGTTGGGAATGGCCCCAGCCCTCCTCCATCACCAGGCTGCTCCTCAGCTCCCCTCGCCAAGTTTAACTCTAGCGAGGCTGGGGAAATCATGACTTCTCCTGAGCAATTAAAATATTGTCATGGCCACACTGCAAACTCCTGACTGCCTTCAGTGTCCTGCTGTGCAAAATTCTCCCCAAATACTTGTCTACTTAATATTTACCTTTACTGAAGTCATGAAGAGGCTGAATTAATATCCAATGAAAACAAAAGGTCCTTATTTGTATTATAGCCACATTTCCCTCACAGGTAAGATGAACCTAGTAATGCTTTACTAATGAGAGCCCAGCTTGGTGTGAGCACAAACTCAGCAATTTTCACTGATCAAAAATCCACAGCTTACTGTTTTATTTCTTGAAACATCTGCGCCTGCAAACATTTTCTCTGATGCTCCTTAAATTTTATGACCACACTCTCTCTTACAGAATTCAAATGCCTGAGCCGTGTTCAACCTCAGCCCACCACACACAACTTTTAACATATGTAGAGATTATACATATAAAACAGACCAAAATACATCTCACCTTGCTGCAGGCATACAACTCTTAATGCTTTCATGTCTGATAAACAACAGAAAATGGGAACTGAAGAGCACAGCACCATAAAGCAAAGTGAAACCCTCTTGATTCTCTGTGTTAGACTGCTTTGACTTGAACCAGAACACTCTGGCCACTGCCAGGCACTCTTGCAAATGTCTCCCCGGTGTTATTTGTAATCCAGAGGTATAAATCCCATTAGGAAATGGGGGGTGAGGGGGAAGAGATGCAGAAAGCCTTGCACAAAAAGTGGGGTGCTGAACAGATACCCTTTCAGAACAGAGAGTGCCCAGCCCACACATGGCTAGCTGCAAAAGGGCAAGAGTGCCTTGGAATGTGCTTAGAGCCAAGATCTGGCTTTGTATAGGCAGGGTGTGTCTTTGCTAATGAAAATCACAATAAATAGCGCGAGAAAGGAACAATGCAATTCCTTGAAAATGGCCAGTACATCCTGCTCATGGCACAAACCCACACTGAGCTCACATCAAGCCCAGCCGAAGACTCTCCTGCCTGCTTTCACCTGCAAATTTTTGTTTTATGAGAAAAGTTTTGCCTGACATGACATTATCTGAATGCTGGAGTAAGCAGGTACATGGCAAGCAAGTGTTTCAATATATCCACTTTCAAAGAATCCTTATACTATGAAAAACAAATGTATCAAGTTCCTACAGATGACTTCTGGGTATTTCAAATGCCCTGGAAAGGCTTTTCCTCCACTAGTCTCTCATGGAGATGATGACTACAGCTGTTTCCCTCCCCTTTAGCAAAGAAAAAGGGAAGATTAAGATGGAACCATATCAGCTCCATTATCAGTCATTTATCCTGTTGCTGTTGAGATGCCACAGTCAATGAGCTTAGTGGGCAAGTGCACAACTACCTTAAAAAGGTTTCAGACTTTCAAGAAATTAATTTAAATCTGACAAGAGGATTTATACTGTAAGTTATTTTTATTAATGAAGTAATAGTGGTAAGTACAGCCAGCAATTCATACCAATAAACCACTTCTAAAGATCTCCTGTCTTTAAAAACCTGGTTTCCTGGCAAGAACATCAGGAAGAACAGGAACTAATAGAACCATTCTAACAAGTTTAAATAAAAAAGAAAGATGCATTTTTTAACATTTGTGAAGCTTGCTTTATTTCACAAATTCTCTATAAAAAAATAGGAAATTGGGATCTTGACTCATGGCTATAAAAGCACTGGAGTAAACAATGGAGAAGCTTGGAAGTTCGTGCCTGGTAAGACACAGACTCCAGAGGTTTGGATATTGGACACAACACTTGAGACCAGGGTTAAGAGCATCAGGCTGGCAACAGGCTGGAAGAGTTTGGAAAGCTGGATGAAAAATCTTCTTGCTGTACTCCAATACCCAATAGGAAAACCAGGGCTTGGGAGTAATGTGTTATTTTGTGTACTCCTGCTTACAGAAGGACCTCCATAAGTCCTATAGGTAAAAGCAACTGGAATCATTAATTTTAATTCACACCATGCTTTCTGCTTGCAGAGCTTAAAATTATTTGTGAATGTTTTTAGAAATGGTGAAAAGGAAGCTCAAAGCAGCGAACTAAGTTGTCCACCCTCACACCACCACTTTCAGTAGCACTGTGTCCAGAAATTAATCTTCTATCCAGAGCCCTTAGAAGGAAGTATCCTCATCTGACTGCATCCATTTCAGTTTCAATTAATAGATTACCATGCAAATCATGCCAAAAGGAAAAACAGAGTTTTCAAGTAACTTTGTGTGAAAAAACTGTCAGCAAAGCATACAAACAACAATTGACAAAGTTAAGCAAACAGGACACAAGAGGAGAGAGCTTGGGGAGACCTTCTGATTAAGAATGCAGACCCCACCATGGCACAAAACTAGATCTCTAAATCCCAGTTCAGGCCCTGTTTCAATCCCCAGCATTGCTTGCTGCAGCCCCAAGAAGGAATCCTTCTCACTGAAAGAGCAGAAAGTAAATAAATCCCGGAATAAAGATATCACTATAGTATTTAAAGCTGGTAAGAGTGAAACCACTGAAGCCTCAATAATTTGCAATTTAACAGGCATTTAAATACAGCCCAGAATATAACCAAGGTTTAAATGCAAATGTGAATAAAACTGAACATATGCAATTTATCAGCTTGGCCATTTGAAAAAGTATAACTATAAACATGTAAACTATAAACAACTATAAACATGTAAATTAGCAAAATACTTACCGACACTGAAACATCCTCTATTTTTCTTTTAGCACTGGAATCAAATAAGACATTCCGTCCTCTTCTTTCACAGTCCTGATACACGATCAGTCGGATCTGGCTTGGGTCAAACTCCGGCAGAGGCCAGCTTTAATTGAAAAAGAAAAGAGCAGAAGGATCAATTACCACAACTCGTTATTACACTGCTCTTTTTACATTACCTGTATATACAACTTGATTAAAACAGAGTCCAGCAAATTCAATGCCATTTCATCAAACCCTTTGATCCTGTAGCCAGAACTACGGCCTTTGTTTTCTTTTCTTTCCCCTATGTGTGCCAAATTACACTGTCATAAACTGCACCATTCCTCTACAACTACACAAAATGATGTGTGCAAAATTAATAGATCTTTTGCTCTGTCTTGTGATGTTTTCAAGTGCCAGCTATCTAAAATCAATGTCACAGAACTCAGCTTTTGTGTTTAAAGACACAAAAAACCCCAAGATGAATAATCACAGGGTGGTTTGAGAGAACCACCTGGTTCTCTCCACATAAGCCACTGTGACTCAAGGGCATGGTCAGCAAACCACACAAAGCAGTCCTAACACATCTATTCCCAAACTGGTTTCCAAGGGAAGCAGCTTTCCTGAAGCCTCAGAACCTTCCCTAGTGCCACTAATCCAGAGGAGGTCTCAAAGGGAGAACTTGCAGGGATCAGGCTTGGAAACCATTCCATAATATTCTCTTTAAGGATGCTTTGTAGTCACCATCTTAAATTTTCACTTTGAAAAGCCAGCCATCACTTTAAAGCCCAGCAAGCATTGTCATCTCTTGGCTTGGGAATCCATTTTCACTGACACCATCTCAATTCTTGGAAGATAGGAAACAAGATACCTGCTGTATCTATGAAACCACCAGGGATCATCTTTCAGCTAGTTTACAAGCCATTTCCTAGATCAAGTGAAATTCTGTCTTCCTTATTCTTGGCTTTTAGGCAAGCAGCGTTAGCATGAACTTCAAGAAGCCAGAAACAAGGCACTGGAACTTTCCAGCCATTAATGAAGGATACAGATTCCCAATTTGCAATAATCTGTGCATGCATTTCAGCAAAACGACACCCATAACATATGTTAAACCTGACATGTTAGACTCCAAGACAACAGTAAAATTTCCTCTCTAACTCAGCATCCAAAGGGTTTCCTGCTCTGTACCCACGTTTTATGTGACCAACAAGTTCTGTAACAGCAGAAAATCCATTTGATCACCAAAGCCATCATCACCTATCAAAAGCTTTTAAGGCTCCTCAGTATAGATACACAAGTTTTACAGCTAGTGTAGTCCCAATGAGGTGAAACTAAGCATCAAGACATACAGTTACACATTCTCCTGAGATGGAATCTATTTCCTAATCTGCCCATCCCCATCATTTAGCAACAAGAGAGAAAAACAGAAGCTGCAGAGAAGATGGTGTGCAACAAATGTCCAAATCAACTTATTACAAGAAAGAAAACCTTGAGCAACTTGAGCTGAAATAACTTCATGTCTAGATTTGGGGGCAAAGAGCCTCTCATTTGGGCACCTAAAGCCAAGTGTCACCCGCAGCATCAAATACCCACATGAAATGCAGATACCAAACTGAGCAAATTCTGTACCAAAACCCAAGCACAGTGACAAATTCAGAGCCAAGCTTACACTTACTGGAGGCTCTCCTAATTAACCCCATTTTGCATTTCAGAAAATGTAAGAAAACAAAGCCCCTAGTTTGACACATGCCTGGGGTGTTACCAACTGAGAAGTACAAAAGGCACTAAAGCTGGGGATGGTAACAGCCAAGAGCTTGACTTTGGCTAGAAGTGAGGAGGACCACTGGATAAACTGGCTTCCTGGAGGAACAGCCTCCATATATTAAAGCTAAATCAGTGGAAGTCCAGAAACAAACATTTTTTCCAGATAGGCCACTGTGGTTCCTATAAAGAAACTGTGTGACAATAACAATGACTTGCTTGCCAAAAGGGTGCTATTGCTTGCTCCACCCTTGCAACGCGTTTGAATTTCCTGCACACTCAGACAAAAGCATGTCTTCCATTACCTAGTACTTTTGATATTTGACTTTGAAATTACTGGCAAAGAAGGCAATAGCTGTTCCAGATCTTAGGAAAGTCTACTTATAAAAAGCTCCAAGAGCAGATTACACACTAAGAAGAGAGAAAGCTAAATATAAAACTCTTGCTGTATTCAGAAACATATTTGATGAAAGTAACAAGAGCTTGTTTACTTCTCAGCTTCTTCACATGACATTTTAACTTTCTCTAGACAAGCATTTAGTAGCTATTATCCATCATAATTTGTGATAATTCCAAAGAAGCGCTATCTCTGTTATATAATAGCATCCTTAAGCACATTTCAGCCTTGCAAAAATATTCCCTGGCAATAGCAGGCCACTTCCCAAACCAGAAGAGCCTTTCAGAGAGCTGGGGGAAAGTTCATTCAGACAGACAGTAAACAGAAGGCAGCCTGGCACCTCCAACTCACCCCCACCAGTGAGGGGGAAGCAGGACACAGAGCTCTGCTTTTGTTGTTAGCAGATTTAAAATACCGTTAAGCTTGATATCTGAATAGATTATCCCCAGAAACATAAAATTCCTGCATGCAAGAGGCATTCTCAAAACAAATATAACAGGGCAGCACTCCAGCACTCCTCTGCAGGCAGATGAAAACTGACCTAGATCTTCCGAATATAATTAGTTCTGTTTATAAATGGAAACTAACTTTGACATTTAACTGATGTTTTCTTAAGATTCCTACAGGAAAACCAGGAGACATAGAATCAAATGTTCTAGTAATGATAATGAAAGGTGAGTCTCCATTTCCCACACTGCCCGGGAAATGACAGTTTCTTAATGAGGACTTTTCCCCGCATCACCTATCTGCCACTCTTTGATCTTTCCTTGAAACTTATTAGATCTAAAGAAAAACCCCAAAATTAACCCAGGGCAAAAAAACCCGTAAGAACTACCACCAAGAAAACCCCAAATACCTTTCACCAGTAGAAGTGTTTGTGACTTTGTCACACAGTGCTGCGTGTTTGGGCATGGAGCAAGAGAAAAACTGGTGACAAACAAACTCCTTCTGAGCAGGACTCTGCTCCTGTGGAGATCTCCACTACACAACCGGGGATTGCTCTAGAATGAGATGTCCAAAAATACCTACATGGAGTGGAAATCCGTTGACATATAAATGCTGTATGGGATGTTTTAGAAACAAAGCCCAGCTCTCACACCACGACAGACTGGTTGAGGTTGGAAGGGTCTTCTGGAGGGCATCTGATTCAATGCCCCTGCACAGACACTCACACAAGTACAGAGTGCAAAAGAAAAGGAATTATTTGGGAGAAAAAGGGAAAATTTCCTATGATTAATGATGGAATTATCAGAAACTGGCAACAATGAAACCAAGATCTGAAAAATAGTATTTTAATGCATATTCACACTTAAGCCCTACTGTTGTTCAGCTCTTCCCTTTTTTCGTCTTTTCTGCTTTTCTGCCTTTTTTACCTTCGGTCACCAGGAATATTACCTGTAGCTTACATTTACAAATCCATTCCATGCCTCCTGACGCCTCTACTATAGAGATTCACAGCAATCCAGAATTCCAACTGCTCTCTAAGGATGAATTTTCTTGTGTTCCTGGAGTTTACTACCACCATCAATGTTTCTCAGCAAGAACTGAATGGCTGTAAATTGGTATTATTTCACTCTGTGCAAGTTTTAATAGATGACACAAAAGACACAGAAATCCTTTGTTACCACTCCAACAATTAAAATACAGTATTTTCCCCTGTAATTGAATCCCAGTACATTCCTTCCTCCTCATTCCCACCTAAAACATGAACACTTCTTCATTACATTAAAGGTTTAGCTTAGTATTATCTTCTCTCCTGGCTGACACTACTTTTAAAACTGTTTATATTAACATGGCTTAGATAGTATCTGGTTACTTTTTAATAAAAACAGGTACTTTATAAATCTTAAAGTAAAGCAACTGAAGCAAAATGATTGAGATATTAAACAGGTAGGAACTGGAAAAGAGTTTTCTAAAAAGTAAGGTTGCTCAAAACCAGAATAGGACTAAACATGTAAAAAGTAAGTTGAAACTATCAGTCAAACTATTGTTTTCCTACATCATGTTACCCATAGTTATAAAAATTGCCTGGTGATGAATCACTTGGGACTATTTTTAAATGCATCTACGCAAATGATATTTATAGTTTATGCCAGCTTATCTGTTCTGCATGGTTTACATGTTAGCACCTTTTTAAAGGGTGACAGAGCAGACGGGCCCACCTTGTCCCATGCTCCCCTCGCAGGCTCTGGCAGAAGGGAACATCTTCCTTCACTCCTGCTAGATGAGCATCAGAACAGAGGCACAGGGATTCCAGAGCTCATTTCCAGCACCTGCGGATGATTCTCCAGGTATTATCTTTGCTTCAGTGGTGCTTAGACCCAGCCAACTTCTACTACACAAGCCTTCAACAGAGGCTGCATCTGTCATGAAGAGCTAACATTGTAAATATGAGACTGTTCCACTGAGTGCACTGGGATTTCAGATTATCTCCACGTTCCATGGAGATGTACAGCCACATCAAAGCACACTCACCTGTACCTACACAGCCCAGTATATGGGATCCTGCAGTTACTTTGCTACAGGGAAGGGTGATCAAGTCCAGAACGAAGTCCAACCATCCTATCTCACTCCTCTCAGCCCTGAAATGACTCTTCCAACCAGGAATTCTCTTCTTCTGCCCAAATGCCTGCAGATTTCTATTATCTCTTATTAGATTTTTTCTTTTGGCTTTGAGAAGATACAACAAAATTTGAGAATATAGGATTAATGGGGAGGGTTTGTACATACTTTAATACCTTCCTGCTGCATTTTAGTAGTTCACTTATTATTTGACCATTATTGCACAAAACAGCTGCACAGACCATTCTGAAAGATCACAACTAATTTGGAAACAATGAAAACAGAACTGTAATGTGTATTAATGATGCCTGCAGCTTTGGAAGACCATCTCCTCTTAGAGGCATGGGCAGGTTATTTATTTATTTAACAAGAGCACCTGAAACACAAAAGAACTTTCTCAGGATTCACAAGACAAGGATGATCCAGGCTGCATGGCTGATTTGCAAAGCTGGCATTTCAAGAAAGAGATTCCGTTTAAGTGCTGGTGACATAACACAACCATAAGGCTGCAAGAAGGAAGAAAGTTCCCTAAAGTAGAGAAACTACGGGGCCTATACTTAGAAAAAAAATTGCAAGACATTTGTCTTTACAAGAGCTGAGGTCATGTCAGGGCTGTGTGACTGTGGTGGTGAGCACTTGCTGATTCTGCACAGAAAAGCAGCGTTGGTGCCTCGGCCAGGGCAGGCAGGGAGCCCTCGAGGCTGGATTGCGAAGGAGCTCGCCCAGCGCCCCGGGTGACTCTGCCCTCTGCCACGGTGACCTCAGCTGGGCTTTCACAGAAGTCACAGGACCTGGGTTCTGGGTAGCACTGAAGAATAGACAGATGGTGGATCATCTCAGGGACAAGTACCCTTGACTGCTTGCAGTGGCGCTTCAGGTTTATCCCATGGAAATAATGTTTCTTTAAAACACAAAACCCCCCTGCTTTTCATCTCTTGAAAGAGGGTGACATGTCCACAGGCACTGCAGCACTGTGGAGGTCAGCTCCCTGCTCCATCTCTAAGTCAGTCTCATTATTTACCAGCTTAGCAATCCTCACCTGGAACAGACGCACTTCTTGAGCTCCAGGAAACTCGTGCTGCCTATACTAAGTACATATTGTACACCAGGAACAAAGTACATCAGCCAGGTATTTCACAGGTATAACAAACTTGGACCTGAACTTCAACTGCCTGCCAAGCTCCTTGGCTCTGTCCAATTCTTTATCTGTATATGAAGCTGACTTTAGTTTGTTTTCATTTTTTCTCCCTTCTAATGAGAGTCACTTGACTCTCATTAAGATACCTAATTTATACTCTAAAGTCTAATACATGAGCCAGATGCTTTTCCACAAGCAAAAAGACATAACATTGACAGGTTAGGTGCAGCCTAGTCAACACAGTAATCATAATCTGGAGTATTATACTGAAAATAAATGGGTGGGAAGATTTTGTTAAAGCTGTGTAGTATGTTGAATAACTTCGCAATTCACATACCTTGCAGAATTTACAATCGCCGTTAATAATTTCATAAAATATTTTTGGGACTACTTCACTTAGGCCATTTCAAAAAGTACCTGTTCAGGTTTTAGCTGATTTAGGTACATGTATGCAAGCAAATATATGCACATACACACACAAGTTTCATGCTCTCTTGAAATATTTTTAATTAAAACCAGACACAAATGAGACACAGCTCCTTTCAGGTAAATTCACTAGCACTGAACAAAATTACATTATTCAAGCAGACTGCACTTCCCTTTGCAAAGTTACAAGACAGAACCAATTCAGGCAAAAAAATTTGCATCCTTTTAGCATAAAATTATAGTAAGAATAATAAAAAACAATCTCTAGAGGATTCACATCTCTGGAAAAGAAATATTTTCATCACAGGAAAAATAATAAGCTTTCAAATAATTAAAATTATCTCAAGAACTGTGCAGTGACCATACCTGGGAAGCATCTTTGTCCCCCGAGCAGTTCCACTTTTCAAAATCCCTATAAACTCCTGTTGTGCCTGGCTGCCAACTCAGGTTAATAATAGCAATGAGCCATATTCATCCAAAACCACAAGACTGTCAGGTGACATATCAAGAGGTCTGAATTTAACTCAAACAAAAGACTCTCCATGCTGCAACGCAAAGCCTTAATCCTAGCAACAGGAGCACAGAAACCACCTTAAGGACAGCAGTGTCGGGGTTTGCACCCGGCTGCGTTTGCGCTGCCCCGGAGTTTCATAACCCAAATCCTGCCCCACAATTCTGCACAGCCTGGGATTTCTGCTCGAGGAAAGAGCGCCCGTCTTCTCCGCTTCTTCGCCTCTTCCAGGGCTCGCTGCAGACAAGATCAGCGTCATTCAGGGGGAAGCCAAGCGCTGCCCTGGCAGCGCCGGCCCGGACCTGTCAGTGCCATCCATCCGCCTGCTGTCCGCCACCGCGCCCCCGGCTCCGGCTCATGACCGAGTCCCCGGGCACCCGCGGCCGCCGGGAATTCAGCCCGCTCGGCGAGGAACGGGGGGGCGAAGCAGGGCGGCCTCCTCGCCGGCGGCACCCCCAGCCCTCACATTCCTGGGAGCGGCGGGACGCCGCTGGCGGAGGCCGGGCGCGCGGGTGGCCGAGCCCGCGCTGACAGCCATCATGTGACACAGCTGTCACCGCGGGCCACCTGCGGCCGCCAGCCCCGGCGACACCCCGCGCTCCGGCCCTCCCTCCGCAGCGGCTTCGGAGCGCTCCTCCAGGCAGGGGCTCGGCGGGGAAGGGGAACGAGGAGCCCCCGGCCGCCCCCGCTCGCCGCTGCCTCTGCGGCGCGACTCCCGCATCCCGCCCGGTGCCGCTCCCCCTCCCCGCTCCGAACAAAGAGCGCACTGTGCGCTCAGCCAGGGCTCATTAATATTACACGGGAAGGAGCGGGCAGATGCAAGACAATTGGATGGCCATAGAGGGGAAAAAAATTAAATACTCAAAATAATGCGCTGAAAGAAAACCCGACCAAGCCTGGCTGTAAACAAGGTTTCCTGATTGTGCTCCGGCGGTAACCCGGGTCATGCTTGGAAGGGTACCCAGACCTCACAACAGCAAAGTGCATTTTAACAAACATTAAATAGCAAAGAACTATTTGACAAGCTTTTATCTCTGAACTGTGGGGGAGGAACGAGACAGACAGACAGGGAAGTGAAGAAGGAATTGGGCGTTCAAAAATGCAATGCACATTAAAAGCCATCTAGTCTTGTCACAGGCACCAGTGGGGCTAATCACTCATACTATTAATTCTGTATGATCTTTGGATAAAACTCAGGTAATACATGATGGCAGAAGGCTACAGCATCATAGTTCCTACTTTGTGTTTTTTTCTCCCAGTGTCTGAAAACCTACAAGTTCTGCCAATATTTTAAATACATAAGCAGCAAAAATAGATTTATCATCAGGATCTCCCATTCCACTGCATCCCACAACCCAATGATATTGATGGCTCCCCTGTATCACAGAGTGGGTGAACTGGTGCACCTGTTCATGGACTTTGGTTCCAAGACCATACAATCCCATACAATCTGGAATGGATTCCAAAGCAGAACACAAAGCTCCCTGTTCTGCTACACATCTCATGGGTTAAGTTCAGGGAGAAATCCTTAATCTCTTGCCACTACAATGGTTTTGTCGCTGTTTTATAGGATGGTAATATTTTCATGTTTGGTGCTGGACAAGTGTTTTGACATAAAAACAGCAAAACTAAAGAGAGACAAAACCATTATCTTTTGTTACCATGCTTTACAGGAAGTTTCTCATTTAGAAATGAAGAATTGAGGCCCTGATGCCACAAACACGTACATTATAGACTTGGCTTTTCATATATGACTAGTGCTAGGGAATTCAATGGAATTATTCACATGAGCAAAACTGGGCATGTGCTGGTTACAAGATTCATGCCTTAAGCCCAAATCCTGCCTTTATAGCTTAAAATGCCAAACTTTAGGAGACAAAAGCAGTAACATCTGACCATTCCTAGCTACCTCTTGATCTAGTGAAGGAATGTGCAGTGCACAGTAACTTCCTTTACCTGTGTGGCAAAGGCACCACTCTCTAAAGGTTACTGATGTCAAAAGTGACCTTTTTTCTTAGATATGCAATGCTGAGAAGTGCCTCGTATTATGTAAACATTTATTTACAGGAGTAACATCTAAGATTTCCATTTTACATCAGGGTAACCTGATGCGTATTAAAAGGAGTGCTTTGAAAGCTGACCCAGCCTCCATCCAACAACTGACCAGGAAAAATACTGGAAGGAATTTCTCTGCAAATAGACACAGACTCAAATTGTACAGAGAGTAAACAGTGCTTTAGCCAGATCAGTGAATATTTATTGCTTGAGGAAGGAATTCAGATATTCAATGTTTGTTTATAAACACTGCCACCACTCCCATATCCAAGAAAACACTGGAGCATCTTTAACATGAGATATGCACCATCCTCTTCTCTAGGTGTATATCCAGACCTCTCTTTGAAAGGGTGAAGGCTTTCCTTTTTTTTGTGTCTAAAATTTGAGCTTGAAAAACAAAGCTGATGATATTACTCTGCCTCAGAAAAACACTCAAACTCAAAAAACTGAAGTTATCAAATCTCCTGCAATAGCCCATCACCTGCCAGGGAGATATTTCAGTATCCATGTACATCCACCCAGCTGCACATGGGAAAGATGTGGATGATGGTGTTCAACCACATCCAGCAGCCCAGAGCCCAGCGGACCCTCTGCAGACCCCCATGCCCAACTGGGTGGGGGGCATGTTCTGAAACACACAGAAACTGAAACAACCTTCAAAACCAAACAGCACCAAAAATAACCACTTCCTTCACTGTAGACAAAGGCATTTCTGAAAACACTTAAAACCAATGCAAAGGCTCATATGCACCTTTTGAGTATATATAATCCGATTTTAAACCAAGCAGACAACAGAGTTTGCTCCAACCACAGGCTAAAGAGTAATGAAATAATTTTCGGTCTTCACTGCCTTAACAAGTTTTTTCAGTCTTTCCTCTAAAGAAAGGCTTCCCTCACACATGTTGTAAACACACACAACAAAGAGCCAGTGAGTGAGCCAAGAAATATTTATTGCTTAGTAATGCACGAAGGTAGGAGCTAGAAGCCACACTAGATGAAAAGAGAGAAAACCAATTAGGATTTTATTTGAAATCTGACTAGAAATACTTGGATACAATTTTTTCTACAAAATACTTGCCTTAGTAGGATTACCACTGAGCTAGACTTCTAAAAAAATGTGCTTTCTGTGTATTTTTGTATCCCTGCAAAAAAAAAAAATCTCACTGCTGGAGAGGAAGAGTGCAGATGTTAAAGCATGAACCTTCCATACATACCTGGAGCATGTAGACAAACCTGCACACAGAAACATAAGCCCAGCCAAAGGTCAGCAAGAGCCCAAAAAATGAGAAAGATCACTGCAAGCAGCCCTCAGGAGTTTCAAAACCTGGGTCCTCTATTCTTTAAAGGAAACCAGACTGTTAAATGCTGAAAAAAGTGCCTTTGATATGAGATTAAAAAAAAAAAAAATCAACAAGTTTATAAACTCTTCATACACAGGATTCTCACTACCAGCACAAGGTCTCATGACTGGAATAAACTGTCTCTACCAGCATTGTAAAAGAGCATCAGCAACTACAAATCTGCCTATGAGCACTCTTGGAGGGGAAGGCATGAAGCAATTATCTCTCTTTTAAGAACATGGAGACCTCAGCAGATTGCCTATCTACTGCTGTAATTTTTCATGTCCTGATAAAAATGCTGGAAATAAAAATAACTATCAAAGCAAAAATCTGATACATGGTTAGGCTACTGAAACACTGGTGTTCAATTTGTATTGCATTTCCAGTTGCAATCTAGTATAAGACACCAAACAAACCTCCATAATACCAACTGGTACTGCAAGACAACAGGGCATTTTCCCCCTGCCAAACAGTTATTTTATTGTGCACACTCGGGTGTGCAGAGCAGACTCTTCTGCTGTAGCTATTAAAAATTAAGTGTAAATAGCTCAGTGTTGTGTGTGTTTAATGAAAAGTTGGGGAGAAAAAAAGTTCCATTACAAATTGCTTTTGATGAACATAGTTGGAAATAGCATAGTTGTTGGAAATAAAGACTCTGCTAAAATCACCCGGAATTATGTAATGCAGAGGAGGGTTATGGGGGGCAGTCTGTGTTCTCTCCTTTGTGCTGTGCAGCTCTGGAGATGTCACGAGAGGTTCAACAATCCTTAAATCCACACACAAAACTAACCTGACAAAACAAAATCAAGCTCACAAGCTCGGATTTATCAACTGCAAAGTTTGCTTAGGGAACTTAATGGTGAATTGATGCTTTTTATTTTGGAAACTGTGAATATCACGAGATGAGACAATAAAGAGAAAAGACAAACAAGAGTCAAGGTTGACTGTAAAACCTCTCTTGTCATGAAAATTAAGACATCTTAGAGGAATCACTAAGGCTCCACTACTGTTACCAACACCAATATTAATAATATTAATAATAAACCCTTGAAAGAATCCTGATGGAATAAGGGTACTTTGGTTGAATACTTCTAACATTTTCAATTTTTTAATAGACAAATATTGAATTTCCTGTATTTATCTTCAGCTTAGAGTGTCTTTAAGGCTTTTATTTTCAAGCACATCTCATAAACCATAAGGACTACGGCAGTTTTATTCTTTTTGCACTGCTGAAAACTGAGATTTTCAATCTATTACTTCAGGAGACGTTAAAAGAAAAGCTGCAAGGTGCATAACCAACCTGCTGATGTGCTCTAGCTGTGCCTGACATGTCAGCTGATTCTTGCACCAAGCAAACACATCTAAATAAGCTCTTTTTAAAATCAGATAGATACATCTAAAAATAAATACATTTTTAAAGGCTAAAAGACTAGCATGTAAACAGCGGCAATTTTTTTATGTCATGCTTTTTAACCTGTGAGCTGGACCAGGGGTGGGTGATGCTGTGCTAAGGGTGCCAGGATATAGTGGGTCCCTGCCAGGGCATCTGCCCAGAGCCTGCTTTTTGCATCTTGAAACCCCCTGGCCTGGCTGCAGGTAGCCAGGATACCTCCAGCCTGGAGATGCCACTCCACGGAGTGCCCAAACCACTGGTACCTCCAGTGCCAGCACATGACAGCCACCAAGCCTCCGGCTGCAGACACTGCACCTGCTGCACAGCCCTGCGCGCGACCGCAGGGTGCAGGGAGACATCTGCTTATGCTGATTAAAACATCCTGCAATACTTGTTTTGTGAGTTTTATAAGGGGGAAAAAATATGGCCTTGGTGGTGAAAGTCATCCAGCGCAGGCAAGGCAGCATGGGGCTTGCAGCATTCCTTGGCAGTAAGCCACGGTCCTGTAATTGATTAAGGTGGCTGTACTTGTGACCGAGTGATAATTGAGAGCCTAATAAATCTCCACACAAGTATTTGTCACTCAGAGATGGAAAGCAATTGTTATGGACCTTCATAACAAGCCACAAGTGGTAAAATTACAGCTAATATTAAAAATACCAAGAAAGCCCACAGATCACTCCCAACTTCCTTGCCCAACGTTCACATTCTCAGTTAAATTTCCAGGAATGTCAAATGGACAAGCACTATACTTTCAGGCTTTAAGCTAAGTAATCCCCAGCACAAACTCAAATCACTCCAATTCCTCAAGATTATGTTGAGAACTCCCTGGTCTTCCTTCCCCCTACCCCAGATCTCATTTATCTGCACAGGCAGCATTGCTTTAGCTGAGGTCTACATGCTATTCTTTTCTCTGGGGAAAAAAAAAAAAAAAAAGAAGAAAAAAGGCAGAGCTACAGCTGTTCGGGGTTGCTTGGAAAAGGAAGAAGACAGAGGTACATAGTTATTCTCCAAAGATTCACAGGGATCAGTGCCTGAACAGCATTTTACTCTGTCCCTCATGTGACTTTAATTAGGTGTTGATTCACTCAGTCATGAGACACAAGGAAAAAGGGCTGCAAGCCCCAACGTCAAAGTAATGCCTGTTCTGCCAGTTTCTGTATTAGCAAAGCACAAAGGGGACATCCAGTTCTGAGAAGCAAAACTTGTGTTTTCTTGCCCATAAACCAATACATCACATCATTTCAACCTTTCCATATCGAAAAAAAAAAAAAAAAAAGGGAAAAAAGACATGTGAATTATTTCAGAGAAAGGTGCTTGTGAATTCCCTGATTACTCTCGCCTGTAAGAGCCAGGACCAGTGCATGTGTCCAGGGTGAGCTCCCTGGCCAGGCTCTGAAGCCCTTAGAGCAGAGTGTCCCCTTCCATCTGGTAATCCAGGCCCAAGCTGCTTCAGGATATCAGGGTTTCTTCTGGGGTTTGTTTGTTTGCTTTTGGAAAAAGAATACAAGCTATTTTTCTGTGGCTTTATTCCTGTTGTTAAGTGAATTTCTTGGCCTCCTTAGAACCAAAAAGCTTTTCTGTTATGGGGTCTGGTTCCCATAGCAACAGGCTTTAAAAATATCAAAGAAATTTTCAGGACATGGTAAACCAATTTCACAAACTGTGTATGCTTGTAATAGGAAAAGCTGGCGGACAATTATTTATATGTACTCAGTTCAAACAAGGTTTGACGTAGGGATAATCCCAAGATGCTGCTCTCAGCCCAAAGCCTGGGGTTGTATGCAGAGGACCACAGCAAACTTTAGCTTGCTATGTTACCAGGTCATTTATCAAGACAGTCACATAAAATTAATAGATGATGATCATTTTTCCCATGCAGGTGACATTTAAGCTCAATATGTCACTGAAATGCATTAAATGTCAAAAGCTTTTTTCCTGACAAATACAACCCTCTAAACATTTGATTTTAAACATTGTGTGCTTGTAGTCTCATCCTCCTCATTCATGTAGATTTTACAACTTACTTAAAACAAATGCCTAGAGCTAAACACATCAGTGGGTTCATTGGGAACAGTCAAACCACTTCCAGACTTACAGCACATGCCTAAGCACAGTGCTGACTCAGCCTTATTGCCCCCATCAGCTTTCACCAAAACCCCATCTCAGTTACACAGGAACAACTGCAAACTAAAGACAGAGGATGATTATACAAGCAAGTATAAGAAATTCATACCTATGGAATGAAATCCCAGGCTGCCCTATCTGTATGTGATGCTCATTAATAGCAACACCCCACAAGTCCTAATGACTGATAATCCACATGAATCAACAACTGCCTGACACCAGTGTTGTCACCTGCCATCTAAGCATCCTCCAACACCTTCAAATGTCTGATGTGGCCCAGTTCTGCAATTTTTCTGCACACAAAGTGGTTACCTGCTGCCATAAGCCCAGAAGACTTTAACCCATCCCTTTAGTTAACCCTCAAAACCCCTAAATGTCAAGTACACTGCATTTCAAAACTATTGCCAGGCTCTGAACCAGAAACAATTAGGAATGATTTCATAGATCTGCCAAATAACTCTACTGAATATTTAGGTGAACTGGGTCTATCCCACAGCTGCTTTTCAGGAGGGAAGACTTTTCCAACTTGGCTCCAACCCATGCACTGAACATCCCTCCCTTACTGGCTCCACGAGTCAAACAGGCCCCTACTTAACTTGCAGAAGGGATGAGATCTTGATTTGTGCAGATATTGCAAGAGCCCCAAGACTCCTGTGAGGAGCCTAGACTGCTTAATTCTCCAAGGCAAGAGTCATGCTGCTCAACTGTTTTCCAAATTAAGCATGTAAAGGTGACCTGAAACTATTTCAGGTAGATTTATATGGAGCAGACACTAAAGACATTGGTTGCCTTCACTTTTATGTAACTCATGAGGACATGAGGACAAATAAAAATCAGATGCTTGAACAAGCCACAACTTCATTCATATTGGACAAAAATATATAGGCTATCAGAATATTGGAGCAGCTTGGCACCTTCAAGCAAATGCACCTTAACTGTGAGGTCTTAAATGCTTTGATTCCCCAAAACAGAAGAACATGTAAAAATGCATTCAGCTATCAACTAAGGCCCGCTCAACCTTTAAACCAAGCTTAACAAAGTGCTCTACTGGGTTTGCTCACTGCTGCAAGGAGCTCTGTACCCTCAGGCTTTCTGCCATCCCTTTCAGTTTTCTAAGTCTCACTACATGCTCAGGGTTTTGGGTTTCCAAGAATGGTAGGAATGGAAAATACAGGGTAGGACTGGACATTGCCTAAGCTCTTCAATAAAATTATCTGTCTAGAGGGATTTTCCACAGCACAGAGACTGAACTGGTCAAGTATTACTGAGAACCCCACATGACAGAAACATGGCAGCTTTGAGCATCAGCTGAACATAGCCCTTACATGCCTCAGAGCTTTTCTTACTGCTAAAATCTGTCTGTGATAAAGAAAACTGCAGGTTCAGCTCAACATGCCCTCCCTGGGTATCAGCACTGGAACTCACTCCAAACACACACCTTCCTTATCACAGAACTGAGCTGGAACACACAGTCCAAACCAGCTCTGCCTGACAGAATCAACAGAATCACTTGATAAAACCCATGTTGTTATACTGGGAGAGGCTGTACTTAATCAAGATACATATGTATATTTAGTGTATATTCAATAAACCCCTCTTTGCTGGTAGTAACCAAATTGATGCAAACATAATTCCGGACACTCCCAGCCACCACAGCTTGCCAGCAAATTTCAGTCTGCCCACGTGAGCATCCTTAAAATGTGGAACCCAAAGAAGCCTAGTGCTGCAGGTAACCTGCTGTGAACCAGCCACAGCAACACACAAAGCTATTTATTCCACTGCATCAAGGGGAAAGAAAGGCTCAAGTGCTGGACAGCAAGAGCTGTCAATGCCACCGGGACTTTTTGGACTGGGTTGTTTTATCATGGTCTTTCTAAAGGAGCTGTTGGCAAAGTAATTGCTCCCTTTGCTTTTCGTTTCCCTTTCCCCTTTTCCTGCTCATGCACATCACTTGATGTGACACAACAGTAACCCCAAACAGGATGCACGCCTCTGCTTGCAGCAGGAGGAGGAAGGGACAGCACAGCACCCAGGGGAACCCTTCAGAGAGGAGAGGCAGCACTGCAGGCCTTAAAAGACACTAAGAAGAGAGCAGAAGAACAGAAGGGAAAGCAAGATGGGCTTTAATTCTCTTCTTCTTCTGTGTATGAGTGCACGTGAGTAAATTCAAGTTCCCATAGCAGAGCACCAAACAGGGAGCATGACAATGAGGAAGAACACTAGGTAACAGAAAATCCCAAGCAAAATGAATCACAGTATCACTGTTGGAAAAGTCCTCCAAGATCATCAAGTCCAACCTTTGGCCAAATACCACCATGCCCACAAAACCATTACACCCTGTAAATTGTATGTATGTAATCACAGCAGCATCATACAACTGCTTCCAACTACACTGGCATATGTACCTTTGTAACCTGACCACAGAGCAACTCCAAAATGCTTTTATTTATACAGCATCTATCAGCCCCCAAAATCACAAAAATCCTAGCAACATGGTTCTGATCTACGAAGCAGCTGGGGGAAACACCGAAGTCCTTCTCTCACAGACAGCAGCTGAGCAAGGCAGGCAGGTTTCTGCTTTGTGGTATCCTGATTACTGTGAGTTGAGACAGGTGCTCACACACTCAGAGCCATGAGAGCAAATGAACACACCTGGGTATATTTTCAAATATACAGATATGTGTATTTTGTCTGACACAGACAAATATATACATACATGACACAGATCTAACACTGGGGTCTTTCCTGCTCTTGTGATCTCTTTTCTCCCAGCATGAATATCCTTTAGCAAGGCTCAAGGCTTTGGCACTGAAAGCCTTCAAACCCTAGTGAGGATGCTGAGGACTTCATAGAACTGGGCAACTTGGTATTAGCTTTAATGCTTAAGTTTCTCTTTAATTTAATTTTTATATAAAAAACAACTTCTTCTCAAATTCCCTGTTTCCTCTATATTTTCTTCTCCGTCTTCTCTATCCATACAGATGAGAACAATTGCCATTACTGAATCTTACATTATTTTGCATGGGTTTTTCTCCAGTGTGGGCATAGACTAATGTCACCCCCTGAGTGCAATTCAGCTGATTTCTCCTGCTAGCTCCTAATAGAAAAGACTAGTATTTAAATGAGTATATACTAAACCCAGGTGCAGAAAAACCCAACAAAATCTCAAACAAACAAATAAACAAACAAAACCCCATAATACCTGGTGTCTTATCTTCTGACCCCAATGTGAAAAAAAGCCTTACACAACACACAAACATAAGCTACCTAGCAGTTTCTGAGTGTGCTTCAATTGAAAAAGAAAATCTGATTACACATTTTAAAGTAGCTACCTACTCAGGCCAACCAAAATTATTCATTTGCTGATAACTGCAGAAAAGATACTATGGGAAAAAAACCCTACTAAAATTTAAAGAAGGTAAAATAAATTAGTCTTATTACAAAGTGATATTTTGCTTACCTGAAAAAAGTTTGATAAATATTTCTTTATACAAAGATAAAATTCTGTTATTGTCTCAAAAGAAAGTAAAGTTGCTTTGATTTGTTTTTTTTACTTCTACCCTTTTTTGTTATGCCTGTTTTGAAAAAAAAAAAAAAGGGGTCAGCAGTTCATGATTAGCATCTCCTGTATGACTAGTAAATATACCCAGTTAAGAAACCATCATGCTCCTTTTCAGAGCTTCTTAGTACTCCATGCTGTCAGTAGAACAATTTCCTTTTCTACTGAGCAAGTAGAGTAATTTCCAGTAACTCACAGCAGCTGAAATACGTTTAAGTACTGAAAAAACCAACAACTTTTTTCTGTCTGACTATTTAAGTTCTATGTCAGTTTGGGCTGCCTTTAAATAGAAACACAGTTAGTACTGTAAGCCAATTCACAGTCCTGACATTTGAGGCATTTCTTTAAGTCTGTCTTAAGGGGTAATACTGTTATTTTTCCTGTAGGAACAAGAAAATTCTGGCAGACTTCTTCCCTAGCAGCTTCTCAGATGTTCAGATAATGTCATTCAATTAGAACAAGCTTCTGAGAAGGAGCACACACTCCCCCCAAGCTCCACAGCCTGTTCCCTGCACACCCAACCACACAGCTTATCATCTGCACCCATTCTTCATTAGCACCTGAACTAACAGAGTTTTTCACTACAGATTTCTGGTATCAAGTTTCATGAAAAGGAGTAAACAAACCATTCAGCCAACTCTCCAAATGGCAAGAACATTTTCTAGGTAAGGCTTCACGGGGGCAGCGTGGGGAGAGTGCAAAAATACTCGACAAGAATCTCATTCATTTCCCACTGAACTGCTCACACGTGATGTGCTTCCTTCTGCCCGACTGGAGTCTTCCATAATTACCCACAAACATGACAAGCTAAGTGCTCAGCACACAGGCTTGGGAGGCCTGATTTTAACCTTGGACATGCACGAGACAAGAGAAACCTGGGTATGTAGCAGGCAGTGTGTGCTTTAATACTCATCAGAAAGCAAAGTAACTTAGCTAACAGAGGTTTTGATATTCTGATATTCACAGTAGTCCAGGACTGGCCTTTCTTGAGGTCACATTACAGCTGTTCCCTGCAAACTACACAGGGCAAACAATGGAACCACATGACCACTGTCTTCCTCCAACATGCCCATATTCTGGCTGTCCCCAGGGACATAGCCCCTGGACACAGGAATGGACAAAGTGCAGCCAGCTCAGAGCTGCACGGGTCCTGACGGGCAGGAGACACCCAACAGCACCCACAGCATTTTCACTGAAGTGAGAGAAACTCAGCTCACTCAAACTTCTGTTCTCACATTCTCTACCAGACATGACAATAATCAATCAAAAGGTTTAGAAATTACTGAGGGGAGTGCAAGGCCAAGCACTGCAATGTGTGAGCCACCATTTCCATAGCTCCTGAGGCTAAAATAAAACAAAATAAGAAGGCATATAGCAAAGTAAAAGTTCCTTTGGGCAATGCTCAAACTATTTACCTTCTCTGTCTTTGAGTGGGAACTGTGGTGAAGATACTGCTCTGGCTTAAACAGGCACAAGGCCAGGATCTAAAGTCAGGGCTGAACTGCATTTGAAATTTCTTCATTTATCTACTAAAACAGATGGAAGAGAACTGTAATTTGGCTCCTGTTTCTTCCCAGCTCTATATCACACAAACTGAAAGAGTAGAAGGTTTCTGGTACTATTACAAATTTTATGTTTTGCTGACATTTTAGCTAGAGCAAGGGAAAAAACATTTGGAGGCGATGAGAGTGAGGCACACACAGATCTGGAGGGGCATGAAACACCATGAATGTGCAGGGCATGATCAGTGCCCAGAGTAAAGGAAATGTGACTGTTTCTGTGATGTATTTTACTTATTTTAGACAAAAATAACTAGTGGATGTTGTGGAATGATCCTGGAGAAACAGAGCAGGATCAGTGGTGTGTGATGGATCATTCCCATGCCTGAAGCTCACTGCTGTCAGCAGGGGCTGTTGCAGGTCCACACTTGGGTAAAGCCAACCACTGGGCACTGTTGGGCTGCTGATGTGGGCAGGGGGTACCTACAGCCAGGATTGTTGCTACTGACGCTGGCACCACTGCAGAATCCTCCACCTGTACAAAATGGGTTCTTTCAAGGCCAGAGTTCCAAAGACAGATAATATACAAGAGCTGGGAGATACCCAGATTATCAACACAAAAGCATCAGACAGGACTGTTTAATTGCTTGATAAGTGCTATGAAATTAGAAAAGACAAAAAACTTTATTACAAGCACGTTTTCTTGCAGATGCATCTCACATACATGCACTGTTAATACTCTATATGTAGTTCATGGAGTATTCCATGCTGCAATTCACATGTTTGAACAAGCTTCTCTGCAACGCATTGTGTTCTGAATAATAGTATCTCCAGAAGCTATCAGTTTCAGAGAAGAAAAAGATTGTTTACGCAAATGTGCAGAATCAACAAGTAAAAGCTTTGGTTGAGCACTAAGCAACATTGTTAACCACGCATTGTTGTAAAAAGAAATAAATTCTTTTCAATACAAAGACTACATAATAACCACTCACACGTCTACGAAGCAGAACATAATTGTATTGTGTGTGTTGGGCAGGTACTGTTACAAATTAATGATTGAATGTAGCACTTATGGTCACATTCCTTAGACACAACAGAATCACATGAATTTTGTGCAGATACATTTCCCACATGTGAATATTTCCCATATATGAATTCTGCTACTACTCACTGTAAGGTGGAACAGCCGATGCATTAACTAACTGATTACTAATTAATAAAATTATTTCTTGTTTTTAATGGGCATAACTTTTTTCCTCCAGCAGATATTTTACAGATTAAGGTTCTCTAACACCACAAATGCAAAATTTTTCAAGTCCTCAGAGACAAATTCTGCTCTTGGCTGATTCTGGAAGCCCAGCACAACCACACTGTGGATTCATTGCTGCAACTGAGCTTTGCATTTTTCCTAACATTACTCACAAACATGTGATCCTGCAGACATCCAGTTCCAGATGTAGCACTGGGAGGGAACACAACCACTGAGCATGAAACCACTGCATGCATTACTTTCCACTTGTAAAACTGCTGAAGTGGTCACCTAGAGCATTCAGCCAAAATTACAAAACAAGTTGCAGGCTCCAAGTCACACTGGTCCAGTTTATTCCAGAACAGAAGCTTGGATTCATCCAAGCTGTCACCATGACCATAAGCTAACTCGAAGCATAACAAAGCATACACAGAGCAAGGGATAAAGCCCTTTGAAAATACAAGGGCAATCTATCAGTCAACCAGATGAGCTGACCATCCCAAGTCAGCAAGGTTTGTAACATGGGACACATAAACACACCCTCAGTCACCTGAAAACAAATGGTGGAATTGTTTCAGAAGAGGAGAAGACACTGCAGTGCACAAGCACATACATACACCCCATGCTTTTGGTACATCCTCATGCCTCATGACCCCACCTGGAGTAGTAGAGGGAAAAAACAGAACCCAAGGGTTTGTAGAAACACTTTCTTACAACACTTGCCAGCGTAACCCAAGTGTGAAGCATTTCCACTTGAGTATATCTGTACATACATGATTCACTCACCCCAACCTCTCCTGAAAAGGATTTCTAATTTAGAGGAAGGAGCTGAAATGCAGGAAGGGGAACCAAGAAAGTGACTGTTCCAAAGGCTGCTCAGTGAGACAGGAGACTGCAGCTATCCCCAGACAACCCAGGCCATCCCACAGGGAGGAAGCGATGCCGCAGGCTGGGAGGAAGCCGAGTGCGCACTGACAGTGCTGACCTCGTGATGGCCAGGACGGGCAGGGCAGCCTCGTGATGCCAAATTCTCAAGACACCACGAGCTCCCAGCCACCACAGGATATGCCAGGAGGAAAGGCAATAAGAGTGACTCTTCACCTGTTAGTTCATTTTGTAATGCGCTTTACCTCCTTCTAACAAAGGAGAGAAAAAAGGAGCAGAGGGCTTTCTCACTCCACCATTCGTCTTCCCGTTCCACTGGCGATGGGAAGAAGCCAAAGTGAAGCAAGGGCTAGGCAGAGGTCCCACCAGGGCAGGCAAACACCTTCCAAGGCACAAAGCCAGGCAGACACAAGCACCCCAGCAATCTTCAGATTATTTCATCTTTCTCTGCATTCACATGCACCTAGCATGCTGGGAATATCAATCCAATTCCTTCAGATCTGGTGATGATATAAGTAAATAATCACTGGATGGACTGCTAACCCTCTGATTATCAGCTCCTCAGTCACTGTCCAGCTTGCAACATTGCTTTATTCAGAGCTAGCACCTAATTTTCAAGGACATACTGGGTGGTTTAGGAACATCACATTCCTACCTGGAGAAGCACTTAGGATACCTAGAGAATGGTGGCAAGGAAGGCTTGGAGAGTGGCCCTTTCATAAGAAATTAACAAAACTATCTCCAAGCTCTAGAGGTGCTCAGTGGAATCTTGTCACTTTTATGTCTCTGTTTCCAAGATGAAAATTGACTTTAAGCACTGGAAGGTATATAAAAAAATTACATGACAGGAAATGCAAAACAGATTCTGGCAAAAAGAAGTACTTTAGAAAACAGCAATATATTTCAAAACACAAGCCAAAGTCATCATAGCACAGAGAAAACTGTGCATAAATCAAAGTGAAGTATTTATTAGAACTTGGTGCACTCAAGCTAATGAATGCAACCAAAAAGCCAAAACCATACTCTTCCAGAGATTACAAAAGAGATGGATTTTTATAAAAAAGCAAACCTTAAAAGGACATTAAAGGGCAGAAATTAGCTCAATAAAAGCACAGTAACATTTCAGATGTTTAAAAATTTGAGTAGTCTTAAAAATTATGGAACAAAAGCTTTTTAAAATTCATCAGATAACTGGAAGAGATAAAAAGCCGGACTTATTACAAAATGAGGTCCAGCTAATGCTCTTTTGGAAGAAAGACTTTGAGGTGGTGAAATTCCAGGAGTTTTACAAATATTGACAAAAATCCTCACAGAACGCCAGAAATGAACAAACATCAAAACATGCTGTTTCATTAACAACAGGTTTTGGTCAGGCTGGCCTGATGCACTGCTGAGGAACAACTTCAAAAAGCCTTGTGCAGAACTATTAGGGTCAGGAATTTGCTGGCTGCGTTGCTCCCAAGAACTGACACAATTTGGCAAGAGATCCGCTTTCCTGGGCTCAGCCAAGCTGTACACAAAGCTACCTGCTCCTGAGAAAACAGTTCTCTGGGTGAAACTTCTGACTGGAAATACCAATGTAAAGACAACTCATGTTCCTCCTTCACCATACTCCAGCCTCCACTTTTAAAAGCTGCAGTAGTCTCTGGCTACACATTAATAAATGTCTCTGAGTTTCTTTGCACTTTATTTCAAGAAATTAGCCTCTGGTTCAAGAAGCAATTACGCTTTTGTAAGAAAGCACGTACCATTTTTTGCTGTGCAAGAACAATAGCTCTGCAGAAGAACTGGCTCATGAAGCATCTTTGTATCAAGCTACCCATTTACAACTCTATGTTTATTGTAATTCCCTTGATGAATGCCACTGCCAAAAATTATGTGAAAGGAAACAAATTTCAAGACACCATTTAAAGTCACTGCCACAGAGAACAGAAAGAGTCTGGGCTGATGGGGAATGCTTGCCACAACAGATTTCAGGAAATACTACTTTGCAGTCAGCCTGAGGCCAGTCCTGTCTCAGGAACCTGGCAAACTATTCTCTCAATAAAGGAGCAGCACGTATTACTAGAAGACCCCAAGAAAGCACGTATCTTGGACAACCAAAAATGGCTTTCTCTATCATAAAGTACATTTAAAATTATTTTTTCCTGTATCTATCAGCTTGAAAAACAGCACTCGTTCTCAAAAATACCTAGATAACCAAAGCAAAGCCCTAAAGGAAGAATGTGCCCAAAGATACCCCACACCATTGGTAAGACTTGAAACTATAAGGGGTTCTGTCAAGCTTGAACAATCACCACACAGCTGTACCTCTGCAACAGGTGCTTTAACAAGAGCAAAACAGAGTTTGCAAACATCAGTGGAATGCCCCTCGGGGTGAGATGGTTCTTTAGAGTTCCCTAGATTAAAATAAAGAGACACTGAAGCTTTTATTGAGCTGTAGTATAAAAAGAACTCCTGATTAATAATCCTTCTATCTTCCAGCTAGGCAGGCAGGATGTCTAGAGACAGAAGGGAACAAGTATTTGAACTTTATACATGAGATGCAAAAAAATTCCCACTGAGTTCCCTTCTACATGGAGCCCCAAAATGTACAAGTCCCATAGCTCAGTGTTACAGGACAATCCCTCTCCCTGTGTCACATGCTAACAGCGCCCAAGTGCAATCAGGATCCCAACACACTCTCCTGCAGCAGCCCTGCTGCAGTCCTTGCAGCTGTATTTACCATTGGCAATACTGCCCACACATCCTGAGGAGGATATAAAGCCTCAGCCCTCCTGGTAATTTACTGAGCTGCAGGCTCAATCTACTGAGCCCATTTTGAAGAACAAAAAGCCGGTTGAGTTTTCAGTGACTTACCAGCTTCCTTTTCTCCAGAGGGCTGAAGTGGATCCCTGGAAAGCCAGGAAAGACACAGCAGCTGGAAATCACTATCTGTAGCAGTCAGTAATGTAAACGTGCACTGGAATGTTTTGTGGGCCCGTATAATATACAGCAAAAATGCATGGCTGCTTCTGCTTAATTTAAGGAAGTTTTTGTAAGATTATTTCCATCTTACTGGAACAGGGTTTGTTTATTTGCTATTTTAAAGTGTATCTCCATTTTAGATACATACAGCTTACAGCTCATGTGAACACCTTTATGTATTTTTACAATAGGAATACTTTGATTATAAAATTCTAGAAAACCACTTACCTGAGATTTTATTTTCCTAATAACTGTAATAGCCTGAGCCTAGGCTGAGCTCTCCTGTCACCAGCAGCGGCCTGTGCCAGATGCTACAATATGGCCAAGAGATCCTATTTATAGTAAGAATTACCCTCAGGGAAAATCCACTCACATGAGTATTATTTGCAGGAGACAGCAGGTACTCTACATCTTGGAATATAAGGGCTTAACTTTTCCCTCCTAGAATACTTGCAGGTGTTTCTGTGTTTCTTGTAAACAGATTTTACCACTAAAATTTGAATATTCTTGCTCACCATGTGAATGTCAAACTGCAGCAAGAGATTTCAGTCTAAGGGCCAAATCTGCCAATTGCCCTGGATTAAATGGAAGAGCTAAAAAACTAACAAGCAGTGGATCTACTGTGATTTCCTAAAGTTTCTTCTGTAAAACAAATTGCATATATATATATATACACATATATCTATATATACATGTTAAAAAAGTATATAAATGGCAAACTAGTACCCCAGGAAATATTTTACAGTTGCTAACTTACTGTTCCCATTACTAAACCTCTAAACTTCTCCAGCACCTAGTCCCAAAGGGTTTTACAGAGTCTGGCTAGACTTAGGCTCACAAAATTTCACACACCCAGAGCACAGAGAGAGATTCTTGGCAGGAAATTAAAAAAAAAAAAAAAAAAAAAAAAAAAAGGAAAACAAAATTAAAACCCACCACAAACAAATCAACAACTAAACAAAATGTTTCCCCTGAAAAGTATTGTTTTATTTTTGAAACAGTGTAAGGTCAGATAAATAGAACTGATGAATTTTCACAATAAGCCTGATGGAAATGTAAAATATATTGATAGTAAAAAAAAAATCATCCTTAAATGTTCTGCTATAGCAATGTCATTGCCAGAGTAATTGGGTTCTTCTCTCCAAGTACATATTATTCACAAAATATAGTAAGAGAATTATGCATTTTTATGGTTGTTCTATACAGTCTTCTCAATAAGAGACCTGTGTTTTCAAAGTGAAGAAAGACAGAAATAACGGTGTTCAGAATATTTGGGAAATGCTCTGTTATTTAGACTGTAAACAGATATAATGTATCAATCCATAAAACATCAGCTTGCCCCAATAGAATTGATGAGGCTGGTGCATTCAGGTTCACTGGAACCAGCAACAGTCTGAAGTGCTTATTTCCAGTCTCCAAAGACTCAGCTGTCCTAAGTATCAGTCCTTATTTTGTGTATCATCTGAAAGTTTCACCAGGAATTGATAATCCTAACAAGTTGTGATCTTAGCTACAAACTTAAGCCTCATTTCTAAAATGAAAGCAGCCATTAGGCAATGTGCCTAGAGAGCATCTGTATTAATCTTCAAAAATACTACTTGGCTCTCCTAAGTCAGAGCTGGATCTCCCACCCTCCCCAGAGCCTCATCAGCCTTTCCCTGCAAATTATACCTGTGGGTCCACTAAAAAAAACCCAACTGCAAATTCACCAGATATCAGTTGACAATTCATATCACAAAGTGAAACAGCACTATAAATTTCAGACCCAGTTTGGCACAGAAGGATACAGGTGACAAGGGAAGCACACACCTTGCCAAGTACTCGCTCTCCTTTCAACACGGGTGTGATTCCCACATTTCTGCCCCAGGTCTGCCCTGCAGCTGTTGCATGAACCACCAGTCTCTAGACAAACCCATCACTAAGGCAAGGCAAAAGGCACGACAACTATACAGAGCAGTCTTAGTACCCCTTCCCTTCTCCACCAAGAGCTCTGGTCCAGTACTAAGATGATTTGGAAAATAAGATGACATTGCCATCCTTAAAACATTTTGTTTCTTAGAAAAAATAATTTTAAAACAGGATTCACTCCACAGCGAATATCAGAGAGGTGTGAAAGCAGTTACAGATCAGTGTCTTCAAAACTTGTGTGAGCTCCAGGCAATGTCCAGGAGCATGTCTTGGCTCCTTGAGGACTCACATAGTCCAAACAATAGTTTTTGAAAACCCTTGTGCTTAGATAACTGCAGATCCACCGTTATCCATCTAAACTGCTAAATACTGCAGCTAAAACGAGTATCCCACCACAGAAAATTAAGCCCATCAGTCAGAGATGTCCCTTTACAGAGCAACCCAAGGGCTGATCATTTGTAGGCAGTAAATTTCAAGGCAGCGGGTGGGAGGAGAGCTTCACCACACTGTTAGAAGTGCTTCAAGAAGCTCGTAACTCTTACCAGTGAAGCAGATTTTATTTCCATCCAGGTGGCAAACCGCATTTAAAAAGATATTGAAGGTTCTCTCTTTGCCAGGACGCAGACACGGCATCGCTTTCGAGCCTGACCATTATTCACGCGTGGAACGGCACAAAAGCTGCCTGTTTCCAAGCAGACCGGCCCGCGGAAGCCCCGGGCGAGCCCCAGGCCCCGCAGAGCACCGAACGCAGCCTCTTCCCGCCCCGGCCCCCACTGGGTGCGAGCCCACCCGGCCCCTCGGGCTGCCCTGGGGCCCCTGCCCTGCTCCCCGCGCTGAGCTTGGCCTCGATCGGCCGAACCAGTGCTGCTGCTGCTCCTCTCTTCGCCAAAACTTCACGTTTTCTCCCCGTTCCTGGGGCTGCTCCCTGGGGACCTGCCCGCCTGTCGCCCTCCCCCGGCCCGCAGCATCCCCGGCGGGGCCCGCGGCCTCACACACGCCGGGGAAGGGGAGGCAGCCGCGGGCTGGGGGCGAGGCACGGCCCGGCGCTGGGAGCGGCGGCCCCGGGGGGAGGCAGCCGAGCGGAGGCACCGCAGCGGCCCCGACGTGGCGGTCCCGGGGGGCTCCCGCCCCGCGCCCGCCGGAGGGGCCCGGCCGGGGCGGCCCGGGGCTCCCGCGGAGGACGGGGGACGGATCCCCCGGGGCTGGGGGGAGCGGGGCACGTCGCCGAGGAGCTGCAGATGGAGCAGAGAAGGGTCTGCCAGCCCCCGCGTCCTCCGGGCAGCGAAGGGAGCGAAGAACTCGGAGAAGAAGTTTGGGGCAGGGTAGGAGCGCGACCCCGTCCCGGTTACCTGAAGACACAGTCGTCGCGAGCGTCCCTGGCCGGGGAGATCAGGCCGTGCTTCTTGTTGAAGAGCTTCTGGAAGAGGGTGGGCGGCATTTTGGGGCGCTGCCGCTGCCCCCGCCGCCGAGGCGCTGGGCTCCGCGCAGCGCCGTCCCTTCGCCGCGGCTAGTTCCGCCCGCCCCGCTCCATTCGGTGTCACAGTCATATGACAGAAATTAGTCACCCGGCGCTGCCAGGAGGGAGGAGGGAGCGAGGGGAGGGACGGAGGGAGCGGGGGCCGGCCGGCGGGCGGGGCGCGCCCCGTGGGGCGGCCCCAAGTGAAGAGCGGAGCCCCGCAGACCCCGCGGGAAGCGCCGAGCCTGGCGGGAGTGCGGAGTTCCTCCCTTTCACCCGCCTCGGCGGCTCCTCCGGCCGCAGCGTGTGCGGGAAAAGCGCCCGCTCCCGACGGGGCTCAGCTGGGGGCAGGGCCGAGGAATGCCCCGGGAGCGGCGATAACGCGCCGCTGTGTGTTTTCCTTCTTCGGACGGAAGTTAAAGGCAGGAGCCCCAGGAAGGCGAGAGGAGGTCACGATCGAGGCATCAGATCCTTCTCGTGGCTCTACCCAGCGCCTTCGGGACTCGGCGTGCAGGGCTGAACCAGAGAAAGGTGACGTCTTTTACCCCAAACCTCGAAAACCCAGCTCCTTCCTGCTCTCCTTCCAGGTACAAGAAGCGATTCTCCCACAGCTGGAGCAGAACCGCTCAGCTCAGACGCACTGGAGTCAAAACCTACAGGGAAGGTGGAACGTGTGTAGCTGATGGCAGAGGAAGCCATCATTACAGGTAAAACATCCATCCACAAAAGAATATTTAGGACATAAAGCGCAGCAACTGACTCCAAAACAAATAATTAAAAAAAAAAAAAAAAAGGTGTGATAGGTTTTTTTAAAATCAAACGGATCCATGCCTTTTTACAAAACTATTAGCAATACCTAAATGAAACAGAAACGCTGGTAACAGCCAACAGTCTCCTTCAGTGTCTCACTGCTCAGATACAACCCTGCTAGGAAGTTTAATTAAGGACTGACAAAACTGACTGACTCATCTGCTTTCCCTGGAAAATGGAATCAAACATCATATGATGTAAGATTAAATTAAGCATTATTATTTTTAAGGCATAATTTAGCACATGTGTAAGGTATCTACAGAATGATTCTTCACAATCACCCATCTGTAGGAACTTTGTTTTCCATCTACTAGGAGCTGTAGACAATTCTAACACAAAACAGGAATTAATGTTTAGATGCATCTTTTCCCCCTTGTTCTGTACAGAAGACACACATGGCTGCCACAGATTTATACATGATGAATCTTTACATCCTTTCACCATGTAGAAGCCTCCTGGCTTCAAGAGGAGCACATAAATACAGTCTCAAAGATAAAAAGTCCTCAGGGAACAAAACAAAATGATAGAATTTTGGCCAGGGTATGTAACTCAGCTTTCAGCAGTTTCACAACTTAGAGCAATGAAGATTTCACTAAGCTCAAGTGCATTGCAATTCAAGCTGATGGAGTCCCTTTAAATGTAAGTGAACTTATGTGTACATTCAGCATATTTTGATCTGGGCCCAGACATCTCTTCTGTGTCTAAAGATTATGAACCAAACCAGAACCATCTGCATGTAAGGCTTTACCCTCCAATGACCTGTACATGTACCCTTGTAGTGCTCCAGTACAAGACACATCTCCCACCATCTCTGAGTACTTGGAGTCAAAGTCTCCTAAAAGTGCACTTCAGATAACAAGAATAACTAAACAGTGTTAATGAAAAACCTCTTACAGATTTATGTATAATACATTTACTCAACATGCATCTGCCATGCACAATTCCTGCTGATAAAGGATTATCAGAGTTCTTGCATGGACTGACTTGCTGGAACCAATTCCATTCAAGCCATTAAGACTTCATCATGTCTGGGATGTGACAGAGCAGCCTTGGTGACACTGAACAGATTCTTCTCCTGAATCACTGCACAAATAACCTCCTCAGTCCTACCCATTAACTGGCCATGAACCATAACCTTTATCTACCAATAGGGAGGAGCCAGTTCCCACTCTGAATGAAATTTCATGTAGTGATTTTTCAGCTGAAAACCAAACTATGGGAAAATGCCTTTCCTTTGAGAACAGCAGAACAAGGGTAGGGATTGTTGCAGCCTCAAAATGAATTTCCTTCCCTGGGGCAAAGAGCTAGGCTGGTAATTAATTACACTTTCTCTAAGAGTCAGACAAAAGATGATAAGAAGCAGTGCTTTCATAACTGAAGGGAAGGACAACAGATTGTGGTTCGTGATATTTCTGTCCTCCTATACAGCCTCATCACATCAAGAAAAACAAAGGCAAACCCCAGCAATATTCAGGCTGCTACAGCCAATTCCACAGTTACAGACCATGTTTTCCTATTTTGCACTTTCCAATTAGTTTGCCAGTATTAGTCTCTTTGTATAACACCACCAAATGCCCTGGGGCAAAGTAAGTGTTTTTCCCTATGACTTTCAGAATACCCTTACAATAAACATATCTTTCTTCTGGACCATCTTTTACTTGAATAATCATCATAAGCATTATGATGATTATTCAAGTAAACTTACTAAATATGTGATTTTCAATTTTGCTTAAAGCTACGTCAAGGAGCTCACCTCTGTCTCCTATGGGCTCTAGATTCTTGCGTAATTACTAATGATAGTATTTGCAAGAACAAGGATATTGATAATTAAAAGCATACTCGACAGGACTCCAAGGAGTTATTGGCAGAACTCATTCTATTAATGCTTAAAAGAAAAATAGCTTAATGGCATAATTTTTAACCTTGAGCCATTTAGAATGTTTATATAATACTTGTTCACAGACTAATCCAGCAGCAATTATTTGCACTTCCTTCTACCCCAGAACAATGGGGAAAAGATCAGGGTTTGAACTTTCACTGGCATTTTCAAATGCAGTCAAACTACAGTTATGGATTCTGTATGTCTTTCTTTAATGCTCTTTTAGGAAATACAGAACTATTTTCCAGGGTGATAACACTGAGAAACAAACTCAGACTTTTGAAAGCCATACAAGCATTTCAAAACATTGAAAAACTTCCTTTTCATCCAGATAAAGTCTGAGTAAAGGATACTGTAGTGAGAACACTGTAGGGGTCCAAATTACTTTAATGTGCAATGAATTCAAATGGAAAAAAATTGTTCTTGACAGTGTTTTCCGAGACATTCAGCACATTAAGAACATTTATGAACTAACAATTCACAACCTGAACTGGAAGCACTGGGAATCTGACTCATGTGGACAGTGTGAGCAGTAACCTGAAAATCCAGAATGTCAATATCCATCTCTTCAAACAGATCACCTATGAAAGGGTTTTCCCCACCATTGTGTTCATGTAAGGCATTTACTTTCTCTAAGTCTGAAGCCACTAGAAGAAACAATGACTAAGAGATGTGATATTACAAAATACCTGAGATGAAACAGGAAGGACTCTGAGATGGCAGTGGCTGGACAGTGGATGTGCCCAGAATGGTGACAGTGCTGATCATTAAGAGCCAATTCTCAGTGATGATGGGGTGAAGATGACCTGTAGTCATGTTCAGAAATCAAATTACAGCAGAACTCACAGTCCTGTACCTTCAAAGTTCTGCAGACCTAAGCATTCAAGGAGTTTAATGGTGCCATACTATTGACTTCTGGGTTTCCAAGAGTACAGGAATGCTTTCGTGGCCACTCCCAGGACTCCATATTAACACTGTCCTTCATAGTCAATGTTAACACTTAAACAGAGGTCCCATCTTTAGACGCTAATGCAACTAGAGAAAACTAGAAATCTTGGCAGAGAGAGAGCCAAAGGTAATTCTCTTAAAGGAATTTGGTCTGCTGTTCTTCAGTCAAACTTTTTAAAAATCTAAACAAATTGAAGAATCATCTTTATGGAATCCTTACAGCATAATGCCCAGAACAGGATCTAGCTGCTGGAAAAAATAATTTCATATAAAGTATTTGAGTATTTACTAACTTACTGAAACATGTAATACTAAATTTCAAACAACATACATGCAAAAACCATACAACTATTATTTACTAGTTAGGAATTCTGTTTTACCACCCTGTCACATCAGCAAGACGGTCATTTCTTCTGTTAACTCCTGCTGAGAGTCAAAAATCTCATCTCTGTTTACAGTAGATCCAATTTTTGGTACTTGTTATAGTATCTGGGAGAAAAAAAAGTGATAAGTAACTATGAATAAAGTGGTACATTCTCACAAGTAAAAGAAAGCTCAATGATCTGACCAGCTGTTCAGATGTTCACTAGATATATCCAATGCTAGCATTTGTCTGGAAGAATCTGGGTCTTGCAGGTCTCATTTACCAGTGAGGAGAGGACAATCATTTTGAGTATATGTACATTCCTAATGAAAACCAGCATCATCTGAAAGACTCCTTGAGCAGAGAATAAAACATCCAGCGTGAACCCCCCACCACAGTGGGGTCTAATTCCTGATACCAGGATCCTCTAGAAAAGGAGTAAGAAAACCAGACTTTTGTTCTGACAACACTACTTGCTGATTTGTGATTCACTTGCCCACCAAGTACAACCCGTCTTCTGTATTACCACAATTTGCCTGGGCACATGACCTAGCACAATCCCAGTTCTTTGATCTGTACACAAGCGTCAGATGAGTGTCATTAATTAATACATACACACACACTTACAAGCACTTCCCTGCATTCTAGATGCTGTATAAAACTGGTAATAAAGTAGAAAGACATTTGGACCTAAGAGACAGCAAATGAAAATTTTTGTGTATTCAGTATTTTTGAAAGCTGCAGTATTATGCAGCTTATGCAGTATCTCTGTATTGAATTAAAACAGAATAAATGACATACAACTTGCAGGAAACTTGAAGAACTACTTTAAACTTTGGAAGACACGTGCCATCCAGTGGTACACCAAGAAACTTCATGAGAGATGGGAAAGGAAGAGGCTTTTACCTCTGTGTTAAGTGATGAGACAGTTTTGTTCACAGCTCTTATTTTTGTTCAACAAAAACAAAGGAAGTGAATAAAGAAGTTTTCCCTATGTTAAGGGTTTCAGGAGAAAAGAACAGAAACCTTATGAGAAACTGGTAATTTTTGAAGACAAACATTACTGATAACTTGAACTACTTTGGTGGAGGGGTGGTGGTGAGTACCAAAGTTCAACTCAGGCTTACTCACCCTAGAAATAAAGCACAGAATAATATTAAGGCCTTAATTCTGAAGTAGCCTATGACTGTATTAATTCCTATTCTAAAGATACTTGGAGGAGAAAACGTTAGTGCAATTTTATTAAAGTACCATTGCACAAGAACACTATTAAGCCAGAGAGTTGAAGTTCTCTGCATCTTTCACTCTGTTTAGCCTTGTGATTTTTCCAAATATTCAGCCTTTAAGAAAAAGTCTGAACAACAACCTTTAAACACTGAACTAACCAGTTAGCACCTGCACAGTGTATCTATGCTATATATACAGGAGTATAGAACCAAGTCTATACCCCTTTACCTTCAGGCACTCCTTTGGGACGGCAGAACTTTTTAGTCCCAACTGGGACTCGCTGGAGCCGGGAGGGCCTCGGGTCTGGTGACAATCTAACGATGGAGCAGATTTCTCGTCTTTCACATACAGGCTGAAAAAATTAATGAGATTTTATTCACACAACTAATCCCACTGAAGAAATGTTCTTTTAGCTTTCTTCTAGGGAAATTAGAGATTACATGCAGATTTCAAGGCATATCACTAGAAAACATTTAAGACTACTTGTGTACACCTAACATGCTATTGGAAAGGGTGATAGAAAGCTTCAAAGCTTTCAACATTCTCTATAGCAGTTTTGATACTGTAAGGATTAAATATACAGTACAGTAAAAATTAGCATGACAAAACTGGATTTAAGAAATGCAATAAAATCAGAACCTTTAAAATATTCTTTTCTTCTGGACTTTGAGGAATAATTTCTTTTCCTGAACTCAGAGATGCAGGAACAATTTCTTCTGAGTTTACAAATGGACCTGTGGTATTCAGGAACAGGTCTTCCCCAGGTGAGGCTTTACACACCGGTGACAAGCTAAGCTACAGTTCCATCAAAATACAAAATATACAGGTATAACTGCCCAGTTAAATAACTGACAACAATTCAGATTGGCTAATGCTTGTTGGCTCATGCAAAATATATTCTATTGCTTAAATAAAAATTATTTAGGGATTCACCAAGACCCTGATGTTCTCTATTTATTAATCTAGTATGCACTAGCTCAAGTGTGAAGAGCTTTGTACAGCCAAAGAATTCAAACTGGCATTTAAATATCAATTTTGAATCAAAGAGTTTATGCAAGTACAGATAGTAGTGCTGGTTTTACATTACATTTGTAAAAATACAAAACAAATTCCCAGATTGGGTTGTTTGAGTTTTTTAATTATTCAGAATTTATCCGTTTGTTGTGCAATTTGCAGTGTAACATATATATAGGCAGAAATGGAATGTGCCACAAAGAATGATTTCTTTGGTTTTAATCATTCAAAAAAAACCCCAAAAAAACCCTCATCAGATAGACACTCACATCTAGCTCTAGAGGCTGAACATTACCAGGATTTTTTAGGACTTTATTTTCCTCCATGATTAGCATGGTGGAAGTCATTTGCTAAACAAAAACAGAGAAGAACTCAGTATCAGTTTCAAAGTCTTTGCTGTTTATTATTACTCTTACAGTATTCTCCTAGTACACAATACTTTAAGAACTCCATTTAGAATTATTAGTAGTTCTTCAGATTTATGTACTGAATTCCTATCATTCAGGGTTGGGTTTTTTGTTTTTTTTTTTTTTTTTTTTTTTTTTGTTTTTGTTTTGTTTTTTTTTTGTTTTTTTTTTGTTTGGTTTTTTTTTTGTTTTTGTTTTTGTTTTTTGTTGTTGTTGTTGGTTTTTGTTTTGGTTTTTTTTTTTTTTTTCTTATGCTCTTCAAAATTAAGACAAAGAATTAGTTTACTGCAGCATGGACATTTCAGATGTGGCACTTCCTGCCACTTCTCCTATTTAATTGTAACTTCTGTCAAGATTCAGAACTCCCATTTCCATTCCATCCCAGTGTTAATCAGTGGGGCACAATGGAAATACTCACCACCACAGCATCCCTCGGTTTGGTTGGCAGAACTTCTACTGTCAACTCCTTCGAGCTGTATGACATGTCTTCTGAGGCATCAAGCTGCCTAAACGATGATGAACCTTCTTCAAAAGGATTAAAACTGCTTTCTTTTTTCTTCAGCCTTTTGGCTTTAGTTGTTTGATTATCATGCTAAATAGTAAAACAATTACATTTTGTGTTACAAAGTCGAACTCTGTAGCCTGATAAGCACTAAAAAAAGAGTCCCCCTGTCATAGTAAAGCTCTACACAACCCATTTCAGTACCACTGACATAGCCAGTCTGAAAAACAGTGAGCTTGGGGACATCATGATTATTGCTCTCTCAAGAGGGAGAGGAAAGCTACATCTTCAATTTGCTCTGGCTGCAAACACCACTTTACAAGTGTAGCAGGAACTACTATTCCTCTAGGTGGAGTTTTCCACCCATACAAGGAGGAAATCATTTGTGTTACAACCTTGCTGATTTATTAAGAATTTTTCACCTTGCTTTCCGGTCCTAATGATGAAGAACAGCGCATACCACTTTTTAGGTCTGGAGTTCTCTCTCTTGCAGCTGTTATTTTACAGAGTTTTTTTCCTGTGACAGATTTCCAACACATTAATTAACTTTGAGACAAAGACCACTACAGCTACTCTCCACCCCATGTCTTACAGGATGGTTTTCAAAGAGGAATAATTCCAAAGCCACTCCTGTAAACACAATTCTTCCCTCCAATACAATCCTTGTCTCCTTCTCCCCACCATCAGGACTGCTTTACTCCTCTCCCATTCTGTAAACAAGGCTGTTTATTAAAATGTTCACCTGGCTATTTACAGCTGGGTAAATACTGTGGGACCAGAGACCTGCATAATCACACAGACAGAATTGTATTGGTCACAGATCAGCACTGTAGTTACATCAGGGACTCAGTGTATTTGTAAAACTGATATGAAACAAGCTCAAGTAAAGAGCATGACACAGTTTTTTTCCTGGGTAAGGTAAATATGAAATGTCAATTTTCAATGAGCATCATGGGTGATTAAATGGCGGGATCTGAGACTTTAGTTGGTTGGTTGTTTTTGTCTTCTTCTTCTAACACATTAATTAGAACCAAGTCTTATTTGCTGGGACCATTTTTCAATTTACACTTTCCCTTCTAGACATAACTGAGTTTAGTCTGTGCTGGAAAACAAATGACACAGTAGAAGCCTGGTTTAGATACTGTGCAATCATTTAAGTTTGGGTAGAATATTCTATTCTCACAGCTTCTACAACTGCTTCAGGTTATATTTTACCTGCCAGCGTAGTTGAAATGTTTAATGCTGGAGAACTGTAATAGCACCTTGATGGTCTCTTTCTAGAAGAGGAGAAAAAGAAAAGAACAACTATCCTGACTGAATGTTAACATTAAGAAAAAACTATCAATAAGAAAATCCTAGGAAAATATAGGATTTTCCTATATTTGAGCTGAAACAGGATGAGTGAAACAGGATGAATCTTATTTTAAAAAATATTGTTACGAGTTGCTTAATCACCTTTTACAGTTATTTGATAGTTTATCAAGTCACACATCTATCCTGAGGACTATTGCAATTTAAGACCCACAGAAGATTCACTAAATACTTAGCACTTCAGCATTCTAGGACAGAACACATTTAAGGAGGATGCAGGGGAAATCAGGTTCACAAGAAAATTCAGAATCAATTGTGTAGAGATCTGTAACAGTAAGACCGATATGTGTTATGAATGAAAATGTCTGCATATGAGACTGGAAGGAGAAGCACAAGGGTTAAAAGAAATGATGCTGTTCCCAGAAAAACACTCATGTTCCTCAGGTTTTTATGTTAGGACCTGAAGGCAGCTCTGTGACAAAGCCAAGTATACAAGACCCTTCTCTGTGATAAAACCTCACCACAGACAACTTGCCAGAGAAAACCCAGCACCCAACAACAGGAGGGTGTCAACAGGGTGCCAGCACAGCACGCACACACACCATTCTACTTCTGGGCAGATGCATTCCGAGTAAGGAAACACTATCAACAGGCAGTTACTGGCCCAAGATTAGAGTATAAAGTCACCAGGACTCCAAAGCAAAGGAGCTCCCCATGTAAGTTGATGATTCCTAAAGAACATAAAAGAGCTGTCCAAAAAGTGATTTTTATCCAGGCAAGCACAGAATGTCAGATTTATTGAAGACAACAGATACTCTTCACACTCTACTGCACAGACAAGCCTGGCCAGACCACCTGAGCACACCCCTTTTGCTGTGACTGAATGAAATCTGACAAAATTAGTGCAATTGCATAAAAGCAACTTATTTAGTGATTTTGTAAATAAATGTAAAATGTCTTCCCTTCCATAAATCCTTCACTGAATTCTCTTACATTGACTTCCCTACAGCTGCAAGGCCAAACTAGAAGTCTATAATGCAAACTCTTCCCTGACCAATTTCAAATTCCACCAATATTAAAGTTAGTGAGGACACAGGTAGCTGACACTCCACAGAAGCGTTTGCATGAGCAGAGGCTTATTTGTACTGGCCTTTCTTTTAAGGACGTCTCAAAAGAGAAGAGTCTGAACATTTAGGTGCATCAAAGAGTCTGCTGTATGATTACCTTCTAGTGCATCGGTCTGGAAAATCCTCTGGTGCAGGTTCTAAAAAAAACCCAAAACATGAAAGCTAAACTTTAAATGAAAAAGCTATGCCAGCTTAGACTAGACAATTTTTTAGTGCAAACTAACTTATAAAGCACAGTATTAGAAGTAAACACAAACCACTAGCAGGGAGCTGCTCTGCATTATGCAAGAGACCTCACATAAAATGATCATTACATATTTTATACAGGTTCCTCACATCAGGGTGAAATTTGTTTACGTTTATATCCTGAAGTATTGTAGAAAAGAATTACCTAATATTGCTGAAAAATTTGAGATCTGTGGTATCTTATCAATGGTCACCGCTTTGCTGGAGTCCAGGAGAGTAGAGTTCTTGTACTTGCCAAGGTCCACAGAGTAAAAATTGCATCTTTCTGGACATAAAAAATATAAGTGCAGATTTCTTATGCTGAAATTCATTGAGTTAATAAATTTGTGACCAAACTGAAAGCAATCATATTTGCAGGACAGGAACTAAAAAAGCAAAATTAAAGCACTGTCTTGGCTCAAACAGCTGCAGAACAGTTTGGAATTAATTTGGCTGAACACACATTTGTGGCTCATTCCCAATAAACAGCTTGTGTCAACAGTGAATACTTTAGGTTTAAAGTAGGATTCAAATTACACAAGGACCTGATTCACACCAGATTAGAGCATAGATACACTGATTCCATGTTAGGCACAGGTTTATAGCAAAGATGTGACCTGGTGAGTCACACCAAGGGAGGCCACTAGTCTTTCTATTGTAGACAGTCTCCCTGCACATTATACATCAAAGAAAACTGAAAAAACCCAGAAGTCTCACCCAAATCATCATCTCTGAATGTTTCAGGGGATGAGTAAGTTGTCAGGCTGTCACAAGCAGTGCTATAATCTGCAGCTGAATCTTCATCTAAACACTCTATGAGAAAGGTGGAAACACCTGTAGGAAGAGTAATTTCTACACCTAGAGAAAGAGACAAAAAATGTGGCTAAAAAAAATCTATCAACTTGTACTAACCATCAGGATTTCCTTATCTGAGTTTCATTCCTGTAATGCATTAAAAATTGTCACTCATCATATAATAAGTCAAAATACAGTTAAAGAAACAAACAAAAGGCATCCTTTGTTTACTTCCATACACTACCATAAGCCAAGAGAAGATACCTTCTTTGCCCATGGCTCACAAGACATACCTGAAGAATATAGCCTCTAGTAGGGCAATTCTTAAATAGGTCACAAGCTTTTAGAAATGCAGGTTTGAGTAAACTGAAGAACTCCTGTCCACAACTACATCTGTCAATGATAAAAGCAACATCATGTGGTTTCCAACAGGCTGAGCTCAAGACTGTCTCAGGTGCTGTGGGTCTGTCTGTGCTGCCTACAACCAATTTGTGCGAGTCCAGCTAGAGGCTGCAGTAAGAGGCAGAAGTCCAGCCAGTGGTATCAAAACCTTCACTTTCTAATATCACACAGTCAGAACCAGTACAACAACAGCACAGTACAAGACCAATACTTTTATAGAAATAAACTTTTACATTCAGTTTTTATCAATATCAAATAGATTTAATAATAGAATGTCTTGCCATTATACTTACTTGAAGTCACTTCAGCATTTTTTAAACTTCCTTTACTTTTAGAGTTCATTATTTTGTAATCCTAAAATTAAAAGACCAATACAGACAACATGAGAAAACTGATTGTAGACAAAGAAAAGCATTTAAATATTATCCTACATTAGCAGATGCTGAGAAAACTCACTGCCTAGTACTTCACCACTTAAGCCTGCTATTCACAGTGTAATTTGTAGCAAGATATTTCATGCACATTAACAAATCTGCAAACTTACAGCTCTAAAATTCATAACAAGTAAATATCCCATAATTTGATCCTGCAATCTTTGCTGAATGAGACTGCCCTTGAAGGCATACTGACATCAACTGAACTTAGGCACAACAGAGGTGGAGTAATGAACTTCACTGTCTTTTGATTTTTTTTCAGACACCTAGTCCTCACTTTCAGAATCTTACACCATTTCAGTAAATACAAACATCTATGATGTATAGGCAGTAGATTCTACAAAACTAGGCATTTTGTAGAAAATGTAAATAATTGGTAGACTCTAAAGAAGAGCTAACATTTTAAAGAAAAATAGTTTTATACCAGTATCACTGGTGCCCTTTGCTGCAGCAGATTTCAGTTCAAACACACCTGGTTCACTATTCTCTTGCCATTGCAGTATTAACTGTTCTGTAACACTTCTGCACCACCACCTCCAATCACTTTGTTCCAGTTTTAATAACACAAGAGCATCAGTGATATGTCAAACGTCTGTGCCTGACCTAGAAGTGAGCAATTCTCTGGAATCACAATCTACTGAGATCTCTTCCACACAACACAATTCCTACAGCCTTGCCTCATCCAAGATAATTAGTATTGTTGTTTTCTCATGCTAGTAGTTGCAACAGTTTTTATTCTGGCCAAATACACAGAAAATGTAAACGAAAATTAGGACCAAGCCCAAACGTCTGGGCTCAGAGAGACATAACTCATAGGAAATTTTACCTGAATAGAGAAAGAATTTAATGTGTCACATTTCTCTGATTTGTCCTCCACCACTAGTAGATAAAAAGCAAGACTGCATTCTCACCTTCAGTGGTAGACTGCTTTCTTCTGGTTCTTCTTCTTTTATCTTGAAGTCTGCTGTTTCTCTGACAGTCACTTGCTTGCTGCAGTTAAAGAACAGAACCAAGTTCAATCACAGAGCTACACTGCTTTAGACAAAAGCAACAACTCCACCATGTCTTTATGGGGTGTCAATAAATAATCTGACAAACATCAGTGCACAGATAATTCAGACTGCATTGTTCCAAGAGCCATCTCAGAAGACAAAACTATATAATTTACTATCAAGTCTTAACAATGGTGTGTTTGAATGAGTTCTAGCTGACCTTTGGTTGCATGAAGAGCTCTCTTCAGTATATTCAACGTTTTCTTTAATCTTTGGTAAGTTTTTCCCACTGAGCTTTTTCTTCGGGCCTAGAGAATAAATATTTAGCTCAGTAATGGTAATTTCAACATTAGAATTTAGATTATTTCTAATTTAGCTGTTCCCACCTTCTACATTCATAACACTTTTTGACCCTATTATCACAAACAATGTAAAATCTGAATTTGCTTTTTTCAGCAGTGTATCAAGACAAAATGAAAAGCAGACCTAAAGAAATACTTCTCATATTTTAAAACTGTTGATTAAAAGGAAAAAACTCCACCACCTTGGAAGCAACCTTTACCTTGATTCAAAGTAGTTTGAGTACAAATCAGTTTTAAATGGTGTTTATTAGGAGTATCAAGGATTTCTACATAAACTGGTCCTCACTGTATATAATCCCAAATGGCATTAACAACACAATTAATCAGTAACCAGCAAATTTCAGAGACATATTTTCTTACCCTAAAACTAATTTTATGAGTCATTTAGCTTTGTGCTTTGCTTTCATTATCTAAAAGCTAGAAACAGTCAAACTTTCTAGAGTTACACTTTTATGACCGCAAAGGAGCGTCCATCCCCACACTAAAATCTGGGTCTGAGTCACTGCATTTCCCCAGGGCCACACAGAGCCCTTCGGCTAAAGCTTCCTGGGAATTCAGGACAGGATGATATATGGACAGGACTCATCCTTTTCTTTCTTTTTTTTCAAGCATATGGAAGACTTCCAGGTGGCTGGTTGTGCACAGGAGCACTAAATACATACAAGAACAGGACCAGCAGAGCAGGAACAAGGCAATAACAAATGTTTGCTGCACCCCCTCACAGCAAAGCTTTACTTTTAAATTACCAAGATCAACCCAAAATCAAGACATCCCATGCTGGTGTTCCCCATGCTCTGTCAGGCTTCACTTGATTCCCATCCCTTCCCTTGAACTGCATTTTTTTCTTAACAGGTCTCAAATGCTTGGCTTGGTATCTGCTGCACTGCATTCAACAACGAGGCAGCTCCTTTTGAGTAAGGACTTCAAGGAATTCTTAAAATATTCTCGCAAAGGTAAGCAAGGCTTTTGTCTTGCCATTTCCCGATGCTGCCTTCCAACTCGATTAAATGGAGTGGAGGCGCTTTACAGAAGGAAAAATCCTTCTTATTGCTAACGAGCAGCTAATATAGAAGTAACACTCCTGTTTCCAGAACAGCAGTGTGCTTTCTCCAAGCGGTGAGGGACATGGATAACAAGAAACCACCTCCCAGCCTCACACAGGACCCGCTGCGCTGGGCACTCCTGTGAGGAACAAACCTTTGGGGGCCACCGAGGACGCTACTGGTAAAAATCTTGGCCGCATTACCCTGCCCAGCATCTTTACCCACGAGAAGACGCCGCACAAAACACAGCGCAGAGTCCTCTTTCCCCCACTTTTCCCGCCAATACCGGCCCAGCCTCCTGCACCCCAAGCCCCGCCGCCGCCCGGGAGAGGCGCTTACAGGCGGGCTCGGGCCCGCGAGGCCCCGCGCTCCCGAAGAGGCGCCGCCGGCACATCTGGGAGCCGCCGGCCCGGCTGCTCGGGAGACCGGCTTCCCCCGGTAGAGGGGACGAGCGGCGCTTCTTGCGCGGCGCCTTCCCGGCGCGGGAAGCGCGGAACCCGCGCTCCCGCTCCATGGCAACCCGGGCCGCCGCCGCCGCCCGCGGCCCCTCAGGCGGCGCCGCCCCCGCGGCCCCAGCCCGCATGCGCGGAGCGCCGCGCGCGCCCCGTTTGAGGGAACGGCCCCCACGCGGGAGCCGCTGTGGGCAGCGAGGCCTTCAGCGGGTCCGGCGCTGCCCTCACAGCGAAAAAACTCCCGTATGAAAATGGAGCGAATAAATCGTGTGTGTGATAATCCCTGTACTGATCTGACCCTCGTCCGGCCCCCTGCCAGCGCCTCGCCGCCCTCGCAGCGAAAAAACTCCCGTATGAAAATGGAGCAAATAAATCGTGCGTGTGATAATCCCTGTACAGGTCCGACGCCGTGTTTCAGCTTCAGGTTGCAGAGAGCAGGAACCTCGTTGCGTCGTTACCTGAAAAAACAGATTGTATAGAATCAGAATGATTTGGGTTGAAGGGACCCCAGATATAATCGTGTTCCAACCTCCTGCCCCTGCCAGGCTGGGTCGCCTTCTGCCACACCAGGTTGTTCCAAGCCCCATCCACCCTGGCTTTGGGCACTTCCAGGCTTTGGGCACTTCCAGGCTTTGGGCACTTCCATTTCTGCATTTCGGAGTGAAGGGAAAGCGCACACAAAAACCGGAATAGAGCCCATATGCTTTGAAACTTTATTGGTTTAGACACAATCTGAAAAAATACTATGCATTCCCAATTGCAATTCATATTAAACAAGCATATACATGTGGTTATATTATTACTGATTTAAATTTAAAATCAAAACCATTACAGAAAGACTGCTGCATCTTCAGAGAACTTCGCAACAATTAGTTCTCATAGGAGATTGCTAAAATCAATCTCATGTCCCAATATGCTTTTGGTCATTATTTTATTTTACATAATTTCTTATTTTTACAACACATTTAGTTTAGCCACACATTCCCAATGACTTCAGACCAATGGTGAGGACAAAGTGCTGGAGGAACAACAGATTTTATAAAAGAGCATTTATTGTATGTCAGTCCACGAGAAAATCTTATGAGCAGTTTTGAGAAAGGTGAAAATTTAGTTCTTTACAAAAGTTTCCATAGATGATTCTTTGATATACATGCTAATATACCAAAACTGAAAAATTTTTAATAACAGGATTTTTTTTTACACAAATGTATATGTTAAATTTTAACCTCCTTCACTTTCAGTTGAAAATACAATAGGTAACACTTACCAAAATGCCTCATTTGTTGGCTGCTTTTACTTTGCTAAAATACCTAACAAAAAGCTGAAATGAAGGGCTTAAAGGGACTCCAGATGCCTTAGAAAACATTTTTCTACGGAAGAATTCAAAGGATCTAAAACTTTTTCACTTCTGGGCTACAGGCATCCAGATTTCTTTTCTGAAAACTTAATTGTTTCACAGGCACAAAGGTGGTACAGAAACCACCAAATGTGTAAAATTCTGAAGAACATCAATTCCAAGAAGAAACAATGATTTAATTCTGATTTTTTTCCCTTAGAGAATACCAAAGTGAACTAAAGATACAAAAGGTAGGCCAAAAGAGTTGCCTCTAAATAAAATGCTTTTTCAATTTTTTTTCAAAGACATCAAGAGGTCTTTAAGTCACCTATTACCATGCAAAAATAGTATATTCTTTCCAATTTTACATTCATCTTGTAGCATTTATTTACATATAGATCAGCAGTTTGTGCTTTTAACACATGTAAAACTAAAAAAAAAAAAAAAAAAAAAACCCTAAGTTATTTTTTTCATTCCAGAGGTTAAGGTCAGATTGTTTTCTTACACATGAGAATTTTATATTCATGGCAAAAACGAGACTGGACTTTAGTGTTGCTGATAGATACTGACAGACTGCAAAATGGTACTTTATCAATAAAAACTCACCGTCTCTGTCTCACCTGATGTGCATCAAGCGTTTTAACTTGCAAATGTGCCTTTCAGGACAGAATTATTCCATGTATTTCCTGCCTACATGGGGTTAAAGACTCTGGTCTGGTTTCTGCTCACATGTTGTGCCATTTGGCAGAACAGATTTTTCTCTTTGCAATATATCAAGAAAAGAACATACAAAATATATAACTAAGTAAGAGCCTCTTCCTGAAAAAATGTATTTTATTGTGATTTTTTAAGTCTTAAGACTTATAAGACAGTTTTCCAGTGATTCCACAGGCATAGCACCAGGCCCAGGAAGAATCAAGAATGCAGTACTGCAACTGTAAAACTGGCTGCAAAAAGAGTTGCCGGTCTTTAAGATGAGTAATAGAAACTAATTTTATAATTAGTTATCTTAAGGTAAAAAAACAAAAAAACCAAACCAAAACAAAACAAACAAACAAAAAACCCCAAACAAACAAACAAAAAAAACCCAACCTGGTTATTGGACAGCCCTGGGGATTTTTCCTTGGTGGTCACAAATGTTTCAGTTTAAGAAAGCTCAGTACAAAATAAATATGCCTGGAATTTGAAGAGAAGCAGGATTGAGCCTAGCTCATGCCTTATGCACGTCTGTTTTTCAAGTGTTAATCTCTTATATCGTTATGATTGTTGTGAGAGGGTGACCTGAAGAGGAAAATCTGATTATACAAGTATAAAAGAGAGCTTTTAGTTTATTTATATAATTTTTCACAAGTTCTGAAAGCATTCACACTTTTGGTGTGTCAAAACCCATCTCAGATTTTGCATCATCCAGTGTGGCCACATCTGCTTTTCTTTCTTATTATTTTGTTGTTCATATATTTTGCTCTAGTGCATCTGATATTTTGCATCAAATATCAAAAAAATATAGATATATTATTCAGGGTCATAAACGTAAAAATAACAGCCATCTAAGCTGTAAATAAACTCATATTGGGATCTTCTGGACTTATACAGAGTTTAGTTGTCTCAAAAAACCTGAAATCACCTTAAGAGAAAAGTAAATCAAATTCAAATGGCAAAAAAAACTCAGTGAAAAATAGCTTTTCTTTACTTCTTAGATGACTAGGGTTTGGGTTTTTTTATTTTAAAACTATTGCATTAAAACAGACAGGAAATTGTACTGAATTTAATTCTCCATTGCTTGGAAGGTTGTGTATGTAATGACTGTCTTTTGGCTGATACAAAAAGGATATGAACCAAACTCCACTGAGATAAAAATCCTTTATGACTTGACCTAAAGAGCCAGATTTTATGCAATAATCCTTATCCTCTATTGACGTGGCACACGCAAATTCCCCAGGAATGCTATTGCTGCGTACATTGGTGAAAAATGGTGATCCCATCAGATCTCAGATATTTCTTTACTTGCTTTGGACTAATATGAGTCACTGCACTGAAATCAAATGAGGAATCAGATGCATAAAGGGATTCAGACAAACACACATTTGATAAATCAAACTGTCACATTCTTTGAGTCATTACGTTACTGATATGGTTTCCTATGTATCATTTTATTCTGAAATCACTGCAATAAATCAGTCTTTGTAAAACACTAACTTATTAATTCAATTTATTTCACTTGGAAGCATGCAACAGAACTTCAGAGCGAAAATAAGATATTGTTTAGATTAAAAATTTAAACTTTTAGCTTCACAAGTCTACAGCGGATTCCACTTTAAGAGAGAAAATCAGTATGCTTCCACTGTCCTAGCAAAGATCTAGCAGGCACAGCTCCATGCTAGCATGTACTGGTGCAACAAACATCAGCTAGTAAAATACACAGATAATTTAGGACCCTGTTTAGCAGAAGAAGCTATCGACATCCAAGTATTCAAGCAACTTGACATGACAGTTTTCTCTTTGCCTTGTACTGTGCTTTGTACCAAGAGGGAGCTCTAGAGTCTGTTCCTACTCCCTGTGAGACTTATCCGCTTTCTGATGACCACCGAAATGTAAGGTTTTATCCAGACAACTTGCTGGTTGTTCCAGAGAGGCCATTGGAGGTGATGCCAATGGGATTTGATGCTTCCAGATGTCTGACTGTAAAGATGTTCCCATGACAGGCCTTTCTGCCACCACGTCCACTGTTCTGCCATACGGTGACACTTGCACAGCGATGGCTAACACAGCCTTTAGCCCATCCCCATGAGTCTTTTGGGGCAGTATTCCTTCCCCTTCCATAGCCAGACAAAGGATGCCCTCCACTGCTGCATCTCAGGCTGGCATTTTCCTAAACCTTTCCATTTTACTAAGCCCCATCCAGAATCACAGCTTATTCTTTGTGCTCCATTTCTTTAGCACTGTTTCTGAAAGGGAGTTAGTCCAGCTGGACTACACAGTATTAGCAGCATGTGAAGTAATAAATTAGGGATTGGGAGCATATGGATTATCGTGAACTCCCACCTAAAATCACCACAGAGCCAGTGATGCTTTTGCAACCTTCTCCGTTTGAGCAGTTCAGATGTCCGTGAGTGCACTGGACTGAAGGAGCCCTAATGCAGAATCTGCATACCATAGATAAACTGTGCTTGGATGAAAAGGAAATAGAGGGAAATCTGTGCTATTGCTTCCTACCCTGTTCTTGTCATTTCCAGGTAACATTAATCCATTAGATGTAATATACTAATAGGTCTATTAAGTACAGATAGTGGGAAATTCCTTCCTATTTCTGTTCTGATTGTTAAGTAATCAATGATTAAATCAAATCAATGTCATTTATGTCCTGAAAAATATAAAAAACTATCACTTACTATATAAACCAATATCCAGCTTGAAGTTCCACATCAGAGAAAATAGACTTTTACTTTCACCATCAGTCACTGATTATTTGAGGTAGACCACATTATTGAATTACTTATTAATTTAGTTTCTAATATATTAGGTTGTATACAATCAAATATCAACAGACATACCTGAAATTGTCCCTATTTTAACTAGAAATGTTTGTAGTTATTTATAAGATATGCTTCCATAATTTACTCGGTCATAGATTGAAATTTCTGCATATTTTGTGGCAATTTAGTATAGCTTTTAGTAGTGCCTTACTGTGTACCTAGAGTAAAAAAGAAATTGTATCACACCTGATGGCAAAAAGAAGGGAAAATATGGTTAGTGATGAAATGCTAGAAAAATGAAAGGCTCAAATGTAAGATTCAGATGCTTATCCATTTCAGCAGTGTCGTTCTGGCTCTGTAGTTTTTGAGTATTATTCTAATATTGCTATGAAGTCCATTACTCAGAAGATTCTTCCCATGATTTCAGATGGAGATGCTTGAATATAGCTCTTCTATTTGTTTTTTGAAGTAATCTCTCAGTTCTGGTCTCTTAGCCTTTAATGTTGGTGTCAACAAACCGTTTTGCACCGAGAACATATCAGAGTGAATATAAATGGCTTTGACCTAAAATAAAAGAGGAATATATTTATAGCAAAGGTTACAGGCATCACACTGAATAAACATTAACTTTTTTCGCTGTGCTTCCCTCTGGTGGTGCCTCAAGTCCAGGGCACTCTTCTGCTGAGTTCCTAGGCTTTCCATCCCCTGCCCACAGAAGAGAGCTCTCCACGAGGATAAGCACATAAACTTCTATTCTGTATGAAATCAAGGCCAGAGCACAGCGAGGCAGCACACAAGGGACAGAGTAATATTGTCACGGCAGTTTCACACAGCTGAAAGGCAGTGGGGGAGAGGGCAAAGGCAGGGAGTTGTGCTAGGAAACCTCAACTTAACCCCACTGCAAAAATAAACAGCAGATTCAAAAGTGCAAAATTATCATGAAGCTTTGCAGGCACAAAATGTGTACATGATGATCATCTTTAGCTAATTAAAATGATACAAATCTTTTAGCTGTTGCAAATGGCATTTCACAAGGCTGCCCTTGTTTGAGGCAGTGGCTCTGAGCACAGTGGGGAGCCTGGCAGCACAGATGGGAGTGAGCTTTTCCTTCCCATGCTGGTGTCGGAGAAAGCAGAAAACTGCTGCGTGACTGGTCAGAGCCCACCGATTTAAGATAAAATTCCCCAGCCATCTGCTGCTTTTGTGATTCCTCAAGCCAGACTGCTTTACAGTTTGTTTGGCTGGGAGTTGCAGCAATATAGGCTGCAAATCCATTTTCTATTCCTTAGATATGTGATTCATCTTTCCCTGCAAGCATCGTGATCCAGGTCCTGCCCCCATGCAATCCTTCATAAATCGGTGTTCATGCTATTAGTGCTCCCCAGTTTGCTGCGTTAGTTTTCAGATCCTGGAAGCTGATGGTTATAGAAGTCACACTTGTCAGTCTCAAGACAGAAATCCAAGCTGCAGACAAGGACGGGGGATGATAAAGAGTATCCCATAAACAGGGGATCCCATCCCACAAGAACATTAGCCACAGTATCTGGCTCAAAGTATTAAGATTACATATTGCAACAGAGATGAAGTTTTGAAGCCCTTTAATTTTGAAAATTGTATAATTTATTTTTTATTCTATTCTATTATTATTTTGTCCCAGTTTTTAGGAAGATGATAAGGCTTTCCTCACTACTTTATTAATTGAAACCTGCTGGTGGAATCAATTACTTGAGGATATTTCATACTGTGAAGACCATGGGAGAGGCAAACAAGACTTATTGGCACAGACAATTATGTGCATTAAAAACTATGCTTTATACGGAATTATTTTAAAATAAATTTCTTTTAGGTGTCATTTCATTTGCATTGGTAACTGAGAAATTAAGAATAACAGGGTTATGTTTAATGATGCTTCTGTTCCACTCCAATATGGTGAATTACTCATTAGAATTGTCACCCAGAAACAGTCTAAACAAAAGCAAAAAAGCCCTTGCTAATTATATATAATGATTAAGATGTTTGGTTTTTTCAACAGAAAGAAGCATTTGACATTTTAAAATGGGGTGGATAATTTTTCTGTGTTTTTAATGCTATGTAGACCATGGTTGATTTCAGATCTTCCCTTCTGAAGTGCTTGTAGTTCTATTGCAGAAATATTTACACAGGCAGGAAAGAACTAGTGCCCAGACTAAAAATAAAGAAACCAGAAGCATTTGAAGGTCAGGTATAAGAGTAGTAATTAGTGACCCTATTTCTAACAGAGCTTTCAGTGGCAGAAAAGTCAGACTCCTACAGATGTTTATCTTGACCTCTGGTTGTCAGTCTGGAGATTATCCATGTCCCCGATTTAGATTTTGATCTCTGCACCCAAAACTTTCACTAAATTTAATTCAGATTTCAAATATGGATGGGAAGCAGTCACAGCAAATACATTTTTCTAAAGGAATAAATACAACTTGCCAACAATAAAGCTCTTTCCAAAAACATCATGTACAGCTACAACAAAGGTTTGTAGTAGCATGATAAATGCTGACAAATCCCTCTTCTATACAGACAAATTGCCTGCCTGACCACACTGAATGATGTGTTTCATTTTACCTGCTCAAAGGAGTGAAGCCCACTCTCCTTCCCTAACCGTACCATGTCTTCCATTATCGCTTGCTGCAGTTCCTGCATTAAAACAGAAATTCCCCATGAGCTACCATAGTCAATTACGTACATGCAATTAATGCTCACTGTTCACCAAAAGAAGTGTTTCTGAGTAAAGTTCAAGTGCCTTACTAACAGTTAATATGTAATTAGCAAAATTCTATTGTAATGTATAAACATTACACTTAAGTGTGGTGATGTTAAGTGTCTCCTTGGTATGAAAAGTAAGGTTCTATTTTCAACCCAGCTATGTGACATAGCTGTTACATTTACAGTTCTTCAGCCATCTGCCAGACTTCAATGCAGAATCATTGCCCACAGACACCAGTGGAATGGTTCAGTGGCATCAGTATTTATTGATGTGATCCAATGTAATTCCTCAGTATTACAGAGCATGTGTTTAAGACTTGAGTCCTTTTTATAGAATCACAGAACGTCCTGAGCTGGAAGAGACCCACAAGAACCATGGAATCCAACTCCCAGCCCTGCACAGAACAGCCCCAAGAGTCATACTATGTGCCTGAGAGTGTTATCCAAATGCTCTTCTGAGCTCTGTCAGACTTAATGGTGTGACCAGTCCCCTTGGAAGCCTGTTCTAGCACCCAGCCACCCTCTCTGGGAAAAACCTTTTCCTAATATCCAACCTATTCCTCCTCTGACACAACTTCAGACCCTTCCCTCTGGTCCTGTTGCTGGTCACCACAGAAAATACTTATTTAAGAAATGTAAGCAAACACAACCTCTCCTCATGCTGTACTGTTGTTCTCTGCAAGGCAGACTCTTGGCCCCCCCACACCAGAGCTGGCAGAGGTCAGTACCACCAGTCAACACATATCACTGGACCCAGGTCAACCCTGCTGAACGTTCAGTGAGGAAATAATTCTTGTCACTGAACTTGTCATTCCTAGACACAGTATTGTGCACACATAATGCTACAGCAAAAAAAAAAAAAAAAAAAAAAAAAAAGTCTGTACTACAGATACAAACCTTATTTTTACAGAGTTCTGCATATGTTCCTTCAAACCCTCTTTTCTTTGCCCAACCTGGCATGACTTCGGAATCGGGCACCACAATTCCCACCAGGAAGGCCTGCAGGTAAAGGAGAAGGAGAGTTGTAGACGAAAGCTGAATCACATTCCAGGCTCCACACTGAAGTGAATACACAAATCAGCTGAATTTCTGCATGTTTACTACTTCTTGTTTAATTATGTCAATAATTTGCTAACATATCGTCATGAAGTACATTCTGATACCCGTGCCTTTCTCTCAGATAAAAGTTTGTCTGTGACTGTGCATTTACCAACAGTTTTAATACCCTCAGCTGGGTTTGTGCTCCTCCTGGACATTAATAACTCACGTGGCCCTGCAAGTCCCAGGCAAACTCTGGGAAGGGAAGGCTCATGCTTGTGAGCCTTGAATGCAGAGGATGAATTGCCACTTTGGTTTCAAAAGCTGTAGGTGTGTGTGTAAATGTGCAAATTAACAGAACAAGATTGGTCAGAATGAGCAGGCAGTGTGGGGGGCTTTGCCTTTTCCTGGCTAACCACAGGCATGGTGGCAAAGGACAGCATTGGAGACCCAAAGAGTGACACCAAAGCCAACTTAAAAGCTTGATCTTCGGCCACAGCATTCTCTAAGCTGCTCAGGGTCACACCAGCTGCTCAGTTCCTGCCTGGCTGTCAGCCAGCTCCAAAGCAGGAGGTGGACAATGTGGCGTGATCCACTCACATTTTCCCTTCCTTCATGCCCAGCTGTGTCTTCTAACTACTAAGAGTAAAGTAAGATTTTCTGAATGCTTGGTTTGTACCTGCAGGCTGTCTCCATGGACATAGATCTGAGCAACAGGGTCACTGCGGATGTAGATATTCTCTATCTTCTCCGGTGCAATATATTCTCCCTGAGCAAGTTTAAATATATGCTTTTTCCGATCAATAATTTTAAGGGTCCCATTCTGTTAGGAGAAAGAAATGAGAATTCCCAGAGCAGTTATTTAACCACAGAAATTCAACAAACAGTCTGTCTTTAACAGAGCTTTCAATTGCCTGTTGTGCTTTCAAATGCTTATTCTGCCAAATATAAACTCAATCCTTTGTAAAGATAGACTTTCTTGGAGACCTAAGTTCAGTCCTTGAAAATTTACTTGGGATAATACAATTGCCATAAGAACTCTGAGTGTGTCCAGTACGCACAGGTAACCATTTTCCAATGTCTCCTGTGTGAAGCCAGCCTTCCTGGTCCAGCGCCTCAGCTGTCCTCTCTTCATCTTTCAAGTAACCTTTAAACACATTGGGTCCTTTCACACAGATCTGCAAAACAACCAGGGGTGATGATTAATTATTTTCTTATTCTGCTATAAATACAAGTTAAGTATATTTGAATTGAAATACTGAAATATTTTAATGACTGTGCTCCATGAAACTAAAATAGATTGGGTTATTAAACTATCTATGGATTTTTTTCAAGCTAATGGAAATATGAAGTAGGGTTTGCAAAACTGATTTGTTTGAAGTTGATTTGCATTCCATTTGCAGTTAAAAATAACAAAGTTATTTCAATAAGTTTAATTTTTGTGTAGTATAGAAATCACAGCAATGTAGAGATCACAGCAATGTAGAAATTGTAGCAATTCAGCTCTTCTTAGCTGAACTAATTAATTCAGTCTTAGCAGTTCAAGGAATCAGGCTGGAAGTACTGCCACAGCTCCTTTTTCATTAATTCTTTGCTGCTCTGTTGTTAAACTTCCATTTTCCTTTCCTGATTGCACGATGTAACACATCAGCAACCATGCACACTACAAAGGTAAAATGCTTCTATAAACTACTTCATACAGTGTTAACTAGTGAGAATTTGATATAAAAATGTGATTTGCTACCTCTCCTTCTCCTTTGGAAGCAAAATAATTCAGTTCTTCCACATCCTTCAATCTGATTAAGTTACAGGGCAAAGGGGCTCCTACATGACCTGGAAATCAAAGTTATCAAGTCACTTGTCATCTCTCCTATAAAAAATAATTAGCATTTTATCATTAGTTACTTGCATAGTTGTAGATACACTGGATGTTCTTGCAGGAGCTGTGTCTGTGTGCAGAAATAATTTCCTTAATTAAGGTTTTGCACTATTAAAACTAAATACCAACACCTCCTTTTTGGATATAAAACCTGTTCTGAAATAGCATAGAGTGGTTTGGGTCGGAAGGGACCTTAAGACTCATCTCATTCCAACCCCCTGCCATGGGCAGGAGCACCTTCCACTAGATCAGGTTTCTCCAAGCCCCATCCAACCTGGCCTTGATGTTACAGTCCATAATTTCCTAAAGGAATGTGCATTTCTTTTATTTCTTCAAATGGTGGAAGAAAATAATTACCTGATGTCCAGTCACCTGGAGTTGTAAAGGTGCATCCAGCTGTGCATTCTGTTTGGCCATAACCTTCATAAACCTGACAAAGAGACAGGTATCTTTAAAAGACCATAAAAGATTTTGCTAATATAAACTGAAATCCCAAGCATTGCCCTCTGTTGCACAGTCCTGTGAGCTGAGGCTGCAGCTGCAATGTGTGAGTGCCCATTTGCCATGAGGACATTGTCCCTGGCTTCTAGTGTACGAAATTCCATTTACATAACTAGGAAAGACTATGGCTCTCTATCATTGAAAATAGGAGATGAATTGAGCACTTAGCCTTTCAGTCAGGACACATGCTGCACTATGAGAGAAACTTATTATTGGGGGAAAAAAGGTATTTTTGTGGGACATTTTGAAAATCCACCCTTTTTCTTTTTTTCCTGACTAATTTTAGGCTCTCAAATGAGAACTTTCAGTTGCCCTGGGCTTCCTATCACAGAGAAATAATGCAGTGGACATCTCAAGTGGGTTAGGCTGACATCTGAGGATTAGCTCTCTCCATTTATATATAGAATAAAACTTGTGTAATGAAGTTCCCAGCACTTGCACAAACACATTTAATTTCACATACTCGGTTTGGTGCTGAGAGGATGAGCCTGTGGGGTTTTTCTGGGAGATGCCCAAAGTGAAAACATCTCTTGCCTGTTACTGCCATCCCAAGGCTGTTCCCACCCCACTGAGCTCCGAGTGTACCAGGACTTCGTGGCTGCCCCAAGCCCTGCTGTTCAATCCATCCTGGTACAGCTGTCCTAAATGCAGTTCCGAGGGTCTAACCCATCTCCTTTCTTAAATACCACGTGTTCTCTTGCTAGCAGTGGATGAACATCCCTGAACAGCCACACAAACCCACCTGGCATCCGAGGGCCGCGCGGAGGAAGCCCAGGACAGTGGGGGACGCAGGGGCAGCGCCGGTCACTATCATGCGGACACACCCCCCAAGACTTGCCTGTTTGGTAGCAGGGGGAAACAAAAGAAAGCGTCAGAAGCTACTGCAGATAGCAAAACAGTGAGCTTACACAAAATGCTCTCTCTAGGAGAGATGTGCAGGATTTCCTGCCCATGGCATGGGATCAGAATTAGATGAACTTCAAGAAGTCTTCAAACCCAGCCATTCTGTGGTTCTGTGATGTGGCCGTGTATGGAAATATGAACTAGCTCTGAAGCTTTCCTGAGGGATAAAACCCCATTCAGTGTACAGAGACAGGAGTGCTCATGTCCCTGGCAGGACAAGCTGCTCAGCCTGGGCTCCTGCTACTGCAGTGCCTGGGCAGGCTGCAGACCTGGCTCTGGGAACTGCTGGGAAAAACAGACTCTTCCCCATCCAGTCTTCTTTGCTTATTTACACCTCACTGGTTTTAATGAATTGCCTCCCAAGCCCTCTAAAATAATGTTGTCCCTTTTTTAAGGCAGATGACCTTCAAATATTTCTGGAGGGTATTACATCAATTCCTGTGTCCTATTTTACTTCTTTCTCCTCCCCCTTCATTTCCTTTTCTTTATTCTAGAAGTAAAAAAGAAAACCCAGCACAAAAGAAAACAACTGCTGACTGAGTCTTCCCGTCTCGCCAGCCCTTGCATCAATATGCAGCCTGGCTCGCTCCCGGCAGGGTGAACTCTGCTGTCTTTGCACACTGAGGAGAACTAATCCACAGACCACAAGTACAGTCAGTTTCTTTAGTTAAAAATAAAGTGGCATGTCTCCAGATAAGTCATCCGATTAAAAAAATGAAGTAATTAGAGCCTCCCAGAGTAGTACAGAGCCCCAAAAAAACTGGTTTAAAGCCAATTTAATAGCTTTTTTTACTGAGATGTGTGGGAAGCAGAAGGGCACTCTGATTTCTTTCTTCATGGTTGCTAAACCATGATTCATGTGTGCATTGTTCTTTACAACCTTATTCTTTTCCTAGGAGGAAAAGTAGGTTTGAATATGCCCAATTGAAACCCAACCCTAAATCCAATCCTATTTGTTGAGATTTTGTAGAAAACTTTGGAGCAGCATCTCTTTGATCAGTGACTCCTTTTCATGACCACCTTTCTGAATTTCATCCCTAGATACCTTTCCTCCCCTGCAGGGGTACAGTTTCTATCTGAGAGCTGCAAAAAAATTGTGGCACTATTCCATAAATTAGTGATTTCTTGGTGCTGCTGAAGACGGATGTGGCAAATGTCATCTTAGCCTGCCTTGTGTTTCTCTATTTCCCTCTGGAAAGTTATCCCTGAGAGAATTGAAATTTTGACATTATGCATGGTGTTTAAAAACAAAACCAAAAAAAGTAAAAATAAATATGGCAAAACTTCACGGAGCAGCAAACTGTGCTCAGTTCCCTTTTTCTATTCCATTTTCTAGTCTGTTGTTCCCTAGTGAGTAGTGATTGCCCACAGTTCATCATCAGGCAAGTGGACTACACTGACTTTAAGGAATCATAGGATCATAAAATTGTTAAGGTTAGAAAGGACCTCTAAGATCATCAAAGTCCTACCATCAACCCAGCACCATCTTCACCACTAAACCATGTCCTCAAGTGCCACATCCACATCCTTTTTTAACACTTCCATCACTGCCCTGGGCAGCCTGTTCCAATGCTTGACAACCCTATCCATGAAGAAATTTTTCCTACTGTCTGAAACTCCCTTGTCAGAAAACCAGTCATTGCTAGAAGAAACTAGAGTTCTTTGACTTCAGACTCACTTCTTGAATCACTTACCTGTATTTTATTAAAGAAAAGCTTATCCCACAAACTGTCGTTTCTAATGATGCCGTTTCGAACTTCAGCCTTTTTCCGTCTCGCCGCAAATTCCAGGATCCAGCGCTTGAGGGATGTGTCAGCCTGGCTGAAGATCTGCAGGAGCACGGGATGGCAGATGAGGTATCACAGAGAAGAGGGAGCACATCAACACCTGTTCTCCCCGTGACACCCCCATAGCCAGGTGGGTACAGCTACATTTTCAGCACAGGTAAACAAGGCTACACTGGGGTTTGTTAGTGGGGGAAAAAGGAATGACGTGTTTCGCTCCATTCCCTATTGCACATGTGGTTCCTTTGTGGGGGAAAAGGCAGGATGGTGGTGCAGGCTTCGACTGGATTGACAGGGCTGCTCTTACTATATAATTTCTGTGACAGGGTTCAGTGAAGTTCATGCAACCTGAGCAAAAGGGAATCAGCAACATGAACAGGTATCAGTATTGACTGATGTGGTGATGGGGGCTGCATTTACCTGAGCTTAATCAGGCACCAGCGTGAACTCCACCTCAACAAATGAGAAACCCCCAGTGCCTGTGCCCGTAATAAAGCACAGAAGCCCTGACCTTTGGTAAAAAATTAAATCAGTAGCTTGTGCTTAAGCTTGTCTTTAGCAGATAAGTCTTCTGAGGAATAAATATTCCCAGCTGGTCAAACAGATTTAACGTGATGACCAGACATGCCTGTCTTAAATACCTTGCAATACCTTTACCTTAGTTTTAAAGATTTGTAAATCCAAAAGCCACTGTCACATTTACCCTGCCTAAATCTCAAAGGCTTTTTGAAATTTCTGATTTCCAGCTGTTGTTGCCACCAGAATGAGAGATTTGAGTTTCAAATCTGGTTGAAGGGCACAAAAAGTCCTTGTGCAGCCAGGTTTGACTGATGTTTCTGTGATGAAAAAAATCCTGTACCTCTAGAAACATCACTGGTAATCTTAATGAGAACAGGGTAGGAGGCTAATACAGAGGGATTTCATATTCACACGTGATAGCTGTGTCTGGAGTCTGTGTAAGCCATAATACAGACTTACACACTGATGGAGCTGTATCCATTACACAGGGTGAGAATGTGTCTGCAGCAAGGCAGAACTAGTGTCATCTGCTTGAGAAATCTCCATGACTAAGGGAATTCTTCCACATGAGTAGTAAAGGGACATAAACTCCATTGCTCCAAAAAGAGTAAAATCAAAATCCAGCTCACCTTGTCATACATTCTGTTCAGCAGCCGTGGCACCACGGGGAAGATGGTTGGCCGCAGTGCCTTCATATCATCGGACAGGAGGCGAATATCTCCTTGGAAGAAGCCAATTCGCCCTCCGTGGCAGTATACTACAGACTGATGGGGAGACAGAGGAACACATGTAACCCCTTTGCTTTCAATTCCCAAAGCAAAGCATTCCTCCCAAGCGCAGAAGCTCCTTTTCTGAATTTCTACTCTGCAATATGGCAAAAATGGGACTTTGGAAGTACAATAAAGTAACAATAAATTGTGCGCTGAATAGAAATATCCAAATAGTTCTGGGCATTTTTCAGTACAAGCAATTCAGCATCTGCCAAATTTACCACTTGTTCTAGAAGAACAAGAAATCAAAATTTTCAGGAGGGATTTCCCTTCATTCCCTGCATATGGGAATGGAGAAGTCCCAGTTATGTTCAGAGTCTGTATCAGAACTTTCCTAAAGCCCAGCCCTCCCATAGCAGCTTACAGCACGAGGACCTATCGTCAATACAGAAATGCAAAGTAAGAAACATCATAAAACACGGAGCAGCAGCCAATTTTTAGATGTTAATACTTTAGTTTTGTTTAAATACAATAATATAAACTACGTTAGCAATACAGTGCCTGATCCTGTATCCCAGAAATAGAAGCCCACTTCATGAAAGGTGCTTGACTTGTATGGAATCTACAAATCCAGAAGCCTTGTACTGGAAAACAAAGCAGGATGTTTTCCTCATCAGCAGAATGGAGCTCAATATGTGAGATGGGGCAGAGGGGCTGCTGGCCATGAGTCGCTGGTTATGGGTAACCAGTAACCCTGCCAAGAAGCCATCACAGACTGGTCAATCTGGTATTTTATCACTGAAGAACATTTGGAGAGCAGCACTTCTCCCATGGTTTTACAGTGCATGGCGGAGAAAGTGTCCTCAGCAAGTGCCTGTGATGACAGAGCTGAGCCCAGCCTTCCTGAGTAGACTGAAAACTTCAGCTCCCTTTTGTGGGCTTGTCTTTCCCAAATAACTAAATAAATTGAAAATTCCTTATGAGACATCCATGTCTTTTGTGCTGCTCCTAAAAATCTGCAATACTAACCAAATTGCTCTCACTGCTCTGTCAGGCAGTTAGAGACTGTCTCCATCAGCTGAAACCACAGGAATTTTACGTGTGATGTGGGTTTAATGAAAATCACACTGCTGAATCTGTGCTTTACACTGCACATTAATTTAAAAAAGAAAATGTAACCAGTGTGCTCACTGGGAATTGAAAATAACAAGTAGAAATTTTTAGCTTTAAAGAATGTATCTGTATGATTTTAATTGTAAATTCCAGGAATGAATAATGTTGGCTAAAACTAGGGACACTGATGCGGTGCTTGCTGTTCAAAATGCTTTTGAAAATTACTTTTTAGCCCTCTTGAAAAAATCTTTATATTAAGCTGTTTCAGATGGGAGGATAAACCTGGACATCCTTTGGAGGCTGTCCCTTTCAGTACAGCAATATCCTGTGAAATGAAAGCATTTTCAATGTTTCTAATTTCTTTCTGCCCACCCATCAGATGAATTTTGAATAATTATATTCTTGTTTGCCTGAACAGTGCTGGCACACTGACCAACTTGCCTTGCAGGTGGAGAAAGGCTGGGCTGTAATTCTCCAAATCTTTCATGGGCTTTTACTTCCAATTTGTGAGAGTTTTAACAGGGAAAAATATATTATTTCTGGCACAGATGTTACTAAGAAGTGGGAGGTTTATATTCAGATGCTTGTCTGACTCAGAAAGTGTGCTTTCAGCCTGAAACAGGCCTCCCTGAGAAAGTACAGAGCTGCAACTGGATCCAGATCCAATCTTCACATACTGGATCAATTTTAAGTTTGCAGCTTCTCAGGTCAGGAGACCTGATGCAGCTGTCTCACCTGACTGGCCTAACTCACTAATTGCAGCACAAGTCATCACCTTTTTTTTTTTTTTTTTCCCCAAAGAGACATGGAGTCAGTTCTGTTGGCTGGCAAAAGGTTGGATCTGCCGTAATTCCCAGGGGACACAGGCTCCAGTGAATGGCTACCATACACTGCCCTGCCAGGAGGATCATGTGTCTCACCATGATCTCAGTTTCCTCTTTTTCAGTATCTGCCAGGTTAGGTTGGGGTTTTTTTGGTTTTGGTTTTGTTTTTTTGGTTGTTTTGTTTTTTTTTTTTTTTTTCAGATCATGTTATTTATGCAATAATATCATTTTAGCTGATGCAGAAAATGTCACGAAATTATCTTGACTCACACCACACTTCACCCTAGAGTGCTCTGAAAAGCTGTCCCACAAATTGCTCAGGTAGCAGTAGCCCTGAGCTGAATGAGCCATGAGTTTGGCTCATTGCTGAAGGGCTGTTTTTCAAACCCTGAGCCAGGTGTAAGCTGGAGAACTTGGGAAACTCTCCCGGCCTCGCTCTGGACTCACAGCCATGTCACTGAGACCATGGCTCTGGTGTTATGCACATGGCACTTCTGGAGTACAAGCCTTTTTAGTGCTACAAGATATCGCTGGTTATTTAGTATTTTATTCATTTTATTTTATTTTTTTGTTGTTGGCGTGGAAAAAGATGATTTCCGCTGACACCATGACCTTACCTGTACCATTCTCTCAAACATGTGTGCTAAAGGCAAATAGGAAATGTGTACATCCTCACAAGTAGGAGACCACTGACTCTGGAAGAAAACACAAGGAGCCCCACGAGGCCTCGTCAGTTCAGGCAGGTTTCTTACCTGTATAACTCTTTCAAACATGTGAGCCAGAGGCAGGAAGGAGATGAGCACATCGTCCTGTCTCGGAAAGATCACTTTCTGCAGGTGGAGGGCATGGGAGACAGAAAGGAAAGAAACACTGACAGGAAGACAACAAGAAAGTCATAAAATAATAAAAAGAAAAATGGCACCAGAGGAGCAAAAGGGTAAAGATTGTCAAGAGAGGAGGGAGCGGCGGACACAGGGAAGCGTTAAAGCCACAGCATCATGGAGCTCAGTTAGCAGGAGGAGTAAAGAGCACGGAGATGTACACACAGGGCAATGGAGAGGGCTCTCCTTGGCAGAAGGCAGATTGTACCCGCGCAGCTCACGCTGGGAATGGAGGCTCACCCTGACGGAGAATCCCATTTTTATTTCACTGCTTTCTACCAGGAGGTGCCAAGACCCTGATTTGTGCTCTCAGCTGTGTGCAGACAGCAGGATCCTGGGGCAAACCTGCAGGAGCCCCAAGGATCCCAGTGCTAACCTGCAGGAGCCCCCTGGACACCAGCAGGGCTCTGCAGGAGCAGCACTTTCCCACATTGCATACAGCCCATTCAAGAATCACAGTGTTACTAGAGTCAATATTAGCCATTTTTTTCCTTTTCCTTCGGTTAATCATTGATTTGAATCAATGTGTTGGAAAACTAATGATTTAATCTTAGGCTTCAAAAACGAATTACTTCTGTTAGTGTTTCTCATCATTTTAAGTGATTAAAATGTGATTTTAAGGGCATTATGACTGTCCCACAGACAGGGGAAAGAAGGGAAGAGGGGAGGAAAAGTGGCCAGTCTTGATTTTGCCAAGTTTTTAACTCTCTCTTGAAGGCTAGAATAAACAAAGGCCCCAAGAGCCTTACCTAATCCATTCTCCAAAAGAAAATAACCTTTCAACCTGCATTTCCTAGGGTACAGCTAGCTGTAATATTATGGATTAGAAAAACTGAAAGGTTGACTACCCAATAATTTGGATCAAGGCCAGTGGTTAGTGGAAAATAGGTATAAAAATCTATCAGCTCACAGTATTAACAGTTTATACCCACTTGCACCTCCACTGCTCAGAAGGAATCAATAGCCCATGACCTGGGATACAGTGAAGGCAGACACAGAAGTTCATCCCTCAAGGGATATTTTATTGAAGTTAAATCTGTGCTGGTCAGATTTGAGTATGGCCTCTCAACCATCACCTACCAAAGTCAAACATCATTGACCACGTGGGTGTTCTCAGCATCCCATTTCATATTATTGTGTCTGTCAGAATGAATGAAACCATTAGGGCCTGCAGATCTATTGATACATTATTTCAATTTGGCCTCATTTTCTGCAAGCACAGTAATGCAAAACCTTTAATATCAACCAGGGTTTTTTTATTACTGCTATAAGAGCCCAGGCAAAATAATCTGGTTTTAAATCAGACCAAAATTATGCCATTGAATAGCATTTCACAGTTGGCACAGTTGTCCAGTTAAATGTAAAAATGTGAACAGCTTCTTGGTATTTGAGAACAACCTTATAATAAAGCTCTGGACTCACTTAAAAATATGTTCGGTTTGTGAAATCACTGAACTAAGCAAAACTGCCACAAGAACTTGTAAACAGCAAACCCACAGGACTTCTCATTTTATTTCTTTAATTTATATTACTTTCAAGTGTTTCACACTTTACTCTGTTTCATTACTGGGTCAGACATTACCCAAATCTTGTTGATCAGCTACAGGCATTTACCCTCTGCCAGCAATACTCTGGTGACTGGAGATAACAAATTTACCAAATCACACCAGACTTGGATCTCAATCTGATACCTTTGAGATTAATCAGGGTCCCACTCCATCAGCAAACACTAAATCCATTTTTATGGACCAGTTCTGGAAGATGCCAAGCTCCCTCAGCTCTAAATTAGTGCTCTTCCAAAATAAATTCCTGCCTTTAGAAGCTCAGGCCTCTTCATGCCTCAACTTTCATTTGTGCCTCTTGCTGCCACTGAAGCCACAGAGAGCTCCATGCTGAGGAGCCCTCACTGGCATTTTGTCCTGCACACTGTGGAGGCTGAGTCCTGCAAACATTGGAACATGTGAGTTCAGTGGGATTTCTTACATCACATGTCTCAGTTTCTTTACACCAGTGGTCCGGAAATCTCAGAAAATTCCAGGATTAAAGTAATAAAACTGCAGTAATTTCAACATCAACAATAAGACCAGCAATGGGTATGAGGTAACCAATTGTCCAACCTATGTGCATGTAACTACTTTATAGAATTGCCTGTTCACTACCAGAAATTAGATTATTTAGATTTGTTTTATATAAGATGTATAAAATCCTTACTATGTCATGGTCAACTGACTTTGCTTCCTATATTGTTTCTACACATGAGTTTGCATGTTGTATGAAACATATTATAAAGGCACTTGGCCAGCATTCTGCTATGCTGTATTAGAAATATGTATAACAAAAACAGACATATTCTGGAATATCAATTAAATTAACCATTAACCATTCTTGTAAAAAATCACGTATGTTCTTATATATATATATATATATATTTATACACACGCACACTTTGCAGAGAGGTTTCAAATAAATGGCAACATTTTTGGGCACAATGGGACACAAAGAGCACAAGAGGAGCTTGAACTCCTCTTCAAGCACCAGTTTCAACTGTACAGGGCTTGTGTGCTCTCCTAATTCTTCAAAAAGGGTTAATGAACTGATTTACAGAAGTCAGCATTGTTTCTCAGAAGCCCTACAGCGCCTGGGAGGCAGGGCTGGAAAGAGGATTTAATGCCCTCCAGTACTGTAGATTCAGCCTTGCTCCATTCCCTTGGATTTGACCCTCTGAGCAGGAAAAATGTCATCTTTTATCTGCAAGAGCACTCTTCCAGCTCATGCAGGGCCACAGCTTAACCCACACACTCTGCACATGGCAATGTTTTCTAGCTTAGGGTAATCACCTCCGTCACTTTCAAAAAGCCTGAAAAATCCGCCACCACGTTTCCATGGGTCAGCATAGCACCTTTGGGATTTCCTGAAAGGAAAGAGAGAAGGAGTTTAAAAGATAAGCCAGAAGGTAACTTTCAAAAACTTAACCAAAACACCAAAACAATAAATGGTTAAAATATTATGTCCGCTTCTTCAATTTTAAAACATGTAATTTTCACCATAATTTCTGTGCTCTAATATGCACCAAAAACACTTAGTGCAGTACTCAAAACTTAATAAAACAACACTGCAAACAGAAATATTTCTCTTGGAGACTCTGGAAAACAGGTTCCAGCAGAAATAGCCCAACTGCAATTTCTGAGAGTGCTCAGATGGAGCCACTCAATGAGCACAGCCATCAGACTTGGCTGGCTGTTCCAGCCTCTCTTGGGAGGATTTATTTCATCTAGATTTTGACTAAGAATGATCTCGAACACCAAGAAACACTGTTTCAAAGGCTGTTGTACTCCTACTTAGCCAGTACTCTGGGTAACATGAGAAATGCAGAGAGCAGTGCAGGTAAAAATTAGGCTTCAAGAAGACCCTTTGAGACTACAATTAAGAGACATATGAATGAATGAATAGTATCAGCAGCAGAGGTGTCTTGAAGACAGCTCTAAACCCATTAGGGAGCCAGCAAAGTCCCTGTGTTGTGTTCCAGAGCTGGGCACTGCCCCTGCAGCATTTCATCCACCAACAGCAGGCACCTCGGCACCACCACCTTCTGCCTTTGTGCACTCCTTTTCCACCATGGTCGGCAGGCCATGGTACAGCTCTTGCATTTCATATCTTTTGGACACAAAAACAGAGTGTTTGTTAAGCAGCAAATACACAGGCTGGAACCTCCATGTTCACAAAAAAGTGGCACGGAGGGCTCTGCATGTCCTCCTGTCACAGCACTGTCCCTTTTCATCACCCTCCAAGGCTTTACTTGTGAAAATAAGGTGTAGCTCAGCTCAAATAAAGATTATGGGGCCAGCCTCTTTCTCTCCCAACATGTTTTTAAGCAGATTGTTTTAATTCGATCACACCACTGCCACGTAGTTCCTGCTGCTCTGTGTGAAGGCAGATCAGGAGAGCTTTGTCTGCAGGTGCCCAGTGTGTCCCCAGTACACTGGGCACGAGCAGCCTGGCAAAGCTCCTTCAGTTAATGTAACAAAATGGTAAACCAGCCAGAATTTCATTCTGCCTTCCTCAGATTAGGAAGAGACTTTGGTGCTTTGTGAATATATTTCAACACAGGAAAGTATGTTTAATCCTCTCATTTCAGAACAGTTTGAGGGCTGTGCTGCTAGCAGCCCTTCAGTGTGGGCATGGGCAGGGACATGGGCACACTCAGCACTGAGCCCTTTGCCCTGCCAGCACCACCACCATCACTCCTACTCAACGTCCCAAATAATTAAAGGCGGGCACAAACAGCAGTAGCAATTGTTGCATACATTTATTGCAATAGAGCAGGATATTTTTAACACAATATATTATACTGAAAATCTCTATTTGCTGCTCCAAGTGCCTTGAGTAATTCAGTCCCAAACAGTTGCAGATGAAGATGGTGCACAGGAGGCTGTTTGGTCCCATCTGAAGCTCAGGGGTGAAGCTGACACCTTTGCCAGCCGCAGCTGCTCCCGTGCTAACATCTTGAACTAGCAGGCTCACAGGTGCCAAATCAGCCTGGCAGGTTATTTTCACAGCTGGGTGCACGCATGGATCCAGGCTCCAAGAAAAGTCCATGAACAGTTGTGCAATATACACCACGACTCAAAAACCACTTGTGTTATTGAGGGGCGTCCAGCCAAACACAGGTGCGCAGCCCCTGCAGTTCTAGAAGCAGCTGTGCTCCTGCAGCGTCACATGGCTCAGGCACCAGTGGAGAGGATGTGCTCAGTACTGATCTGGAAACTCAAAACTGTGCCCTCTGGCACACATCTGGTCCCTGCACCTTGACAAAATTCTTCAGATGTTTTTTTGGAGGATTTGAAGTGTTCAGTGCCAGGCTGGGTGGGGCATGGAGCAAACAGGTCTAGGTGAAATTGTTCCTTGCTATGGCCAGGAATTGGAACTAGACATGCTTTAAAGGTCTCTTCCAAGCCAAACTATTCCGTGATTCTATGAGATTTCTCAGATGTTTGACTCATTTACTCACTCCACCTCTGACTTGAATGCAGATCCAGTATCTCTGCCATGCCTGGAAGCAGTGTTAACATCCTGACTCCTTCCTCTGCATCCCTCTTCTCACACAGGCTCAACATCCTGGACAGGCTGCAGTGATAATGGTGTCTAAGCAGAGCAGCAGTGTTGGAGCCAGGAGAGCCTTCATCAGGAGAAATCCAGAACAAACCATGCTGTTATGGGACAGCTGCAGCTTTTTGGGTTGGAGGACTCCTGTAAGCTTTAACCTTCCTTAGTATTTCTAAGAGTTAAGCTAGCAAAAATAAGTGCCCCTTTCTATGAGCCCTTTCCCAGAATTACCACTTTGAGAGAAGAGGGTTGGCAGGGATGCTGCTTTTCTATTTTAAAAATCAATGCCATTTCTGTAACACTGTTCTTGTTTGAATTTCCTCACAAAGAAAGGCCCAGTGAGTGTCCTGTTACAGAACGAATAGCTTGCAATCCATTAATAATCCAGGAATGTAAAGTCCTCCTTATCTTGGTGCCAGGCTTGTTTGATAGTTCTTATAAGCAATAGTAGAACCTTTAAAAGAATAGAGAACCTTTTCCACATTGCTAAAAGGGTTTTTCAAGTGCTCCTGCACTAATTTGATGGTGTGATCCATCAGCATTCTGGGATGCAAGCACTTTCCTCCCCTGGGGAGCTCTGGCAAAAAGGAACATGCACTGCCAGGCTGGGAGATACCACTGGGAAGCAATTTTTATCCACCTGGATCAGTGGATCCTTGAGGGAATGACAGTTGATTTCTCTGGAATAGTCAACATGAAAAATTGTTTCCTGACAGTTTGGGGATATCTATGTGCCTTTGGCCCATTTCCAAGTGCTGATGGCTTCTTGGCACAGCCATGGAAGTTGGTCTTGTCATCCAAGATCAGTAACCTCAGCCTCTCTTTTCTTCCTGAGGAGGCATTGGGGCATCTGGTCCTATCAAAGAAAAGCAAGTGTTAAAGTCTGCTCCTGGGGAATTATTTCCAATTCTACAATTTTCAGGTGACACATTCTACAGCAGAGATTTTTTTCACACCATACAAAAATATTTAAAGCCCTTTGGAACTGGAAAAACCCTAGAGAACATAGCCTTTGGAAGAAAATTCTAAATTTAGCACTAAAAATTACATGGGCTATATAAAACTCTTACATCAAAGCACAATGTAGAAAACAGGCCAGAGTGTTGATGCAACCTCTGGAAAAGGCAGAGACTGATGTGCAAAGTCCTGCAGCAGCAGAGGATGGGCTCATGCATCACAAAGCATTGTATGAGAGGGTTCAGTTTGAGAGGATTTGCAAAATTTGAAATCTCTGATTTGAATGGGAGAAGGGAAATGAACTTCCTGGTTGTCCTATTTCTGTAACTGAGCATGTTTCTAAGAAAAGCAAAAAATCGGAAACTGGCCCATGATTGCATCTGCAAATTAAAAAAAAAAATCAAAAGAAACCTTCTCTATGCAGAATTTCTTATTTAGAAATAAAAATATCAAGAATAACGTGACTTGAAAAATAATTGCTCTGCACTTGAACATGCACAGAAACACACTGTGCCCTGCTGTATCCATGGCATGGCTCCTTCCATTTCCTACTGCTCCCATTTGTGCCCGGCCACTTTGCACTCACTCTGTACATGGCTGTGATGTTCATGTCCAGCACTGAGTTCAGTCTTTCCCATTTAGGAATTCCCAGTGCTGGAACAGAGCAGAATCACAGGCTCCTTTCGCTCAGTGCTCTGCCCTGGGCACTCTGAAGTGCAGATCTCAAAACTAAGGACCATACACAAAGGTAAAATACCCAAACCCTTTTAGCACATCTTGAGCTTGTACTCGGAGTTGATAAAGCAGTTGCCTACCTGGTCTGAAGCACCAGTCTTTCCTGGGAGGTGGAGGATGAAGGTGTTCCCTCGTGCTCAGCCTGACCCGCCATCTGAGGAGCACCAGCAGCTCCCAGCATCTTCTGCTGAGACCAAACTGAGGATGCTTTGGCGTAGGACCAGGCATTAGGCAATCCCAACAGCACAAGTGGATCTGGAAGAGCTGCTCCAGCAGTGCCTGGAGCATGGACCTTCTCTGCAGGAAAGTGTAAAAGCAGTGTCCCAAGCAGTGATGCCTTGTGCATCTGCCCATACAGCTTTCAGGGAGATGTTACAGAGGCTGAGTTCTCAAGAGTAGGAAATTCCTGCAAGCTGATGAAGACCAGGGTCTGGAGAGAGGAGAAAGAACTGCCTCTGCTAAGAACAGCCAGGAAAATGATGCTGCTCCTCTTTCCAAGAAAAACAGGCCAGCAGCACACGAGTACCAGCACCATGGGCTGCCCAGGCTCATCCCAAACCTCCACAGCACTTGGTGTCATAAGCAACACACAAGAAGAGGAAACAGAGGTGACAAGGACCTTGGTGAGGCTGGAGACATCAATGTGCTCAGGATACAGAGAATGGAAAGCTGTGGAACCACATTTTAAGTTTTGGGGTTTTTTAAAAAAATCTTTGCAAAAGATAAATACCAATCAACCGAGTGCTTCACAACTACACAACAAAATCGGAAGCAGACATATGGGTGGATTTTCAGACAACTGGAAAATCATACTGGCAAAGTGTACATCAGAGAATTCAACTGAAAAATAAATATATTGTTATTTTTAATTTGCAATCTACAGAAGTATATAAACCTATATATTCTTAAATATTAAAAATGTCTAGAAATATCATTGCCATATCAGTAAAACAACAAGTTTGTGTGTATTGAGGTCAGATTAATAATTAATTTCTTAAGATATTCTAACATTTCTAGATTAAAATGCCTCTTTTACCTGTAGTGCCACTAGTAAAACAGACAATTGACAGATCTTCTGGTCGAGGAGGCTAGAAATACAAAAGGAGATTAAGAAAATCACATCAGTCAAATGCAGACATGTCAGTGGCAGAGACTGTTGACATTGTAGAAACCTAAAGATCAAACCAATTATGTTTTTGCTTTGACATAAAAAGCTATCATTCCCCTCAGCATATATAACCAGGTTTCTTCAGCTGATGCAGACTGTATTCCTCCCTTTATGCTGTGCTCCAGCTGCACTAAGGGCATGCTTTAGTGTTTGTCTCACAGTTAGTATTTTCCAAGCCACCACCTGTATCTGTAGACATGTGGGACAACTTGAGATAATTCATCAATTTCCAGGTCAGTAGTACCTTTATTCCAGGTAGAGGGAATAAAGCAAATACTGCACATTGTTCCCTATGGGGGTGGTGAAGCCCTGGCACAGGTTGCCCAGGGAAGCTGTGGCTGTCCCATTCCTGAAAATGTTCAAGGCCAGATTGGACAGGACTTGGAGCAGCCAAGCACCCATGGAAGGGTGGAATGAGATGAGCTTTAAGGTGCCTTCTGCTGCCATTGTAAATTGGAAAAGCAACAAGCCAACACTCACCACAGGCACATGTCGATTCTCACGGCCACAGTCCTGGAAGAGATCAAAGTAACAAAAGTGATTTCCACCTTAATTCCTGCAGTGTAACCCATTTGATAATAATCTGCAAACCACTAAGGGAGAGTGTGAGCTAAAGCAGACAAATTCCTAGCTGGCACTGAGGCCATCTTCATTATCCTGAGTTTCTTGACTTAACTGCAGTGCCTTCCTTGGATTTCGAGTAGTGTTTGGGTTGGTTGAGCTGCATCCAGGGTGTTTCAAACAAGTGTGAGGCTGTAGGCTTACATGTAGTGTGGGTGAGGGTCCGTAGTGACGCAGAGTGCCCAGGCAGGTGCAAAGGAGAGCTGCTTTATTGCAAAAACCAGGCCTTTTAAAGCAGTTAGCCCATTATCAGTTACATTGTTTTAAAGCATAGCAAACATAATTCAACCAACCACCATACACCACGATGTGAACACACAATGGTTATAGAACTCATTTCATACCCCTCATTCAGCTGAGTCTCTTTTCCACAGTCCTCTTCTACTTAGCCAAAGTAACAGGCCTGAGCCATGATTTTACAAGGCCTTCCTTTTGTAAAGTTTTACTTATCAGTAACATTGTAGGACAGTGTCTCAAATAGCAGCCCCCTTCCCATGCTTAAATAGCAGCTGATAGCATATTTGAGGATAAAGAATTGAAATGTTGGCTCTGCTATCAACAAGGAATAACATCAAGAGACATGTGCACGAAGCACCAGTATTATCAGCCACAAGCTGCTCTTTTGTGCTCTCCAGACACTGAACCTGGCACACAATTCACAAGTCCCTGTACACTGTACTGTCTTTACAGATATTACAAAAAATAGTGAAAGGGGAGAGAGAGCAAACTCACCTCCACCTCCTGCATGGTCTGGATGCGAACCCCACAGCGCTTCCCTCTCTCTGCCAGCTCCTTCTCAAATGGGTCCATCAGGATGATAGACCTCAGGCCTGGTGTTTCTCTCCTCTCCACATGGTCAAGGAGTATCCTGGCTTTTTCAGGCTTGTCACAAATGACTGTGGAAATGTCAGCTGCAAAAAAAAACAGCCAAATAAGCTGTTTGCAGTAAATCACCTTTAATGCAAGACTGGCTCATAGCTAACACTATATCAGTTCTGATAGTCACTCCAGGCTACACCAGAAACCCCAGCACACAACACATGCTTCTCTTGAAAAATGAGGAAAAAATGCAATCTTAGCTAACCTAAGTCAATGTCAAAGCTGCAGTTCACATTTAAGATAATTTTGGGAGTCAGTTCAAAATATTAAAATTGGTCCCCACATGCCTTAAAAAATCTAGGAGGCAAAATATCAAGCAACACAGGAGTGGGCAGCCATGGAGTAATTCCCACATCCAGAGCAGCCCTTATCCATGGCTATGCACAACTGGGCATATGGAAAATACAACAGAGGCAGCACAGGCTTCTCAGGAACCTCTCTAAGTGAATTCAAGACACTCAACAAGTGTAATCACAATGCCCCATCCCTGGAAGTGTTCATGGCCAGGCTGGATGAGGCTTGAAGCAACCTGGTGTAATGTGTCCCTGCCAATGAAGAGGAGTTGGAACCAGATGAGCTTTAAGGTTCCTTCCACCCCAAACCATTCTAGGATTCTATGATCATCTGTCTTTTAGAAGCAGAAAATGAACCATTCTGAGCAACAAAACTGAGATCACAGCAGTTTTGATTTTACCTGTGTTGACAATGTACCGAATGGCTCCAGGACCTAAAGTGTCATACAGGGGAACCACCACCATGGAATAGGTGTAGCAAGCCAGCTCAGAGATGATCCACTGAAGGAGAACATGGAAGCACAAAGGTGAGAAGGGGCCACGAGAGCAGATATAACTTGAGAGGTCAGGAACATTATTAATACAATATCAAGTTGGACATAAAATCTCACCTCTGGCCGGTTTTGAGCGAAGACGCCAATGAACTGCTTTGTGGATGGCTTGCAGCCCTGCTGCAAAAGGCCTGAACCCAGAGCTTCTGCTCTTTCAGCCACCTGGAATTTGGAGAGGAAAAAATACATTAAAAAACAGGAATATAAACAATACCAAATTAAGCAGACACTTACAGGGAGGCTCTCAAATGATTGTATTTCCTATCTAAAAGTCAAATTTTTACATTCTCATGAACCATCATTAGCTGACTAGCAGTTGATGAGGTCGGTGATGCCCCATGGCTTCAGAGTGCCTCAGTGCTGCTTTCAGAAGTGGGCTCATGGCATGGAGCCAGCCCCTGAAAGCTGACACACCCATGCAACACCTGGATGTGCCAGGGTGGGGACACCAGGAAGCATCAGACGGTGCATGAGCAACCCCCTGGTCTAATGTGCAGCACCCCAACACCCCTTCTTGTGTTGGGCAGGGGAAGAGGATGCACAGTGGGTGTCACACCCAGCTCACCTCCTTGTAGGACAGCCACTGGTAGGGCTGCTTGGGCTTCCTGAACCCCAGGCAGGGGCCATTTTCTGAAAGACACAAGCAGAGATGATGAGTTATGGGGAGGCAGTGCCAGGAGTTCACACATGGGGCCACGATGTGAGGGAGCCCTCCAGGTGTAAATCCATACTTAATGGGTTGGTTTTCACAGCAATCTCCAGCAAATTACCCACACAAGTGCATCTGATGGAAAACAAGCTGCTGGGATCCCCCAAAAAGGCTTCAGTTCTCCCCACTGACAGGAGCAGTTTGCCCCAAACAGCCTCATTAAAAGACACTTCTCCAAAGGTCACATAAACATTAGTGTCTGATAAGGGCACTCATCCCAAACACCAGCTCCCACTGCTTGCACTGCCTCTTGATTTAAAAAGGTGAAAACTACTATGTTTAGCTCAGCCTACTCTGGAGGAAGGTAAAATACACAGCAGTGCACGACCAGATGAAAATTTGAAAAGTTTGAGTAATTTGCTAATGGTACCTACTTGCAGGAATCCATTCCTCCATACACCTACCTAGTCCTTCATTTCCCCCTTTCTTGTGGGGCAGAATATGTGCAGATCTACTGGATTTTTATGGTACCAAAAATAATAATCTGACCATGACATTGTTGCATCCAATGAGGCAGGACACTGTAAACAGCAGACATGGAAATAGTTATGGTAGAGCAGGGAAGAGACATCCTGGCTTTTTGGAGTGGGAAGTGATGTCTCTCAAGTGTGTAAGGGCTCTGTGATGATACCATTGACCATGGGGTAAGAAGATCTGCGTGGCCTGGTCCCCACCTCTCCCAACTTCTGCTTCTAGGTCTCCTCACCACTGTGCTCTCACCAGAGATGCTGAATCCCCTCCTGAAGACCTCGTACATGGTCCTGGCATCATCGTAGTAGTGTGTCAGCAGCTGTGGGCTGTCCCCGATCACCGAGCGGCGCGCCCCGGCCAGGCCCTGTGTGAGATGAGGTGACACGAGATGACACAGCCATCAACACTGCTCGAGGGGTGGGAGATGGGGAAACCCCCACCATAAAGCACAAATGCCAGCAAGACCTCTGTGACCACCACCTGCCCCAAGGCCCAAAGGGATGTGAGAGAGGGGACGTTGACCTCAGCACCTCAGGGACACAGAGAGCCCTCTGGTCACAGAGGAACACTTGACCCAGCCCATTGTCACTGGGGAACTATGGATCTGGAAGTAATGGAGTGGGGATGTGCTGGGGGAAGCAACTTTTCTGAGCTCCACAGGTCTCCAGGACTAGCACCATGAGCACTTCCACAAGGACATCCAGGCCAACATGAAGGACAGATTAAGGCAGAGGCCAGCCCCCAGTGCCATGGGCTCAGCAGAGGTGTTTTAGCAGTGGGCAACTAGGGTGAGAATGACCAAACCAGGACTGCACTGGGAGCCAGAAAAAAAGTCTAACTAAAGCCGTAACCACAGGGAAAAACTATCTTGAAAAATGCAAATTTCTCCCACCCTTTTAAAAAGCTGTTGGAATTAAAGACAATGACATCTTAGAGGGAACATCACAAAAGGCTTTAAAAATTCTCATCCCACTTTTGGATAGTAAAATAAGTGGAGACAATATTCAGAAATATTTCTGTTCTTTAAAACAGAGCCACATCATTAAAGCCTTTTGCAAGGATAACAATTAGTAACTCCTCAGCCTCTAAGCATGGATTCAGGTTTAATTTTTCTTCCTATTACCAAGTTTGCAGCACCAAACTCAGCAATGGGCAGACATGAAGAGTGCCAGGTGATCTGGTCTCATCAGCTGTTGCCTTTCAGTTGTTTCTACCATGCAATGGCAGTGCCTCTAATTTTTGGATGGTTGAGAAAAGCTAAGACCAAAATATTACTGAAAATCTAAGAGAATAACATGCTGTATTCTAGTTTTTTAGTTTACAGAAAAAGGTGAATTAAGAGGTGAACTGATCCCTGGCACAGTGCATTACATGGTTGATTTCAGGATGAGGTTGGGGAACTACCAAAACAACAATAACAACAACAACAAAGCCTTCCTGGCGTCCCCTGTGGACATAGATCTGTAGAAATAAGTCCAGAGGAGGCCATGAAGGTGATTAGAGGGATGGGACACCTACCCTATGAGGAAATGCTGAGAGAGTTGGAGTTGTTGAGCCTGAAGAAGAGAAGGCTCCAGGGACACCTTAATGAAAGGGGCCTACAAGAGAGCTGGAAAGGGACTTTTTACAAGGGCACATAGTGACAGAAGAGGTAGTGGCTTCACACTGAAATAAAGTGGGCTTAAATTAGATGCTAGAAATAAATTCTCGCCTGTGAGGATGGTGAGGCCCTGGCACAGATTGCCCAGAGAAGCTGTGGCTGCCCCATCCCTGCAAGTGTTAGAGGCCAGGCGGGATGGGGCTTGGAACAGCCTGGTCTAGTGCCCGTGGCAGGAGGTTGGAATGAGGTCATCTTTAAGGTCCCTTCCAACCCAATCCGTTCTATGACTTCCAGGCATGCAGATCTTGGGGAAAGCCAGCCAGGGTTGCCCTCACCTCAACTTCTTCCGACTGCATGCGCAGGTCACAGGGCGGCTTCACGGCCCTGGGCCGGCTGGCAAACCAGTAGGCGACAACAGCCGCGAAGGCACCGATGCCCACCAGCGCCGTGGCCGGCAGGTTGCGGAAGAACTGGCTGAGGTCATCAAACTCAGGGAGCCGCAGGCTCCGCAGGATTTCCTGAGCCTGCATCTTCTCCACCAGCGAAACTGCAAACTCTGCAAGAGCCAGAAGGATGGGTCAGGTTGGGTGAGGTCAGGCTGCGGATGGGCAGAGGCAGCACGGGGCTCTGGGCAGAGGAGAACATGCTTTGCCTCATCAGCCATCGCAGACACCCTGCCCTGCTGAGCCAGGGGCTGCCTGCCAGTGGCCACCCTAGCTGAGAAAAACAGTATCTAGGGAAGAGACAGGAGAAAGGAGGAAGCATCCGTAGCAGAGTGAGCAGGAACAGACAGCTCAGTCCCTAAGGACTGCTGAATACCAATGTATAGGTGATGCAGCTGCAGTTATCTGGAGTGAGAGATGCTGGGACAAGCTCTAGGATCCAGCTATGACCCCTCAGGGCTGCCAGGACCTTTCTCTGCCTTCCCTGAGCAGGACTGCACGGAGACTTGTGCTGGGCTCACAGAGTGGGAGCAGCTCCTGGGAAAGGCAAGGTCACATTGTGGATTGGGCATCAATCTAGACTCTGCCACAGCAGGTTGCCTTGCTTTTCCCTTTTGCACAAACAGAAACCAGAGAGAAGGAGCCATGCAGGTGACTCACTGCTCCAGGGTGAAAGGTCAGGCGGTCCTCAGGGGACTCGTGTTTGGGTGTTGAGTACACAAAGAACATTTTAAATAACTCCTGTTTACAATGACAGCCCCATATCAACTCCTCACTGAGGAGTCCCCAGTATCAGCCGGTCCTCTGAGGGATGAGCCAAGCAGTTGCTGCCCAGGGGGAATCCAAACAGCTCAGGTTTCCCACAGCTCTATTTATGACTTTACAAGAGCCAAGGTCTTAAAAAAAAAAGAAACTTAAAAAAGTTTTTCAGCCACATGAGCCCAAGCAGCCCCTTCCCTCTTGCCCTCTGGCCTTGCTCCAGCTTGTGGAGCTACATGGCTTCACTTCCACGAGGGTGCCAGGACTTCCCACACAGCAGCACCACTAACACAAAACTGCTTTTTTCCACCTGGGAACAGTGTCTGGGCTGCACTGTCCTGAAGTCCTGAGGGTCAGGACTATCCTCTAGTAGCCTTCTCCAGTGTGTGTGCCAAATGAGCACTGGGGCTGGCACAGGCCAGGTGGTGAAGAGAGGGGCACCCCTTGCACAAAGCTCTGGAAAAGGTTGGTAAGTTTGCAGAAGAAAAAAACCAACATAACAAACAATTAACCTCACTCATTTTTTGGATGTGAAATGGTGAGGGCAGCAGCACGGGGACAGTGACACAGAGCCCATGTTCATGGTCATCCATCTCCTGAGAGCTCTGGCCCAAACGTCCCTCTGGCCCCATGGTGCTCCCTGACGCTGGCCAACATCCACAGTCACCTCTGCTCCCAGAGAACTCCCAGCTGTGCAAACCCTCTGGGACCACAAGCAGCCTCCTCAAGAATGGTTAAACCCTTCCAATAATCACATCCAGATGATGTTACTGGGAAATACCCACCACCTTCCTGAGATTTGAGGACCTTTTCAGAAATCTCCACATGTGATAAAATACTGACTATGTGACTGCAATGATGTTAGGATGAACTGTGAGGGTGGTGAGGCCCTGGCACAGGTTGCCCAGAAAAGCTGTGGATGCCCCATCCCTGGAAGTGTTCAAGGACAGGCTGGATGGAGCTTGGAGGAGCCTGGTATAATGTAAGGAGTCCCTGGTCATGGCAGGGCAGTTGGAACTGGATGAGCTTTAGGGTCCCTTTCAAACCAAACCATTCTGGGATAAAATGATTTTATGAACTGAGACAGAGTACTGATTTCTCCCCTCAATATTTCTCAACACTAGATTATGAAAAGCAGCCTGACAAACACACTTTTACTACAAAAACTAGGAGAGCTTAACAAGGGAGCTATTAATTTACTGATGAATTGCTTATTTGTGCAAAAGCATTTCAGCAAGTCCCAATTAAGACTGTCTGCTCCCAGAAACAGCCTGTCCCACCAAAAGCAGCCACCCAGCTTACTGGTTACACTGAAATCCTGGGAATTACTCCCTCAACAGCAGCCTGTAAATGCTATTTTGTATCCATCTGTGCAGTTAAGTTGAAAATGGAAAGCTGGGAAGGTGCCTGTGGAAGCAGCACTGCCATGGGGGGATGCTTGGCTACAGCCATGTGCTTCTGCCCTGCTCAGCTGCAGGGATTGCCTGGGTAGAAGCAGGACCAGGCCTTTACACCCATCTGGTTGAGGGCATCCATGGACATCTAGAGCTCATAGCATCAACAGCAGGATCATGAGAGTCAGGGCTGCAATTTCTGTTCACATTCAATTTTGGCCCTGCGGAGTTCACACAAGTTGCATTTTGCAATAGTTAATCCTGGGTTTTGCATCCCAAAGTGATTCATGATAAGTTCATACTTGATCTGCTCAGAGAAGCCAACCTGCCCTGGGATGGTGGCCAGGAAGGGGGCCCAGGTGTGTTCGGGATGATCAGAGAGAACTGCTCCACCCCTCCCTATACCTGCAGAAAGAGGGGTCAGGGGTGCCTGGATCACAGCCTCCTCTGACGAGTCAAGGCAGGCAGGTGAGCACCTCATGGTTCACATGCTCTGGCAATACATTTCTCATGTCATCAGGAAAATAACTAATAGTAATTTAAACCCAGCACATTTGGGCTGGGTTACCCATCAGCAAGGCAGCGTTGCACTACAGAGTGCACAACAAGCAGCTGCTGCTGTCACCTCGGGCTCAGGATCAGCAGCAGGATGTTCTCCACACCCCTTCTCTACATTTCTGTTACCTTTGTGTCCCATTTCTGCTACCTCTTGGCCCCATTTCTGTTGCCTGAGGTGGATCTACTAGCCTGCTGCAATTCATGTTCCCCACAAGCAAGCAGCTCTGGGTGCCAGCAAGCAGAGCATGGCACCCCTGCATGTGGCACGTGGAAACACTGCCATTTCCATTTATTCCAAATGGCACTTCACATCATTGGATTTCTAAAATATTCCCATAGCAAAGAAAAGAGAAACAAATATGCAAGGAAGGACATAAAAAAATGGTTTGGAGGAAGGAAGGAAGAAGTGCTGGAGAAGTGCCAAAAGAGCACAACCATGGGTAAGAGCTGGGGGTGCCTGGCACAGGGGAACTTCCCAGCCTGGGTGTGGGCTGAGCAGGGCTCCTGCAGCCTTGGGGCAGCCAGCAGTGACACAGGGCTCCAGGTCACCCACCAGCCTGCGTTCACAGCAATCCCCCCCAGAACAGGGCTTATTTATTTATTTTCGCAACAAACTGCTCTCTTGTACAATTTAGTTTTCATCTTTTTCTCCTGGAAGTGATGCTGTAACTCCTGTCGATGGAGTTCAGTGACATAAGCCAGTGTGGGAACAGCCTCAAGCTACTGTTGTATGCCTAATGCAATTAAAATTTTACTGGTCCTGTGTGGCCACACAATCACATCCTCCCTACCATTCCTTCAGTGCCTGCTTGGGAAGAACAGCTCCTATTGGGGCATCTGTATCCTCCTGCCCCCCTGCCTTGACTGTGGGGTGGGGAAGAGGTGGGTGATCCATTTTATCCTGGAAAATGGGCAAAGTGTCCCATCACCATCCCTTTGTTCAAGCCCCAGAAAAGGCTATTTTACTTCATAGCACAAAACCAAACCCAAATAATCAGCTTTTCAATATACCTGAGAGAATTAACTGTTTGCAGTGGGGAACTACAAAGCAGAACCAGCACTATGCAATGGCCCAGAGCACACAGACCCTCTGCTTCTCTCAGAGCAAGCTGGAATATCCCGTCAGCCAGCAGTCACCATGGATCCGTGTCCTTGGCTACGGCACTGGCTGCTCACTCATTTCACAGAGGAAACAGAATTTACAGCATCTAAAACATCTCAATCTAGACAGGCTGATTTAGAGGGATTTCACGCCAGTGAAACACTACAAGCTTTTTGAACTCTTTTCTCATGTTCAAGTCTGCAGAGCCCAGATCCTGAGATTTACAGTTGTTTTCCCGAAATGGGGTTAGTGACAGAAGATTTGCACAAAGAAGCATCCAGCAAAACTTGAACCACTCTCCCTCACCTTCCTGTGCAGAACAAAAAACATGCCTAGTGCTCTGTACAGAGGGCTTGGGGGACTTTGCAATAGGGATTCAAATCACGAATGGCACTCAAATTATGACTATGTCACTACAAGAAAGTTTCCATTTGCCAAGGGGAAAGGGAGCATCAGCATTCCCAGGGACACATAAAGCTATTAGTCAGACTGCATCACTGGAAACCATTTGTTTATTTAAATGGAAGTTGTTGCAATAATTAACATCTTCATGAAAGCATACACAGAGGCTGTCACAGCCATGCAGGCAGAAGCATTTGGGGATGTTGTGTATTGCTTGCAGAGTATAATCATTCTTATTTTTCCTTTTTCCTCAAACTCCATGTAGACTCCTGGGAGGAGCCCCTGCCATTAAATGCAGCTCAGTACCTCTGACCTTCTCCAACTTGGCCAGGGAGCTCCTGGGACACCACGGGCTGTGAATTCCTAATCACTGCTGCAATTAAAACCAGAGAGGTGATGCCAAGTCAGCCTCTGCTCTGGGGCTCCACAAGTTTTCCTTGTGTGGGCACAGAGGATGAGAAGCTGGACGAGCCTTCAGTCCTCATCCTGAAGCCAGTGTGGGTTGGGGCTGGGCTCAGGTGAGGAAGGGAGACACCAACCACTCTGCAACAGGATGGGCTCACATTTCTCTAGATTTTATGGGAACAAGTGATCTAATGAGATCCCTACTACAGACTGTGCTGTGCCTCAGCCACAAACACAATATACAGTTTAATCCAAACCTGCAGATTTTTTCTCATTTGTTTTACTTAAACATGAAAATTTGGAAAACTCATGGCACTTGGCCACCTTTCTATTTTCAACTAGTTTGAGATCAGGTCAATTTATTCTGTTTTAATGATTTTACACTATAGTGTTTATGGAAATGGTAATGCCACACTTTACAGCAGAACAAAACCAGTGATAATTACAGAGAGAAAATGCCATTATGTATTTGTTGGGCATTACAGAGAGCTACTGAAAACCTCACAGAACAATTCCCTGCTGTGAGACAGGAAGCCAGGCAATCTGCAAGCTTGCAAACTGCTTGAGAAAGAGTAAAGGGTGTGATAAACATAAAGGGGAAGATAGGAACACCAGAAGTGGGGAAAATAGGAACACCAGAAGTATCTGAAACTATGAAAGAATCGCTGTGTGGAAATCCAGCAAGCAGCCCCAAAATGAAGCAGGAGGCAAGCAATACTTGGCTCACATAGTTTTGCAGGACATCTAACAGCTTCTGTCCCACATGCAATTGTGGTATAAACACATGACCACAACAGTGACCCAAAATATTTCACTGCTTGTCCTACATCCCTCCAGGGATGTAGGGGGTGACCCCACAGCCCTGACCCACCACACGTACTTGGATGCATGTACAGGGACCCTCTGTACTCTGCAAGGGTTAATCACACATGGGATTCAGCAATTACTAGGATTATTGATCAAACCAAGGCTAATACTACTTAAAACTTTCTGAAACCATACCTACTTTTGCTCCTCTAAAGTGGCCTATCTCACTGTAGTCCTTTTCTCCATTTAATGTCTCTCACCTTCAGACACATCACCCTAAGCCAATCTCTCACAGCCTCCACATGATGTATCACTGCTTTGATTTTTGGGACAGCACATTTTCATAAAAACTATGTTTTCCATTAAAACAATGCCCCCTACCTAACCAAAACCAGACCAAACTGAGCTCTTACAGGTGCTTCATTTTACCCACTGAGAGAAATAATTGCCTCTCCAGTGCACAACCACAATTACTGTGTTTTACTTAGATCACACAATTCTTTGTAGGGTCAAATAATAATAGAGGACTCAAAGCCAAGGCATTTGGCCTCACTGACTGTGGTTCCACTATAACTTAATGTGTTATAATTGGGAAGGGGAAAAAAAAGGAGGGGAAAGAAAAGGAACTGGTTTTGAGATAAAATTTCTTTCTTTGGATTATTATGCCAGTGCTCAGGCAACAGAAGAGAGGGTGAGAGGCAATGGATAGCAAACAAGGGAGGACAGGCACACGGTGCCTGTGAGGCTGTGGCACTTCTTTGGGGAGCAGATGCTAGAGAAGCACCCCATGATCAAGAAATGTTATAAAAGCCGTTTATAACTTTTACAGTCCATACTTTTTTACTAACAAAGAATGTCCTTCTCCTTTTCCTTTGAGAATCAAACCCATCCAATCCGTGAAACTGGCCTTTTGCCAACATGACTATTAAAGATCAGGGTTTCAATAGTACCCAAGCCTCTTTAGTTCAAATTGCTTTTGTGCTGGCAGAGCCGGCTGGGGGCTCGGTGCACCCCGAACTCAGGGTCTGGGGCACGGGAGCAGACGGGGCTGCAGCAACACCATCAGGCACTGTCCCCATGCCCCTGCTTCCCACTCAGCAAGGCAGAGTTATCCACAATGGAAAAAGGCTTTGCATCCAGGTCAAGTCTTGGATCTGTAGGAGAATAAGGCAAATAAACTTTATGGCAAGAAGGCCAGCAGTGCTTTCCTGTGTCCTCTGGTGACTGAGTGAGTGAGTGGGGAGAGCACAGGGATGGATGAAAGAGACCAGTTCAGCATCAGCATGTAGTTGGGGCTGTGGTATAAACTTGGCCCAGTGGTGTATTATTTTTTTGGGGAGACAGGCAGTTTCACTCAGGACAGAAAAAATGTCTCAGCAAAAGGCTGCTGAAGTACTGGGTCCCATTTATACATAGTATTTACACACATTATATATCTGTATGCATGGATGTAAATGCTTGTGTGTGCATGTGAATATATATAAAATATATATAAAAAGCAGAATTTCCCCCTACTCTGTGTGACTGATGATTAACAGCACTAATTGCATAATACCATGTGTCCCTAGCATTACTACAGAATATGCATTATTATAGAAACATCTCACTCCTTAAAAAACTCCAAGTAAGTAGCTGGTGTGTTAACAGCCTGGGTGTGACAATGGCACCACATTTCCCCATGGCTCCTGGGGACAGAGCTAATGGCAGACCACAGCACTGGGCTCAGGGGCTTTGCTGACCCTCCAGCTTCCATCCACCATCCTGACAACCCCAACCCCAAAGGCAGGGCACAGACAAAAGATGGGAATCTCCAAGCAACCAGAGGAGCAGCACTGGCCTCTGCACTGCTGGGAAATGTATTTGCAAAACACAAGATCTTTGCAAGCATCCACTAAAAAGGGAAAAATGCTAACAAGGAGCTCAATGTCCTGAAAGAGACCAGTAATCACACATAAATAGAAGTATTCAAAGTATCTAAAATATCTACAGCGTATTGGTCCCTTGCCTAGAGAAGTTAATCAATAAATAATTCAGTGCTATGCAGAGATCTTACTTCAGACATCTGAGATCTTTCAGAGAGCAAAATCCAGCCCCCAGCTGTCTGGAAATGCCCCTTGCTCAGAACGATGCGCGGACCACCAACCCATCCTCATCTCTCTGCATTGGGTCCCTCTTCATCCACTGATACCAAATCCTCATGGAAAGCTCTGTCCCACACTCCTCACCCACTCAGCACAGCTCAAACAGGTGGACCAACATAAAAATACCTTTTGCACCCCTGAGCAGAGCCGTGTAGCAGCCCTCAGAAGCCACTATGACTCACACATATGGAAAAGCCATGACTGGGAATCTGGTCCAAATCTGCCACTCCTCTGGATAACAAAGCATCAGGAAACCAGTGCAAGCATTTTAAGTTTCATACCAAAAGGAAAAAGCTCAACAACTCTGCTGTCTCTGAAGCCTAGCAGTTCCCTAAGGCACAGTAACAGAAAAGCTTCTCCAACTGCTGAAACATCCCTAAAAGGTTACTCAGGACCAGCATAAGCCAGAGTCAGGAGGTTTCATTGACCAGGCTAAAAACCTCAGCCTGTGATAGCAGAGGATGGAGTTCAGATAGGAAAACCTACATGGGATATTTTTGCACCCTCCATCATATTCCTCTTGTTCCCCTTATGGCAGTGTAGCTTCTGTGTGCTCACCTCAAGTGAGCTCAGGCCATTCCTTCAAGCTAAAACATAACCCAGCCAGAAGGAAAAGCAAACCACCAAAGTTGTGGGGTTTTCTGGCTGTCTTCAGCTCTCCGGAGCCTGCTCACACAACTGTGCCAAAATCAGCACAGGGGCTGCAAAGTTCCATCTGGGGAAACCAGAGCCTGATCCCTCCCCGTTGGCTTCCCTGGCTCACAGGCCACAGGAACATCCCATTGAGGTGACTAAAGCAGGAGAGAATTTGCCACTCAGCCTTATGGCAAAGCTTGCAGGTGGCAGTGAACCCTGCACATGTTTTCTGGGCTTGTGCTGAAGTGCCACGTGCTGCTGGCATTGTCCCACGGAGCGGGATCCTGACAGTGCATCGTGGGGCTGCTTTTGCTAGGGCTGGGACTTAATTCTGGACACTGCTCACAGAGCATCTGCAAAGCTCCCCCCTTCCCAGAAGTACACATAAGTAATTATCAACTTCAGCTGTTATGAAGAATGAGGTTTGCTGGCTGCATTTTGGCTTTTTTTATTTTTTACTGACATTGATGGTTGATTGTCCCATATACTATATGTTTCCTCAATATCCTGTGTCAAGCAGCAAACAAACAGCTTAAAGAATGGCATAAAAATAGTTATCTGGGGCAGAGTACAAAGAGAAGCACTGAATGGAAAGGGAGAAGGGAGCTGCACCCCTGACAGCAGGCTTGGCAGAGCGGAGATGTGAAAGTGCTTTGCAAAGAGCTGGATGGCTTGTTGCCAGGGAAAGTTTTGATATTTGCCTTTCAATGTTGAATTTAAATAAACCTTAGTATTGTCTGTAGAGGCCCTGGTCCAGCTGAGAACCCCAGTCACTTGCAGGCTCTGCAGCAGTGTCAGTGCTGGGCAGTGCAGAGGTGCAGGGACCACAAGGGGACTTACTTTCAATGCACCCAGGTGGGATGTACTCCCCTCCTCGGCTCACTGCCTGGCTCATTTTCAGTCTCCACATGAACATGCCATAGCCAGGCCCTCTGTGGCCATCTCCCTCTACAAAGCCCTTAGCCCATGGCTGGGTGGAGGCAAGGAGATTGTGAGGGTACAATGCCAGGCAGGGAAGAAGCTGGTACCACAAGCATGCATTGCCCTGGCTGTTGAGGGCTGGCTCTGCTGTCCCCACAGCAGGTCACTGCCAGACAAGGACACACGTGCAGGCAAGTTCCTGCACTGCCAGTTCCCAGCTCTCCAAGACCATTCACACCCTGCCCTTGGCTGCATCTGGAGGGTCACTGTGTGAGACTGGTGACAGTGATACAGGAACAGCTGAAGGGAGAGCCCTGGCCCTGGCTGCTCTCCTGCTGCACACACAAACTGCAGAGGTCCGATTCCTGCTGGCTTCTCGCAGGGTAGGGTGGATGACCCCAACTCACACCACTGCTGGACTGGGCCATGAGGGGCCCTTCACCTTATGCCCACACTGGGGCACATGGTCGTTGGCACAGAAATACTGTCCTGCTATAGTATCCAAAAAAGTGGTTACTTTATAAGCAAATCCCCACCTGGCATGATCAGATGGCATCCTGGTGCCAGGGTGGGGTCATGTCCTCCCTGCATGGCTCCCTTACCCACCACACACCCACCTCCACCCCTGTCTGAAGCACAACTTGGTGGAGCCCACACAGGCTGGGATGCCCCACCATATTCCAGGCCAGCCAGGGCAAGGAGTCCTCCTGAGCATCTGCCCCTTCCATCACTCCCACACCCACCCTGCCTTTCCCAGACACCAGCACAAATATTTGTGCACCAGTCCAGAGGTACTGATCCAGCTGCAAACCTGTTTGGGTTCATTGCTGCCGTTTCTTTTGGCAGCAGTACCAGAGTAAATGGTTTCTGAATAACACTCTGAGGATCCTGCCAGCCAGTTGCATTCAGGCAAGCATGGGAGTGCTTCATCAGAAGTGACACAGAAAACTAAACAAGCTCATAACAGAAAATCTTCCATAATGCTTAGGACACGACACAGTGGCATTCCCAGAGTTAGTCCTGCAGAGGATAGGGAAGAACAGGAATGTTTTGAATACCACTTCCAAGCCAGGTGTTAACCTGCCTTGTCTCTCTGACAGCTCAGACTGGACCAAAACACTTACTTGGTCAAACTTAATTCTGTATTGCCTTCTGCAATATCAACAGTTATGTAGCAAGTGTTCACAGCAGGGCTAAGCAAGCCAGACTGCAGCTGGCATTGCCTCCAGCCATGAAGATTCTGGAAATCTGGCCTGTTGCTCTCTGCAGGAGGCTGCCTGTGCATTATCACACCACAGATTTTCATCTTCTGCTGCAGATGTAGAAAGAGACCTCACAGTTTGGTCCATATCATAGCTAAACACTGCCCTTATTATTGTAAGGAGCAATTCTCTTTATGCCAATCCTACATCTTGAAGAGCTCAAATACTTACTGACCTGCTACTGCAGTTAAAGCAAAGCCATATGAAAAAGGAGAGGACTGGAAGGCTCTGCCAGCTCTGTGTCAAACACATGCCCACAAAGACAGTATTACAACTGTCACACTAGAAAGTGAAATGAGAAAATGACATCAAAATGGGAGCTTACAAAAAAATAACAGTAGTGTCACTAACTATAACAAATACAGTTGTATCCCTCTCTTAGTGTAAGCTGACTGTAATTAGACCAGGTTAGTTAACAAGAAAGTGCCCTGCAAGTTCATGGAATCACAAATGGGTTGGAAGAGATATTGAAAATCATCCAGCCATCCCCCACACAACGGGCAGAGATGCCCTTCACTAGGTCAGATTGCTCAGGGCTCCATCCAACCTGGCCCTGTAGTTGTAGTTCTTTTCTAAAGGACCCTGTCTGCACAGATGGGAAGGAGTGAGGGGGTACCAAAGGTTAAGTACACAGGGAGAGAGCAGAGTTTTATCCAGACCCTGTGCACATAGAACTGTGACTGCCTGAATCCGCTCCAAGTTTTATCACAAAACAAACCAGGAACTGAAGGCAGCTTTGAAAGTTGTTCAAGGCTTATTTGGCAACCTTGCAGTACAGTAAGGGGCAAGAAAATAAAGAGGCAGGCCATGTGCCAAAAACCCAAAGGAAGGCAACTGCCCCCTCCCACTGCAGGTGGGGGACAGCAGCGGGGACAGCAGTCAGGGCAGGAGCAGCGTGATGCAGCAGCCTTGCCCGCTGCACAGACCTGCCGGCTCCTGCCGTGCCCTCTGCCTGCCTGGGCCCTGAGCCAGTAGCCTCCAGTCAGAACTGAAACACACTGCCTGCAAGAGCCAGAGCTTCTCAAAATAATCTCTTCTGTGCTCAAGAGTATCACCATGCTTTTAAAGGAACACAACTTGATGTTTCTCTCTTGCATGATATCAGTAAAAGCAGAGTGATTACTGCAGAAAGGGTCCTGGCGTTAGGGACACTCTCACTGCCCAGGTGCAGAAGGTTTTCTTTCCCAGGAGGCCCCGCAGTGCACACAGCTCTGCAGCGGTACCCAGGGCCATGCCTGACATGGTACACCTCCAGGAGCAGGCAGGGACCCTTCACCTTCCAGGAGGCTCTCTGAAACTGCTGAAAGCATCATCCTCCCATTCTCTTCATATCCCCAACCTGCTCTGTCCCCAGCATGCCAAAGGATGGGATGCACCAGCAACAGGCACATACACAACACAGCAAGCAAGAAACCACACCAGGTCCAGACAGGGGATTCCATGGCTACAGATAAGGTTTTCATGTTCTGTCCCTGACACCAAGGTGCACCCCTATGAGCTCTCAACACCCAACACAGCAGCAGGCTCACCCATGTGGATGGAGTATACTCATGGTTCTCTGCTTGAGGAAAGTGTGAGTGCACAGCATGGAATTAGGAACAACATCACACAATACACGCTGAATGCTTGCAACCTACCACTGCTGCTTTGGCAAAGGCAAGTTTTGTCACCAGCCCTGGGAGATCCCTCAGACAGAGACATACATTGCAAAGAGCCTGCGCTGAAGTCTGGGTGGCTGAAAGTTGAGACACAGAAAGTATAGAAACCAGCAGGATGTCATAGAATTCCACAGTCATTTAGGTTGGAAAAGCCCTCTAAGATTATCGAGTCTAACCATTCCCCCAGCATTGCCAGACTTGCCACTAAACCATGTCCCAAAGTGCCATATCTACATGTTTGTTAAACCCCTCCATGGATGGCGACTGCACCATTCTCCTGGGCAGCCTCTTCAAAGGCTGAAGTATTATTCTGGTGAAGAAATTGTTCTTAATATCCAACCTGAAGTTCCCCTGGCACACCTTGAGGTCACTTAATCTTGTTCCTCCATTTGCTACTTGGGAGGAGATCAACCTCCCCACCTAGCTTCAACCTCCTCTGTAGAGTGATAAGGTCCCTTCTGAACCTCCTTTTCTCCAGGCTGAGCTCCCCCGGCTGCTCCTTATCCAGCTTGTGCTCCACACCCTTCCTCAGCTCCGCTGCCCTTCTCTAGACACACTCCAGCACCTCAATGTATTTCTTGGAGTGAGGGGCCCAAAACTCAACACAGGAATTGAGGTCAACCACAACTAAACAGGTGTGCCATGCTCCACAGAGCTCCCGCTGTGGGAAACAAGGCCTGATATGTAGGGTCAAGAGTTTGGGGCAATGAACTAAGGGGGGCAGAGTCCTCCAGGGAAGCCCCAGACGCCAGGCTCCGTTTCTGCATTCCAGTGAACTTGCCCCCACGCCTGACTTGGGTGCAGGTAGAGCTGCCCTCACCGCTGGTCCCAGGGGTGCCGGGGAGGTCTCCAGGCTGTCACCCTGGAGCCCCGCAGCCCACGCGGGACCTACGGGCCAGTTGCCTCCAGCGCTGGGAACTCCAGCCAGAGCCGGGCAGGAGCTTTTCCCCCGCTGAGGCTGCTGGAAACGCGCAACAACGGGAAACTGCCAAAGCCACCCCCCAAGAGCTGTCCTGCATCGCCCCCGCGGAACGAGCCCACCCACCCAGCAGCACCGGGTGGGTGGTGTGCACCGCGGCTCCCCCGCCGCTCTGCTTTTTGCGGCTTGGCTTTGCTCGGCATCCCGGAGCCCGGCTCCGGCGGAGCCCGCGGGCCCCCGGACCCGCCCGGAGGCCCCTGGGATGGGGGTCCCGTCTGGAGCCCCCCGGGCCCTTCCAGACCCACCCGAGCCTTGCCCGGACGCAGCTCCTGGACCCCGCTCGGATCCCCCCCAGGCTCCTCAGAGGCACAACAGCAACAACAAGGAAACCCCCGCCGGGACTCACCATCCGCCGGTGCCCCGGTCCCTCTGCTGCCCGGTCAGCTCATGGCCGGGGCTCTGCCCTCCCGATCCCCGCACAGAACTGCTGACTCCAGGGCGTCCCTCCCCCTCCCATCTGCAAACGGCTGAAAGAAGTTAAGCTTGGCTAATATCGGCTTAGGCTGTATTAGCGCAGCAGCAGCGATGCCCGCTGTAACCCTTGAGGTTCCACATGCCGGCGATGGGAGCCGCCTCCCAGAGAGGAAAAGCTCCGCTCCTGAATATTGCATTATTTTCGCACATCTCTGTCATGCTGGAGGATTTACAGGCTCGAAGCGACGCTTTTGGGTGTAAAACTGTAAAACCTTTCTGCAACTGCGCAGTTTAAAATTAGAAACGGCTTGCCTTTTTTTTTTTTTTCTTCAGGAAAAGTCATCATAAAAGAAAATTTCTGACACAGAAGGTCTGTGCTACCTCTTCAGGTCTTCTGAACTAGAAACTTCATAGGTCGGATATCAGCAGATATTTAAATGGACAGATGGTAAAAGGACAAAGGGTAATGGATTCACATTGTCAGAAAACAGGGTTAGATGGGATATTGGGAAGAAATTCTTCCCTGTGAGGGTGGTGAGACACTGGAGCAGGCTGTCCTGAGAAGCTGGGGATGCCCCACCCCTGGATGTCCAAGGCCAGGTTGGATGGAGCTTGAAGCAACCTGGTCTAGTGGAAGGTGTCCCTGCCCATGGCAGAGGGATTGGAACTGGATGACCTTAAAGGACCCTTCCAACCCAAAACATTCTGTGATGATCGAGTAGAATAAATACAAATCCTCACAATCAATAAAATAGTAAGAGAGTAACTATTGCCAACATCATCCTTATACTGCTACATGTATTAAAAGAAAAAACCCAACCCCGGTATTGTAGCCCAAACCAGGTATTGTTAATTTACACTCAAAATAACAAGACCAGATCTTTGAAATTCATTTGTCATGGTAAATTACTAACATTTACATTTGAGACATCTGGCTAAGATACTCTCAACTACAAGAACATTCCTTTCAACTGGAAGCCAACAGTGTCTGATAGCTTCCAACTCCCCACTCCTGAGCAAAGATAGCATGGGTGTGCCACCCTTGGGCCCCCGGGAGCCTTTGCTCCATATCATCACATTATTTACTGTTCATTTTTTACTGTTCAATTCCTGCTAAGGACTCTGGCTGTTAGGAAGGCATTTGAGGGGTCCTCCCTTCCAGAGGCTGAATATCTGGTATTATTAACACTGAAATTATTGCTTTCCTCAACTCCTTTTTTTTTCCTGGCTGGATCTCCACAACTGCTTGGCAGAAAAGGGGGGAGCAGAGGGTGAGAAGCTGTCTGAAGACTTACTATTACCATAGTTAATAAAGTTTCTGTCTGACCTGTCCTAAATTTTACTTGTGATATTAGAGTTTGTAATGGAGACTTCTCAAAGAACACTTAACACTCATGAATGAGGAGTCTATTTATGAGATTTCAGGCAAGATTGTCAAATATCACTTCTTTGGGTCACATGGGGGGTGTTCTGCAATCAGGCTTGATTCATCAAAATGCCAGAGTAGGGCAGGGAGTACTAGACTGAATGGTCTGCAGGTGCAAATCAGCATCACAGTGCTGGCTTAATGGGACCTCAGCAATATTCACCAGCTCAGATTCCTGTCCCTTTGTTCTTTATGAGCCACAGCTTGACAGAATCATTGTAGTCAGGAAAATATTTCAGGTGTGTGAACAGCCCGGGGCTGGCTGGGTGCTTTAGTGCCAGTAGCCCACAGTCTCACCATATCTGTGTTCGTGATGAAATGCCCTAAAGGGGATGTGATTTCAAATTAATATTGGGTTAAAACCAACATACTGCACTGTGGAGCTCTTCTTTCAAGCTCCTGCTGGTAAGGGCTGGTCTTGCCTACCAAGATGAAGCTCACCGTGGGCAATATACCCTCAGCATAAGTGGTAAATTGAGTAAAACATGTGTTTCATGGTAGAGTCTGACCCTTTTACCTCCTCTGTAAATACCCTGAGCAGTAGTTCCCTTTCTCTTGTTTTGCTTTCGTGCATATGGACTCACTCTCTGAAACAACCATTGGAGATATCTGAGGGAGAACAAAGAGAGGAAGCTGGATGTGGGCTGCCTACCTTGAGGGAAAAACGATGTAAGCGTTCTCTAAGTAATAAACTGAATAAAAGCTTTCCCTCTGCCCTAGAATTTTCTGCCAGGTAATTTGCAGGGCAGAGTGATGGATACAGGGCTTTATGGGAAGAACTGAATTTTTTGGATTCAGAGCCAATAGAAAGCATTGAGTAGCAGGGATGTTTATACTAATACAAAGGAAATTAGACTTCACCTTTTGTGCTCTGTCTAAAGCCCAGTGAGACCCACCTACCAGTAAAATCAATGAAAAGACTTCAAAGAACTTCTCTGGGATTTGGCTGAGACCTGACCCATCCAGGAAAAAAAAAAAAAAAAAAAAAAAAAAAGTATCAGTAAATCACAGCACATTTAATGCTCCCCGCCAAAGTTAAGTAGTGCTATTAACCTATGGAATCTCTCTATGCTTTTATACTTTATCAAAATTAATGAGAAACACAGATTAAAATTGAATTTTAAACATTGCTACTTATAGCCAGAATACAGGATAGGACATGGTGTAATGGTTTTAAACTAAAAGATGGCCAATTCAGATATAAGGAATTATTTTTTTTTATAAGGAAGGCGGTGACACAGTGGCACAGGTTGCCCAGAGCAGCTGTGGATGCCTCAGCCCTAAAAATATTCAAGGTGAGGTTGGACAGGGCTTGGTACAACCTGGTCTAGTTGAAGATGTCTGCTCATTGTAGGGGGGTTAAACTAGATGAACTTTAAAGGTCCTTTCCAACACATACTATTCTATGACTTTACATAGAGTAATCAGAACAGCTAAATGAGGCTGTACCACCAGGAAACCACACAGAGCTGAGATAGCCTGGGAGCTTCCATTGCTCTATGGAAGATTTCCACTTCAAAATTCTGAGCATAACTGAAAAAAACCCAGTTGCTGTTATGGTTTTGAGGACATTCCCATAAACCAGAGCGATAGCTTCAGTTACAGAACAGAAATCTGCCAACAGTATCTCTACATTCCTGAAGGCCCATCCATGGAAAATTGTGCCTCAAGTAGAAATAAAAAAACACCGATAATTCAAATAATGTAAGAAAGGGGAACTTTACTGCTTTGTGTGTCTTTTTAGTGGTCTCCTTTTCTTTTCTATATCTTCTGGTCAGATATTACACTTTTATGTTTATACAGCCTATATTTTTGACCACTTCCAAAGAGCAGCAGGAAGGAAGCATACAGCATAAACAGAGGATTAATTGAATAATTAGGAACATTAATATTGTGTAACTGGGCAAGTGTTTCTACCTCCTCTCCCTCTAGCCCTCAATTTCCTTACACCACAGGGATGCCTGGTGGCAAGGTAATAAAAATAAATCCAGGATGATGAATTTATTGCTTATGCATCTCTTCCCAGCTGTCATCCTCAGAACATTCTACAGGCACCCAGAAGTACAGTCTCCACATTGCAGCTAAGCATGGTGGGTGCAGCACACAGTGAGGTGCAGGGGCCATGTCCTGGCCCAGTCCAAGGGGGTCTTTTCTGCACCCTGGCATGTCAGCAGGGCTGGCATCCACCAGCCAGAGACCCCAGCCACATCCCACAGCCAGCTCCTGTTCCCCTGGCAGCAAGGGTCTGGCACTGTGCTGGAAAATGAGGGAAAAGGGGGGATTTGGCATCATCTCATGCAGGGTTTTTGAGAAATCTATAGTTGGGCTGTGATTTGAGATGTCCTTAAATATTCCAAATTAAACACTTCGCTGAAATATTTTTTTTTTCTTCTGTCCCTAATAACAAGCAGTTGCATTGTTTGAATGATTTCTAAATACACAGTTTATGTTTCAGGATCTTTGTTGTTGCTTCAGGGTTTTTTATTTATTTTGTTAACTAAAGCAGCAATTAGGTTATTTCTGGTTTTTGTTTCTAGAAAGTTCCCTTTGCTGATCACACACCCTGAAGCACTCTGCCCCTTTCTGTGCCTGACACTGCTGTAACTTGCTTTTGCTCTTCTATTTTCACAGGTACTTTCAAGTCACCCTGAAGACATTTGTGTCCATGCTAAATTTTGCAAACTCTCTGCAAGTCAGTCTGCATGTGAGTGAATTTTCAGTTCAAAGGTATATAGCACATTTTTGCTCGCTTCTATCAGTGCTTTCCCTGTCTCCAGCCTCCTTCCCCATACCTGCTGTGAAAACAGCCTTAAAATCTCTTTTTCTGGATATTTTAAGCTGCCAAGATGCTGGAACAAAGTTTCAAAGGGTTAAGATGGAGGAGGCCCCCAGACAGCTCATTCTGCAGTCTCAATGACACAGAGCTTTTGCCTTTTCAAATATATTTAACCAAGTAAAGTGAATAGAGGATATGCAAATGCCTTTCCCGAAAGGAAACACAGCCCTGAATTGTTGTTGGCAGGTCAGAGCATCACACCACCCTCAGCAGCCTCTCAGCTGCGGGATATTCGGGATATTCGGGCTGGAAGAAGTGGCAGCACAAAAAGGCCCTTTTCAGGCAGAAAAAAAAAAGCAGGACTCGGGTATTCCAAGGAGACAGAGGGAGGAGGTCACTGGGGATGGCTCCCCTGGCATCTCAAAACCCTAGTTCCCTGTGAAGGTGCTGAGGCCCCGGCACAGGGTGCCCAGAGAAGCAGTGGCTGCCCTGTCCCTGGAAGTGTTCAAGACTAGGTGGGACGGGGCTTGGAGCAGCCTGGTTTAGTGGCAGGTGTCCCTGCCCTGTAGCAACATGAGTGGGTGTGCAAGGGAGACCCACAGTGAACAAAGGTTCGGAGGACATCAGAACACTGGCACAACTTGGGTGAGCTTTTACAAGCTGGTGCTCACAGGCTAGCCACAAGCTGCTCTCAGCTCCAAGGAACTATTTGAACAGTTGGCTGAAGAAAAGATAATTCTGAATGAGATTACCTGGAGTTATGGAGAAGGGTTTTACCTAAAACTGAGCTGTATTGGCATCTTGGTTTGAACGGCAGGTGTCTGCCAAGGAAGGCAGGAAACTCCTTTGGAATTGAAAATATGACCCCCTTCCCTCTGAATTACTATAACATTGAAGTTAAGGGGTTTTCAGGCAAAGACATAGGAAAGCAATAGCAGTTCTGTGTGTGTGTGTGTGTGTGTGTAAGAAGGCAAACAAAGGACAGCAGCGGCAGCAGCGCCAGCCGAGAGCACAAACCCGAGCGCGGCCTGCTCTGGGCTCAGGCCTGTCCCTGCGCTGCAGTTCCGGGCACGGCCAGCAGGGGCGCTGCTGGCTCCCGGCCGCGCAGGGCGGGCAATGATTCCCCCGCGCCTGCAGGGGGCGCTGTGGCACGGGCTCGGTCCCCGCTCTGCACGGGGGTGATGGCGGGCGGGGACAGGGAAAAGGGGCTTCCCTGGCAAGCGCCCAGGGGCGGCCGGGCCCGGTGCCCTCCGCATGGCGAAACAGCAGCCGCCAGGACCTCGGAGCGGCGCTGGAACGGCACAGCCCAGCGCACCCGCGGTGACAAACAACGTGTAGCACTAAGCCCTAAGCGCTGGCAGAGGCAGAAGCAGCAGGGGGTCCTGGCAGGTGCTGGGTGTCCGGTTAAAGTGTAGCAAAAAACCGCGAAATAACGGCAAACAAATGGCTGGGGCTGTGCAGCAGCAGCCAGGCTCCTGCAAACAGCCGAGAGAGGCTCCCTCAGAGGGGCTCAGGGCCCTGTTTTCCCCTGGGTCAGCCGGTAGATGGTGAGGGCCCTTTTCCAGTGAGGTCAGGTGTTGATAAGGTTTAACCGCTGCTCTTACAAGGAAAGGCCCACTCAAGGTAGGAGAAGCAGTAAAAGACTGAATGTTGGAAACAATATAACTTCTAAATTTTTGTCTCTCTAGTTACACTTGACTTGACTTTACCTTGGAGAAAGGAATTTTCTTTAGGTTTTCTTAGGAGATGTAACATCACTCTAAGGAGATGGGCTTAACATACCAACAGACTGGGAGTAGCCCAAAGATACCCAGAAAGATAAAAGGCCATCAATGGAACATCAGTGGCCACCTACGGAACATCAGTGGCCACCTACAGAACATCTACCGTCACAGGCCGCCTTTTGCAAAGGTGAAGACATCTGGTCCCGGAAAGGACTGATAAGAAAACCAAAGAATCAAGATCTAACTAATATCAAAGGCAAAGAAATTCAGATCCAATGGAAAACTGAACACTAGGGGTTGCTCAACTCTAGACCAATGTACTTTGAAGCAGTGCCTCTCTTTGAGTTTTGACTGTATAAAATTTGGGGGAAATCCTGCAAACACATGTGTCATGGAATGATTCTCTCTGCACACCCAGTCTATGTATGGATGAGATTATTTCTGTGGTACATCCTGGCCAGATCAACATCCTGGCCAGAATAAATCCCCTCCTCCTCCTCCCATCCAGATACTTTGTTCTCTTAAGTACCAGTCATTATCATCTCTTGGGCATCAAATGGGATAAAATTCCCTGAGAGAAAGAAAAAAAAAAAGGGAAAATCCCAACCTCCGACAATTGGAGATACTAAATAACATATATTTAGCATTTCAAAAGGGGTTCTGATATATTTGTCTTCTTTTGTCCATCATTATGAAGAATCTTACAACAAACTAAATAATATCCTCTCCACTTCTTATAACTAAGTACTGTAAGACATTAAGTCTGCATCATTCCTGCCTTCTGTAATTTGACTGCTTAGATCACCTCCAACTCACTTCAAGCAACAGCAGAATGATTGACTGTTTCCTAGATAATTTTTCAAAGAGGAAAAAAGAAAAAGTTAAATCAGTTTAGCAATCTGCGTGCTGGTTCCTGTGCCGAACAGCTCATACTTGCCTTTGGAGATGGCAAAAAAAAAAGAATGCCAGCTTAGCAAAGCTCTCAGTGCTGCCCTGCTGTAGCTTTTGGCTGGGGCCATCTAGCAGCGAGTGGGACACCCCAGCGGTCACAGCGATGTCACTATGGCTCCTGAAGCTGATTTTAAGGATTTCATAGCCCTTGGAAAGGAGTTGCTTGTTACTCTGGAGGCAAAAAGGAGCAGGGCTCTGACCCTTACCGTGTGCAGGCCCTTCCCTGAAGAGGCTGTTCCTGAGCTCCTGTCCCTCCCTGGGCAGCATCACTGGCCCACATGGGTGGGCACAGCCCAGGGCTGCTCTACCTTGTGCACGGGGGCAGCTCAGCCTCAATTTCCTAATGGCTGGTGGGAGGAGGAAAGGTCATTTCAGCCAGCCCCTTTGATTCTCAGCCATGAACAAGCACAATGGCTTGCCCAGGAAAGGAAGTGAAGGCTGTGCAATTTTCTATCCAACAGCAGGTCAAGCAGCAGCCCAAAGTGAGCTGTGGTGCCTTCTGCACCCATCCACGCACTGCCCATGCTCTCAGCAGGGAAAACCCATCCTTTCCAAAGGCAAAAGTTGCCAGGCTGAAGAGGGGGCACAGCCCAGGAGCAGATAGGATGGGACAGATCTGCCACATGGGCAACTGTCCCAGAGAGGAGGCTGTGCCATTGCCTGGGGTGAAAACATCGGGGAAAAAGAAATAGCATAGCTGAGACATCATATTGGCATCCAATTAAGCAGGATCTGGATTAGTCATAAGCAAATCTGAGAGAAAACTTGGAAGATTTTCTAGTAGTTTCTAAAACTTTCCAAAATGAAAGTATGTTCACAGCAGGGAGAGTCACACTTCTGTGGAAGGATCAGCTTACATGGCACCACACACCAAGTCCCTACCACCTCAGTGCTTCTGCTTCTTGACCCAAAGTTGTATCTTAATAATTACAGAATCATAGAATCATTATGGTTGGAAAAGCCCTCAAAGGTCATTGAGACCAATGTTTAATCCAGCACTGCTAAGCCCACCACTAAATTACATCCCCTAGCACCACATCTACGTGTGTTTTGAACACTTTCAGGGACAACAACTCCAGTACTTCCCTGGGCAACCTGTTCCAATGTCTGACCACCCCTCTCATGAAGAAATTTCTCTGGATATCTAACTTAAACCTCCTCTAGCAGAGCACAAAGTCCCATTGCAATGACTGATCTGGCTGACAGCTTTGGTGTGGCTGTCCTTCTGTGGTCAAAACACAAACTCAGGCAGCTAGGTGGAGCAACCAAGTATCTGTTCCCAGGTGTGGGACTGATGCTCCCCTCCTTGCCATCATCAAAACCCTCAGCAGTGAAAGCAGTGAGGGTCTCTTAGAATCTGGCCACTAAAAGATGGATTTACACAGGTAACCCTCCACCTCTGCCACAGGCAACAGTGGACAAAAGACCCTCTGCTGGGGTTGTTTTTCCAAATAACCCAGCATTTGGAATTTCTGCTCCTGGGCCAAGTGACACACTTGACCTCAGAGGGAAAAGTCACCTAAAAACCCCCAGGTGCCTTTGGAGCCTTTTACTCTCAAAGAGGTCAACTCATCCAGCACAGATTTTGCAGCATGACTACACAGTACTTAGTGGAAACTCCTCACTGCAGTTCACATGTGGTGTCTCTGAGATATTATCTACACAACCAAAGCCACTTTGTTGAGCAAATGGAAATGTGAGCTGCAGTCTTGCAAAACCATGGCACACAGGTCTGAACAAAAAGGCTTTTCCTCCCTGAACTGGGGCTTTCCTAGAGAAACCATGATTTCCATTGAATGACACACTTTTTTTTTTGACAAGTGATAATTTCTTCCTGTGGTGTGGAAGAAAATGACTTGGACAGGTTGGTTGGATTTAGCTTCTTTCCATGTTTATGAGATTGGAATATCCCACACAACACAGAAGACAGAAAAACCCCGTGTGGCTGACTAATTTGGGGGATATGGGGAATCACCATGGGGTCTTGCCAAAACCTTGCTGTGGACTCAGCCTAGGACAAGAAGGAGCTGCATTTTCAGCCATGCTTTTCTGAATTATCTGCTATACACTGGAGCTGAAGCAGCTACATCACTGCTTGCAAAAGCCCAAGCAGTGAGTAAAGGGTGCTGAAGTGTGGCTGCAGCAAGGAGCTGGGGACCAGCTCACAGGTGCTGAACTACCCTTGTGGCTTTGACACTCTTTCCTGACTAAAAATCCCCACTCATCCCAGTGTCTTACTTTCTCACCACCAGCTACCATGTTTTCCATAGTGCAGTCTCCAGCAGGATGGTAAAATATTTATAATTTTACCTATATACAGAGTGTAGGAAGAAGCAGAATGGGGTTAAGCCCCTGGTCTGCTTCCTCACCCACCTTCCCACCTCAGGTCACCTTGGAGGCTCTGTGACAATGTTTATGGTGCAAGGAGGCTTTGACACAGCAAATGACTTGTCATCAGTAAGTGCTGGTGGCACTCTACAGTAAATCCAAGCCCAGCAAAGCATTTCCCTGTATCATGCTGTATGGAATCATCGCTCAGTTCCTTGAAGTCTCCAAAAAGGATTTGCAAAAACTCTGAATCAGCATATCTGGGAAGAAAAGCTCCTGGAGAGCCAATCATGGCTCACAGCAAAATGCAGGAGAGTGTGGAAAGGAGTGTGAGGGTCCCTGCTGGGGATTCATGGATTTTACATGTATATTTCAAGTATATTTTTATATATATTTTTATAGCCACATGCTCTCTGATAAACCTTTCTCTACTCTATTTGAGTGGTTTCACAGGATAAGAGGGTATCTGGGTTCCCAAGCTCTTCTCCCTCCTGCTCAGTGGGAGAAGAGGTGAGAGGATGAAGCAGTTTGGACCACCAGTACCTTCTCCAGAGGGGACAAGACCAGTGAGCTGCAGGAGTGGAGGTCTGCACTGTCCCTCCTCCAAGCTGTCCCTGCTCCCGGCACCCACAGCCCTGCAGGGACAACAGCAGGGACAGATGGGTCCCCAGTGCCAAGGACCTACAGGGCTTTGGCTTCACACAGTAGCACAAGAGACAGAAATAGCAGTGAAGGAAAAAACCTCATTACTTGTATTGGCCCATCCCCAAAGAACATATGCAAAGCACTTAAAAATAAAAGAATAAATTAACAGATGTTTTTCTTTCATGTTGATTTCTGATCAGAAGGAGGGTGATTAAGTTGTTTTATTTGGGTCTATATGAAGAAATAATGTAGCAAAGTTAAGAACAAAGCCATGGGAAAAGAGCTGCCCTGGATGCCTGTGAACCCATCAAAAGATAACTGCCTGCCTCACCATCTCTTTGCATCTCACGCAGACTTGCCTCCAGTTACCTTTATGACATCCAGGTGCTGATTGCAACTGTACAGTGATGAAGGAAGAACAAGGTATTTCTCTCAAAGTGCTCTCAGAAATGGACTCACAATGAAACATTTAAACCCTCTGGTGCTCTGCAGTGTTTGGTAACATCAAAAGGGCAATTATACCCTTACTGATGTAATGTTGTATTTCTTTGTTTCTGGCTCACTCCTAAGTCAGCTTTCCTGTTTCTGAGAGTATTCGGTTAATTCAGTTTACCATCTGTCTTCAAAGCTTCTCTCCTATTTTTATTACTTGAATGTAATTGTAATATCCATAGTTCTATTGTGGAGACAAGAATCAAATAAATGTCCAGATTAGTCAGGAACAGCAGAGAAAAATTGCTATGTTCTATCTTTTCCTGTGAGGGAGCAGGGAAATCCAAATATATCTAATCATTCCTTTTGATAGTATCTAGCAAATGTTCACATGGAGCAGTAATAGAGGGATGGAGAATATAAGCAACTGAATATACCTCAACCAACACCATGAGCTTTGCCTGCACTACAGCACTTGCCACACCTGTCACTCCACAGGCTGGGCTGAGCAGCCTTGGGCATCTCCTCTGTACACAAAGCATCACCAAGGACTCCTGTGTCACAGCACGAGAGCCAGGATCAGGAGTGGGATTGTACAAGTCTATTGTAACCTCAGATGAACCTCCCAGCCCTTTGCAAACAAGCACTGAGAAATGTTTGGAGATGCGCTGCTGCTGGTGGGAATTCTCCACCACCCCACCAGGGTGCAGATTTCCCTCCTTGTGCCTCCACACATGAATGCAGGTGCCTGCCTGGCCTCCAGCTGCTGCCAGGAGGCAAGAGAACAAAGACTTCCTTTCTGTAAGGCAGGACTGACAGGGCATGCAAGAGGCTCATGGCTGCAGCCACATGAAAGAGAAGAGCAGATGAGTAAAAGTAGGAAATCCCAGAAGTTCAAGGGGTAAGGCGAATTCTTGGACAATTTCAACCAAACCAGCAATGTTCAAATCCCTAGGGGAATTTGCCATTAGGTTTGTGATTTGTTTAGTATAGCACTCTCTGCTTCCATCAGCCCATCCAAGACTGCACAGTAGGAAATAATTGGCTTTGTCTTTCACTGACTTCTACCATTATTTCATTGAGATGAACATTATAAACCTGTTCTCAACTTGTTAAAACTTTTTTAATGGTGTCAGAAATTAATTTGAATTAAAGAAGAATGCTTCACTGGGCTGTAATGGCAAGGAGCCCCTTGTTTAGCAAATCAGCACAGCCACAGAGACTCCTTTGCAATATGACTGATGGGATGGGGCCATCAGAAAGCCAAAACCAGACATGAGAGCAACAGCTGCTGCTCCAGGGCTGAGCAGGTGCCACACTGCCAGGTCAGGCAGAGCCATTGGTTCTCTGGTGGGATCCACCTCCCAGAGATCACTTGTGGTGGCATACATCTCAGTGCCACTGCGAGAGGCAGTAACAGCACAGCTCTCTTCTGGGGGCACCTATTCTGCAGACAGAAATGTTGGGCTAAAGTCATGTCCACACTAAAATAAAGAGAGCACGGCATTAAGTGAGGCCCCAAACACACACTTTGGGATAGCCAGATGCACAAGAGAGAGGAGCTGGGACACAGCAGAAACACTGAGATGTGAAGCACAGAAATCAATACCTCAGGGCAGATGTGGAGGACTGAGGGAAGGAGCTTACACAGGAGACCTGTTCCCAGTGGGTCCTGTTCTCCTGCTGTTATGATAAACAAGCCTGGTGCAACCAGTAATGTGGCTCAGAGCAGTTCTTGAGGCCTTGGTGCCCAAAATGCAGTAACAAACATTTGCCCACAGCTTCCCAGCCAAGTCCTCCATTCTGTTTTACCCATGTAATTCCTTCTGGGCCATATTTCACTGCATGAGTTTTGCTTCAGTTCTAAAGCAGCTGATTTAAGCTGCTGATATAAGCAGCTGTAAGGCCGCTGCCTTTAATGAGAACCACCAGGATATTTTCAGAGGCAAAATTCAGGCTAGAATTTTAGGTTCCCTTTTTTTCAGTGTGAAAAATCCTTTTTCATAATCAAAAATAGCAAGTAGGCATGAACATAAATAATTACAATCTTTTCCATTATCAACACTTCCCTCAGAACATCTACCTAATGATGCTAAGATGTTGTCTTTTAAAATAATTTTCCCATTTGTACTTCTCCTTGGAAGTCAGCCTGTCTAGAGGGAAGCTCTTTGATACATAAAGGGGAAAATAGCACAGACATTGAACATTACCTTTCTTTAGAAAAGACACTTCACACAGATTCAAAGGACTCAATTTCACTTCAGCACAGCAGATCAATTCAAGATGAGCCTTTAAATACCTTACAGAAATCCTCCTGTTTCAGACTTGCAAGAATTTCCTAATGCAGACCCACTTGGAATCGCCACTGCCTGCCCACAAAACAATGGGATCCAGCATCACCCTCTGCCCATCAGCTCTTAACACGCACATACCCCTCCAAGCGCGCCGGCCTGTTTCACATGCCCACTACAGACAAAGTGCCCCAACAAATTTACCAGAGATGGACCGGTGGAACAAACCAGCAGGACTGTTTGAGAGATATTATGTAATGCATCCCGCCAAGCTCTCTGCACCACTGCCGTAGCGGCTCATGGTGCCGGCTCTCCGCCGCACGCATCACGCCGGGTATCATGCCATCCCCATGCAGAGCGCAGCTCCCGCCTGCCTCCTCCCTTTAAAGAGCTTGGAATACCCTTTATCCCGGAGCAGGGACGGCCATGGGGAGCCAGACCGCCGGCCCAGAGGCCGCTTCGGAGGGTTCGGCCGGTACCACCCTGCCAAGGCGGGGAGCGGGTCCCCACCCGCTGCGGAGAAAGAAAGGAGACAGGAACCAGGGAGAGGGGCGGGGAGAAGGACAAACCCGGCTGCCGAGGCGGGTCGGGGGAGCACTCACCCAGCAGCAGCCAGCCGGAGCCCGCGGAGCCCAGGAGCGGGGCGAGCATCCCTGCGGCGCGGCCCCTGCGCCCCGCTCCGCGCACTGCGGCGCGCACTGCGCACCCCGCCGGCCCGCTCCGCCGCGCCCCGCACACTGCCCGCCGCTCCCCCGGCGGAGGGCGGTGTTTTTAGCAGCCCTCCTCCTCTCCCCATCCATCTGAGCCCTCCAGGCCCCTCCTAAAAGGGGCTATGCTGCCGGCGGTGCGCGGATGCTCGTCAGAACATCCCTGCACCCTCGGATCCATGAGCGGCGGGGGGGAGCGAGGGGGAGAAACTTACTCCTTTATAGCTTTATTTTCACCTTTGGCCGAGGAAATTGCAGCTGGCCGGTGACCTGCACAACAGTGGTACTAAAGATGAGCAGAGATGCTGAAACACAGCCAGCTTCATCAGCAGAGACAGCTCGGCATTGCCTCTAGACATCTCATCATCACACAGCTTGTGGCTACTTAAACAAAAAATAAAAAAACACGCAATATGTGTGTGATACTAAATACATGTAGAGAGGAGATAAGAGCAGGTTTGTGTTCTTGACTGTTCCCTGAACAAGCTAGTTGTAAAAAACCTGATGTCCCAGTTCCATGGTACATGAAGGGCTTTGCAGAAGAAGGTGTTAAAAGGGCTGCAGCAGTGGTGAGAACACGTCTTGCATCCCTCTGGGAATCAGAGTGCCGGTGGAGTAAACAGGGTGGAAGTGCCAAAGGGTAGAAGAGATGCTGTCTTTTTATTCAGCCCTTTGAGTCTCTAACATGGCAGGTCTGCACAGCAGGCAGAACTGCCTCTTCCAAGCTGTGATATGCAGCTGTTTAAGTCTTTGGGAACATAGAACATAGGCCAAGATACACCAATACAATTCCCTGCTTGTACCAGGAATTAGCACTAGTTCAGGTATGATTAAAGCTGTGAAGGGCACACATTTCCTTTGCAGATAAAAGTTTTTGGTATCCCAAAGGTGAAAATTAAGCATATGAAAATGAAGAATTTCTATTCCATGGAAAAAAAAAAAATCACCATGTGGTTTCCTTCTGAATCAATATGGGAAGGATCTAAAAAAACTTCCTGTGTACAGAAGCCCAGCAGCTGATTAAACCTGATGTAATTTATATTAGAGCCATCACTGCCCACTCCTGAAAGCTGTTATAAAATTGTCATGTCCCTTTTAGTCAAGAGCTCTTTGTCTTTCAAGACTCACAGTCTCAAGGCAGAAAACCATCATCAAGCACTCTAACAAGTGAACTGGAAACCAAAGAGAACTGTATCTGCTTCCTCAGACTGCAATTCTCATAGTAAATGCCTCTAAAGCAATTGGGACTTCAGCTACACCTTCAAGTACCATCAAATCAAATATAACAGCTATAAAACAGGATTTGGCAAAATAATTTCTACTGTCATCTGTTTTGCTTGAGAGTGAGATAGATTATAGATTAAATATTGCACAATCTAATTTACTTAAGAACTTTTGTAGCCTATTCCTACAGCCTTCTCTTTCTTGAGAAGGAAAAACAGTTTCTATGCCAATTTTTACCTGCCTCTCTGTGGCAATTTTTGTGTTGCAAGGCTGTTAGCATGTCTCATCTTCTGTAGGCTACCTGGATCCTACAGTTCCTGTGTCTGAGCAAGCCCAGACTTCTCCCTGAACCACCAGTGTCATTAAGTGAGCCTTGCTTCTGGACTCCTGAAATCTGTCAGCTGGAAATCGCAATACTGAAGCTAACCAATACAACAAAACAAATTGTCCTAGAAATATTCAAGGCCAGGTGGCACAGGGCCCTGAGCAACATGATCTAGATGAACATGCCCCTGCTCACAGCAGAGGAGTTGTACTAGATGACCTTTAAAGGTCCCGTCCAACCCAAAATGTTCTATGATTCAGGATGTCTTGATCTTTGAGGAGATGAGTATTTTTAAATAATATTTCCTCAGGGAAGTTGAGGGATCAGAGGAAACTGGCTGAAGAGTACCAGCTCCCAAAACTTCATTAAGATGGATGCAAACAGATCTGTGCATGTGGTTGCACAATGAGTCCTGGAAACACCTTTTTTTCATCTACCATGGGAGTGAAGATCATTGGCACAACAAATCCCACCCGGACCTCCATGCCCTTGCTTTGGGGAGCCGCAAGGTGTCTGCCTATGCTCTGCAAAGCAGAGCTTTCCTGACCTCAGCATCTCCTGCAGCAGCTCCTCCAAGCCCTACACAGATTAAAAAAAGACAAGTGATTTCCTGTGTTTCACCACAAACTTCCTGCCTCTCTGCAGAGTTCTCATAAACCTTTCTCTAATTCTTGACTTTAAAACCTTTGCTAGCTTTCTACTTCTCTGTAACTACAGTCCAAGGCAAACTTGGCTAAACTGGTTATCAAAAGGCCCACCTACAGTTTTCTGAAACTGTCCACACCTCAACAGCAGTGTAAGTGCTCTCACTTACTGGTATAACAGAAATGGATGTTCTGCCTTTGGAGGTGTCACAGTGACAGACACCTGTCATAATGATGCTGATATTTTCCATGCTAGGAAACCACACAGAATCTTATGATTCACAGAAGTGCTCCAAATCACTACTACACCAGAGCTGTCTCTCCTACAGGGGACCTTCAGCCACCAAGATATTAAAGCCACCACCAGCATGACCTTCCTAATAGTCAGTGCAGAGAGCAACATGAGGAAAAAACTGCCCAAGGAATCTGAGCTTACACCTCTCTGAAGTGCGTTAAGTTTTCCAATCCACCCCAGAAGCCATTACTACCAGAACGCTCATCTCTTCTGTTTGCACCACAGCTGAGGCTGGGTTATAGAGAGCAGGCACTCTAACACCTCCCCATGAATACAAAGCAGTTCCTACTTGCTCTCACAATTAGATACAGTAACATTAGCCTAGCTGGGAAGAAATCAGTTTGTTTCTTGCTTGAATACATTTATGTGTCTATTCAGTAGTCCAATATAATCTGCTTGACCCAAGTAACACTAATATAAAAAACCTTCAGAAGTATTCCATTCTGTCAAATATTTTAAAAAGCATATGAAATATAGTTCAAGCTGGGATTTACATGATTTTTATTTCAAAATTTTCAGTCTGTCCTCATTCCCAACCAACTGGTAAATAGTTACCATGGCAGCACCTAATGCAGAGTGACTCAGCACTCTCTCACATTCCACTAGCAGCACTGTCTACCCTTCTGGTTTCTTCCAATTATAACCTTGTCTTCTCCTTATTGTTTCATTGCAGAATTATGATGTTTAAAACATCATTCTTTCCTTGTGAAACTCAGCATTTATTGGTGGAATCAATGCAAGAATCTGCTAAATAAAGATCATACCTATTCAGGATGCTATTTCAGCTTTCCTTTTGTGTTGATCACAAAGATGTTTGAATTGTTTCCATAATTTCTCAGTGATTCTTTGGAGCTTCATATTGCCAAGTGAGCTTGTCTCATATCAAACCACAACACGCCCGGCTCCAAAATATCCCTGTCTGAATGTGAGCAGAAGCTCCCCTTCCCTTTGTTAATGTTGAAAGCTTCTTGCTTTCTGTTCCTATGTTTGTTTGTTTTTTTTTTTTTAATTTACCTTGCTCTGAAGGTTGTATTTACACCTTGAGTCTTCTCTGTTATCCTTTCTTTGGATTTCAGTTCAACCCAGAGGTGACTGGCCAACCAGTTACCGTTGTTACCAAAACTCTTTGAGAGTGACCATCAGCCAATTCTTTATCTACTACAGTCATCCAATTTATCAAGTCTAAGAGCATGAAAAGGACACAAGTCATCAATTGGCAAGTCATTAATTTAGAAGAATTTTTTTATATAACAGTGAAACTTGCGAAGTCTGTGGTTTCCCATCTCATGATTGGATTTCCCCAGAGCTAGAAGGGTGTGAACTCTCCCATCATGGAATTTTCTGTCATTGAGGTAGTTGTTTTACTGTATTATGACATTCTGGAAGAAAGTGACTTTAAAGTGGCTGGCTGGGGATCTCAGCTGAGTTAGTTTCTCAACTTTAACTTTCTAAAATTGAAGCTGACAGATTTATGATGAATAATATAGCAAATACATGTGGGGAGAGTTAAGGTATTTTTTCGGTACACTTTATGAACATTAAGATCGTTATTTTAGATCTGGAATGCAAAAACATGTCTGAGGAAGAATAATCTTTCTCTCTAGCCCTGCAGGCATCTTTCACTCTTTTCTCAGCTATTCCAAGCCCTCCCAACCCTGACACCACACAGGAAGCTCGAGGCTCTTCCCACCGGGTGTGCCCCTGCTCGGGTGTTTGCAAAGACCCGATAAATGAGGCGATTGTGGCTGGGGCACGGCTGGTCCCTGGGGGCACAGGCGACACCTCCAGCACCACGGACAGCGGCAGCTCAGTAATTATCCTTATTCATTAACAAACCCGTTCTTTGCCCCATTAAATCACTGGAGGTTCTGAGGGACTCCATGCTGTGTTCCACATTACTCCCAACATTGGAGATACTGTGGCAGCAGCGCTCTGGCCACAGACAGCAACAGGCACAACTTTCCCAGGCATTGTCCTGGGGAAGGCTGTGAGAAGATCAGAGAAAAGAATGATAAACAATTCTTAGCTTCACTTGCTGCACCTTGTTGTTGTGAACATGTGGAATGTGTTATGGAGATTTGTTTACCAAAGGGTGGTTTCTTAATTAGCCAGTGGCAGTGGTGTTTGGATTCAAGGACCAGTTGGATCCACCTGTAGCGTGACTGTCTGTAAGGGTGATGGGTTTCTTAATAAGGATAGTATAATAAAGGGATTGATCGGCCTTCTGGAATCATGGAGTCAAAGCTAATTATTACCCAGCTGGGGGCCTGCGGTGACAAGATAGAAACAATGATTAATGTGTTACCCTGGAAGTTGCAGTTGCTCCTTCCTTGTCTTCTTCATCACCAGCCTCCTCTTCTGCCATTTTATTTTTTCCTACCTGTGGAATAAAAGATATTTAAGTCCATTCTGCACCAGACTAATAGAACTCTTTAAGTTAGCAAATGCTTTTGAGATAATCAAGCCCACCACTAAGCCATGTCCTCAAGATGTGCCACAGCTACACCTTTCAAATCCCTCCAGGGATGGTGACTCCACCACTGCCCTGGGCAGCTTCTGCCAGTGTCAGAAGAAATGTTTCCTAATAACCAATCTAAGCCTCCCCTGGTGAAACTTGAGGCCATTTCCTCTTGTCCTGCTACTTGTTCTATGGGAGAAAAGACCAACCCCACCTGCGTCCAAGCTTTTTTTTGGGAATTGGAGAGAGAAAAAGTCTTCTCTGAGATGCCTTTTCTCCAGGCTGAGCCCCTCTTATTCCCCAATTGTCATCTCATATAGATGACTGTGGGCCTCTGCGTAAGGGCTGGAGGCAGCAGGTATGCTCAGGGTGGGCATGGATTTATTTACCAGGGGGACAGCACACAGATCAGTGCTGCCTGGCAGCCCAAATCCAGATGAAGAGCTAGGACTGCCATTACAATAAATCTGTTTTGCATCTCATAGCCAAGAGAATGGTTTCTCCATATCTCCTTGACCTTGAAGATTTAGATAAATGTATTGTGGCTAAATGAAGGGACAGAATGTGAAACAATTTACCAAGTGCAAATTTTTGTATGTCTCATTAATTTCATAAAATTTCACCTATGCATCACTGTTAGCTGAGATCAATGACCTTAGTGACAAAATCTTCATGGCTGTAAGGAACAGGCCAGAGACAAGACCTCTACTCAACTATTTATAGGAAAACTCAGTTGATTGACAGTGAAAAAACAAGGAAAAATAGAATATTTCATTTTGAGGATACAGAACTACCAACAAGCATTAGATTATATGTGGTATGATGACCTAGTTTGTTCTTTTGGTTTCTGTTTACATCTGTTCGTCACCATTAACTCTCTGAACTACTTCTGGTGGGATTATGCAAGGAGTGCACAGGTGCTACTGCTGCTCTGCTGCCCCAGCTGCAAAGACAAAGCAAAAAGAGGGGTTTTAGAAAAAAAACAAATCCCAGACCCACTCTTTCTACATTATAGTAAAAAGGGAGAAAACAAGCAGCTCTATTCTGGTTGTTATGGAACAAATGAAGATATCAGAGTTTGACAGAAGTCATTTAATGCCATAACCCTTCATGCCAGCTATGCTGAAATCACATTAGGAAAATAAGTGATATTCACTTAACCTCTTCTGGTTTAGAGGACATACTTACAGCTCAAATCCAAAAAGATCCTGTCAATAAAGCAGAGCAAGCTCTGGTCACACTTCTGCTGTGCCCAGAAGAGCTTAATGCTGCTGCAGGAAATTATGTTACACCTCCATCAGACTGGAAGCAAAGTTTCAACCTCTTTATATAGATATAAACATACACTGTAATGACCTTTGAGCTTTCTTTAGACAAAAGCTCTTCTCTTTTGATTTGGATAATGAACAAATGCAGGTATTGTGGTTCAACTTGCAGCTTATGAGCCACACCTCTAAAGTAAATAAAGGACAAAGCCAAGACCTGAGCATATCCAAAAGCTCAGAACTCCTCAACTTTAGGTGGAGTTTTAAGTGATATCTAATGTATATTAAATAATTTTGCCACATATTTTGGCTGGAGGCAGCTGAATGCTGACCTGTTCATGGCAGAGTTGTGTGGGCAGTGAGGTTGTGCAGTGGGTGCAAAGCAACTGACTGTTCCTGCTGGAGAGCCATTGAAGTGTCAACCCTATTATTTATAAAGCATCCAGGCTCTTTCAGCTGGAAGTTCTCCAACAAATCACTGTGCTTCCCCAGCCTGTGTGAGCACAGGCACAGCACAGAGTCCTCATGGCCACATTTTGCCATTGATCCATGTTGTGACCTTGTCAACAGCAGCAGACTGGCAGAGCAGGGCAATGAGCTTTCCACCTTATTTCCTCCTGTAGCAGTCCCTTTTTGATTTCTGGTTTTGAGGAAGATGCCATCTGCTGTCAGAAGCTCATTCAGACAACTGAAAGAGAGTCAACTCCAGTAAAAGCATCAGAAGTCAAAGAGCTGCAGAAATATCCCCACTGAGAGTGTAGGCTGAAATGTCTTTAATAACAATTTTTATTACTACATATCATCTTACATATTTATTCATTATTTTCTATTAGCTTGTACTCACATGGAACATCTTTTAAACAAGCATTTGTGTTGCAGATAAAAAGCCCTTTAGCCCAATCTATCTGGGCTTTTGGTGTCATTTGCCCTCTTGCCATGATCACCTGCCAGCTGCCTATTTGTGCTGGTTTAATTAAAAGATAGAATTGATTGGTCATGCAATATTTATAATAGCAAGGTTAAGAATTTAGAAAACTATTCAAAAACAAAAGTAAAAGCGGTATGAATATCAGAGCTGAACCTTTATGTGGTCTTTTAGAAATACTGTAGAAGCATCAGCAATGAGTTAGTTGCACAGGGAAAACTCACTGCTTCGCAAGGTAATAGCAAAAGTAGCTGTTATCTAGGAGAAATAGTAAATTGTTCTAAATAGTAGATTTTTCATTAATATTATGAATCAAATATTATTTCTTGAAAGGGAGTAAAATAGACTGTATGGTCTAATAACATGGATGTAAGGGAAACAAATCCCAGTCTCAATGAATGGATGCCAGACTGAATGTGCAAAAAGGGGGCATAAATAAAGCCAAAGTGATGAGGGGTTTGTATCACTTCAGTCAAAGGGAAACAATTGATTACTCACAAGACCATGTTTCATCAGCAGCATTTAAAGCCAGAATTAACAAATACAAGCAAAGACTTGCATTGCTTAATATCCTCTGAAAAAGGAGGTGGATGAAATCTGAGGAGTGGAGTGATGCCAAGTATTCTCTGAATTTGAGTATGAGGCATCATAGTAGGATCTCACAATGATGAGTGATTGGGCAAGAAGATGGCACAAAAACCCCAGTGTTGGTAAGCAAAGATATGCACCCAGGAAATATAAAAATAGGTACAACAGAGAGTGAGTTGGCTTTTTTAATGACATGAAGAATGTTTCTGTTGAGCTAAACTCTTTACACCCTGGAGTGGTAACTCTCCCAGGTCACTGCTGCATGCAAGCACATGATGCTCTCCATAGCAAAGTGCTCTGCTTTCCAGAAGGCTTTTATTTTCCATTTATGTCAGTATTTTGAAAACGCCTCTTGAATGCTAAAGCAGCTGCCTTTAAGCACACAAGAGACCTCAAGATCTTTTCCTAATACAGATCAAGCCATTCCTTGGAGAGCAATGTTTCCTTCTGCCTTCCAGAGCAGCAGAGCAGGAGCAGCTGAAGTGCCAGCCAGCAGCACTGAAGCAAAAGGCATGTTGTGCTGCCTGTGGCACTCCTGGATAATGATGGTAAAGGCACTGTCTGTTGGTTGTTTTAAAGTAGCACACTTACTCCCAGAACCAACTTCTCTTTTCCCAAGGGTATGAGGTATTGCAATGCAGTAGTTTATTAGACAATCAAATGAGATCTAGAAGCCTATTTCTCAGTACTCAGATGTGGAAAACCAGACTGAAATTCTCACAGCAACCTGAAAATTCCCCCTTTTTTTTCCTAAACAGAACAAACTGACATTGATCCATATTTGATTTCTCACCTCTGTGTTGTCACACCGCTTGCTTGCAGCCACGGGGATGCTGCCATGGGCCCTGGCCTGCTCAATGTGCACCGATGGGTATGGGCTGTGTGCTGCCCTCTCCATAGCTCTGTGGGGAAAGCAATCTGGGAGACACAGAGAAAAAACATCCTGGTTGTTTGAAATGAGTTAGAAATAAATGGTCTCTCTTCTTGTTTGTTTAAAACTAGTATAGCAATTCTAAACATTGATGTTACTCTCAGATGATCTGGAGATGTCAGAAACTTCCAAAGGATGTGAATAATCTCCCAAGCAGGGTTTCTTGCAGCTGCTGAGGAGCCACAAAGTGCCTTGAGACACTTTGCTCCATAAGCTCTATATTGGGCTCTTTAACCTCTGACTCTTTGCGTTTTTGCCATTGAGGAGCTGTGGTGCATCAGCAGCTCCCACGCAGCCGCAGGTATTTTTCCATCTCACTGAATCCCACTGGTTGTACCAAGCTGGAGGTGATGCTCTTTCCTAGTGCATTTCCCAAAGATGCATCTTTTGCCTTTTGTGGGAAGCCTCATGTGTTAGCTGTCATTTCTTTTCTCAATAGACATATCAATGTTTAATCACCAGGACAACATTTTCCATGTTGACTGGGATGCTGACTCATCTTGAAGATGTCAGTAGTTTCTAAAAATAGGACCTAGTATAAAAAGATATTTAGTAAGACTGAGAATATGAACTTGAATGAAATGGCCTTATACACTGCAGTTCACTGAGTTATTAACCATGCTGGTGTCACTGACTTCACAAGGTACATTGCCTGGGATTTTGGGGTTTGGTTTTCTTGGTAAAACAAACCCCAAAATTACATGGGAAAAAATTACTTAAAAGGATTACTAAGCTTGCAAAAAATCGACTTAAAAGTTAGAAATGCTATAGAAAAACTGCCACCCAAGAGAGATCCACCCTGAGCAAAACAGATTCCACAAATTTTTCATGGGAAAAAATAGGCAAAACATAACTAAACAAAGTTTGAAAGCACAATGTAAGGAGACTAATATATGGTCACATAAGCAAACTACATTTTAGGATTTTGTTTCTTAGGAATTATAGAATTATTTTGTTTGTAAAAGACTCTTAAGATAAACTTCTCAGTGTTCAACTTTGGTTTTATTTCCAATAAGGTATAAAAAGTGGTAAAAGTATTCACTATGCAGACAAGAAATCAGATTTATGAAATCTTTTACCAGGTCATTTTTATCCCAGACAAACCTGTAAAATAGGTAAAGCCTTTGGTTACAAGGATCCTATCCTATCAACAGCTGTGGCTTTGTGGTGATAATTCCTTTCTTGAGGTTTGAAGATCCATTTAATGGAAAATATTCATATATAAATTCACAACTACTTGTAAAAATTTATTTTTGTTTGTCTTTGCAGTTACGGTGCATGGGTGGCATTTTTCCTCTGAAACAGAAACCACCACATGACTTGTGAGCACCTTCAGCTCACCATATCTGGGAAGAGGAGTTTCCAGTCCTACCACTGCCACCTGGGTCCCAGCATGCCTAAGGCTGCCTGCCACATCAGAAGGAGCTTGGGAGAAAATTGGCTGATTTTTACCCTCATCGTTGGCAGTAGTCTGATGACCATCAGATTCTCATCAATACTTCCAATTCTGTTTTGCATTTTTTATGCAAAATATCCCAAACTCCTTGCTGTACTTAAATCATTCTTGTCTGCCAGGTCCACTTCATGGACCTCCCCTGATTTTTGTTTGGATGTATGGTTCCTGGCTTGTGTTCCTCCCTTTGTGCTGTTGATAAAGTTTCTCATTCACATAGTGCTGCTGCAGCCATTCAAGCTGATGTCATGGAAGTATTTATAAATGTAAACTCCCACTGTACTTCCCATTTTGTCACAGCCACTACCAAATGCACCAAATTCATTGTGAGTTCGAAAATAAGAAAAGAAAAAAAAAGGAAAACCAGAAAAGCAGTGATAATAAATATTTCTTCTACTAACTGCATAGATTATCACAAAATGTCTCGAATTACTTCTTGGCCACATGGGAACAAATAGCACAAGAACGCCTATTTTGGGCTCCATTCTGGAGCAATGGGATCCCAAAGGTGCATGAGGTTATGTAGGAGGACAGGAGGACACACTTCCCTTGGGAAGACCAAGACTGATCCATCCAGTACAGCTGACATTATGGCTTTTGTTGTTACTGCCTAAATGAATCTGCCTAGACAGATGAATGCAGTAGATAGTTGGATGGAAATCAGAGCGAGTAGCCAGGTGTAACTCATCAGGAAACTCCATTTTTGCATTTTCACATCAGGCTGACAAACCCCAAGACCCCTTCTAAAATCTAGAATTCTTCACATGACTTTGAGCAATTTTGCAGAGGTGCATTTCACAGCAGCGAGAATTTGCATGTAGATCAGAACTGGAAGTTAAAGCTCTTGATGAGAACTTTATCATTGCATCTCTGGTGTCCTCATTTGATCTCAAACAAAGGGTTTACTAATGGTACAAGAAAGCACTTGCTATCTGCACTTGTGGTTTTTATGACAAAACATCTGTAAAGCTTCCATGAGAAACTGGAAATAAAACCTAGGTGAGATACATTAACTTTCTGACACAAATATTTCTCTTATTCTGCCCATAGTTCCCTGCCCATGGGGAAGTGAGAGGATCTTAAGGTCCCTTCCAACCCAAACCATTCCATGATTCTATGATTCTACTCATTTATTACCTCAGGAATTTGGTTGAGTAAATGTAATTAACATAATTATTTAATCAAGTTCACCCAATAATTGGAATTGATAGTTCCAAGAGAAAGTTTTATATGTTTGCAAATATATACACATTTCAAAATAAGTAATTGGAAGAAGAGTAAATAAATCAAGATTACTGAGCATGGAAAAAATGTACCATTTTGCACAAGCTCATTCCAAAGTGGGCATCCGATAAATAACTAAATTTTCAGCTCAGTTTAGTGGGAAGCTGAGTGTGAGAGTAATTCAGTGTCTTGCAGTACAGAAGTTGATTCACCACCTGGTTTCCAGTAATCTCATCACTACTGAAGACTCCAAACACTTCTCTATGTGACTGCATGTAGTGGACAGCAATGAAGCCTGTGGGTGTGGGCTCACTTGCTACTTGGATTATGGCTGAAACATACAGAATTTTTCAGTATTTACTGTACTAACAGTGCAAGACTAGTGCAATATGCTCTGTTCAGAGAAATTAAATCCATCTCATTAACATGAGATTCTGTTTGGAGCCAGAACAGAGGACATGCTTCCTCCCACCGTGTCTTCCAGCATTATTCTTCATGACCAAAAGAACTTCTTTCCTGAATCCCCCCTCACATGGGGCATCACTTCTGCTGGATTGGTCCATGTCTCACAAATGGGATGGGACCCTGACCGGTTGCAGACTTAGGATTTATTATCTGTCTGTATCATACAAGCAAAAAAGCAAGAGAAACAGGAAAATAACATCCATGCAACTCTAGATCAGAGACAAGATGGCAGCTTATGCAAAGCCTTTTTCTACATATTCTTTGAACCAAAGGTGTATAGTATGAAAGGTATAAAGTATATAAAGTATATAAAGTATAAATATATAAAAGTATATAAAGTATATATATAAAGGTATAAAAGGTGTAAAGTCATTATACTCTAACCAATTAAAAAAGGACACACATGGGTTTAACATTAACAAAAGGACTTCTGTGAACCTCAAACAATACACAATAATTCATTATTTAAGATGGAAACTTTTTCTGTCTTTGCAAAGCATATATCTAGGACTTTTCGCATCTTGAGCTATCAATAAGTTCTTGTTCTTTCTTGTTCCTTATGATAAATATAAAAGTATTCACTTGGTTCCTAACTTCCTAGCTTCCCATGAGAAGGTTTAGAAATTTCCCAGCCTTTCTCAGCTTTAGAAAGTGTATTTTACCTTTTTATATGCCTACACTTGGGCTTTGGACACCTTCAGGCACCTCTGGGCAAACAGAAATAGCCTATGGGCTGATGAAATTGCCTTTGATGATTGTACATAAATGTTCCTCTACTCCACTCTCCAATATAGGTCAACACAGCTAACTTGCCAGAGGTACCCTGTTTCCTAGAAAGGGCTTTTGCAGGTTTCTTAGAACAGACTTGTACATTATTTGGAAGGAATTTGTTGTTTCGCAGATTGAGAAAACTGTCACAGCGATTCAATGCTAATGACTTTGTGAAATGCTCTTCCAGTTTGAAGTTTAAGGCTTTGGGGAGACTTTCTTTAAGTACAGGTACAGAATATAGAATGAGCCAGACTCTGAGATGCCTCTGTAGAGGACAACGTTTGCTGCTCATGTAGCCCTCTGTAACTGGGTTGTCTTTTTGAAGGCCTTCCTTTGCCACAAACACACAGCTGCTATTACTCATCGACTGCAGAAATTTGGAGCAAAGATTCTGTAAACCGGATGTAAGAGAGCTGGTCAAAAAAACACAAGAGTTGTCTTCATAAAAATATCCCCTCACAGAAACTATTTAAGTAAACTAACCATAGCCAAGTCTGCAGGACATGCAATTAATTTTTGAGCTTCTAAGGCTCTCTGCAGTGTGACTGTGGATGACTGCTAACAATCCGGGAAAATCCAGAGAACTGTGGGAATTTCTGGGAGTGGAGGAAGATAAACACAGCCTGGGACCAGTAGAAAGCTGAGGAGATGCTTATAGAGCAATCAGTTCAGCCTGAGCTGTGGGAGGATCTGGAAACCAGTTCTCTATCAGTCTTTTCTACTGAAAATAAGGTGATTGATGGGATTTCATATAATTATAGAATAATTTGTGGTGGAAGGGACCTTTAAAGCTCATCTATTCCAAACCCCCTGCAATGGGCAGGCACATCTTCAGACCAGGTAGATCAGGACCCGGCTCAGCCTGGCCCTGGATATTTCTAGAAATGGAGCATTTTAAAGTAGTCAGTATAGAGCTGGGTGACACTGTTGCTCACAGTTAAATTGTTCTTTGATGTGGGCGAGGGTGAAGGGATTGCTGGGCTCCTGGCATGACAGTCTGGGGACTAAAATGTTGAAATGTTTGAAGACATTTTTTTCAGAGGATGAAACATCTTATCATTGTGGATGATTTCCTAGCAAATGGAGGCAGAACAATGGAGTTTTCACTGGCAGTTTCCTGACCCAGATATAATAATAAGAATAAGAATAAGTAATAATGATTTTTTGAATCGTAAACCAGAGACATTCCTTGTCAGAACTGAGTGTGATGTGCTCTTGAGAAGACAGGGCATAAAGTGCAATGATTAGGGAGGGAAGTGGCCAAAACACACACACACAGAGTGGCCAAGCATCACTGAAGGATCACAAACATCAGCTAAGTTGGCCTGGTGCAGATTTTTGTCTTTTTTTTTTTTTTTTCTTCTAATTTATTTTCTTCTTGCTTCCCATTTTATAAATGTGCACAGTCCCTGTGGGATGTACAAGCAAGCTGTGGAGATGTAAGGCATGACATGTTATTCTGTCCTGCACATCGCGGCAAAAACAACAAAGCGTCTCGCAAAAGCCTTTTCCCAAAAAAATATTCCCTCAGAGTGATGATGCTGACCCCAGACAGCTACACTGTTTTTCCATAGCCTCCTCAGCACAGCTATTTACTTACTCTAATGTTCTAGACTGAGTCCAATAAAGTAATTGCAAAAGTCATAGCCCTGGCATTTATCTCAGATTGTCATTTCAGATTTTAGCACTGGATTCTGTTGTTTCTGGCAAGTGCCCTGATTGTAACATGCAACCAATTGCATGAGTAACTGCTTTATGCTCACACGCCTGTTGTAAATCACTTGCTGTGTCTGAAGTTTTCTTACTAATACATTTTACACTTGTTAGCTGGTTCTCAGCCAGTCTCCAGACCTCGCCTGCACATCATGTCCCCTGCTTGGGGATGAAAGTATGTCCAGGACGGTAAAAAGTTAATCCTGAAATATGCATGACCCTGACAGCTGTACTAAATAATTTCTCTGGGAATTACCAGAGAAATGTCATAGATTATTGATGGAATGTGGAAGGAATTATTAAGCACAGCTGAAATACTAGTAAAATGATGAGGAAACAATGGGTCACTGCTGGAAACTACCCCTGAGATGAACCATAGAGATATGGAGAAACAGAGGAAGCTGGAAGAAAACCTGCTGATGATGTGATCTGATATAACACTGACGTGTGAGATATGCTTTCTCCTTTCGCCTCTTACTTCATATCTTTTAAAGACTATCCAAATTCACAGTTACCTATGTTTGTCATGGTGCAAGGGCTCTCATAATACAACTAGAAAAAAGATGATTTTTATCATAGGGTTGACTTTTCAGGAGAGGAGTGTATTCGGTAAATTTAACAAAATGCATCTGAAAAATGGAGAAATGCAAAACTGTGTGTGACCTGAACATACCTGACCATACAGGAATGAAAGCAAAAGGGAGCATCCAGTTCCCTGAGCTGGAGGTGATAAAGCACCTGCACATAGGCTGAGGGAGCCTTCCCTGAACATCACTCAGCATGGTCCTTTCAGAATAATGGCACAGCATGCTCAAGGGACAATCTGATTTTAACATTTATTTCATTCCTAGAGAGCAATAACAAACACAAAGAGAGCAAAGCATACCATGGCATATGTAACATTTGTTAAAAATAATTTGCTCCTTGGACTTCTGCTTTGGTTAGTAGAAAAACATTTATTGACATTTTTGTCCAAGGCTACAGCATGTTTTCATAAGCAAACTTGGTGAAAAGAATGGAAATTACTGCATTAAATATATCACTGTACAAGCAATTCATCATCAGCTTGCAAGGTCATACCTAGCCTTGGCTGTAAGGATCTGGTCTGGGTCCAGATTTTCAGATCTGGTCAGGATTTTCATTAGAAATATTGTATTAAAGAGAAAAGTATAGTCTAACAAAATTTCTGGATGACACAGTGTGTACTTCTACTACTGGCTCTGGAAGTGGGTTAGGTATGGAGAAAATATTGAGTAGAGGTTCCTTTTCCTTCCCAGGATATGGCTACAGCCTCACCCAGCACTCACAAGTGCATCCTCAAAAATCCAGGAGTGAATAAATATCCTCGTAACACTCTGATTTAGAAACCTTTTTTCATATGTTAAATAGAACATGGAAAACTACAGCTTGGTTCCCATCCTCACTTGTAGCCCCAGGATAAGTCAGTGAGAGATGACACAGCCATTCTCTCCAGGGAATAGTTGATCTAACCTCTCTTCGCCAGGGCTGCAGCATCCATGGTGATCTTCCTCTAATGCAACCCAGAGGACAGCTGTTCTTATGAAATCTGATATTTTTTTTTATATTCACAGGTCACCAGACTTCTGAATCATTCTTTACTGAATTTCTCCACTTGATATTCATAATTAGCTTGTCCCGTGCAGCTCTACCCATATTAAACAAAGTTTGATTGCAAAATTTCTCAGTTACTGTTTAGTTTGTTTTCTTCACAGACAGCTGAAAAATCTATCCTGAGGCCACAGTGCCTTTCCTAAGAACACCAACACCTTGGGGTCTCGGTCCTGACTCAGTCAGGTTGTAATATATTATCTGAACTAGACAGAATTCTCTGTAGAAACTCTACTCAATACTTTTGGTAGTTTTATTATAAATCTTAAAAAGCATAAATCTACTAATATTGAGAACTATAACTCTAGTTTTCTGAGGAAACCTGTACATTTTCTTCAAATTACCTCCAAACTTTTGGAAGTGCTGATATAAAGCAAGATTTAGTTTTCCAGCATCAACAATTGCGTGCACATTTGTCTATGTATGTGTATGTATAGCCTATGAATACATACTCTAATTAATACATACTCTTCAGATGGATACAGATATCTGGCTACACTTGATCCACACTAAAGGGTTGTAGAGTTTGCTTTGGAAATACATATTGTAAAGGGGTTCAGGTAGATAGTCTAGAAAATTGATGCACCAAGTACATAGACTCTTACTCATTTGAATAAAATTCCATTCTTCAGGTAAGTTTTCCCCTCCTCCCCTTTAGCAAGAGCATGTTTGTGGTGAGATATTAATCATTTCCTGCAGCACTGTGTATATAAAAGGAGCCCAAGGCAGAGCCACACACAGTTCACCCAGCTGAGGAGCAGAGCTGGCTCTCAAAATGCTGGTCCAGGTTGTGGCTCTGCTGGCTCTGGGGTTGCTGGGCAGCTCAGCACCACTGCAGGAGGAGCGCTCCAGGACTTTGGTGGGATTGATCATTCAAGAACTTCTCCAAGATATAAAGAAACTAAATTTAAATGCAGTAAGTTCCTTAATTTTGAACAACTTTTCCCTAGCTGCCCTTCTATTCCAGGTTTTATTCTGAAGTTACTGACTTCATTTTCTCTTGAGCAGGTTCCCAGCCTTGTAACTGTGAATGCTACGGTAAGCAACCACATACTTCTATTTTAAATTATTGTCTAAAATCCCCAAATTTCTTTCCCACTTCAGAATTCTAATAGCAGTAAGATAGCTTTACAAACACAGGGAAATGAAAAGCTTTTGCAAGAAAATATTCTTGCAAAATTCCTGCTTGTAGCAAGCAGCTACAGAAGGCTGCTGCCAGTGCTAAAATGCTTCAGTAGTTCTCTCAATAGGCAAAGGCCTTACATGTGCACCAGCATCTTCTTGGAAGCCTCACAAATTCTCTCTGATCCCTTAGTTTTAGAACAGAGTGTTTAGTCCATATCATATACAGAGCCATTCATTTCACTGACCTGTATTTTCCTGAAATCCAGTGAAAAAATGAGCTTTTTATGGAGGCCACGAGGAGTACCAATGAGAAACAGCAGCCCATCTCCTATTGCAAGTGAACAGAACACAAATGGCATCAGTCCCTCTCAGTTTCAGGGAGAAAAGTTGAAAATTCACACCAACAGCAATAATTGCTTCTATTTCATTAAGACAATTCTGATCCAGTTTCATGAGAGACACAAAGGCAAGACATGAAGCTCTAATGCAGGGGTGGCCCTCCTCCAAATATCTCCAGAATTGAAGACATCCAAATCTTATGTGTCCAGTTTCTAGAGGCACCTGCAGCTTACTCAAGGGAGTTGGGAGTTTTTGGACCCTGGCATGTTCTTAAATGAAAATTATAGATTGTACTATTCCTAAATTTGGTATCCAGTAAATGGCTGAATGCAGAATCAGGGATAGTGTTGAAAACACAGCTCTTAATTCCTGTAGGTTATTATTTTCCATGGGTATTTAAATTCCTCGGATATGATGTTTTATTTATGTGCTACCAATTATTACTGTTGAAATAACTCTTCCCTATCCCTGCAGGTGGAGAGATGCATGCACAGCCACCTGAAAACCTTTACCAGCACCTTAACAGCTCTTGACACTCACAGCAAATTCATTGCCAGAAAACTGACCAGACTTGACACCTACAGAAACATCCTCCCCAAAGTAAGTTTGGCTTTGTGGTACTTAACAGCAAAATAATCAGCAAAGGCTGTTCAATGATGGGGTGTGGCAGCTGGGATGGCACTGAGCTGGCTGTAGTGGACACTAGAAATCTCTTCTGAAAATTATATGGTTAAGAAGGGTGTAAATACATTCACCTTCTTCCTTAGATCACACTCTGACATCTTTTCCTATGGTAATCCCAATTGCAAGGAAGATAATAATATGAAAAAAAAACCCTCAAATGTGAGTAGAAGCAGGGACAGCAGTGGGGCTCAGGGCACCTGTGCATGCTGCCAGGCAATGAGCTGTCACCCACACATCATCACCCTGCCTTGGAGCCTCCAGGAGCAGCTCACCCAGCTCTCCAAAACACACTGTGGGCTATTACAGCCCACTTGTCAGTTGAGGTATCAAGTACTGTGGACTTCAGTGTGATATCCAAGTTTCATGGCTGAATTACGGTGTCTTTTTTTTTAAAGGATCTGGATAAGGAATGTCAGACTGCACAAGTAACATGGGATGACTTCCTGGATACACTAGACAGGTTCTTGAGATTGCTCTCTGAGAAAATTCAAAATGCCTAAATAGAGCAACTAATCCAAATCTGAGAAGAAAAAGAGAACCTGAACTCTGTTGCAACCAAACTGTGACTCAATTAACTTATCCTCAGGAATGTGGCTGTGAAATATTTATATAGAGAGAGATACACTCTGTGTGTGTGTGTATATCTATATATATATGTCTATAAAAAGTGATGTTATAAGAGCAGTCATGTTCACTATAATGATTGAAACATGCTGATTTGTCAAAAGACAAGCACTTAAATATTTAAATACTTTAGATAATTTTAATATTTTAACTTATGTCTTTTTCATTATGTAAGAGCAGGTTTTAATATTTATTTATTTATTTATTTGTGGAGACTTTAAGATATTTATTCTGATGCTGCTGTCCTTAAGTATTTGCTTTAGGAAACTGCTGTGTGATGGTGTGTGAGGAGGAGCTCTGGGGATCTGCTTTGGGACTGGCTGGCACAATATTTCTCTCACAGTGTCCCAAGCCACAGCCCCAGGGCTCTCAGGGCTGGGTCGAAGTCAGTCTGTGGGACAGGGACAAGGCCACTGGTGCCACCCAGCCCATTCACTTCCCCTTGGCTCCTGAACTAGCTCCAGGACTGGAGAAGATTCACTTCAGTTGTGCACTCCCACCTCCATTCCCTCCCTGAGGATTCAGATCCAGGGAGTAACTTCAACCACTACATGTTTTATTGTTGATGAAACAGAGCCATATCATCCAGCCAAACTGGGTAACACAAAAGCAAAGAGGTCTTGTTTGTTTTTCCTCCAGTTCAGTCAGCTGATATGAGGTGTTTCCCACATCTCAAGTGAACTGAATTCTACTGAACTGAATCAGACAATTCTTGTTTTCCAAACTGTTTAAGTAGCCATAGCTATGGCAGGTACTCACAAAGTGCATACCCATGTAAAGCTATCAGTTAAGATTCTGGAAGTTAATGTTTAATAAAAAAGCATTGAAGGGGAATGTTCCTGCAAGGACTGTTTTTTAAGGACTCCTGTCATATGCCACCTATATTTATCTGTTATTGAATGTTTGCAACCTTCTGTTAATGTAAATGCACCTTTACAAAAATAAACAAAATTTCCTGCATAATTTAGAGTCCTTTATTTGTGAAGGGTGAGTGGTTTCAGTGCTGTTCAGGGAAGCAGTTTGATTTCCAAGTGGGATGGACACAACAGGTGCTGCCAGCAATAGGGGAGATGCCCCTGATCAGGGTGAGCACCCTATATCTCACCTAACCCATCACCTTCCCAAGGCCCAGAGCCACCTGTGGCAGCCTGGCCCTGAGCTCAGCTTTACTGAGTCATGTTGTGCTTGAACTTTTAAGAAGATGTGTCCTCTTGTCCAGGGTAACTCATCCTGCTACACCATGTCCCTTCCACGTCTGCAGTGCTGTGAAAGAAGGAAAAGCTTTTCACTTGTCACAACTGAGAACCATTCCCTTGCCTTCACTGCTGTGGAGAGCTCCCAGCCCTGAAAAACTGAGAAGCATCCATGTCCACCAAGAGGATTGGGATGGAGGGACAGCCCAGGTGAGGCAGGAATGAACGCCCAAAGGGCCAGAGACATACAGCCACCATGGCAAGCACCCATGGAGACAGAGAATACCTCTCAGAAACCTCCAAAAATGTGCTTTTTCCTGCTGGCAGCATGGTGGCCCTGGACAGGGCTTGCTACAGCAGGGGTTGGCTCCTACACACATCCCATCCCTTCCACAGTGCAGAGCACATCCCATTTTTCAGATACAGGCTTCCAATGGTTGAAACAAAAGCAGGTGCTTTGCATTCGAACAGCATCTCCCCATGCAAACACTGCACGTGGCAGAGCCCAGAGCTCATCTCCTGACGCAGGGGCTGTAGCCTCACCAACCTCCACAGTGGGGACACGGCCACCAGCCCTGGATGGGGGCAAGTGCCCTGACTGTCCCCGGGTACCACAAACTGGCCAGGCTCCATGGGCAAGGTCATTGTGCATTGTTTTGTACTGAATTCTTGTAACGACTGGGGAAAATGGAAATCAAATCAAACCCTGAATCTGTTTACTAAGATCAGAGAAATGAGTGAATATCCAGCCGAACTCCCTCAGGTGAAACAGTCAGGAAAATCTCTGCTCCTGAGCTCCATCTCATTCAGTGCTGCACTAGTGCAGGGAATAATAAGAATCACCCTGAAGAAATCCTTCCTGAATTTCAAAGTTTTCATTAGCAATGAGGTGTTTAATATTTCATATACATTATTTGAAACTACATTTACATATTTTACACTAAGTTTTAAATTCACCCTTCAGATAAATGGGAAGTCTCAGAATCACACGTATGGAAAGGAGAAGAATATCAGGATTTTTTACAGAGGAAACATTAATCAGGCTCATCATTCTTGGCACAGCAGTCCAGGAAATTCTGACAAGCAGACAGGAGGGAAAAGTGAAGCATTAAATAACTCCAAGTCAACACTGGGCTGGCCGCAGGAAAAGGCAGCTGGAGCTGTTGCCTGGGGCAGCAGACTGCCAGGGAAAGCACCGGTGCTGGGACAGCTCTGGGGCCCTGCAGGATGCAGGCAGTGGGTGAAGGCAGTGGGGTCACAGGTCGCAGCCTCCCAGCCATGATGCCAGCAGCACCCTGTAAAGCCCTCAAGCATGGCACAGCCCTTCCTCTTCACCACCCTGCCCTGGCAAGGGAAAAGTCCATTTGGCCAGGGCTTCCAGGGGTCCTGCTGTCATCTCTGATCCCACACCGGCTCCGAAATAACCTGATACCATGAAGCCAAGCAGAAACTGTTGTGCAAACAGCAGTGAAGGAAATGCCTGGTTTCAGCAGGCGGGACAGCCTGACCACCAGCACTGACAGCACCGGTGTGCTGAGCACAGCTGCCTGAACATGATAACCCCAACAGCTTCATCACAGCTCTAACAGCCCTGATAAGCATCTTGCATCATCATAATACAACAAAACACACCTGCCTTGATGTCTCAGTTAAGTGGTGACTTTGACTTTCGAGGGCTGCTGCAGATTTGTTTGTATTTGAAGTAGATTTCCCATTAACAAATGATAGTTGCATTTCTTACACCAAGGCAGGAAAAGCAGCTCTGTGAGCCTCTGTGAGTGGGGGACAAGATGTGTGAGCTGGTGGCACCGCGGGGGAAGGTGTGCTGCACAGAGCCATGTGCTACTTTTAGAAGTTGTAGGTGTGAGGTATATTTAGCATTCCCCATTTGATAAGCAAGAAATTATTCATGGTAAAACCCATCTCCCTAACACAGTGAGAGGAGCACAGACCCCCTCCAGTCTGCCACACTCCTTTGGGGTACATACCACATGCCTAGACCTGCCTGTGTTTATGAGATCCATGATGAGCTCTCCAAGGGTGGAAGAAGCCCATCCACCCTGTATAGGACCAGCCACAGTCTTCTGGATGCTCTCCAAATCTTTAATGGTGGCAGCTGTCCTGTGCCACCACAACAAGCAGATCTGGGGGAAGGTTTGCCAAGAGACACTGGGCTCTGGGAGCACGTGGGACACACAACACACAGGCACCAGCTTCACAAGGCCACGTTTTTCAGCTTGGTCCAGGGCTGTCTCTCCTAGAGTTTCACTTTCCAGGCTGTAGATGGTTCTGGAGTAGCTGCACAGGGGAATGAGGCAGGGCAGCCAGGAGGGAAGCAGCTGTGCCCCAGCCCACAGGCAAGCTCCCTGCCAGAGGATCCCATTCATTTATGCCAGGGCAGAACTGACAGAAAGCAGCTTGGACATGGAAATGCTGTTCCCATGCTCCATCCTTCCCCTGCCATCCCAGCACCACTTCTCTTGCCATCATTTCTTAGCACTACAGATGAGAGAAAGGGAGATCAGCTATGGCACTGCTCCCCTGCTCAGCTGTGCACAGAGGATGGTGATAACATCACAACCAGATGAATGCAGCCTCAGCTCCATCAAGGAGCAATCAGCAGCCAGATCTGGGCTTACCCTCTACAAGGGTAATTCCCTGTTTTCTTTTTTTAAAACATTTGACTACTCATTTTCTGTTGATACTTTACTTCCTTTCTCATCTGTAATTCTCATTAGTCACTTGTCAGGATTCACAAACCTTCTGTTTTCTGCACAACATGATCCCACAGGCTTTGGAAAACCTCTTTTTTATTTCCTCATTCATACGTGATGTCTTTGAAACTGAAAAATTAAGTGTTTCTTTCTGGACACCACCTGTCTGGAGCCAAATTTCATCAGGTCAGTGGGTGAGGCTTGAAAAATACCCATTACAGACTTTTTGGATGGATCATCTGTGTTTCTCTCAGACTCGCTTGATTTCAGACAAGTGACTGAGAATGCAATGAATCATCATTAAATACACTTGGTGTGTAATGTAATATAATAATTTATTTAATAATTTAATTTATAAATTAAAAATTCTTTATTATTAATTATTATAGTTAATTATTAAAATTAATTTAATAATTTAATGTATTAGCACTTGGGTGCTAATCAACAACTGCCAAGGCCACTGCACATGGGTGACAGGCTCCAGCTTAAAGATGCAAGGTGGTGGCTGCTCCCAGGGCGCACATGAGGTCCAGGGAAACTTGAATGGCTTTTACACCATAAACCCAAGTCTTGCAATTTCTTCCTGTGTATGGGAAGATATAAGAAACTGTAGATAATTTCTTGCAAAAAATAAGGGAAGACTATTCTATTTTCTCTGGAAGTTGAAGTGTGCATGTAGCAATTTTGTTGTCCTGTGAGCACCAACCTGACTTACTGGGGCTGGAGAGGTGCCAAGGCTGCCTGTGAAATCTTTTCTGATCAAACAGGCATCTCACTGACATCCACAACTTAGCTCTAATTTTTCCTGAAAGATTTTCCTAAAAGGTTCCTGAGAATTTGTTGTGCATCTCCAGGACATTTCTCTGAGCAAGGAGGGAGGTTTTCCTTGCTTTTCCAAAGTTGTGTAGTTACAAAAAGTTCTATCTATGAGTCCTAAAGCATCCCTTTAACAGGTTAAAGGACACAGAGTGAGCCCTGTTGACCCCCATCAGCTAGGGAGACCTTGGCAGAGCCTTGACAGACTAAGGGATTGCAGCAGAGGGCAGGGGTCCAGGGGGTTGAGATGTGCTGAATGAGTCATCTTTGGATTAATTTCTGATGTACAATTCCCCCACTGGGTCCTGCAAGGGAAGGACAGGCCTCTGTGACTCACAGGCACTTTTTTTGAGTAGCTGCAGAAGAAGTCATACAAACACGGGGAATACCTTCTGATTAAATAAAAAATCCTTCTCTCTCCAGTGGCTATTTCAAAACACGTAGCCTGTGCTCTCCAATTAGCCTGATTTGGCCCCATGTTCCAAGGGCCCCTTTCCAAGGATGACAGCCCACTGGTCAGACAGCTGGCCACAGACCAGTGACCACAGCCAGAGCAGGAAACACAAAAGGAATGTCCTTGGGCTGGAGAGCGGAGCCACACATCTGCTGCAGATGCCCCGACCAAGCACAGTCACCAGCGACAGTGATCTCAGTTTCTGCTGCTTCTGAACAACCTGTAAAATCACTCTGCACGCAGGGAGAGGCATGGCTTCCTCCCTTCTGCAGGGGCAGACCACAGAGACAGAACGCTGCTTAACTCCTTCCAGGACCGAGAGCACAGCACCAATCCGCCAGTGCAAAGGACATTGGAAATCATTTCAGCCTCCCTCTTCAAGATTAATTCAAAGTGAAAGGGCTAAGGAGGGGAAGAGGGAGGCCATCAGGGCTGAGGAGCCTGATGGTTTGGTCTGCTCAGAGGTGTGCAAGTGCAGCTGCCAGCTAGAAACATGGCAGGGGCAAACATCTGGGAGAAATCAAAACACTTCAAGGTTGTGCAAGAATGCACAGAGATGGACTTGGCATGTGTGTGACAGGGATATTTAGAGGAGTGAAAGGAGATGCTGATCAATCTTTTCACAGAGGAATGACAGCAAGAAGATACCTTTGAGATAGAGTGTCACATAACAGTACTGTCAAAACTGTTTGCTTTCTCCCTGATAGGACAGGAAGCCTCACAAGAGCTTGTGTCACCCTTCAGCTGGCTGAACTATCACTCTGGTCAGTTACATGGGTGTGACGATTTTATAATGGTCACTTACGTGGTGAAGAACCTGACGTTGTCCAAATCCTTCAAAGGGGAAGAATAGTCTCTGTAGCTTTGCTGAGACTTCTCACCAGGACTTTCTACTTTAGTTACATTAGAGCCCAGCTCACAAAACTGAAGCTCAACATGTCTCCCGGTTTAGAAAAGTGAACAATTCTGTTAGTTTTCAGTTAATTTTTCTATTATCTTTTCAGGTTTTTTGATTAATCTTATGTTAAGCTTTTGTTAATTCCTAATGGGCTGGGCCATTTTCTGTTCATTGACTTAATTCCATGTCAGACAAGGATTTGGGTAGTTCATCTGGCTCTGCCTAGGACTGAAATAATATCAGTGATTTCCATCTCATCAGCACTAATCCTTGTGGGAGGTTTTGATGGAGGCAGAGTGTGGAGTTGGATGGAGGCACTGCTGCATGAGCCCTGGCTGGAAACTCCCTGCAGCCCTCTCAGATTCCTACAGCAGTTAACCCCTCAGTACAGAACAGGAAAGAAAGGTCAATACTGATACAACCTTGAGGGGAGCAGGGTGGCACAGCAGTTTCACCTCTGAGTGAATATTTGCAAGAGCTAGTGTGTGTGAGATTGATGGCTGAATGTGCATACGCAAGTAGACCACAAATTTCATCTTCCTTTCTGGTTTTATCACCTCTTTTTTTTCCACCCTGCAATCTAAGGCTGCAATCTAAGAAAGTATTTGCATGTCATTAGTGGCTTTAAAAAGAATAAAGAGAAAAAGGTAGAGTCCCAACTTCACAGTTTGTGTTTTTCCAGCAGTAAAAGTCCATCCTGCCCACACCTTTCCCTTCTGCCCTCTCCGCCGGAACTCTCACTTCTTTAAATATTTTGGAGATAAAAGCAAAATCCCCAGTGCTCACCAATAGGTTTAGCTGCAGCCTTAGCTCATACTGCTTTTTCCAAAGGAAGAAATTCCCTGCCCTTTGAACCTGGTTAGAATTTATGGTGCCAGCAGGTACAGCCATCCATACAGGGTAAGGTTAGATGGGGCTCAAGGGGTTGGAACAAATTGACCTTTAAAGGTCCCTTCCAACCCAACCCATTCTATGGTTCTATGATTCAACACATACAATCCATACCTTCCCTTTAAACCATGCTGTAACCTGTTTTATCTCTGCTGTCACAGCAGTGCCAGGGACAGGCAAACCCATGTTTGGCCCAGAGATGGGGGCAAACATTCCAATGGATGCCCCCCCAGAGATGGGGGCAAACATTCCAATGGATGCCCCCCCAGAGATGGGGGCAAACATTCCAATGGATGCCCCCCCAGAGATGGGGGCAAACATTCCAATGGATGCTGCCCCACTAAGGTAACACACAGTGGGGTAGGCTCACCTCTGGAGTAAAGCTAATCTTCTGACTACAGGGAAACATTGGGAATACCAATGGCAAGGCAGGAAAACTAGCCCAGGTCCCACACCAGCACACCCAGGGCACGCAGGAAAGGGAGCACATTCTGCTCCACACCTGGCTGCTGCTTTCAGGGCAGCTCATCCAGCAACGGCTCCTGGAGGCTGAGCTGCAGAGAACAGCTAGGGGGATGCCTCACTCACCAAACAATTAGCAAAATGACTGAAAACAAAAAACTGAACAAGGTGGCTCCTCAGGGGAGAGAAGTGCCTGGCAGCATCTCCAAAACCTGGTTTGTAGCTAACAAGACAGTGTCTTCTGATTTAATATTATGCAAGGAAACCAATGATGTTATGTGTTCTGTGAAACATCAGCTTAGGGACCAGTAGGAAAATGCCATGAGTGTGGAAAAAGCAGCATGTGGGCTCTCATCAGCTTGGATGACACCTGTGTATGGGCGTCACCTGCCCTTGCCTCAGGGGAAAAGCACTAATAAAGCCATCTCTCTAGCTATGTACCACTTGAGTTTTTTTAAGGGCAAGAAAGCCTAATGCACATTAAAGAATGTCAGTTACATAATAAAACCCCTGCAGGATTGAAATAGCATAATTTAAATTAAAACAAAAACATGGAAACATAACATTCTGAGGTTTTAGATAGTAAAGACCTGCAGGTGTAATCCTGGCATGGTGTTCATTCCTCTTGTGATGAGTGAGAAGAGCTGTGCAGCTGTGCAGCAGGGTCAAAGGCAGCCCTGATGGGAGACTAGGGGACAGGAGAGGGGTTTGCACACCCAGGACCAACTGTAGCCACCCCAGAGCCCACCTGCAGCTTGAGGAGCAATTCTGTCAGAGTCCTCATCAATTATCAGTGCTATGCACTCCATCAGGCAAGCTTCCTGCAGATGAAGTAAAATGAGATACCAGCCAAATGGTTTATACCTCCTCAGGAGAGCGCAGAAACTGGATAAATGCTCCTTAAAAAGAGCAGAGGAGCTGCTTTTCTGTCTCCCCGAGACACTAAGCTACCCCAGCAGTCCACAGCTGGTCCCTCTCGCCAGCACAGACCCTGCATGGTGTCAGGAGGAGTCTCAAAATTGTAATTTATGTCTGAGCATAAGTAATTCATGGGGTTCATTCATGGCCATTAAGTAATTAACGGGGTTCTAATGACAAACACACAGAACAAAGGCAGAGAACTAATTAGTAGAAGTGACAGGATGATTTAATGTAATTGCAATATAAAGTAGGGCAAATATGGATGCAAAGATCCGAGACAGTTACTGTGCCTCAACCTTTAGACAATATCAGTTCATAAAAATGCTTCAGCATTTAAAATCAGAATGGTTCAAACATATGCATTACGTAGCTCCCACTGAACTTCTGGGGGAGTCCTTATTTTAGAAACATGTAGTTTCCTCTATCAGATAAGAATCAAACAGCTTCCATTCGACAGGTGATTACTCGCCTTCAGTTTAAGCATTTTTGTGGTTGGGTATTAATCACTTCCTTGCACCAGAGCACATATAAGAGGCAGCCAGCAGGCAGATTAGCCAGTCCAAGGAGGGAAACACAGCCCCTTTGCCACCATGCTATGCCTGCTTGGGGTCATGCTGTCAGTACTGTGCTTGGTGTCCCCTGCACCACACTGCCCAGGCACAGCCTGCCCTACCAACTCCCTCTTCAAGGAAACCATCCACGTCCTTCGGGACCTAAGATCTAAGGTTGGTCCATTTTCTCTGTGCCCCGTGTCTGACTTTCTGTGTTAGCAAGGAACCTGCTAATGTAATTTCTACCAATCTCTTCCAGGGCAGCAGCAAAATCGTGCTTCTGGTAAGATCTCTCTGTGGTTCACTTTGCCATGCTGTGGGCTTGTGGGGTGGCTAGCTGCTTTTTGAGAGGGAGGGAGAAAGCAGATGTTGTTATAGACCATTCAGGATGCTCTTGTGCTCTTAAGTCAGGTCTTAGATGGCAGCCAAGTCACCCTTTTGGATTTTTGGGAGCACCACGGTGGGGTTATGTGTGCTGAGAGATCACGTGCAGGGCTGTGCTCCCTCCAGAGTTATCAAAGACAGATCTCCCTGAAACACCAGTGCTCGGGGCTCTGCCCTCACTACAGTGGTGCAGAACAGCTGGCTCCCAGATAGCACTGGTTTTCTCTCTTTGCACAGGTAGATAATCAGAACTGTCTTCCAGAGTCAGATGGAGACAGGTACCTTACTGCCATTGGAAAGTGGGGAACAGGCTGTTCCCCTGCCTTCTGGGGAAAAAAATACCCATGTAGTTAGAGACCAGTGCCGGCAGTGGCAGCAGCAGTGTATTTCCTGGGGAAGCTCAGGAGAGGCAAAGCCCAGGTAGCAAACCTGGAGGTTAAAGATTCTCCTATTCACTGCTTTCCCATGCCTGAGTCAACTAAGAAAGCAATAAAAATATAAATGATGCCCAGTCTTGCCTAGTCCCACCTCCACAGACTCACTCTGTGACTTGACTTGTGAAGGTAACATCAGCCTTCAGCAACAGGAAAACACTGGATTTCACAATTGCTTCTCTACTCTATAGATTGTTATATAATTTTATAATAATTATTATGTAATTTTGGCCTCAAATTGTGTAAGATTATTTCTCGTAGCAGGCATTTTAATTGCCTTAACGTGATGTAATCTGTGCCAGGATACAGTACAGAAAAGACAAAATTACTAAACTTTGTTATTCCAGAACAACACGATGGAGGCGGGAGGGAATGCAGCAACCTATCTGGAAAGATTTATTGAAGCCCTAAGAAACAGCAAAGAAAGTGGGGAGCAGGAACACATAATTCTGAAACTGAAGAACATCCAGGCTTGTGGAAAGTCATGCACTGGGTGGATGGTATGTCTGGGCTGATTCCCTGCTCGCTGTTTCCTCCTGTTTTAGAGGACCACGAAGGATTGTGTGGTTTTTCCTGGCTGCACTGAGAACAAGTGTCTGACCAAAGCACCCACTGCCTCCTGGTCGTGTGGCAATGGGAGCAGCTTCCAGCCAGAAGCTGGCACTTGGCCCCAGCGCCTCCTCTGCTCTGCTCACCTCTTCCCAATGTCTCCTTGCTAAGACAAAGCCCATCACCAAGTGGAGATGCCCTGGTGCAGGTGGGGACTGGAGCCCTGGCTGAGAAACAGCTGCACAAGGTGCAACGTGTAACAGGTTTCTTGGCCATTCAAACCCCAATATCTTCATGAGAGTCTCTGTGGTCTTAAAATTACTTATTTAGGAAAAAAAACCCAAAAAACTAGTCAGAGAACAGAATGCAACTTACATGTCCTGATCTTTTCACTCCTCTCCTTTCAGTCTGCCCTCAAGGAACATCACTGGAATGCAGTGGAAGAGTATGATTTTTTTGATAATTTGGAATATTTATTAAAGTTCCTGGCTCACAATGCCCTTCCAAACGAAACAAACTAAGCTTCAAAGGAGTTCAAGGCACCTGTCCAGATTGCCAGAAGACCTGAGCTTAGTAGGAGGATACTCCTTCAAGCAGTGCTATTGGGAGCTGTTATTTATTTGGATCTCTATTATTATTTATTTATTTATTCTATTTATTTAGAGAAACTTCAAATTATTTATTTTTACAATGAAGAAATACAATACTTATTTGCTTTAGAAGAGCTGCTCTGGGGATCCAGTTTGGGGGTTGATGTCACACTATTTCTCTTGCGTGCTGTTCCAAGCCACAGCCCCAGGGCTCAGCTCTGCATCACCCAAGTGCTCTCAGAGCCACAAGCCCAAACTGTGGGACAGAGCCATCCATGTCCCTCAGCACCTCCACCTCCCCTCTAGGAGGCTGAGGCACTTTCAGTCTTATAAAAGAATGCACTTTTTCAAATTATACCTAAATACTTACTTTAACTGAAGACTCTTATTATGCCACAAATGCAGTGACAACAATTTTAAAATGTTAAACATATGAAGTGAAAATTGTGTAAGCATGACTGTTCTCATTACAGCTGTGTGCTGCTGGCACAGCACTTGCACATTTTTTATGTTTAAATACTTGGGAAACTTGTATGCAGAACTCTATGAAATGTACCCAAACGCTAACAGAATCTATACAAAATAAATTTCCTGCACAAAGATACAACTGGCAGTATTTCTTTTGTGGTACAAATAACACAAGAAGACAGACATTTTATATATAAAAGTATATTGCATTATATATAAGATACATAAATTATATAATATGATATATATGTTTTTGATATAAAATATCTAGATATTTATAATATTTGATATATTATCTATAGAATAAATGTTATAATATAAATATAAATATATATTTATGGTGATGGAAAGAACATTCTATCAAAAAATAATTTTGATTGATTCAGTCAACGTCTCCTACCAGTGAGGTCTGGACAGTGTCAGCAGGGTATTATATTCAGAAATCTTTATTATATAGGCTACAGATGAATGACAAAAAATTGTGTAGAGAATCATCATCCTTAGGTCTAGATACCGCCTAATACCACCAGTGTTTTCAAATTTGGGTAAAAGTAGCACTGAAATAGTGCATCAGGATTTCGTTTCTTTCTTTGCTTTCACTTCACAATGGAGATCTCCCTGTAGCATCTCCTCTTGTCCATCCAGTTGGATATTCTGACTTCGGGAAAATTCACCCATACAGAAGAAAGCAAAATGTAACCAACAGAAACAAAAAGTCCTTTTTGGGGCTCTGATGGGGAAACTAACAGGGACATCAGGGGTGTTAGACACACACCTTCCCCCTTGAGCAATCCAAACCTAGCCCATCATATTTATGTACTTTTGCAGGCATCACTGAGCACCTACAAAGCATTTCCCTAAAACACATGATTCATGGAGAATTTAGCAGAGAGCAATGGCCATGCAAGCCATGGTGTGCCTGTGGGATACCCCAAACACCACATTATCTGCAGGAAAAGGCAGGCTGAAGAGGCAGGGATAGCCACGCTGGAATCTGCAGGGATCCCTTAAGGCAACCCACATGTTTGAAAGATCAGCCAATTTCTGTAACACCTGAAGAGGAGTTTCTTGAGTGTGGGGGAAGAAAGAAACAGTAGTCACTGTATGAGCAGGAAAAAAACCACAACGCAGCAATAGGTTCAGTCATCATCTCTCTGCGACCCCAAAACAGTCAGGAATAAAACATGAACCAATACCTACAAAAACACAGAATGCAAAAAATGAAGGTTCAACATTTTTAGTGGCTTTAGGTCAAAGCAGTTCACTCTGTGAGGGGGTGAGAGGGCAGGAGGAAGGTGATCCTGGGTATGTCAGTGCTTTGGGATGGAGCTGGTAACTCCTGTAATGACAGGACTCACAAGGGACCCGAGGGAACCTTCTAGTCCCATCACCCCCAGCCTGGCACACAGCCTGCTGAACAGCTGGTCTGAAAGGGTTGGTACTGACCTCCAGCTCAAAGGCTGAAAGCTCTCTGGGGAGCAGGAGCACAGTCCTACACACTGCGTGCAAAGCTGCTCTCTCCTTTGGGACTGGGTGCAGAGAGGAATAGTTAATCTTCTAAGGAGGGAAGGGGCCATGATCCTGTGGGATGAGAGAGGAAAGCAGCAAAAAAGCTTGCTTCCAAAGAAAGTTTTACAATTTTAGCAGAAATCTTCTGAGGGGGAGACAAAGCAATGGGCCAGGACTACTGGGAAACACCGTAGATTTTGCTCGTGGTGGGGAGGGAAGATCGAAAAATGGTGGGACACTGGAGCAGGTTGCCCTGAGAAGCTGGAGGTGCCCCATCCCTTGGAAGTGCCTAAGGCCAGGTGGGATGGGGCTTGGAGAAACCCGGCATAGTGGAAGGTGTCCCTGCCCACGGCAGGAGACTGGGACTAAATCAGCTTTAAGGTCTCTTCCGTCCCAAACTATTCTGTGATTCTATGATCCCGCAGTAATGTTTCCCTTAGAACAGCCTGGAGAAGAGCAGACACACCTGCTCGCAGAGCAATCATTTGCTCAAATACAAATACAATTATTATCACCATCCCTCATCTCCCCCAGGCGACCCCTCGGGCTGGGATAAGTGGCGGAGCCGGCAGCCCGTCCTTGCAGCGCCTGCCGCCCGCAGAGGGCCGTGCCGAGCTCGGGCCGGCGCTTCTCCCCAAAGGGCCGAGGATGGCTGTGCGAGCTCTCTCTAGGTGGCAGCCCCGGGCCGTGCTCCGCCACAGCGCTGCCATCAGCCACAGCGCACCCAGAAAAAGAAGCGCTGCCTGTGAGTTACTCGCTCAGGTTTTTAATCATCTTTTCTCAGTATTACTCTAAAGAGCTCAGAGGTGTCACAGAAAGGTGAAGGAAGATTTCAGAACGAGCTATTTTCCGAACGAGCCGGAAAAAGGGCTCGTGTGCCTCAGTTCCCCTGCGGTGCCCAAGCCCACTGATAAGGCATCCCCCAGGTGTGCAACTGTCAGACTTTAATGTCAAATATTTTTCACCACTTCGAGAAATCTGGTGTTCTGCCTGTTTATCCCAGCTTCCCAAAACTCCCTGTACCAACACCCATGAAACTCTTCAGCTGGTAAAAAAACATGAGCACTCCTGTTTAGAGTGTTTTTGGTATAAAACATGTTTTTATAAAAACCTATAGATCAAAAGGGTTTAATAAAGCACAACAGACTTTCACCTCCCATACAGAAAGAGTTGAAAGGAAAACAACTCTGTCAGGCCCCACAGCTTCTAAGAGAAGGCTGGCTTTGAGCAGGAGTCAGTGCAGGAACGAGGGCTGGGCACTGACACCCGGCCACTGTGGCATCACCAAAAGATTCTCCCTGTGCCAGGGAGCTGCTGTCTGGGCATGAGCCTGTTGATAACATCTTGCTACTTCCCTCCAGCAGCTTCAAAGCTATTTGACACTAAGTCAGAGCATGTCTACCAGGTAGGCATGTATTAAAAGGAGTGACACTGTTCCAAAAGGTATCTGGTACAAAAATGATTTGATAAATGGGTTTAGAAGGTGTCACACAGGGCTTTGTGTCTGGAGGGTCTGGCTATTAAATCCTTGTACACACTAAGGTGGTGGCTGAACCTCTCACCCACCACCTCCCCTGGAGCAAATGATCCAGACAGAAGTGGGAGAAGGTAAAGTAGAGTGTCCTTCCCTGATTTCTCCCACCTCCAGAGGTGAGGAGCAGAATGGGATTCCTTGTGTTACCAACAGATGCTGAAACTCACACAGGAGAAAGTACAGAGGCATTTTAGTTGATTATTTACAAGTTTTGCATTTTTTGGTGTGCCAGTTTAAACATTTAAACTTTGATCTTGGTAACTCATTTTAATCTACTCTACCTCAGGCTGTCAGTTGAAAAGAGATGCCCAAAGCTGCATGGTCTTGCAATAGCCTAATTAGGAAATGAGGGGGCCTGGACAACAACAGACCAAGAGCAGCTTGATACTAAAATGTTGCCCTTTGAGAGAATGACTCAGGCTTCTCATCAGAGAGCTGAACCAAAGCAGTGCTGGAAAGTACATCCATGACGACCATTTCCTACGTGGTTTTTGCTACAAGAACCTTTTACATAGCAATGTAAATAACTTCTCCAGTTTGCAAAGCAGGTAAATGAACAGTGAATAATGGGCCGCGGTTAACACGTGGATTTGTTTTCATAGTAGGGACAACCCTAAACGTACCCAGACAAACAATTTAGAACATCATCCAGTCTCAAATATCCATATTATTAGTAGTAGTATTGTTGTTGTTATTATTATTTAGAAGACTATCCAGAAGGAAACATATCCCTGACTCAACACAAAATTTCCCTAATCAAATCTGGAAAAACCCATCAACCCTCTGTGCTTTGTCAGACATTTTCTATGAAATTACATATCTAAAAATCAAATATAGACTTAGAATAGAAACTCCTATATGGGAAATATTTAGGAGAGACCCTAATACCTACTGGCCCAGGCTGACAGGGATATTGGCAAAGCTTGGTGCTCTTGCTGGGAGCTTGGCTCTTCCCTCACCCTTCCCAAAGAGCACTTGCCAAGCATGTTGCTTCTGGCACTGAACAAGGAGCTCCTCCCAGCTCTCTGCTGGAGCCAGGGCTGTTCCTGAGCACAGAACAAGGTGAGGCAGCCCAGCTGTCCTGAGGAAGGCTACAAACCTCCCACTGCACTGCCAGGCATGGTTGGCACCAATGCTGATGATGAGTGATTTCCCTTTTCTTGGTGACCAGAAATAACTTCACACTCAGAGCTCCCTTGATGACACTTCTTTGATTGGCCGTAACATTAATTGCTACCTAGCATAGAACAAATTACTCTTTTTTTGTCTTTAGAGCTGCATTGCCTTCGTGTTTGGAAGAGAACTCCCTTGTGTGTCACTCTGCTCTGAGCTGATTGTGCTGGGAGAGCTGCAGTTACTCTGAAAGCTGGGTGAGCTTTGGCTCCCCTCCTGTGGGATGCTGGGGTCCCACCCCAAAGCACCCTGACGTGCCAGCACACAATGTGGCACTGTCCTTTCAGCCCCTCTTGTCACTTACTAACCATGTCCCCATGTAAATCACCTCATTAGCTTTGGGAAGTGTTACATAAGGGCCCAAATATCATTAATGAAGAAGCAAACATTCCTTGTACCATGAGAAGGAGAAGCTGCAGTTGCCACCTGAGACTGCAGCTTTGCACAGCATTATCATACAAATTAATTATGCCAGGGTAAAATCCACCTCTCACATTTACAATGAACAAACAGCCTATTGTTTTCTTTTCAGGTCAGAGAGACGATATTTGCTCTAGAAAAGCAGCCAGATTTGAAAGGGTGTTGCACATGTCTGTGCCACTCCAAGTCACACTGCAGGGATGTAGATGATTAATTAGATCCTATGGACTCCATCTTTAGCCGATATTAGCAACAGAGATGCTGAAATTATAGAACTGCAAAAATCTACAACAACATAAGATGTAGTCTTATCTGAGGGAAGCAATGCCTTTCATGGTTGCTTTACTACAAGTTTCCTCAGATATTTTCCTTCATAGGACAAAGGAGAATGGCTTCAAATTGACAGGGGAGGGTTAGATTGGATGTTAGGAAGAAATTCTTCCCTGTGAGGGTGGTGAGGCCCTGGCACAGGTTGCCCAGAGAAGCTGTGGCTGTCCCATCCCTGGAAGGGTCCAAGTTCAGGCTGGATGGGGTTCTGACCAACCTAGTCTAGTGGAAGGTGTCCCTGGCCATGGCAGAAGGTTGGAACAAGATGAGCTTTAACGTCCTTCCAACCCAAACCATTCTATGATTTTATGATTATTCTGTTATTCTTTTACGATATTCATGCCCTTACACATCACTTTTTCTTGCATTAAAGCATTCATTGCTCTGAAGTTAGCGGCTTTAGGAGATTTACCAGAACTTTAATCATAAAAGTTTCTGAAATCTGATAATTCACCTGCTCATGCTGTCGTTGTCTGATTTGAACGATTTATGAATGAGATAAGATAGCAATCAAATCCGCATTTACTCATCTTCTCTATATAAACCAGCTTTGTATCTGCCAAGAGAGAAGAGCTTGAATTCAGAGCCCTTTTCAGATAACAGGGGTCAAGCTCCCAAATTAACACCTTTAAAATGCATCCTCACGTATTCTTGCTATTATTGAGTTCTGGGGTGTACAGTTACTTTCTCTCTCAGAAGGAAACGCCTCGTCTGTTGAACGAGACTAAATACTCACTAGTTGATGAAATGCTTTGTTTGCTTAAGGCTGAAAATAGACGCATACAAGTAAGTAATTTCCCCGCTTCCCTCATGTCAGATTTACTTTTTGAGATGATTTCCATTTTGTGACTAACAGATTTCTATTGTTTCCAGGAGAAATTCTCCATACCGGTCCACATAAAGGTAAGAACCTGTTGCTTCCCTTCTATTACTTTTAGTTAGAGTCTCCAAAGGGAACTTGGAGTGTAACCTCTGGCATAGCAAGTCTGAGGACATTTAAAGCAAGCTGTAATTATTGCAGATGTAAATGGTGTCCCAAAATACTGATGCAATGACCTATTTTTAAAAGATTATGAGAGCCTGGCTACTAACCATTCTAATTGCTCCTAAAGATAATCACACCGTAACTCAATTTTTATCAGTTCTTTTTATTATTTTTCCAGAGAAATTTCTGTTGGTGATTGCAAAATCTGGTCTTCAAAGGGCTGGCAATATAAAGAAAATGTTTAAAGTAGCTCCCGCTAAGTGTCCTACTTCCAAAGCAAAGACAAAATTAATCACTCTGACTTAGATGGAATCAAATCAAATTCCCAATGTGGTCACATCCTCCACTGACAGAAACTGGACCCTTTTTATTTCAAATTTTCCAGCAACGATAGTTATGAAAACTGTCCTTTTAACACTTCTGGCAAGAAGGAAGGAAAGAGGAAATCCTAAAAAGAATGAAAGAAGTTTAGATTTCCAGAGAGAAATGGCATATTCAATATGATTTATTAACAGTTCTTTTAAGAAAGAAAAGCTTTCTTGTTGCACTAGAACACTTTATATTTTCCCTTTTTCTCCTAGGAACGAAGCTGTGCACATAAAACCACTGAAATATTTATTCACGAACTAAAAAAGATTCACAAATGCCCATGCATGAGAAGAGTGGAGAAAGATATGGAAAAGCTAGAAAAAACCTGCAATATTTTGAAGGTAAGTCTCTACTATTTGTTTGATTTGAGTTTCAAACTTTTTCTTGTTGTTATCCATTTATCCAGGGTTTTAAAAACCAGGTGATTTACCATTCTCATATTTTATCAAAGAAATGATCACTCATTTTTAATTTTGAACCAGCTACAGCCCTAGAGAAGGATACTAAGCTTTCTCTCCCATGCACAAATTCATTCTTATGGAGACCATATCAATATGGCTCAGTTGGACCTGCAGTAATGAAGATTATCTATTAGGTGCAATTAATAATGACTTGTACAGCTTGTCTTTCAGGAAGAACAAGACATTTAATAGCAGAAAAACCAGATCAGAAATACTACAGAGAAAAAAATTTGATTTTGAATCCAAAAGAGAGAAAGACAGAGAAATTAGGGGAGAGAAAATTGGGTTTGCATGGACCAGTGGCTAAATTTCCAACAATAACTGTATTTAGGTCATCCCCTACAACAGAGAAGCAGGCTTTAGGAAGAAAACCACATAAGCATCAATTTTCTATCTATTGCAGCTGCAGAATAAGCCATGTCTAAGTTTGTCATACAACCAACAAGTGATCCACACTGCTGCAGCTGGGAGTGTGCTGGGACACAGCCAGTGTCCCTCACAGTCCCCAGGATTTGGTATTGTGAGAGAAATAGTTTTGACTTTCTTCCAGATTGGCAAATGACTCCTCTGCCCTCAGTACTGTGAAATTCAAAGAGAAATAGCTAATGACTAACAATCTCTAAGAATTGTGTGAAATGGTTTTGTGTGAATCCTCCTCCACCCCAGTGAGCTGGGACAGAATGTGCAGCATCTGTAACTCATGCATCAGTACCTCCTTTTTGCTCCTAGAAATCTTCATTCAACAACAACAGCTGCTTAAAGAAGGCAAATACTGGTTTCTCAAAATTTAAAGAGAGTCTGGAAGAATTCTTGAGATGGGTCAATGAGAAGCTGGACTGCAGGAAAGTTGGGAGAGGCGAGTTGGGTTTGTACCTGGATGGCGAATGCAGCTGCCCTGACTCCTGGAAATCCCACCAAGGCTTGGGCTAGGGAAGAGCTGCCCAGGCAGTGAGGGGCTGGCTGGGAAGGGGAGGGGGAGATATGGCTGTTATAGAGTCTTTACTAATTAATGCAAATCTTCTGATGCTAATTAATGTTAAAATTTGATGGCTAATGCAAATAGGCAAATTAAAACTGTACACAGCAATTAAAACTGTATAACAAGCGTGGCCAAGTGTTGTCATTTATTTTGTGCAGTTATCAAATGTGAAGTGTCTTATGTCACTACAGTTTTATGGTATAAGGATATCCCATAGCCTCCTGGGGACTGCACAAAAGGAACAGAAAACCAAACACTGACCCACAGACCAGGAGATCCAGCACAACCCCCAGGAGGGTTGAAGAGACCCAACAGCCACCATTCCATGTAATTTAACCCTGAGCACAAAATTCATGCTTCTAGTTTCCACTGCTTCACAATGAGCTTTAACATGAACCTAACTTAATAAACCTTGAGGTTCCATGTGCTGCTACTGCGGCTGCAGTGTCTTCTCCCAGTGCACTGAACAGACTTGGCTTTGAATTTTCCACTTTTTTTTCACTATACAGAATTTGCACAGGTTATGACTAGATACAAACTGGTGTTGAATCTCATGCCTTAAGAAAGATACTGAGCATAATATTCCTTGCACAAGATCTCACACAGCTCTGCGTAAGTCAATACAAACTGGATGCCAAATGCTGTTTTTCTGCTATATATCTGTGTTTTTGAAAAAGTCTTAGGCAGAGACTTAAATGGGAAGAAGTTCTTAAAAATGCAGACTATCTCAAGGTAGTGGTTAAGGCCAATTCTAGTCATGGCAATACCAGTAACAACACCAAGATAACAGATAGAAAAGGTCGTGGATGATGTGTCTCCCAAGGGTTGCTGATACCTGTTCCCAGGAGATTCAGAGGCATCACAGATTTTAAGGGTTTTGTCCTCACAGTTAGAAAAGATGAGGGAACCCAGACTTCTCTAAGTACAGATAGAACTACAATTTGCCATAAAATTGAGCCAAAAGACAATTGGCTTGTATAATAACAAATCTAGCCAACATCGGTTAAAAATCCATAGCTCTTCTAAGCACAGAAAAAGGCTGGACCCAAACTTGAAACTACTGTGATAAAATATAATGGAGTCATTAATTAGTTTTTTAACTCAAATATGACAGATATCTGTTTGCTAGATGAATCTTACCTTGGTGCTTAGACCTTTGCTACTGCTGAACATGCTTCACCACTCCCACTCATAGCCTATCTAAGGTTGGTGAGTTTTGGACAAGGAATGGTCACAATCCAATTGATTAAAGTCACTAAGAACCATGGAAATTCCTTGTTATGGCAGTACAATCCATCACAGATGTAAACCTTGTAATTCACACAGACACACAAGCCAGAAGGTTTGCACCATTTCCCATCATGTCTGGACCATTAACCAATATCCAATCTAGACTGGACCATCAGAACTAATTTTTGTGGCTGACAAAATAGTGGTAAGAGGAAGAAAGAGACACAGCATTTATAAGGCATGTGGAGAAAAACATTCATCCTATTGTCATGTTTCAGTCCCAACATAAGGGGTTTTCTATTATGCTCAGCAAGCCCTGAACCATCGGGCATCTCCAGGTTAAAACAGCAGTGGTGATGGGGTGGTACAGGTCTTGCTGTAGCTCTCTGCATCTTTTTGCATCCTGGGCAAGATAAGCACTCTGGAAACCCCCACATCACAGAGAACCTTGAAAACAGAAACAAAATTATAAAGCTCAAAGTCTATGAAAACATCTGAGATCCCAAGATCTGAATTGCAGCAGGGTTCTTTAGGGCCATATTCACACAGCCACGTGGAGGATGAGTTTCTGTGGTTGTGTGAGAAAGGATGGGACCTACGCAAAGAAACAAACCTGCTGAATTGCTGTCCTGAAATTCCTCACAGCACATACAGTAAATGCAACCAACTGCTGGCCTTCCTCTCAGAGCACCTGCTGAGTAATACATGAATTTGTTCATGTATTCAGCCTCACCTCAACTGCCAGAGGACCTTGAAAAATATTAGAAGATACCCAGTTTAAGAGTTGTTAGTTTTAAGCCTAGTGTGTTTCTTTCTCAAAGTCACTGTTTAATGTTATGCATCTGTGATCTCACCTTTGCCCGGAGGTTTTCCTCGAGGGCATGCAGCTCCTTCCCCTGCCCAACCATTTCAAAGCACAGCTCAGTTTAAAAAACTGAAAGAAATTAAAGAGCACTTTGTTCAGTTTCATGAACCCTAGAGATGACCAAAGTGCTCCTGTCCAACCCTATGAGAAATAACAAGTCAGCCCACAATATTTTCTGGAGCTGGCCTTGTTCAAACACATCCTAAGAGTTTCACAAAAGCCCACAGAAGAAGAGATATTGCACCAGAGTCAGTGTTTGAACTGGGATGGTCAGCAGAAGAGTCACATTATCATCAGGAAGGTATTTATTCTGCAGGAGTCCACGATTTTTAGGAGCTCTTGCCAGAGAACATCTTTTTATTACTGCCTGTGGTCAGGCTGGCTGAGATACAGTTGGGTTTTCCTGCTGAGCACCTACCTACTCCAGCAGCTCCTCCAAGGTTTAACCTTAATGTAATTCAGTTTAATTTTAAAATCCTGAGCATGACATTTGGGCTTAGTATTCCACTGACCTGATCAGAAAATCCTGTAGCACTCCCAGCATGACTCATATTTGTTTTTTTTAAGTCCATAAAGAGAGAGGAAAAAACCCCTACTCACACTCGTACTATACCCACTCTTAAATTCAGGTCACTCTTCCTGTATAAATGTTTATTTTTCCATACATCTACTTGCAACCCTTGCACCAAGGAAATGCAGAAAAGGAAACCAGATTAGAATTAAAATCTGACCTTTCAAACTGGGTAAGCAGCAGCAGCATTTTCCTCACTACCTTTATGAATGCATTTATCTTGCATATTTCCTGCACACATATGTTGCCCTCTCACATAAAGTCCTCAAGGTCAAAGCCATGCTCAGTTATTCCTCATGTTTTACAACATGAAGCAACCAAGTAAAGCTTATAAAAAAGCATAAAGAAATTGTACATCAGCACCCTGGTGTTTTTTCAGGTATCAGAGTATGTATAATGATAAAACAACCAAACCTGGGCAAAGCTTTTAAAAGTACTCTGATGAAGCCTATACCTAATGCAAATGCTTCTAAAGAATCAAGAAGACACATAATTTAGGATGATTCCTGATATCATCCATCAATGTGAAGTTATGAGAGGACTCACACAAGTTTAACCCACAGGATTTGACCCAAAGGAAGCACAGGCAGATAACTTCAGCACATAAATTCTTCCCATGACTTTATCAGAGTACGGAAATAAACCAAGCACTGAGGCTACAGTACCTGTTTACCATAGCTGAAATATTTGAAACTCTTTTTTTTTGTGTGTCTTAAGATACAAAGAGCTGTTAGCCACATCCTTGAGTCACAAATGGTGTGAGCAGACAAAAAATATAATCTTATTAAAAGAAACCATAACTTTCAATAACAATAATAAAACTAACTACAGGACAGAATGGAAAATAATTTTAAAAGCTCATATTAAAAAAGTCAGTGGAAGAAATGGCAAGTATTAAATAATTTGTTTGAGCTAACAGGACATCAGCAATCCATAGACTGTAAGTCTGGTTATCATTGACTGTAACCTTATGTAAAACGTATAAAGGAATTAATTTCCCAAAGATGTAAGACCTACAGAAACCCCATCTGATTCTGGTCAGAAACAATCCTGAACCAACCCTAATTCTCCATATACAATTTCCTAAGTTATTTGAATCTTCATCCAGCCTTTGAAACTTCTCAAGTGCAATGCACTAAATACTCCCAAAGGCAATGGAAATAAAAAAGAAATCTGGATCTAATGTTCTTGGCAGCAGCATAATCTGCGTTCTAATAACTTCCATAAGTACTGGGCTCGCATGTCTTGAAGCCTATTCACATGCAAAGACTCTTAATTTTTATTACTTGCAATTAAATGTTTCTTCTCTGCCCTCACAACAGGATCTAAACTTAGGGTGCAGGACAGAATGCTGGAGGGACCTGAGTGCACTTTTAACCACCCACCACGAGCAAACAACAGAAAGAATGGGAAAGCCCCATCTCTGCCTCCCCCTGCTATCTGTAACAGCATCATCCCTATTCTCTCTCCAGATCTGAGCAATCCTGCTTGCAGAGAAGCAAGAGGCACATCCCATCCACCTCCCTACTGAGTCAGCATGGATCCACTCTACAAAAATCCAGACACATTAGCCTTAAAAAGTCACAGTTCCCCCCGAACCTGCTGGCAAACACAAATGTATCACAAAAATGGTTGCTCTTCCTGAACTTAAATGTTACTCTCAAAGAAACTGCATATTTCAAATAAATTGTGGGAAAAATACAACAGCTAGAGCCAGAGGTACAAATAATTTTTCTGGTGGCCAGAAGGCTAGTGGACTTATCTGGTAATTTCCAAATTACACCACAAGAATAAGCTTACCTTATTGCTTCTTTTTCCTTGCCAAGGTGTTACTTAGAACAGAGTCACCTGTGATCATTGACAGCATGTAATGGAAGAGGTTTAAAAGGGGTCTTAGCTTTAGAAAAGTTATAAAGGAAGGTAGAAAATAAAACAGAAAGAGGTGTGATAGACTGAGACCTCCCTCTCTGAGATGGAGGGGTGAGATAAGGCTGTGGTTGATGTGGTGGGAGCTGAGCACAGGCAGTGGTCATCGCTGCACCCCCACTTCCTGCCCCATCCAGAATTCATTCCCCAAAAGCACATAAACCAAAACTAAAATGAGCTTACTTCATTTTTTGGCATGAATGGAGTGCTGCTGGAAGGTTGGGGATGGATAACCCTGGATGAAGTACTCTGCATCCCAGGCATGGGTCCTGCCTCCCCAAACCACACAGCTGAGAGCAGGGGATCCACCTGGCTCCAATCCTCTGCAGGCTGTGAATGCAGGGCAGGCTCAGGCCCACAGTGTCAGGTCTGGTTTGCAGACTGGCAATCCAATCCAGTAGAAAGTATAAGATGATTTCCCAGAGCTCAAATGAGCTTCTCATTCTGTGATCTCACTAGGATTCAAATCAATCATCAGAAACCTCCTTTTTCCAGTTGTTACTCACCGAGCCTCTCACTTCTAGAGAATACATCTCTACCAAGCAGCTCTTCTGCCAGTGTTGCTTTCCAGTTACAGCAGCTCCTCTTCAGTTAAGTGAAAAGGCATTAAAATGTAAAGCTGAGCACTAACCAGTAGCCCCAGGGCCAACGTTATTTATTTGCAAGGCAGTTTAAGCTCTAGTTGATCAAGTTAACAATGCCTATAGCAGGCAGTTACCTGGAGGTGATGGTCAAGTGGAAAGCTTTGCCCACGATTGACACTTGCAGAAGCTGCATAGCTGCTCTCCCTTAAAACACCACCACCATCAGGGTCAGCTTTAACAAGAATCAAGGCTGGCTCTCTGCAGTTTGTATGGGTGCTATTTCACACCCGGGGCAGATCTCTGTTGTGCTAACAAAACAACAGCTCTTGATAGTAAAATTTCATTTTAATTTCCACCCCATTTTAATGAAATATTAGTTCCAGTTTTTATGTGTAAACCTTGGCCTGGCTTAGAAACCAGCCTGCTACCAGAGCTACCAGCCTGGAGCAAACAACAGGACTGGGAAAGGACAGGACCAAGCTCTTGGAGAAGAGCAGAGCTTCCTCTGTCAGCTCCGTGGAAAGCTCCTTCTCCATCCACTGTCCTCTGCACCACACCGCTTTGTCTCTGAATTATTTACTTTTGCCAGAAAGGTTAAAAAATGTTTTGTCAGTAACAAAGCAAGCCAACCACAGAGTCCACATGGCAGGTGAGCAGTGCTCTCAAACAAGTTAGACTCCTTAGGCTCCACTCTGCCTTGCTTTGATGTGCTGAATAACAGAGGTCCCAGGTGTGCTTCCACTGCAAGGTGCCTCAGATCCCACCCACACCCTCTTCAGCTCAGGGAAACACCACTGTGAGTTATAAAAGCTTCTGGAAGTGTAAAATATCCTGTATTTACTCCAGGTAACACGTTAAGGAAACAAGGCCACTTGTTTCTCCTGCCCCTCTCCAAAGGAGAGTTTACTGTAAGAACAAACATCAACTTACTGTGTAGACTGAGCACAACTATTTGATACTTTGTCTTGTTCTATGGAGAATAACTTTTTTCAGTTTTGGAATCCACAACAATCACTCTGTCCTTTCACCCAGCTGTGGCTCAGTGCCACCATGACAAGCTGGCCACTGCTCCCACTGCCAAGCACTGCTCAGGCTCCTCAAAGGCACTTAAGGGATAAGCATCACTCATGAGTGAGAATTCAGTATTTTATTTAAGAGGAGTTTGTTTTAATGACACTTGGCATCTTTTTAAATTGTTTTTGGTTTCTTGTTTTTTTGGTTTAGTTTGGGGCTTTTTTTTTAAATAAATATGCTTTTAATAAAGGAAAGTTGGTTTCTAGGAAACAATTCAGTTCTGGAGTGGCCAAGCAGTTGGACTAGATGATTGCTGCAGGTCCCTTCCAGCTGAATGATTCCATTAATTTCTCCCTCCCAAGCTCCAAATGCTCCTTCTCACACTATTCTGGTTGCTCTGGCCAGCAGCTGGCCCAGCTGTGCAGGATCAGCCTCCCAGTTCCCTGCACAGCTCTCGAGCCACACTCACAGCTACGTGGCAGCCTGAGCATGAGCTGGTGGCACATACAGAGGACAAGCAGGGGACAGCTCAAGGGTGGCTTCAGAGCCAGCCATGGTCAAGCCTGGTCAAGGGGAAATGTTCAACAGTGCTGTCTTTGAAGAATTTCCCAAGTTACTATTTCCCATAGGATTAAACCCAAACTGCAAAGTCATTGTAACTTTACAAACAGAATTTGGATAGGTCAAGTGTGCAGCTAAAGGGGGCTGTTATGAATCAATAGCTCAGGAAGTTTTTCTGATTACACAAGCGTGGCTGGGTAAATCCTTTCTTTGAGAAAGAGATTTCTTGGCCATCCCTGTGGTATGGGACACATAAGGGACTTAACCTGAGGAATATTTAGAAGAAAAGCAGAATTAGCATGGTGCTGCTGGGGCAGCTCTGGGGGGTTCCCAGGACAGAGCCCCTCCTGAACCATGAGGTGTAGCTGCTCAGCCCTGCCAGGCTCGCTGGGTGTTATCCAACCCCTCAATCTCCTCAGCTGCACAACTGGCTCCACACACCCGGGTCCTGACACTAAGAAGTGCTGAGCTGTGCCACCTGTAACTGATGGGGTGGAAGATGCAGCTGCCTTTATCTATCTATCGAGCCCTGGAGCTGTGCTGGGGCATTTCTTAGAGAACATTAAGTGCCTGATGGTGGTTTCTTTATGCAGCAACATCCTATGTTGTGCTGCCTTTAGGCAAGAATTCTTAGAGACTAAAACCTTCCTGGCCTGTTTTACCTGCTGTCAGCTCTTTAAGTAGTTTTTATGCTGTTCCAGAAAAAAACAGATAGCTGCCACAGAACAGCCATGAAAAGTGAGGAAAGGTTTTTTTCACAATTGGGTGGACCACTGTGTGCTTGTTCACCCCAGCCTAATTTGCCTTTTCTGATCTAATAGAGGGAGAGGTATTTTCCGAGCTATTTGCTGTTCCATCACTGCCTGCATCCTTCCTCTTCTCTAAGGAGGCACCTGGCACTGGGTGAGACAAACCCCATCTGGCAGCAGCCCATGAGGATGGCAGGAGCAGGACAGTGCTGAAAGATGAAGTTAAATCTTGGATTAAAATACCCAGGAGAGATGAGGTAGAGGAGCACTCCTGGGAACACCCAGTCCTGCTCCAGACTTGGGTTTGTAAAATCCAACTTCCCAGCTGGGTATACAACACACTTCAGACTTCCTGAACTCAGAACTGCTATTTCTGAAAGACATAAAAGTGCAACCAGCCAGAGCAGCACCTTGGCAGAACCAAATGCCAAGTGTCAAAAAGAGGCACTGATTGCACAAGGGTTAGTAAGAAGCTTCTGATCTGTCTGGAGCTTCAAATTTGTGACTTCCCAGATATAACTTAAAAATGACATTTCATCGTTAAATCATTTGCAGAAACAAAGGTCTGGTACTCACAGGAATGATTCTCCTTGACACCTTTGCTTGCTTTGGCTGCCTGGAGCCACTGGGGACAAATCACAACGAACAAAAGATGGGAATATTACTTAGAACTCATGCAAAAGCTTCCATTAGCTCTGACTCCATTCCTGGGAGTGCTGCCATAGAGTTCTGGTCAATCTTCAGCACATTAGACTGACATTCTGGTCTGTCCTTGGACACATTACACACTGCTGTAATGTCACTTGGTGCTACAAGATGTGGTTCTGCTCACCGAGGCTGCAGTCCATGGCTGCTCCCCTGCACCTTTAGACACTCCCAAAGTTCTACAGATGTTTCCTCTGTACTGCTTCAAAACCAACTCCAGCTTGCCATTTCCTCTTTCCTGTGAGTAAACCCAGGCTAATTGTCTTGAAAATTCAAGCTATCATTTAGTCAGAGCAAAACACAGAGATGAAAACCACAGCGATGCAGCCTGTGCAAAGCTTCTGACTCAAAGCGCTTTTTTGTCAGTGTTCTTCTTTCATGGGCAGCGCAGTCATAGGGAAGCTCTTGTGGGAAGGAGGATTCAAAGCTGGGAGCATGTAACAATTCAGATGCTCGTCTTACTGAGGTACAAACCTGAGTCATTAAGCAGTCTGAATTTCTAGGCAACACGTCAATGCAGAAATAGTTTCTTTTAAATGAACTATGTGATGTACAAACTCTTTCTTGCTTGAATGTGACATAGTACAACTTTTCCACATAGTGACAGTACCCAAAGATGTGTCAGCCCAGGCTGCTGTACCCAGCTGGCTCTCTGCATATGGAGTGTCTGTGGGGGACACTGGTCAGTGAGCAGAGCCTCAGCTGGCCAGTGGTCTTGCTACGAGGTTTCTGTCATTTATTTTGGCAAGGGTAAAACGACATGAATAAGAGCTCAATTACCTCAGACTCTTTGCTAATTTGAAACAGCTCCCTCCTTCTAAGTCAAGCTGCAGCAACCCCTGTGAGAGGCTGAGCTGCAAGAGAAGGTGGGGATCCAACTGGAACCAGCACGTCCAGAACAAGGGCATGTGTTCCTAGCTGCTGGAGAGGCTGGAGAAAGCCATGCTGGAAACACATTAAGCCCTTGCAAGGTAAAGGGCACCTGTGTTAGAAACATACTAACTTTTAGATACAATTTAAATTGGAACAAAGTCGTGAAAGCAAAAGAAAACTATTTGTACTGACTCAGCTGAGCCAGATGTGAGCCTCTCTCCCCCAAGTACCAGACACAGCCTCCAACAAAATGGCAACTTTTAATGCCCTTTGGGGCTGGGGCAGTCCCTGTCCCCTTTCCATCAGCTGGGTACTCAGGAACTCACACTGACCACCTACTTTTGTGTCACCTCCCCTCTCATCCTACTTCCTTGTGGTCAGGTCTTCAACCCCGCCCCTCTCCCAGCTCCCAGCTACACCCAACAAATTAACTAGAACAAATCCAAACCACAAATAACAACACATAGAACCAACAACTTTCATTCTTTTACCTAATAACCTTTTGGCTGCAGCAAAATATTACCTCATCTCTCACACCTGCAAGAGCCAGACTTGGCTGCATATGAGCAGGGTGACATCCTGCAAGCTGGGGACAGCACAGCCAGTGACTGCCTCCATCCTGCAGGCATGGGTGAGTGAACACATTTTGCAGTGTTTCTCCCACCAAAATACATATGTAGGGGCAAAGTGAGAGCCGAGAGGAGAGCATGACTTAAATTAACACTTGTTAGGAAGTGACAGCCTAGGGCCACAGATGGTATTAAGGCTCACAGATTCCCATACCTCACTGAGTCAGAAACATTTCACTTGTCTGTGCCTACTCAAAGCAGAGGAAACCAGTGCACAAACAAGCAAAATCATACTGTAACAGGAGGAGGTGAGATCTCGCTGCCAGCCTGCCTGTGGTGCAGCAGCAGTGGCTGCATCCTTCACAGAGGGCTCAGTGATGCCACTGGGGCTGCTGCACACCTGGAGTGCAGGTGGGTAATGCTCACAGCTCACTGCAGCTGCCACTCTCATACCAAACCCCACGCATCTGCTCCAGGGTCAGAGGAAGGAGCCCCATGGACCCAATTCATATTCTTTGGAAGATGGAATAAGTGCCAGGATCAGCCAGCTCCTCTTCCAGGCGATGAATCACTTGGAGACTTTGTCCAGGTCTACAAATGGATGTGGTCACAGGATTGCTGAACCTTGGTGGGTAAGTCACTCCACCCCAGCCCAGACAAACAGAGAAAATTGAGAAAGTTCCTTAGGTCTCATCAGGTCTGAATATGCAATGTGATACATCAGTCTTCCATCACCTTTGCAGATATGGACACTGACAGCAATATCCTCCGAAGCCATAAGGAATTATGAAGTGCCCAATGTCCTAATCAATCAGCAGTCACACACAGGGACGCTGGTGTTCACCCAGCTCACTCCTTTTCATTTTACATCGCCCCCAAGTTCAGGCGCTGCCCGCGGGGGAATCATTGCCCGCCCTGCGCGGCCGGGAGCCAGCAGCGCCCCTGCTGGCCGTGCCCGGAACTGCAGCGCAGGGACAGGCCTGAGCCCAGAGCAGGCCGCGCTCGGGTTTGTGCTCTCGGCTGGCGCTGCTGCCGCTGCTGTCCTTTGTTTGCCTTCTTACACACACACACACACACACACAGAACTGCTATTGCTTTCCCATGTCTTTGCCCGAAAGCCCTGTAATTTCAAAGTTACAATAATTTGGAGGGAAGAGGGTCACATTTTCAGTTCCAAGGGAGTTCCTGCCTTCCTTGGCAGACACCTGTCCTAGGATACGAAGTCTGCTTTTTTTGACCCAAATCTTGATGTGAAACACCTGACAAAGTATATTTCTAGCCCAAAACAACACACCACCAAACAGCTTCACCCATACTCCCCTTGGCCAACAAACACCAGCTACACAGCTGCTTTTAGTCACTGGGCTGCACAAAGATCCACAGCAGAACACACTTAGGGGGAGTTCAACCTGAGCTACAAGCTGCAGCCGTGGGGCTGCCCACCAGCACATCACATCCCTGCAGCTGCCACTGCCCATCTGCCCCAGCAGCTGGAAACCCAAAGTGCAGCCAGGCTCCTTTCTTTCTCTCCTTGCCCCAGCAAAGAGCGTGCTGGGTCACACTCTGGTTACACGTCTTTACACAGTGAGGTGCTGCCAGGAGAGCTCAGGGCACCACGACCCCAGTTCCCTACATGTTGCTGATACTGTTGAGAGGCCTTAGAGCATGAGAGAAAAACAGATTTCAAGGAAAATAATTCTTACTCTGTGTGAGTTTTGACTCAGCTGATCCTAACATCAAGTGAATGGTTTGGTTTTATCCTTGACTTTCTCTCAAGGCCTCATCAGGAATTTCAGAAGAAGCATCCATGTGCATGCTCAAGCCAAGGGTTTCTCTGAAAGCTGGAGAATACGTGGGGTGCATTTCTCCCAGGGCTTTGCAAACAAAGTCTATCTTTGGGGAAATCCTTACCAAGCAGAGGTAAGTTTTGGGCATGAACTGCCTGGGTTTAATGACAGGTCACCTGCTGTGCTGAGCTACCCCAGCACCATCTCAGGGTGCAGGAAGAACAGAAAGAAGGAGACAGAATACGGAGTATAATGCAACAGACTACACGAATATGCTTGGGAAGGTAGCGAATCTCAAAAGGCACATATGCTCTTTTCTCTCAAATTATTATATTTATTATCTCTTACTCTTCAGATCAGATTAGCAGTAAGTAAATCCTGCATACAGCACCAAAAGCAGCTTGGCATTCAAGCAGTTCTGCATCCACACTCATTGCCTCCTACTTTAGATGGGAGCAAGGTCAAAGACAACTGAGAAGACAGAATAGGATTTTTCTGAGAGAAAACAAGCAAGTAATCTTTACAAGTTCAGTATTGTAACACACAGTTAACAATGGTATTTCCCAGCCAACTACATTATTTCAGAAATGGGATGTGCAGTTTTTGGCCAGAGTCCTGATGTGAACTTTATCTGTCAACATACCACGTCGACAAAGTCTGAGTAGGCTCCTCTTCCTTCCCCTGAAACCCAGAATGCTCCAGCCAGAGACTGTGGCTTTGGCTCATCATCACTTCTTCATATCTGCAAGGCTGTCGTATGTTGAGTACTTTGTTATAAAGCAAAACTCCTTATTCCCCAAGTTTATGTTATGCTGAGACATTTTACTAAGAGAACTAGAGGTCAACAATGAGATATTCTGAACAGCCAGCCAGCAACCACAAAATTCATGGCAAGCAAAGGAGAGCCCTGGGAGATTAGAGAGCAGCTTTGAGCTCTGCTGTGCTGGGTCTTCAAAGCTTTTAGGAAAAAAACATTGCAGTTTCTATAGCTACCTGCACCAAGTATTCACACAAAGCTTAGTCACAAGTCTAGATTCTCACTTCAGTGTTATTAACAACTTGAGCTCAGCAAGTCTGGCTGGACAATCCAAGGCCTCTTTGTTCAATCATTTGTGCATGTTTAACAGAAAAATTAAAGTTTTAGTGAGTACAGGTGCATGTTGCATCTAAATGAAGCAGTAACCCTCAAATTCATCAGTTCTTTATATATAAAATAGAAGAGCACATGAAGATGCATTGCTGAGCCACACTGCTTTAATACTGATAGAATAAATTGATGACATGTATTATATCCAAGATGTAAAGCTCTCCCATACTATGGTCTCTCCCAAGAGGACAGCAGGGGAATTGCTTCTAACCTTGCCCAACACCTGTTTTAAGCCTTACCTCATTCAGTCTTTGCACAACACAGGGCAATGCAGAAGCACAAATCAAACCAGCCTTGGTCATTTGACAACACTGACTGCAAGTGGATGTTTCAGTGCCATTGAAGTTTCTTTCACTTTCTCAAGCCAATTCCATGCATTGGTACATTAACTGCTGCCCAAGCATGTCTTTAAGCACTAGCTTATAGTTGTACAACCATTACCAGTTCTGGCTTTGAGTTCACCTGCAGTCATCCATAGTCCCATGAAGTCAGGCTCAAACCACACCCAGCCACGGTGGCTCCAAAGTCAATTGAGCTGCACAGTCACAAACTGGTACAAGAGCCCAGCACTAACACCAAGCACCTACATTTCTGAAACATTTGCCTGTTTCTCCATAACTTTTGCAATTTTTTCAGCAATTAACTCTAACTTCTTTGTAAATAATTCAGAAGTGTAACTTTGTTCCAGTCCTCCATGTGTTGGCTTGGGGCCAATACTCACATGTTAGCAGAGCAAAAGGGCAAAGGAGAATCACAGGGAAGGATTATTTCCAGCCTGCCTGAAGGGCATGACAAAACTCTCCTTCAGTCTACAGAAGTAGATTAAGATTTGTTTACAAAACATCCTACTGATTTCCATAGGTGCTGAGACAGAACACTGTCCAAAGTCATGATGTACTTTCTACAGGAAAAGGGCAACAAGGCAACAGGCCTTCAGAGGAAAAAGTAAAGGCCCCCTGTTCCCTGAAACCAAACACTGATGCACCAATCAAGGACTCCAAATAGAGAATCACTTTATGGAAAGAACATTTATTTTTGCTTTAGAACTTGTGATCCATAGAAATACAATAAAATCAACATGTACACAAAACTTCTTTTAAAAAAAACTTTGGTTCAAAGAAATATTTAACATCTAAATCTGAGGTACAAAAGGCACAAGACCAAGCACCCAAACAGAATTAGTCACAGCACTGTTTGCACCACTACTACAGAGGGAGACTGTAGGGAAGAGGCAGGGAAAATGTGGAAATAACTGCAACCAAAACACATGAATGTGTACAACACCATTTACTTTCTTTCACAGGTGTTACATATTTTATTGTTCTTTTGTAGTAAAGTGCCAGGACTCTTGGAGAAAAAGATTGATCATTTCTTAGAAATGAACTGAAACAAACAACAGTAGAAAAGGAGACAGAAACAAAGGTCTGCAGAACGGTGGAATTCAGTCAACCTCTGTTCTCCCACAAGGTCTTAAGAATTCATTTCCTCTTTCATGAAACCATTTGTTTGAAACTGTGGAAACAGGGAACCAGAATTAGTTATCACCATGTACCCAGTGTGGGTATCATCACAACCTAGATGGATACTTTAGGTAAAATCTCTATCTGGGGATCCATGCTTATACTTCTCCACTCACCTAAGGGAAAACACATAGAAAGATGCAAAAGGCTGGGGAAGAAAGGATATTCCTCAATGCACAATTCTGGAGCCAACACTAACAGAGCAGTGTATTCTGGGGCTTGTATCACTGACAGGCAGCATGCTCTGGCACTCCAGGGGCATACCTTGGAGGCTAGGGGATATAGGTATGGGAATAGATGATATGAAGCTTGATAAGCTTTCAGCAGGAAGCAGAGATTCCTAATGTCCAGACACTCCCATTTACCACCTTATAAGGAGCTCTCATCCTTTTGCAGCTCAAACTATGGGCAGATCTCTATAGGAATGGACCTGATTCTAGCCAAGTGATAATTCAAGTCATTCTGATGCTGATACATTACACAAACCCCATAACAGTCTTACACTTCATGCCGCCATTGACACAGAAACTCACTAGAAAAGCTACAGCTGTGCAGCTCTTTAATATTTCATGAGATCAATGGCAGGAAATTTCATTATGACCAAATGACTCCAGTAGTTGAAGGGACACCCAGGTTAGTAAATGCTTTCATAAGAGCTCAGTATATCCCCAGCTTTAGAAACGTGAGCCTCCCTTCAGGATTTGTTTCCAAAGTAGTATTACTTACCCCATTTACACCCTACTAGTACTGGACAAGCTGCATGCCTTGTTCTATAATCCCCTTCACCACTTCTGAAGAGATTGTACCAAAACACTGCTGTTCCCTGAAAAGTGAGATCAGATCTGGATTAGTCACATCCTAGTCAATATAACCAGGTTAAAGTAAGGGGAGGGGGATGCCTATGGATTCAGCTGTAGGCAGATGGAAGCACTTTAACAGATCACCATCAACAGCACATGAAAAACTCTTAGTCCTGTTCTAGCACAGCTGTGTTCAGAGCACAGAGGAATTCTACTGAACACAAGTTTACTTTGTTAAAAATAGCTGTACAGAGAAACTATTCACGTCACACATTACCAACAAAGGGAGATGCCCTTTAGTCTGCAAGATCACTACAGCTGCAATGAACTGCACTTGTCACACCAGCTGACTTTTACAGGGACTGTGCTGAGGGAGAAACAGTAAGAGGAGAGAGAAGGAATAAACCCAAACACAAACAGACTTTACCTTCTTGGGCCATATTGCTGCCCCAAAATCTGGGAAAACTGTAGCTCCTCCAGCTTCTACATCACTCATCTGAGAAAACAAAGTCCACAAACTGTACATTCACAAGGCTTTTTAGACAATCCCACAAGCTATAAGTGTCCCAAGGCCTGATATTTCCACTTGCACCTCTACAGGCAGCACTGATGAGGAGGGTGCACTTCAACCAGCACAAACTGTAGAAGGAGCAGTACCTGTTGAAGCATTTTATTTCTGCTGAAGGCTTTTATCCAGATAATGTATATCTAGATATGTATTTCCTAGATTATGTATCCTCTACTTCAAACAGTCACTAGAAGTTGTGTACCTGCAATGTTAATAAGCTAATGCTCTAGAACAAGAGAGAGGATTTCAGAGTAAGCTGGTTTCAAGAATTTCATTCCACTTTATGATCCAATTAGGAAAACAAGTGTCTGTTAAACCACATATTTCCTCGTAAATTGAAACCATGCCTTTGGAACTCATTTTCATAATTTAGTTTATGCATCTTGGTCAACCACTTCAAAAACTACACAAACTATTAGAAAGCCTCTCTTTCTGCACTGTTTCTGTGCTGTTCACCAACATTCTTATGCAATTTCAAGTGCTTTAGGCAGCTCAAGCTTCAACAGCTACAGCTACGTGACTCTAAACAAAACCATGTATCTTTATGCTTTGCCCTACTACACTGGAATGAATTTAACCCTATTGTATTCATCAATGGATTTATTGTAAATTCTAGACTTGATTCAAACCCCAACGTTTCTAGAAAAACTCCCATTAAAAATAGAACATCTTGCCACTGAATTCAGTAAGCTTTGGGTCAGATTCTAATTAAAAGAAACAGATTAGTCAGATCCAACTCCCACCAAATTTAAAACCTATTAATACACTCCCCAGGTGCCCACAATCCCTATTGTAACTTGGATTTCGGTTTAAAGCAGATGTTATTACCACTCTGGTGTCCTCCTGCTTGGTACAATAAAAGGGCATCAGATGCCACAGGTGCACAGGTTTTTGCCCCTTCCAACTAGAAAGTGTGTGCATGCAGCCTTGCAAGTTAATACACATCTTAGCCACACAACTACTCTTTTTAGTAAGGCTGGTGGTACACATATGGTGTGTTATGTGTTCTCTATCAGACAAACAAGGGCAAAGTGCCTTTGACCATGTACAACTGGCAGAGAAGATGCATATTGTTCCTTGTAAATCAAAGCTCATCCAAAATTCTGAGAAGCAAAAGTAAAAATTGATTAAATTTAAAATTAAAATCTCTTTGCAGCAGAATATTTCACAGCTACCCATCTTACTCTAATTCTTTTTTTGAAGATTATATCCCTCTCCACCATATCAAGTTGAAAGTGCTTCTGGTTCTGTTTTGAGATGCATTTCATTCTCAAAATATGATGTCAGCCAACAAATTTAAAATTCTGTGATAAGATATTTTAAGCTATATCACTATAACCTTTAACACAGAAGATGAGGTGATTTTACAGATCTAGTGGGTACAGGTTGATAGATAAAATAGTGTCAGAAGACTACTGTGAAAATAAGGCCATTATTCCCAGTGGCAGCTGTGTTTAGGATTCCAGTGTACATGGTCTGTGGGCTGTATAATGCATGCAACTAATGAATCTTTCAAATCTGCACTTGTAACCTAGTTGCACCAAGTTTATCAGCTCTGCCTGCCTTCATTTGTTGAAGCAGCAGCTGTGCTGAGCAACTGAGCAACTCTGGCTTTGCCACACAGCTGAGGAAGAGGATCACAGACCACAACATCACGTGCTGTCAAACAGTGGTGGAAAAATATGTCTGTCTCACATTAAGTGGTTGATAGTCAAGTTCTCCAAACCACATGCGTGCCCCACGTATTTCCCTCTGAGAAATAAGCCAAAGTCTCCTTTCCTCCATGGAATCTAATTAAGTAAAAGATTCCAGAGAGTGACCAAAAGGAGAAGATGGATCCTATATTCAAATTTTCTGCTCTGACATTAAATACCACCAAAATTCTATCAATTCAGATGGGACAGCACCTGATGCTTGCAGGAATAATGAAATCCCTACTGCCAGATGCCAGGAAATCTCTACAAATAACCAACTGCACAAGCTGTAAAAAGATGCTGCTAAAGTTACACTCAATGCTTAAAGATCATACTTACATAGTTTAAAAAAGTGGCCACACGATTTCCAGTCCCTAACCGCTTGAAAGCATCTGGCTCATCTTTCTATAAAATTAAATGAGAATAACTGCAAATTTTGAGCTCCCAGACAGCAGACAGACAGAGGTACTTACATAGTTAAGAAACGTCGCTAGCCTATTTCCTTCCGATTTGAGTGAGCTGTCAAAGGGTCGCTGCAACAGACAACAACTTTAACCCGGGTTCCAAACAGGCTCTCACCAGAGCTACGTACCTGCAGCTCTGCAGAGATCCTCAAGCCCAACTTAAAGAATTGGAATAGAAAGGGGACAAGTGATACAGGGCAACATTAAAGCCATCACAAGTTGCAGCCAGGGTGCACAGCTGCATGCACAGAGCACTTGGATGCAATGAGGAGGAGTTGCACTGAACAATTCTGACGGGAGAAGAGAAGTGATGCTTTCAGGGCCTGTGGCACAGATGTTATCCAAGTAAGGTCAACAACAGGCCATTATTGTTCTGGGCACTGATCCAAAGTCAACAACTGATATGAATACAAAAAATTAATCTTCAGTGGGCTTTAGATAAGAGATTCTTGTAAATGTAGCAACTCAAAGAAATACTGCCATGAGAAGAGCAAATGCATGTTTTGACAGCAGACAAAACTATAGAGTAGTTTCAGGTGGTTGCCTGACTAGGACTAAAGACCACATCAAAAAGATCAAATTGTCTTTAGTCTGTAAAAAACATTGAGTTTCATTTGTTGAAGTTGAGATCACACTGGTGCCAGTGTAGAAGTAGAAATAACATCTAGAATACCAGTGTCTTTCCTTCAAAAAAAAATGAAATTAGAAATTTATTTACATTGCTAATAGTCAGGAAGTCATTCCAGTCAGGGGACATCAAGCTGCATTTTTACACACAAAAGCAATAATGTTCAACATTTAAAGAAAACAATAAATCAGGATTGAAAAAGACAAACAGCAGGGAAAGCCACAGTAACCATGTCTAAGATGTTGTAGTTCAATCTGCTTGAAGCATGTTTCAATAAACAAGTGGTCTTTCCTGAAATGTGTTCATATAAACCCCAACACTTGCATATGCAAATCCAATCCAAAAAGCCAACATAAGAACACTGAGATACAGAGAATTCCCTGGTTACTGCCACTGCTGTGAAACCCAGGTCCAACTATGAATTTCTGAACTTCAACAGCAAAAATCTAACTTTAACAACCAAAATAAAACCTCCAAGTTGTAATAGGCAGCTACTGAAGTGCCTCTATTTGAGAACTGCAAGGAAATAAAAAGCTTCAAGGCTGATCAGAAGCTGGGGAGACACAGCAGCACCTGTATTTCAACACAAAGTCTGTGATCCACAGAGAGCCTGCAGGACCAGACCAGAACTGTGGCAACCTCTCCAACTGCCTTGCCTCAGCTGACAAATGCAGCCAGGGTTATGTTCCAAGTGGAGCTCTGCTCCAGCTCCTAATCCAAAAGTAAAGTCCACAGTGGCCAAATTGATGCCTGAGGTCCTTAAGTTCAAAGGCTTGAAGAGAATTTAAGAACATTTACTCATCTCAGGAAACTAAGCAGACTTGAAGAGGAAAATTCTCAGAATGAGCCAAAACTAATGAATACAAGCTTCCATAGTGTTAAAACTCAGATTTTTTTTATTTTTTAAACAGCGCTAAGCTGGGAGGCTTAAATTCTGCACTCAATTATTGGGTTGTATACTCTGGCTGCAGTAATCCCTCCTACCAGGTAAAACCATTGGGACAATCCGAATAATGCCAGATCCCACTGAAATACCACAGAAATCAAGGTATCACATGGATTTTACATTTGAAGTTACCAGTCACCACAGCTCTTCAGTATGCTTAGCATGTCCATGAACTTGTTAAGGGTCATTATTAAGAATCTGCTTTTCTTTTCTCCCACAGCAAACCAGAGCTGTTCCTTGCCAGGCAGAGCCCTCTAGTGCCTCATGAAGACCCAGCACTACCACCTTACATCCAACCTGTGCTGGAGCACTGCCCTCACAACCAACCCAGGGAACTCTTTTCAGACCCCAGTGCTGCAGCCACTCTCAGGGGTCTGCCAGAAGGGCTGTACAACCCACGAGGATTTCCATAATGTTTACTTTTTGGGAGGAAGGTGGGAGGAAGGTGGAAGGATATCTCCTCCTCAGTCAGCTCCTGTAAAATGCTTTAAGGCACCCAGCAAAGAAGGTTTGGACAACATCACTGAACTCACAAGCCTAATGGAACAAGGCAGACTCATAACCCAGGGCTTGCAGACCTCAGTTTACAAATAAAACAATGCAAAGAGCACATTCAAGTGCTGCATGACTCTTTTAGTGTGTCTCTACTGTGTAAGGAATCAAGGTCCCAAAGAAAGCAGGGAGATTTGTTCACTGCTCTCTTGAACTTTCAGCATCACAGAAGGCAGTGCAATGACTTTTCAGAATTCATAACCCATCCATGCAACAGGGCTACATACTAAATGCTCTACCAGAAAACACCTTCAAAAGTTCTCTCAGACCAAACTGTTCCCTCCTCCCCACCCCACTGAGAAATAATTGCAAGTGTGATCTTACCCTAGAAAAATCAAAGTGTGGCTCGTACTGCCCTCCCATTCCATAGTTGGCAACCTGCAGCATGGAAGAAGGAAGCACGTAAATATGTATTGAACTGCAAGTGACTGCTGCAGAATAGCACTTGCTCTCAGAAATCCAAAGCATGCTCCGAGAAACAGCACTTTGTGGCAAGATGATTATCTATAGTACGCTTATTTTTAGATTGCCGGAACTGTGGTACAGATGAGAAACAACTTGAGTGCTTTTTCCCTCTTGTAGTTTGAGGGTTTGTACTTATCACTACAACAGCCTGTTTAACATTCAGCAGCAATAGTTTCACCACATTCTTGTCTCCTTCCTCTGAAGGAAAGGCAGATGAAATCATGCAACTCCCTGTGAGTTCAGCCTAGGGGACAGAACTGGACTCTGTGCCACTCATGCATGATCTGTTACATACAAATGCCTCTCCAGTTTCACAGAAAATTAACTTAAAAGCACCTCTTCACTTACTTTATAATCACATAACATGCTTTAGTTACTCTGAGGCTGTACTTAATGTGTCTCCCAGATCACTACACAATTACCTGGTTTCTATGGATAGCCTGTAATCAAGAGTATTTCAATCAAGCTCTGAAACAGGAATTCAAGGAGCAGGGAGGAAAAACAGTGAATGGACTAACATACAGCTATTCTGGCACTCTTTTTCCCAACAGCCATCCAAAGATCAGAATTCATATGAGACTACAGCAAAAAATACTTGCATCTTAGAAACATTGAACTAGGACAGAGAATAAGCTTTTGCAGACTTGAAACAAAAGTAGCAGGCATTTCCCTCAGAACAAACAGCTAAATCTCAGATTCCTGCAAGAAGTTCTCACACTGCTTTGGTATCTCCACCCCTTTCTGCCTGGCACACACAGGGAGAACACCTGCCTGCACCAGACCACCCTAACCAGCAGCCAATTCCACCAGGATGAAGCCAGTGCACCAACCTGCAAGAGCTCAGCTGTTTTCACTGTTAACCCTGTGATCTGCTGCATTCGCTGATTCACCTTGGCCACAACAGGATCATCATCTTCCTCCAACCATGAGCTAAGGGAAGGATAGCAACACATTATTTTACAATACCAATCACCACATCACGTTTTCCAAGGCAGAAGGATTCTTCTGCCCTTTGTCAGATGGCTAAAGGAGCCATTTTCCATGCATTTGTTGGGGAAGCTTTGGTTACGTGCAAAGCAGTTCAAGTTTTCAGACAAAGTAGGTAGCAAACAACAGCTGCTAAGCACAAAACCCTTAAAGCTCAGCCTTTCTCTCTGCTTACCTCTTGGATACCCTGTAGCTAGCCACTGTAAGGACACCGGTTTTGGGATCACGTACTGTGGCTCGTGCCAGCTGTGCCAAAAAAAATCCCAAGGGGGAAGAAACACATCAGCTACAGGATAGAAAATTTCTCACATCTTACCAAAAGCAACACCTGATTTGTCCAACTTCAGTAGCTCACTGGATGAGCCTAGAACCATATTCTTCAACCTAGAATATGATCTGATTTCATGCTAGAACATGCAGAAACACAACTACAATCCATCCCCTGCATTTGGTCCTGGAAAAAGAGTCTGATGGACTGCACAAGCCATGATATTGATTAAATCCATGAGTTGCTTGTTGAACAGGTTTTGAAGGCACTTTTTTTTGAACAGCTGGAGTCAATATTAGCAAGAGGGAACAACAACAAAATCTAACAACATATGAAGTCCAAGTTCCTGGCAAAGAGAATTGGATAGCCCAGGAATTTAATCAGCCTTCTCCTCATGTGGACTAAAAACCCAACCTCATTCTCAGATGTAAAATAACAAATGCAAACTTTTACAGAACGAGTTACAAATTATGGGACAAGCAAATCCCGAGCAGTAGAAAACTCCCCAAAGACAACTCTCAACATTTCCATGTTCAAGTTTTCCAGCTGAAAGATGCCTGGAACATCTAGTTCTGAGACATTATTACATGATGAAGGTAACTCTGCAGAAGCACAGCACACCTACACATTTAAACAGTAAGTATCATCACATTTAGGCCATTTGACCAGATCTGTAGGAAAAAAAAAAAATGGAACTTGGCAAAACTGATAAAGTTTGCTGTGGTCTCAGAGTGACAGATGACTGCTAACAATACACCAGCTCACTTTGGTTTCATTCTTGCAGCTCAGAACAAGAACTAGGACACGCTTTTCTTTGACTGTAAACTCAGACCACATTTAAATTTAACTCCTGCCAAGCACACACACTCCAAATCATACCTCTTTTCTTCCACTTAATTATAGGTCATAGAAGGCCTTTTTATTTGCATCTTCTTCAGAGAATGCAGTCATTATTTCCTTCATTTTTCCTCAAATAAGTCTCCAGCCAGCTTTATACTCCATGTCAGCTGTCTTGTCCCTACACAAGAGTTCTTGGCACAGCTGTTGCTGTAATTCTGACTCACTGTTATTTTGTTCCAGATTTCGCCTGTATAAATTACAACAGAAGAGCCAGGCTGACTGAATGCTGTTCTTCACTGGTACAGTGAAGCATAGCTTTGGGGATATATATTTTGCTTCCCAGACTTTTCCTCCTGCTGCCGTTTTCAAGCTTGTATATGCTTGCTTGATTTCTGCACCTAGCATATTATCTAAATAAATCAGAACTCAAATAAGCCTGACTGCTTTGATATTATTTCCTATCTGCTCTGACAGGCAGGTTTCTTCATTTAAGACACACAATCTACACCTCAGTTGGTCTAAGCAACTGATAAATGTGAAGCTTCCTCTCTCAGGGTGGAAAAATCAGCCTTGTAAGAGGCATTTGCTTTCAAAAATCTTAACACCCTTCATTGGTCAGAAGCTTCACTGACTGTTTCAGAGTCTGTTTAGTTTAGCAAGCTCTCCATTGTTATTTCCTCCTGGAATTCTGCACTGCTGAAACCCTGCTGCATGAGCTCATATATTCATGCCTTCCCACTTCATGCCATATTCTTGCCTGCCCAGACATTCCTCGCTTGCAGGTAATTTTAAGAATGGTTCTCATACTATGATAAAGGACCTCTCTCAATGCTATCCACAACAACAGAACTAAGAATTTTTTTGATCCTTCCCAGCCAGTTCTGATGGATTGCCTGAAAAGCTGGATCTACTTTTTGGAAGTGGAGTAACAGTGATTGCATTTTGCAAAACAAGCATAAAAAGCAACTCAACTGCAGCTACTCCCAATCACATACAGATGTTCTTTCTCTACAAAAAGTATTGGCAAGTGTAAACTGCAGATAATGCTGAAGTGCTTGGACTCAAAAGTAAAAATTTCTTGCAAATGCATTTTAGAATAAACAAAGTGGTCACCTTTCTGAGCCTAAAGTAAAATAACACTTCACAGTTCTGTCTGAAAGCTTCCATGATTCCTAACTAAAATTTCCAGGCTAAAATTAAGCTGTACTTATTAAGGACCATCTCACCACAGGACTTGCATTTTCCATTCTTTCAGTAGTACTGCAGAATTTAAAGTTATTACTGCAGCTGAGCTATACATAGGTTCAGAAAAAACAACTCATAAGAAAATGGTTGCTTTTTTAAAATTGACAATTTTCACCTGAATCTTAAGGCTGTATTTACCTACTCTTCTAGGAACTGACTGCACTTCTACACTACATAGATAACATGAAAACTTCCTCTAACATTAGTAATATATGCAAAATTCAGAGACCAAGCATTAAGACTTTCCGTAAAACTTTGAATAAAAAGGAAGAACCAAAAAAATAGCTGTCTTTAGACAGTACTTTATTTGATAAAACAGATGAAGTGATATGCTCTATGTGAATACTTCCATTTTATCTGAAGCTCTTGAAGTTTTCTACTGTGATGTAATAGGAAAAATTCTCCATTTAAGGAGGTGAGATTCCTCACTGAGACAGGAGTATTCAGCCAACACTTCCCTAGCTGGCTGGTAGTCATAGAAGACCAGCTTCATAAACATCCCAAATTCTTAATGATCTTGGGAAGCATCTGTTTCTAACTATTTATAATTACATCTAGAAATACTTACAGAACAGTAAGTCTTCACTGGAATTTTAGTACCATATTTCATAGTGGTAGCCTGAAGAGTGCTAAAATGAACCATTCCTCTATAAGCAAAGATTTGTTCAGTTTTACATTCTGCTCAGACATGACAGAAAAACTAAGGGGGCGTCTACTACTGTCACACTGCCATACTACTTTTTGCCAGAAAGGTGATAGTTAGGCAGGAAATTCCACCTCCAGAAAAAACAGATAATTACTAGCTTTGCATGAGGTAGCTGCTTTTTTTATTGTGTGCAGAGTCACCAGAATTCATACCATGAGTAACAAGAAACACCTATGGTTTAGAACAGAAGCAGTGGATTCCAAGATAAACAAAACAAACAAAAACAAAAAAAAAAAAAAAAAAAAAAAAAACACAAAAAAAAAAAAAAAAAAAAGAAAAAAAAAAAAGAAAAAAAAAAAGAAAAGAAAGAAAAAAAAACAAACCTCTAGGTATTATTCTAGCACAACTTACATTTTTTTCCTTTCCACTTCTCTTGAGATTTGGGCTTTTTAAATTTCATTTAAGTTTGGCTCCAGTTCAAAAGGCATATTCAAGACATATTGCACACCTACTCCTGTAATTTTAAGTCAGCTATTTATCTTTTGAAGTCTAGTTTCTAATTTCTTAAAGCTTTCTAAGCCATTTACTGAGAACTTTGCATAATTAAGTGCAACAATGCATAAATACCTTTGGGAACCTGGGCTTTATGGTCCTACATCACCAGGCAGTTTCAAAATCCTTCCCTTTAGGCTCACAGCTGCAGTGTATCATCTGTAGTATGAAACCAGATCTTTCAAATCCTTTGCTTAGTCCTTGTTAATAGAGACTGAAGCATGGAATTAGCAGTCATTAGTGAGATGGAAAAAGGGAAACTTACCCTTGGCTTAGCTAGTTGTTTAATTTTCTCAATTTCTTCATCAGACATGACATCATAGTATCGCACAATATGAGGACTGTCCCATTCATCTTCCTCTTTAAAGGGAGCTATGAGCAGGTGAGGGTTTCTGTTTCCATCATGGTACCTACAAAACAGCCTTTTCTGTCTTCGAGGTGTCTGAAACAAAATGCCAAACAAAGCATTGTTTGCTCAAACACTTTTCTTGAACGTCAAACAGGCAAGACAGGAAGATGAGCTTCATTCTACATACATTGTAAAAGCCATCAGGTGACCAGAAGATACAAGAGGTAAACAAGAGCGATTCTGCAATTTACTGCAACTAAAAACAAGATATCCTGTTCCAAGTACCACTGAGCAGCATCTGACACACTAACTTGAGGGGAATTAAATCACAATAGGTTACAGATTAAGAACTACAACAAGCACTGAGCTGTACAAGAAAGCCTGGTTCTTATAATTAAGACTGTAAAGATGAAATAAATTGGTTCTTTTCCCTGGACTAAGAATTGTAAAAGCCATGTTTGAGAGGTACTGGAAATCACTTGGTCAAAATCATCACTCCAGAACAACATGTCTAAGATGCAAAAGGGAAGGAATAATGTGATTCCCTGAGTGTGGTAAAGCATAATCAGCTCTCAGGGGAAAAAGCCTCTTTTTGTATCTGTACAACTCATTTTGAAAAAGATGAGTAGACAGACTGAGGAGAATCAATTTTCAACAACCCTTAAGAGGTACAGCTAAGAGTTGTTTGTGTGTAACAGCTAAAGACTGAGAAGCCAAGATATAAGGTACAAATCTCAGCCTGGATAAAACCAAACTTAATTTTATCTTAAAAAGAGAGCTTCACAGAAGTAAAATCATAACATGCCCCACCAAGCTTGACCACCCTTATGCAAAGGCAGCACAGTCAGGAAATTCTTGTCTCTTACCATTTTCACCCCTTCACCTCGGCAAAGGGCCTCATAGATATCACGCTCTGGCAAGTAGTCAAGAGGCCTCTCATAGGCTCCACTTTGCACCACAGCTTCTGTGGTCATCACAGTCTTGTTTATTGAATTTTCTTTCTCCTTCTCCTCTCTTTCCTTCTCCAGCAGCTTCTCGAAGTACCGCAGATTACTGCCTGCTCTCTCATGAGTGCTATCTTCATTGGGAGAAGAACAGATTTTTGCAAACTCAGGAACTGTTAGCAAAACAAGTCCCTGTATCAAGACAGCAACAATTCTTCCCTTCCTAAATCATTACCAGGCAAACAAAGGCATTGGCTTCAGTCTGCACTGAAAATCCACACTGGGAAGCTTCTGTCTCTGCAAAGGAGAGCTGCACTCAGGATACAAAAGAATCCTGTCTGAAAGAACCCATCATAAAACTCGTATTCCAAGAAAAAGAATACAAGTTTTTGTTTGTCATATTCCTCCTTTTCTCTCAACTTTGCTGACCAGTTCTACCCAAGATGAGCGGATCACCAGAGCTCATGAGGAGAGACCAAGGTAGCCTACTTGCTGTACCCCTCCTTTCCACCATGCTCCTCACCCACACTGCACAAGCACACTTTAACCAAGTACTGTGGTGGAGTCCAGCCACAGCCTTCAGTCCCAAAGACTTCTCTCAGGTTGGGAAGCTCTGAGCCCACCTACAGCATCCATCTGTAGCTCTAAGAGGGTTACATGGGAGGGAGCCTGGATCACTAGCATCTTTGGACATACTACTGATTTATTAATGATATTGGTAAGAATCAACAATCATCATCAAGGGACTTTTACCCCAGATAACTAAGAAGGAACAATTCCTTGTTCATCTGCGTTTCTGGATGCTACTATCTACAACAGATTCTTTCCCTTCTGGCCTTCCCAACTTTACCGTGTTTATCTCATGGAACCAACCCAAAAGCTCACTCCAGTCACCACTCAGAGCACAGGGTAATAGTGGCCAGATAGGGAAGTTGAGCCCAGAGCAGAGGAAGCTGCTGCTTTCAGAAGGGACTGCCAACCGTGTTCCACTGTTTGCTGCTGATAAGGATTTGCATTCTGCTATCAGTGCTAAACCCCTAGAGCTAGATTCAATGCATATTCATATTGTAAATTTTAATTTAAGAATTCTAGTTGTACAGAAATTAGACTAATAAGTATTTTTCAATAGGAAGGTTTCACCCACTCTCAGGATGCTGCTAATATCTAAACTAACAATCACAGCTCATTAAAAAACCCATCAAATACCTAACACTGGTAATGTTAACTTCTAAATGAAGAGAACAGGCCTTTCCACTGCAGGAAGTAGGCAAAGCTGGATAGGAAGCTTATTTGCTTACTCAAGGGAAAACTAAAAACAGTTCAGAAATAAAAGGAGGTTTTAAGAAACTCAGTTTGTTCTGAATATTCAGAAATAAATACTGTAGGATCTCAGGCAAAGTATTCCAGCATCCATGAGCACATGCACTGAGGAATAAAGAGGTATACGTAAAGTCAGTAAGACTTTACAGAAAGTGCAGCACTGCCTAGTCTGTGGTAGCCTTGATCTCCACATGAAACAAGCGAGGCTTTAGCCACTGCCAAACACAGCATCTCAGTACACTCCAGTAAAGCACACAGGCAGTGAGTGCAGTCAGACACACTGGGGCCTTGGGTAACAACAGCATGGACCATAAGACAGCTTGTTAAAGATACTTCATGTCTAAATAGACTTTTTTCCAGGACCCACATTATAAGTGATCTGTCAGGATATCCTTTCCAGTCAGCTCACCAACGCAGATGGGCCACAACTGCTCTCAGCTCTGCTGCTGGGAGCACTTCCCAGCTAAAGTAACGTTGTCTTTGTTCTTACCGAGGGATATCAGCCGCCTGGTGAGCTCCATGGCTCTGTGCAAATCCCCAAACTGGAAAACAGCATAGCTGAGATAATCTAGGATCTCTACTTTGCTGACTGCTGTATCCTCCCCCTCATCATGCTGTTTTAAGGCCTGCTCCATCCAGAGCACAGTGTGATAATAGTCCCCATCATTGTAGGCTGTCTTCCCCATGCCAAAGCAGTCACCAACTGTCAGGAAGGATCTATATTTTGTTCCTGAAAATAAAAAGATAGCTTTCAGCAATCCACACAAGCACCTTTGCCTTAAATACATGGGACACATTGAGAAGTATCTGTAAATACACACTTTTATCATCCAAAAATGTTTCTAAGAAACGATGCTTTGACAATATTTTAAGTTCAGTACTAAAGTGATCACCATCAGAATTAAAGAGTAAACTACCTTAACTTTATTCTAATTCATTCCTTTGGAAAAAAAGAGAAGTTAACAGAAGTTACAGTGGTAAGCTATAGTGTTTTCTGTTGTAGACAAAGGAAGAGCAGACTAACATTGTTAACAGATTTCACCTAACCTACAGGTAACACTGTTAGATGATCACAGAAGCCTCACTACATGCTGATTGCATGCACAGCAGCTTGTTTCTCTTTACTATAAATCTGTATTTGTGCATAAGCAAGCTGGATGTTGATTTAAACAAACTGGGTGTCCAGCTGAGTGTGACTGCACTGATTTCCAGTTGCTCCAGCTAAGAAGATGCATATGTAAGACTTAAAATTTACTTAATTATTAATGGCTAATAATACTTACAACAAATAAAAACATTGTGCCAACTCATCTACCCTCACCCCAATTAAGCCTATTCAGTTTGTAAACACCATGTTAGTATCCACCACAACCTGTTTCAGTAGGTGCCTCATAAGCAGCAGCAGCAAACATTCATCAGGACTCAGCTAATAATCAAACATCCGAGTATCTCTTGAAATTTTCTGAAACGTCTGTGCCAAAACCAGGTAATCCTCTTTTTATAAAGGACTTTTGGAGAGTTTGAGGATGTTACCACTTCCTTCCTGTTAAAACCAAGGAGACCTTGGTGCACTTACCTGGCAAGTTCCCTCGAGAGAGGGTTTCAGGATCCAGTTTATAGGTGTCCTGCAGGCGCATCAGAGCCTTCGCCGCTCCAGTCTCATCTTCTTCAGTTGGAAAAAACTGACGCTGGATTGTAAGGTTTGCAATAAAGCCTTTGCAGTAAAAGGGAAAGATGTTACTCCCCAGCTTGAATAAGTATCAGTACAGATTGACACAGAAGAGGAAACATCTGCTCTGGCTTGAGAACTGAGTTTCAAATAACCCAGATTTAAAGTCTCTTATTAAGGCTCAAAAGTTGTAAACACGTTGTTTTCTGTCCCTTTTCAACAAGTATGGCTCATGAGTAAAAAATAAAGAATAAATAGCTAAATTCAGATTTCTTGTGCCACAAAATTACTGATGTACAATGTGAATCTAATGATCTTCATTGTCCTGTAATGTCTCTTTCTGACATGAAAACTTAATACTTTCATCAAATCTCCTGCAATACCTATAGAGACAGCTGATTTCAGGTTGTAGTACTGGTCAATGATCTCCAACTCAGTATTCCAACCTCTAAAGCCACAAGAGCTTTTCAAGTCCGAGTTCCAGAGACAGAGACCCTGATCCAGGATCACCTCACTAGCACAGGTGAACTCAGTGAGAGAATTGAACCTGACAAGTAAACCAGGTGATATTCAGAAATAAAATTAAATGCACTAGGTAAATACATCAGGGTTACACAGCAGGTTGGTTGGGCAGAAGAGAAGCCATCAACTGAAGGAAAACAGCCCAACCATTCCAATCATACAGCAAGCCAAACTGGAAAAAGAAGCCTTTAGAAAAAGAATTAGCGACAGACGTATTAAATAGACTTGAGTATTTTATTTCCATTTAGGATAACTATTCCAAAAGGAAATAAAAGCCTTGTCTGGAAAAAACTCTCAAGTACCTAAACTTTAGCATATGCATGTGGTGTTCTGCCTGAAAAACATAACCACCTCTTCCTCACTTTCCAAGAGTCTAGTAAAAATAAACCTCCACTTAAAAAAGGTATCCCAGCAAATTCAGGCAGACACTTGACAAAATGATGCAAACCTAAGTATTAGTACTGGAAGCATTTGATTTAGAAGGATAGGTTTAGAGATAGCAATCATTTTATCCTGGTTTTGACAGACTACAGCATCTGTCAACTCTAATGCTGGGGCTGATACGACTATCCCCATCAGTTCGATACAGCACTCATTTTGATTCTTAATCTTATTCTCTGATCAACGTGGTCAAAAAACAGTGATCATCAAGAGAAGCAACAGACTGGGAAAGAAAATGAAGCAGTTCATATACAATGGAACACAACACTCAACTTCTACCAGCACAGCTTTAAGAATATCCCATTCTCCCTTCTTCCCCAAATAAAGCAGTTTGATTCTTCACCAAGATGTGTTCCAGTTGCAAGTTTCACTCACTTGGCTAATCAGTACACACAAGGTAAGTCCTTAGCTGCTTTTTAAACAAACTTGGCAATAATATTTAAACCACAGCCAAGCTTGTGGTTTTCCAGAACACAAAGCTGCCTCCTGACAGCAGTCCCCTGGAACTCCTTACCATTTGTGGTATCCTGAAGAACCAGGTTTTCCAATTCCAGCCAGTCAGTATTCAAACGCTTCACAAGCTTGTATGCATTTACAGGGTGTGCCAGATACCCTTCTGGATCAGAGGCTGATTTGCTGGTCAGTATATCCATTTTTTCAGCCCAGCTGGAATGAGAAGTGTGCACATGATTTAAGAAGGAAGATGTGCATTCATAAGTTGTTCTTAGGCATTTATGAATGCACATCTTCCTTCTTAAATCATTCAAATTATACATCTAGATCAAATTATTGCTGCTTTTACTGTCAAATCTAACTTTAAATCTTTCAAGTTCATAAGGATAAAGTGGAGGTTTTTTTAATTACAATAATCTCTTTCAAAGGGAAAATATTTCCCTGCTTAGTATTTTAAGCCTAACTTCAGTAGGCATGCATCTCAGTTGTAATGAGCCTTAAAAATACCAGCTTATTCATAGATTGAACAGATATTCTCTTAACCAATACTTGAAGAGGATATTGCTTCGCCTCCAAAGGGCAGCTTTTCAAGAAAAGAACATTTTGTGCATATGTGACCAGAATTCCTACCACTCCACTATTCCATAGCTCTGTTCTCATCCTACACTCTCAAAGGAAGGTCAGATTGACACATACAACCGCGAGCTCAGAAGTTTTTTGGAAAGCACAACTCCTTCTAGAGGCACTTGGCTCTTCCAAACCTGGACCTCATGTAGCCTATCCTCCTGTCACACCCTAGGATATATTGCTTTTACTAGAGGAGAATTAATCTTCCTAAGTGACACAAAGGGTCTGTCAGCAAGAGCCTTTCAAGTGATCCAAGCAATCAGGATAACAGATGTACTGCAGCCACACTGGCACCTGAAGAGAACAAGGCAGGAGAACTGTCCCTGAGGGCAAAGCCAACACAGGAAGGAACCCAGAGATTTGGTAAATGCCACTGGCACACTGGGCTCTTGTAAGCAGGGCTGATGGCACGAAACAACAGGCAGCACAGAGCACTGGCACACAGAGGCATTCAGCTCTCATGACAAGACTCCTGATATGACTCTGATGTATCCTCCTTACAGGAGTCCTGTGATGGTACAAGGACAGGGCAAAGTGGGGAGATCCCACCAGAGCACCATCTCTAAAGAAGCAAATTCTAAGTGATATCTGAAGCAGGGACCCTTGTAGGTTAATGGGAATAAATTAAACCAAGTTAGTACCTATTCTCTCCCTGTGATTATCTACTGAGGAAATACCAACAAGATTTAGCATCAGAGAGTGCTGACAAAGGTGGGGTGTGACTGAACTCAAATGAGCCATTTTGTCACCCTTCATTACACAAATCTCCCCTACCTTTTAATCTGAGAGAGCTTTTTCTCTTCTGCTCGGATATATTCCTGTAAAGACTGTACCAAGTCCTTCTCTGCATAAATCAGGTCTGTCATTTGACCTAAAAAGAGTAGGAGCAAATATTCATCATACCTAAAAAAGTAACAATTCCCAAGTGCACAGAAGACAAACCTTAAATGCTCTAGGGCTATTAAAACCATCACAAACAACAGACAAATTAAGGCTGTGCATTTCAATGTCTGTAAACCACAAAAGCTATTAGACACATAGGTCTGGCATTCAAATGATTCAAGGGGCTTTTGAAGTCCCAGCTTCAACAGTTCATGTAGCTTTTGCTCTGACCCTTCCTCTGCCTCTGAATTACTTTTAGTATTACAAGTGCAAGCAAGACAATTAAAAGAAAGGTTTGACACTCATACAGCTATAGAGACAAAGCAACAAAAGATCCAAAAGGTTGCCAAAGCATCTGCTCTACATATTGACACAGATCAGGTCACACTAACAAATTACTAGTGTAATCACTAGCATCATTTAAAGTTACAGCTTTACAATATGGGTAACCATGGAAACAGCCTAACATTACACAGAGAGGAATTTCAGACCAATGTTCATAGACGCAAACACACACTCTCCAGATTAGCATTAGTGGAAATTGCTAACATATCAGTCTTAATTGCTATGACAAACTTGGCTTTTCAAAGCCCAAACTGAAAGAACATTATTAGATTCATAAATGCAACCACAGCTCCAGCATTCCAAAGTAATTATGAATGAGGCATGATTAAGCAGATAGAAAGCAGCAGGATATGCTATTTTCAGAGTAGGAAAGGTTCAGAAATAGGTACGTGTAAAGAGAAGGTGATCCTTCGTGGAAGCTTTGTATAAAATGCTACTTTACTTAGAAAAATCAGAAGCAAGTAATAGACATATTGTTAAATATTGTTCAGCCAGCCACAGGGCACGTGAGGTGCTTGGCAGCAGAACTCTGCCTGAGCAGTTCCAACAGTGGTGCAGAACAACCCACCAGGAGCTCTGAGCTTTGCCATTCACAAACAGCTCCCCTGGCTCAAAGGACATTCTGGAGAACAGCCAGAGGCAGTTAATCAGTCTCTAATGCCCTTATGGAGGGGAAGTCCCCAAACCGCTCGACAGGAAAATGTTAGACCAATTAACAGCAGAAAATTCAGTTTGTGCTTATTTGAAGCTCCACCACAATCATACATGGTTGTATCCTATTAGAACACAGGAACTAAATTGTCATAAAAATCAAATTATTTTACAGATTTATTACAATGCAAATTCTTTAGGATTTACTCAGGCCTAGCAAAACACACAATGTAAGGGAGTTACTGATTTTTCCTTCTGACATCTAACTTCAACTTTTTGAGAAGACAGGAGATTTCAGGTGCTGTGGGGGAAAAAAAACTTCACATATTTACCACTTAAATTATTTTCATAACTCAAATTCAGGACTAAGCTTTCTAGCATAAGGTGGTATGCCCTGTTCAAGATGACAACAGATGCACAAATCCTAACAGAACACAGACCCCATCTTATTTTACTGACAGAGGCCCCAGAGAAACTTGAATCACGTTGGTCAGTGTTCTAAGTCAACCAACTGCAAATAAATTGCACTGCTGCTGCAGAAGAGCAGCTTTTCCTAATAGAGACAGTGCTGGCCACATGAAGAAACCATATGCTTCAGACGATAACTAACACTTCACCATAACCACATCACAACATCATGCACTTGTTCTTTCCACACCTATGGAGGTAAAGAACTCTGCCTCTGTATGCCAGATCAGGAAAACACAAGGGAAGAACATCAACTGCAGCCAGGGTTTCATCTTCCAGATACCTGTAAAAAATTAAAAGGAGGAATAAAAATAATTAACTTTTTGTGAGAAACAAGCCAAAGCATTAATCTTTATCTTCAGTCATTTTAACCTCATGAAAATTATTTAGACTCTCTGAATTTTAATTAGTAAAGCTTGAAAAAACTCTCCTTTAACCGTAAGAGCTGTTATTTACCAGTATCAAATGCTATCTTGCATACTCTTTGGGATTTACATGGAAGACACTGGAAAGCCCACATGAGAAAAGTAAGGGAAACAATATATATATACTGTCCACTGAAACAGTGAAAACAAATTCTCTTGCAAGAGCAGTTCAGCACCTTCCATGTCAGACATAACCAGAGCTAGAAAATATGAGACACACAAATTATATTCCAATAATAATAATAAAAGTCTAAAATAAATGGGTTTATAGCATTCTATAAAACTCAGTTATTTAAAAACTGTCTAGAAACACAAATAGTGAGAAAGCCAAATAGAGAAATGGAACACTTTGTAGTGTAGAAGTGGCAGCAACGGTTGGAAAAGTTAGAAGTGAAATTTCCAGCTCTGCTTATTCAAGATGCATTATCTCAGCATATTGGCCTCTGGGCACAGCTCTTATAACTTCTGTATTTCAAAGGCTGTGCCAGTTTAGAAACCCAGCCCCAGAGATGGATGTTGAAAGCAGATTGTTTCACTTCCAAAAGCACAGCCTGAGGGGTATGGGAGGAAAGCCAGTCTGAGCAGATGGGGCCAAGTGAAGCAAGGGATGCAAGGGGCATACAGAAGAGCCTCCTGGGAGACCTGGAGACCAGAACACCTTCTCCAGGGGATTAGTGAGGAGCACTGTACTGGGATCAGTCCACAGCACACTCCAGAGCTGCCTGTCCAGCAAGCAGAAACAGCCACCAGTGCCAGCCTCATGTAGGAGCACTGCTGCCCAAACATGGAGCTCTTGGCACAGCCTTGCACAGTGCCAAAAGGGAGATGACAACTCTTCACCTCAGCTCAGAAAGCAGTTATTACTTCTTCCTACTCAATTCAACTGGGAAAACTGGTGTCTCAAAATTACCACGTGTGACCCAGTAACTCCAAATACAGTAAAAATGCATCTATTGGGGGCAAAATGCAATCAACCTGAGAAAGGGGAATGGAAGGGAAAAAAAAGAAAAATACACAGTGTCCTGAAATTTCAAGCAAATAGGAAGGAATCAAGATAACTGTTCAATAAGTCTAACTTGTTGCCTTGGGCCCCACACAATGAAATATCCACAAGGCAAAAGATGAAAAATGGATATTTATTTCTTTCAAGCCCACAGCACAACTGAAACTCTCACCCTCAGCTGGGCTCACCAGTGCCCAGAGAAACAAAGGCCAAATACATCCTCAGTGACACAACCACCACTAAAAATATTCGTAATAGCTCTGTCCTCTGATGTGTATCACATGGCAAGATGATTATTTTTTAATTATTCTTTTGATTGCTCTACAAGACTACACAAGGAATCAGAATAATTTATCACAACAGTTTGCAAGCATGAGTAAGCATGAAAATGTCTCACAGTATCATATAAAGTCTTCTCCTTTCCCTCTTCTGTTTCTCACCCTCCTGCAAACCACATATTCCCAAACTGCTTGTTTAAGTTAGTTAAGAACTAGTACATGGGTAATCTGAGAAATGAATAAAGCTGAGTGAATAGTGCCATGCAGAGGTCTGCCAATATTACAAGCCACAGTAAGTGATGTAGCAGAAAGCCCAGCAAGTCAAGTGCACTTGGGAAGTACATTAATTTAAATATATTAAGCCTCAGCTGTCCATCTGAATAGTCTGCCATCATTTAATGGAGTGGTTTTTTGGATGCACAACATAAAGCCTGGGAGAACAATTACAAGTGAATATTCCAGTTAAAACAACACAACTCTACACTCTCCTGCACCTCCTCACCATGTTCTCTCATGGCTGAGGAAATCTGCCAAGAAGTACTACTGCTACCAGCTTGTCTTTATAGGAGATCTGCAACAGCTTTACCATCCTACTCAGTTTTACTTGAGTCAATAAACAGAGACCTCAGTAAAAAGAGAAAGCAGCTCTTGCTCAAACAAGTAGGACACCTGGTTACAGGGTTGGCAGATTGTTTGTACATTCTTTTCACAGTTGTTACTGGGAAAACCAGCACAAATAATGAATTACAGGAGGCTGAATAACCACAGTCTTGGCTGGTAGGAGCGTGTGTGCACAGCAACACGTACATGTGTCCATCCCACTCCAGTTCAAAGGAGGGCAAGAGGGGCAGAAGGGGCATGAGCAGCTCATGCCTCAATAATGGAGACAAATGTTTGTAAAGGCAGTGTGTTTTACTCAAACAGAAATGCCAAACAACAAGCATTTGTAGAACAAATACTGCCTATATTTCTGGCTTTTCTTCTGTGGGTTTTGGGTTTTTTTTACTTTTTTTACAGTACAAGACCTCAGTGAATCATTACTCCTATGGAAAGAGCGCTGTCAGGCACAGAACACTGGCAGAAGGAAAAGAGTTCTAGACAAAATACACAAGGATGGAATTTTTCTCCACAGGTTAGACTGAATTCCTTATTAAATAAGCTTTCTGAAAACCTCATAATCAACAAGATATAAAAACAGAGACCTGACCTATTAAAGGGAAGTTGCTTGCACATCTACCACGGTTCCAAGTTTCTCATTCACTCTGAATTGCATATCCAGTCAGAGGGAACATAGGCCAGCTCCTAGCCAAAAGGGAGGACTTTTTTTCAGGTCAGAAGAGGAAACAAATACCTATTACATCCAGTGTCTTTAGGACTCAACTTCTGATCAAACTGATATACTACAGCCCCCTTTATTCACCATAGTACAAGAGAAACTCCACTTGCGTGACAGCCTAACTAAAAACAGAGACAAAGCAAGTCCTTCATCCAGCTCCAAATTTGCACAGACTTCTCATGCAGGAAAATTAAGTGGAACCAACATAAGACCAGTCTGTACAACAAAGAATACAAGTCATACCCATTATTGTGGCAAATTAGACCAGAGTGTTACTTGTACTCATACATGAACACTGTTTGATCACATGAACTCCAGAAAAAAAAAAAAAAAAAAAACACACTGGTGTCCTTCCACTCCTCAATTAAAGGTGACAGCACTCCCTCTGCTATGGGGCTTCTTTAGGGAGGTGGGGAACTGGGGTGCAATCTAACTGCTCCAAACTGCTACAAGCAAAGTCACCTCTTTTTCCAAGGACTAGATGAGGGAAAATGTTTTCAGACCACACAGCAATGGTTTCTTCTAAGTCATTAAGGCAGAGTACTGCTCTCTGGTTTGGTTCCATGCTTAAAGACCCAAAATTTGCTGCTGAGGAATAAAGCTTGTGAGACAAAGTATCATAACCAGATACTGTCAACACCTGATTAAGATACCATTTTTCTGAGCTACTGGACTACAACATACAAGCTGATGACACAAGTAAGGGTTACAGCCTGTCTCCTCTTCAGAGCTAGTCTGTGCTGTTAAAGACACCTGGGAAATCACTCTGAAAGCACCTGCTTCCATATGTATCTACATTTAAATATCATGGTGAAATCCAACAAGCAAATCACTAATTCAAGATCACCTCAGGCCACTGATGAGCTCTTGGTGCACACAAAGTTGAGGCTCTCAAGTTTGGTCCATCCTCAAACAGCAATTTGAGTACTGAACTGGTGCTGCAGATGGCTTCATCCTTTTCCCCTCCACAAACAACGGAGCTTGAAAAGTAGGCATTAAGCTGCTATCAGTACTGATGGCTATAAATAAGGTTAATGATATCTAAGTGGATAATGGTATAAACCAAAAACCTGCAAGGCTGCTTACTTACTAAGAGCCAAAAGATAGGGTTAATTAAACAGATTTTCAAGATGATGCCGAGCAGCCACTTTCAATACCAACCAAGAAAGGCAGCCATAAAACCATCCACTTGTAGCAGTATTTCAAGTCTTGCAGATTCAGCTAGAACATGATAGCAGCTATAAAACTTCTTAATTACTAAATTCTAAGAAAGAAAACCTACACCATTGGCTGAAGACTTTGAAACAAGTAATTCAGAGCTGAAATTATCCACATGAACTCAGATGCACCAGTGCTCACCCCAGCCTCTTCCTCCAGAGCACACTGGTTTTACTGCTCGAAGCAGCTTATGCCAACATCACCGCCTTTCTTTACAAAGCATTTTAACATGAATCTAAAACAAATTATAATTACCTAGTAAAAACACCAATATGATTGCCTTGTGTTTCTCAAGGCAAGCCAAAAGTAAATGAGGAAAAGCTGTTTATTTGCAAGCATTAACAAGGACACAGCACATTCATGCAAAACTGCTGGCATTTCCTTTAACATACAATTAATTATAACCACCTTAGAAGCCATAATAATCTTGATTAGCTCCCAGTAATTTTTTAAGCCATAACAAAGAATGTTTCTTCAACACTCCTGTAAAGAACAAAACTGATTCAAGTCTAAGGCACAGCAAATCCACCTGAATCTTACTCTATAACCTCTGCCTTTATAAAGCAGCCTGGAGTTAAATCCCACAGTGTTGGTAAAGACAAAAAGACTCTGGGCTTTTTCCACTACAGGTTACTTTTTAGCATTAATATCTAGACTGCATTTTACTGTGCAAAGGCCATAACTTTAGTATATCATCATACTTAACATAACTTGAAATAACTTATCATTTGCTCATATAAAGCATTAAAAGCATCTTCCTGTTCAGAAATAAGAGGGGTTCTTTCCATATTAAAAGGTCTACTGTCATTGAACTGCTTCTTTCAGTTCAATTTAATTAAAATCAGAGGTTATTATCTCAGGGGTTGATTCTATCCTAACATCACCCTAGAACATGCCCCCTTCCACACTCCAGGTTCTCATATCTCTGACGTATAGAAAACTATGCACAAAAATCAGAACTAGTCATAGGAAAAATATCTATGTTTACAGCTTGCTTCTTTGGAAGTTTGCCAATGCACACAGCATGGAAATTATAAACAGATTGGATTCCTGACTTAAACCTCCAGTGAAAAATTTCTTATGCTTACTGGTAAACCCTGCTCCCTCTGCTGTTACTCTCTTTGAAGTATGTAATTCCTCCACTGCTTCCCAAAGTATGATTAGTCACATTAAAAAATTGAATCCCAAGAAATTATGGTATTAGCAAGAAGCCACGTTGTCTGTTAGTGTCACAGCAGGGCCAATTTACCAATGCAGTGTAATGTTCTGCTTATGAAATGTGAATGGCAGTTACTGATTGCTATATATAGTCACAAAATACCTGTGGGATTATTTCCAAGTCCTCAATGCCAGAAAGATGAAGTATTACCCTGGTAAAGACCGTCACAGCAGCCTTTCAGCTCCAAACGACCCTCACAGAGCACCTACAAAATTAAAGAGCAAGAGGTTTTGTTACAGAAATGTCTTCTGGGGAACACTAATACTGAGGAAGAGGGATGATTATTGGCTGGAAACACCAAACATCACAAAGACATACAGTCCTAAAAATAGCCTTTATTTACATATCCTCTCTCCTCCTTGCTTCCAGGTTACAAGGACATTCTTTGCTTCCTGAAATAAAATTACTCCTGTCTAGTCAAAGGCATGTTTTGGCATCCTATGACCTGCCAAGCTGCTGTGCCCCAGCTGAGCTGTGTTAACACTTAGGTAGTGCTTTCAGTTTTCACCAGCTGCTCTCCCCTGCCTTTGCCCAGCCTCTTCCACCGAGGCTTCGGTCGCTGCATCGCACAGGTCACACACAGCTGCCTGTGCTCTCCTGGCTTGTCCCCAGCTCAGCTGCACAACTGTGCAGGGACTGGCTTTTTTTTTTTGGAAAACAAAGCTCAGAGTAAAATAAAACGAGACGTGAGCAGAGCAAGTGGGGTTTGAACACCTCTACGAGGCTTAAGCCATCGCTTGCTCCGTGCTGAGCCTATGGCAGGCAGGGAACATGCACAGCCAGTTAAGGCAGCTGGCAAAGTCAGCTGGCAGTCATTTAACCGGGAACGCCAGTCCTACCAAACCCAAACAGCGCGGAGAACGCCAACAAGCCCTTCCGCTGTTTTTGCGATGACACCTCTAACACGCTTACAAAGACGCGTGATGTTCTGCGATACCACCTCCCCCCGTGCCAAACGCGGTCCCGCAGAGCCCGGCCCGCGGGCACCGCCGACCCCAGCAGCGGAGCGAGGCTCCGGCCGGGAATTCAACCGCGGCGCGCCAGGGCTGAGCCGCCTGCAGCGCGCTGGGAGCGCGGCGCCGGGCAGCGCTCACGGCTCCCGGCAGCGGGACCGCCGCGAGTCCCGGGGGCTGCGGCAGCGGGCACAGCGTGCTGCGGGCTGCTGCCGCCGGAGAGCGGCTCCGGCCGTAGCTGTGCCCTCAGATCTGCCCCGCTCGCCCCAGCGCGGGCTCCGGCCATAGCTGTGCCCTCAGCTCTGCCCCGCTCGCCCCAGCGCGGGCTCCGGCCGTAGCTGTGCCCTCAGCTCTGCCCCGCTCGCCCCAGCGCGGGCTCCGGCCGTAGCTGTGCCCTCAGCCCAGCCCCGCTCGCCTCAGCGCGGGCTCCGGCCGTAGCTGTGCCCCCACCCTCAGCGCGGGCTCCGGCCGTAGCTGTGCCCTCAGCCGCGTCCCACTCGCCCGTGCCCCGCTCACCCTCCGGCCGCCGCTCCCCCGCCCGTTCTAGAAGCGCCCCGGCGTTTCCAGCCCCACCTCCCGCCGGCCCCGCCCCCTTGAGCCACACCGCCACATTGGAAGCCCCGCCCCCCGCCGTAATGCCGCGAGTAGCGGCGCACCGCCCGCACCGCCCGCACCGCGCCGAGGTCCCGCAGCGGCTGTTCCGCGGTGAAGGGCGGATCCAGAGGGATCCGGGATCTCAAACACCCCTGTAGCCCCTGCTCCATCCCTGGAACAGCCCGCCTGGCTCAGGATGTGCTCCCTGCAGGCCGGCGGCAGCTCAGGCGCTGCTCACAGTGCCGCCGAGCCAGCGCGCAGCAGCCCCGGGGGAGCCCCAGGCAGGTGGCGGGCTCGGGGCAGAAGGAAAACGATGGAAATGAAGGAAAACAATCTCAGTGCCGGAACGTGGCACGGCCGTATGAGCAGGTGATGGGTTCACCTGGCCTGGGCTCCGCCGAGGGCAGCAGCAGCAGCCGGAGCCCCACTGGGTCTCCCGGGACCACGGCACGGCTTCGGGCGAGGACGGACCCGACACGAAGCACGGCTAGAGCTGAAACAAAGAGAAAATCATTCCCAAGCTCACCAGAACGTCTAATTTACTGTGTTTCCTCTTCAGAAACTAGTATTCACACTAATTCTGAGTGACCATCATCATTGCCAATCATCCTAGCAGTCACCTCTACCAAAAACAACACCTTTCCAATATTAAATAGAACCAGGAACCTAATCAGACCATGCAAAACAGCATGAACAAGCTACCTCTTGCTTTCCAAAGTCACTCCATCACAAGTCTATTTTCTAAAGAGAGATCTAGTGAACTATGACTGCAAAAACAAGATTTTGGGAGATGACTCACCGAAGCACAATCCATAAGAAAAATAGAAAATGAGGAAATAAATATCTATCATAAGGGGACAATTTCACTGAGGCTTTCAACAACTGCTAATATCATAAACCATAATAAAAGGGTCCAGCTGTCCTGTCACCAGAACATACTAACACAGTTCCATATGTTGCACATACATAGACTTTGTACATTAACATTTATTGGGTGAATTTAGAAATGATTGCATCATTATCCGTGAGAGAAGCAAGCTGTGAGTCTGTGATGGCATTAAAGATATTAGTACATTTTAGAGACTCTAAAAACACCATTAGTCTTCTGACCCAATGACATGAGCCACAGCCAGATTCCTTACTCAGTTCTGCTGCTTCTTTTTTAACCTATTTTTACTACAGACTTCTTGCTGTTTTGTTAGGGAGAAATAGATTTTGTCCTTCTCTTTTAGTAGAAAGTATTAAAAATGTGTTTGTAGAGGTGTGTTGGGTTTGTGTGGCAACATTTTGGTGGGGGGCTACAGGTGTGGCATCTATGAGAAGCTGCTGGAAGCTTCCCCCCCATGCCCGATGGGTCCAATTGTCCATTGGTACTGACTATGCTGAGACCACTGGCAACAATAGCAGTATTAATGTACTTTAAAAGGGGAAAAAAAAACTCCTGCAAAAGTGCAGACAGAGAGGAGTGAGAATATTTGAGAGGAACAACTGAACCTGGAGAGCTATGACATGGAGATCTGCTTTAAAACCAGGAGAATCAAGCATCCTGTGGGTGTTTGAAGCCCTTACACTCATTTAAAGTAAAAATCTCTTTGCAGAGAGCTTGTCTGCAGAAAGTGCACACAACTATTTTTAGATGCCCCCTTGTCTCTCATATTACAAGGGTTTGCTCAAGACCTAGGCAGAGGAAATATTAAAATTAACTGAAGAGTACTTATGTCATGCCATATAGGATTTCCCATAAAACAATGCAGCGAGTCAGAACAGAAGAGGCAGGAATATGCCTGGATAACAACTCTTTCTGACCTCAGCATAGCTCAGGTTTCTCCCTGAAACTGAAGCTAAAACTTACATGTGTAAAAAGGCCTTGTACAGGAACAAATTCTAAAATTAGCTGTGTCTGTTGCGCTTCCTTTTTTTTTTTCATGAATGAAAAAATAATCACACCAGATCCTAGAAAAGCAAGAATGGAAGCCAAAAGTCAAGGCATGCCAACATCCAATGTCTGCTGTTCAAAGATTCAGCCAAAAGTCTGAGCAATGTGTTTACATCAGCTGTAGATAAAAGATAGTGCCATGCTGTGGAGTACTGTCTGCTGAAGTATCATCTAATTATTAGTTTTTCTGTGTACAGGTGGATCTCACAAGCTGAGGATTTGGTGTACCAAAGGAAATACAAACTGTATTGCTGATGATGGGCAGAAGCCAGGGGGCTTCTGAGGCAAGGGAAGGGTATATGGACTGGGACAAGCCTCCTGTGCCAAATGTACCTGAGGTCTTGGCACTGTCAGGTACCCAGCTGACAGCAAAATCACAGAGCATTTCCAAACAGCAAAATTCCTGAGCTTTTGTCAGGAAGCCAGCCTGAATCAAACCCTTTGAGCGTTAAAGAAACGTCTCCATCACAAGGAGAAGGTGGGACTAAGATGCAAACACTGGAAAAGGGCAACATGGCCAGACACACACACCTCACCATGAACAGACTGAGTACAGCTTCCTCTTGGAATAACACACTGAGCACAGCAGCAACAAAAAGCTAAAAAGCATCAGGTTACTTGCATTTCCTCAGCCCACACAGCCCACTGCTCTACATGCTCCCGCTGCCCCCACTGGGGATCTGCTGTCCTGACTGCAGGCAACTTTGTCCAGCAGCAGCTCAGGCCAGCTCAGGTGTGTCTGCATGGGGCTGCCCTGCACAGGCTAAACAAACCCAGTGTGTGAAACACAGAGATATCAACTTTACCATGTTTTGTCCTCTGACAAAACTCAGAGACCCTGGCTGCAAACTCCTGCTCTGAAGGTTTCCTGAGCAGTCTGACTTGTGCCAGGATTCTCCTGAAATGGGCAGAAGGCTTTATGCTGATAGACTGTTTTGGGAAGTCAGTTCTGTAAGGCCCTGAGCCACCCCAGCGCTGGTGCAGCTGAGCTGAGCAGACAGGGCAGCTGCAGGCAGTCATTAATAACTCAGTGTTATTCAAGGCTGCACCCCTTGGGGACACTGAAGTGCAGCAGAAGAAGTGAAAGGATGGGATTTATGCCTTAAATTCTGCTGCACATAATCTAGACAAGACTTGAGGTGAGATAAACACACGGTGTTCAGATGGAAAAGGTCTGTCATACAGAGCAGGACCTCCAGCTGTCCCTGTGCCAGGCTTGGCAGACTACAGCTGGATTCACCAGGATCGTCCCAGGGAGGGACCTGATGGCTCCTGTTCCTATTCAACACAATTATGGTCTGGTGGAGGCTGGTCTGGCAGGGCTCTGAGCCGTGCCCAGCTGCACATTCACAAGGCCATTTAAACTTCTGCAAACAGAAAAAAATGGTAATTGCCTGACTGGGTTATTTAAAACTGTACAAGTGCACCCATACAGAATCTGAGGGGTCTGACTGCAGGGATGGAAAAAGACACATATTCTCCCCTTTTTATTTAAAATTACATTGTCCATGTTTTAATTAGATTTTCCAAATTATCCAGGGATGCCCAAAAGAATGTAGTGATGCAGACTGCAGTCCTTGCTAAGCTTCCAAGAGGTTTGCTGGACATTATGCAGCTTTTATAAAAGATGCTCTGATATTGTCCTTTGAAATCTATCAGGGGACATTTGGGGTAGACAGCTCTGAGGACTGTGACCTCCATCATTTGCATGCAAGGGAGGCAGTGTCCAGGCTGAAACATTTTTTAACCATATCCACATTTCATGGTTTTTAATCAAAACTTGGCCTCTGCCTCAGCAAATGAATAAACTCTTTTGTAAACTTGGCTGGCAGGAATGATGAATCACTCTGTGTTCTCTGTTTAAACTAAGAAGGAAATGCCCTAAGTAGCTGGAGCCTGAGGAAGATGCTGATTTCTGCAGAAAGACACATTCCCATCTCCCTGTGTCACCACAGCTGGGGTGTAAGTGAAGTGGAATGCACCTGGGTAGCTGGCAAGCAGGCACCTCTGAACACTGCTCACCCAACCCCTGTGTTCTCCACAGAGAAGTCATTTTCACTAAAAGAAATGAAGACTTTGAAGTAACACAGATCACCCTGCCTGAAACTCAGAAAGCAACCTGCAAGGGATTTACGCTTGTGACACATTTAACATAGGGGTTTGTGGAGGAGAAGCACATTTTCTGCATAATAAAGTCCGAGAGGGAATGTGGAAGAGGATTGGGTCATCCCACACTGCACTGGGCATGCCTTTCTGTGCATGCCCTGGATTTCAACACAGATTCTGTACAAGGCTCTGCGGCCAGTGGAAAGGGTCTGTAAGTAATTCCTTCACAGACTGCAGCATAAATCAAATCCAGAAATAGGAAAGGCCAGCCAGTCACATTATTCCTTTTAGGTTTAGAGAAAGATGTTGTTAAGAAATATGGGTAAAAGACATTACAAACCCATGAAAAAAAAACCACAAAAATCTCAACCTTTATTTTATTTAGGCTACTAATTAGTGGATGAAAAAGCAGACCTTAAAAAAACATATTGAATCAGTCTGAAGTCAGACCAGGATGAAGTATTTCTCTCTGGAGAGATGGTAATTTGCAGCTACTTTAGGTGGCAATCATCTGCTGGGCATAGCTCCTGCTACGTGTGTGGGTTTTCCACATGGAACTGAGGTATATTTATCCAAAAAAGATTCCTCACATGACGAAAGGGTCACTGCATCTGGGTTTTTGTACTAAGGAGAGCAGAGTGTGCAAATGCTGCTTGCAAGCTCTGTGGTTTCACTGCTGACTGGCTCCAGCACTCTCAGCTCCGTGTCCTTACTCATTCAGCATCAGCCTGTGCTGGCTTTTCCATCCCATCTTTGCACACAACATAATTTACAGACACCTTGGAAGGGAAACCCAGCTGAGGAAAAATGCTTGTGCAGAGGGCTCGTTAGCTTTGTGCTGAGATTCTGAAATCTCTGAATTGAGATCCCAAGGAGTATGACAGCATCCTTCCTAAATTTGATCAGAGGTGTAAGTTCCACTCTGACAGACTTATGACCTCCAGTCCTGACAGCAGCCAGCCAAGCAAAGCAAACATATCTTTCCTCCACTACAGAATACTTTGTCTTTTAGCTTCTCATCATTCTCACATAACATCCCTTCATTTGTGTTTTGTATCATTCATGGTTCATGCAGAGCCACACAGGCCAGAGAGGGACAGAATCAGTCTTCTTCCCAGAGGTGCCTCCTCTCCTACCTGATCTGGAGCTGTTCCTGCGAAGTGTCTTTTCTGAATCTCCATTTCAGTGCTCAGCCAGGGCAACCCTGGCAGCATGAGTCCCCATCCTTCCTCTGAGCAGCAACATCTGCACAGCAAAATGCAGTGGTGGAATTGTTAACTTCTGGAGTTCCTGAAATCCTTTCTGGCACATTGCTTGATTTTAAAAATATTTGTCTGACTTGAACAGTCAATCTTTATTCCTTCCCAGGCAGAAGAAGAGGCACAGTGTGTGCACTGTATACTCAGCAAAAGTAAACAGTGAATACCAAAGCATGAACATTCATGTAGAGGTATTAAATAAGGCAGTGAACTCCCTTCACTACAGCTGCTGGAAGGGAAAATACATCTTCTGCATATACCCATGCTACAACTCCATAGGTAATGTCACACCATTCATTTGCTGGTGTTATTCCAGAGCAAATGCTTTTTCTTGCTCTGCCTGTGATAGGATACACAAGACAGATCATTTCTGGCATGATCTGGGGAAGTGCAGAGGCAGAGATTTGTCCCACAATGACTGGTTCTACAGTAAATAGTGCGTGGGGAAGCATCTTCAGCTCCACAATTTCTAAGCAAATTTAAATAACTCAAAGAGCTTAAATCAGTATGGGCTGTGTTCTTCCCTTACATTTGAAGATCATCAAGAAGAAGAGAAAAATAAGAAGTAGACAGGCAATGAATTTAAACTGCCATTGCAAGAAATGAAATTGCATATCTGTAAAGAGTATACACATTTAACAATTTCTGACCTTTTAACAGATTCCAGTGTTCTTTATAGGCATTTCCATAACTCCTGATACAATTGCAATGATGTAATTGTGTGGTTTTATGTTCTAGTCTGCTCTTTCTTATGTATGTCTTCAGCTCTATTTAGCAATTACTGAACTGAGTTATTCTGGTTAATGAAGATTTAAAGCTCCATGCTTAATACAGAAAAATAAAATGTTTGGAAAATATGTAATGCAACCAAGAGGCTAATAACAATATTTGCTTTAACATAAAAATGTCCCTTGACTTTTTTACTTACTGTAGAGCTGGATGGAAATTCAGAAAAAAAATTAAATTGTATTTTCTCTTTTGTAATTCAGAAAACACATTAAAAGATCGTAAAATAAATCTTCATTTCCACTCTGCTCAATCTGACTCGTACTGAATGTATGGGGGTGACAGGGGAAATTTATCACAAGGTAAATAATTTTGGCCCTACAGATAAATCCTCAGCTTATACAGATTGTAAACCCTAATAATTTCTGGAGAAAGACCCTAATTAGCAAAATTTCAGGTCCCAAGAGATGAAGCTATTTTTAATTAATTGTGGATCCAACCTGACATTGTGCCCTAACTTGCTGTCCCTGTAATGATTTTGGGAAGTCAAAAATGAAATGACTCACCCTGGGCAGAGCTAGTATTTGTGTTCAGTTTTCCTGGAGGGTGTAGCCTGTGGCACAGCTCTGCTGCTGTGGTTTTACACCCTGCTGCACACATTTACACATTTACATTTGCACCCTGCTGCACACATTTACACATTTACATATTTACATTTACAGCCTGCTGCCCATGGACCGCGGCCACGGCTGCCCAGCTCCCAGCAGGGCCTCACGCCTGGAGCTGCCCTTTCAGCATCATTTTGCTGTGAGAAATTCAAGGACATTCTTGGGCTGCTGGAAAGTTCCCGTAGAATCATAGAATATCCTGTCCTGGAAGGGACCCACAAGGATGACTGAGTCCAGCTCCTGACCCTCACAAGACACCCCAAAAATCCCGTGATGTATCTGAGCGTGTTGTCCAATCTCGTGTTAAACTCAGAACCATGCGGCCGTGCGAAGTGACTTTTCGTGCCTCGGCGTGGCACTGTTTCTTTCACAGGAGCAGTCTCAAGTCAGCCATGTGGTTTTCCCTGTGGCCCCGGCGAACCCCTCGCTGCTGCCCAGCTCCGCGGCATGCAGGGAGCCATCCTCACTCACCTCGTGCTGCCCCCGGCCCGCTGGCACCCCGGCTTCTGGCCTCACCAAGCGCTTCAGCTGCGACCCCTTCCTGAAGGAAGGCTACAGCTGTTCTCCGCAGGCCCTGGCTGCTGCCCAGACCGCTCGCCCACCCTTCCCACCGGACAAACACCGCTCTACGCTTTGTGCATCACCTGGGTGAGCTCGGTTGGTCGCGCCTCGCCATCCCCCGACCGGCAGCCGGACCCGTGTGCTCGGGGCCGGACACCGGCGCTGCCTCCGGCGCGGCCCGGGCCGGGCTGCGATTCCCGGAGCGGCCGGGAGGGAGCACGCCGAGCCCGGCTCCGGGATCGGCCGGCTCCGGGATCGGCCGGCTCCGGGATCGGCCGGGTCCAGGATCGGCAGGGTCCAGGATCAGCTGTGTCCAGAACCGGCCAGGTCCAGGATCAGCCGGGTCCAGGATCAGCCGGGTCCAGGACCGACCGGGTCCAGGATCGGCAGGGTCCAGGATCGGCAGGGTCCGGAACCGGCCAGGTTCAGGATCAGCCGGGTCCAGGATCGGCCGGGTCCAGGATCGGCCTGGTGCTTCACCTCTGGAGCAGCCTGGGGGGCTGCTTGCCTTCTCTAGCCCTGCCTTCCCGTGCATCCATTTCCAGCCTAAAAGCCTCCACAGCTGAGACTCAACATCGAAATAATAAACACTTCTCTTGCTGTAGGTGCTCAGAATAAATCCATTCCCCCCTGTGGGTAGCTGTACTAACTCCACATGGCTGTGGAAAAATGGTTATTACCCTCGAAGCGAAGAGTCTTGGCTTAGCCAAGGCAGCAGCACACAATAATACTGAGTACTTGTTACCTCACATCAAACTGAAATAAAAACTCACATTCTGCTAACATATTGTGGCTACACATGTAAGCAATATATTTCACTATTCATTACACAAATCTAACAGGATACCAGCATCTGCCACACATAGTTGGGTAGTAACAAAGTAACTAGCAAAATATTCAGAAATTAGATTCAACAGTTCCAACAGTGCTGTTATAACCCAACTGAAAAACAATGAGTATTTCTGTATTTAGGATGTGTGCCATGATTATTTTAAAGTAAAAGAATGGAATTGTGTTCTGCAAAACCAGAGGATCTTGTCTTTATCCCTAGAAGCATTAAATACACACAAATACAGACCAGTGACTGACTCAGCAGCTTGACAGTGAAATACAGAATTAGTGAGGTTAATAATAGGCTTTCAGCCATCCAGATAGGTAATGCCATTGTTACTCTCCTTATCTTGACAGAATCATTTTGATTCAGTTGAAAGGGAAATCTGCTGGCCATGAAGGGAGGGTGGCTTGTGACAGCCCCTGTGAATCACTGGGACAAGCAGAATGAGGTCCAGATGGCATCAGTTGCTGTCACAGCTCCTGCTAAATGTAGCCTTTGTTCTTACTTTGACAGGCCAGCCATAAAACAATGAGCAGGAAAGAATGAGCTCCCCTTTGGCATCACTCCCTAGGGACCTACAGAAACTGTATAGCCTGGAAGAACCTCCTTCTAAATTAATTTACTTAAATTGCACAGTCACTTTCTGGGTGGGAATTCAGGTGAGCAGGAAGTCAGCATTAGCTGCTCTGTGTCTGACCTCACACCAGTGAGCCAGAAATTGCATCACAGAGTCTGTTGGTTGAAAAGACAATTGAGAAACAGCAAGACTATTTATTTTCATAGCCTTAGAGACACTTTCTCAAGGAAGGCAAAGTGAGTAGACACCAAAGTTCATCCTATAACTGTCTGGACATTTCTCTGCATCCCAATCCCTCTTTCGACTGTGAGCTGACCAGAACCCTCTCCCTCCTCCTCCTCCTCCTCCTGGCCTTGACTTTGGTTTGCTTGTGAAAGGAAGGTGTGAAGGAAGCCCAGAGGAATCATGCAGAGGGAGAAGGAATGGGGTTCCCTGCACACCCTGTGTGTGCATCCTGGAACATTGCTGAGCTGGGAGGATCCACTGGCCCCTGCTCTGGGTCAGACCTTCCCTTCTCTCCTGGAGCATGGTCACCATCAGCCACTTGCTCAGCACGAGCAGAGCCCAAAACACACACTCTGCATGTACCTCCCACCCCTTGGGAGAGAGCAGAGCATGCAGGGCTAAAACCCTTCTTGGGAGACAAGGTAAAAAAGAAATTTAACACAGCTCCTGACAGCTAACACAGGTACACAGTGCAATGGGCAATGAACAGGTTAAAAATACAGCAGGAATTTAGCTGGTGCTGAGCAGACACTCTTGTCAGCTGGGCAGTGTGTTTAATATAACATCCCTACACAATTTTTCAAAAGCATTCTCCAGACTCCTGTGGAAAGTGGCCAGCAGCTGTGACGCTGCCTGGTGCTGGCAGGCCGTGCCGGGAGGCCCTGACAAGCCCATCCATAACATCCATAAGCTGCTCCCTCCGGCACAGCCCAGCTGATAAGGCTGACTCAGGCGGCCGAGGCCTCGCTCAGCGCCTGTCACAGCCCTCGGGCTCGAGGCCGAGGGACTCATGGTGTAATCACCCCACCCTACCTTGGAAAACCTCTCCTGTATGCTAACACCAGCTCTGTGCTCCTCCTCCTCCACTGATACGGTGTTGGGCTGTGTGTTTTGGGGATGCATCACAGATGTGCATGCTGTAAGCCAGCAGAAGACCAAACTCCCAGCAGCTCTAAGAAACAGTCATTTTGAGTGTTCATCATGGGCCTCGTTGGGACCCACTGCTTGCTGGGTGTTTTCTGTGCCTTGACACAGCTGGGATGGCAGCTGAACTGGAGCATCAAGGCCTTGCACTGACCTGCCTTCATTTGTGCAGGTGGAGATGCCCCAGTGAAGAAATTATGGGAACTGCCTCCTTGCCATGGCCTGGCTGCAACGTTGTGGAGCTTAGTTTGTTCTAAACATATCAAACCAGCTGTACATTAGCAGAGGGTGGTTCCCAGTGGTGGAAAAGGACTTTGGAGACAGAGAACATTGGGTCTGGAGTTGGGTATGACGCTGAGCTCCATTCTGTCAGCATTGAGGGGAATCAGCCCTGGCTATTTAAAGTACCTCCATGAGCACCAGGGAGCTCAGCAGAGGCCTGCTGTCTGCAGGACACGTGTGGAGCAGTTTGACCTTCCTACTCCTTCATAGCTTGGCTTTTTTATAGCTCCAGATGTGCTCATTAACCACGGAATTATTCACCTCCTCTCTGAGTCCTACTCATAAAAGCGACCTAGTCATCAGACAGAAAGATGAAAAGCCATCAGGGCTGACATCTGGGTGCAGACTGCAGATGCTCATGCATTAGTACATTAACAAAAGATATTTATCTGGGCTGAAGGCAAATAGTATCTTTCATCTCTCAACAAAGTATTTTAGTCACAGAAGGTCACAGAGAGAGAGAGAGAAGAAGAGGAATACATCATCCCATTTATTAATGCAAGAGCATGCAAAATTATGTACGATATAAGATTATATTATGAGACAGTCATAAGAGAGACAATTTATAGTTAAAGGTCAAAAAAAACCCAGAAAACTAACCCACAGAGCAGTTCTTGGCCTTCTGTGTCTCATTCTTTTTCCATGTCATTGTTTAAAGACAGAATTCTGGGCATCCTTCACAATGGGCAGCTCCTGTTCCCACAGCAACAAAATTCAACAACATTATCGGCATTTTCCATCTTAACATGCAATTTTCCCTCTGCCCAGGACAGAGGGCTCTGTCTGTAACTGACGAGGGATCCAAGCATGTGGGCAGGCAAGAATACTGTAAGTGTTGGATCAAACAGCAACAAATTAAAAGGATCAGCTTTACAGAGATCCAGGATATGGTGGTAACACCCTAACACCATGCTGGCCAGACAGGCAGAGCCATGAGGCTTCTCATGTTGATACCCAAACCCAGGCTGCCAGGCAGCTGAGAACTGCCTGACATCAGGACAGAGCATTGAAAACAATAGATTAAAAGGTGTAAACAAGATGGAAGTGGTGGTAGTCAGTTCTGCCGTTGCAGTTCCGTTTGTAATCCATTCATTTGTCACATGAAAAGTGATAAATACCTGCCTCAGGATAGTTCTCTAGTTCAAGATGCTCCCTCCTCCACTAAGCTGGGGATGTGTTATTACATTACACATCCCCAGCACAGAACTGTGACCAAGAGGATGAAGCTGTCCTCAGAGTGGTTATAATAAAACTGATTGACACAGAGAGAGCTGTAAATGCCATTTTTGCTCCCTAAAAAACAGATTATTATTTTTTTTAAACCCCAAAAGCACAGAAAGGAAAAGCCTGATTTCAAACACTGATTACAAACCACAGAAATTGAGAGATCATTCCTGATGTTTCAAAAAGTGGAATTGTCAATGAAAGACTGTCAAAGTCCATTTATTTTGTATCTCTGCCCTAAAAAGGACCAGCTTGCATGACACACATCCTCACCAGCTGGGGCCTCTCCCACAGCAGGCACAGAACAAGGGTTCCTTCAGTCCTCTCACATCCAATCTGCTTCTGTTCCAGCACCGTGCTGTGTGTCCCAACAGGACCTGTGCAGCTGGGATTTGCTTGCCCCCCCTCATTCTCAACAGAAGTGAGCAGCTGTACCCCTAAAGAGTTAGTCCAGAAAGCCCACCCCAAAGCAGCCATGGATGCACAACACTAACCCATAAGTCAGTCCAGCAACTGGCCAAAATTCAGCTGCTGGTCTAACATCTCTCTTGTTCTGAAGGGATTTTTTCCTGGGGGTTTCATACTGAATGAGTCACTTTTCCTTTTAACCTCACAACTCCAACTGCATGGATGTATATCTGTCATCCCAGCCACAGCTGGGGTAATGCAGAGGTCAAAGGGATAAATAGCAGAGAGGCTTTATGAACTTTCTCCCCCACAAAAAAGTCCCATTTGTAGCCAGGAAATAAAAATCATACAAAATCCATCCAATTACTTGCTTGCATCATTGCTACTATTAAAAAAAAATAAAATTTATATAAAATATCCTTTGTCTTTCTTCTTCTTTTTTTCCTCACCTTCTTTCTAAAAGTCTGTGGAATAGGATTCCCTATTTTCCATGTTCCCTGACATTGTGCCAAACAGCAGAGAGCAGCTGAGGCCATATTTTGTCAAACAACCCAAAAGCCAACATACTTGGCAATGAATATGCACAAGATGCTTCTGATACAATGAGTGGGTTTCATTCCAGACCAGTCTGTTTTCATTGCTCTTAGAGTTTGCATGGCAATGGTCTGTCAGGGTGATTATTTTTATTCACAACAAGATAGCAATTTGGTTCTTGCTAACACTATTATTACACTAAATTATCAGGAGAGCTTGAAGTCCCTGCTCACATCTGCTGTCCACTTCAGAGAGCAGAAATAAGGTCCCAGTGCTCCTAAGTTTGCAAGATATTGTCTGGAGGTGGAGTCAAGCACATTTCTGCCTCTCTAAGTCTTCCTGACTTTAATAAGAAGCAGTTTGGAAAACAAAGCAGGGAGCTGGGACCCCAGGAGAGCTGCTGGGAATTACTAGGATGCAGAGCTGAGGGAGGGAAAGCCTCACTCTGCTCCTGCAGAGGATGAAGACCAGAACACAGGTGTAGGTCCTTCCAACAAGACATGGATTTGTTAAAGGATGTCCACAGGTCACAAAGATTCTCTGAGGGCTGGAGTCCCTCTGCTCTCAGGACAGGCTGAGAGAGCAGGGGTTGTTCAAGTTGGAGAAAAGCAGACTCCAGGGAGACCTTAGAGACCCTTTCTGTGCCTAAGGGGGCTTTAGGAGAGCTGGAGAGGGGCTTTGGACAAAGGCCTGGAGAGACAGAGCAAGGTGGAATGGCTTCAATCTGATGGAGGTTGGCTTTAGATTGGATATTAGGAAGAAATTCTTCCCTGTGATAGTGGTGAAGCACTGGCATGGGTTACCCAGAGAAGCTGCGGCTGTCCCATCCCTGGAAGTGTTCTAAGCCAGGTTGGACAGGGCTTGGAGTGACCTGGTGTCTAGTGGAAGGTGTCCCTGCCCATGGCAGGGGGCTTGGATTGAGATGATCTCTAAGGTCTCTTCCAACTCAAATCATTCCTTGACTCTATCAGGAGGAAGCAGCGAGTCCCACAGGGAGAGGGAGGAGGAGGCAGGGCAAAGGGCTGTGAGCTGCCTCAGCCCCTGCACGACCACCCTGCACTGGGCACAACGCAGAGCAGCCTGAGTGTGTGGAGCTCTTTGCACAAGGGGGTTTGCAGCAGAGCCAGCAAACTCCCTTTGACAAGGATGCTAACCCTAGAGAGGAGTGGTGACAAGTGAGGACGTGTTCCCTGCTCTTTCATGGCAAGCAGCTGGGGCCCCTGCACCTCTACCCTCCTCAACCTGTCCTGTCCCCACTGGTGCACCCACTGGGCTCCTTTTAGGAACCTGCTTGTTTCCCATGCAGATGGACACCCTCCTTGATTGGGGTCCCTGTCTGGGCCTGTCCCCTCTGTCATGTCTGGGTTCCTGCATGAAATGGAATCCAGACTCCTGTGTTGTCTGTGCCAGTAAAACCCACGTGTCAGAATCACCTCTGATTTCCTCAAAGAAATAATTAGCAGTGAGTCACTGCGTGGGGCCACCAGTGAGCTGAGACAAATTAGCAAAGCTTCATTAACTGAGGTACTCTCCAGACTAAAGCAAGCAAAGAGGCTGAGTGAGCTGCTCCTAGGAGCCCTGCCAGTGACTAATTCCACGGGCACTTTCCTGCCCCAGGGAAGGGCAGTGAAGGAGCTGCTCCCTGCACTGCTCCTCAGGATTCAGCAGCCGAGGTCAGTGCTGCTGGCTCCAGCCTCTCAGTGTTGTTCTTCCGAGCCAGGACTCACAGCTGCCACCACCGTGAAGGTGGTGACAGGAATTTGGGGGTTCTGCTAAAATGCTGCCATGCATTTCATGCTGGGGCACAGCAATTCAAACAGCTGGAAGGGGAGGAGAGGGCAGCAGCTGAAAATAAAGTGTTTAGCCAGGGTGAGCACAGCCCAGTACAACGAAGTGATATAAACATGATATTTAATTGGCAGGATTCCTAATAAACAACTCCAATGGCAACCTGAACTTGTCTTCTGCTGTAAAGACAGCCTCTGATACCCAAAATGCTGCAGTCTGAGACTTATAATGTCCCTTTTGGCTACAGTTGCACACACAAAAGGCAAAAAAATTTGCTGGTTAGGCTCAAGGAAAGAATAAATAAAGAACAAATCCTTAGGATGCTCTGAGTGTATTTCAAAAGTAAAAAAAATACATCCAAGCTGAAGGTGCATTCATTTAAATGAAACATTTTTATAGATTAATTAGAAACTCAGATTCTGTAGGACATTGCTGTTGTCCTGAATTTAATTCCAGATGTAGATTTAGTAGTCAAACACAAATTAATCAAGATTGGTTGGGTTCAACTCAAGATACACACGATACACTGAGAGTAATGTAACACATTTCTTAACAGGATCAGATTCTTTTTTCTGGTCAGGTTGCTATTAATAGTAGCACTATATCAACAGTTAGACCAGCATACATACATTTGTGAGCACCTGGTGCTAGAGCAAAAAACCAAAAAGCCTCAAGCTAAAAAATAAAATAAAAACCTAATATTTTTTCCTTGGCAATCACAGCAAGTGGAATATATGATTCTTTCCACATTAAGGAAAAAAATAAAAAGGTTTCCTCAGGGTTATCCTGAAGTGAACTCCATTTAGGGCCCCAGCACAGCCAGCCCCAGCAAGTTAAAAGCCATCTTTCCACTAACTTCGGTGGGAACCAAAGATTTGTGAATAAAATGTTGGCACATCTTTAACAACACAGGAATTCTGTACTGAGTCCTTTAGGGAATAATCCCTTCATTTAATGCAGCAGAAATACAGGATTGGGTGTTAGTTATTGTCCGTGAAGAGAAGCAGGTGCTCTTAACATGACTTCCAGACATTGAAGGAAATGGAGGAGACCCTGCACAGCCTGTGAGTTCTGCAAGCAGGCTTTGTGTAGAAAACATCCACCACAGCATTCTAGATTCTCTGTGTGCTTTGGAAATACCCAACTGGAAGATCAGGGAGCACTGAGAGGAGCTGCCAACCTCTCCAGGCACATTCCCCCTGGGCTGAGTCCTGCTGCTCCTCCCAAAGTGGCGCTGGCTCCCCAAGGCACCGCTAGCACGGGATGCAGGGAGCAGGAAGGATGGGTTTCTATGAATTCACAGGATTGCAATTGGAAAGACATGGACCATGCTTTTGTCCCCAAAGGCCTCTGTCAGGTCACTTTATTTCTGCATGTTTCAGCTTTGCAACCTGGAAAACAGTTCTCTCCACCTCACAAGTTTTATGGTCTCCATCTGTTGGCCCTGGAGTCACCAGGGAGGGGGACATATCAGTTCCTGCCTGGGACCAGGTCTGTCATCAGTCCTGGCTTGAATTACTTCCAGGAGGGCAGGAAGAAAAGCCAGGACTGCAGCTGGCTCAAAGGGACACACCAGGGTTGACAGAGCTGCCTCAGTGACAGAACACTCCACCATTCGCCCCGCAGATGGACAGTCATTGAATGATAGAATGGTTTGGGATGGAAGAGACATTAAAGATCATGTAGTTCCAATTCCCTGCCATGGAACACCACCCAGCTGGCCTTGAACAGTTCCAGCAATGGGGAAGCCACAACTTCTCTGGACAGCCTGTGCCAGTGCTTCACCACTATCACAGGGAAGAATTTCTTCCTAATGTCAAACCTAAAACTGTCCTTTTTTAATTTTAAACAAATTCCTCTTGTCCTATCACTATCTGCCTCTGTAAAATGTCACTCTCCCTCTTTTTAATGGACACTCTTTAAGTACTGTAAGGCTGCAATGAGTTTCCCTAGAGCCTCTTCTTCTCCAAGCGAACAACTCTGACTCCCTCAGCCATAGAAAGAGGAACTATTGCCAGAAAAGAAATCTCCTTGCACTAAAAGCCCCATTCAAGAACATCCCACTCACACCCACCATATGATTTTATTCACCATATGATTTATTATTTATTATGATCATGGTTTATATGTTGTGTTTTGCTTCTGGATGAGATAAAGCAGTATTCTCAACAAAGCACATGCATTTGCTGTTACAGGCATTTACACATCCAGCTGTACTGTGGGATAGAGCATGGGGCATATCTGGCTGAAAAAGGCCCATGAAATTAGGAATAAACATGTGCTGTGGCATGAGAGTGACACATTCCTGACAGAAGTGGGGCTTGGTGCCTGTATGGATACACCATTGCACCAAGCCAGGAAGTGTGTGCTGTGCCTGCACCGGGTGGCCACTGCATGAATACACCCAGCATCACCAAGCTACTAATGCCCTGCAGCGAGATAAGCCAGGGCTGGGGGTCCAGGGAGACAGGAATGTGGGAGTGGGGCTGGCCTCTGTGATAATATCTGCTCAGTGGTGGTCTTACAGGGGAATTTACTTCCAGTCAATGCAAAACAAATGGGGTGGTTTTATATGTCACGTAATGCTGGGCTACAAAAAGCAAAACAAGGGCAGGAACTTCATTATGCTGAGAAACATCCCTGTTTCATTAGAAACCAAATACACTTTGTCTTCAGTGACTATAAAGCAAATGCCTGGGAAATATCGCAAGCAATCCATTACTGCTCCTGGCCTGCTCCAAAAGCCACAGTGACGGGAATGCTCACATGGGTTGGACTGGAGCCAATACAAAGTCTTTAGGGGCCCCTCAGAGCATTGAGCAAAAGTAAACCCCATTAGGCTCCAGCTTCACTCAGAAACTTCATTCTCAGGCACTTCCAATGGGCCAGAAAGGTTCTTTCTACACCCCAAAATTATTTGGGGGCATCTTTGCAGGACATGTCACCTGAAACTCGTGTCTGTCTGTGAACACCCACCTAAAATGTCCTGTTGCTTTTAGTGACTGGGTCAGCAGAGAAGGGACCATGTGTCCAACAAGGAAAACCCAAGTTTTATACATAGCATCATAGAAGTGTTGCCATGCATAACAGGGCACAGCAGCCATTTGTTAAAAGTCCCCAGGTTGATGCTGGCTCACAGCATATCAGGAATTGACCCTCTATGTTTTATACATCAATAGGAAACGGGGTTTTTTTTAGTTTTAAAAGGCTGCTTAGCATTTATAATTAGAAGCTGTAAGCTTTGCATGCGGGGGAGATTTAGAAAACCATTGGTCTGAGTACTGTAGGCACACAACTTCACACTTTCATTCTCCTGTGGTGATGGTTGCCAGCAGCCAAAGGTTGAGGCACCTGCATTTCCTACTGACACACCACCCAGGAATGCAAAGGAAGTGCCTGGGAAGGGCGATGGAAGAGAACTAGATTTCTTTATAAACTAACACGCCTCAAATTAATGTTCAAAGGAAATTACTTTAATTTCTTGCATAGAAAACTTTAGGTGAATGTGATTTGGTTGCCTGTGAAAGGAAAAAACATAAGACAGAAAAAACGTTCCTAATAACACTTTATAGTGGAGTTACACAGTGCTGGGAGTGGGAGCTGGGAGAAGGGCAGACTTCTAGATTTCTAGCTACAAAGAATCACAGAGTCATGGAATGGTTTCCGCCAGAAGGAACATCAATGTTCATCTCAAGCCAACACCCTGCCATAAGCAGGGACATTTTCCACTAAACCAGGTTGCTCCAAGCCCCATCCAACACTAGAACATGAAAACACATGGGGCAAATTGTTAGCTAGCACAAATCAGCAGAGATGAATACACTGGACACAAGTCGGCCGCCCACGAGGAGGATTACAGAAAAAAGGCCTCTGAAAACATGAACAATAAATTTGCCACCTGGGTATAATTTGTGGATTTTGATATTTATTTAGGTCATCACATATTTCCTCTCAAATGAAGCGACCATAAAGTAGCTTAATATTTTGTCTAACATCAAACAACTCCATAAATAGAGATGCATTAGCAGGAGTTCAGGTCAAACCAGAATCAGGCTTTGTGGTTTGTTTGGGTTCTGTGTCCTGCCTTCTCCTCCACTTGGGTGTGATTGATTCAGCAGCCAAAAGTCTCCTCTTGACATCCTGCCTCGAGCCAGGGCTCAGACATGATGGGGTGTTCAATTTTATCTCTTTTTAGCTTTTTACAGTGGGCAACCAAATCTGATGAGCTAACAGGAACCTTACATCATTACAGAGGAGAAAACTCTCTATGGGGCTAGGCTAAAAATACCACATTTGGTTGTCCAAAAGGAAAGAAAAAGTGTGCTTCCCTCAGCATGTTGTAACTGTTGAGTTGGACACCAGCTGTAAGGGCCTCTTACTCATTAATTCTGTCTTCACAGTCACAAAAATACAGAAAAGACCTAAAAAGCTGCACCACTCATTCAGTGAAGAATATTTTCCTGACAGCACAGTCCAAATTTTTTTTGCCAAGTCCAGTGAAGGGACTTCCCCGATTTCCATTGTCAAATCCCTCACAGGAGCAGAAACTCTTGGGGATTTTTTCCTGTGGTATCTATTGTTGTCAGCTGGACTGCATCCCTGCCCGACATCACGGAGACGGTGTGTGCAGCCAGGGGGTCAGTGGGAGTGGTGGGACGGAGGCTTCGTGCTGGCTGGGGACAAGCTGCCAGCAAAGCATTTCCAAGTGAGTCATCAGCAGTTGAGCTCAGTGGCTGCAGATGCAAACAAACCTCTCTGCTGTTAACTCAGCTATGTGCTTGCTCCATCCCAGCTTCAGTTTACAAACCACCACGATGCTTGAGCTTTCTGTAGCATTCCAAGAGCACTATACATCTCTCCCTCATAGAACCATGGAATGTTCTGGGTTGGAAGGCACCTTTAAAGCTTATCTAGTCCAATCCCCTGCCATGTGCTGGGACACCTTCTACTAGACCAGCTTACTCCAAGCCCCATCCCACCTGGCCTGAACACTGTCAGGGATTGGGCATCCACAGTTTCCTTGGGCAAACTTCTTCTGTGACAGGCCTGAGCACCCTCCTGGGGAAGAATTTCTGCCTAACATCTAATCTAAGCTGACCTTGTCTTGGGATGATGCGTGTGGCTGCCGTGTGGCTGGACCGTGGCTTCCCGGGGAGCGGGGCGGGTGAGGGGCTGGAGGCATGCCGGGCTGCCTCCAACACTAACTCAGCAATTTCACTTCCTCTGCAAAGTGTGCTCTGAAGGATATTCCTTCTGTCCTCAATTATTTTTTCAGTCTCCTTTAGAAGAACAATAGTACACCTATTTGAAAAATTTTACCAAAGCACAACTTGGAATAATACCTGGGGACCCATAAACTAAAAATCTTCCTTGAACACATGTTTAAACTATTCATGCTTCTCCTGAGACATTCTGAACAGGCACAACTGACTCCACATCCATGAAAACAGAAAAGTAAATGTCCACCTGTGCCAAGTATTTGTATTCTTTCTCCCTAGGTAAGGGACACTGATGGTTTTAAAAGCAGTTCTGAAATTAAGATACTGAAGGAAGCAGTGAAAGGTTTTGAGGTGAACTAAAGAAAAACAATAGATCTTGGGCTGGGTGAGATTTTCCTGGGAACAGGCAAGCTGGGGCCATGGCACAGGGCTGCACAGCAGGCCACCCTCTGGCTAAGCTCAGCAGAACCATTCACAGATTGTTGTTGGGGTTGCTGAGAATAAATAAAGAGTTTTAGAGCACTGTAAAGATTTAAAGCCAACTTAAAAAAAAAAAACAAAAAACAACCTCATATTAAATCTTTAAATCAGAGCCATTGAAGAATTTAAAAAGCTGAGTGATTCACCCTTCCTCCTAATTTTATGAGCATCAGAATTGCTAGGTTCTGTTTGATCTTGTGACACCTCACCTTGCATGCCTAAACATTCATAAAATATCCTATTCTTTGGCAACCAAGTGTTGTTTTCTGTGGTATCTTTAACAGATGAAATACCTTTGGTGGAACATCATTAGCTCTTTCTGCTAACTGCTGTTATATCCAGTTGGACCTCAGGACAATTGATGGGACAGAAGAGGACCCTTAGTCCCTAGTGGGTTTTTCAGACACATCCATCATTTGCTTAAACCACAGGAGAGTGAACCAGGAGATTGGGTACAATTTCTAGTCTGACTGTTTGTCTTGGAACTGGTTATTTAACCATTTGATGATACAGTCTCATTTGTTTGTTAAACATCATTTATTCTGTGCGTGAGGACAAATTTGGAGCTAATGTTTGCAGAAGGCTCTTAAGTGCCTTGGTTAGAGAAGCAGATGGGTGCTATTTTCTTAATAATAAATTAAAGTACAGACATATTCATTATATAGTGTATATTCATTATATAGTGTAATACTGTGCTTGAAGCAGACACACAGTTCAATGTTAATAACATTTGCTTTTCATGCTCCTTGGATTTTAAATTATTTTTATTATTTTGTCAGACATAAGACATTTTATTCCATAGTCAGGACATACCCTTTCCTAAGAAAAGCAGAAAAAGGCTGAAGAACATAAGGGGCCGCATGCATTACAAAAGAAACAGTGAGGCCTGACCCTTTTTTAGGTGGAATCCCTGGTGATCAAAATTCCCATGGGACACTTGGAATAATGACCAAAGTGCTCATTGAATCAACCTTCCCACCATCACTGGTGGGATCTTTTCTATTGACATCACTGAATCTTGGATCAAAGTTTGCAATGCTGCTAGGTAAGGTTTTGTGCAATATCACCAAACAGCCTTGCAGGTTCTTAAATATCATTCAGGTTCTTTAAGCTCCAAGGGCAAACCCTACTCCAAATCATGTGACACACCTCTCTCAGCCTAAATGAGTTGCCCAGATGGAGCTGAAGGCAGAGCTTTGGCCCGGCTGAAGCAGTTTCTGAGGAACCCATTTTGTTCCCTCTACTTCCTTGCACTCAAGTGAATGTCAGACCTATTTCTCTGAGTAATGACAAATCCTTCAAAATACTTTAAAGGTTTATTTCAGGCTCAGCTTTTCCACAACCCAGTAATTGGATACTTGGAATGAGGGGTAAAAGAAAATTAAATTAGCATTTGTGCAGCATCAGTTTCTTCAAGGAATATGCTCCAGAAGATATCCTGGGGCAATGTTCTGGAGAGAACAGAGGAGCATCTTCAGCAGCAGGATCCTGCAGCTGATAAGCCACAAAACTAATGTGCTAAGGACTTAATAACAGCAAAGATGTCCTTGAACTTCTCTGAACAGGGATGTTGATGCATGTTGTTCTCTGACTGCAGCCACCAGGCTCTCAATCTCAGCCCAGACTGTGTCCATTTAACCATAATTTCAGTCCCCAGTATGAATGCCCTGTGACAAAACCTGCCAAATATAATCTTGCTTGGCTGAACCCAATTCATGCAGCCGGCCGAGCGGTACAGGAGAGGTGCTGAGGAACCAGAGGAGTCCCTTCATTGCCCACACAGCTCCAGCTGCAAAGGATGAGCATCTACACCCTGAAACAACAAACACGGGGGAAATCCAGACAGCTCAGACCTGGGGAAACAGGTATGGAGCTGTGGGCGGGTGGCTGGAGGGCCTGACAGATGAAAGGAGCAGTGATGGATGGTGTTGTAGCAACAGTCACTGCAAAGGCAAAAAAGGAAACAAAAGAAACAGGATATGGCTGTTTAAGGAGGCTGATATGTTACATTCCTGCAAGCATTTATGAATTCCTACTTATATGCTAGAATATAAATATTGGCAATTACTTTGAATTATTTTTGCCTATTCAATAAAGTCACTGCCTGTGTTCAGGGTTTGGAATTTGTGCTGTTATATTTGTGAAATCTGGGTGCACAAGTGCAAACTTTGGGAATATTAAGAAAGATCTAAGACAAGACAGTAATTCAGAAGACCAATCTTGAATTGTTACAGCAATCTTTAAAATTCTATTGGCATGTTATTTGCCTGCTCTTGGTCTCAACTGGTGCCCAGGAGATTTTCTCCCAGAAATGGCAGGATTTGGACACCAAAACATCTTAATTCTGGCCTGCAAGCCCTAATAGTGAGATGACTGCTTAGTCTATTTGTTTCTTTACTGTAACAAAAAAAAAAAAAAAAAACAAAAAAAAAAACAAAAAAAAACAAAAAACAAAAACAAAACAAAAAAAAACAAACAAAAACAAACAAACAAAAAAAAAAGGAATAAGTTAAAGCCTATGACATCAGGAAGGAGTTTCTTCATTTTGTATTATTGAGTTTCTTCATTTCTTGCTCAAGGATGATGAATGCTTACTCTTCTGTCCAGTGTGAGCACCCCATAGCATTTGACCTCAAAGTTCAAGGACAATATTTTTCAAAAGATTCTTGGAAATCCTCCTCTGATGAACTGATGAATCAGGAAATTGGGAGAGTTCAAACTGTTAAACATACCTCTCTCCTCCAGGATAAACACCCCCAATTATGCACTGCATTTTCCATGTCCTTCTAGGAGATGTTCCCTTCAGTCCCTAAGATGTGACATAAACGTGCATTAGTGAGTAGAACCTTGGTGTGAGGAGATACCTTGGGTCCCTATAGACACGTCTGCAAAAGTCCTGGAAGTGATGAAGAACAGCCTGAGTGGAGGGAGAAAGCATCTGCTCCAGGAGCTGAGCTGAGCTGTGTGCCTCACGTCCTGTTCTCACACCCTGAGCTATGCTACCAGCATTGCTTCGCCCTTACCGTGCAGTTTACACTTTGCAGAGCACAGCCTCTTACACGAGATGAGGACTGATCCCTCTGGATCCTCCCCAGGTGGTGTGTGGAACACCCTCAGCACAGCAGGAATGCTTTCCATGGGGTGAGACAGCAGCTGATGGACTGGGCTAAATTAATTCCAGCAGAACATACTGGGATAAGATATCACAAAACTTATCCCCTCTTTCTTAGCGTACTGTTTGTCCCTCTGTCCCTATCAGTTTAAGGCTGAAATGAATGGGAGAACTCCTGTGAAATCCATCTACAGGAACCTTTGTGATCACTGAATCTTAATGCCGGCATCTGTGGAACTCAGCCTTTCAAAAAGAGTTAGTTTGCTGTACTTATCTCTGAACGATAAAAGGCAAACTCTCCTTGACCTGCATAAATTGGGAACATTCGGCTTAATTCTCTCCAGTTGTCTGCATTCTGGAGCCGTACAAGACCCAAAAAAGGATGCATCACTGTAAACAGAGTCAAGAGAGAGGGTGATAAATGCTGAAATCCCCTGGAAAGGCTGGGGAGCTCTTCTGCTGGATAGGTACAATCACTTGGATTCTACTGTGTGAAAGAAAAATGTGCCAAATTTGTTTGCAGACTATAGCAACAGCTGACATCTGTCATGATTTCACAAGAGAAAAACCAACAAAATATCAGTGTTTAGCTGCTCAGTGAAGTGACTCACATTAGACCAGGGGTTTTGACTTTGTTCTTCCAGGCACCGTTTCTGATGGGAAATCAATCAGTTTAATCCCATAATGGGAACAATTATCCTTGCAGGAAAAGCAAATCACTTGTAATCTCATCTTCTGCTTACAATATTGTGCCAATATTTCTTTTGATTTTGTCAACTGCCATTCACTGGTCACAGTGGCATGGCTGTGAAAAGGTTACAGCTCTGGCAGGGCGAGAGCCAGGGTTAATCCTGCCCTTGTCAGCAGGAGCTGAACCCGCCGAGAGGAGGTCATGCCCCTTCCAAGCAAACAGACCAGCTTCTTCCATCTGCTCCCTCTATTCCAGGCTTGCAGCTACACAAGTGAGGTGAAAAAGACCCAAGGATCTGCTTTGGTGTGGCAGCAGTGAGTGTGGCAGGGCGGCAGGGCAGCAGGACAGTCCCCACCTGCCAGCTCTGTGCTGCCTGGCTCGTCACAGCATTAGTCTCAGTCTGGGGATTAAAGTGAGAAAGGTCAGATGGGACCTAACAGGCACTTGCTCATCTGTTTGCTCTGACTTCTGAGATGGAAAGTGAGACTGAGAATAGGGTGAACATGAAAACAATTAATTTTCCAGCAAAATTGGTGAGAAGGAAATATATATTTTTTTTTTTTAAGTGGTTTATTTGCAACATTTTGAATGCATTGTGACCTTTCTTTGAGCCCTGATGTCAGCCTTGTCCTTGTCCACAGCCTTCTGCGGAGCTGCCATTATCAAGGGCAGGCTGCTGTTGAGCTCTGATGTGAGCTGGCCACGCTGTGTCATTGCTTCCTGTTGCTCCCCTTGGGAAATCCATCACAGGCTCTTATCTTGTGTTTAGTCTGCAGGGTTTGGGAGGTAGGGACTTGTCCTTGCTGCTTAGCAAGTCACAAAACCCCAGCACATGAAGTTCTGGTAGATGACTGGTAGCCTGATGAGCAAGACTTAGAATAACTTAGAATATTGTCTCACGAACATTTGCCAGAATAGAAGAATAAACTGCATTTTGTGTCAGGCCCTGCTGCATTTTACTCTCTGAACAAAGGCATCTGCATCTTACAAAGGGAAAGGATTTGCCTTTGTCCCTTTTGTGACTCTGCTCCTGCTGCACAGTGTTGCAAATCAAAGATGACTCTGACCCTGTACAGTGAAGTTTCTTAGTTTTTATAGACTCATAGAATGTTTTGGGTTGGAAAAGACCTTAAAGATCATCTTGATCCAACAGCCTGCCATGGGCAGGGACACCTTCCATTAGACCAGGTTGCTTCAATCCCTTAAATCTCCAAAGCCTTGGGAGGCAGCTGGCTTCTTTGCCTGAATGTGATTACAGAGAAGAAATTCTACTGGAGGAATGAGATTTCTTTCATTATCCTAATGGTTTCTATCACAGCTGGATTTTTCTCTGTGGGATGCTTAGATCCATGAGACAAACTTCTTAGAAATGATTTAGACAAACAAATGAATTAAACAGAATTCAGAATGACAGTTCCCAACACTTGGGCATCTGCCAAGGAACTTTCAAAAGCCAAAATAATAACTCAGATCTGAGAGATTCTGCAAAGCCTATAAATTAAGTAATCCTTTGGAAACCTGCAGCTGAAGCTGCCATAGGGTTGAGATTTGCCTGTACTTAATCCAAGTAAGGAGTTTCAAATTTAATTGTTCACAGGATATTGAGGCTTTGGAATTTTTTTCTTTTTTTAACTATTAAGTAATGGAATAAACTGGAACCCCTGAGAATCTGTTGTATGTGAATCCTCTCGGGATAGGAAGGCACCAGAAAGGACTCATTCAGGCAATGGAAATGGAAATTAATATGAAAAAATCAAGGATTACTCATTTATGTAGGAAAGGAAAAGAAATTGTACTCTGAGAAACACTGACTACTGGGAGGGCAAATTGCACAAATGCCATGAAACATTGCTTGGAGTTTTTTATTCCCACAAGGATTTTGAATTCATATGATCAACATCACTTTTAGGGGCTTTTTCCAATCAAAAATATGAAGAGGAGTAACCAGCATTAAAAAATACAAATAACCATTCACAACAAATGATTTTCAAACACAAACCATGAGCCTCTGACACACAATTTTAACAGGAGTGTGGCTGTTGGTAAGGCCAACCCACAGGCTAACAACTAGTTTGGTGCTTAAAGCTGCTTTTAAATCATAGAACCACAGAATGGTTTGGGTTGGAAGGGATCTCAAAATTCATTTCAATCCCCTGCCAAGGCAGGGGCACCTTCCATTAGACCAGGTTGCTCCAAGACCTTTCCCACCTGGCCTTGAATGCTTCCAGGGATGGATAACTCATGACTAACTTCAGCCACTGAAATGGCTCTAAGCAGAAACAGCCAGAGCCCTGATGGCAATTTGTAAAAGCAAGAAAATCTCCTGACCTGAAGAAGAACTATCAAGCCATAATGATGCTTTAAATCACTCTCATATGGACAAATGCTCAAAAACAAAGCATTGAAGGGTCATTATCAGGACTCTCAGATAAACGCAGACCTCTGCTATATATTGGGAGGGTGGCAGATGGAAAACGTGAATGTTCATTCAAAATGGGACACAAAGATCCGTAGTTTACCCAGTCGGTCTGTGATAACAAAGGAAGGAAACTGAGAATGTCACCGGTGGCAAAGTATGGAATAGTCAAAAACAGAAACAAAGAGGTGATAAGTCTCTGGGGTGGAAAAATACTGGAAACAAATATCAACGAAAATATCAGGGAGGGGAAAGATAAAGTGAACAGAGTGATGAGATTGAATTCATGAATATGTTTGACCTCCCTTATGTGTGGTCTTTGTTAGAGCTCGCTGTAGGGTTTCAGCACTCAGCTGAAGAATGAGCACATGGGCAATACTGTATTTCAGCTGACATTGAGGCTTGCTCTCACAGCAAGGTTCAGCTGCTGTTGGTCCTGTTAATTTCTCTAAATTGGTTCCAATTAGATTTTAGAAATGACCTGAAATAGAATTGAAAAATTCTCACTGAGCGACCTGTTCTAGAGGAATGTGTCCCTGTCAGTGGGGGTTGGAATAAGTTGATCTTCATGGTCCCACCCAACCTAAGCCATTCTGTGATTCTATTATTCTATCAAAGACAAAACCAGAAATTTATAAGCCCACTTTTCGTGGTTGAAGTGAGAGCTGACTGGGTCCTCTGTAGACTGCAGAGTCATGTTTGCTTTGCTCCAAGAAAGCACATGTGGAAAGGTGTGTGAGCAGCTGAGAGGACACGGGGCACCTGTGAACCACAGACCTCTTTAGCTAATGTTCTTATTCCCTGCGTCCTGGGGAAAAACATCTATGACAGAGGGGTGCAAAATTAGTTCCTGATACAGTTCTGAATCCTGAGAGCTGCTCTGCATGTGAACACTTTCAAACAGGAGCAGTTCAAATGCATATAGCTTTCTTCATAGTAAAACTGACTCTACACACAGTGTAGTATATTCTGGAATATAGTCTCATTTGGAATAAACACACCCACAAATTTAAACCAATTTGGCTCATTTTGTTTTACTTGGGTTAAATTTCAGATGAGGCATCAGTTCCATAAGGAGTGATCTGGGCTGAGCATTCAAAAAGCCTTGAAGAGAAAGTGCCTCGGAGCCAGCAGTTTCCTGTCTGCTTTTGAAATGAACACTCTAATGGAGGGGATTTCTGTGTTTTGATCATCTCTTGCCTCTGCCAGCAAATTACTTGGAACCCCTGAAGCTTTGCTGCACAGCAGAGCTGCCCTTCACAGCAGGGTGCAGCTCAGAACCCACCCAGGGAATGGAGCTCCAGCGAAGGCAGTGGGAAATGTTTGACTCTACAGAACTGTGGGTTTAGTTTTTTCCTCTTCTTTTTTTTTTTTCCCACAGCACTGGTTTATTGTTGCTACTTTCCAGTAAACTTAGTGCCCTTCACAGAAAGAATTTTTTTTTCCCTCCTAAGAGGAAGGAGATGCCATTGCTGACACTCTGCATTTGTGCACATTTTAAACTCTGTCCTTCAGAGAATCCTCTTCACCACTGAACAGCAACAGGAGGAGAGGTGGGACACAACCAGTGTCCCAGCTCTCTGCGAGAGAAATTTTGCTGTTTGGCTGGGTGGATTTTCTAACACAAGCAAGAAACCTCAGACCAGCCTACTCCCAGGCTTCTGTAAGCTGGGTGATATCATGCAGGAATAAGGAGGTATGATTCACCACCCAGACAAAAGTCAGCCTGTGTAGCCTCTGTTGGTGAAGGCAGGCATTTGGGAGGAACAAAGAGTAGGGGAAAGCTCTGCTGGTATTGGCTGCAGCTGGACCTCTCCTCTGCAGGCACCTTTGGAGCAAAGCAAACCAAGTTTATTGTGTTTCAGGTTCACGACACAGCATGTAGACTGTACTCAAGCTGCTAAATCCCAAAGCTGCAGGACAGCTCAGGAGCCTATTTAAAAGTCACAGCTGTGACCCCTGTCCCAGACTAAAGCCCAGAAAATGGGCACAGCAATGACCCAGTAACACAAACCTTCCCATGTCACAAGCAATAACGTGTCACGAGCATTCACAGCAAGTGGCACATAAATCAAACTTGCAGAAGCCAGGCAGCAAGAAGGTGCTCAATGAAACTGGACTTTTAAAACAATGAATCCTTTGTTAGGTCCTTTTTTCAAGTGGGATATTCTGGTCGAGCCCTTTCCAGGAAGAAAAGGAAATTTTACAGATATTTGGAGATTTTTTTCTCAGCTTCTGGGGCACATGCTCTGCAGCTCTGCTGACCACCCACCCCACCTCCAACACACCACTATATGCCTGCAAACCATCCCATTAAACACTCACTGGCAGCATAGACATCTCCATGGTGCTCCAGCAGCTGTACCACCAGGAAACTGAGATCCTCTGCAGTGCCAGGTGCTGCTCCAGAGACCCCTGCAAGGACACAGTAATGCTGGGGCACAATGGCCATGAAGATACTCTGAGGGCTGGAGCACCTCTGCTGTGGGGACAGACTGAGACACCTGGGAGCGTTCAGCCTGGAGAAGAGAAGGCTCTGGGGACAACTGAGAGCCTCTTCCAGTGCCCAAAGGGGCTCCAAGAGAGCTGGAGAGGGACTTGGAGCATGGGCCTGGAGAGACAGAACAAGGGGGAATGGCTTCAAACTGACAGAGGGCAGGGGTAGATTGGATATTAGGAAGAAATTCCTCCCTATGAGGGTGCTGAGGCTCTGGCACAAGGTGCCCAGTGAAGCTGTGGCTGTCCCATCCCTGGAAGTGTTCAAGGCCAGGTTGGATGGGGCTGGAGCAACCTGGGATAGTGGAAGGTGTCTTTGCCCACAGCGAGGGGTTGGATTGAGATGACATTTCAGGTCCATCCCAAACGAAACCACTCTGTGATTCTGTGATTATTTTCTTGGAAGTTTATCTTTTGCCCAAGTGACAACCGCGAAAGATTCGCAAACTGCTTTAAACCAAATCTGATTATTTCCTTGAACTTTTTTCTCATTCGGGAGACTTATTGTAATGAATAAAACAGTCACAACCAAACGTTTACTGACCTATTGCATCATTTTTCTTCCACTGCAGAGGATGAAACTGCAGTGAGGGGGGGTTTGAGCACACCAAACGTATGCTTTACTACTAGCAAGGTACTGCAACTTTACCACGGCGAGTAGTCACTCGGAACCCCACGTATAAAAGGATTCAGGGGTAAACCCGTGCTAAAGCTCCCCGAAGGGCAGGCGGGCCGGGGAGGCGGGATGGACCCGGCCCGCCTTGAAGGCGGGGTGTGCCGGGGGCGGGCTCGGTCCGTGCCGGCGGGCAGGAGCGGCGGCCGGCGCTCGGCAGCCGGAGTTGCAGCAGTCCGCGGGCAGGGAGCGCCCGCCGCCGCTATGGCCCACTCGGTGGTCCTGCGTGGCCCTTCGCCCTGGGGCTTTCGTTTGGTGGGCGGTAAAGACTTCAGCGCCCCGCTGACCATCTCCAGGGTGAGCTCGGAGGGGGAGCGGAGCGGGGACCGGCCGCAGGTGATGGGCGGCGGGCGGGCGGTACCCGGCGGCGGGCGGGCTCTGCCCGGGCCCGGCGGGTGGCGGCGCTTGGGCTCTGTTGAGCTCCAAATTATTCTATAGACACTCAATACACCCCAATAAGTGTTTCCCTCTGAGCTTCGCACTGTTTCAGCTGCTTTTCCCAGTGTTAGAGCATTCTCCATGCTTTATTTTTTCGGATGTTAATTCATAAGGATTCTGCTTTCAAAGTTTTTAGTGTTCACAGGGTTTGGATTTGTGCCCTGGACTGAGTTCACAGGCTGTTGGGGTTTTAAAAGAAGGCATGAGTTAAGTCAGAAAGAAGTTTCTCTATGCAGGCTGCAGTGTTCTGGGGTCTACGTGGGCTGGTAATAATTACTGTGTAAGTGTACTCACACTTGTGTTTGACCTCACAAATGTGTATTCTGGAAAATTCTTTGCTAAGACGCCACAGATAGCTTGAAATAGGCTTTGTGTGTAGACATACGTGAAAACAAACCATCCCCCATGCAGGAAGGCTCGCGGCGAGGCGGTGTGATGGGCTGTGTGATGGATGAGGTGCTGTGTGTGAGCTGGGCACTCTGCTTTGGGCACTCACGTTTCCTTGGCCGTGCAGCTGCCCCGGGAAGGGCTGGGTGCCCTGAGCTGCTTTGCCTTCCCGGCATGTCGGGCTCTGTAGCATTGCCGAGCTCCCCTGGGCAGCTGCTGCTGAATTTCTGGAACAAACACTGAGTGCATTTGAAAGGAGCTGTAACTTTAAAATACTGTTGTAATGCACACAAGCTGTTTGCCGTCTTTTCATTCATCTGCCAAAGCTGTGACAGAAAAGAGAAAACGTGTATCTTGAGCTTCGAATAAATAATCGTGGAAGACGGCATGTTTTAAAGAGATTTAGTTTGTCTTTGAGTTCAAACATGTCTATTGCATGGCTTTGTTTCTGTTTTTACTTTGGCCTGTCCCTTTCCAGCTCCAGAGAGGGCTGTTTTGGAGGAGTAACAGGAGGAGATGGATGGAGGAGAGGGAAGGCCAGGGTGGTGCAGGCTGTGCAGCACAGTGGGCAGGTGTCCACACAGCTGGGGTAATGTGCTGTGACAAGGGGCACTCGGCTTTAGGGGTTCAGCCTGAACCTCCTGGACATGGAGAGTTCTGTTTCTCCCCCGGTAACATGGGATGTATCAAAAATCACTTCCCAGCAATTGTAGAAATGTTCTTGTTGTAGAAGTGAACATCTGAACTTAGTAGAGGGAGCCAGTTTTCCTGTTACTTTGGAAAAAAAAAAACTGGTTTAATATTAAACAGGAAAAACCTAAGTCTGCTTCTGCCTAGATAGATAGCTTGCCAAATTTCTTATTTGATTCAGCAAACCTGGGAGGTGTGAGGAGGATGATTCTCCTCAGGCCAGTCTTGCTGTAGATCACCAGGAGTTGTAATGCAAGAAGCAGATGTAGGGTGTTATTCCTTTTGGCAGCCTTTTAAATTGGATCCTTTTTAAATTCTGTTCCCACCGAGGAGTGGGCTGATGCTCTGATGTGCTGTACTCTAACGCCTGCTCCCAGAGCATGGTAAACAAATCACTAGGATGTAAATAGAGATGTAGGGTGCTCTGCTTGGGCTCTAGTCTCTAGACACAAGAAAAGACCTCGCTTGCTTTGCAAATAGTGCCTAAGAATGTTAAAGCTGGGGAAGAATTATCTTCTGCTGCAGCTCCTGGCCATGGGGGTGCAGGAAGGAGCTGCTGGAGGGCTCCCTGGGGAGCCTGGGCTTTGCTTGGTGGTGGGTCTGTGCAACCCTACTACTGTGCAGAAGACTGATCATGGCTGTTGTGATGCTATATTCCCTTTTATTCTGTAATTGTCCAGGAAATCAGTTCTTTCTGGCTTTAAATCTTGGCAAGGGGGCTGGGGGCTTCCCGTCTCCAGGATTGAGAAGCCTCCATCCCCTTTGCCCAGCCTGGCTCATGGCAGGAGATTCTTGCTAATTGTAGAGGCTTTTGGCTGACTTCTGCTTCCTTTCAAAGTGCCTTTCTTCTTTAATTTCAGTTTTATTTGTTTCATACTAAAATGCCATTTAATTACAAACATCTTTGGAAAAGCAGAAATTCTGCTGGGAGGCAGGACCACAATCTGATTCCCACATCCAGCTGTGGGCCCAAGATGCCAACATGTTCTGGTGTGCAGGGCTGCCTGAGGGATGTGGGATTGCTGTGTCCCACTGCTTGGCCCAAAGGGGGCTGGGGATCAAAGTGTCACAAGGTGTTTGGGCTGTACAGCCCTGCAAGCATCCTACCTGGACTGGTTATGTTGAGAAATCGGGTTGCAGTTTGGGATTTGAGGCATCCAAGGCCACCCACATTCAGCTCTGGGTACTGGAGGCTGGAAATAATGAAAGGAGCTGCCAGGGTGAGCTGAGGAAGAGGCACAGTGGTGCAGGGCAGAGAGGTGTCAGGCAGGGGACAAAGCTGAAGTTGGTCCACAAAAGTGTCTTGTGATAATATTGTCAAGAGACAAATGACAATATATGGATTTGGTAGCATGGAACATGACAATGACCCTGTCCTGCTTTGAAACAGAACTTGACTTGCTCACAAGGGTTTACTTTGGCCTTTGGCCTCTGTGAGGTGGCTGTGTCTGTGGTGCTGGTGGTATTCAGTCTGTCCCTTGCAGCTGTCTCAAATAGGCTCATGACATTAAGCAATGGTCTTTTTCTCTTGAAAACAGGTCACTTCCCTCTGTGATTTGATAAGTCTTAAGTGACAAGGGGTAAGGATCTGATTGCTCTGCTGAGCAGCTGAAGCTGAACTCTGCCCTGGAGAGGTCAGGGCTCCAAGTGGGGTGTTGAGTTCCTTGGTATTAAAGATAAATGCAAATCCAGAAGGGCATGCTTAGTGCATCTCTCTCATGCAGTCACATGAAAAGTTAGGTGTGCTATAGCTACCCTTTTATCTCCTGTTTCTTCCTGTATATTCAGGAGGACCCATGTTAGCAGGGCTGGAGTTTGCTGGGCTGGTTTTGGGGGCACGCAGCCCTGGAGGGTGATACTCAGCACAGTGATTTTCAGCACAGTGCTGGGGGGGATTTGTAGCCCCAGGCTATGCTCTTGGGGGGAACATAGTTTGTTTTATACCCAGTGTTACAGCAAGCTAACATTAGGTGTAGGACATCACATAATTAATGGTTACCCCTCCTAATGATATTTATGGGGTTAGGAGATGATCCAAAAGATCTGCTTTGAGTTGACCTTAATGACATGACAGAAAGTGGTTTTAAGATTTAATTAAATTTCTAGTAGCTGCTTTTCCTTGGTGGAGCAGGCTAATACTGGGTGCTGTGTTTGCCCTCTGTGGGACGGGGGGGTTCCCTGTGGCTCTTACTCCAGTGACAACATTCCTTTTGACCAGCAGCCATGGCTCAGGAGCAGGAATGGAATAACTCACTTGGCCATTCTCAGTGTTGTGCTTGTAACCACATCAGTGAGTGCTGTGGCTCTGTGTGGGATCACAGTTGATCTACCCCTTGCCTGGGATTAAAAGATAATCAGTCATTAGCGTAACTAGAGGAGCTGAATGCATTTAATCACTTGAACTTGCTTGTCCTGCTCTGGGAGCACCTGATGTCATCATCTGCCCAGTTCTGCCCGTGTTAATCCATGCACTTGCTGTTTTTGAAATCATAGATAAACTACTTGGATAAACAGATAATTGACAAATGGACCAATTCCAGTATTTTTTTGAATGAGATTTTAGTACAATTTTTCCTTTATCTGCTGGTTTCAACATTAATTTACCCACTGGTCTCTAGTGGAGCAGCAAAAATGCAAGTTTCAGCATTGGCTGGGAACTGTAACACAAGAAGGATGAGAAATAATTGGTCTGCAATCCATTATCCAGGTATTGTTTGAGTTAAGGTTGACTTTTAAACTTAAGCAGCTTTCACATTTGAGCAGAGACGTGTCCTGTTAAAGGTTAGGATACTCGAGAAAGAATTCTGCTGAGGAAGGAATTCCAGTAAAAGTGATTTTGTTGACTCTGTCAGGGCAGCCAGCAAATGCCCAAGTCTGTGCTGTGATCCTGTGTAAATGCAGAGAGAACCCACTCAGTGGTGTAATATCTGGGGAGGCCTGGGAGGTTTGTTCTTGTGTGGGTGGGGATGGCTGAGATGGAAGGGGCTCCCCAGAGCTAGGGCTGGGAGTAACAGGTTTGGTTACCCCAGGAACTCCACATGTGTTGGTGTAGAAGGCAAGGATCAGAGGCAGCAGCAAAAGGAACAGGAATTTTGTCTCTGTTTGAGACAAGTAAGGAGGATTTCAATTTCCATAAGGCTTTTTTTTTTTTTTTTTTTTTTTTTTCACATAATTCTTATGTATTTGATAGTTTATTAGATGGAAATTATGCACTCTCTGTTCAGAGCTCCCAAATGGACTGAAGAAACCACTCTGTGGTGCTGAATCCCAAAACTACGGCCCCACCTGATTTCTGCTGACTTTTGGTGGGTTTGCTGCCTGTGTAGAGCTGAGTGATGAAAGCTGTCCCTCAGTTGGTTGCATAGTAAAGTTGTTACAGTATTTCAAGTGGGAGGATTATTTCAAGTGGAAGGAAATACTTTTGCTAGTCAGTTTTTGTTTTTCTCATCATTCCTATAAACTCAGGGCCGAGAGGTCTGGGTGTTTAAGTGTGAAGCTGTGCTGGCACAGAGCAGTTAATCTGAGCTACAGATAAGAACTAACAGAAATATGTCACAAATATATTTGCTGCTGAAGTGTTTCTGTCGCTGAGGTTTTGTTTAATAACTGAAAGAGAAGAATAAATGCTCGTGCTGGTTCAGGAGACAGTAATGGTGGAACATACTGGAATGAAAACCTAATACTAATTACCGTAATTAAGCACACTGATAATCCCGAGTGGGAAAGCAGGTGGAAAGAGTGATTCATGTAGATCCATTTAGGCAAAGTCTGACCTTGGGGCAAGTTAACAAAATAAACCCAGCACACCAGTGAAAACACACCAGGCTTCTGCCAGGCTGGACAAAGCAGCATAGGTTCAGTGTCCCTGGGTATTTGGGATTAGGGATTTGTGGGTTTGGGGTTTCTCTTCCTTCCCCATTTTTTTGTTTTAAATGCTGGTGATGTCAGTCTTCCTTGAAGATTGAAAGATTGCCTGTTGGAACAGGTATTCAAAATTATTTTGTAGAAGTGTGCACTTAAATCCCACTTGATAAAGTGAGTTAAAGAGAGCAGTTAGATAACAGGCTTACTAGAACATCCCTGTTGGTGTAAGAAGCATACAGGGGGAATTATGTGCAATTATTCTTTTTGTCCTAAACTTTTTTGGCTATGTAACACAACAGATGGTTATAATCCCGGTCCTCCTGAAATTGGTAAGTCCTTTAATTTTAATACAAATATGTCATTATGAATTGTGTGGAATTAATGCAGACCAATGCAATTTAATTTCATTTTTGATAGCTCGGGGATGAAATACATGTCGCAGGAAATCCTAGAAGGAACAATATAGTATTTCTAACTGAATTTGTTTTCCAGTTTCTGAGCTCTCAAAATGCATTGACTTGTGGTTCTTGGATACCCAAACACTTAGTAAAAACATTTTTATTTTTTAAGTCATCTGTAACCACAGGTTCTAAAGTGTGAAAGAAAACAGTAGCTCTCTCAAGATCTACCAGTGTTGATAGAAAAGGTTAAAACAAACAAGTTCACAGAAAAATACTCTGCTTGATTTGTTATCAGTGCCAGATGTGTGCCAGAGCAAACCCCCTATCTCACCGAGCTTGTTCATGTAGTGGGTTTGTACACAGCCCCTAACACCCCACTTGCCCCAGGCCCTGGTAGATAAGGTGGTGTTTGGTTTCTACTTCAAAATTTACACAAAAACTTCAAGCAAACACAGGTTTCACTATGTTACTTGAGCAAGAACAAAGATGTCAAGCCACAGTGTGGCTTTTGAGGAACTTTTACAGCCAGGAGAAGCCCAAAACACAGAGAACACAGCTCTATTAAAAAAAAAAAAAAAAAAAGAGCGCTGTTCAAGAGAATTTCAGCCAATGAGTTTTCCAAACACCATAAAGATGCCTCACAGCCACACTCAATCCTTCTTGACAATCAGAGCAACTTGCATTCACACCCATTAAGCCTTAAGTAGTTTTACAGGTTGTGTGGATTGATAGCAGATTATGTGGCAATGACGTTTTACAGCCCGAGCTTCAGAAAACAAAATATACCAGAATAAAGATTATTTAAAGTTGTTATTCTTTAATTATTAGATATGGGCAGTGCTAAAAGAGAAGCGGTCTTGAGCAGTTGACTCCAGGACTGGTTGATAACAGCAGAGGAGATTGTCAGAGGGGAGGTTTGCAGGATGCTGACACTGCTCTGAATGCTGTTGTTTACCACAAGCAACACAACACTTCAGAAACCTTTAGCATGTGTAAAGGTTCTGGTCCAAAAGACCAAACCCTGCAAAATACTTGACATCCACCATTAAAGCAGCTGTGTAGCAAAGCTGCAAATCCCTGCGCTCTGTGATGAACGCCTGAGTGTGCTGCAAGAATGGAACTTCAGGTACGCTCACCAACTGGATTAAACTTTTTATGTTGAAGAATTTTTTTCCTCTTTGGAGATCACTCTGTGTACATTTTCCTTTTGATAGGAAGGAAAGTGTCAGCCTGCCTTCCTGGCCAAGAGGCAGATGGTTTGGAAGGCAAACTCTTAAGCAGTTCCTCCATGTCTTCTGCACAGCACTTAAGGCTTGCTGCTGAGAAGGGCTCGAGAAGCCCTGCTGCTTATTGGGGGGTGTCCGAGGGGGAAGACTTCACTGGAGAGCTGGCTTCTAAACCCCTGAAGGAGATGAAGCAATTCTGGCCATAAACACTTTTTGTGGTGCTGCTCAGTATGGTTTGTGCAGAGGTGCAGTACCCGAGGGACTGCAGTGGTGCTCCAAGCACTCCCACACCAAGGGCTCACTGCTGTCCCCAGGGCAGCTGTCCCTCCCTGGCCTTGTTCCCGAGCAAGGCAAAGTAAACATAGAGCAGATTGAAGTGTAGTAGCAGCCATATTCCTGAATTGGGCTTTTCTGTGCAGAATCTTTAACTTGTCTTTGGAGGAGGGAGTAAGGGGCTCCTGGTGGCTGTGACTGGAGAGTGCTGCCAGAGCTGTCTACCTTGGGCTGAGCAAGAGAGCTGCTGACAAGATACACCAGATCATCCTTGTTGATCCCTTCCTTGTTTTTCTCAATACACATTTTGAGGTCTGCACATGGGTTAGTGGCTGGGTGCTCTAAAACACATGTCCAATTTCATTGATTCTCAGCCTCTTTGTAGAGAGACCTCATATTTTGGGCTGGGTTAGGATCTACTCTCTGAAACTGTTTCTAAATTTGGATTTGGATCCATTAGTACTTGGATTCAAAAGGATTTTTGACTGTCTTGCCTTTTATAATACTTGTACTCTGATTCTTTCCCTTCTATTGTTTTAAGCTTGTTTTCTTCAGTAGTTAAATGAATTCAGATTGCATGAACAGTGTTCTTCATGTACTGGGCTGTGAGCTTATCTAAATAATGTCTTGATACATCGGACTTTTATATAAGCAACTAGAAAAATGCAAATGAATTGGCAAGGAATTCAAGGCAGGATGCTTTGAAAAGCTGAAGAGAATCCCTGTAAAGAATGTTTAAAGGGTTTAGGGAATTTATTTTCATTAGTTAATTATTTGAATCTTGGTTCTTGTTTAAAAGATGTAGCTATGTAAGATCATTCCCTACCCCATAGTATGGAACAGACAGGCTTTGTTTAAAAGCTGAGAATTTTGTCACACTATCTTGAAAGTGTCTCAAAGACTTTAATCAAGTCCTTTTGATCACAGTTGCAGAACAGAAAATTCCCCCAGCTGTGCCTACAACAAACTACCACTGATTTAAGAGAAGAATGGTGTGGTCTGTGTAGGCTTGTTTGGGATTGCACCTTTTAACCCATTAAATCCTGGCTTTGCTAACTGATGGGATGCATTAGAGTAGCACTTTTTATTAAAAGTGAAGGTGTGGCAGAGATAAAGCTGCCGTCATTATGTAGATGGGAATGGCCTGAATAGGCACCTTTTGCTGATTTGGATAAAATTCTGTGAGAATAAAGACTAACTTAATATTTCCCATGGCTGTGCTGAGGCCTTGCAGGCAGTGAGGAGCTGCATCCCTCTTCCTTCAGTCCTGACACAGGTGACTGTAGATGCAGTTTTCTGGGGAAAAGAGTAGAAATAAAAAGGGATTAAGTTAATGTTACAAATTAACCTTTTACTAAACTATTGATTGTTTCAGCTTGTGGTGTTTGCCCAATTCTAAAGTTGGCTTGAGCAAAGCTGTTTCTGAGTAGAGCCGTTCTTGCAGTGGGCAGGGCTCCTGTCCCTGTGAGAGCAGGGGGTGCAGGCATGGGGATTCCACCCTGCTTTGAATGCTCTCCCAGCCCTGGCTCCCTTCTGTGGCCAAGCTCCAGAGCAGACAGTAGAACACTGCGTTTCAAGAGCAAAATTCTCTTGGTGCAAATAATCTTGCTTACTAAATTAGATTGCATGGCTCCAACACCAACCAATTTAGGTTAAGCACAAGGCAGTTGCCCCAGTGTACTTTATTTTAATGGCCTGTCATTGTCAGATGCCAGCACTCAGTAAATCCTAGTGATGCTCCAATGGCCAGATAAGAGAGCTGTTGCTGGCTTTGGGATTATCCCAGTCTGTTTCATAGCATTCAGAATATCCACTTGGCTGGGGAAGGGGGCTCCTGGAGGGTAATTGCCTTAGAGGAGAGTGGAGAGGTGGATGATAATCATGGAAAAAGTGGTGGGGAATATGATTGAAAAAAAATTCCTTTTAAAAATTGGTTGTATTTATTGAGATAGAGTTCCCTGGTGGATGATGATTTGGCAAAAGGCATAGTGTGGAGGTGATGTTTGCAGTGCTGTCACTGAACCTTCTGTGGTGACTGAAGAGGCAGAGGACAGTGAAAGAAGGGCTGTCCACTGGGAGCTGCTTCTTTAAATTTGTCTTTTTCTTACTGGAACAATAGGGTTGAGACAGACACCAATATTGGATCTCTGGTATTTTTTGAAGCGCAGTGCTATGTGGAGGACATGGAAAGATGTCACAAATGAGACATATTCTGATGGGATTAGGAAGAATAATATTCTTATTAGAAAAGGGGGGGGAAGTACATTCTGGCTCCCTAGGGAAACAAATCCCTGCAGGACGCACCCTCCACAGGCATGCTGTGTGGGGAGGGGCTGCTCTCTGGGATCTCAGGAGGCTGGAGCTGCTTACCTGGGGCACGTGCTCTGCAAACACCCCCTCGTGCTCTGCTCTACAATGTCATTGCTGGGCAAGTGCTTTGTTTCTTTTAGTCCTTTCTGTTTATAAGCATTCTGAAGCATCTTTCATTTTTTCAGAGGGAGAAGTGAGGAAGCAGCTGCTTGTTTATGTGGAGGGGTTAAACTCAGAGGATTGTTCTTTATTTAATTTTGGGAGAGCAGTAAAGCTGGCAGGCGTGCACACCACATTCTCAGAGCGGAGGCCGTGCTGTGCGTGCACGGCTGCCTTGAGAACACACCAGAGCTTCTATGGGCATAAAAGGAGCTGTGAAAACACAAGTGCCAGTGACCTCCCCAGCACATGAACTGGTTCTGCACATATTTCATGCTTGGTTCCTTCCTGCTGAAAACGTAGCAGTGCTTAGGTGGTGGGTAGCACTGGGATCTGCCTAGCCATCTCATGAAGAGCTTGCCACCAGCTCACTCCAGCCCTGCTATGGTCCCTGATGACAGGTCCACTGCACTGGACCCATTCCTCTGAGTTGCTTTGATTCACTCACAGAACACTTGAGGGAATGGCCTTAAGCTGAAGTAAGAAAGATTTAGATTAGATAAGAGGTAGAAATTATTTCTGTGAGCGTGGTGAGGCATTGGCATAGGTTGCCCAGAGAAGCTGTGGCTGCCCCATCTCTGGAACTGTTCAAGACCAGGTGGGATGGGGCTTGGAGCACCCTGGTCTAGTGGAAGGTGTCCCTGCCCATGACAGGGGTTGGAGCAAGATGATCTTTAGGGCCCCTTCCAACCCAAACCATTCTGTGATTCTATAAAACATTCAGCTCTTCTGGATTGCATCCCAGGCTGTGCCTCAGAACCTGCTGAGCACCAGGGATGGTACAAAGGAAGAGGCTGGATGATACTCCTGGAGCAGGAACATTCAGAGAGATGGTTCAGTGCTTCATGAAGTTATGTCTTTGGGAGCTCAGAGCTTAGGCAGGATTCTTGTCTGATTGAAAAATCAAAACCTTTAGGGGAATTGTGATACAAGTACTTATGTTTCTTGAAGCCCGTGGTGTTGACTCTTGGTGCTGTACACTTGACTGTTGCTGTCACCCCATGGCACAAGCAGGGATCTTTGGGAGCTACATGGCCTCACAGGGAGCAAGACCCCACTGAGCTGCTGATGGCACGAGGGCTTAGACCACCCCATCCACCCACAGAATTCCCCACCTGAAACACCAGCACTTGTGTGGGGCCCTGCTGCCCTGGGCTTAGCAGGGTGTGAGGGACTGGGCTGGCTCCTTGCTGCTGTGTAACTGCCCTGCCCAAGCTCTTCCCTGGAGAAAAGGACACAAGCAGCCCAAGTCCTGGCAGGCACCTAGCCCAGGCAAGATGAGGTGTGGCACATGCAGGGTGCAGCAGGTGCATGGCACATAACCCACATTAGGCCCTGGTGCGTGAGCTGGGACTTGGCTTCAGGGCACTCTGCTGCCTGTGGTGGGTAGCTAGCTCACATCACCCTGAGTTATATATCCATTTGTCTCAGATTGGGCTGTGCTCATTCAGCATTGATTTTTGAAATGGTTTGTTCTTGGCACAGATGGAAAACTTCAAAACCAAATAAAATCTTACCACTGTTTTTCTTAATTATCTCCTGTTTTCAAGCATCAGCTCCTTTGGAGACCCCTTACAAGAACACAGGGCTGCAGTGACTCGGTGCAGGTTTTCTCTGCAATGTTTTTAACTTCATAATGTATCTGATTACTCTCAGATTCGTGTGGCTTCCTTGATGTCCACACACTGTGGTTCTGGCTCAGGGCAGACCTGAGGGCTCTCTGGAGAGAGGCACAAGTGAGTGCCTCGGATACAAGCTCCATCCCAATGCCTCCATGCACTGCCGGGCTCCAATGTCATACAACCACAGAATGCTTCGTGGGAAAAGATTTTTAAGACCATCGAGTCCACCTGTTAACCCAGCACTGCTGAGGTCACCACGAAACCACATCCAAAGCGGGTAGAACCCCTGCACTAGGGTTCAGGCACAGCACTGACCCATAACCAGATTTGTCAGGCTTTCTGTGGAGTGTTTGGTGTCAATGGCTTTGCACAGCTGTGGGTTAGGAGACCTTAGTCTACAGTATTTTAAATATTATTCACTAAAATACAAACTTTGGGCCTGACAGACATTACAATAATGATTCCCAAGCTGTTGAGACACCGATGCTGTATTTCAAATGAATTCTTGGAGTATAGCTCCATTTCAAACCCTCAGTCATCTCCACAGCTAGCATAAAATGCTAGCATGAAAATACTGCCAAAATAATTTGAAATAAAGCAGAAGCTTAAAATAGGAAACAGCTAAAAGTCCCATTTGTGAACAGCTTATTCTTCAAGGAAGCTACAACATGGTTAAGATCAGTACAGGTGGAAAAAATCCATCAGACATCTAGACAGCAATGAATAGACAAGAACAAAATACAGCTGTCCTGGGTCAAGCTGAAGGTCTGTTGGTCTAAAAGCCTGCTGGCAGCCAGGGCTGAGGGATGAACACTGAGGGAAGCAGATAACAGCAGGCAAGAGCATGGAGGTGCTTCCTTGGAGCTGCTGGTTGAGCTTTAGGTTGACTTTCTGATGAGTCTGGCAGCTTCTGTGGCTGTAAAAGGACCCTAATGCCCTGTGAATGGATACAGGGGTCAAAAAACCCCTAACACTGCCAGGGGAAAATAATCCTGTCCTGGCTTGAAATGTCCTGTGCCAGAGCTAATGTGTGTGGAACTGAAAGACATCTCCTGTTGTTTGCCCTCAGCTGAGTCATAGGGCAGCCCTGAGCAGTTGGCCTGGGCGGGTTTGTTAGAGCCAAACAGCCAAATAGCTGAAACTATTGAAGGGCAAGTGGCAAATACTGATTTACTCTGACAGTGCAACAAAAGCTGTAACTTGGCCTGCCAGTTCTACTTAACTGTCAGAAGTGGTTTGGAGCTTCTCAAACACCTTCAGGTTCGTGTTTCAGCAGTGCCAGTAGCTGTGGTCCTGCAGGGAGCAGTGCAGCAGGCCCGTGTTACACTGGGGCTGTTCTGCTTCCCACCAGGGATAGCTCTAGAGCAGCCCACAGGGACTGCTGTGGTAAGACTAAATCCTCTTCAAATTCCCTACAAAAATAGAACAAATTGTCCCTGGAAGTGTTGAAGGCCAGGTTGGATGGGGCTTGGAGCAACCTGGGTGGAAGGTGCTTCTGTGTTGGAACAAGATGATCTTTAAGGTGATCTTTAATCCTACAAGCCATTGTAGGATTATATGAAATCAAGATGAAAGCTGGGATGTGCATGTGCATGCCCCCTTTCTAAAAGAACCACCTGTTTAATGATGACCTGTGGCTGGGGGGCTTCTGGGCACTGGGGAACTGCCCCACTCAGTCTGACTGTCTGAAAAACTATGCCTGGTCTGTCTGGTTGCTGTTCTGCACCGCTGTAAGCCAAGGGGAGGTGGTGGGTAGAGCAGTGCTCCTGGAAATCCAGTGTTGTCTGGACCCACCACCTGAGACAGGGAATTATGTCTGTGTAAACCAAGAGTAAACAGAATGAAAGCACCAGCTTGCTTTAATGCAGTGACACATGAATAACCAAAAGTCAGGCTTGCTGTAACTTCTCAGTTGATAAAATGTGTTTGGTTAGCAGATGCTTTGAATACACTGAAGAGGAAATTAGAGGGAAAACACATAGCACAGAGTTTAACCAGACAGGTTTACCTGTTCTGAATATGCCTTGCGTCATTCTATATTACTGTAAAAATTAAAACCACATTTAGAATGATGTAAATGAAATGGTAATTTCCGAAGAACCTCTTTTATGGGCTAAAGGATTGGTCTTGTTGCTGACCACAAACTGTACCTGGACCTGTCATTAGTTCCTCAGGAAAGAAATTAGAAGTTTTATAAGGTTCTGGCACTCTGACAAAACCAGCAGGAAAGAATTGTGGAGGCTTAAAGAGCTGTGTGATATTTATAGAATAAAATCATGGAATCGTATAGGATGGAAATGATCTTAAAGTTCCTCGATTCCAGCTGTTACCTCACCACTGCCAAAGCTACCACTAAACCATGTTCCCAAATGCCATATCTGCTAAATCCCTCTGGAGCTGGTGACCACGCAGGGCTAGAAAGAGACAAGTCATTTGGATGTCAGTCCAGAAAGTGTGATGTCAAACATGACCTCTCCCCAGGCAGCAGTCAGGGGGATGGTGGTTAACCAGACAGGAGGCTTTCATGTGCTACTTAGGGACTGACTCTTGCAGCATCATGAAAGGTCTGCAAACCAGAGGTGTGTGGAGCATCTGGAAAGAGTGTATTACATTCATTTTAAGGAAGAGACAAATGTGAAGAGGGGACCTGGTCACACAGTGGTTGGAGTTGACTGAAATTCCTCATTTCAAAGAGTGTTGTTGTAGGGGATGACCCTTGGAGACCTGGGGCTTACCTGAGAGCTCTGACATCCAAGCTCAGGTGGGTGACGTTGGTGTAGAGAAAACACATATTCTCCAGAAATAACTGTTCCCTTTACCTGCATCTTATTCCAAGAAACTGACTTCTTTTTAAAGAAACCCAGCATTCTTTTAAGTAACCCTTTTCTTTTTTTCCCAGATTAACCCTGGCAGTAAAGCAGCCATGGCAGATTTGTGCCCAGGAGACATTATTCTGGCAATTAACGGAGAGAACACGGACAACATGACACATCTAGAAGCTCAAAACAAGATCAAAGCATGTGTGGACCAGCTGCTGCTCTCTGTGAACAGGTTGGTTCTCTCTGATGTGCTCTTGTGTCAGTTTTGCTCAGAGGGCTTTTGGCTGGCCCTGGAGCAGATGTGCTCTCAGGCTAGGTTCTTGGAGCATCCCCATGGTCTGGGTAATTGTTCTGTGTTTTCAAAAACAGTGAAACAAAATGATTTTTAATAGTTCACTGGTAGAAAAAGTGGGTTCAGTTCATTTTTACATGTAGATTATCATTTGTACCTTGTAAGGCTTGTCCAGGCTGTGGCCTGACTTGAGTCTTTGTGGTTGTGTCAACTCAAGCAAGAACAGCATGGGAATCAAAATGTCCTTTGGACAAACCCTTTCATCTCATTAACATCCGCCCATTGTTTTAAGCATCTGTTCAATAAAAAAAAAACATTTGAAGGTCCTGCCAAATTAGCTTTTTAGGATATTTCAAAGCAAAATGAAGGTATGAGTTTGGTATTGGTGTTTTTGGTTGGTTGGTTGGTTTTTTTTTTTTTAGTTGGGGTGTTGTGTGTGTGTGTTGTGGGTTTTTTGTTTGGTTGGTTTCATTGTCTTGGTCTTTTTTTGATTTCTATTGGAATTAATTTTATAACAAAATCACAAATTACCCAAGCAAAATGAGTGCTCCTTATAAGGTTCACAAATGGCTAATACTATCTGGCATAAGTTTAAATAAGAGGATACAGTTTTCCACTTCAGATTAAAGAGGCATTTCCTGATATAAAGAGCTATCATTTACTGTTTATACTTTTCTTGGAAAACCATGTAGTTCTGACTGGATGCCTGGGCAGTGGGGAAGGAGTGCTGCCATAAATGGAGCAAACCCTCAGTGATTCCTCGTGGTTCCTCAGACAGGCATCTCTGAGCTGCCTGGCTAAAGCAAAGTCCTCTGAGCTCAGCCCATGGTGTACAGATGATGTGGCTTCAGTATTACAAAAGAAGGAAAGAAGGAAAGCGAGCAAAACCCCTCCACACAGGTGGAATTTCTCACAGCCAAGGAGGGCAGTTGTTTTGCTTTCCATCTGGAGCAGTTTTAGGGAGACTAGGTGATCTTCTACCCCCAGGAGGACCTGTGCCCAGGGCAGGACCAGGGTTCCCTTCCTGACTGTCTGCAGGCTACTGGAGCTGTCCTTGGGAGAGGTGAAAGTCCTTGTGTAGTGACAGGAGGTTTTGGTGAGCCACCAGCTGCTGGGGTGGTGTGGCAGCAGAGCAGCTTCACTGGGAGTTAGAGCCATGTTTTGCTGAAAGCAGCTTTCACCTGCAGCATGGCAGCGTTTATTCTCATGGATGAGGGTTTCTCCTGTGTGAATTGATGGACTGAATTCCTGCCTTTACACTTCATTTTAGCCACTGATATCAACTGGTGTTTGTTTCTTGGATCAGATTGGACCCTTGAATATCTCTGTGCAGATGCATCTCCTCTCCCAGGTGGTGATTCCTGCGCAGGGCAGAGGTTGTGGTCACAGTGCTCTCACAGCAGTGTTGGTATGTGCCTTGCTGGGGTTAGGGATGGTCTGGCTGCTTGGTTTCCCTTTCCATGGTCATTCGTGACCTCAGGGTGATCTGGAAGATGCTGTGTGGAGGGTCTGTGGCTTCAGGTTGTTTTTTCCCAACTGTACCCAGCAAGGTGTGGATATTTTTAACAGTGAGACTTTGTGGTGTGTCCAGAGGAGGTGAATTTGCTAACAGAGATGTTGCTGGCCCACAGCCTTTCAGTGGTGCAGGGTTTGTGGGTAACATGGTTGGTCTTCGCTAAGCAGTAGGATTGCAATGGTTTTGTCAGGCCTTAAAGTCTTCATAAACACAGATTTTAAAGACTTTTGTATCTCATAGGCAAAAATAAATGCTCAGGGCTCTGCAAGGCAGGAACAGATGGTGAGGTGAGGAGCTGTTCAGCTTGGGGTGGCTCCTCTTGGAGATCACACTGTTGGGTCAGTTTGGTGGCTTCTCCAAGGGCAGAACTCACCTTGGCTGTGCCCAGAGATGTCCATGAGAGTGGCATTTCTCTTGACAGGAAGAACTGAGTAGTTTGGTTTTTTCTGCAGCAGGGACAGCAGCTCCAGTGATGAGCTATTAGGTCTATTTTTAGTTTGGCCCAAAGTGGGTGCACAATGACTTGGTTCTTGGATTTCTCTCCTGTCTCCCAAGTGGCCTGTTGGATCCTGTTGCCCAGCTGTTAGTCATTGATGGAAGCACATCTGGCATTCACTCTAGGTGTGAGTGGATCCCTGCTCCAGGATCTGCCTCCTAGAACGTGGGGTGACCTGGTCCTGCTCAGGGAGCCATGTCCTGGGGCAGTAATGAGGGGTTTTGTTGGTTTGTGTGCATGTCCAGCCGCTGCTGTTTGTCACAGCTATGGATCAACACCCTGGACCCTGCTCTGAGACTGAGCTTCAAGAAAGCTCTGCCTGTGGTAGTGTGGATTAGTATCTGTTCCTTTGGGCAGAGGTTGCTCTTCAAGCAACATCTTTTCTGCACACTGCCTTCAACAAAATACAGTTTGCAAGCCAACACAAGAAGATTTATTTTTAAATGTGATTGTCTGAAATACATTTGAAATAAGAAGCCTGTTTGTTGCATGTCTTTAGTGAAGAACTATTTTGTCAAAGCAGGCTTCCTCCAGCCAGGCATGAGTGAAGGGGAGGGCAGGGAGCTGTGCAGTGCTTCCATCCCCCTGGTGCCCTCTGGACTGATTCATTCCATGCCCTTTTTCCATCAACCCTTGACATTATGTGCTACTGAGATAAAGAACAAGATGGGTTTTGTTTTCAGACTCTGGTCAGTAAATGCCCTTAGACTAGGAAGTTCAGTAGGAAAGTCAGAATGTGGGGAAAACAAGAAGGGGGAGTTACTGAGTGGCCTGACCAAGACCAAGTATCATGCATCAAATAAAGGCAGCCATAAAGTTGGGTTGGAGCTGTGTTTTGTTGAAATCACTGCTTGCAAGGACCTTGGGTGTGGGATGGGAGCCCTCATGGCATCGCTGTTCCTGCTGACACAGACTGCCAGGAAACCCTTGGCAGCACTGTCCAGACCTGCCCATCTGTGCCAGAGGGCCAGGGCGAGCCCCACAGCTTTTTCTGAACCTTTTGTCGTCTGCCAGGGAGGATGAAGGCTTGTGCTGCAGCTTTCCTGAACAAACTGGCCCTATGCCCACATTGGGAAAACTGCTGGTGAGGGGATGTCACAGGTTTTTAAGCATGTTGGGCTCCATGGCTCCCCTGTGCCCCTGGAGCCCACAGTCAGTGTTGGGATCTGTGAAGCTGCCCCTGCTCTCAGGCTGGACTAGCAGACATTTCCTTTTTTTCAAATCTCTTTGTCCTTTATCAAGGACAAATCTCTTGAGAGGGTTTTACTTCTTTCTTCACACCCTCCATTTTCTACCTCCTTTCATGGCCAGACTCCTGACCTCCCTGAAGTTAGTGGGTGTTTTGTCCCTGGATTTTTTTGGATCCTGCTTTTCCCCAACATGTAGCAAGTCTGTCTTTGGGCAGTGAGGCTGTGAAAGGCAAAGCAGCACAGTGGCCTCACTGTTCTGAAACAAAGTGGTTGAAAATCCTCATTGGTTTACGAAAGGAATTGATTTATGTAACTGATGCCTATGTGGGCACTGATGTAAGATGTGAGGAATTACTTGGGCACTCCTGGAACAAGAGCTGGATGTTCAGGCTGTGGTTAATGGCTCCAAAATGGGAGGCCAGGAGTTCCCATGGGCTTAGGGAGGCCATGGGGAAGGCAAAGATGGTGCTGATTAAGATTTAGTGGGATAGTTCAGGCTGCTCTGGTGATAAATTAGGCAGCTGTTCCATCATCATCTTCCCAGCTGTTGAATCTCAAGCCAAAGTAGCATGAGATGTACTTTGCCTGCCTTAGTGCAGGAAGGGTCAGGCCAGTTATGTGGCAGCTGGTTGGAGAAAGATCCGGGGTGTTGAGCAGCCCCATGAGCTATTACTCACAAACACCTGGTAAAACTTGTTCTTTTTACTCACTGTGAAGTTGCTTCCAAGTTACACAACAAATTCCTTAAGAGGCAAGAAGTGTGTTAGTGTGTTGTGCCAGTGGAGGTTTCAATTGGCTGTTAGGGAAAATTTCTTTGCTGAAAGGGTTTTCAAGCCCAGGGACCTCGTATCCCTGGAGGGGTTTAAAAGTCATGTGGATGTGGCACTTGGGGACATGGTTTAGTGGTGGGCTTGGCAATGCCAGGGTAACAGTGGGGCTTGATGGTCTAAGAGGGCTTTTTCAACTTTCACACTTTATGATTTCCAGTCCAATCTGATTCCAGCCCTTTCTTTTGGTGACAGGGCCAGGTGGGTGCTGGACAACTGGGAGCATCTGCCTGGCCCCAGGTGCAGCCAAGAACCCCAGGGTGGTTGAGTTGAGTTTATTTCCTAACTATGGTGTCAAAGAATAAATCCTCAAAGGTTCAGCTTTAATTCCTCCTATCTAAACTAAATCCTGGAAGCAGTTTCTTCCCCCTTGCTTTGGTCTGTATGTCACTGCTGAGTCTGATTGGAGAATTGACTATGAAGATTCTCTGTCTGTTCCTGCTCTGTGTAAAGAGATGGAGTTTCTCTGAAAGTTTCTGTGTAAGAAAGCCCAGTAATGAATCTGCTGGACATGTAGCCCCAAAAGAACCTGGAACCTCACGTAGTTGATGTTCCTCCCATCCCCCCCAGTTCCTGGGGATTTTATTGGGGTCTGTTAGCTGTAAGCAGCACAGGCAAGCTGCTGGAAGATGGGAAGGATGACAATGTATGTTCTCAAGTTTCCAGTAAAAGTACAACTGAAAAAGTGAATCACAGCTTCCCCTCTGGACTCCTTGAAGACTAATAGAGAGGAAACCCGGCAGCTTTCCAGAGCAATACACAATGGTTTCAGCTGAGAGGAATGAAGGAGGAGAAATCCTACAGCTTCTTCACATTGACTGAATGAGCTGTGTCCTTTGGGGTGCTGAGCAGAGCTCAGCTCCCATGCTGCTCATCTGCCTTGCAGAGGATGGATCCAACACCTCATGGTTATTGTGGTGAGGTGCACAAGCCTGGGAAGTTTGAAGCATCAGCTGTAGCTTCTTCTGGACCAAGTTCAGCTTCTAGAAGGCTGATGGCCATATCAGTGGTAACAATCAGCTGTGAGCACAGTGATGTGCCAGGTTGGAGGTGAAGAGCAGTCAGGAGATGAGCAGGACCCTGGAGTCACCTCCCAGAGAAAGGAGGCAAAATACAGCAACATGATTATTCTGATGGTTTGTGGCTGCATGGTAACAGCAGTGACCTGGATCCAGGTTGGCACTTCCCCAGGTGATAAATGCTAGTTTTTAGGGGATGGAGAAATTAGAAATTTGGTAAGACACAGGAATTCTTGCAACTTAAAAGCAGCTTTACAAATGTTGAGAGTGAGACTTGCAGATCACTACCAGGTGAAAAAACATTCTGGTAAAATATGTGAGCGTATGCAAGTAATCCTTCGAGAATGACTGAAACTTTTAGAAAGCAAATGGTGGGATAAATGGGTGTCTGCAACTTAAGGTTTTTTTTGTGATGTCCTGTTTATGGGTCCATTTCCTACAAAGCCCTGTGTGGAAGGCCTTGCACTAACCTAGGTCAAGTTATTTTTCTTGGGATTGTCCTAGATGCCATTAAGAGAGCAGAGTGGTGTAAGTGCAGGGTAATGATTTCCACAGAGCTGCCTTTAATCCCCTATAGCACATCTGAGAACACTTTTCCTGTCCTTGAGCTGTAAATTAAACAACTCGGAACATTTGAGTGATGCCTGATCTGTTGCTGTGACGTATGAGAAATGTGTTGGGTTTTTGCTGTTGCCTGAACACAAAGCTCTGACTGTTGGTAGGGTGAACCTGCTGCTGGGGGATGTCTCAGGGTTACTCTGCTGGCCCCCAAGTCCCCACTGCTCTGAGGCTTGTTCTGGGGGTACAGGGACCCCTGTGCTACCAGTCCTGCTGGGGATGTGAGCATGGGATGTTCCTGGCAACCAGGATTGGGGCATGAGCTTCAAGCATCAGCCCCTCCTACAGTACCCTCCTACAGTAGCTGCCTGTGGGATTGTTCTCTCAGGCAGAGTAATCTCTTAATTATTTTGGATTACTTCAGATTACATGGTATTTTGCTGTTCCCAGGGAAAAGAGCAGTTCTCCCTGTGTAAGCATAAATGCTCATTACACTTACATCTTGACTTTCTTTTGGGAGGCTGGTGGTTCTCCCATTCACCTTAGCTTTGCCTTTCAAAGTGCCAAGTGGAGCCCAGATTGTGCTGTATCAGCTTGTTTCAATGTAGTTCAGGTGGAAGCTGGGGCTGATGTGAGCCTGGCTTTGTTCAGACTGTTGCTGGAAGCTGTCAGAGTTGGTCTCAGTTATACCAAGAACTTCTTGTCACTCTGCAGAGCTGATGGTGAAGCCTTGAGTTTAATCATTAAAGCATTAACCATGAATGGACTTCTCCATGTAAACTGAAGTCTGTCCATGTCTGTCATTAAGTGTAAATATACCCATGATGACTTTTAGAAAGCACAGGATTATCTGCTTTCTGGTCAGACAGTGTGATCTCTGTCAGGGATTTGGAGAACTGGGAAGTGCTGGCAGTACTGGTGACTGAATGCCGTACCTGCACACAGAATGAATTTACTGCAATTGCTCCTATCTTCTGCAATCAGAATCACTTGCTGAAGCTCTGTTCTTATTTACTGGCAGGTTGAAGTCTTTGGGGGTGCTTTAAGCTGTGTTTGGCATGTGAGCTTCAGAGCTGAGTGGGGGAAAGTCATCATGGACCCTCCTCAGGGCACCACAGGCTCTCAGTGCAGGGGAAAGCACAGAAATAACAATGGTGATCCCTGCCAATGTAATTAGGCATTTCCATTGTTCTGGGCCTCCAGATTTGATTTTCGATGTGGAAGCAATGTACACAGCACCAGATCATGGCAAAAAGCAAGTCGGGGTTGCTGGGAATGCTGATGTTCCTGGGAGGGACTGTTTCCTTTGTCCCAGTTGGAAAGACCAATTTATAAGTGAATTGTTCCAGCCTAAAATCAAATAATAACAATAAATTACCAGAACAAGATACCTAGCTATGAGAGTAATCACTCCCTGTTGAAAAAGTTGTAATGGCAGTAATGAGAAAAAAAAGCTGAAATCCTCAGGGGCTGGATCAAAAGTGTGTTCAAGTCAGTGGGAGTCCCTGCATTTGGTAGGTTTTGGGTCAGACCCTAGATTTTTAAAGACAGCTTTGTATGTTGACTTGTGTAGCTGCAAAATAACAAAGGTAAAAATCTCCTTGAGAATTCCTGGGTTAAAGTCATGCTCCTTATTTTTCAAACTTGGACTCTGCAGATAATTTAACTGAAAGTGAATGTGGTATGTGGCAGGGGTGAGAGTCCACAAAGGATGCATCTGTGCCCATGGAACAACACCTATTTTTATGAAGTGGTGCATATACAGACGGTGATGATAAACAGAATAGTTTGCATGTTGAAAGCTTTATCTTGAACTTGCTGGAGTTTCCATCTTCCAACTTAACCTTCTTGCATCCTGAGAAGTCTGTGGATGTACCTGCTGGACCTTGCCCAGGCCCCTGTGACTCCCTGATACCCTAAGTGTTGGAGATCTATGCTGGAGATCACATTCCAGCCATGTCCCCAGATGCCTTTGTGGGGAAAAAATGATCAGGCACATGGAAAATCTTTGGACAGTGACAGTATTCTGCTCTGCCTTGGCAGGATTGAAGATGCATTTGGGAATGGAAACTGTATTTTTAGGGCTTTTTCTATCTGGCAACTGCTGAAAGGGTCAGGATGATTCATACAGGGTGGTGAAAGCCTTCTCCCTGAAAGGTGTTTATAGAGTTCCTGATGTGGTCTAGTACACAGGCCTGCCAGGGATTGCATGTATATATGTATAAATATTTCTGTACACATGTGTAATCAGAATACTTTCTGGATTCAGGGCCAGAATAAAGGGACAAAGCCAGCAATATGCAAAACAAGAGCCACCAAGGGCCTCTATTCTGATTTCTTGAACCAAATTAAGTTTGTCTCTTTAACCCCAAACTGAGACAGACAGAACCTTGTAGTTCAAGGATGGTTTTGAGCTTCATGGTTTTAATAGGATGAAACTCTCATCTTCTCTATCATTGTAATGTTTCTGAGCATAATTTTGGACAAATGCAAATATAATATAAACCTGCTAAGGAATTAATAGATGCTATATATATATTTGGCTTTTTCTTTTTTTTGGCTTGTTTGTTTTGGCTTTTTTTTTCTTTAATTTGTTTAATTGCTTTTTTGTTTTGTTTAAGGAGCCTGTTTCTTTCTTTGGGATTTTTGTGGGTTTTGTTTGTTTGGGTGGGAGTGTTTTGGTTTGGGCTTTCTTAAAAGCAATTCAAGTGGAGTTTACTTAATTTCCCACTGCAGAGCTGAAGGGAAGACCTGGTCCCCTGCTGTCCTGGAAGATGGCAAGGCTCAAGCATACCGGATCAACATCGAGCCGGACCCACAGGTATGGCAGCTGCAGCCCTGCCCCACATCTGCTGCTCTCCCAGCTTGCTGGGGGAGAGCACATCCATGTCTGGACAGCCCTGCGCTCTGCCTGCAGTCCTTCCACAAGTGAAGGAGTTTCCATATGTGCTTTTAAAGTTCTCTGCAGGTCTATCTGTGCTTTTCTTGGGCTGGTTCCCACAGTGGGCCAGATCCTGAGCAGATCTGGCACGATCCCATCTGTGTCATTGCCTTCCAGCCAAGCCAGGCTGTGCTGGGTCAGCTTGCTGGGGACACAGGATGGCTGGGCAGCACATGGAGGGTGGCATCCAGCACTGGTCCCCGTGAGGCCGTGACCAAGCTCAGAGTTAGTGTTATTTTGGATGGAGCTCTTGGGAGTCCTCTGACTGTCCAGTGCCTGCCCTTCCTGGGGTACAGCATGCCCAGGGTCTGTCTGCATCTGCCTCAGTTGTTGTGCCTCTACCTTGGCTGCTTCCAAAATCTGCTGCACCTTACCAGTCTACCATGCACTCTGCCTACTCTACCATGGCAATGATTCACCTCCTATGAGGGTGGATTTTTTGTTTGTTTGTTTTGGTTTTTTTGTTTGTTTGTTTATTTGGGATTTTTAAAATAATGTTCTCATCTTTTTTTCTTAGCTTTTTTTTCTCTCTCACTCTTTCTCTCTGTTTTGCAGCTTCTCTCTTCCCTCTGTCCTTAGCTCTGTTCCCTGGAGCCTTCTACCTGTATCCTGCCCTGCCTTACTACCCTGTCTCCTGCAGCAGCCAGGTGGTGGATGGAACTGAGCAGGTCTCCTCATCTTTCCTACCTATCTCTAATGGCTTGTTAGTAAGGTCAGAGGTGACTCTCATTCTCCTTTGGCTTCTTGATGGAAAGAGAAATGGGGTTTCTCTTTTCCCTCTCTGCTTATAAGGTGCTGGAGTGTCAATTTTTGCATGTGCTGGTCCATGTGTGGAAACACCTGGAGTACAAGGAGGAGACCAGGAGGATAGACAGGCAAGAGGGCAGCTCCTGCTGTCTGCCTTCCCTGTGAAAGTGTGCTGAGCTGGTGCACATGCTGCCAGCTTTCCCAGGGCACCTGAGGTCATGGGTGGCAGGGCTTGAGCCTGCTGAGGCTTCTCACTGCTGTAGGTTGGCTGCCCCTCCCAGGGCTGTGGTGGAGACCCTGGGGCTGCCTACAGCCTTCAGAGCATCAAAGTATGTCAGTTCAGGCTGACAGAATCCCCTGTGCTTGCCCCCAAAGCATGTGAGCTCCCTTTGGCTGATGCTGGGTGTTCAAATATTGCTCAGATGGTTGTCTCCTCCACAGAGATGGTTTATGTCATATGCTTTTCCATGCTTTTTTCTCCAGCCCTTACAAAATGCCTGTGTGCAGGATCTGCTGGTTTAGCTCAACTGCTCCTTTCCAGAGAGGCTTTTAGAGTGTCCTGATGAGGGTTCCAGGGTGCCCCTCAGCCCTCCCTTGCTTCAGTTCAGGAGGAATACAAGAGCTGCAAGGGTGGAAGAGAGGGGATGATGCTACAAGAAGTGGTATGAGGAAGTGAGGAATGAAGAGAAAGTGCTGGCAGCAGAGAGCCCACCGAGTGCTCAGGACGAGGGTGAGATCCTCCAAACCCCGTGAGAAATGGACCAGAGTGTGAGGCCTTTGAGTCTGTTGGCCATTCCAGCGATGTGGAATTTGCAGATATTCTGCTTTTCTGCCCAGGACAGCGGGCAGAGGCCTGGCACAACAGCAGCACTGGCAGAGCTGCCTCAATACCACACACCAGCAGCACGTGGGGCTGTTTGTCTTTCCTGCCCTGACTTACAGCACAGGCTGATGTGTGAGCTTGGGCCTTGCATTCTGGCCATGTTTGCTTCATTTATCAATTACAGCCATCTTTTCTGACAGATATTTTTTCTTACTAGACTTTACCTATGAATAATATTAAATGGGGAACAAATGTGCAGCAGTTCCACTGCCAGATACAACTTCCTGAGGTTTAATGCAGATTGGATTTGAATCTGACTATTAATATATGTTACATATGGATCTTTTTAAAAATTAGACAGTTTTATAGAATATAATGAAGGGGGTAGGAATGGACTATTCTGAATCCAGACCTACAGTGAAAATATGTAAATCAGGGGAGTAGGTGTGTAAAGGAGATGTGTTTTTGGTAGGGCACTGAGAGAGGTGTGTGAACAAGGGTACACAAGTACAGGCAGCAGATTCCTGCTCTTGCTCTTTTTTTTGGTGCCTGTATCCATGTGTTGTCTTCCTTAGTGGCTTTTTGGGTTTCTCAGAGAGGAGGTGAAGGTGGTTCCATGCACACCTCCAGGTTGCTGTGCTTGCACCCAAGATGTGTTTGTTGACTCTTCTCCCCAAACCACCTGTGCCTCCAGTATGGTTGATGCTGACAGCCTGGAACAGATGCCAGCAGCTGTGCTAACCCAAGTGTTATCACTGATGTCCTCTGACCCGTGTGAGGCTGAAGGTGACCGTCAGCACCCAAAGAGAGCCAGTCTTTGCTGCAGGTACCAATCCCCTGGGAGCAGAGCTCCCAGGCATGGCTGGAGTCCCTGTGGGGCAATGCCAGGTGACCCAGGGCTGTCCCATGCCGTGTTCATTCAGCCCCTCTGGCAAAGGCACGTACTAGATTGTGAGGAGGAAAAATCTCATTGTAAAGTAACTTGGCTCAATATGTGCAACCTTTAGCTGCACTTCCTTGCATCTGGAAAAAAAGCAATCTGCTTTGAAACACAGGGAAAATTTTCTGCTGGAATCCTGCCCTCAAACCACAAAAAGAGGTTGGGGGTTTGTCCCTGAAAAGGGTTTTGAGAGTTTTACCCCAAGTGGCCTTTGCAGTAATGTGGAGCACATATCCTTTCTTCTTCCAGGTTTTACTCTATATGCTTTTTCGTCATACTGGGCAAAGATCTGTTGAAAATCTTGACTTAAGACTACAGTAACTCTTGCCTGAAACATGTGAGCATAAGCAGAATGCCTCAGTCTGAATGATTTGTAGGAAAATCTGTATTTCTGTTATTACAATTTAGGTTTTTAGGTGTAATCTTTGTCTTGAACGTGGTGAAATTTGTAGTTACCTTCTGTGCAAAAGAACTTGGAAGGTGTGGAGTAGCTGGTGAGTTTTCCTCTCCCCTTTTCTAAATCTGTTGTGGTTTCTCAGTTTAGCTTTCTGGTAAACCCCTACTCAGACTCCAAGAATGTAATCAATCCTCCTTAATTTTTTTATTTTTGGTGGGGTTTTTTTGTTTGGTTGGTTTTGTTTCTGTTTTTGATTATTGCTATGACTGTGGGGAGTAGCTGCCCTCAAACTGAGGAGGCTGGAACTGGAGAGCTGCTTTTTCACAATTAGCAGGAGCAACACTGAGCAGGATGAGGAGTAACTTTCAGGAAAAATAACTTTATTTTTTGTTAAAGCAGGCTTTGGTTATCAGTTGGTTTTGCTAGACGAGTCTGTCCTTAACAGCAAGGACCTACAGAAGAGGCCACAAATGCAGTGATGTTCAGACTTGCAACCTAAAGAAGGGCTGCCTGTGTGTTGGACCCAGAGATGGGTGGAGGTGGGACCTACAGGGATGCTGGGGACAGCTCAGAGCTTTCCAGCCAGCAGTCAAGATTTCCATCATGCACACTGACATTGCTGCTGACATGTTGGGATCCCCAGTCTCACCTGGCGTGGTGTTGGTGTCCTTGTGGGCACTGGTCCCAGCCACTCCTCCCCAGCAGACAGGGAGAGTGGGAGCAGCCATCCATCAGTTTCTGGAGTTTTTGGCTTCCTGTAGCATGAGCATGGCAGTCAAAATACTGCCATGCAGTGCTAATAAAAAGAGAGGATGTTTGTTTTCTTGTTCATTCCCAAAATGCCAGAATTGGCAGTTCTCTTGCCCAGGGGGGCTGGAAACGTGGGCTTTGGGCTTTGGGGACCCTGTCAGTGCTAACTGACAATAGATCAAGTGTGTGGGTGGGAGAATAATTGCAGCAGAAATTAAATTGTCAGCACGTAGCCAGTGCTGGAATAGGATGCAAGTCCTCCCAAACCTGGATGCTTGGCTGAAATAGCTACATGGGGTGAAAGGCTGGGTTTCCTCTGGCAGTGCAGACAGGCAGAGGCACTTCCCACAGCAGTCCATGGGAACAGCATCCTGGTGCTACTGAGCTAGCAGAGCAGCCCCTGTGTCGTTCTCAGGAGATGGAGGAGGGAGGTGCATCAGCACTCTTGCTCCTCTCTCGTGCTGTGTCCTGAGCAGCTTTCCCAGCCTGACCACCCGACTGAGAAGAGCCACAGCATCAGGGGAGTTGCACAGGAACAATGAGAAGGTGCTTCTGCTCATCACTTATGAATTATTTTTCCTATGTGTTACTCTGTTCTTGACACTCAGTCCACAGAGATTTGTTGTTAGTTTGCTCTGACTAAAATCAGGTGCAAGGTGCGTGGCTTGCTATGTGAAAATGCCAGCTAGAATGGGGTGAAGAGGAGGAATTGGGACAAACTTGCCTCTACTATAACTGTTTGAGCAGCCTAACCCAGGCAGTGCAGGAAACCCAGGCAGTGCTGGTGTGAGCCTGAAGGTGAACACACCTTCATTTGCTTTTGTCAGAGGGCTCAGGTGTGTGTGGTTGCAGGACTGAGGACCTGCCACCTCTCATTCCACGTGGCATCCAGCCAGTGTGGACTCTTCAGCATCATTCCTGGGAGTTTTTCATACCTGCCCTGACTTCACAAATAGTATCACTGCTGATCGTGCTTGCTCCTAATTACATAAATGAAATTACATGTGGGCTTCAGGGGAGCCTGAGCCTCTGGTGCCCCAGCTCTGGGCACCCAGGGACAGCAGTGGTGTCCCACAGTAAAGCAGGGAGAGTAGTTGGCTGCTAACCTGTCCCTTAGAACTGATGTTAACACCCTTAAAAATGTGTTAAATATGCTCATATTTACTTTTTGCTAGATTATATATATTTTTTTTTCTACTAAGGGTGAATGTCTCCTTATTTAATTAACTGAGTAATGGGTTTAAGTTAACTTTAATTAGATGTAGTATTTGTTTTAAGTTCTCTGTGGGTTGCTGCCAAGCAGGAAACTTCTATGTACTTCTTTGCAAAAGCCTGGCATAGGCCATGCTGAGTTCTGTGAGCTGGGGGTTAAAGCCTCCTAGCTGGAGAGATGGAATTTCCTTTCTCAGGGAGACTGACCATCCTTCCTCCCCTGCTCTTGTGGCAGGATGGGCCATGCCTGCTTCTGGGAAAGCTCCTGCTGCGACCCCCAGCCCCAGCCAGCGGGGCACCAACCTCTCCTGACGGAAGGAGGGAAAATGTCTGCCTTGGGGAAAACAAAGGATGAGCTAATGCCCTGGCACAAACTCGGGTTCCCTTCCATGGGAACTCGCAGCTCGTTGTTTGAGGACTGATTTAATAGCAGAAACATGCTGAATCCTGACAGCCACTGTGGGTGCATCAGCCGTGAGCTCCGGGTGCTCAGACAACATTTCACACCCAGATACTGGGGTTTTACACTACAAAAAGCCACTAATCTAATTTACTGGGTGAAGAGGTTACACAAACATAGCATGTGCACTTGTGTTTACTTTTGCCAGGGATATAATATTGCATCATTTGAAAGCAAAGGATTTTTCTGAGTACTACTGTAACATCTTGAATCTTGTATCCTTTTGTGTGAGATTCTCTGAGTATGTCTTAGATAAATTAGCATCTTTAAGTGAGTTTTGATAGTCCTGGTATATGAAAGAGGCAAAAACAGTATTAGGATAAAGGAGGGGGAAATGGGAATGGAAACTTCAAAACAGTCTTTTCTTTTGTCCAGATAACTTGAATAATTTGTTCTCATTGAAGGTACAGAGGAATTATACTGAAATAATAACAGTGGGAGTTGGTTTAGGACAAAACAAAATGCTATTGGATTAAGTGCTAACACAGACATATACTGTGTTATTTTAATTGATAACATCAGTTTCACTGATGACTCCATTAACACAGGTAAGGAAACTGCTGCTTGTGTACTCAGAAGTGCCAGGTGTTTGGAAGCACAGGTGTAGCTCAGTGTTTCTGTTCCTGTCCATCAGGAAAAACAGCTTATCCCCTTTCACTTTTCCTTGTGGCTCACTTAAGAGGAATTATCTGCTCTTGGAGGTCACTTGAGTGACATGCTGGGGTTGAGAGCATGTGGAGAGAGACATCCCTAGTGGTGCAGAGAGGGATGCTGGAGGGATGCTCACTGTGGTCCCTCAGGATGATCAGGCTGAAGCAGCTGCTTCCATCCCCTAAAGCAGCTCGTGCCACAGAGGGCTGGGAAAGGCTGAGACATGTTTTTGAATCTACCTGAATTTATCTTTTTTTAATTAATGAGGAAAAACAAAAGGTTGGGACATTCCAAGATGAAAAAATATCTCATGCTGTTGCTTTTGCTGTGTTTTCTGGTGTACCTTACCATGGCTTTTACAGAAGGAGGTGTTCAGATAAGCCATGCTGATGGAGTAGGCACCTTTTGGTTTTAAGCATGTCATATTTTTGTAGCCTGAAGCTTAGCTTGTTGCTGATGAAACTTCTAGTTTCAGTTAGCTGCTGATAATGAGTATAGAAAGAAAATCAGAAAGTGTGATATGTTAACATCTGAAAATGCGACAATTCCCCAAATGAGAGAGAAGAGTGACAGTAAGCTGGAAAACATGATGTCAGGGCATTGTCTGTTAGTGTTAAGCTCACCAGGTTTGTCCTGCCAGCCAAACACCAGATGCTGAGTAAAGTGATTCAGTGGAAGCGTGGACTGAAATGGGAACAGCAGCATCTTCCCTGGGAGAAAGGGGGCAGCCAGGAGGGCGGGTGGGCACTTGCTGTGATGGTTTCAGGTTTTTTTTTCCAGCTTTAGTGGATATTACTTTCTGTCAGTGGGAATGTTAATCCAACAGCAGCAGCCTGTGCATGGTGGGGAGGGCATCAGTCTGACACCTGCACTGAGCAACGCCCTCCTGTTCCTGAGCTTGGAAGGTGACCCTGAGCACTGGGGTGTGGGACAGCCCTCTCTAGGGTTCAGACTGTTGTTGAGCCTAGCTCCAGTGAGGTAGTCACCTGGCAGGAGCTTGCTGCTCCTGGGCAAAGGAGGAAATTTCAAGGCTCTTCTGCCAAGACATTCATGCAGAGCTCTCCTCTGTCTGCTGGCTAAATGCCCCTCTCACACTTGATGTTAGAAATGTGCTCTCTGCACTGTGCAGGCAAGATAAATGCAAACACATTTTAATCTTGACAGTCTTTTTTCCATTGCTGTGGATTTTTAAGAGACTGCTGTGGAGCCAGGTAGGTTAAGGGATAAAGCCCTGGCATTGCAGCTCGAGTCTCTCCTGAGCTCTTTAATTTGCATGAGGGTGCAGCTTCTCCCTGGAGCTGTGGGAGGAAACATCCATTGGAGCCTTGCTGATGGCCATCCACATGGCTGCTCCAAGGTGGAGAAATGTTACTGCTCTTTGAGTGTGAGAGATTTGTCCCTGGGTTAAATGTGTGCTCTACAGAATCACAGAATGGTTTGGGTTGAAAGGGACCTTTAAAGTTCATCTAGTTCCACCTCCCTTGCATGGACAGGAACACCTTCCACTATCCCAGGTTGCTCCAAGCCCCATCCAACCTGGCCTTAAACACTTCCAGGGATGGGACAGCCACAGCTTCTCTGGGCAACTTGTGCCAGGGCTTCATCACCTTCACAGGAAAGAATTTCTTCCTAATATGCCATCTAAACCTGCCCTCTGTCAGTGTGAAGCCATTCCCCCTTGTCCTGTCACTACATGCCCTGGTGCAGTACAGCCTGTCCTGGGAATATGGGCGGGCTGGGGCTCCACCAGGCTCCAGCTTGAGTCATGTTTCATGTGAACATTGTCAGCAGCCTTTATACAAAAAGATCATCTGATTTTAAGAGTTTAGTCTCTTACTTAGAGAGATCTGAAATACTAATTTGATACTTAGCTGACAGCTGTGAAAGGATTGTAGTGAGAAGGATGTGATGGATAAGGTTTTCCTTCAGACTGTGGTATACATTTATTACAATCCGGTTTAAACGCAGAAAAGTGAGGAAAGCTAAGTTCCTGTGTATAAGCCACAAAGAACTTTGAAGATTCGAAATATACCCAAAAACTAGATTAAAACCAAATGAGGTTATAGGTTGGTGCCAAAAAATTGATGTATTTTTTATTTAATAGTAAAAGAAGCAACGAGAAAGAAAAAGAGAGAAAAAGAAGTGTGAGTGGACGGTGGGGGGGAGAGAGAGAGACAGGGGTTAGATGGAAGCATATCACCTATCTGAGGGTCCCAACAATGTCTCATTGCTCCCTTCCATCTGGTCTTCTTGGTGCTGAGGGTCCCACATCTCGCTGCCACATGCCAAAGAGTACAGAATTCCGTGGATTATCCAAATCATGCCATGGTGGAGGGGCTTGCTTGGAGGTTCTAGGAGCCAATGTTGGCCTATCAAATTAGCAATCTTCAGTTAAAATCTCTCCTAGTTGGGAAAAAGGAGATTAGTTATTTTGTTTGTACTTCTTGTCTTTTAAAAGTCTAATTTATAACACACTGAAGTAAATGAACTTTAACTGCTTTGGATCAGAATATGAAGTCTGAACTTCTCTAATTCTCTGGTCTCTAGAGCTAAGGACTTGTAGTTGAAAAAGGGTGGGAGGACAAATAGGACATTTTGCAAAATGCATTAAAAAAACAGCCAAGCATGAGAAACAAATTGGGAGTTTCTGGTTTATAGGCTGAAAGAGTTCTCCTTGGTGAGAGTTCACAGGCTGGCTCGTAAGAAGGGTTTGCAAACTCAGTTTAAGAAAGGCCATAAAAAGCAGGAAGAAAATCCAGCAAAGAAAAGCAAATTAGGCCTCAAAGGGGGGAAATTTGAACTGATCTTGAATTTGACAACTGGAAAGAAATGCATCTGTTTCTGGGTTTCTGAGGGTGAATGTGTGAGTGTTTTGCACAAAGTGAAGCCTTGCAGAGGTCTCACAGCCTTTGAGGAAGACGAGACTGAGCTCTGGCCTGGGAACAGCATTTTGTGCTACAGGAGGAGCCTCTTGATCCCTGTGGATGCTGCTGGGTCACCTGTGGCTTTATAACATGGCTGAGCAGAGGAAAGGTGAGCTGCCACCACCATGAACATGCTCCTCCCCCAGGCACAGGGATCTGGTGGCAGATGGGGATGCCAAGCAGTGCAGGAAGGGCTCTGTTTCCTCCCTTCCATCAAGGGCCTCCTTTTGGAGAGTGCCCAAGCAATAAGTTTTAGCTTTATAGCAACATTTGGTCCTGATGTACAAATTGCTGAGCTTAACAGGGACAAAGGGGCGACGCTTTACAAACTACCCTGGATTTAAGCAAGTCCATGGAGATGATGGTCTGGAGGAGGTTTCCATTCTGGAAACAACCAGCAGTTCCATGCTCCCCTGCAAAGCTCTGGATGGCACCAGTGTGCAGGAGCACGTGAGGACCCAGCCCTCTCCTCCAGGCACCCTGGACTGAGTGTGGATCTGGCCAAAATAATTAAAGGTAATGGCTTTCTAAAAGCATCGCTCTCAGTGCTGCCACCCATATGGGCCATTGCTTTTATCCCAAAAAAAATGTTTATGATCCTTCTTTACCTCCCTGTGTCATGGTTGAGTGTTTTCTTTATTTCCCTTGAAATAATAATCTAAATCTGGGAATTGGGAACCCATAGCCTGCTTGTGTGTATATATATGGGTTTGGTTTTTTTTTTTTTTTTTTGAGACTATAAATTGGGGAACAGTTAAAATTATATTATTCCTGGCAGCAAAATTCCTTTTTTAATAGACAATTTGAAGTTATTATGTTGGAAGCAGTTTTCCCCACGTGTTTGTGCATGTGTGGTGTGGAGGGAACTTTGCCAAGAGGGATCCAGGCAGCTTCTGAGGCAGGGGAAGTTGCTGGGAGCTTACTGAAGCAGGTTTTCAGCTGATGGTAGGAAAAAAACTTTGAAGACACCATCTTTCAGTTCTTAAGTAAGATTGGTCTTATCAATGGACATTTTGCCTTAGGAAGAACTGAAGAATTGGACTTTCAAGATCTTTTCCTAGCAGGATCTGTTTTTTACTTCTCTTAGCTCTTTGTTTTTACAAGGTTTGTGAGTGCCAGTGCATTCTCCTGTGCACCAGGGATAGACACTTGTTTCTAATTAGTATTTATTGGATTATTTTAGTCAAAAATAAGCTTTGTATCAGAGCCTCACAATATACACTTCATTATTTGTTCACAGGATGGTGTTTTATTTCCTTGCTTGGCTTTTTATCAGCTTCAATCTACTGAAAGCTGGTGGAAAGCAGCTCTGTTGGGGAGCTGCCCTAGAACAAATTAAACCAGGTCAAACAGATTCCAGCCTCTTACACTGCATCTATGTCTTTCATCAGTCCAGGCATGTTTGTGACTCGCAGGCTGGAAATAGCAGCCAGCGTGTGTCCATGGGCTGTGTCCAGCTTCCTGCTGCTTTCCCCACTTGCTGGAGTTAGCTCCTCTCCCCATATTGAGTTTTTGCAGGCAAAGCCTGGCTCAGGTGACATTAGCAGTAGGTATTGCTTGGTTTATGGGTGTGGATGGGACTGACTAATAGCACACCCATGTATGTGGAATTCCATGTGTGTGGAATAACACATAGGTAATGTTTGACATTGGTAAAATGGTAAAATAATGTGGAAAATTTGTCGTTTAATGGCATCTGAGTTCCTGACTTGAGGTCATATGACAAAAAGATTTCCACAGTTTACCTTGGGACTTAAAAAGCAAATGGAAATATGAATACCAAGCTAAACCCTTGACTGATGTGTTTCTCACGCTGTAAATGACTAATCTTATTTGGGGAGAAGACCTCCCCAAAAGAATGTGGATCTGTGTGGACAAGGGTAGCTGCAAGTGAAAATACCAGGACTGGTCCCTTGGCCTCAGGTGTTGCCCATCCTGCACATGGAGCTGCCTAGCATGGATTTATCCTGTTTGGTGATAGAAATGGAAGGGATGGCCCTGAAGTCAGGAGCACAGCAAGTGTGCTCAGAGTGATGGAACGTGGAATAAGAAGTAGACTCACAGCCTTTCTTTTAAAGAAACAGCACATATGCTTTTAAATATAAAATTAATGCAGGAAAAGTAAATGCAAAATATTTGGCAGTCGCTCACCAGGAGAAACAGCAAATTCATTTGGTTGGGGACCAAGGGAAGCTGTGTAGATTCAGCACAATTTAACTGCGGGTCAAGCCTGAGTTTTCCTTTTCCTGCTGCACATCCCTGTTTTCCACAGCACACATAAAATGTTATTACTGCAAACTGCATGTCCCAATACAGCCCCTCCATGTACATCACACACTATAAATCTCAGGTTTTCTGCTTTCTTTCTCTTCCAGGACAGTGGCCCTGCCCAGAGCAGGAGGTCGATGCCCCATGGATCTGGGGGCAGCCCCGTGGACACCAGGCAGGTGCTGAACATGCAGCATCACCAACCAACCCGGCTCTACGCCAACAACAGCTCCGAGTCGGCCCTTCCAGGCCAGCTGAGTGGACTCCACATCTCTCCTGCCCACAGGTAGGGCCAGGGCAGGGCTTGGCTCTGCATCTGCTGCTGCTCCTGCAAACTAAGGTTCAGGGAGTGCACAGGGGCCTCTGTGCTCCTGAAGCTCCTGAGATCATGGAATCTTAGACTCACTTCAACTGGAAAGACCTTCAAGATCATCTTCTCTAACCATTGACCTAAGTCTGCCAAGTCCATCAGGATGCTGGGCTGGTCAAGTGTAGGTGGGAGGAGAAAAGAAACTAACCAAATTAACAAAGCAAAGCAAAAATAAAAAGGTCTGGAGATACCAATTTCTGAACAAAATGACCACATCTACATAGGTAGCAACTGCAGCATTGAATTGAAGCTTGCGATGCTGTAGCTCAGGTACGAATCTTGGTGAAGGTGCTCATTCTCTAGATCTCTGTTAAGAGCCTTCTATTGCTGATGTGAGTTGTTAGATTAGTGGCCCCTAGGTACAGTCCCCAGCTGGGGTTAATGCCAAGGAAGACAAGAGGAGGAGAGGTTTAAATTGGATATTAGCAAAACTTTCTTCACCAGCAAGGTTGTCAAGCCCTGGCACAGGCTGCCTGGGGCAATGTTGGAGTCACCATACCTGAAAGGACTTAACAGCCATGTAGATGATTCTCTTGGGGACATGGTTTAGTGGTGGCCTTGGTAGTGCTGGGGGAATGGTTTGGCTTGATGATCTTAGAGGGCTTTTCTAACCTAAACAATTCCATGGCTCTGTGAATGTCACAGACAACAATATTTTTGTTTTTTCAAAGTGTATCTCCAAGGCAGGATAGAGGGTGCTGCCCTCCTAGGAGTGGGGATCACCTTGCCACAGACCCAGGAGCCAATACTTGCCCTAGAAGCTGGAGGTACTGGCTGAAAGGATGAACTCTAGTAACTGGGATTTTTATAAGTGCAAGATCTGCTCAGTGCAGCTGTCCGGGAGGCTGAGAAATAAATAATGCTCCTAGGAAAGAAAAGGCTTTTGTGTAGCCAAGAATGGTTTGGGTGAATAACTCAGACTTTGAGACAAGCCAGGTTGTGGACTGGGATGCTTTCACATGGCTTATGAGGATCTTGATTTATGTTCCTCCAAACTGGCAAAATGTCCTGCAAGAAAGTAATGTCTGTATCACATGCAAAGAGAGTTTCTTTTCAGCTTGGGAACTTTGTCTGCATGAATCTGTATTTCAGTGATGCAGCAAGCCAGCTCATTCCCTGTGCTGCTCCGGGAAAGTTATTGAAGTTGGAAAGAGGAGAACTGCACAGAAAACAGAGAACAAAATCTGGTGTTATCTGCAAATGAGCCTAAAGCCAGGACATTCTCTTGAGTCTTTGAGTAGAATTGGGGCAGGAGTGTATTTTCTTTGAATTGGAATGTATTTTCTCTGATGAGGCTGGGCTGGTGTCATGGTTTGACACTGGCCAAATGCCAGGCACCACTAAAGTGATTTGCTTACCTTCTCTTGCTTTCAGCTGGGTAGAGGAGAGGGGAAAAAAGAATAACGGAGGGCTCATGAGTTGGAATGGACTGGGAGAAAGCACTTTAAGGGCAAAACAGGTTCAAATTTAAAGTATAAAGTAAATTTATTATTAACAGAGTAAGAGGAGGATAATGAGAAGTAAAATAAGCCTTTAAAACACCTTTTTTTCCCCCTAGCCCTTCCCTCCTTCCCACTGACAGCGCAGGGAGACAGGGTGTGGGGGTTTTGGTCAGTTTGTCACTCAAGATTTTCTGTTTGCTCAGGGAGAGGAGTCTGTCCTCTGCTATGCTGTGAGTCCCTCCCATGGGCAAACAAGTGTTCCCAAAACTGCTGTGGCCTGGGTCACTTGTCCACAGGGTACAGTCCTCTGGGATAGGCTGCTCTAGTTTGGAAGCAAGGCCCCTCTCTCTCTGTCTCTGGCAGCAGGAGCCCTCTCTCCATTCGGGTCTCCCGCTGGATCACAGCTTTCTCTGCCATCCACCCGCTCTACCATGAGCACTTTCCCATGGGCTGTGACTGGATCTCTGCATCCCCTGTGGGCTTCCTGCTTTTCAGGGGGACAGTTTGTTTCATCACAGACTTCACCACCACCTCCAACACCTGGAGCACCTCCTCCCCCTCCTTGTTTTTCCACTTCCCTTGGTGCCACCATGTTTTCGCTCAAATGTCCTCACTTCTTCCTCTTCTCTGACTAGAAGAAAAGCTGCTGCTCATAGATACCATTGCAAACAAGTTCCACTAATTCAAAGATTCCTGCAGGAGATCCCACAGCACTGTGAGGTAGATTTTGTCTAGCTTCCTCTCTGGGGAGTCGCTGGCCATGTTCCACCACTGGCCAGGCCCTGCCGCCATGGAGCCAGCAGTGGTGGCGCTGGTGCTGGCGCTGTTTAACGCCTCTCTTCCCTGCAGGGCACGGGGAAGGAGAAGTCACTGCTGCCCCTGCCCCTCTGCCCACAGCGTGGCTGGGCAGGCGTGGCTGGGCAGGCAAGGCAAGGCTCGCCACGGGCCGTGCCGAGATGGCGGCAGCCGCGTATCGCCGTGCGCTGCGCCAGGGATGGCCCCTGGCAGCGGCCTCGCCATCCCTGGAAAATCTGCCCCTGCATTGTTTTGATTTTCTTCTTAAATATGTCATCACAGAGGCACTGCCAACATCTCTAATTGGGCCAGCAGCATGTCCATCTTCAGAGCCATCAGAGATTGGTTTTGTCATGGTGGAAGCCTTTAGCAGCTTCTCACAGAAGCTCCCCTTGTTGGCCCCCCGCCCCACCACTAACAACAAACCAGGCTGTGCCACGTGAACACAGCTGGCCAAAACCTGCCCTTTCCCATTGAAAATCTGTGAGTTGATGTAGGAGTGAGCTGTAGCATGGTAGAGAAGTACTTGGAGCACATCTGCGGGGTTTGGACTGGCTGGGAGTCACGGGGATGGGTCCATGGCTCAGCTCCCCCACCCAGGCTGGCCCTCACCTCCCACAGCAAGCAGAGCTGCTGGGGAGTCTCTACCAGAACATGGAGCTCTAGCCATTCTTTGAAAGTGATTTTTGTCTGGGGTTTTTTTTCTCTTTCTTTCTTTGAAAGTGAATGTTATTTCTTTTGTTTATTTGTTTAAGCAGACATGAATATAACACTGGTAGAGAAAATTATCCAGATGATGGCTAAAGTATGTGAAGCTGATGGAGTTCAGGGCTCTTGGTTTTTTTATTGGTTTTATAATGACCTTCATGACCTGCTCTATAAAAAGGAAGAGGAGCCCCTTCCCCTGGAGCTGTGCAGTGTGATGGGGCCTCTGGAGCGCAACAGCACTTGGATTCAGCTTTTCTCTGTAGGACATTTAAACATGTACCTGAAATATATTTGATTCCAGACCATGCTTTCCATGTTTTGATGTATTGGAGTGGAATAATGGTTTAAATTGCTATTTGTTGTCTGTGCATCCCAAATACTCCTCATACAGACCAGGAGCAGCTCAAGGCTGGAGGTGGGGGTTACAGGCAGCCCCAGTGTCCCCCTCCCCAGGTGGTTTTCTCAGTTAAGCTGTGGTCTGTGATTGTGATGTGCCTACAGTAACACCAGCTTCACAGGAAGCACTTGTGGGTGGTGAGGGGTTTTGGTGTCCTGCCTGGCACACACTCTCCAGATGCCCTTACAAGGGGTGGGTGCATGCCCTGGCCCTACATAGTTAACGAAATGCATGTTTTTCCCATTTTATCAATAAATTCCACAGGTGGCAAAGCAATTTACAGCATTTGCAAGAGCTGCCCTCTTTCCTGAAGGCATCTGGTAACTGGGCCAGCCCTTGCTGTGTTGCTCAATTGGAGCCCAACAGGGAACAAGTTTAACCTCCTTGGTTCAGCAACTGTTCCTGTGCCAGACATACCTCCAGGCAGGGAAGCACATGGGAACAGAGGTGCTTAATTGAATCTGTGGGAATGTAGAGATTTCAGTACCTCCCTGATGAGCTGACAGTAGCTGTTTCTGTTTGACTTGAGCCTTTCTTTCTTTGCTTTAAACCAGCATTGACCCCGTGAAGTCTCTCCCACGGAACAGAAATGGGATTGATGTGGAGTCAGATGTCTACAAGATGCTTCAGGATTATGAAAAGCCCATTTCAGAGCCAAAGCAGTCTGGATCCTTCCGCTACTTACAGGGCATGTTGGAGGCCAGTGAGAATGGTAAGGAGAGTGGCACCCAAGCACCCTCCTGTGAGGAGACCACTGGGATGGCAGGTCTCAAACCAGTGTTTCACATACTCCTGCTTACCAAATTTTGTGGCTGATTTGAGCACTGTGTGAAAGCTGGCTTTGTAACCAGAGTGGCAGCTGTTTTCTGAAATGGTTTATGAAATGTGATGGCCTTAAGCAGTTGTGTAAGATCACACTGTTGGAGAGCCTGGTCTGGTTAAGTAAATGGCATTTGCATAAGGACGTGGGATGGTCCTCAGCAAGGCAGGGATAGAGATCAGGAGCTCTTGGCTCACTTCTCAGGTCTGTCACAGCTTCCTGCCCATGTCGTTAACACATTAAATAATAAGATCCCAAATCTATACATTTCGGTGTCTTTTTTTTTTTATTTATTTGCCTTTCACTGTTAAGTCTGTTGGGGCTTTTATGTTCAAATTTTTAGGCTTTTCTTTACAGTCTTACAGGGCAAGACTCCTCTTTCTGTCTCCTTCCAAGGGCCCCATACTCCAATCATGTGAATCCAGGAACATATCTTTCATAAGAAAATACCAACTGCTGTAAATCTCATTATGGAGCCGTGAGAGGTAGTGAGTTGGGCTGTTGCATTTCAGTTTCTGTTTGTCTAAAATGTTGGAGAGGTCTGTTCTTTGACTAGAAGGATGTTGGTTCTTGCTTCACAAGAAGCACAATTGCAGGTAACTTCTGATCATCGTGGAATTCCACCAGTATTGGTTTTCTCAGTGGGACTGAGCCATAGTTACAAAGCATGAGATAGGATCAACCTCAGAAGCACTGGGTATATTATTATATTTTATATTAGTATTACAGCCCCTGGATTGGCAGAAAAACTGATGTTAAATACAGGCCCCAGTTGGACTTTCAGGCCCTTCAAAACCTCCAAGAGCAAGGACAAATCTGCTGCTTCCCAGTCTCCTTGTCAGGAAGAAGCAAATGGGAAGTGACTGTGTTAATCCCAATTAGTAATGCTGCTGCCTTCCTCCCTTCTCTGCCAGGGAAAGGGAACAAAATTCAAGCTCTGCTGGTTTGCTCCTGCCTCCCCCTGTATCCCACAGCCCTGGGCTGGCAGGAACCCAGTGCTAGGAGGAAGGGAGAAAGAAAAGGCTGGGGAAGAAAGAGGTGCCCACATGCTGGGACTGTCCAGCCAGTCCTGGATGTGTGCTCATCAGCATTCTCTTGGCACTAGCCCGTCACCAGTGCAACACTGAGTGTTTGACTGGAGCCCAACAGGCTGCTTTCCTGTACCAGCAGTATGGGACGGGCTGGAGCAGTCACTGTCACCTGGGTTCTACCATTCTCCCTCTCAGTAGTGTGGAGGGGATGTGTGACTGCCTGCAGGCACAGCCTCACTTACCCTTGGTCATTCCAACTCTGTTTATTCACAAGGGATGAGAAATTAGGTGAAAAGCATCTCTGCTTGGCGTGGAGCTCTGTGATGTTCCAGCACGTTTTCAACCCCAAGTGTTCCTGCTGGGTTTGTTTTACAGCTGCCACCCCTGCTCCTTTTTCCTTAAGCCTAAAATTACACATTTTGACCTGAGCCTGATCTGCATTGTCCTTTTAAAGTCAAGTTCTCCTCTCCCAAGGAACTGAGTGTCTTGGACAAGGACCTGTTTTATATGGAATATGTTCCTACTGGAAGCATTTTAGCCCTATCCCACACCCTTAGGGAGGAATGCTTTGTGCTGAGATGGAGGCTGGAGGAATGGCAGTGCCCACCCTTATAGGCACCCATGACCCAGGAAGGACAAACATTTCAGCCATAATGGGGATAGCATGGTTGAGGCTGTGGAGTTAAAGCATTTTGCTGCCTTGCTGAAGACCATAAATCACCATGAGACTGGGCTAATAAATAGAAGGAAATGATACACAGCTCAAGAAGATGGGAAGCAGCCTTCTCTGCAGGGTTCATTTTGCTGTAAAATCCCTTTTTTTTTTTTTCCTTCTTTCCTTTTTTAAGCAGCTTATCCAAGCACTCTGCATGAGAGGCAGTGACAGCTTAACTGTTAAATGTTGGCAGATGAGCCTGTCTAGTCCAAGCACACTGTGTCTCACGCTGGGGGAAGCCAACAGCTTCAGTTGCTTCAGTTTATTCCCAGCAAGGCAGCGGAAGGATTCAACAAGGGGCTTGCCTGGAGCCAGCCAAGTACTGGGGGAACTCGTGGGGTGGAGGAGCCCTGCTCTGCTCTTGGGCAGTGCCTTGCATGTATGAAAGCTCTTGGCATTGCCAGGCACCGTTTTGTGTTTTGGGGAGGTGGGGTCTGGTGGGAAGTTGGTCCTTTTGGTTTTACCCACTTGGCTGGAACTGCTGACAGCGTTGGCCTCTGTGTCAGAGCCATGGCTGGAGAGGGGGGCTGTGGTGTGAAGGTGCCTGTGCACCCCAGGGGATGAGTCAGGTGTGCACCCTCCTTCCCATCTGGGCCCAGGATAATAAGCACTCCTGAGACTCACTGGACAGGGGAGCAGGGGTCTCTCCATGGAAGGAAGTGTTTCTCAGTGACACCCTTCAAAATGTATCTGTGGTGTGACCCTGCCTGGGGTCTGTGAGCAACCAGCAGCGGTGCTGTATCAGGCTCCAGGCACTAAAAGTTCCCTTTAGGAAAGGCAGAGATGCTCCTGCAGCCATGGGAGGCACTTACACTGGATTTTGCTCTGAAGCTGCCAAAACTGGCACAGAGTATGTGCAGATACCTCGATCAGAAAGAGCTTGTGGCCTACAGAGACCTTCTGGGCATCAGGGCTTGAAGCACATGTTTACAATGGACCCTGGACTGAAACACCTTGGAAGTTCAGGGAGTGTGGCAAATTAGAACTCTGGAGAATGACTTGTTTATCCAAGAGCTCCTCTGCTGTTTTTCCAAACTGTGAGCCAACTGGTCCTTCTTCATGAGCTTTTCCTTTCTACAACCTTAGGCAATCACAGAGGAACTGTAGATCAATATATGCCAAACAGACCAGTCAGTTGTCAGCTGTGGAAAACCATGCAGTCAATACTGGAAGCTTTTAAGTATCCCAGGAGTTGGCAAGAAGCATGTTGGTGTTGTCCAGAATCGGAGGGCAGATTGTAGATGGCCTGTAGGGAGTGGGAGGAGCAACTCTGAATGTTCTGCTATGATATTTTTCACATGCACAAAATCTTCATTGCTTCCTTTCCCGTTGTTGGACCTTCATGAAAGAAGGCCTGGTGCCTCAGAAGACCTTACCCTCTATCACAGTATTTTGGTTTAGATTATTTGAGTTTAAATGCATGCTCTAGGAAGAAAAGTGCATGTGATTCTATTATTGTTTGGTTCAATATGCCTCATTCTCTGAAATTCTTTCATCTACATCTCCTTGACAGATGGTGGGTCTGCCAAGTGTACCTAAATGTTGCTGTGATGGAACCTTAATTTTTTTTTGGGGAGGGGGGAAGCTTTTCTGAGCTCTTCACTATTTATGATTCTTAATTCAGGAAGCAGTATTACAGCCAAATGAACCTCTCATCTCTAGATCACAGCTGCTTTGCATTTTGACAAGGTCCATGTCTTTTGAGCTGGTGCTGTCCTGGAACTTCCAAGGGAGTTGCAGGTCCTGTTATGACAGGCAGACTCGTCTGACTCTGTAAGGGAAAAGGAAAAAAAAAAAAAGGAAGAAGAGGGAAAAAAAAAAACCAGCCCTGAGAGGCCAAGTTTTAATCTGTGTCTTTATAATTTTTGGCAGGTGAAAAACTCGACAAACTGAGCAACCCCCGGAACATCAAGTCCCCAGTGCCAAAGCTTGGTGGCCCCATGTCTGGGCTGCAGATGCTTCCCGAGTGCACCCGCTGCAGGAATGGGATCGTGTGAGTGTCGTGCCTCGCCGAAGCCCCCGCTGCAGTGGGGACGGTGACACTGGGACATGGCACGTGGGCTTGGGTCCTGCCAGGCACATGGGTTAGCATTTATAGCAGCATATCTTGAATCCCTTTCTGGTTTTTTATAGCCATACCTAAACCTGAGCAATACAGTTTGGATTGCCCCTTTTAAGGGAATCTCACAAGGGATGATTTATGGGATGGTTTGTGCCCTGCCTATCATAGTAGCTGCCCAGGGACTATGAATAGCACCAAGCACTCCTTCACTGCCTTACAAGGGTTGGTGGGAGAAACACCTTGAGTGTAGAGCAGAAGAGAGCTGTTTTGTTTGTTTGTTGAAGAGTTACTCTCTGACAGACGGATGTTTATTTCAGAAAGTATAGGTGTTTTTCTGTTTTGTTCTGTTGTAATTTATGACCTGTTGTAATTTCTGTTCTGCTGTAATTTACATCCTGCTCAAGCCAAATTTTCTGGCTGAGTGGGAGCTGTGCAAATGCCTGCAACCATATTCTTGCTGGAGCTGTGAGTGAGGGTCTCTGCTCCACAAGTCATGGTGCCTGCAGGTGCTCAGCCCCAGTCCTTGCAGGATGCTGGCTCCTGATTTTCAGATCCAGGCTGAGTGTAGGTATTTAAGTCTGTGTTTTGCATCAAGCTGTGGAGCAGTGCTGCTGGGTGTGGAGCATCCCTCCCCGCAGAAGCATAGTGAAGCCACACCTGGAGTGAGGTGGCAGCTTTGGGTGGGCTGAGAACCCCTGATAACACCCTTACATGTCCCTGCACGCTGCTTTCCTCCACTTACTGTTTTACTTGTGGCAGCAGGAAAAGCTGTTCATGCTCGTTGTTTCTCCTCACTTGAGCTTTCCTGATCTCTCCCAGGGGCACCATCGTCAAGGCTCGGGACAAGCTCTACCACCCCGAGTGCTTCATGTGTGACGACTGTGGCCTCAACCTGAAGCAGAGAGGGTATTTCTTCATTGAGGAGCAGCTGTACTGCGAGACGCACGCCAAGGAGAGGGTCAAGCCCCCCGAAGGATATGACGTGGTGGCTGTTTATCCAAACGCGAAAGTTGAACTCGTCTAAGCCTGGGCTGTGCTCTGGAGAGGTCGGGTGGCCCACCCACGTCCTCCTGCAGGCTGCAAGCGTGGGGCTCTAATCAACCCCGATTACCAAAGCCCAAGTTAAAATGCCTTTTCCTAGATAAAACCGTTTACACTTGGGATCTCTGGGGAATGGTGTTGAAAGTATTCAAACAGGTTTTGCCCTTTTTGACACTCTGCTTTTTGCTGTGTTGGGTTATTAGTCTGTGCTGTAATCTTATCCAAGATCTGTGTAAATATTGATTAATTCTCTACTCTCTTTCATATAAAACCTGTATTCTTTTTTTTTCTTTTTTTTTTTGTGCCCTCCTTCTACTGAAGATGTTTTTGAAGATGTTTTAAAAGCTCAAAGAAAATAAGGCACTTTAACAAAAGAAGCTGTCTCTGATGTCCTGACCCTAATCTCCTGTCCTGTGGCTGCCCCAGTGATTAAAAACCAACTCCTGAGAGTCAGGATGATACCAGTGGGTGCCTCACTCAGCTGCATGCCAGCAGATGTGCCAAGGAAGGGTGGTCTCTTAAAACAGTAATTACAGTGAAACTCTCTGGACCAGGGCAGTGCAGTTTGAGGCTGACAAGGACTGATTTGAGTTCCCAAGAGATCTCACACTGGGTGTGTGATGAGGCTTTTTTCTTCCTTCTTCTACTCCTAATTCAATGGTTCTGTCATCTAATGACTCAAGCACACCTTGAAAGGACACTGCAGTAGTCTGGAGCACCTTTTGACTATCCCCACCTCCTACATTGCTGCCCACAGCTGCCTTTGCTTTGGCCATTGTGACTATTCCTCAGCTTTTGCTATAATTTTACAGTCCTTTAGATCCTCAGATTGCTGCTATCTGGGTCTGCCTCCCAGCAGGGAGGGGGTGATAAAATCCCTCCAGCACTTAGGGAATAACCAGAGCTTGGGTGAGCCCCAGGTCCCAGGGCAGCAGGACTGTGTTTATACACGTCTCTCAAGGCTGTGCTTTCAGCCAGGTCCATCATCCACTTTATTTGACAGAGAAGAGATTTTGTGGCTCTTGAAATCTTTCTTTGTTAGAGAAATGTGGGTTTTTTTCACATTAGTACTTAGAGGAAGGAGAGAGGGAGTTGACTTGCTCAGCTGCTGGGTACTCCTGTGCAAGGTGCTGGGAGCTGTGTCTTTGGTACCACGAGGTTACTTCTGCTTTGCAATAGCCTCACTCTTCTTCCTCCTCACTTTGAGAGAGGAAGGATGTGGGGGAAAAAAATAAATGCTTGTGCTTGTGTTCCTTCCATGGAAAAGGAAAATAAGAAATGGGGTAATGGGTAAAGCACCCCTTTCCCTCCTGGGTCCCTGTAAGATGGAAAATTGAGACTGGAGGAGGCTTGGGAGCATGATCCTAGTTGGGGCTGAGCAGGTCATTCCTTCCTACAGGTTCTGCACCGCAGAAGGGATTTTAGGGTGTTACTGGTCTCCATCTAGACCTCTTCATGCAGTGCCTTACAGGGACACAGCAGCTCCTGCCCCCTGCCCTGCAGCCTCCCAGCAGCCCCGGGCTCCCTCCAGCTGGGTACCTCAGAGATGTTGGCTGTGCATTCCTGCTAGCAGCAGGAGATCCACTCCTCTTCCTTCTGCCATCAGGAATTTTTAATAATTAAAGTACAAGAAACGTGGAAATTTTTATCACAATGCTGAACCATGTTTTTCTTACATTTGCATGGCCTTGCTTGGTCAGTTGGACCCTCTGAAGGAGGGAATGTTTGGGACAAGTGTAAATGAGGAGACATGGTAATCGGGTGGGAAGCATTACTGCCCTGGTTTGCAGGGCTCTGCTTGGAGCTCCTTAGGTTGGCCTTGTCAGAAACATTTATTCTGAATTCCTCTGTTACCCTTATACATTGCTGGTTTGAGCTCTGGTGCCTGTAGCTTGAGAGTTCAGGCTTCACTGAAATCCAGGACTGAATACAGCTCGGCTGCATGATGGAAGACTCACAACCTGAATGGCACAGGATGCCTTTCCCTGTTTTCTAGGCAGACAGCTGGAGCTGCCAGTGGTGCTGTTTGTCACTCCCTGGGGCTCTTGTCCCCGTTAGACTCTACCTGCATGGTGGCCATGTCCTGCAGGATGCCAGGAATCTGCAGCCCTGATACAGGGAGCACCAAGAAGTTCATAAATTGGTTTATTGCCCTCATTCTAAACACCCAGCTGAGCAGGATGCTGCCAGGGCATCCTTGGTGGTCTTGCTTGGCTGCCACACCAGTGGGAATGCTGGAGCTGTTCTTCTAATGATCCCAAATTCCATCAAATCAGTATTTCCACATGGCATCTCATGATACCCTGTCTTAGGAGGAATCAATTCACCTGGTCCCCCTGCAGAGCTTGGAGCTGCCTCACACAGGCCCATCCCAGGGCACATGGTTTCCTGGCTTCAGGCCACCCTGTTCCTGTTGTGAGGCTTGCAGGAGCAGCCACAAGCAAATGTCACCTTCTCTGTCACCAGACAATGCTGTTAAACTCTGTAAAATGTGGGGAGGGTACTGTTTGTATGAAACAAAAAATAAAATTGTATTATGGGTTTTGTCTCACATCACTTGGCCTTTGCCTGGTCCATATGTGTGGGAGTCCCCTGGCATCCAGGTGAGAAGGACACTGGGTAAACATCAAAAAGCATCTTGGAGATAAGAATTGCATCTCCATACAAATTGCAAATGTGAATTGCTTTCCACATTTAATTGAGAGCTTGTTTGAGGTTTGGCCTATGTTTTGGGGGGAGTTGGGGTGGTTTTTTTTTTAACTTGAGACCTTCCTGGGATCCTACATCCTATCAGGTGTGGACATGGGAAAGGCCACTGTGTCTCTGCCTGTTGTGTGATCCCCCACTGGTGGCTGGCTCCTCTCCACCAGTGTGACCCAGCTCACCCTGTGATGGTCCAGAGCTTTGCTGCATCTGCCTCTGCACAGGGCTGATGAATCAGTGGTTTTGGTGATGTTTAATCAGCCACAGTGACACTCCGAGGGAGCCTTCTCCCACCAGGCTGCCGTCAGACTGGGATCCACAGTTCTGCAGTGCTGGGGGTGTTACTGCTGTCACTGCTGGAGTGAGCTGGGCCTTCTTCCCAAGGAGATGTTCCTGCTGACCCTTGGAGTACAGAAGCCTGCTGGGTGGTGGGAGTGTGGGGGATTGGGAGGTGAGGGCAGGCTGGGGTTAGCAGCTGTGTCAGAGGGATGTTTGCTTCTGTAGCTCAGTCTCACTGGGTCTGGTTTTAATAGTTGATTGGGATTGAAATCACTGGTGTATGGGAAAGTCAGAAGGGGTGTGAGGTAAATGCCTCCAATATTTAACCTGAAAGGTTTTATTTGGCAAGTGTTCATATATGGAAATTGTTGTCTGTGTGTGCCTAAAACATTTAAAAGACAAAATCTCTGCAGATCCACATGTGGCAGAATAGGTTTCCATAAGGGAAAGAAAAAGTTTCCAGTGTGGGTCTGTGTGACTCTATGTCTAATTTGTACACATATTCAGATAATTAATATGGTTATGACTCTCCAATTAGTGGTTTTTCTGTTCACCCTTGAACACACACAGGTGTTGGATGTGTTTCTGTGGTTTTGCCACCACCATCCCCAGCCCCTCTGCCCCGGGCATTGATGCTGGGGGGCTTCAGCCCCTTGGGGTGATCCCACTGTGAGACTGAGGGGTACAGAGAGCCTGGGCAGCACCAGACCCTCTGCTGCCCACACAGCTGCTCTGACCAGCCCAACACCGGGAGCCTCCTCTCTTCTGCAGGAAAAAGAGGCACAAGCTCCACTGTGATGAGGCACAGCATTTATTAACTAAATGAGCTGGGACCAGGGCCAGACTGATTCAAGTTTTAATTGTTTAACTTTTTCCATGTATCATCATTAAAGTTTCTTACTTAGCCAGGCGTTATTTCCACCACCACACCCCTGTTCTGCTGCAGCTTTTGTTTGGAGTTGTTTAACTTTGCCTTTGTTACTACTGGTCTGCCCCAGGGACTGAAAACATTTCAGCTTGTCCATTTATCTGAGGATAAATGTCCTGTGCCATAGGAGGGGGATTGAGAGAAAGAGGCTCTTTGGAAAAGTTCCCTCTCTGCCCCCCTTCATGTATGAAAGAAGCAATTTTCATTACTTTAGGGAGGAAAAAAAAAAAATCTTCCCTACATATATAGTAAAACCCAGAAAACTGCTCCTGATTCTAGAGAAACTTATCTGCAAGTTGTCTCTGTTTCTCCCCAGCAAACACTCTCAGAGCTCTTCCAGCTGAGACAAGCTTCTCCACCAGGACATTTAAATATTCTGAATTTTTAGGTAGTCCTAAAGCAGTTGCTTGTGCAGGGAGCCCAGTGGAGAGGGCCTGGGCTGGGGCCAGCACTGCTTTCAGGGCACCTAATGTGCACAGGGCCACACCTCACTCTGCAAAGATAATGCTCAAGCCTGGTTCAGGCTTTTGCCTTTACTAATGAGAAAAACTATTTTCTGAAGAAACACCTTAGTTCTTCACTCCCAAACCTGAAAGGTTCCAGGAGGCCAGTGATGAGTGTGTCCTCCCCAAACTGATGGTCTCTGAGGAGATGCAAGCTGCTGCCACTGTGGGACCATGGGCTGGGAGGGCTTGGGCTCACCAATGGGACATGGACACCACCACTGGAGAATCCCAGCTGCCCAGGCAGCATGTCCCAGGGCTTTTCCCAACACCTGGGGGAGTGCAGGGGATGTAAAGGAGGGCATTGGATGCATGATGTGCAGAGGAATGTATGGGATCTGTAGGGGAGATGGTGGAAAATGGGTGTGCCTGGGCGGCAGGGGGCTATAAAGGATGTGTGGGGGCAGATGAGGGGCAGATGGACTGCAGGGGGCTATAAGGGATGTGGAAGTGGATGAGGGGCAGAGGAGCTGTCTCGGTGCAGGGCCATGGGGCAAGGCAGAGCTCCATCCGGGCGCTGTGCTGTCTCCTGCTCCATCTAGTGATGAAAACTGAAATATCCAGCGGCTTCGAGCAGGATGGGACAAGAGCCAGCTCTGTGAGGAGTCCCGGCATGGTGGGGAGGTTCCCGAGCGAGACCATCCAAATCCACCCAGAGGGCAGCGCTTCGGGAAACTTCTGGCAATGATCTCTCCAGGAGAGGTCGTTTTACACCGTAGAGTGGTGTAAAGCCAAGTGCTCAAGTGTAAGTGCTCAAGTGGGCTTGAGCATCTCGCCTCTGGCGGTTTCTTGCTCTGATGCAGCCCTGACCCCGGTCACTGAGCTCTGACCCGAAGGCTGGGGCCAGGGAAGCAGAACGTGCTCCTGCTGCACAGGAAGTGTGTGCTGGTCCCCACCAGGGCCAAAGCAATGTCTCTTGCCCAGCTGGAGTGACTTGCACCAGGCAAAATCGCTGAAGTCCTTCCTGAGTGGTGGGAAAGCTGACTGCCCTTGAGTAGGTGGGCTCTGGGAGTGTTTAACCCAAATCCTCACACATGTGCTAAAGACAGGCATCCTTACTCCATCTCTTTTACAGGAGTCCTGCCACAAATAAGATGAAAATTCATTCACACCAAATGCTTGTCTGCTGGGCTCTGCTTAGGAGAAGTTCATTCACCACTCCAGGAACTGGGAAGCGATGGCCATAATGCAGCTAAGAGTCCAAATCCCACAAGCTGGATTCAAGTGAGCATCAGGCAACTCTTGGCACTGCTGCAAGGGGTACCTGCACTGTATTGCTGAGAGAGCAGAAAGGCTGAGATGAGTCAAGAGCCTTTTTAAAGGCTGCCAAAGATAAGTTTTTCCCAAGTGCTCTTGGTCCAGGGGGATGTGACCCTGATGGCTGTGATCACCAGCTCCAGGGTGGGCAGCAGGTAGGCAGGAGGGCAAGGCCAGGGCTTTGGCCAGAGCAGGGCTGTGCCACACTCCAGCAGGGTGGCACAGAGCCCCTCGCAGGACACACTGCAGGCTCACATACAAAATAGGTCTTGCTTTGCCCTGTTGATGAGCAAGTTTCCACGTGATCCAAAAGCTATGCAATCCACATAACTATAAATTATCATGTGCTTTCTTAATTCCTAGTTCTCAAGGGAGAACTAGGGTGACACTGGCAGTGTTCTAAGGGAGAACAAGGGAGAACTGGGAGGGTGGCACAGCTGTCCCACCACAGCATAGGATCCTTTGAAAGGGGCTTTGCCCTAGCAGAAAGAGCAGAGCTCCTGTGGGCAGCACCACCCCACTCTGGAGCAGAGCAGGAGCTCTGATGCCAACAGGGGCACAGTGGCACACTGGGTGAGGGTAATGTGACTGCACATGAGCAGGAGCTGGGCTCCTCCAGAGCTGGGGGCAGCTTGTGGCATCCAGCAGCCACTGGAGCAGCTTCCTGCTTCCACAAGAACCAAGTCCATGCACTAGAGGTGGTGTCTCAGCCATTCAAAGATTTGTTCCATCTCCCCCTATAATGAAGTACTCTTCCTTTGCTCTGCTGGCTCCTTGGTGTCTGACTTCAGTTTAAAGGAATCTCCCTGAGCTCATTTCCCACACACTGCTCTTCATCTAATAGCTGAAAGTGTGTTTTACAAGGCTGTGGTAAAATCATGGAATTGTTTTGGTGAAAAAAGCCCCCAGCACTACCAAGCCCACCACTAAACCATGTGACCAAGTGCCATATCTTCATGTGTGTTAAATCCCTCCCGGGATGGTGACTACACCACTGCCAGTGTCACGAACAAACTTTCTCTAATATCCAACCTAAACCTCCCCTGGTACAACTTGAGGCCATTTCTTCTCATCCTATTGCTTGTTCCTTGGGAGAAGAGACCAACCCCCACCTCACTGCCTCCTCTTTTCAGAGAGCAAGAGCCTCCCATACTCCAGAGCCCCTCCTGCTCCCTCAGCTGCTCCTCATCAGAATTGTGCTCCAGCTCCTTCCCCAGCTCTTTTGTTCTCTGGACTGACCTCTTTAAGAAGGGTCAGTTGCAAGAACTAGGACTGGTCCTTCCCTTACAGTGAATTTGCTCCACAACAGTCCAAGCCATTCACTGGTCACCGTTTTCAGGTGGTTTTCATAATCTTCATGCTTGGGTTAAAGAACCCCTGATGTTGGATCACAAGTGGGTTTTGCAAGCTGGGGAGCACCCAGCAAAAACTCTGGGCTATGGTGATTGGAGCAAGAGCTTGTGGTGCTGTGGCAGAGCTGGCTAGAACACAAGGGATTTCTTTAACTGCTAATTTATGCAGGTTCACAATATAAGAGAAAAACCTGTGGTGTTTTCATGGCAGACACGTGAAGTTTGAATATGTGAAGCATGCATCTGCAAACCAGATAAACCTAAGCACATCATCTACCACTTACTGTGTCTAGCACTTTTGATATGCTGTTTGCAGCCTAACCACAGTTATTTCTGAGCTCTGCAAATTAGTCCTCTGTAATAAATTACTGTCGACTGAATAATTACTAAGATTGCATTAACATTAATGCTTAAGATGATACACTCCACATCCCTAATTTCCTCATGGGAGCAGGCATACATTGCATTTTACTATGGTTCTTGCACAGCCTCAGGGCAGGGCAGGTGGAGGGCTGCTGCCTGGGAACCCCTGATCCGTCCCAACGGGCCCCACCCTGCTCTTATCACCGGGGACAGCTTAGACTGCTCAGTAGCCCAGGCCCGGCATGAGGATGTCCTCTCCAAACAGGAGATATCTGAAGCTTCCCATGACATGAGTTCTTTGCCCACATCCACAGCAGCAGCAGATCGCTGCCTGGCCAGATAAATGTTGCTACATGCTTCTCCTCCCCAGGCACCGCCGAGCCATCGCTTGCATTCCGTGCTTCCTTCCCACAGTCCCCCGTCGCCCTCTGTGATCTCTGCTGGAGCGCTGCTTTCCAGCCTGCCCTCGCACATCGCCGGCACGGGCATCCTCGTCTGGGCACGCCCTGCTCACACCTCCAGGGAGCCGCACTGTCCGAGCAGAGCACTGTGCTTGTTTTAGACACCAGCGAGTTTCTGAGTGCTCCCTGAGTTATTTCAGAAGATGACAGCGTTGTTCTGATTTCTGAAATGGCTTTGACAGCTATCCACGTATGCGACTGCGGGCAAAGCCAGAGTCACGTGTGGAGCAGGAATAGTAAATGGATAGGAGATGGGAATATGAAAAGCTCGTCTCTCGAGGCCAGAGCTGCTACAGGCTCCTTGAGCAGCCACTGCTGACCTTGTCTGTTGCCGAGAGTAAACGCTGCTGGGAAAAAGCACTGGGCTGCATTAGGAACGGGATTTCAGGGGCTGTGAGAACGTTTGATTCCTAAAGCAGTGTCTGGTCCTTGTTTTCCTCTGTGCCAGTGTGTAGGAGGGCTCCCATTATTGGCGTCGCTACCTTTCCTGGGATGAGCCAGGGAGAGAGACCCCGGCGGCCCCGCAGCTCCCAGCTGATGGCTCGCTGGTCCGGTTCCCTGTCCATTAGCTGTTCTCGTGATGACCGGCTGTGCTCCGCTCCCGCGGGGATGGTGCGACGCTGTGCCTCCATCTTGCAGCAGCAATAGAGGGGATAGCCTGTTTTGGGTCCCCGAAGGGAGGCATTCAGGGCTCGGGGAAGGCTGGGGACGGCGGAACCGTCGCCGCCCTCCCACCAGGCGCTGATCACGCACCGGCAGCTGCTGTCTCACACCGAGACAGCCGCCCGGTCCCGCCGTGCCGATAACAGCACCGCCCGCTCCGCTCCGGCTGCGGCTGCCCAGGGAAATAAATGGAAAAAAACCGGACACGCCTCCTAAGGAAAGCTCCGGAGCCGGCGGCGGAGCAGAAGCGGTGCCCGGGGGAAGGCTCCGGGGATGCCGCGGGGAGGCGGGATCGGCAGAGCCCGGGGCTGGCGGGGCTGGCCGAGCCGCCCCGGTCCCCCCCGGGCGGCAGCGCCGGGCCGGGCCGCACCGCCCCGCGGGGGCCGGGCCGGGCCGGGCCGGGGCGGAGCCGCCCGCGCCGCCTCCGCGGAGCGCGCGGCTCCGGGGGAGACCCGCGGAGCTCCGCGCTCGTCATGCGCGACTACGACGCGGCCACCGCCTTCCTGGGCGAGTGGGGCCGCTTCCAGCGCCTCGTCTTCTTTCTGCTCAGCGCCAGCATCATTCCCAATGGCTTCAACGGGATGTCGGTCGTGTTCCTGGCCGGCACGCCCGAGCACCGGTGCGTCGTGCCCCGCGGGGCCAACCTGAGCGGCGAGTGGCGCAACGCCAGCATCCCGCTGGAGCTGCGCGGCGGGCAGGAGGTGCCGAGCCGCTGCCGCCGCTACCGCCTGGCCGCGCTCGCCAACTTCTCGGCGCTGGGGCTGCGACCCGGCTCCGACGTGGAGCTGGAGGCGCTGGAGCAGGAGCCGTGCCTGGACGGCTGGGAGTACAGCCGCGATGTCTATCGCTCCACCATCGTCACCGAGGTGCGCGGCCGCGGTGACACCCCTGCCCCGGGCCGTGCTGGGGCCGAGGCCTGTCATTCTGCCTGGGGGAGGGCGAACACGGAGCAGGAACCATCGGGTGAAGTGCCTGCGGGAAGGGGTCCCGGTGGGCACGATGCTGCGAGGAGCGGGGGGGATGCGAGAGGTAAAGGTTGACGAAGGAGCTGCGCTACCTCGCCCTTCCAGCTGTGTTTGCCGGCTGGTTTTACTCTGAAACAGGTTTGTGTGGAGGGGGAGGCAGAGGCTGAAAATTGAAGCCCGGTAGTTTCCTCCTGCCGCACGCTGACCATTCCGGTATATTTTCTATGTGATGGAATCGCTCGTCCTCAGTGCAGCGTTGAATGAGGACATGGATACGTTCAGATAAGCACGCACCCAGCCTGCCGGGGCTAGAGCAGAGTGGGCTCCCGCTGGCCCCGCGCCCTGGAATGCCAGTGCCTTCCGTGGCCGCCAGCGCTGGGATTGGTGAGAGGCAGGTGCCGTGGTCACTCTGCGGGAGCCTGACCTGGCTGCAGCCCGGCTGTCCGCTCGGTGTGTAAGGCTCTGCAGTGGCATCACCTGTACAGAGTGTCATGGGGGAACATCAGCGGTGCCGGGCAATGTAAGCGCTTGTTTGGGTCTTCTGGCCGTGCCGTGGTGTGGTGGCAGAGCCGCGCTGTTCCGTAACGCTGGCACGGAGTGTGGAGCTCCGTTAGAGAAGGAAAATGATTCCTCTGAAGCTGCAGGAGTGCTGTTGCTGATCTTTGTTGTGTAAAGGGTTTCAGGGAATAACAGGCTCACCCGCATGCCAGGCAGTGGCAGCTGGCAGGCTCCGCGGTCCTTCAGCCCAGAGTGCCCAAGCAGCCCAGGGCCACCCTCCTCATGCACTGATGGCTCACCCTCGGGGAGCGTGAGAGGGAATGGGTGGGGAACCCTCCTCACGAGTCCTGTGACTCAGCAGCAACATCTGCCACCAAAAAAACATCGAAGGATGGCACAGCCACAAAGGTTTTGATGCTGAGGCAAGGAGTCTGTGCCCTGAGGACACAGCAGGAGGGTCTGTGCTAAAGGTGTGCAGACATAGGCTCAGCCACGTGCCAGGCAGGCAGGATGAGGGCAGGAGGTGTCAGCCTCCTGTCACCTGCTCAAAGGGAGCAGGCACATGTGACACTTGCCATTTGTGCTGGCAGTCGTACTCAGTCGTTGGACATCCCTCACAATATCAGGTCAAGGCAGGGGTTCATGGGAAGCTTGTCCTGCTCCTGGCCATGGGCGAAATGAGGCAGCAGCTGCCTGGCTGCTGCCCACATGCCCAGCTGGCACAGCTGCTGCCCACATAACCCACAGGCTGGCACGGCTGCATGGCAGGTGCCTGATGGCCACCACTGGCATAGACAATGCCACTCTCACTGCCAGAGGGAGGTCAGTTTATCCTGGTGTGTCTATGAACTTGTTATCTCTGTTTTAGAGTCAGTGCGTGCTCTGGGAGAAGCAGTAAATGAAGCAAAAAGAGGAGAAATGTGGTTCTTCTTAATGGACAGTAAATAATTTATGTTGGAAGATGCCAAACAAGAGCAATCTGTGCAGTATTTGGATGGAACATAGCTGTGGGGTTTGCCATGGGGCATGCCAGAGAGGCAATAGCACATTCAGAGATGGAAACCAAGTGCCAGGTTGCCATCTGTAAGCCAGATGGAAAAGAAAGACACTTGTTTTGTTTCAAAATTGTCATGGACATTTGGAAAAAATGGAATATGGTTTCAAAACAAGGAAATCAGGCACTGATTAAATGCTGGAAAGAGGCAGTTTAGACAAATTTGAGATGCTTATTTTTGTACCCAACATTTTTCTCTGTATTAGCGAAGACAAGCCAGGACATGCCATCAGAAAAGCTCAGTGAAGAAACAGCTTCAGAACTCAATTGAAGAACAGAACTTGATGGTACAGGATTAAGTGCTGGAGACTTCGTTTGATTCGTTGAGTTGCATTTAATCCAGTTATTAGCGTTGCTTGAAGGGAAGTGGGAGATGCCAGCTCAGCACCTGTGTTACTTGGTCTGTGAGGACATGCTAAGTAAACCCTGGGAGCAGAGAATCCCAGACTGAGTCATTTTCGTGGTGTTAAAATGGAGATGATGGGGAAAGGTGAATATGTCCACAGGTGATCTTTGGGCCAGGATGATGTAAGAAAGGGGCTGTAAGAGTAATGGGGAGCAAGTGGAAATGTGAGTCATTGTGGGATCAAGAGTGATCCTTTTGCTGAGAGGAATGGGCTGCAGGGTTTCCTTTTCCTATTGGCAGGCTCCTGGGGTCTGTTACATTAGTATTCTTTTTTTTTTTACTTCCAGATAATGATGTTCAGATCAAACATTAATTAGAGTCTCAAGGACAAGCACCAATTTTGCCCTTCAGAGTGGGCATTAGGATCCAGTTAGTTCCCTTGAGCCAGGCTGTCACCCATCACTGCTCCCTGGGGACACACTGAGCTGCTCTCCACTGATGGGGCCTGGCATGTACCCCAGACACCACTTTGAGGTTCCTGCAAAGGGCAGAGTGAATGCCAGAGGTTCTACTGGGGCTACTGGTCTGTCACCTGTGTCATCCTGCTCAGTCCCTGTCCCAGCCCTGGCCCTAATGTTAGTGAAGGCAAAAACTAGAAGCTTTTGGGACTGGCAGAGACAAGAGACTGGATAGGAATTGCTGTGGTTTGAAGGCATCTGAAGGTCTTTTCTATTCTGTTACGGCTTTTTTCCATCAGTGGAGAGCAGCGCTGCCCAGCCCTGGAAGCCCCCCCTGTGCTCGGGCATGGAGGTGCTTGTGCATTGTCACTTGTGCAGTGAGCAGAGCTGGTCTCATTGCTGGACCTGGTACCCAGGGAGCAGGATGGGGCCATCTGTGAATAATTAACACTTCTTGAGTTATTCATCGTCAGCTTTACTCTTGGAAGCAAGTTCAGATTTTCCCTGATTTGCAGCCCCACCCATTTACACAAGGTTCCACTAGTGGAACTCCTCTGATGTGAATGGGCTGTACTGGGGGGGGTAATTAGTGATTTCTGATTGGCAGGGGGGGCACTTTGGGCAGTCAAGGCACCTTCTCCAGCAATTTCAGTTTTTCAGAAAGCTCGTCCATCTGTAGTGTTCCTACCAGCAGCACCTAGCAGAATTGGCTCTTCCAGTAGCTGGGAGCTTGTGAGAAAGGGTTGTGGGGATTTGATGGGAATAAAGTGGTTTGATTACAGCATTCTTGAGCAGCTCCTATTCCTAGCATTCAGAGGCCTTGCCTGGAATCTTACATGAACTTTGCTCCCCAGTTTGCTTTGCTAGGGACGTTACAGAATTACTTATTTTCTGGTTAATGTATAATTAGCCCAGTAGAGACATTTTGGAAGTTCTAGCTGTAGGCAGTTTTGCTGTGGCTGGACTGTAGCTCCTGTAGCCATGGTGTGCTTGGTGCTGTCTGTGATGGATGCAGCCTCTGAGGAAGGGGTCAAACAAGCTACATTTCACTTTTCCCTATACACTGAAGCACTGCTGAAACCTTACCGTGCTGATATGTGGCTGACCACTGTGCATGAGCCTCAGTCAGAGTGAGTGCCTGTGGGGATGGGAAGCTGGAATTTGGGAAATGAGGTGTAGCTGTAGGGTAGGGCTGTATTGCTCAGGGACCATGTGATATTAGAGCTAAAATAGGTGGATTGTTCACTCAGCAGCCCCAGGTATACTTAAAATCAGATGGATTCCATGTGTTTGTGTGTTTTCTGGTCAAATGCAGTGAGTTCTGTAAGCAGTAACCCCTCTTTGGACACCAGCTGCTGTGTGCTGTTTACACATCCCCCCAAATCTGAAAGACCTGACAGTGAATTTTTGCTGGGTATGCAGTATGTCATGGGAAAAAGTGGAGCAAACACCTGGATAGGAGGCATTTGGCACCAAAGAGGTAATGCAATTTCATGGGCAAGTTATTATTTAGCTGGGTTTATTTTACAGCCAAAGTGCCTTTGGCACCATGGAGACATTTTGAAAACACTGATCCTTAACCTCGAGCAACTCAAGTCTGAAGGTCCAGGTGCTGTGCTGGTGGCCCCAGACCGAGGTGCTCAGTACCCAGATAATTAACAGTAGTTTGTATGAGCTGCAGATTCTGCCATGCTGTCAGTCAACAGCTTTCCCTGAGTGGGGCAAGGAAGCTGCAGCTGGATGTGGTGAAAGACCTCTACAGTGTACTTTGAATGCCATGTTTTATGTAGCTGAATTTTGCTTTGTTTTAAATGCTGGACTTGTTTTCTACTGACTTTCTTTACAGAAATCTGTTTTCTCTCACAGATGAAGCAGATCCCTGCATCTATTTATCACAGCTAGCATCCTTCAGTTCACCAGAGCCCCACTGACCCACATGCTAACCTCCACCTTCTCAAAACACTGTAGATAAGTGCAGGTGTGTGCCCAGACAGGCCCACACTTTACCACCTTTCCCTACCCAGCAGGAACAAGAAAATACCTTACAGAAAATTCTGCCACAGGGTTCTTTTTGTTCTTAATCAGATTTAAGTCTTGGAGGTACATTTTAGTCCGCAATCTCTTTGTTCCTGCATTGAAGGCATGTGTGTTCCTCAGGAAGAGGCATGGGCCGTGTATTTAACCTCAGCTTCTTTTTCTGTCATGTAGCTGGTGTTACTTTGCAGGCTGGGCAAAGGGCAGAGGTACTTGACTCCCCTCTGCTGGCAGCGTACTTCTGTCTGAAAATAGGCATTAATTGCATCTCTTTCCTAAATTATAGTCCAAAGCAAACTGCATCAAACCACACCACCTTCCCCCTTGTTTTGGGGTTTGCCTGCCTGTTCTGCAGCAGCTGTGAAGCTCATCCACCAATCCACCTGTGGTTTGTTTTTGGCACGGCTTGTGGTGCCATCAGGCAGTGCCTGGGTGTCTCTGTAACACAAGAGTTGCTCCTGGTTGCCTGCAGCTGAGTGAGGAGCCTGAGCAGCTCTGGTGGCAGGTTTCTGCTCCATCACCAAGCCTTTGCCTGTGCTTGGCCCATCCATTCTCCGAGCAAAGGGTGCAGGTGATGGCCCCGCTCTCTGATAGCCTGGCTAATTATTACAATTATGCCATACTTTAATCTGTGATCTAACTAGCTTACCATTGTGGTAGAATTATCTGATCTGAGAGTGACATGTTTGAAGCCTCTCCCTAAGTACTCTTGGCAGGCATGCCATAACCAGGAGATTAGTCACCAGGAAGGGAGCAAGCCTTGGCAGAGACATGCTTAGCTGTAACTTCAGTGGACAGAGGCTCATGATGCAGTTTTTATTTTTTTTAAACCTTGTCTGAGGTTATGAGTAGTTTTAGGTGGAAGTTTCCACATTGGCTCCTGTCCTAAGTCTGCAGCCACAGCCAGCTGCAGTCATGAGGCTGTGAGTGATGGGTGGCAAGTCAGTGGTGCAGGTTGTGGGGTGGAACAGAATTTGGTAACACGCCAGTGAAAGAAAAGAGATTTCATTTTGTGCATCTTCTTACGTATGTTTTGTCAGCCCCAGAAGTTACAGAGCTGCAGCAGGTTTTGTGCTGGCAGAGGTAAACTGGGAGCTATCCTTAGCTGGAATGGTTCTTTACCCTTCTCTATTGCTCTGTTTCACTGGTGGAAGCATCTTGGACCATGGAGAGCCAGGTGCAGGGGTCTGGTGGGTACATGATGGGAGGATTGTACTGGAAACAGGTCCAGGACAGCCCCTGAGCTGTGCACATGGGCTCCCATCAGATTTGGTGTTGCTGGCTGCTTATCCCCTTCAGAGGCAATGGGGCTGTGTCAGACAGCTGCTGGTGTTTTGGCCTCATGGAGTTGCCTGGGGAGGCAGTCACTTTCCCTTCTTTTTCTTGTGCTTTAAGCAGGGTGTTCCAACAGTGACCTTGACCAAGAAAACAGTGCCAGTGGCGGGTGGAAGTGTGGATATGGGGAAACAGAATTCCATTGCATGGAAATGTCTGTGTCTCCAACCAGCAGCCCCTGTGCTGGACGAGGCTCAGCACAGCATTGGGGCTGTGTCTGAGTACAGGACTTTCTCTTGCAGTGGAACCTGGTGTGTGAGGACGACTGGAAAACCCCACTGACCAGCTCCCTCTTCTTTGTGGGGGTCCTCATCGGCTCCTTCATCTCGGGGCAGCTCTCAGACAGGTAATGCCATGGGCAGAGCACGGCAGACCTGGGGCATTTGTTTCAAGAGATTGTAAGGCATTTGTTTCACATAAAAGGAGTGAAATGTCCAGTACTTTGAGTCCTGATCAAAATTAGGTAACTGGTCTGGCTTCTTCAAAAATCCCATCCTGGTCTACCCCAGGTGAAGGATTTCTCTCTCTTGTGCACTTCAGAGCCCAGGGACTGATGTCCACAAGGAGCCCATGTGGCTGCTCTGTAGATTGATGCAGTGGGTTTCCCTTCACAACCCACTTCCCATTTGTTTCTTTATCCAGACATTTTAGTAAGTTAAAAGACACTAGGTTTTGATGCACATTAACTGATAATCCCTTGTTAGAGCTGCAAGATAGAAACTTGCCCTTTGAATGGAATCTCTGCATAGGAGAGATGGTTTGGTGAAAACAGAGTAAGGACATATGAGAGGAAGGAAAAAAAGATAACCTGAAAATGATAGCAATTGTCATAGCATCTCACTAGATAAAAATGTAAACTAGTCATTACAGGCATTTGATAATTGTCTCAGCAGTGCTGAGGTTTTGGCCTTACAAGTTGAATGCAGAATATACATTCCCTGTGCAAATCTCTGCTGCATACAGCCCTCAGCCCTGCATCCATGTGGTGGGATCTCTGATCCTGCTCTGACTGCTGTCTGGGAATGAGGATGTCATAAGGTAGCAGTGTTCTCTGGGTGCTTAGTGGAGGGGTTTCAAAACTCATTGGGAGTCTTAATCCCAAAGCCTCCAGCATTAAATTCCATGTGATCTGAATTTAATCGCCTGACTCCTGCCCCAGTGCAGAAGTCAGTTGGTGTTACTGTTTGAAAGGGAGATGAGATAATCACTAAATCCCAGTGGTGCCATTTCCCAGTGGGAGCATTTGAGGAAGTGTGTGTGCCCTGGTGGCAGCACAGCCACTGAGAGCCTGGCTCATGCCTTCCCACATGAGCTTCCTTGGATTATTTGGGGCTTTTGTCAGTAAAGGGTTATGATCTGAGCCTGTCCCGAAGCAATTTCCCCCTGCCTGCTACAGAAGCTTTCCAAGTGAAGGGTTGCTGCAGGCAGCAGGTGATGCAGCCCATGCAGCATCTGTGCCCACAGGTGTGAAAACCTGTACTGAGCTTGTCCTGCCTCTCCAGGACAACATGCCACAAAATCCTAATGCAGAGAAACAGGTGAGAGAAAGGGGGCAGGCAGTATGTCTGGTAACTCAGACCAAAACCAGTTGACAAAGCTATTTAGCACACTAAAAGCATAATGGTGTTGCAAAGTATAGATGCCAGTAGCCTGAAATCCATAATTTCCTCACTTTCAGGTGTGTGGCTTGCAGTCTGCATGTGTCTCCCTATTGTACTGTTGCCTAGTCTTCTTAATCTCTGTCTAGTGGCTTTCTGAAGTTTCTGCTCATAGCTTTTCTTCTCTGTTTGTCTTATGGGCCTTGGAAATATTAATATTTTTTAGTTCATATGAAAATAGTAAAATTCTTCAAGATGAACAGAATTTCAGGTTGTGCTAAGATGCATAACTTGAGATTGGATATTTGTTCTCCCTTGTGCCCTCTTACATAGCCCCCACTATAAATACATGCTGTTTCAGTAATAATCTTTTTCTTTACCAAAGGTTTGGCAGGAAGAATATCCTTTTTTTGACAATGGCTGTGCAGACTGGCTTCAGCTTCCTACAGATCTTTTCCACCAGCTGGGAGATGTTCACAGTGCTCTTTCTCATTGTGGGGATGGGACAGATATCTAACTACGTGGTGGCCTTCATTTTGGGTATGAATATATTTGCATTATATTAAATGTTTGCTTAATGTACTGTTACTTTTTTTTCCCCTCTGAACCTGAATCATTTAATTAGACAGTGGTAAATCTGCACTGGTAATTCCTACTTTAAGTCTGTATGATTTTTTTTTTTTTTTTTTTTTTTTTTTGCTCTGTGATTCTTCAAGCCTATACTTTTTGTAGGTTTAGAGAAAAAGAAGAGAGCAGGAAGAGTCTAAATAAACATCCATTTCATTCCTCTTTGGAGAAGACATTCAAGGCAGCGTTCAGGGTTTAGCAGCAGATCTGAGATACAGAAGGCATTTGGGTTCATCCCTGCCTCCCTCTGCACCCTTTGCAGAGAGGTCAGTGCATACCTGAGTGCAGAGTGGAGCAAACCAGCAATTTCCAGGCACAATGAGTGTCAGGGGGACCAGAGCAGAGGAGCTGGCTGAGTGCCAAAGCCCCATTAGCCATAAAGACATTGCTCTCAGTGTTGAGATCAGTGATAATGTCCTAAGTTTTGGAAGATAAGGTTTGCTTTCTTGTCTATGGGGAGTGTAGGAAGAATGACCCAGCAGTTGCATGGACCCCATGGGGAAAGGAGACCCCACAGAGGCTCCCACTGGACACGGGGGTTTCAGGAAAGGCAACTGCATGGGCAAATTATGGGGATGAGTGATGCAGGTCTCAGGGGGGAAGCTGGGATTTCTGTCTTTAACATCTGTACAAATACATATTTATGGCCATCTATAAACCCCTGGTGTCAACATTAGAATTTGTAGATCGTAATGGGAGCTAGATTAAAATTGTACATTACTAGTTAATGCTGGTCTTTCCTACCCGAGGAGGTTTAACATGAGGGGAAAAATAGTTCAGAAGAGCACCATATGAAGTCAGTGCTATGAAGAGGATGCAGCATTGTGTCCCCAAGCAGCCACGAGTCACTGCTGCCTGTGGCACAGGGAGGATTAAGGGCAGGCTGTCAGCAGGGAGATCCCTTGTTGCCATCACCACTGTAACTGTTCCTGCCATTGCTGTCACAATTGCCACTGCTCCCACTGTCCTGGTAGTTTAATTCTGTGGAGCTGATGGAGCAGGAGCAAATGCCTGCCATGGGAAGGCTGGGGGGTACAGCACTGGGTAAAGCTGAAAATCTGTGTGGAAACACATGGGTGCTGTGTAGCACAGAGGTGCAGGTTCTGATCAGGCAGGAATTTAGCTGCCAGCTCCCCTGGGAATGTGGGGCACAGCTGGATGTGGATTGGGATGCTGTCTCGGTGCTCAGCAGAAGCAAAGCTGGAAGGGAGGGCCAGGAACACCCCACTGGGCAAATGATCCTTCTGTTGAGAGAGGAGACTGGGTTTCCCCCGGTTTCACTAGCCTTGTTTAATGGGTTAGCTGTTGTTTGCTGGCCCCATTGTGCTGTCTTTTCTGCCATCCTCTCCTCTGTAAAGTTGCCACAGCAGCGATGGCTCCCAGGGAGCAGAGAGGCAGATTCCTGGGGCACTTGTCAGCAGTGCTGGCCATTCCCCAGCAGCCTTGAGGCTGGTTCTGAGGGCAGGGTTAGTCTGAACTGACTTAGACCTTAGCTTCCCCATTTAAGTGAGCCATCAGCTGACTGTCATGGGCAAGGAGGGAGGTACTTACAGAGGGTGGTCCTTCCCACCCTACACTCCACAGCATTTCCCCATAGGCACTGTGACTTCTGCCTGTGGCAAGGCAAACCCAGGAGCTTCCAGGAAGCTGCACATGATAGAGGTGCTCAATAGGAGAATATACCTATAAAAAGAAAAGTAACTCCTTAAGAAAACCCATCCTGATTACAGGATGTGCTGGAGATGCTCCCCTTGTTTCATCCAAGAGCAGGCAGGGCTGACCTGTGCTTGGGAGGGGAGCAGTGACACCAGCACCTCTAAAGGCCCTGATGACCCTGGCTGTGCTGCAGCCCTGGCACCCTCCATCCCCAAGTACAGTGAGTTTTTTTCCAAGTTCAGCACAGATTTCTCTTGTCACTCAAACTCTCAACATCCAAACCTCTGTTGCCTCCCCATGTGTAGCTCAGACCCTGTTTCAATATCCTTAGCCACCCAGGCTCATGCTGCCCTTTGCACTATTGCCCACCTTCATGGAAATAGTTGCCCCTGAGCTGTTGGTGAACTTCTGTAGTCAATGTTAGGGTTTTTTCAGCCACATGCTGTGAAATTTCTCTCTTAGCTTTAGGTCTCAGTTGTTCTCTGTGCTCAAAACTGTTGTGTTCAGGTTCGGGGATTGTAAAACACTACAGAGGTTTGTGAAGGCATGGTGATATTGTCCAAGAACTGTTACTCCATGGCTACGAGAATGAAGGAAGAGGAAAGGCAGGAGAGACGTCATCTCATACTGTCTTTGAATTGCCACAAATTATAATGTAACATTTAACAGGCTTAAACCAGTGTTTCAAGTATCAGACCTCTCTCAAGAAAGCCCCTCTAAACAAGAGCAAGTCAAGAGGAAGATGGTAACATGTATCTCCACACACTCATTTTAGCCCAGCAAATTCTTATTTTCACGTTTTTTTACTGTGACTTTATTAAGTTACTCTAGGTTTCTGAAATGAGAATTCATGTAACTATCAAAGAGGAGGGTTTTCCAGTCTTGGGTATTTTTTTCCATCTTCTCTGCAATAATAAATGTTGGAGTTCTTGCCATGATACACAACCCAAGTACACTCTCCACACTTTGTGGCCCTCAGTTCGCTCAGTGTCGTTTGTGTTTTAATTGAGACCAGATCAAACCGTGGCACTTATGGCCCTTGCAGTGCTGCTAACATGAAGGAGAGCTCTGCAGACCAGGGGCTGAGAGCTCAGGGAAAAGTGAGGTGGACCTTAGGGCTTCACTGGATTCTATTAAGCAGTGTCTGGGTGTTTTATTGTGAAAGAATTTAGGTGCTGTGGAAGGCTTAGAACTGTCTCAGTTTTCATTACTCAATATTAGGTTGCTGCATGGTGCAATGGCTGTAGGATGCTTTCCCTGACTGCTGCCTGGCTACTGGAACAATAACATTACTAGAGGATGGCATCTTCCCTGGTTCTGTCCTTCAGCCCCTGATGTGCTGATCCAACATTCCAACCTTTCTTCTGTTCCCAAAAATAGGTGGGAAATTTGTTTCCACCTCACCTTACTGTAAATTCACATCCTTCCATCCCATGCCAGTCTGCTGTGCTCAGACCTTTGCTCTTTCAGAAGTGCCCAGCAGTGAATTGCATCTTAAATCCGGATGGGTTAAGTGGGGGAGCAGGATGTGTCCAAGGGGAGCATGTGAGGAAGGCTCCTGGAAGTCTGCCAGCCATCCCCCATGCCTGTCCTTATCTGTGTCTGCCAATGCATTAATCAAAGCAAACAGAAGTAGCTTCTTTATCTGAAGGTTCCCAATACTCCCAGCAGCTTTTCTGTACAGGCCTGTCTGTACTGTGCTGCTCTTTTCTAAGATTGTTTAGCTTTTTTTTTTTTGTTTGTTTGTTTGTAAATGCAATAAAGTATTTATCATGCTTGAAAACAAAGAGTTAAAATGCTAATCCAACCTCCCTTGTTTTAAACAGGCACAGAAATTCTTGGCAAATCAGTTCGTATTCTATTCTCTACATTAGGAGTTTGCATATTTTTTGCAATTGGCTACATGTTGCTGCCACTGTTTGCTTACTTCATCAGAGACTGGCGGATGCTGCTGCTGGCGCTCACTGTCCCGGGGCTGTTCTGCATCCCGCTCTGGTGGTGAGTCCATGCCGAGGCCACGCTTCCCACCTCTCCTCCCGCCTGATGCTCTTGGTGCTGGGTAATGGCAGAGGGTCAGGGAGGAGGGGCTCTCTTCTATTCACCACGTGAGAAGGCTTTGTCTTGAGGGGGCACTTTTTGTTTGGGGTTTTTCTTGCCAATTTTAAGTCGAGTAACTACCTAGAGAGCCTCGTTGGTGCTGTGTACTTGAAGCCCTGATCTTTATAGCTGGACAGAAGCACTGAAGAAGGGCAGATAGCCCTAGCTGGTTGCTGCCTTGGGCATCTGCTGTTTTCTGAAGGGACAGGTGTTTGAAAATAGGAAAGGAAAAGCAAGGTGTCACCCACACTCTTAAATTAAGAATAATTCACAAGAGGAAGAGTTCTTTCATATTATTCAGGGAACTCCTTTTTGCTACCTTGAAAAAGTTACATCTCTAAGTGAGCAATTAGCATCTTTATAACAGTTGAGTGATTTAGACACACTCTTCTATAGCCTAAAACACCTCCTGCATGTCCCAGTCTTGTTAGAAGTATCTGCTGATGGTTTGTTGGTGAGTTGGGTTTTTTTTTAGCCTGTCTTCAAACCAAACCTTTAAAATGGTTATCAGCTCCACCTCTGCTGTCACTGGATTTTAAAGACAGTCTGAATCTGTTTAAGGGTCAGTTTGCTTATTCCACTTGAAGTGTTTCAAATTCCTTCATCACAGCAGCATTTCCCTCTGCACCAAGCAGCTGTTCTCTGGGGAGGATGGTTCTGGGTGGGAGCCTCTCAGAACGGCACTGTGAGGCACAGGAAATTTGTCCCCAATGCATGGCTTCAGAGTTCAGCTTTGAAATCTATGGGCTGGGAATTGCCAGGCCTTTTAAAAGCTTACATTTAAAAATGCCAAAAACTTCCTCTGAGACACTTTGTCTGGGGCCTGTATGGGGGTAGGTGGGGGTCAAGGTGCCCTGGCAAAGCTCTGCCAAGGCAGGTTGGTGTTAGCTGGCATTTTGGCATGTGGACCCACTGCTTCCACGGGCCATGTGACTTGCACATCCCTCTGCTCTGTACAGTTCTTGCTCTTCATCATTTCCCTTCCAAATTCTCCAGAAGGTTCCCTGCATTATTTCTACAGCCTCAAGATCCTCAGCTTTCCCAGTAAGAAGAGCAGTGGAGGCAGCTCATCTTACAGAAAGTCCCATTAGTGATTAATGATCAGATATAAATCATCTGATGTTTGTAATTATTGACCTGGCTTTGAGTCAGTCTTTAGGGCTCATCAGAAAAGGAGTGCTGACCTGCTTTTTTCCAAAGAGAGGAAGAAGTGCTGCTGGCTAAAGGAGCAAGATAGCATCTGTTAAGACCAAACGATTTAGTTAAGGAAAGTTGAAGTTTTCTGTGCTGTGTTTGGTGTTAATTCATTCAACATGTGCCTGTAATTGATTAGAAAATGTCATCAACTCTGCATGGGGACACTGCCCCTGCCCTCTGCCTGGGAGAATCTGCCTCAGAGCTGTGGTGACATGGTGAGGTTTGTATATAAGATTCCTATGACACAGAACCTGTAAATACACGCTGTGCATATTTAAAGCATTTCCACATTGAGTGCAGCTTCCTAAGAATATTTTTGATTCACACTGGCTAAGCCACCCCCATCCTTTCTGTCTATCTGGTGACATCTGGTGGACATTAATTATTCCTTAAAAAACAACCACTAAGGACAAAGCATCTACTTTAGCGTGACAATAGGTCCCATATATTTGAATTGCATTGCCCACATGCTTCTGTGCTGGGCTGTCTCCTGCTGCAAACAATCTGTGAGATCTGAGTGTAACTCCTAGGCACAATAAATATGTTATTTATAACTTGTTACTTTTGGGAAAACATTGAATCATTTATTCTGAAACTTATTATAGGATCATTCCTGAGTCTCCTCGGTGGCTGATCTCCCAGGGAAGATATAAGGAGGCAGAAGCTATTATCCAAAAGGCTGCAAAAATGAATGGCATTCCAGCCCCAGCTGTGCTTTTCGATACTGCAGAGGTATGTTCCATACATCCTGGTACTTTACCTCGCTGGCACTTCCCCGTTTGGCCGGTTGACTTGTTGGGAAATGCCAGCAAAGAGCTGGTTTGCACCAGCAGCTCTTGGGCTGGCAGTGACTGTTGGCCTGCGGTAAGTGCTGGGTTAGCAAGATCAAAGTGAGAACCCAGAGGGAGGTTTTATTTGTTTGCTTTTCACAGTGTAATTCTCTTCCTCAGCAATGTTTATTGTGATTTTCAAAGCAAGGGTGACCCAGATTGCTTCATCCTTTGGGCGCTGCAAAGACCCAAGGAGAATGTGTTTGTGCCCATTTCAGTTTGGTGCATTTTTAGCAGTTTGCAGTTTAGCAAGAGCCCTTTGCAGGGGGGCTGTGTGGGGGCCCTGAATCAGCACCCACATGAGCTGGGTCTGCGTGGAGCCTGAGGGACTCCTCAGGTTGCCCAAACCAGCCAAAGCACCTGAGTGCTACAAGGGGACTTGAAAACCATGATGTGAATGAAGACAGTGAAGAACATCAACCTCTTCTTCAAAATTGTGGTTTTTCTGTATTTCATATCTACTGGTTAAAAGAAGAAAGTCTAGTGCAAACTTGGCAGCCCAGCAAGCCAGGGAGCAGCACAGCCACTGTGGGACGGCTGGTTCCTGTGCTCATCTCCCCCTCTACTGGCTCTGCCCTCACTGGAGCTCCTCACAGAGGCACGTTTTTGTTGTGCAAAGACTCCTCCAGCCCTGTGTCAGCAACGACTGCCTGTCTGTCGGCTGGATCTTCCTCTACTGCCTTATACTGCCACCTGCTTTTTGTGTCTCCTGAGAGAGCAGAAAGCAAAGCACCACGTGCTCCTCTGCAGTGTCTGCAGGACAAGGATGCTGCGAGTGACCCCTCCCCGGGCAGGATCTGTGACTTGACTGTCACACTTATATTTTGGCTGAAGATCTCTTTCCCAAGTGGAAGTTTTAGTGTGAATTGAAGTGTGTGTTCCAATTATGGGAAGCTCATTCTACACCAGCCATGGAAAACCACTTCCCTTACTTCACGGCCAGGCCTCAGATGTCTTTCAAACAGGGGATGACTTTTTTGGATTGCAGCATTTTATCATTCCTGCATATTTTCTTAAACCAAGGAGGCACTCGCCTGCTTCGTGGAAATTTTGTGTGCCAAAGTGTCTGTACAAAAAAACCTGAGAAAGATGTCTGCAAGCTAAGTCTATGTTGAAAATATTTTTCAAACATTAATAGAAAACCATCATCCTTGAAAACCATCATCTATTCCTAGGAAAGGGCAGCTCCTGGGTAGTCCTGTAGGGAGAGGTAGGATGACTTGTTCTTTGGGCCTGGGGGAAGCCTGGCCACGAGTTCTGGCTTTGCCTTAGCAAGGGCAAAGTGTGCAGGCAGAAAGGCACTCTAATGCAACTCAGAAGATTCCTGCTTCAAGCCTCAAACTCGACCCTCCATCTCCAATCTGAGGTGATGGATGCTCCTAAGATGTGCCCTGGCCTCACCAACCTTTCTCATCTGTTCCTCTCCCTGTCAGGGTTCTGGCAGGCACCAAAACTGGCTGATTTCCTATATTCACTTCACAAACCTTATGAAGGTTTAAGAGAGTTGAATGGACAGAAAAATGCCTCTGGAACTGAGGTTACTTCTGGAAGTACTGTGTGAGATCCTCAAGGAAACCTTAACTCGTCTGTCTGGTCAGCTGACACTCCTTTCTAATTAGTCTTCGTGGTGCAGTGGAAGCTCCCATGAGTACAGCTGGGTGCAAAGACAAGCTCCTCCTAAGGACTGTGCTCCCTGGTGCAGAAGTGGCCCTTGGGCTGACCACTTTTCCCCTGATAGTCATAACTTCGTAACTGCCTGCACTCTGGGTAGCAGAGGTTGTTATGCTCTTAGGTGTGTGGGAATTTTTTTGGTTTTGTTTTCCTTTTTCCTTCAGATGCAGGATTCGAAGCCTCAGCAGCAGCAGAAGGCTATCCTTCTGGACCTATTTCGAACCCGAAACATTGCAACTATTACTATTATGTCATTACTTTTGTGGTAAGGAAATGTGTATTCCTAAAGTACCCAGGCAATAGAACAGTTTCTGATTTGAGGGCACATGCCACAGGTTTAGATAATAAGTCTGAGCCTCGGAGCCCAGCTCCAGTGGTCCTTGGCTGGTACATGGCCCTCAGTGTCCTCACACCCACACTGCATTAATGCACAAGAATATGGAGACAGTAGCCTTGACTCAGATGTAAAACAGTTAGAAAACTATATGTAACAACTTCTGTATTTTTAAGTGTGTTTAAGTAAATTGCCTTTTTTTTTTTTTTTTTTAATGCTCCCCATCTCTGTAATCTCTATTTGAAGAGAAATGTTCTTCTTGAAGCAAAGGCAGCAACTCAGTAACATAACAAGAGCCAGACTCATGGCCAGCATTTTTGTTCTGTTCTGTACTGTGCCCATCTCAGTGAGATCCTGGTCCCTGCCTGGGCAGCCACGAGAAATGAGGACCCAATAATGCCATATAGAAAAACCAGAACTCTTTTCTGTCCATATTCACTCCAGCAGAAAGGAATTGGGTAGCACATTTGGTAAGGCATTCCTGAGATCTGAAACCTGAACATCCAGCTCTCTGTGAAGATTAAATAACATATAATGCAACTGCTGAGGGTGGGAGATCTTGACACTAGCTACAAGTAGGAATGTAGTTGGCTTGGGAAGCTTGCAAGAGTTTCATTGTGTTGTTGAGTCCATTGTAGTGATAAGACTTTGTGAACAACTTCCACAAAGCTTTTTACTTGGTGTAGTGTATGCAGGAAGGACATAGAAATCTGAGGTGTCTTCAAGCTGCTGTGGATATGATCACTGAATGGGATGACAGAATTAGAAAGAGGGGGTTGCCACTGAGACTTTTTTAAGCCACAGTGCCTGTGGCAGTGCTTTGCGATATCCTATTTTTGTAACGACATCTGAGGCAACACTGGAGGCGTTCAGAGACTGCTGTTTCGGAAATAATTTGTTTTTATTGCTTTTCTCAGGTTTTTCACATCAGTTGGTTACTTTGGCCTGTCCCTCAGCACTCCAGACTGGCATGGAAATGCCTATGTCAACTGTTTCCTCTCAGCTGTTATTGAAGTTCCAGCGTATGTGATCGCCTGGCTTCTCCTCCGCTCCCTCCCACGGCGCTACTCCATATCTGGCACCTTGTTTTTAGGGGGAAGTGTTGTCCTCTTCATTCAGCTGGTTCCTGCAGGTACAAAATTAAATATGTGACTTAAGTATATGAAACATTCAAAATACGTTATGGTACTGTATAACAGTTCTGCAAAATTACTGGAAACCAGGATCAAATTTAGAATTTGAGGTCGAGTTTATGCTGATCCCTTGCAGCCTTAGGTTGTTTTTTTTTTGCATTTGTACATGCTGAGTCACACTCGACTCTCATTTATTGTATCAAATTACTGAGCTTTATATAGTTCAGGGGGAACCAACTTCTAAAATGAAAGCCAAAAGTGTACTGTGATTTATCTGGTTGTGCTTCCAGGCTACAAAAACCTGCATCCGGATTTCACTGTGTGTATATCTCCACAGGATTTTGTGAAAAAGGGGTGGGTTCAAGCTTGTAGTTTATTGCTGTGTAATCCAGAGTTTTGTTAAATTTCAGTAATGCTGTTTTATTTGAAGACAACCAAAATCTGAAAAATACAAAATAATCTGAGCGTCTACATTATGCTTAGTGGAGAGTTTGGAGTCATCTAGGGATGGGATTAATACTTTGTATAATTAAAAAATCCCAAAGTGCCAAACTCATGACCTTTTGGAAAAAAACAGCAATACAGTTTTTTGGATGTAGAAGTAATACAGGTAATAAGCACAAGGTGTTGTTTATTCACCTTGATTTTATTTTTTCTCCTCCAGAACTCAATGTCCTCTCTGTTGGACTGGTGATGCTTGGGAAGTTTGGCATCACAGCTGCGTTTTCAATGCTTTATGTCTACAACGTGGAGCTGTACCCAACGCTAGTGCGGAACATGGCAGTGGGAGCGACTTCCACGGCCTCCAGGCTGGGCAGCATCATTGCTCCTTACTTTGTTTACCTGGGTGAGATCTCGTTCTTCGTGCCTTGCACCACACACCTGCCCAGAGAAGTTGTCTGAGTTTCTGCAGTGCAGGCTCGCCTTTAAGCCCCTTCACTTTGTTGTCTTTTCAGTTCCTTCTCTCAGCTTGGGTGTGCGTTAACTGTCACATATGGTAGAAATTAAGTGGAGCTCCCTGGGCTTCACAGAAGGATCAGGCACTTCATTCCTTTAGGGAACCATTCAGATATCCCTGAAGTGGGTTAGAGCTGGCCCAATACAATGATGATGTTTATAAACTGTGCAAGCAGAGTGGCTGAAATAATAATCAGATCTCGGGATGCCAGTTAGTTTCCCAGGACAGTGTGACAAGAAGTGGTCTTGCAAGTAAGGAAATGTAGAGGTAGGAAATTCATTGCATCGTACTGTCCCTGGGCATCCTGAGATGGATATGTTGCAGGTGGGATTCCAAACATTCCCAGGATTTGTGGTCTCTAAAGTAATAAATGGAAAACATACAGGTTAAGTGGCACGAAAGTGTGTTTACTTGAAGTGGTTTTTTTTTTTTTAATTTCTTTTTGTTTTAGTTTCTAAGCCAGTCATCTCAGCATTCATTCATTTGCTTTTTCTTATTGCTTCTTATTGCTCAATACTTCTGTAAGCAGTATTATTAATTTCCTCATAGGCTTTTCTTGACACTCAATGCCATCACATTCTGAGTGCTGTGCATATATTAACTGACAAATATTTTTTGGTTTGATTTGGTTTTTTGTTTAATACATAAAATACATGTTCCTCATGTTGCAGACAGGAAAGAGTGATAGAGGTTAGGGGACTAAGGGTGAAAGTATCTGTGAATACCTACTGTTCAGTCTGGGGTGCTCAATCTCCTCTTTCCTTCATTCACACATGATTTATTTCCTTCTGCCATCACTGGACCTATGTCAACTCTCTCTGCCCCTAATGAGTGTTGTTTCCTGCTGAGATCTTTCATACAACATGAGCTCGACTTTGCTGGCTTTGACAAAACATTGCTGGTGTACTGCTGAGGGGTTAGTGCTGATTCTCCATGCTAGGAAAGTGGAGAAGAGCTGACTATCTGTAACTAATCAGTGTTGACTCACCTCTGCATTCCAGTATAACTAGAACACATTGTACCAAAAACTATGAAAATACCTTGTCTGAGGTATTTGCAAATGTGAAGTAAAAGGGTAAGCAGGACTGTGACTCTCCTTAAGGTCTTCAGTCTCCATTGCAGCACTAAGAGAGAAATGTAGACAAAATAATATTTTTACTGATTGTTTTTTGTGGGTTTGTGGGTTTTTTTTCTCCCAGATATCCACGGGCTCAGTCTTTAAAAAATCTTGTTCCAGACATCAAAATAGTTTCTAAAACTTTAAGAGGTTTGACGAGAAACTTGTCAGCTGCTGCTATTTGCTACAGCTAAATTAGGACCTTGCAGTTCATCCAGCTCAAAAACACAGAGGAGATCAGATCACAAACTTCGGCTCTGTGAGACATACCCAGAGGTCCTCTCTTTAATCTGAGTTTGTTCCATATGCTATAAAGCATATTGCTCTATCCCAGCTATAAAATAAAACTGTCAAGTCCAATTTGGTACTTTCTCTATCTTCAATACTTTCACTCCTAGCTAATCCCTTTTCCGAAAGACCTTTTCATTGCTGTGCTGTTGTGACTTGAGGATCTTGCATCCTGCCTAAAGAGTTGTGTGCCAGCTTGAGGCTGCTGGCAGAGGCTGCTGCCTTCAAGTCCAAAATAATTTTCTGAGTAGACTAAGGCCAGAGCCTCATGTGTGTCTCGGGAAGCCTGATGCTCTCTCCCTTTGCAGTAAGGAAGGCTTTAAAGCATTTCCCTACCAATGAGCTGTTAGTCTGTAACTAACCTGTTCAGCTGATTTAGTCTCTTCTCTTTTGCATCAGCCCAGTAGGATCCATGATCTCAGGCAGTGATTAGTGCTTCACTGCTTACAAGCAATTTTATTCCCTCATATTGTATTATTTAACAGAGGATTTGGTTCTTGATGACAGTGTAGTAGTAAAGGCTACAGCAGAGATACTGCCTTGCAAAGATGTTGATTATCCCAGCTGAAAATATAAAAAAAACCACAAACAAACAAAAAACCCCAAACAAACAAAAAAAAAATTACCCAAACTTTTAGCTGCTACACAAATGTGGGGGTTGGCATGAAATTATGGTAGGTTGTGGCCATCCAAGAGCACATGTTGAAGCTTTAAAAATTGAAAAGTCCCTTTGCTGGCAGGTAATAGATGTAATTCAGCTTTGGATTCACCTTTGATATTGATGAATCTGTCAGCTAATTATTCCAATTAATTCTGCATTACAGCAATGTCTGGAATATAAACTTTACAAGTGAGTTTGATAATTGTGGACATTAAGTACTGTTGGAATGTTCTGTGTTCTGCCAGGTGCCTATGACAGATTCCTACCATATATCCTGATGGGAAGCCTGACTGTGCTGATTGGGATCCTGACCCTGTTTCTCCCAGAGAGCTACGGCAATCCGCTGCCCGAGAGCTTTGAGCAGATGCTGAAGGTGAAATGGTAAGGCAGCTTTCATTCATCCCACTGAGTTTAGAACACAGTTCCTTTTCACAATCAGGAAACGTGTTTCTTCAGGTCCACTGCAAAACTTCAAAGCTCTCAAAGTGCCCTTCAGATTGTTTTCTTTCAGGTTGTTAATTTGACAGACAATACAATTTCTCCAGAATGTCTAAACCTGAGAGTTGATGTGTGCTGGCAAAGCAAAGCTGACTTTCACAGCACCTCGAGGCTGTTGCTTCAGATGTCCAGACATTTTCCATCCTATTATATCATTTACTCTTCTAAACTCTTTATTTAAACTATTCCTTTAAATTATTTATTTAGTAGGATTATATTATTATTTATTATATTATTTATTTAGTAGGATTATATTATTATTTATTATATTATTTATTTAGTAGGATTATATTATATTATGAGACCCTTCATTCTTCCACTGTAAGTTCTTTAGGTACTATTCTAAATTAAATGCAGGATTTCAACATTCTAGCCTCTTCTTGGGCAGCCAGCGACAGGCCAGGACAGCTTTTCCTCTGGTTTATGTGATTTACCTGTAAGCAATGACAGTTCTCTTGTCCCAACAACATTGCTATTTAGGGTACCCCGAGCAAACATTTCTGTTCAAATCTATGCACATCCACTACAGTATGAGAAAAATTCTTAGAGCAGCAGAGGGAAACTGAATTAACCAAAGAGCAGCTGCATAGCCACCATTCAGCTCAGTGAGAACTGGTATTGGAACAGAATTTGCTCCTGTAAGCAATAATAGCTTGAAGAAGCTAGAATTCCCTGCATCTAATTCCTGGTCAGTATAAGGAGGTGTCATTATGCTTTCAGAATAAGAACAATTCCTAGGCCAGGTTCCTGGAGAAAGGACATGTTGCTCTTTATCACAATTAGGGACTTCTTACACGTCTCACACGTGGCTTTTCTGCTTTGCAGTTGACAAACTATAGCTAGAAATCTTAGACTCAAACCAGATTCCCCTCGGAGGTTTCTTGGATCAACAGCCTGAAGTAACTGAATTATAATTGCTGAATGATGTTCAATTTCCAAGCTGTTTGCTGCACTGCTGCTGCCATCCAGCAAGGCACACTGTAGAGAATGTTATATTTCATCTCATGTTTTTTTTAGCAGTGTAACATGGCTATTGTAGTGGTGCTTGTAGGAGAGGGAAGTGTCTGATGACACCTTGGAAAATGTTCTCAGTCTTTTACTTGCTTTCAGTTTCAGAAATGAGCAACAAACCACTGGCATTAGGAGTTCCAAGGAGAGTCCTAAAAATCTGATAACACCTTTGTGAAGAAAGACACATCTCTCAGAGGGGCTGAAAGAAGAACAAAATCATCTCAAAATGCATTTGCTGCCAGAGGAAAATGAACAAAAGCCAACAGCTACTGCACCATAGTTGTTACCCCTGTGCTGCTGTCCCCAAATTATGCAGTATAGTGACCAGATGCTGTCTGCTCCTGTAGGACTGTTAGTCTGTCATTGTGTCCTGTTCCCTGGCCTTTGTCAGCAGACACAGTCCCTGTTGAGAAACGGGGGCCTGTCTGTGCTGAGCACAAGTCAAGGAGTAAGCTGGAAGTGAGCCTTAGAAATAATACAGCAGTGACTCCAGGCAGTCAGGTACTCGATAAAAGCTGCTGAAAGGGGAAAAAAAAATAGCAAACCTAATGCTGGTGTTTTTTCTCACTTTGTGTGTTGACTGGAGGAAGGGGAGCTGGGTGTCTGCCTTTCAAAACCTGAAAGAAAGATCCTGGCCTCCTTTGAAATCTGTGACCAAAGCCCATAGACTAAGTGGAGTCAAAATTCATTTGTAGCAGAGCAGACACAGACTTCCTTGTAAGGACATGGGTTTTAAACATACCATCAGAGTGGCTTTAGATGTCACTTGCTTTTCCCAGGACCTGGGATCCCTCTGTTCCTGTAAAAGCTGCTGTTCTTTCATAAAGCCTGAGCCCACCCAAAACCCTCAGCTTTGTGAATCTTCAGTGTCTTTGGGGAAAATCTTGAGCACTGAGTAAGGACTAGAATTTGCTGACTTTCTGGTGGGTCACACCCACTTTCAACAGAAAAGTCAGCTGTAGCAAGTCCGTGATCCTGTCCCAACGTGCCATGCTTTATAGCTTTCAGGTTTTTCATGGTATATGGGCATAAGCAGTTTTTTAGCTCTCTTGGGGTGTTGTTTTTTCTTTTTCCCAAAGTATTTAATTTCTCCTTTGAATATATACCACTTTGTTCTGCACCTTCAGAGAACCCTCACTGCAGTTTCGAAAGCTTTCACAAAACCTTTGTAGAATTTACAAACTTAAAGGCAATTTGATGCTCACAAAAATCTGATTTTCTGTACTGGAGATGTTAACCTGCAGCTATAAAAAATTCAAAATTACTAATTTGGGACCACAGGGGGTTTTATTTAAAAAAAAACCCAAACACCAACAAAACCAGTGTTTTGTTTTTCAAATCCTACAGATTATGTATGGGGTTTTTTTTTTTGGTTTGGTTTTTGTTTGTTTTTTTTTTTTTTTTTGGGTTTTTTTTTTGTTTGTTTGTTTTGTTTTTTGTTTTTTTTTTTTTTGAGTTCAGCAAAACTAGATTGGATGAAGATAAATGTAGAACTCGGAGTTGTGCTACTACTGTTTTATGAACACTACATTGTCTGAAGAGTGTAATTCCTCTTATTTTTGTATTTATTGGCTGTATGTGTACTTCTTGGTCACTTAAAGTCTATCAGACCTGGTAGACCTGATTTTTATCCTCTATAAATAACAATTAGCCCTGATTCACCTTCTATAAGGGCTAACAAAAGCACAGTGTCTCATCTCTAATGCCTGAGTTCAGGGCGGATTGTCTTGTGCTGGCTCTTGGCACAAGAATGAACTCCCTGAAGTTCAAGCACAAATATTAAGCTTTATAACAAATGCAAGGAACTTGTGCAATTAACTCAAGCTGCTTTTGGGAGTTGAAATACTATTTTTAATTTCCTGCAGTTATGCTTTTGCCATAAATGTAACATGGCATAAGGGAACCTGTGACTCCTGATCTTCTTATCCCTTCTCAGTCAATTTCTCTAATAACAGCAGTATTTAATCTTGCTTTTACTTTTACAGAGTTAATCTAAAGAAGTACTGTTTAGATGTAAGTAAATTTCTCAAGAAAGCCTTTTTATCAGCATAGGACAGGTTTGAGGACTTGAGTTAAATATAGGTGGCCATATTTTTATGAAGATTGTTGTTTTGAGACTTATTTTATGTGATTGTAGGCTTGGGTGTTTCTAAAAGGTAAATATTTTTGTACTCTTGAACCTTTCAGTATCTTAAAACCTGTTTTTCTTTTTTTAAATAAGAAAAAGTACAGTGTTTTTTAAAATACCATGTTTTAACCAGTCTCATTTTTCTTACTTAAACCATTTATCTCAAGCTAGCATCACATTTTAGTATTTTTTGCAGCAGATTTAATAATCTTTCAGGGGAGTGGAATGTCCTTATTAAAATTATGTGATGTTGTTATAAGGCCTTATGGAGTCTGAGCATAGTGGAAATGAGAGAAGCCCCACCTGGATTGTTCTCACTGACCCTGTGCCTCATCTGTAACCTCTGTCACCTTTACTGGGGTCTCTCTGTTCAACCTTGGATCCTCAGCTGACTTGCTGGATCTGCTCATAATTATATGAAGCTGTAGTAATTATCAGTTATTGCCCTCTGTTTTCATTGCAATAAAAATGTGCACTGACATTGTTTCAACCTGCTTCCTGTGTGGATTCTATTTGAAGAGCAGGTCTCCGAACATAAACACTCGGTGCCAAGAATTTTAAATTAGTAAATAATAAAATATATTTAGTGTGGATTGGGCATGAAAAAAAAATCCTGAAATAAGCTCTTTCACCAATTAAGTTCTTCCAGACATGAAGATTATGATGGTGTGGTACAGTTTTTCTGCCTTTCAGGTGCAAATCCCTGGAAGCTGACCCTGGCCAGGGTTAGGATTATTTTGTGATTTAACTCCTATTATGTCATTCATTTTTCACCTTTGAGATTTTTCACAGCTGTGTGACTCCAGCCTGGGATAAAAGATAATTTTAAATGCAAGTGTTCAAAAAATGCTGTAAAAGGTACACTATTTTTTTTTGTCAGTTAGAGGTTGGAAAAAAATAGCCATAAAAAGCCACTTGGAAGTGTGAATTAGCCTTATGAAGAGCAGGACCAAATTTCTGCAGTGATACAATTCAGCTTTTGAACTGACTTCTGTGGGACTTTGTGAACTTCCTGCCAGTATCACTAGGTACTGAGCTGGGATTTTGGGCCTAGCATTAGAATATTATTTATTAAATTTATTATTTGTCAAGCATGTAGTATGCATTGCCTGAGAAAATAGTACCAGGGTCAGGAAAGGCTTTTTACAGCTTTAGCTGAGCCTGCTGAAGGGACAACGGCAGCTGTGGGAAGGTGCTACAGAGTGCCATGAGGAACCCTTTAACTCCTGAACTTGCAGCAACTGCCCTGCTTTGATGAGCAGAACGATCCATGAGGACTCCTGGCTCACACATGGTACTGACCCCAAAGAAGGTGTTACCGAAGAAGCCCACGCAGGTTCACACGTGTGCCTTGGGGGCTGCGGGCAGCCCAGTCACCACTGGGGGAACGGGCTGCCCGGGGAGCTGGTGCAGTCCCGGTCCCTGCAGGTGTTTAAGGGAAGGCTGGACGTGGCACACGATGCAAGTTACAAGATGCTGTTCGGTCATAGGTTGGACGCGATGATCTGCGGGGTCCTTTCCAACCTCATTGACTGTAATTCATCTGCACTTTGGTTTTTGAATGCTTTGGGCAGTAAATACGAGATCCGACGCCTGTATTAATGGCCGTTCCTGACCACAAGGCACGAAGGGCAGGGGACTTGTCCCGCAGCCCTGGGCCGGGCGGGAGCTGGAAAGCGGCCCGGAGCGGAGCGGAGCCCCGCGTGGAGGGCCGGGAGCAGCGGCCGGGGCGGGCAGGCCCCGGGGCCGCCGACCGCAGCCCGCGGGCCGCACACCCGCCGCGGAGCAGGGCCCGGCCCGCCCGAGGCGGCTCCGCCTGCTCCGGCCCGGCCCGGCCCGGCCGAGCCCCCGCCGCGCCCCCGGGCGGAGCGCCCCGGGCCCGCCTCCGCCGGGCCGGCCCTACCCGCGCGGCCTCCCCCGAGCCCGCCCCCGGGCCGGCCCGCGGCGCGGGGCTGCGCGGCTGAGCGGGGCCGGGCCGCTTCCTGCCCGCGCCACACTGAGCCCCGGCACCGCAGCTCGGCCGCGCCATGCGCGACTACGACGCGGCCACCGCCTTCCTGGGCGAGTGGGGCCGCTTCCAGCGCCTCGTCTTCTTTCTGCTCAGCGCCAGCATCATTCCCAATGGCTTCAACGGCCTCTCCATCGTGTTCCTGGCCGGCACGCCCGAGCACCGGTGCGTCGTGCCCCGCGGGGCCAACCTGAGCGGCGAGTGGCGCAACGCCAGCATCCCGCTGGAGCTGCGGGGCGGGCAGGAGGTGCCGAGCCGCTGCCGCCGCTACCGCCTGGCCGCGCTCGCCAACTTCTCGGCGCTGGGGCTGCGACCCGGCTCCGACGTGGAGCTGGAGGCGCTGGAGCAGGAGCCGTGCCTGGACGGCTGGGAGTACAGCCGCGATGTCTATCGCTCCACCATCGTCACCGAGGTGCGCGGCCGCGGGAGCGGGAGGGGAATCCCGGGCAGCCCCGGGGTGCCGCGGAGAGCCGTGGGGTTATCGCAGCGCCGGTGCAGCTCCGCCGCCTTCTGGGCTCTCTGCCGGCACATTGATCTGCTGCTAAACCTGCCATGCCGAGTTTATTTTGGGGTCTTCTGTTCACTGTCATTTGCATAAGAACGAGGAAGGAAACTTTTATAGTGAGGGTGGTGAGACACTGGAACAGGTTGTCCAGGGAGGTTGTGGATCTCCAATGCTCAAGGCCAGGTTGGATAAGGCCTTGAGCAACCTGGTCTAGTGGGAGGTGTCCCTGTCCGTGGCAGGGACTAGGTGATCTTTATACGGTCCATTCCAATCCCTTAACATTGTTTGTTTCTATAATGAGCTTCCAAGTGCAGCCTGTATCCTTACCCAGCGAAACTGGTCACACTGCAAATCTTCTTGGTTCATCAGGTATCTGTGCAAGGGGCTGGAGCAGGGTCAGCACTGGGTTCGGCTGGCTTGGTGTGACAGAGATGTCTCTTTGAGCATCAAGTTTTGTGTTTGTTTTCTTTCTTTAAAAAAATAAAAGTAGTAGAACTCATAGGATCACGGGGTGGTTTGTGTTGGAAGGGGCCTTAAGGAACATCTAGTTCCAACTCCCTGGCAGGAACACCTTCCACTAGACCTGGTTGTTCCAAGCCCTGTTCAACCTTGCCTTGAACACTTGTAGGGATGGGGCGTTCATAGCTTCTCTGGGGAGCCTGTGCCAGTGTGTCACCACTCTCACAGTTTAGAGTCATCCTGAGTTGTGCAAGATGCATGGGTTGGGAAGGCCTGGTTTGACGCTTTATTCAAAGGACCCTGAACTTTGCTGTGTGCCCACAGTGCCTCTGCTTTGGTCTCTGTGCTCACGTGCTGGGACAGGTCATGTTTGTGTCTGTGCAGGTACACCGCTTGCGTCAAGTCTGGGATGTGGGCAACCTACCAAAGGTGAAGCTGTGCTGATTGTCACTCTGCTTTCAGAAGAAAGCTGTCCAGACCCACAGGGACAGGTTAAGAAGCAAGGAAATGGATTTTGAGAAGTACTTTCGAGGAATACTTGAATTTCAATCCAAGAATAGGCCTTTTTCAGAAGGCTTACAAAGTTTGTACAGTCCCATTGAGTTTTATGGAGCTGGAGCTCCTTAAAAAACCTGCCATGATTTCTTGTTTTGCAAATTGGGCTGTGATCAGTGTTCAGATAGTGATGGGTGTGAGTACTAAATGACCATAAGCTGATCTGGGCACTAAGGTGTCTTGGGGAACATAGAAGAGGAGCCATGGCAGCACAAGGGAGGATTAGAAACGGGGACACAGGAGTCGTAGGAAACTCAGTCAAGGGTTTGAATGATTCTGACAAGTGCAAGGCATTGCCTCATCTGTTGCTAAAGAATTGCTGTCTTACTGGAGAGGAAAGCTGCTCAGAATGTCTCAGCTCCAGTCTTTGCTGAAATGCACTGTTGTGAGAGGCTCAGTACTCTCAGGGCAGTGTAAGGCAGTTGGCATCTTCTGGGGCAGGCCTTTCACAGGCAGGCACACGGGTGTTGTTCTCACCGCTGTGCTGTGATGGTTATCCTGGCTTAGACCTGGTGCTTTCTCTTTAGAGCTTCACTCAGCTTTGGCTTGATGTCTTGAGCTATTGGAGTATCGTCCAGGAGTTCTACAGTCTATAAGAAAAGGGCACTGCTCACATAGTGCTGAGACTCCCCAGCCCTGGCTCCTCATCTGTGTGACTTGGCAGATGTCCCGTGCCCGTGGGAGGCAATGTTTGTCTGCCCAGGCATCATGCACTGAGGCAGTATTTTTTTCTCCTCTAATATTTATGCTTCTGAGAGAGTTTTGCAAGAGCTGTGGCCTTTCACACACTTACAGGTTTTCAGTGTTTACCTTGTTTAATTTCTTGGCTTGGTGGTGCTGCTTTTATGATTAACTAATCTTGTGTTTAGTTGCATATCTCTAACTTGTTGAATAATCATGAGGACCTTTGTCCCAGATTTCCATAGCTGACACTGGGAGGGGGAAGGGGGATTTTTTTTTTTTAAGAAAGGTTTTTGCTGAATCTTTCATGCCTTTAGAGAAACCTTGTTTATAGTTCTGCTTTTCAGGGGAGACTTAAAACTTTCAGTTCTCTCCCACTTGAAGAGAGACTTTCTTTTCTCACAGACTAACAACAGAAGGTTGTTATTAGCCCGTCTGCAGTATTTAACCAGCTCCAGTGTAACAAAATCCCTTTCTGTCTTTTACTTTTTGAAATGCTGTAGCTCAGGGCATAAGAAGGGCTTTATTTTGGCTCAAGAAACCAACTGTGTCATTCTAATTCCTCCATAAGTCCTGTAAAAAATGAATGTAGGAGTAGTAAAAGTTCATACATGGTAGTAAAAGGACTAAACCAGGAGTAATTAAGGGAAAATATTAACTTCTACCAGTCATAGTTGTTATGGGGCTATTCCAGGAGTAGAATTGAGCAATGGAGTTAAGGGCAGGAGTGCACTAGAAATATGATATAATGAGGTGTTAGATGATACATCAGTCAGAACATTTTAGTTCACACAAGAGTAATTCTTAGACAGTGAACCATAAACAGATGCTGAATTTTGGATACACTTATTCATCCTTAGCTTCTGAAAAGGTGTTGTATTGTTCATCAACTTGAAATCAGTGCAGGTGGTGTATGCCAGATTTGCATGCTTTGTGTCTGTTTTGCTGTTGGCAAACTTTAGGGCCTGTTGGCTTTTGCAGAGGAAGGATGCACATGGTGGGAATTGCCAGGTGTCTAGAGGCTGGTTGGGTGCAGGGCTGGTGCTCCATTCTGTCTGCGTGTCCAGAGAAAGTTCTGGGCAGAGATAAGGGCCCAGAGGTTTCCATTCTGTACACCCCAGGGATTCAAATGCCCTGCTGTGCTGTCAGACCACAGTCCCTGGAGATGAGTGGGTTATGCCAGGGCTTCAGGAAGCCAGGGAGACTGCAGCAGTGATGTGTGCAGGACACAAATGGGCTCTGGGGCACAGCTGGATATCCAGAGGTTTCGATGTTCACCCTATTGGAAGACAGAGGGATGTATTGTTTCACTTTGCCAAAATAAAAACACAGGCTTATGCTAGATGTTGTAATTTATAGAGTCATAGAATCATAGACTGTTTTTTTGGGTTGGAAGGGACCTTAAATATCATCTACTTCCAACTCCCCTGGCATGGGCAGGGACACCTTCCTCTAGACCAGGCTGTTGCAGGAGTGGGGCCAGCAGCTGAATTGTAAATCAACCCTGTGTCATCCACGTTCAGCTCTCACCCATCTGTTCATTAATGTTAGTCACCTCCATTACTTATCATCTGTTAAAACAGGTACTTCTTTTTTATTGTTGTACGTTAATATCCGCTTATCACTGTGGCTGAAGTTCATACTTATAACTTTGCAGCCCCAGGAACTGAACAAGCTGTTTGCAGCTTTGCAAAAGCTTAGTATTGCTAGTGTTGTCAGAAGAAGGAAGAGAAAGTCTGGTTTTCATTTAATAAGTAAATACAAATGTCTGACAGATAAACAGAGGTGTTTGTAAAATTCTGGCTTTTTCAAGGTGTGATTTAAAAATCACATCATGCAGTAGTGCTTGGAATTGTAAAAAGTACAGCTATTTCTGACATCTCAACATAAAGTAAGATTAGTATTGTTAAAGAATAATAAGCCTGCAGTTGATACTGTTAAATGGAAACAGTGCTCTTTTAGAGGAAGTGGACAGTTAGTGACAAGGTAAAATTCCCTTTATGTTGCCTTTACTTTTAAATTCAAACTTACCTCAGGTGATGGCAGTGCCCTGTTTCCTTTCTCTCCAGCCATCTCAAAAATGTGATGTATGGGGAGCAGTTCCATTTCTGCACTGGAATTGTAAAATATTTGGCAATTTCCTTCCTGTTCTATGCAAGCTTTATCTCTGTAAAAAATGTAAAACAACTAGGGAAAATGAAGCAGAATGTGTATTTTGTAGACACAGTCTTCTGTTTGCTTTAGATAATAAGTTTCAATGTAACATCTAGATCTTTTAAGTATTTGGAATATACAAGTGTGCTTTTAGAGGAAAGGGTGTTTAATAACACTCACAGCTCTCAAGTAAGCAGAGAATACTTGTATGGATATAAACAAAATCAGATTCAGCATCAAAGGCTGTCAGTACTTGGCTGTGAGACAGATTTTTTGAAGAACCTGCCTATACTTGCTGAGAGAAGCAGTGGAAGGAGGGAATACAGCGTACTGGGCCAGCTTCAAAAAGTCTTGATTTTTAAAAAGAAAATATTAATACATAGAACTAGCCACTTAATTTTTCAATTATACATGTTATTCTGAGCAAGACAGCAAAAGAGTTTTAAAAAATAAAGGAATGTGAAGACACAGTATCTTGTAGCTGTAAAAATTGTTTTGTCTATAAGGACAGGAGTCTATTGTTTTGTTCTTTGTAGGACAGGAGTGTAACCAGGTGAGGCTCTTGAAGGTTTTTGTCACAGTCCGGCTTTGTTTAGGGTTCTTGGAGTGGCATTAGGGAAGGGTCTTGAGCTTGTGGGAGGGAAGAAATGTGATGGAGTAATTGATACAGTTCTTATTCTTCTCAGTTTTGTCACTGGGCTTGCCTTTCTAGTAAGGGATTTGGAGACATGGTTCCAGGCACCTGGCATGTAAGAGATTAAACAGAACTTGGAAAGTGCTCTCCTAGAGAGGTGTGTAAGTGATGGCTGTAAGTGCCTGGGACTGTTTGATACTCGGTCCCCAAAGCTGTGCTTGAGAAGCAGCTGCTTCAGTCCCTTTCCTTTTTGGTCCCCCTGTCTTCTAACAAGCTGTCCACATTCCTGGCTGTCTCCATAGCCTGTCCTCTTTTCCCCATCCCCTTTTCCCAGGTGTCCTCACCAGCAACTGGCATCAGCCAAGGATCTGCTTATGGAGGTGCAGAAGCACACCTCAGCTCCAGCACACAAGTGAGCATTTGTGCTGGGTGTGAGGCTGCTGGCAGACATCACCCCAGCCTGATGAATTGCCTGGGAAGTAGAAAAATCACAAAATATCTATAAGATGAGTACGAAGACAAGTTTAAACTGCAACAGAGGATGTCCCAAAGTAATAACAAAATAGATCGAGAATGCTCTATTCTGTTGGGTACCAGTGTTGAGCAACTCAATGCTTCAAAATTAAAAGCTGCTCTTTGAAAACAGGGTGGGAATATTTTTCTCCTGTTTGAAGCCTAGATACCTTGCCAAGGTTAACCTTATCTTGTTCACTGGGGCAAAGGCTGTTACAGCTAGCAGACTAGTTCAGAAGATACTAAGAAGTGAAAATAGCACGTGATTTTGGAGCACTAGGTCACGGTATGCTGTGCCCAAACAGCACTACCAGCAGCAGGGGTTGATTAGTAACTACTCCTGGGACACCTGCTCTTTGCCATGCTGATGTAGCCTTGGTGACTTTCTCTTGGACAATGTGCAGTTGAGGGAAGGGTATGGTTGCAAAATGATTCTGGAAGGATGATGCCATCATCACTGACAAGCAGTATAATAGACCTTATAGGTGTGTCATTAATGAGTTAAAGACTTCGACATTTATTTACTGGGGCAAAGGGTAACAGACCTTAAAATCCCTTTGTTCTAATTGTTGTGCTTCTCTGGAGTCTGTAAATAACTGGTAGTGTACAACCAAGGTAGTTCTGCTTTGGAAATTTGATGTTGAAGTTCACTTTGATGCCTGGTTCAAGTGGTCTTCAGCATGACAGCTCCTCACTGTGCTTTAACAGAGAGGCCAGAAAAACAAGCTGGTAATCATTGCCACATTTGAATGCCCAGTATGTTTCCACCTGCCAATGCAAGAAGGTTTTGGCAGAGCTGTGCTAAACATTTTAATACCCTGAACTTTTCCAAGAAAGGTCTCCACCTCAGTGATCTGAAGAAAATGTTTGTTGTAGGACACAAACATGCCAATGTTTGGAAATCCAAGTGTTGTTCAAGCCTTGTGCCAAAGTGCAGGGTGTAGGACAGATGAAAGGAGATGGTGGACTCACAGGAACAGGGTGATCATCTGGAAAGTATGATCTATTTAGTAATGACAGACTAATCCCCAAGACAGATTTTAGTTCTGTTATTCAGGATGTCTGACTGCAGTAGTTGATGCAAAGATAACTTTTTGTGAGTAGGCAAGTCTTTATAACAGCAGGATTTGTATTTGTGCTGTTTGTTTCTCTGGTAGGTGTTGTAATATAAAGGCATATGATAACCACTGAAACCTTTGGGCTTTATAAATTATAAATTTGTTAACAATCATTTACTGGTATTTCCAAGTTGCCAGGTATATTTTACTGAAGCTTCCTAGCTGGCTTAGCCTCTGTGGTCATGACAGACTCAAGCATTCTTTAATCTATAATGAAGTATAGCTTTTATTGAAAAATACAGATTTAACCATAAATGTTAATTATAGTTCATAATCTAAATGATGTTCATAACTGTAGCAAGTTCAGTTCCCAATTTCATCCCATGAGTGGGATACATTTATTAACACATTAGAAAGCCACAGTTCTGGAAGGAACTTCTGTAATGATGCCTAATTGATGGTGGTGGTGGTGGGATTGCTGGAGCACTGCCTGGAGTGCTGCTACCTGAGCTCCAGGTGCTGTGAGGCTGGAAAGGCCTGGGGAAGAAATGTTGAGGGTTATGGAATCTGATAGGAGAGATTTTTCAGACATAAAATCACAAACGGATTTATCAATGGAGAGGTTACAAAATGACCTGAATACAGTTACAAATTGGAAAAAGGTGCATATTGACCTTAAAAATAGTAATTACTATGACTGTCTTACAAATATAAGATAATGTAAGGGCTGGTGAGAGTGTGGCCTGTATGAATGACCATAATTCTTCTCTGGAACAGTCCCAGTTCTAATTCAAAACTGGGTGCTATTCCATGAAATAAGGGATGGCTCAGTTGCATTTTGACACGGGAGTCTGGCAGTGAAAGGCCATTGCTGCTGTTGTTCATTTTGTGCATAGTTTTACGTGACCCTCCAGCCTTAAAACATGGCCTAGGATGTAGTTGTAGCGTGGCTGTTAACAGGCTGAGGGATTCCTGGAGTCAAAGGCTTAGTGCTGAAGAGATGGGGCTGCCAGACAGTGAAACACCAGCATTCCCATTGTGGGACTAGGGATGAGATGGATGGGGGAGCTGGAACACACAGCAACTGCTGTGTGTTTGTTATGGAGCGGGTGAAAGCATTGAAGGGTGTTCCCTTCAATGAATTGAAAAAAATATACTCAAATATTTGTAACTGGGGGACAAGGAGGATTAATTATTCAGGTCAGGGTGAATATTTTCATTTCTGCCTTTTTAATACAGATTAAAACCTAAAATTTTCCATTGCTAAAACATCAGAAGGGGCTTTGAGGGAGCTGTTTGAATAACTGTGCTCAGGAGGGTTTGGTCTCAGATCAGAAGCATCTGTTGCTCCCAGTTTCTCTCCTGCAGGGCTGCAGCACCTGCCCTCTAGCAGCAGGTACTGGGACAGCTCTGGGAAACTGGTTTTATGTCCTCCAGTCAGAACATAGTTGTGAAGGAGGGGAGGAGAGATCCCTGCTGGGTTTTGTCCTTTCTTCTAATATTTACACATTTTTTCCCCCAGAAAACTAAAATAGAACTAAGAGTCTTTTAATAATAGTTATTTATGTAGATGGAAAAATAACACAAGTGCTGTTTCAAAAACATCTGACTGAGCTGGGTAGGATCTTGAAAAATATTGAAGACTTTATTTAATAAATATTTTGTTTTATTCCTCATTTTTGTTTTAGCTTTGGAAATCTTTGTTTGTTGGGTGTGTATTTCAAGTTGTATTTCAAAGATTCTAACTGAAGTTAGTTAGATTCCCAGTGAAGAATCAGGAGTCTCCCGTCTCTCAAAACCATATTAAAATGTAATAAAAAGGCTTTTTCTTTCTATATTGTTGTTTCTGTAGTTCAATTTTTCTTGAATTAGGAATGTGAATTTTTAATGGGAAACAGTACTATATGCAGGGAGATCAAGTTTAGGAACTATTTACAAGGTCATGCAGTGACAAGACAAGGGGGATATCTTGATACTGACAGAGGGCAGGGCTATATTGGATATTAGGGGGAAATTCTTCCCTGTGAGGGTGGAAAGGCCTGGCACAGGGTGCCCAGAGCAGCTGTGGCTGCCCCATCCCTGCAAGTGTCCAAGGCCAGGTTGGATGGGCCTTGGAGCAACCTGGGATAGGGGAAGGTAACCCTGCCCATGGCAGGGGGTTGGAATGAGATGGTCCTTAAGGCTCCTTACAGCCCAAACTATTCTGTAATTCTGTTCTCACTCCTTCCAAACCCAGCTCAGCAGAATTTAGGAGGGAGGGGAAATCCTGTTAATTAAAAGACTTTCCAATTCTCTCTCCCTGCAGTGGAATCTCGTATGTGCCAACGACTGGAAGGGACCCCTGAGCACCTCCCTGTTCTTTGTGGGTGTCCTGCTGGGATCTTTCATCTCAGGACAGCTCTCAGACAAGTAAAGTATATACACCAGAGCTGCTGTCTCTTTGATGCTCATTTGTAGGCATTTCTTGTATACCAGCTTTCCTACTAGTGTCTTTCTGCAACTGCTAACATGTCTCTTCTGTGACTGTCTAACCTGAGTGTGCACAGAGTGTGTAGAGAAATGTGCTGAGCTAGAACAGAATGTTACAAAGATTGTTAGTAGTTGTTATCTACATCTGCTTGTTCTTGCAACAAAGTCACTCTACAGCAAACTGGTTTTTTTATGCCAGAAAACAACATTGGAGATGAGTTTTGTGTGGAAAAATCTGATCAATAACATTCTCTTCTATTTATTTTGGACTATGTTCAGAGGGATCCTGGAATCCCTGAGGTTTGTTTTCTTTTCTTTTCTTTTTTTTTTTTTTAGTTTCAATTGCAATTTTTCTTTTTATAAAGTATAGCTGGTCTTTCTCATCATCAAATGCAACATTTAAATCCAATAATCTGTGTTTGTGGAAGCATAAATGCTGTTCAGCTGTACTCCAGAGAAGCAAGACTTTCTTGTTTATCAGTACAAACATTAAAAAAAACCAAGGAAGACACCATTAATTTCTGTCATGCTAACAGTTGTTTGTATTTTGTAAAGCTCAGTTTTTCTGGTTCTCTCCCTGGGATTTGCTGTGCAGTGCATTGTGTGCTGTCTTTCTGATTCCCTGAGAACAATACATGGTTCTCTAATTTGCTGGCACTTGCAAAGTTTCTGTTTCCCTGAAACATAATCTGTATGCCACAAATCTTGTGGCATCATTTAGGGCCTTTCCCTAGCTTCCTGCCTATCAGGTTGGACCAATCTCGAGCTGAGGGACAGTGATCTTTAATAATTAACCAGGCCTCCTGTACTTCTCTCCAAAGCTATATGCCATGGTTTTTGTCCAAAAAATCCCAGGGCAGGCCAGTGTTTGCTCTCTCTGCGATCCTGCCTTCTGCCTGGTTCCTCCCCTGGCAATCCTGCTCTTTCCCACTGCAGAGCCAGCAGGCTGCTGCTGGCCTCCACACCCCCAGTGCACCCTTGTTTGCAGGCGTGAGGTGCAGCAGTGTCTGCCTTTGTCAGCTCCTCAGCCTTCTCCGTTAGGAAGTCATCACTAATGAGTGCCAGAAACCTCCTGGGTTGTGTCCTTCCAGTGTGCTGTGGTATGTTCAAAGCCCTTATGGTGGCCAGTGCCTTTGGACACGAGGAGGTTTCCTGTGGTGCTCTGCAGCAGGTCCTGTGTGCTTTTTTCTGAGCAGGTGGCTGCAGCAGACGCCCAGCACCCATGCTGGCCTCCCTGCTAATCCCAGCCCTTGATCTCAGCTGGCTTGTCACTCATCCCCAGGCAGTGCTCCATGGCCTCCTGCTGCCCTCCCACGTGAGAGGTGATTCCCCTCTCCCCTGTGGGCGAGTCTCTCACCACCTTTTCCTGGTGCTGCTGCTTCAGAAGGTTCAGGTGCTTCCTTCCAAAGAGCTCCTTGTCTGCTACAAGGATCCTGAGTATCTCCCATGGTGACTAGCTGGCAGGTGAAGCAGGAGCTGATCTGGTGCCACAATCCATGAGCTTCCCACCTTCACACTCCTGGCACTCCTGCAGCTCCTTCCCCTGGCAGCACAGCTCCTCACCAGGTGCAGGTGAGGAGGCCATCGATGCAGCCCATCCAGTTACTTGTAGCCACTGAGGGACAGGGTCAAGAGCTCCTTCTCTCCATGAGGAGAATGCTCCAGCAAAGCTGCCTGCAGTGTTCTGCACTGCAGTGAGCCTGAGACATGAATCTTGACAAAATATTTGGGGGTTTCAAGTAACAGTTTGTTCTTCGTGTGTTGTGACCCACCTGATGCCCACACCACCAGCTGTAGACCTGCAGGTCAACATGGACTTTGGAACTGTGAAACCTGCACTCAGCACATCCTGTCCCAGCAGTGTGGGGCTGCCTGGGCCAGGACAGCAGCAAACACTCTTACAGCAGCTTGACAGATTGAGTTTAGTTTAATTTCTTTTCTCTTTGGATTTTAGGGTTTTGTTAGTACTTCCTCAAGAGGTCTTCTACAATCCCTTAATTTGTTCATATTTAAACCAAAGGTAATGAAGATTGTGGCACAGGATCACTGACTGCCAATAGCATCTTCCAAATCTGAGTTTTACCTTTCTTCCACAAGGCTTTCTTCTTTTTCTTTTTTTAACCTGTTGATCTGTCAGGGACCATGTGCTCCTTGGAGGAGGAGAAGCATTGGATACTCTTGCACTTTAAGTAACTTGTTCCTGATGATTTGTTTCACTGCTCATACTATCAGTAAGAAAAGAATAGAGTTCCAGCACATACTTGAAGATTACTTAACTAGCAGCCCTTAGAATATTAATTTCTCTTGGCCAGTGATGTTTTTATTGTGTTTAGAATAGTTGTCACATTTCCTGAACCTCTGCTTTTTGCAGAAGTTTTGTATCTCCTTAAGTATGCTTATAAGTAATTTTATTTTTCTGTTTCTGTAGATTTTGTTCATGATGTTGTTTAATCATATTTTTTTCCCCTTCTCTTTCTTTTTTTAATCTGTCCATGGAAGGTTTGGCAGGAAGAATGTGCTGTTTGCAACTCTGGCAATGCAGACTGGCTTCAGTTTCATACAGGTCTTCTCTACCAGCTGGGAGATGTTTTCAGTGTTGTTTGTGCTGGTTGGCATGGGACAGATATCTAACTACGTGGCAGCATTTGTTCTTGGTATGAAAGTCCTGCTGGTCACTGCATGTGTCCTTTCATCTTGTGCTTTTCCTGCTCCTTTTCAGTACTGACTTAGGGCTGATTTGTTTTGCCAAGCAACACTGTTAAGACTGTGGCCTCACCCTGCATGAATAACTTCTCATCTCCTTGGAAGCTTCCAGCTGATAGAGATGCAATTTGAATTATTTCTATGGTTTACCGTCCTAAAAGAGGCAAAACCCCAGAAACTGACTATTTGAAATAAAGTCCATCTTCTAGTGGGAGAGATAATACATGTGAGACATGATTTTTTGGGGATTGGAACTAGATGATCTTTAAGGTCCCTTCCAACCCAAACCATTCCATGATTCTATGATTTTTCTGGGATTTCTGATGTCCATTTTGGGGCCTAAATACCTGTTTAATTTAAAAGTTGCAAAAGAACCAAGATAGGTAGAGTAATTTTTATAAAGTCTTCTTTAAACAGCCCATAGTAAAAATTTAAATGTCATCATGACCTTTGCTTTGTATACTTTCAAGCTAACTAAGAGCATATTTAATCATGGGAATGTGAATTATCTCATTAATCTGAGATTTTTTTTAAAAAATGTAATGTTATTTACAGTGACTTCACTGTTCAAAGTACCAAATGTTGGCAAGAAATTATTTCTGAGCCAAGGAAGGCCAGTTCAGGGGTGGAAGCAGTGCTTAGCTAACCTCACTGCACATAGCCTGCTGCAACTGCTGGCATCTTCTTTAATTTCCCTGGAAACAAGAAAGATTGTATTTTTTTCTCTGTCTCTTGATTTGCAGGTCCCAAAACATTTCAGAGGAGGGCACTGACCCCTGTCCATGCATTTAATTCCCCTGGCAGTAGCCTGGTCTTTGTGACCAACATGAATTCCATATGTCTAGCCCAAAAGACTGTGAGAATTTTGACTAAATAGTCTTTTAGAAGGTGATACACGTTGGGAACTTAATTGAGGCACATTTGAATTATTCTTTAAAGAAGCTGGTCACTCTTCATAAGCTGGAGAGGATTCTGGACATCAAGCTATGTTTAACTGTTGAGAATGTCAGGTGATTTCAGCTCCTCAGGTAAAATGTGAGATGCTAAAAAGATTAAACTACAGAAATATGAGCTACATATTGAGCTACAGAAATGCTATGTGGCCCAGTTCTCATTCTTTTACACATGTAATTACCTCCATTGGTGCAGGATCACAGCATGAAGCAGCTTTGTGGTGCCTCTCCAGCTAGACAGCAGAGTGCTGTATCCTGCAACTCTGTAGCGCAGCGCATTTCAAAGCCAGTTGCTAGGGGTATTTTTGTTAAGTTACCTGGTTGCTATTAAGTGAAAATGCTAATAATCCCTTTGCTGTTTTGAGCAGGCACAGAAATCCTTGGCAAATCAGTCCGTGTGCTCTTCTGCACCCTGGGTGTGTGCATCTTTTACGCCTTTGGCTACATGTTGCTGCCTCTGTTTGCTTTCTTCATCCGAGACTGGCGGATGCTGCTGCTGGCGCTCACCCTGCCCGGGCTGCTCTGCATCCCGCTCTGGTGGTGAGTATACCTCACTTACAAGACTTTGGTCTTTAGGAGGTCCTGTCTGCAGATTTTTAAGATGATGAAGCTAATGCAATTCAGGAATGGGTAGGTGAAGAATGGATGTTGTGTCCTTTACTCTCCCAATTGTTTAGCTGTCAGTCCATGGCATTGTATGTGATGTGACTGATGCCCAAAAAACCTACTCTTCATGTTCTATAGGCTTCTGTAAAATTAAGTCTTGCACATGCAAAGAAAGGAAAAAAAAGTCAATAAAACTCATACTTCTGCACCAACTGAAATCCACAGGCTCTTAATTATAGGTGTGAACTAAGGGCAGAAGGAAAAAACAGTTCTTTTGGGCATTGGTAGGGTGACATACATATGACAAACTACAGCTGTGGCACTTCTGTGTTTTCTTCTGTAGTTGTTAAAGTACTACTTTTGAGTGGCATGTAAAGCTGAAATAGTCCACGTGGTGGTGGTGTTGCCTCACTTACAGTAGCAGTTGTGTTTGTGCTATCATCTCGGTTCTTATACAATTGAATGACTGGGGAATTCTGCTCTCTGATTTGCCTTTCTGTCACAGAATTTACAGTTACTAATTTTATATGTGTTAGCCTCTAAGTATATGTTTCTTGACCTACAGCGTGCTTCTTGTGTGTTCACATTTCTGAATTTCTTAAATTAATCCCATACTTGGAATGTTTGGATTGCTCTTTTTTTCTGAGTCACTGCTAATTCCTTCAGCACTTCTGAAATCCATAAGGGCATATTAGTCTGATCTTGTTCCTTACACTAGTCTGCTCTTGTAAATCTGATTTCTGTTGTCACTGCACTAATTCCTGCAAGATGTGGCATGTTTAGAGATCTTCTTGCCTGGAACAATGTGTTGGTCCCTTCAGCAGTTCTTTCTATGGAAATGCAGGTTTGTTATTCTGAACCTTCTCTGCAGGGTCATTCCCGAGTCTCCACGGTGGTTGATCTCCCAGGGGAGGTTTCAGGAGGCAGAAGACATCATCCGAAAAGCTGCAAAAACGAATGGCATTACAGCCCCAGATGTAATATTTGACCCTAGTGAGGTAAGACTTGTTTAGCAGTCCAGTTGTTTGCTGGACTTTATGTAAAGCAATGAATTCCATACAGATGAATGGAGTTATGCCTGCACTGCATTGTGTGCTTCTCAAGTGGGTGAAAGATCGTTGTTTTCTGCTGAAAAGCACAATACCCTTTCCCTTCATTGCAAAGCCTTTGTGGTCCCGTTCCCACGGGAATACCAACATGCATTCTAATGCAAACATTTTTTTCATCCAGTTTACAGCCACCCTTTTTCCTTTTAAACTCTAGTTTTCAGGGGAGAATAATTAATTTGAGGTGCCTGTTGCTTAGTGATCTAAATATTTGCTCCAAACACATTCTGTGCTTATTCAGTCTATAATATAACTCTGTATGACACAGGGCTAATCCTGGCCAGTGACATTGGAAATATTGTTATTCTAGTTCATACTCAACCTCAATTTCTAATCCACATTAGGGAAAGCAAAACTTGAGTCCCTTTCAGGTGAAGTAGTGACAGGTATATTTCCCATCTTTCTTCCTACATGCTCCTGTTTTCTCTGGAAATCTTCCCTTTGTCTGAGCTGAAGGGTGCCCTCAAGGTATAGAAGCAGTTCCATAGGCATTCAAACGATCTTAGAAAGTCAAGACAGACAAACTGTTTGTATATTCCAGGAGAATGGGCACCTCGACAGATCTCCAGAATCTGTCTGGGCAGTTGCTGGTTGACAGTTGACAGTGTCTTGTGATTGTGATGGTTTAACACTGGCCCAATGCTCGCTCACCCTCTCCTGCTATAGCTGAGCAGTGGAGAGGGAAAAAAAATTAAGATTTCATGAGTGAGATAAGGACTGGGAAAAATATTTCAAGGGCGAAACATGCTCAACTTAAAGTTGCAAAGTACATTTATTACTAACAGAGTCAGAGGAGGATAATGAGAAGTAAAATAAACCTTTAAAATACTTTTCCCCCCCAGCCCCTCCCTCCTTCCCACTGACATCACAGGGACATGGTGTGGGGGTTTAGGTCAGGTCATCACCGAGATTTTCTCCTGCTGCTCACAGGGGAGTCCTTCCCTGTGAGGCTGTGGGGTCCATCCCATGGGAGACAGTTCTCTGTGAACTTCTACAGTGTGGCTCCACTGTCACAAGCAGCAGCCAAACCACACCTGCTGCAAACGTGAACTCCCCCCACGAGCAGCAGTCCTCCCCAAACTGCTGTGGCGTGGGTCTCTCTTTCCGTGGGGTGCAGTCCTCCAAGGACAGGCTGCTCCAGCCTGGAAGCAGGTCCCTCTCTCTCCACTGGGTCTTCCACTGGATCACCTCCTCTCCTCCTCCACTGACTTGGTGTCTCCATGTTGTTTCCCTCACATGTTCTTACCTCCTTCTCTTATCTGGCTAGAAGAAAAATTGTATGCGTCTCACTTCATTTTGATTTTCTTCTTAAATATGTTATCACAGAGGCATTACCAACCTCTCTCATTGGCCCAGTTTTGGCCAGCAGCATCCTCAGAGCCATCAGGGATTGGCTCTGCTGGACAAGGTGGGAAGCTTCCAGCAGCTTCCCACAGGAGCCATCTTTGTAGCCCCCCTGCTATGAAAAACCAGGCCATGCCAAACCAATACAGTCATTGACGTGAAAGCACATATAATATATATAATGAGTATAATATACTCTTTGCTTTACAATGCCTCTGTTCTGGGCTAAGGAGAATGGGAAGCCATTAAGCTGTAGGTGTTTGCTACTGAGATTGAAACAGCTTCCCTTGTGTTGAAGTCAGCTGAGGTGCAGACAAAGCTGTTTGTGCAGACTTATTCGGAGACAGTGGGGCAAACATCCTGGTCTTACTGGAACACAGTCAGAATGCCAAGAAAACACACTCCCTCTTTACCTTTTCCTCTGGATCTTCATTAGAATACATATTTTCCTTTTTCTTCTTCTTCTTTCTTATGCTGTGGCCATGAAAACTCGTCTACTGCCAGCACTGCAGCAGGAGAATAGAAGATAAGCTCTGGCTCCACATCTGCCTAAGATCACTGTTCCTGGAATCTTCTCTCTTGTTCTTAGAAAGTTTGATGTCTCTGAATGGGGATGGATAGTGAAGGAGCAGAAAGCAGGGGCAAGAGTAGGGATTTTGTCCCAGGAAATGCTGGACAAGGGGAAATGCTGATGTTGCAGCAGGGTGGGCTGGAGAATGTGGTGCATATTTACAGACGTTAGCACATCAGCTTTCAAAACATACTAAATTTCTGACCATCAAAGGAAAATGAGCTTGATGAACATGCAGAACTCCTGTCCATCTCTTTGCTTTCTAAGGCAAAAGTAATATTGTGGCCAAAAGATCTGTGCAGAGCTCCTCTGCATCAGTGGTGTGTTTATGCTGTTCTTGTGTCTGCTCTCTGAAGAGCTGGAAAGCAGAAGGCTTACAGCCTCTTGAGGGTTTAGGAAGCATGTTTATGCTGCAGAGAGGTTCTCAGAAATGTGGTTGGCCCTTTGTCTTCCTCATTTGGAATGTGTTTTTGGGATGGAGGAGCCACCCAAACTTATGGTTGGAGAGACCTTCAAGCCTGTGCAGCTGAGAGCAGCAACTGCAGAATTTTGACTCCAGAGATTTCAAGCCAGTTGAGGTCCAGCAGATGATGAATCACAAAGCAGCTGTGGAGCACAAATAGGGTCTGGTTGGTTAAGAAGGGATAGAAATGTTTGGATAATAGGTTTAATTTCAAACCATCATTTTGGTTTCCCTGCCCTTCTCTCATAGCTTCTTGTTTGAGCCTGTCCTGGTAAAGATTATGTTGTCTGCTTATCCAGCTCTTAAAAGGCAAGGACACTTTTTCTCATCAACTGACTGAATTTTTCTCTTCCTGATTTTTTTTTTTTTTTTTTTTTTTTTTTTTTCCTAATTTCTTGGCAACAGATAGTGGCATGTGGAAAGATCATGTGATTTATGAGAAAGGGTTATGGGCTGTGAAATGACTACAGTTTGTGTAATGTAAGTTTGGCTTCAGGCAGAGTGAAAGCTATCCAAGGTAAAGGACTGTTTGGCTTTTGTAGAAAATGAGATTGATGAAAGCAAATACACAGAAATTTGGTCTACAGCAGACTGCTATCTCATTATCCAGATCTTCAGAACCAACTATCACTTGGAAAGAATTTTCATGTTACTGCAATGTTAGAGAAACTCCAGGTTGCTTTATCAGAGCTGATAGTTTTAATCAATGGAATTTGTCCTCTTAAAACACCTTTTCCATATTTTGAAAAATCTTTACCTTGGTCCCCCTTTTTAGGAATCTAAATAAAGTCCAAATTAAAAAAAAAAAAATCCCTTTTTACAGTCTTACCAAGCAGAGAACTTGTTCTCATACTTTGTGGATGAATACCCTTGCATTGTTTACATGGAAGTGATTTTATGTTGAGGGGCTGGAAAGGAGAAGATTGTTGTCTTTTTGTTTATATTCTTAGAAGATAATCTCAAACACAGACTGGATAATGATGGGCTCTCTTCAGCTCATTAGCCAGTTTGTCTCAGTTTAAATGCATTACTCTTAGGTCCAGCTTGAGTAGTCATTGTCTAACTCTGCCCTGCTGAAGTTTATTGCAGCAATTGTTGTTAATTGTTGCTGTGTCTGCAATGGACTAGAAGACACTTTATCACTTTGTTTTCCTGATATTTGAAGACTATTCTGTGTCTTTTAAGATGTCCTTGGTCTTCTGGCCCTTAGGCTAAAGAAACCCTCTACTTTTTTTCAAATGTCTCACCATCCTTGTTTCTTCTAGTCTGAGTGCAGTTGATTCTCCAGGTGCAGTGCCCAAAACTGGATGTAAGAACCCTTCCAGGAGTGACATATAAATCGTGAATTAATGCTGTTGCTTTATAATTCAAGTAACAAAAAGCAGTTGTTTTGTGAAGCCTCAGGCAAAGAAAATTATTACTGTAGAACCATAGAATGTGCTGAGCTGGAAGGGACCCACACAGATCATTGAGTCCAACTCCTGGCCCTGCACAAGACATGCCAAGAGTCACATCAAGTGCCTGAGAGCATTGTCCAAGTCCTTCCTGGGCTCTGTCAGGCTTGGTGCTGTGACCAGTTCCCTGGGGAGCCTGTTCCAGTGCCCAGCCACCCTCTGGGTGAAGAACCTCTTCCTGATACCCAACATAAATATTCCCTGACTCAGCTTCATGCAGTTTCCTTGAGTCCTGTCACTGGTCACGAGAGTTAAGAGTTTCAGTCTAAATTTTAAGTGACTTTAAATTAGAGAGGAACTTCTACTTTCACAAGTAGTTGGCTCTTACATGTGTTTTGTTAGAAGTCTCAGCAGATCAAAATACTGAGGTATAAGTTGGTGGTAGGACTTAGTTTCATAATCATTATTTTGCAGGAAGTTAAAGTTCCCATGTTTTGTTGTTTACTCTTTTACAGCTACAAGATGTGAATTCCCAGAAGCAACAGACATACACTATTTTGGATCTAATGAGAACTCGAAATATCCTAACTATCACAATTATGTCAGTGCTTCTTTGGTAAGCAAGTGTGATTCAGGAGTATGTAACTTTAAATACTAAGGTGTTGTGAAGAGATACGGACAAAAGCAGCTCAAAAATCAGTGACTAGCTGGCTGAAACAACAACATTCTGGTTACATAGGTTCTTCATCTTGGTGACAGTGTAGGAACACATCTGGGTTGGTGTTCCTTTCTGAAGCAGTCAGGCTTATCCTGAACTCAACAAGAATCCATACAGCTGGCAATGGATGTATGGGAATGCTGCCTGATCCTGGGCCTTGGGGAATGCTCTTCTGACTGTAACAAAGTCTTTTTAGAGGAATGAGTAGTCATTCCTCTAAATGAGTAGTCATTCCTACCCCCAGTCAGAGAACTTCTGCCCAGGGATCTGAACATGATGCCTGACTTAGGGGAGAACCTTTCTATTTCTTTTGTATTGGCTCTTAAAGGGATAATGCTGCCGTTTAAGTTCTCATCTGAGATTTCCCTATATTTTCCTGCTATCTGCTTTTCATCTTCAGCTTGGTTTTCACTAGCTGAAGCCATGCTTTATGCTCAATTTGATTAAAAGGTGGTTATTTTCCTTTACGAGAAATCTCAGTAAAGCTATAAACAGAGAAGGTAACTGAAAACCTGCCAAAGGCTGTACAAGTGAGGTTTAATTAGTGCATGTACCTAATGACCAAACCAAGAAGGTCCCTCAAGCACTTGGGAGCCAACTAAGTTAATATGCTGTCTTTTTGTACAATATTCCTGTTCCTTAGTGAGGCAGAGCCTCAGAGTTCAGTCCACTGACCTGCCAGCACAGCCACAAGATGATGTGGCATCTTAGGTCAAAGGATGATTTGGCTTATATTTAAGCCAGATTCTCTGGCCCATCACCAAGCACAAGGCTGCAAACACACTGAGAAGGGAACATGTGCAAAAAAACAGCTCAAAAAGAAGAGTAATGTCGGTTCCTTGCAGAAATGTCATTAAGATGTCTATAATGTCCTACTGCTCAAGTCCAGTCACTGACTCATGTTTGATTGGAAGTGAGACTGCCCTATTCCTCATCTGCTTGATGTGGGGCAGTAGCTCCTGGGCATAGCCAGTTTTGTGTGTGTGCTTGTAGAAAACAAAGGCAAAAACCTGTTTGAATTGAACCTGCATTTCTGGTAGGATGAAGCAACTGAGAGAAGCACTGACATGACAGTATGTAATCCATTCTATTGCATTCAGTAACCCATACTGAAGGGCTTTTTACCACATCAAAAATCAAGTTTTGTGATAGGCAGGGTCAAAGAGTTACAGTTGACTTGCACACTCTTAACCTCCTCTTACAGAAAACTATTTGGTTAAGTTGGGCAATTTTTTCACTATTCTAATTTGTATGTCAGTGATGTAATCTCCTTTAAATTATTTCCTAATATATAAAGATACAATATCCTGTGCTTCCTCACAGCGCATAGTTTTCCAGCCCATGGTGTATTCTGTATCATGAATTAAAAGTTCTCACAAAAAAGGGCTATAAAAGAGGATAGTTGCAGACAGCAATATATCAGCTTTACATAGTGCTGAGTGTTTTGTTAAGTTTGACTAAGTAACAGGCCATTAAACTATTCCCTTTGCAGGGTTTGCACCAGGGATGAAGAAGTTTGGCTTCTTGGCACCCTAGGATGTGTAAATACCACTGAAGTTTTTCTACAAAATATATAACTATATTAAGGTTTGCCAATATAATGAGCTAAGGCAATCTGCTACCAAAAGGGAGTTCCAGCATTACAGCTTGTATATAAAAATAACTCCAAGGAGCACAGGGTGTGAAAAACACTGCAGAACTACTTCTGAGAAGAAGAATGGCTTAGGGCAGGGCACCACAGCAGCAGGGGGTAACTCTCAGCTGTGTCACTTCATGCCTTCCCAGGTACACTAAGCAGCTTTATTTTAATCAACTGGACCATGAAAGCTCTCCCAATACTCAGTGAGCTGATCTTTTGTCAGTGGTGCACTTGGTGCTGTGCAGTGCTTTTGCTCCAGGTTCTGTTATAAGGTAGATGCTGGTGGAGATGAAGTGCCAAGTGTTCTGTGCCTCATGTTTGCATCTGGACATGTCCTGATCCACTGCCCATTATTTCCTTATTTACCACGTTACACTTGTTGGTAAAGCTTAACCTTCTCTACCCACCACCTCCCAAGATGGAAAGAGTTTGTCCCCAAGGCCAGTTGTGTATTTCTCTGGATTACATGGAAGCCAGCTGTCATCTGGCACAAAATTAAGATTGCAGTGATCCAGCCACCAAGCTCTGTCCTGATGCACTGACCAGCCCAGGCAGCCAGCCATGCCAATGTGATTTGGATGCTGCCCAGCCAGCTTGGAGCATGGCAGAGAAAATCACGGGCTGTTTGGGCCTGCCAGGATGCCATACTCCTCCTCTCTGACTTTATACAGAAAGCATGGAACATAATGACCCAGAAAAAAATGCTCTCTACCCAGAGCTCCCTGGGAAACATAGTGGAAAGCTGCTGTAGGCCTCAGCAGCAGTAAAATTCAGTAGCTCAGATTTTCAGGTTAAGGCTATAAACAATAGTAATAGCAACTACTGCATTACTGCAGTGTGAATGATCATCGCTTTCCTCACAGGGTGATATATTTTTTTTCTTTGAATTCAAGAGCAGTCTGAAAGATCAAAAGCATCTGCATGGTTTAATTGTTAACTTGCTGTTTCTGAAGTCAGCACTTCAGCTGCTTCAGAAGTGAACAAGTCTGCCAGATGCTGAGTTTACCTTAGCCATTTCTGTGCTTGATAGAAATGTGGAAGAGGTTCATGGCAACCTGAGGAAGAAGAGAGATTTGTTTGACCCTGCTATTGTTTCTTTCAGGATGATAATCTCAGTTGGCTATTTTGGACTTTCTCTTGACACACCTAACTTGCATGGAGATGTGTATGTGAACTGCTTCCTCTCAGCAGTGATTGAAGTCCCAGCCTACATCATCTCCTGGCTGCTGCTCCGCAATCTCCCCCGACGGTACTCAATGGCTGCTGCGTTATTCTTGGGAGGCTGTGTTCTTCTCTTCATTCAGCTGGTGCCTTCACGTATGGAATCATTAGTTGATCTCACATATCTATGATAGGTGACATGCAGTACCTTGCACGGGGCAGATGTGGAGGAAAAGTGTCCTGAGGGGACTAAATACAGACACTCATGTCCTATCTTTGCCCCTCTTCCTTGGTTCTCAGTGCTGCTGCACAAGTAACTCCACAACAGGACATTCATTTCAGTTTGAAAGGTGGGTCATTGGCTTTGGGATCTGTTGGGATTAGAATTGTAGTCCAGTTTTGCCTCTAAACTACATCTCTGGCAGGGTGTCCTGGTAAGGTCAGGTGTAAAACCAGGACTAGACCAACCAGAATTTGGTAAGGGGGCTGCAGAACTCACTTCCCAAACAGCTATTGATGACTTCAGAGCTTGTTTAAAGGGTTACTTTTAATGGAGTCATTGTGGAAGTATTTTTGATAAGCAGAGATGCTTGTACTGAATTAGTGTTGATAGTTAAAATAATGTATAGCTACTGGAAAGGGAGGGCCAAGCAACATTTATTGGATCTCAAACTATATATATCTTTAGTCCAGTTAGATTAATAGGGCTATGGAGTCATTACTGATAACAATATTGAATATAAGGGGAGGTGGTTTTGCCTAGGACTCATTTAAAAATCACAGATACACAAAAGAGAATGTGCAAGAGCTGCCTTGCTTATTTTATACAGGTAATATGTGTGCTGCATTCTCAGGTTTGGTGGTTTTCTTTTCCCCTGTTCTTTGAGTCAATTGGACACTGATATAATCTGTTTTGATTTCCAAATCTTAACTGTTTCAGTTAAAGTCAACTCAACTTTCTAGAATTAAATTATTATAGCTAAGAGTGTTAATGAAACTAAGAATGTAGCTAAGAATGTTAATGAAAAAACAAGTTTTTAGGAAACCTAAAATAAAATAATTTGTTTCAAATGTCTTACTTTGTTAATTTTATTAAAAAAGGCATATATGGCATTTTTTGCAATAGCAGAGGTCTGGCCCCTGAATCCTGAGAGGATCTCAGCAGTTCTGGCTCTGTTGTCCTTATTTTTCACTTGGCAGGAAGCCCTGTTCTCAAGAGAAAAATGAAATGTTGACTTCTAGTAATTTAAAAAAGAAAACATTTAAAAAGAACATTGCTTATGTTTGTGGATATTTGCAGGGAAAGAAGACACCAGATATTGGAGTTAATTAGGCAGGAGTTACACAAACACAAAGGAGTTAAGGGATACAGTGAATTGCAGGAGCCTAAGTCCTGACTGTGTTTGGATTTCAGATCTCCGTGCACTGTCTATTCTACTGGTGATGTTGGGCAAGTTTGGAATCACATCTGCCTTCTCAATGGTTTATGTTTACACGGCTGAGCTCTACCCAACAGTAGTAAGAAACATGGGAGTTGGAGCAAGTTCCATGGCCTCCAGACTGGGCAGCATCCTCTCACCTTATTTTGTTTACCTCGGTGAGTTACCAAGCTGGGCTGCTGGGGAGATTCTCCAAAGACTCAATGCTCTTGCCTCAATAAGGACACTTCTTACAGCTATTTATTCCCACTCCCTTGAGTTCCTACAACCACAGTTAGAACAACATACACTGTGAATGTCAGGCTGTGGTGGGGGTTGCTTGGTCTTGTTTTTACTGAAAGCACAAATCTTACACAGGTAAAGCCCTGAACCTTGGTACAAACATTACCACAGAACCACAAAATGGTTTGGGTTAGAAGGAACCTTAAATATCATCTCATTCCACCTCCTGGCCATGGGCTGGGACACCTTCCACTAGACCAGGTTGCCCCATGCCCTGTCCAACCTGGTCTTGAACACTTCAGGGATGGAGCAGCCACAGCTTCTCTGGGCAATTATCAGAGACTTAGACCTGATGCAGCTTTTTTTTTTTTTCTTTCTTTCTTTTCTTTTTTTTTTTTTCTTTTTTTTTTTTTTTTGTGTTTTACATAGGTGCCTATGATCGATTCTTGCCTTACATCCTGATGGGGAGCCTGACTGTGCTGTCAGGAATTCTCACACTATTCCTGCCTGAAAGCTATGGTATGCCTCTTCCTGACACCATTGATCAAATGCTGCGGGTGAAAGGGTAAGTGCCACCTGATCTTAACACTCCTCTGCTCTGGGGAATGGACTTGCCTAGATGGTCAGAGGGAGAGGCTGGTTTTGGCAGCAAAGGTAGTTGCACTGTTGAAAATACAAAAGCTTAGCTGAAGTCTTAGTCCCTCTTCCCAAGTGTAAATGGTCATGTGTACATCTTTCAGCTCCAAATTTATCATTTGACTCTGGTGACTTAATAAAAGTACATCTGAGGAATGCATTTTAGAAGTGTATTGCTTTATCAAGGTATAGGGACATGTTGTAGGTCCTGAAAGTCTCCTAAGTGCTGGGGAAGAGCTAAACTCCTCCAGTTTAGTTCAGCTGATCTAAAAGGTACTGACAACATTTTGCCTTTTGCCATGGCTCTGATTGGAAGTGACACAGGAGCATAGATGTGGTGTAAGAAAGGAACCTTTTCACATGAAGCCAACAGGATATTAAAATTAGGAGGCTGTAATGTCAGACACTACTCAGATTTTTTTTTTCCTAAGTTCTCTCATCTGTTTTTAAAGTTATTTTATTTTTTCTTTCTTCAACCCCCAGGTTGGAATACAGGCCTCCATCTAGTAGCACAAGGGATTCCAAGGAGGAAGAAGAAAATCCAGAGATTTTTAAAAGCACAGCTTTTTGATGGAACTCCTATGTATTTCCTGGTGGACTGAAACTTAAATGGACTTTTCTTCTAAAATTTATTCTAGAAAGGGCTAGTGACAACACTTTGTTTTCTGTAATTTGAACCTTATTTATTAATTTAAACACCGTATTCCCTACATTCTCTTTTTATATGAACATAAATACTTTGTAGCCTTCAATGAGATTTTTCAGCCATGGTTGAGTTCATGCAGTAGTACCATGAAGCAGAATCTGATCAATCTTTTGTAACTTTACACATACAGTTCAGCTGAAAGATACTTGAAAATGAGTTCAAGGGTTGGCAGGGATTCTTCAGTGAACCTCCTCCAGAGATAATGCTTACATCAAGAGCTAAAAATTGCCTGAAAAAGTTGCTCATTGCTTTTGGTTCCTTGACTTCTGTTTCTGGACAGGAAACTTATTTATTATAGTGAAGGTTTATGACAACGTGCCTCTCTGTGATCTTACTCAAATGACTTTGCATGTGCTGAATTTGTTACCAAATTGAGAAAGATGCAAAGAAAGATTTTGAGAATTAATTCTGTTATGTTTTAACTCAGCATATACTGAAAGGATTGTCTTGCACAAAGTATTTAGCACTGAAATTTTGTTCTCAAAATTCACTTGATTCCAATGCTGGATTTCAACTGTACCTTCTTGGTGAAGTTGTTTACATCTGACCTTGGATATGGCCTTTTTTCAGGCTGGATTTATTCTAAATAATGCAAATGGTTTCACCTATGTGTACAGGGAGTGGTGTTAGTTTAGCATTCTCCCTTTTCAATGTGTGGTGAAAGTTTTATGTATAAATTGTTTTAATGTTTTCTGTGCAATTTGGATGATGGAAACAATTCTCCTGTCTTTGTTCTGTGTCTTTCCCACTCACATACACATGCATACAATTAATATATTTAGTTGTAAATTTTTATGTTAATCATGCCACTGCACTGACCTCATGGTGGAATGTACTGACAACAAAACTCAGAATGTGTCTCTGACCCCCGATTCTCAATCTTCAAGTGTCAACTATATGATTGCTGTGAGGTCTGTTCATTCTAAGATTCACTTAACTTATGTAATCAGTGAATTGCTTCTAAATTGTTTTAAAAAACCCAACAAAGCCACAAATCTTGTTGATGGTCTGCCAAGAAACTGTCTTTGTGCTGTGGAAGTTTGGCATTACCTGTGTTTCTTTAAATATACAATATATATATGTACACAGAGTCTCATTTGTGCTATGCTGGTTACAGTGTGACAAATGTGAGTGGTGAAAGGTTTCTCTCTCATGGCACTTGTGTTTTGTTCTGTCTTGTTAAATTAAGACAATAATAATAAACAGCCTAAACCTTTGTAGCCTAAATTCTCAGGGTCCTTACTTACTGCAGCAGCTGGTTGGGGAAGTTTTGCATTTTCCTATGGTGTTTAAATATACAGGTGGTGTTGGCTGATTCCAGTCTTCCATTAATCAATATCCCAAATTCTGACCTTGGTAACAGACTCCAGCAATGGGACTGATGTGTACTTTGGATTGCTTGTCACAGGAAGGAAGTAGAAAATGCTGTATAGACTATAGTGGTTTGGTTAAATCCTTCCTAACAGTGTCTTGAGCTCTAGGGTTTGCTTCACTTTTCCTGCATTTTCTCACCTCTTTATTTAGGATTTTCATTTATGAATGCAGCAGGAAGCTGACCAATGTCCCCAGGTCAGAGAACGATACCAACAAACACAGTGTTGTCAGCTTTTCCAAGGAAAGAAATCCAAAGCTTGGGGCAGGTTCAGTATCACTCCTGTTTAGTAGGTTGACAAGCCCTAAGCAGGCAGGTTTAAAATGCAGTGTATGATTTGAGGCTACTGCCAAAATTGAGACTCTGGATTTTACAAGCCTCACTGCACATCACAGGACAGCCTTGACATGAACAAATACATGTCAGGGTAGTACATGTAACAGCCAGTCCCCCGTGCCCAAAAACATGGCCTGATTTGTTAGACTTACAGCCTTTTTGAAATATTCATTGCAAGCATAAGAGTACTTTGTAAAACGTAGTACAGATATTTTTCTTTGTAAACCTTATGTTTAGGGACTGGAGCATTGAGAAGCAGCTTTTTTTTGTGTGTGTTGTAGAAGAATGATCTGGTAACTGCAGGGAGGCAAAATACATTTAGCTGCAACTTCCTTGTAATGAATTTGCCAGTGTAAACAACCACATCCCATAAGGCTCTTCCTGTAAACAGCTTCAGAAAATACCCTGAAATGTAAGATATGTGCTTGCCTGATACATGATTTAGTCTGGAAATTCCAGTCCTAAAGTGCAGTGTCCATTTAACATCTGATTTAGCTGTAATGTTTCACCCACTGTTTTATCAGAGTATGTGCCTTGAGAGACTTTTTTTCTTGAATATTTAAATATTTTGATGTTTACTAAAGTACTTTGTGAGGTTTTCTGTTGTTATTGTTGGTTTGGGATTTTTTTTAATTCCTAATTGGGGAATTTCCTAGTTATGACTAATACTACAAAGCTCAGTGGCAATCACTTAATGTCAAAAAAGGTTTTTTCCCTTGCTTATGTTTTTAAAAACACAAAGTCTGAGTCAGAAATGTGGAACATAATTGATATAGCAGACTGAGTTATTTTTTACTTAACTGTTTTAACCTACTCTTTTCAAGTTCAGCTCTAAGCCAAGGATCTTGTTCTAGTGGGTAACGGGCATCTCCAAAAGAAACTGAGGGAATATTATATAAACAAGATATAGATAAAAGGACCTGATACAGTCACGGGCAAATCTTAGAGCGGTATCCGTGCTGGCAACAGATAAGATTTGCAGCACAGAGTGACTACAGATATACCTGCAGAATAGGGAGAAAGGACAAAATTGACCTTTGGAAGAGGAACTGTGAGCTGGCTGTGGAGGAGGAAGATGAAACAGACTTTGACACTCAAACTGACCTTAACCTGGGAAATCCTGCATGGTTTGGGTGCCTGCAACCTGCATCATAGCAGCAATGCATGTTACAGTTACCTGGTTAGGGAGGATTCCCTATTGCCAGAGAACAGTCACACTGCCATATCTTCACCAAGGGAAATAACATATGGCCTTGGGGACAAGGATCCCTTCCTTTCCAGCTCTCAGGCTGACTCCTGTCATCATCTCAGGCAGGTCAGCTAATCTTGTGACTGGTTTCTTTGCTAGGAAATGCCATTAACTCACCTACTTGTGATGTTCGTGCTCCACAGTCAGTAATTGTTAGAATCTCTGACTCTCCCGACAGTGAATGTAATGCTCCCATAAGCGTCGTTAGTACTTCATCTTCCACAATGAGGCAACTTTGGCTGACTTCTGACACTGTTTTGTGAAGAGGTGTGAACTCCTCCCCCCTTTCCAAGTGAGCATTTGGGGTGGATGGGTACACAGGGAGGGGGTGCATTGCCCGGGGAGCTGGACTGCAATACCTATTTCAGTATTTGTAGAATAGAACCTTAGTCATGGCAGTTATAAATTATTTTCTTAAAACATAGAATCAGCTTAGACCATAAAGCCTTACTTAGAAATGCTTTTGGGAGTACCTTAAACCGGTAATGGCTACAGCCTTGTATATAGAAAGATACATAAATTTCTCCTAAGAATGTAAATATTCCTAGCTGTACCTACATTGATTCTTATCCTAGTTTTTTTATAGAGATATGCTTGTTATTTGTAAAATTAAGAATAAAATGTTTGGAATTATCTTTAAAATGTTTTTTTTTCATCTTCATGTTTAGAAATATATCCTAGTATCTATTGAAAAGCTCTTGGTATGAAGTTTCATTGTTTAACAGCCAGTCTGAGAGCTCTTGGATTGTCTGTACCCTAAGAGCTCTCCGTGTATATCCAAACAGAGCCCAGCAAGAGGTGCCAGCAGCACTTGTGCAACCCAGATGTGCTGCCCGGGACCTGAGCAAAACGACAGCAGAACAAAATACCCTTTTAGAATAACCAGTGGGTCAAGGGACAACATTCTACCCCTCTAGTCTGCTCTTGTGAGACCTCACCTGCCATGCTGTGTCCAGCTCTGGGATCCCAGCATCAGAAGGATGTGGAGCTGCTGGAGGGAGTCCAGAGGAGGCCCTGGAGATGCTCTGAGGGCTGGAGCCCCTCTGCTCTGCAGCTGAGCTGGGAGAGAAGGGGGTGCTTGCCTGGAGAACAGAAGGCTCCGGGAAGACCTGAGAGCCCCTTCCAGTGCCTAAAGGGGCTCCAGGAGAGTGGGAGAGGGGCTTTGGACAAGGGCATGGAGTGACGGGATAAGGAGAAATGGCTTGAAACTGACAGAGGGCAGGATTAGATAGAGATTGGAAAAAAACTCTCTACTGTGGAGGGGCAAGTACCTACTGGAACAGGTTGCCCAGACAAGCTGTGGCTGGCCCGTCTCTGGAAATATTCAAGGCCAGGTTGGATGGGTTTAGAGCAACCTGATCTAGTGGAAGGTGTTGGAATGGCAAGGGATGGAATGAGATCAGCTTTAATGTCTCTTCCAACCCAAACCAGTCTATGGCTTCATGTAAAACCCCTAGGTGCCTCTAGCAGCCTGTGCACCGTGGTTTTTCTTACATTTGGGGTCATTCTTCTTAACAAAGCCTGGGAGCAGCATTCCAGAAATTCTTGTGCAGAAACAAATGCTTCTGAGAAGAGAAAAAAAAAAATCCCCCAAACCAGAGACTGCGCTGTGTCTACAGTGTCTCTAGCCAGTCGTTTCTGGAGATGGATGTCCATAGCTGCAGGGGGACAGTTTTTCTGTCTCACTTACACTGTAGATCTCTGACCTCTTAGGCCAACAAGTCTTCACCTGTGTCACTTGACTCTTTGCCTGACTTCTAACAAACTACAAGTGTACTGGCTCCTAGGTCAGCTTTACTTCGAGGCAAGGTAAATAATGAGTGATAAGCAGCAACTGTCCAAGAACACCAGGTAATTGATTAAATTCCTGAAGAAAATACCTTAAAAGCGTGCAGTCATTGTGTGAGCATTGCAGGAGGGGTATTGCAGACCAGCTGAGGAGGATGTTCCATGTTCCTGCAAAGCACTTCTGAGAGTCCTAGCTTTTCTCCCCTTGGCTGCGTCAGTGTTGGCTTTCTGCTAGAAGTGAGACTTCTTGAACTATCTTAATTGTGATCATCTGGAGAGTTCTTTGCCCCTGGGATGAACAAATGTAATTTCCTTTTAATTTATTCATTAAGTGTTCTTAGCCATAAGAACTCTTCAGGATAGCTTTATCCAAGCCACCAGAGTTCATGTAGCTCCTGCTCTCAATTGCAGAGAGGTTATTGGTCAGAGGGAGCTCTCCTTGTTATGGGACGGCTGCTTTCCCATGAAGAAAGTTGCTCCCACCATCCCAAGAGCCTTCATGTCAAGTCCCAAGAGATAAATGACTTTGTGGGAGCTGGGTCTGCCATATCTACAGGGACTCATAGAATCGTTCAGGTGGGAAAAGGCCTCTAAAGTCATCCAGTCCAACCATTCCCCAGCACTGCCAAGCCCACCACTAAACCCCGTCCCCAAGTGCCACATCTACATGTCTGTTAAACCCCTCTTCGGTGACCACCAAAGTGCTGCTTCACCTGCCCTACTCCAGCTCAGGGGATATCGCGATCGGCGTCTGGGGAAGAGATAAACCCGCTGTGCAAGAGGCGGGCTGGGGGAGCCGCTTCGCTCGCAGCCCAGGCGTGGCTGGTCCGGGCCGGTCCCCCTGGGCTCCCCCGCCCCTGCTCCCCCAGACCTTTCCCCGAGGGCGGCCGGCAGCCGGGGCCGCCCCTCCTTCGCCGGGAAAGAGAAAGCGAAAGCGGTGAGCAGTGTCACACGGAGCGGGGCCGCAGCCGGAGAGGGGCTGGGGGCGCCGGGCGACCCGCGGGAGGTGAGCGGGCCGGGAGCGGAGCGGAGCGGGCCGGGCGCCCCGGGAAGGCTGCGGACCCCGCGGGTCTGGCAGCGGGGACGGAGGGAGCGGCTGCCGGCGAGTCCCTGCCCGGCCCCTCAGCGCTCCCTTCTCCTCATCCTCATCCTCCTCCTCCTCATCCTCATCCTCCTCCTCCTCCTGCCCGCCGCGGGCAGGTGCGAGCTCGGGAGCGGTACCCGCCCGTTCGGGGATCACCCGCACCGGTCCGGCCGCTGCCGGGTCCCGCCGGCCCCTGCACCCCAGCTGGGGCTTGTGAGCTCCCGGTGAAGCCTCTGAAAGTCTGACCTTAGATATATTTATCTCTCGAAAGCAGTAAGGTACTGGCATAGATGTCCTAGAGAAGCTGTTCAGGGCCAGGTTAAATGGGGCTTGGAGCAGCTCGGTCTAGTCCCTGCCCGTGGCTGGGTGTGGACTGAGCGAGCTTTAGGGTCATGATAACCCACACCACGCTGTGGTTCTGTGATTCTGTTCGGGGGGTTTCTTTGGTGCAGGTGTTCCCCAAAGTGCTGGGGAGCTGGTCGCTGCTGCCCAATGCTCTGATGGCTCAGTTTATCCCACAGCAAGTTCCTGTTTTCAAGTTCCCAGCTGCTTACAATTCTGCCAACTTTACTTGTTTGAGCTGAAAGTGTTGTGACCTGGGTGACTGCCTCACCTTGGCTTTCCTTTCTGTGTTCGTTTATTTTCTTCCACCCAAGAGGGAGGCAAGGACTGATCCTTGGCTCTTAGATGGCCGTAGTTCTGGTGACCTTTCCTTGGAGCAGCACTGCCTGCCCAACGTCCTTAACTCCAGCAAGGAATTTATATCTGGGAAGGGGGAAGAGATTTTGTAAAGATCTCTTGCCCAAGTTTAAGCTGATTTGCACAAATTATAATAAACTATAAATTTAATTTCTTTCTGTTCTATCTCAAGTTGAGTATTGATTGTAGCTCTGGTATACATTGCTGCTGGTGGAGCCAGAGAGTGAAGAAAAGGTCAGGAACCTGAAGGGGGTGAGGCATTAATGTGGGTTTAGCAGACACTGCTGGGATAAGGAGCTAATGTTGAGGTTGGACTAAGACTACACTGTAAATTGCTCAGGATGGAGACCAGTGAGGACAGGGTGCTTTACCCTTGCCTTGGCAGATGAGATTCAGTTTGTTCCTCTAGCAACAGCTGTGATCAATACATAAATGTGAAAGCCAATAACTGTATTGCCATTTATAACAAGAGGAAACCTGGAGGGGGGGTTATTTGTAGAACAGAGATGCGGGAGAGCAGAAGTGGGCTGGGTCTGGTAGAGAAACTGCAGGTGGATTTGATTGAAGAAACAGACAAAGGAGATGTGAGGTGTCCTCCCCTGAGGGGCAGTTAAGCTGCTGCTAAAAGTGCTCCGTTATTTCAGAGGAGTTTGAGTCAGTCCCTTTTGCCTTATCGAGCCTTTGCATTTATTTTAGCAAAATACGTCTACAACTTAGGCTGCCCAAGTAAACCTCTCCCGGCTGAAACCGCGTCCACGGAGGAAAGGGAACGCCTTGTTAACTTCATTGACTTTCATGGTTGTGGTGAATAGCCTCAGGGCAGCCTCTCCTCTCTCTCTACCTCTGCCAGCTGATGGGAGGGACACTTCTGGAGAGAAGGTGGTTTCTTGGTTTTTGGTCTAAGTGAACCCTACTTAAGGAGATTTATACAGTAGTTATACAACTTAAATGGTGCTCATCTCCTATACAATTAACACAGTGATTAACCTGAATAAAGCCTACTTAACTGGCTTTCCCTTACAAGCACCTTATTTTCCATCAGCAAATGAGCATGACTGAAGGGCTGCAAAACCAGTTTTCTCAGACTGTTACAGTGAAGGGATCGTCTTGAATACCATATTCTCATAGCACTGTATTGAATGGGTCAGAGGTGGCTGCTGACACCTGGACATGGCTCAGTAGCTTTGTCTGCTCATGGCTCCACAGATGAAACAGCTTTTGCCTTTGCCCTATCTGATGGTGGAAAGCGCAGAACAAGAAGATTTGGACGTGACAAACTTTAAAACTCTGCCTTCTTTTCTCTGGGTTTCCTATAAGACTTGTTGAAATGCATTTGTTATATTCTGGCCACCTAAAGCATTTACCTGGTGACCATGTCCATGCAAACTTAAAAAAATGTCATTCCTGGGGACAATTGAAATACTGCTCCTTCCTGGGAAATGTGGGCCGTGAGGCTCAGAAATTAAAAATGCACGAGTCCCGGGCTTCATCCTGCCCCAATCCTGCTGAGCCGTGATGCTGAGGGACAGGCTGCATGGTCCTGCCAGCACTGGCATGTGGCCCTGGGCAGCCTGCTAATTACGTGCTTGTCATTAGAGGCAGTGACACCTGCTGATGGGAAGAACTGAACTGGCCTTTCTAGAAGCATGACATTGATTTTAACATGGTGTCAATGTGCCTTTAATTTATTAGACTATCACTATCCGTGTCTGTCTGGCAAGGCTTTTCACAAGCCCGTGGAAAGCTGCAGGAATGTTTGCCCTCAGGAGCCCAAATCCAGCTGCCATCCTTTCTTTGTTGAGGGGTGATGTAATATTGTCATGGCACGAGGTTAGTGATGATGGAAGTGACTGGAGCTGATAAAGCTGAACTGGTTCTATGCCCCTGTAAGAGAAGGGACTGCAAGCTCCAGAAAAAAACAGCAGGCAGATATTATAATTCCAAACGAGTTACTTGGACGGGGCAATGTTCCGTTCTTGGAAGAGTGTAGCGACCTCTGCCAACAATGCCAGTGGAGGATGGACCAGTTCCCCCCAGCCCTATTTGCATCTCGGGCAATGCCGTGGCTGCTGCTGCCTCTGAGGGAGTTTAACTGAGCAGTGGAGAAACCAGCTGTTTGTTTGTGCTGAGATAATGCAGTTTACAAGAGATAAGATACAGAAACTGATTGTCTCATCTGCTCAACCCTTGTAGTTCAGCCTCTGGCAGAAGCCAGAACGGGTGCAGAGGAGGAGCCTGATCAGGGACAGTCCTGCTGGATTTCTCCTCTTAACTACCATACACCAATTTTCTCATCCTGATATTTTCCCCTCCCTTAGAGGAAAGAAAAGGCACAGCCAAAAGCCTTCTTGAGGAGGTCAGTAAGCATGGCAGCAACCTTTCTGAAAGTTGCTTTTCTGAAACAATAAACAGCATTGCATAAAATAGCTGATGCTTCCCATGCAGCTGTTGCATCATCTTGTTCTGGACAATAAAATTGCAGTTTGGGACAGCCTGGTGATAACAAGCATCAATATGGGAGGTCCCTTGGCACATGAAGGAAGAGAGCTTTAATTTATACCAAATACACAGTGCAAATAAAACCAGCTCGTGCTGTGCAGAAATCAAGGCAGTGATCAAGGCAAGCTCCCTGTGAGCTGGGTACTGGTGAGGCCACACCACACCCCAAAACCCTGTGTTTGGTTTTGGGTCCCTTGTGACAAGAAAGACATTGAGGGGCTGAAGTGTGTCCAGAGAAGGGCAACAGAGCTGGGGAAGGGTCTGGAGCACAAGCCTGATGAGGAGCAGCTGAGGGAGCTGTGGGCATGCAGCCTGGACAAAAGGAGGTGCAGGGGGGACCTTCTCACTCTCCACAACTCCCTGGCAGGAGTCAGTGGGGATCTGCCTCTGCTCTCAGATAACATGTGATAGAACAAGAGAAAAGAGCCTCAAACTTGAGGGGTTTGGGTTGGATATTAGGAAAAATGTCTTCACAGGAAGGGCTGTCAAGCCCCTGCCACGTCCCCGACACGTCCCTCCCGCACACGCAGCACTCGGAGCAGCCGCTGTTCCCAGTGTAGGGTCACAGCTGCTGTTTTCAGGCACTGACACCCCAAGTGAGTGTCACAGCTGGGAAATGACTTTGGTTTTTGCAGATGGGTTTGAGTGGTGAACCATCCCTTCTCTCTTTGAACTACCCTCTTTCCTGGTTGGGTGTAGCCTAAAGGAGATGGAGAAAAGTCCTGGTTTCACCCTGGTGGGGAGGAACTTTGCTGCTGCAGCACAGCTCTCCCTGTGGCTTCCTCTGCAGGAAGCACTCAAGATGACCCTCCAGATTCCCAACTTTCCTCTTATTTTTTGAGAGAAAAACATTCCCTAAGTGCTTTTCCTCCTGTTCAGCAAATTACTTAAATTGTTGATACTTAGCCCATTTTAAATGAGGTTTTGAGTTCTGCCCTGGGTACAGCATTCAGTGCCTGCTCCAGCAAAACCAGGCCCATGACCTTGATTGCAGGAATCACATCATTAGCTCAGAGTTGGTTTGTTGTTTGAGGAGAACAGAGGGTGCTGTTTCCCAGCATAAACAGAATTGAGACAGTTTTAGGAAAAAAGAAGTATATCTATTTGTTGAAATACATCTTCCTCTAATTTATTTTGTCTGCTTTCCTTTGTTTGCAACCAAGAACTTACATGGAGAAAGGGACAAAAAAGACTATGTGAGTGCTCAGTGATAGGATATTTCTCTTTTATAGTCATCAAACCTGCTTGATAAAGTCTGTTCTTTTGCCTTGGAAACATCATGGGAAAAAGAAAAAAAAAATCTCTGGTGGCTAACACTATTTTTTTTAGGCAAGTAATACAGTTGGAGTATAGATATGCTTTTGGACTGGGAGTTGTGTCTGTAAGTGTTGCTCACTCCACACTGTGGGCTGTAGAATCCTGGTCCTTGGTCTCCCTGTCAAGGCAGAGGTACCCTGTCCCCCTTCTCCCAGTGCCTTGCTTTCCATTAGAGGGCATTTGGGCTGGGCTGGACTGGAGCATCCAGCTCTGTGTCTCTTCACTAGACACACAGCCAGGCTTGCTAGACCATCTTGTAAATTCACTCAAACTCAAGGCTGACCTTGCAGCTGTACTTCTGACCCTGGGCATGTCTGGGATGTGTTCTGCCTTCCCAATGTGCTCTACTGGCCCCACCACAGGAGCCAGACTGGTGCTGCTGGTGCGGTTGGGTGTTGGTGTCAGCTGCTCTGGGCTGGGGACTCTTGGGCTCTTTTGAGCCCAGTGAAGGTGAGCCTAAGAGCATGACTGTATTATGGCCTCAAGCAGGAAGGACTGTAGCTTTCAAGTGAGTTTTTTGTTTGTTAGGGCTTGTAATGTTGACGTATTTGATTTGGACCTATTTGCAAAAGTGTCAGGTTTCCTCCTGGCACTGGTGTTTGTAAGGACAGATTGCATTGCAGTGCAGAGACAGCCCTGGGGACCCGAGTCTGTGTTAGCAGAAGCTTTCCTTTGTTAGTGTTGTGTTCTTGGAGGACACACCCTGCTAAGGAAAGAAAAAACAAAGATTAAAAAATAGGAGTAGTATTCTGTGTTGCCTTTAGTGCTGGTTTGAAGCTGATCAGCAAATGTAAATTTGGAGAGGGTCTTCTGACAAGGGCCTGGAGTGACAGGACAAGGGGGAAAAGGACTTCAAACTGGCAGAGGACAGGGTTATATTGGATTTTGGGAAGAAATTCTTCCTTGAAAGGGTAGTGAGGCACTGGCACAGGTTGCTTAGAGTAGCTTGGAAGTTCTCAAGGCCTGGCTGGAGGGGGTTGGAGCAACCTGGTCTGGTGTAAGGTGTGCCTGCCCATGGAGGCAGGGTTGGAACAAGATGAGCTTTAGGATCCCTTCCAACCCAAACTATTCTGTGTTTATGCCACTTTGATGATGATAAAAGCACAGAGAGCTGGCAGGAGGCAGGCAAGGTGATAAAGCTGGGCTTACTGCTGCTGGGTCATTCCTGTTCCCGTGATCTGGTTGTTACTGCTGCTGCATCTTGAAGTATGTAATCAAATCCTGTAAAGTTTCAGTGTAACTTGGGAAACCTGGCAATAAGGGAAGGAGAAATAACTCAGTGCATGCCAGGTGCTGGAGATGTTTGTGTGTGCCAGGCCAGCAGAACCCCATGTTGTCACTGTCACAGCTGTGCTGTGCAAGCCTGACCACAGAGGCTGCATTAAGAAAGAATGAGACACCCTGTGAATAAATCCTGTAGTCTGAAGGAACAAACCCCAACCACAAGGATCAGGGTTACTGTGTTGAGGAGTGTCCATGATCGCTTTAAACCTGCCAGGGTGGGGAGCCATGGGAAGGGTCACTGTGCCATAAATAGGGAATTACGATGTGCTGTGTGAACCATGAGTCATGAGAATGTAAAATACTGCTTCCTGTAGATCAGGGTGAGGTAGCAGAGACATGCAGAGCTGAGGGGTGAACAGGATGGGGGGGGGATGGGGGCACTGTTTTGATGTGGTCTGGATAAAGAAACAACTCAGCCCAAAGCGAGGTACAAATGTGTACCCATGTGCCAGAAAATGGCAAAGCTAAAGTATTTTACTACTCACAGAAGGCTGCAGCAGTGTTTACCCACTGAAAATTAAAAATATCACCAAGGGAGTTCTCCTGAAATGAAAATAATGGCTACAAGTAAACAGTTTTATAAAAAACTCAGGTGTTTGCTAAAAATTCCTCAGATTGGCAGGAAAGTTTTGGCTTTTCCTTCTGCTTGCACAAGGAAGTGGGCAGAGTGGTTCATAGCTGATTAGTTGCAGCCTAAAAGCAATCATAATTTTGGCTTCTGGACTCCGTACAAAAAAACCTACTCTGATATCCAGGTATTATAAAATAAGTTCATAAAAATTTAAACCATATTGCTAAATGAATTCTGTTCTTAAAGCATGGTAAGTTGCTAATGGTGATGTATTTGATTTAATGATGATTATTTAACAATAAATAAAATAACAATAATGATGATTTATTTAACAAACCTGGCTGGCACTTTGGGTTTGCAGTTGTGTTACAGCCAATATTTCCTAGAGTTATTTATATAATTTAGCTTTAATTTAGTCATACTAGTTTAACCCTGTGATAACCATTCCAGTTGCCCTGTGGAGCATCTTTTTGTGTCCCAGACTCCAGTGACAGGAAGAAATGATCCAAGAAACTCTGACCTTGCCTTCAGTCCACAAAGCAGGTACCCAGCAGAACCCAGCAGAACACTGCCTGGGAACTGCCTTCCTCTGGGGAAGCCCCCAGATCCATGCCCTTTTAGCTCTGGAGGGACTAAGTTTGCTCTACAGAGAATTTTTGATGGGCTCTTTGTGAATACGTTGGGTCCACCCCGCTCCACCCACCTGGGAACTGGCACTGGCCATAAGAACTGCTGCAAGTGGCCCAGGCAGATAGGAATGATGCCAAGGCTAAATGATTTCTGGTTGACCCAGGAAGAGTAAAAATGTTGAGTTCAGAATAGAGGGGAAAATCGCATAGCAGAAGACATTCCTAAAGCAGCCATTTCTCCTAGCAGCGTTTAAATTGCGTGGAGTGTACTGGGGCCACGCACCTTCCTTATCAGACTGTCACATTTTGCACTCTCACAGCTCTGTTGCAAACATCCAGCAGTGGCCCTTGTCAAATAAACTCTAGAAGACAAAGCCATTGCTCCCCCTTGCCACACGTAAGTCACACCTAACTCACCGGTGCACTCTGTATCTGTTCTCCGCTGTGTCTGCCATCGTGTTGTCTGGATCTCAGCGCCTAAACGTAAGGGCAGTTATTTCCACATAGAGCTGGAAGAGGAATAGGTGGCTGCACCGTGAACTTGGCAGGCGAGCGAGTGGCAGCCGTGCTCCTCTGGCAGCCTGTACGCTGCTCACACCAGCCCGGTGCTCTACAGCTTCATTCTTTGCCTTTTTAACTCACATTCATTTGCACATTCATTCTCCCGGAGGAGAATCATCGTCTACTTCTCACACAGAACGCTCTGCCGGCAGCAGAGCACTCCTGAGCATTGCTTCTGCCAAAACACGCCTGGGCCATGCACTTTCCTTCTAAGTGCCACGTGCCTCCACATTCTGCCTCTCTTGTTGTCTGAATATAAACAGAAAGCTTCTCGGCTGCGTCTCGCCCAGAGAACAGTGCCAGGACAACAAGCTTGGAGCTTGCACCTGAGACTTGTGGAAAGCTGTATTTGCACCACATTCGAGGTGCAGTCCGCTTTCCTTCCCGATGTGCGAAGCGCCGTCAGATCGCCGTGTTCTCTGCACGGTCCTTCCCAGCTCAAAGTACCACTGTGCACATTACAGCCTCCCAAGGACTGAAAATCCAGAGAGACGTCTCGCACAGGAAAACGTGCCAGGACATGCATGTGAGAAGGAAGGCCTTGTCCCAGTATGCTCTGCACAATTTAAATGCTGTCAGGAGAAAGGGCTATGTTAGGAATGTCTTCTGTCATGAGATTTACTTTTCTGTGAGCTGCTTGGACTCAGTGACACTGAAGCTCTGTGAAAGTGATTGAGCTGTGAATATCTGGTTTCTCAGGGAAAAGGGAAGGTTAGCAAATTCCTTGTCCCCTGGCAGATCTTTCAGTCTGAACTTCAGGTGTAAATGCTTTGATTGACTGTGCTGATGCTCCTGAAGGATTCGATTTGGCATGTAGCTCCCACTTCTCAGAGGCAACCTTCTTGAAATTCTGGAAGTTGAGAATATGTAGTTGAGAAGGGAAGTGTGAATCACTGGTGTGTTTTTTCTAGTTTACAGACTGCATAAGGACTATGAAGGCCAGCACTGGCTTTTTGCTGAAGGACCTTTTTTGCGAGCAGCTGTGGATGTTTTGAAGGGGTTTGGGATCTGTAAGAGTGAGTAGCATGGTACACAGAGCTTGAGAGAAAGTGCATATTTCCAGGGCGGTGGATACAGTTCAGAGGGTGCACATGTTAGACAGCTGATGGCACAGAAAAGGCTCTAAAAGGAAGAGGCCATGCTGCAATTGTCTTTTCTCTTGCAGACGATAAACTCTCAGCCAGCAATTAAACGATTCCTCTTCCTTCTCTGCTACATGCAGGATCACATTCTGTCAGTGCCCAAGATCCAGGATCCACAGCGGAACTCTTGCAAGAACTGCTCCCACAGGAATGGGCCGGGCCAGAAAAGCTCTTGGCTTTGTCCTGGGCACTGTCAGCGCTCATCAAAACAACCACACGATGGTGGTGTTGGCTCACAAAAGAAGGACACCCCCCCAGCCCAGCTCAAATGCAACCCTCGGGACAGAGCCAAGTCGGAAACGGCCCTGCTCTCAAATCAACTGTGTCAGGACAAAAACGTTTGGCTGATCTTCCCCTTCCAAGTGCATACTCTTCTTTGCACCCCACTCAGAGGGCAACATGAATTCCTTTACCCAACAAAGCTTTTCACTCTCATAGAGTCTGCTAACAAACTTGAAAACATCTGGCAAAAACAGAAGTGCCAGCTGAAAAAGGTCTTGCTGCCTACAATTTCAGCTGCACCCATCAAGTTATCAGCACACACCCTGCTATCAGCACTTTCCTTCTCAGCTCTAGGTACCATCCTAAGCCTTCAGTCTCACAGAGTCAGGATCCAAATGAAACGGGACTGGGGAGTGCTCACACACTAAGGCTTACAGGACAGAAAGCTCAACAGCTTGGCTTCTGCATTCCCACTGACAGTTCAACAGTTCTAACCCGGAGAACTGCTTATTGGGAAAAGCCTTTAAATTCACTAAGCCCACCCAAAGTGTGCATCCAAACTTGTTTTCTTTGGCAAAGAGAGGAACTAGAAGCCCATCTCAAGAGAAATGGCGTCCCCTCCTCCAAAATACAAAACTTCCAGTGACTGATCCCATACAAAAGTGCCAGAACACTGTTACTGGGCATTACCTGCCCGGGGCACTAGATCCACTGCACACCAAGACCCAGCGTAGCTGCTTACCTTGTCCAAAATAATTGTGCTGGCAGAATTTCAAGAGGGTCACCTCTGAGATGTGGGAGCTACATGCCAAATTGAATCTTTCAGGAGACCACCTTCCAAAGACGGATACCGCCTCCATAATTGTACACATTGAGGCAGTGCTTTCACACCAAATATGCCAGGACAGAAAGTTGCTGCTGCCGTTGACCTGCACGACGCAGCTTCTTATCTGCACCTCCAACACTTGGGTTACATGCTTTCCTTCCCATGAAAAAGCATTGCCATTCTCGTTCAGGAACTTAGCAAGCAGAAGTTGCAATACCATGTTTCCAGTGTTGAACATGTCCAACAATGGCTCCTACACAGAAGGGGCCAGGACAGAAATGTCTTGCTGGGCTATACCTTCCCATAGTACCTTAACATCTGCTCTACCAACACTGGCACTACGTCCTTTGCTTCCCAAGGAAGGGCACTCCGAGGCTCTCGGCCATGCCTTCAGTGCCATGCCTAGTTTTCATAGCCTACCCTTGCTTTGCTTGCCTTGCCTACGTCAGTCCTGCCTCGCCCTACCAAGAGATTCCTGGTTTTGCTTTGCCTTGCCTACTGCTCTTTATCTTGCCCTCCATGCAGGCAAGGCACTGCAAAGCAAGTGTAGGCAGTTGTGGGCAAGTCAAGGTACAGGTAGGCAAGGTCAGAGCAGTGAGAGGAAAGCAAATGGAGTGGTAGGCAAGAGCAGGCCCAGAAGTTCTAGGCAAGGCTGGTCCTAGGAAGGTAAGCCCAGTGAAGGGTAAGTCAGGCAGAAACAGGAAGGGCTAGGCAAGGCAAGGCCCTGGAGGAAAGCAGTAGGCAGGTCAAGGGTGGGGCGTGGACAGGCAAGGGAGTGCGAGGCTAGGGAGGGTTTGCAGGGTAAGGCAAGGAAACTGTTGGGATTGCCAAGGCAAGGCAAATGAGATGTGCCTTCAAGAATTGCTGGTATACAAAAACAGCCAGGCACAGAATGCTCTGTCTGGCCTTGATCCTACATGGTCTGTCTCTAATCTACACCTAAAGCACTTGGGCCACCTGCTTTCCTATGTATGCAAAACAACTGTCATTCTGGTCCCAGAGCCTAAGAGCAAATTTGGATTGCCTGTCCAGAATTTAATACATGCAAGCACTGATCCCACACCAAAAATGCCCAGAAAGGCAGGTCTGGCTTCTTCTCACATGCTTCTGAAACACTGGGGTTATATGATCAGCCTTGGGAGTCCTCAGGGGAGCAAGCAGGGCAGGACAGGGCTGGGACATGCCCGGAGAAATGGGGTCTTGAATTCCAGGTGAGGGAGGGGTGAGCAAAGTAATGGAAGGCAAGGCAGAGGTTCAAAGGTAAGGCAGGACAACCAGTGGCTTTGCAAGAAAAGAAAAGGGAGAGGTAGGCAAGGCAGTGAGAGTCTTAGAAGGAGAAGGAAATGAAAGGGTTGACCTGGACAAATGGGAAGTCAGGTGGGGAATGGGTGAGCAAGTCAATACAGAACAGTGGAGGGAAGGAAGGCTAAGGGAAGGCTACAGACCAGACAGCAAGGCAAAGTAAAGGAAGGGACAGGAAAGGCAAGGAAATGCAAACAAGGTGTAGGCCTGGAGGTAAGGCCCTGGAGGAAAGCAGTAGGCAGGTCAAGGGTGGGGAATGGGCATGCAAGAGAATGCAAAGCAATGGAGGTTTAGCAGGGCAAGGCAAGGAAACTGTTGGGGTGCCAAGGCAAGGCAAGTGACAGGTACATTCGAGGACTGCTGGTACACAAAAGCAGCCAGGACAGCTCGCTCTGTCTGGCCTTGATCTCACGTGGGCCATCTCTAATCTGCACTTAAAACACTTGGGCTACCTGCTTTCCTATGTATGCAAAAGAACTGTCATTCTGATCCTGGAGCCCAAGGGCGAAATGTGAATTTTGTGTCCAAAATTCAAGACATGCAAGGATAGGTGCCAGAACAAAGCTGCCAGGACAGATGAGTGTGCTTGCACATGACCTCCTCTGGGCTTCCTCTGAGCTTCCTCCCACATGCTCTTGAAACACTGGTTGAGAGTCAAGGAGGAGCAAGCAGGGAAAGGCAAGTTGAAGAAATTCCAGAAAAAGAGGGGTGTTGAATTTCAGGTGGGGGATGGGTGAGCAAGGTAGTGCAAGGAACTGGATTGGAAGCAAGGGCAAAGGAAGGATATGGATGGGAAAGGAAAGGGAAAGGGAAAGGGAAAGGGAAAGGGAAAGGGAAAGGGAAGGAAAGGGAAGGAAAGGGAAGGAAAGGGAAGGAAAGGGAAGGAAAGGGAAGGAAAGGGAAGGAAAGGGAAGGAAAGGAAAGGAAAGGAAAGGAAAGGAAAGGAAAGGAAAGGAAAGGAAAGGAAAGGAAAGGAAAGGAAAGGAAAGGAAAGGAAAGGAAAGGAAAGGAAAGGAAAGGAAAGGAAAGGAAAGGAAAGGAAAGGAAAGGAAAGGAAAGGAAAGGAAAGGAAAGGAAAGGAAAGGAAAGGTGAGGAAGTGCAAGGTTGGGTAGGAAAAGCAAGGCAATTTAAAGGGGAGATGGGGAACACAGTGGGTGTCTTAGAGGAAAAGTCCATGCACGGCAAGGCCAAGAGAAAAGTGGTAGAGAAGTCAAGGTCGGGGATAGGTGAGTGCAGCTGAGAAAGAAAGAAACTGCATAGCTCTGTGTGTGTGTCTGTGTGTGTGAAGTCTGAAGGATGTAAAGGGAAGAAAGCTGTCATTTGCAGAGTGAATGGACATTTTTGAACGTAAGTGGCAAGGTCTGAGCAACCTTTCCCTCCTGGCACATCTGTGTGTGTGAGACGTAGCCAGAAACGTCTGGGTTCAGATTGAGCAAGCAGGAGACAGAAGGTGACGGTGCAAATAGCTGAGCAGGAAAGCACACAGCATCAGCATGTTTCAACAGAAGCAGTTTGTGCGAGAAGGAGATGGACGCGTGGGACTCCAGCAATATGACAACACAGTCAGCTGAGAAGCAAAGCACAATGCCTCAGTGCATGCTCTGAAAATAAAAGGCTGCAAGGAAAAGGCAAGGGGACAGGTCAGTGAAAGATTTCTGTCCTGGCACGCTGAGTTTGAAGGTGAACCGTGGTTGGGTTTCACTAAGGACTCTGCAACACTGAGAGGATGTGCTTTTCCATGTAGCTGAGAAGGAAAGTGAGAATCACCAGTATGTCTGGCAGTTTGTAGGCTGCAAGGGGAAGGTGAAGGCCAGGCTTGGCTTTTGGCTGTGGCACTTGTTGCAAGGAAGCAGCTGCTGATGCATTAGAAATTGGATTTTTTATGAATTAGGAAAATAAATCTCATGTTCCCATAGGCACAAGTGCATGAATGTATACATTGTATCTTAATTATCTGGTCTTCTGGGACTGTTAGACTTTTTTGAGGAGGTTTGAATCAGGGATCTGTTCTCACACCAGGCTTTCTTTTGGGTCTTCACTTAACTATCTGTGGGACTCCATATAGATTTATTATCCTAAAAATAGAGTACTATACCCTAGTCAGATATTATCTAGAGATTGTTTGGCTGCTGCACTGCAAATTAAATTGTGTTTAAAAGGAATTTAAATAAAACGTGTTTTGGAAAAGGAGAACACCTATTTTAGTATTTAAGTGTCCTCAAAGATATTGGTAGGAGTAATTTCTCCTTTGCATATATGCCATTATAACATATGCTTCTTTCAAGGATATGGTTCACATATGCTCTTTTCAAGCTGAGTGTTATACTGGGATACAGCAAAAGTCAAATTTAAGATAATAAACTGGAAGAAACCCTATTTTGTAGTGCATAAAATGCACCTCTGGAATTTTCAGTTCTTCTTTTCTGCAGTGTTACCAATACCTTTATAAAAGGTATCATGGCTAATGAGCTAAAAAAACAACCCTAAGAAGAGGAAAAAAAAAACCCAACCAAAAACCCTGTGGCTGCGGTATGTTCATTTCATGTTTGTGGTTAATATTTCCCAGGCTGCTTCAAGGTGAGGGTAAGTTCAGTCATCACACTGCCTCTTGCCAGTCTGCTGGTGTTTCTAAATTACTCTGATAAAAGACTGTGGAAAATGAACCTGTGGTAAATTGCATCATCCTTGTTACATGTGTGCAGATGGGGACACAACACAGAACCCTCGTGTTCAGGTCACGCTCAGCACCCCCACAGTGGGGGCAGTCCCATGTGTTCTGCTGTGATTTACCCAAATGTCTCTGCATTGCCAGCTGTGCTGCTCTCCTCCTCTGCACTACACATCTTGCATCAGCTCATGGTTGTGGAGACACCAGATTTCTCTTCAATGGAAGGTAAAAAGCTGCTCTAGGTGGAAGCCCCGAGCCACTGAGCACAGGACCCCACTGAGCACAGCTCTCAGTGTTCAGTGGTGTGAGGCTTTGAATGGGAGACTTTGAAGTGTTCTAGGCCATGTTGGATGGGGCTCTGGATCAGCCTGGTCCAGTGGAAGGTGTCCCTGCCCATGGTGGGCTTTGGAATGAGATGGTCTTTAAGGTCTCTTCCAGCCCAAACTATTCTGTGTTACTATGAAGCAGCTGCTAGGTGAAAATGTGAGTTAAAAATTGGTACTGAGGAAACACTTGCAATAAAACAGCCTGTCCAAACATGTCTTTAAACAAAGTACATCAGCACAAGTTACTGTAGGAAGAAGTGGGGAGTACCTGCTTGGCAGACTTTTTAGAAATTAAGCCAAGCCCGAGAGTAGCTGGGTTTGCTGGCTGTTGGGGTGCTGGAGTATATTTAAGTGGTTTAATTATGTGTAAATATGAGAAAGCAGAAACATAAACCCTCCTGTGAATTTGGCTATTCTAAAATAAACCCACACAACCACATACTTTGAGGGAGGTAATGCAGATGCTACAGCCATATCAAGCAGGAGTACCCCTGCTGGCAGCTTGCTGTTTTTGCATGAGAGGAAAAAATCTCTCTTAAATAAGAAGTGCCTCATAAATCAGTCTCCACCTGATGATGTTTCCATCAGCCCCATACCCTGGGCAATCTGGGGTTTGGCTCCAACCTCCCACTTTCCCACCCATTGTAAAGCAGGAGTCATTGTGCATGAAAGGAGATGCCTGGATGTGAAACCAGCTGAGAAATATCCCAGTCACTTCTCTTTTCCCATCAGATATTGCTTCAGTTCCTGTTTCCTAATACTGCCTTTTTCACCGTCTCCAAGCCCTCTCCCCAGTTTCTAGTCAAGGATTCCTGAGCCTTGGAAAAAGACAACTATTTTAAATGAATCTTTGAGGTTCCTATGGCATCTTGTCTTCAAAAGGGTGTTTATTTTCCTTTCTACATATTTTTTCCTTCTTTTATGACTATAAGCAATACAGGCTAGAGTAAGACATTTGCACCATGCTATCTGTAGGGCTCTGGCCAGAGTTCTTAAAGGACTTTTCCACCCTAAATGATGATCCTATGGAAGTGGTGGGTCTATGGTACATGGCTCCTGAATACTCAGCCAGTCTCACAGCAGCCTGATCATGAGCAACAGTCCACAAAAGCCCCAAGGCCTTCTGCAGGTATAATTTTCAAAGCTGTAAGGAAAAGGAAATAGGAAGTAATGCTGCTGTAATGCATTTTTTGCATGCTTCAGTGTAGTGCTGTTTACCTTGTGAAAGATTTTTATTTCCATTTGCATTTGAGTGTCGTAACCAGCAGCTGCAGCTCTTCAGCTGAGCTCAGCGCTGGGGTTTTCCATCGTGCAATTGACCCAGGGGCACTTCTCAGTGGCTGCATCCTGCCACCAGCCAGGGTTTTGCAGTGATGTTATTTAGCACAGGGGGAAGGGAAAGGAGCCAATAGATCCATTTATCTGGAAGCAGGAGGCAGGAGCCTCCCAAGGGCAGCAGAGCCAGGCTGGGAGCTGGCAGCACATCAGCTCCTCTCTGCAAAGGTACTCTGATATAATTTGAAATATTTTATTGCTTGTTACCCAAGCATCGAAGTGGTTGAGATACCAGAAGTGCAGTCCTGACAGTGGAGATGCACTGGAGGTTTGCCGATATCCTGGCGCTGGAGAGAAGAGCCCAAACTAATTTACTGGGACACTGGGGAAGAATTAAGGGCAGGTAAACCTAGACCCTGTAGTTTTAATAACTCTTGATCAGGCAATTCCATCTAAGGAAGTTTGTATCTTGTTTGAACTGCAAGTAGCTTAAAGCTGCTGCAGATATTCTTGGATTTAATTCTGGTTTACCCTCTGAAGATCAGTAAAACAGAGGTTTCCATGCAGTGGGTGCTGTGGGCTGTCATGGGTTGGGCATGAATCAAACTAATTTAGGAGCAGTACTGAGTGCTCTGAAAAGTAGAGGGGAAAAAAGGAAAACATTCTGGTGGAGCTGCCTGCACAAATGTGTCTCTGGCACAGTAAGTGTTGCATTTTCAAAATGAAACCTTTTGGTTTGGTTAGGTTTTTTTTTGTTTGTTTGTGTTTTTTGGTTTTTTGTTTTGTTTTGTTTTGTTTTTTGTTCATTCATAGTGGAAGTCAAATTCTACCGATTTTCAACTTTCCTTTTCTATTTTTTTGTTTCTTCCATATTTCCAGCTTTCCCCATCTTTCACTGCACATGTTCTTTTTTTTCTGACCTTATTTTTTCTGTTCCTCTGTTCCAGTGGAGCATGAGGGCAGGCAGTGTCTGAATAGGAATATAATGCAAAAAAAAGAGGAACTTCCAAGGCACCAACTTCCTAATTCATCTGTGCCAATTACCCTCCACTCCTATATTTTTCAGTAGGAAATGAGGAATTGTCTACTGTGGCTTATTTTAGCAATAATGAACATTAAAATTGCCTTCACAGAACTCTTTCACATTTTATAGAGGGCAAGGGGCCTCTTGGGCTTTAGTTCTTGCATCTAGATCGTTTGAGAAAATAAATTCCTGAGAAATTGAAAGCACTTGTGATCACAGCTGTGCTAGATCAGAGCCCTGAGCAGGCTGGGCTTCTTAGGGCTCTGCTGAAGTGATGGCTGTGCTCATCTCATTGTCCCTCTGGAGCCAGACACAGGGCAGCAGATGGACCTCTACATCTTCCTGCAGTAGTCTCAGCCTGTGAAGGTAATTCCCCCTTCTGGTTCAGTCAGAGCTTTTGGTCCAGTATGTCTTGGTTTGGGGGAGGAGGAGGGTGTATTTGTTATTGATGTTTCATCTTTCCTTGGATAACAAGTTTGGAATCCTTGGTGGGTTTTGGGGTGTTTTAAAGCAGATATTAAGCCAGCACTTTAGTGTACAGAATGCCACAGCTGGCGTGGCAGGCTTTGGTAGAAATGCTGTGTACATTCTGTTGGATTCACCTCTGCTTTTGGAGCTGATATGGATGGGCTCACCTGGGAGCTTTATGCTGTTGAACTTGTGCAGTAAAGAAATATGCAACAAGTGAGGGAACTGACACTGACAGCAGTGTTGCTGTGTCTGGCAGGAGTGGAAGAACAGGAGGCTTACCATAAACCTTAGAGGAAACATCACCAAAATCAAAGAGGAGAACAGCTCCTCTGTAAGTGTGGTCTGAAGCTGGCAGCTGATTAAAGAAAGATGATTAACAGGTGGTAAATCCATGCACTAAGCAGGAGGGGTAAAGCAGAGAGCTTCTGGTGGACTGCACCACTTGCAATGGTCTGGTTCCTGTATGAAGAACATGGCAGAACTAGTCTTATAAAAGATAATTTGTATGGGAAGGGACCTCGGGAGGGCTGTGCTTCAGCATCCTGCATGTGGTCAGCCACTAGATCAGACCAAGTTTCCCTGACCTGTTTCCAATCTGGGAAACCTCTCATGAGCTGTCCCACTCTTTGACTGACCTTGCAGGAAGAAGCATCCCCTAATATCCTGGCTAAACTTGTTAACTTGTTATTTTGGCTTTTGCCCCTTGTGCCCCTTCTCTTTTATGCTCCTACTGTGTACCCTGGGCAGAGCCTGGGTCTTCTCTCTCAATAAGCCCCTGGCAGGAGAGTGTTATGAGCCCCCAAAACCCTCCTTCTCCAGCAGAACAACTCCTCTCTCAGCCAGGGCTCAGTGGCCTGGTTGTGCTGGTGGCTTCAGGCTTTTGGGGATTTTTTTTTTCCTCCATTTTGTCAGTGTCTTTCTTGTATTGGAAGAACACAAAACTGGGCACAGTGTTCTAGTGTGGTCTGCTGTGTTTTAGGTAGAGGAGAGAATCCCTTTCTCCCATCTTTTGGGTGTACTTCTCTTGGTGTATATCCTTGTGGAGGCCTAAAGAGAAAAGGCTGTGTGAACTGGAGAGCCAAGCAGGAGCTGACTTGGTGGCCCCAGACCACACTGGCTGCTGGCACTTTTGGGTATGGAATTGGTGGGATAGTCAAAGAGTGCCTGGAGGGATAATAACAAAAATAAATGCTTCTGCAGAGATCAGCCTGCCATGAGCTCATGAGTTACAGCTGAGTCATTTCCCATTGATGAGATGTGAGGTGGAAGGAATGGATAAATCTGTGGATAAATGGGGAAAAAAGAAGCATGTTCTTGGTTCTTCAGACATGGCCCTACCTGATGGCCACAGATACTTCTGGCAGTGCTGCACACTACAGAAACTCTTGGCTAGAAAGTCATTTAGGCTCAATCTACACTGGCTACACAAACATTTTTGCTGCTGCCTCCCCAAGCAAGACAGCGAGTTTTCAATTACAGAATCACAAACAGCCACACAGGACACACCCTGATTTATGCATTAAATACCAGGAAAGGCTGAAGTTCTGTTTGTCACTTAGCAGACGGTGGCGGTTGCTCCCGCATGTGAAATATTTCATGCCTGACACCTCAGTTCAGGAAATGGTGGTTTGCTCAGCAGAGGTGCAAGAGGCTGCAAGTTGTTATCGAGTGTAGCATGAGCCTTTTTCATAGTTTTTCTCCATTTTCTGAGTTTATTTTCCAGAGCAGAAAGCTGTGCTGGGCTCTTCATGGTGCACAGTGGGGTACCCCAGCAGGCACTTGTGAGCTTGGGGTGCCTGCAGCAGGGGATGCATCCTGAGCACCAAGTTCTTGAGTTTTTTATTGAGTTTTGACAGTGTAGCAAGTTCATTTTCCTGCAGAGCTGGGTTCACATCCTGCAGATCTCAGTGGCTGAGGTTCCTATTCCCCAAATGCAGGGTGCCTGAGGTTTGCTGAACCGCAGCAAGTTCATTGTGAAACTCTGCCACAAAGGTGGCTCAGCTGCCCTGGGCTGTTGTTCTGTGAAGGGGTTGCAGATGAGCCTTTGCAGGCCATGTCCTAATGGTAGGATCAGGTCTGTTCTGAGGGGTGCTGTGCCCATCCCGTGTGTGGGAGGGCACCTGTGGGTTTCCTGCACATCCTCTCTGCTTGGAGGAGAGTGCCGTGTTAAGGGCAATGTCACACTCAAGCCTCACTAGGTCCTGCTCTGAAAACAAAAAGAAACAAACTGGAGGACCAGCATCTTCCTGCTAGTATTTACAAAGGCCATGTGAATAGGTCATGGTGATGATGGGGTGGCTCCTTCCAGCCGAGGCTGTGGGAGGTGGGAGTGCAGCCCCTGCCACCAGCCACCCTGGTGGCTCCCAACACTTCTGCAGATACCTTCTAATTTCTAAAACAGGGAAACACCTCTGCTCCAACATGAGTCCTCAGCCTTCAAACATGGCTTAGGGAGCAAGTTGTTCCTCTTCACAAGAAGGACCTTCCCCAGGGCAGTTAGCTGTTTTCCCTGGAATTTTGTCTCTCCTTGGATCTGTTTATGTGGCACAGCATTAGTGCTCCAGCCTTGGCACTGGGAATGGTCAAATGTCAGCCATGTGCAGCTCCCCTGACCCCTGCCTCCATCCCACTGTGGGGGTCTGTAGCTGGAGAATCCCAGAATAATTTTGGCTGGAAAACCCTCTGAGATCATTGAGTCCAACCATTCCCCCAACACTGCCAGGCCCACCACTAAACTGTGTCCCCAAGTGCCAGATATACATGTCTTTTAAATCCCTCTGGGGATGGTGACTCCACTACTGCTCTGGCCACACCATTCCAGGGCTTGGCAGCATTTTCCATGTAGAAATTGTTCCTAATATCCAATCTAAACCTCCCCTGGCACAACTTAAGACCATTTCCTGTTGTCCTATCACTTACTACCTGGGAGAAGAGGCTGATCCCCTCCTGCCTCCACCCTCCTGTCAGGGAGTTGTAGAGACCAATGAGGTTCTGTCCCAAGCCTCCTTTTCTCCAGAACATTTTACTCCCTACAGAAGCTGTCAGAGCAGGGTCATTCCTGATCCTGGAGACGCTGCCTTGGTGGGACACCCACTCAGCCTGGCTGTACTCCTTGGCACTCACTTGATGGAAGGAGATGTCACCCTGCTGTGGAACCCAGAAAAATGTTATTTCAAGGCTTCCTCATACCTGTGAGTACATAAAGGGCTGTTCCCACTCGTAAATAACCCGTGAATGCTCCTGTTACCTAAAGGTGTGTGCATTGTAATCAAACACCTTGGTGAGCTGCTTCTCTCAGAATGCTGATTAGGTAGAATATTTTATATAAAATACCTGTTTAATGTGAGTAAAATACTGCAGGGAAGTGAGCTGAGCTCTTCATTAGGGATGGGACTGAGGGGTTCAGCCTGTGCTTTCAGCAAAGCTTCTCATGTTTGTCTGTGGGAAGCCTGTTTGGGGGCTTACAGAAGCATGGGGTGAAACAGGCTAGGCAGGAGAAATCCCAGTGATGCTGCTCCAAAGCTGATGGTGAAGGATTGCCCTGGGTAGGAATGGCAGCTGCTGGATAAAACAGAGAATTATTATTTCTATGTGAAATATAGATGTCTATCATGGTTCACTTGCTTATTTTAAATATTGCCACTAGTAATCTCTGCCATATCCCTCCAGAACTGTTAAAAATATCCTAAGAACTAGCGTGTTCCACAAGGCTGGAACAGGCCAGCACAGTCCCCACTCTGCTCCCTGCTTTGTTCAACAATAAAGCTGGTGAAAACAAAGCTGTACCTGTCTGGACTTGTCTTCCCAGTTAGTTTCTGCTGCCTGAACACTGTTGGTGAAATCTTTGTAATATAAAGCTACTGAAAGAACAAACTCAGTGAAACATATTCTTGCAATGGAGAACTGGAACTGGGCATATTTAGTGGATATGCTGTGGTTCACCTGGCTCTTGTTATTTAATAGCTGATATGTGTAATGCTTGTGCTCAATTCAATTTGAATTAGGGCCAGTATTCTTATGCTGTTTGCTGTCCTTCATTCTCTATGTTATCAATGCCAAACCACCCATGCTTTGAAAGGAGCAAAACCTCCAGCTATTTTCTGGTTGCCCAGAGTTCCTCAGGCCATTCTCAAAGGGAGGAGAACCTGCCCTTTACCACTCCCTTGTTTTTGTGTTTTCAACCATTGATCCATACAAACAGAACAAAGTCCTTCCCTCTGCCTGTGGCTGGCAGGCAGCTGTTTCTGCTCAGGCTGTCCTGTAGTGCTGTTGAAGCTGAATTCCCCTGGAAGGTCCCCAGAAGATGCTGGACACATCTTGGCTTGCCCCAGCTTTGATGCTGTGACCACGTGCCCACAGGGTGTTGTGTGATGGGGAACAAGCACAGCAGGCAGGAGTCCTTGGCTGAAGTGTGACACTGTTACTGCAGAATAGGTGGTGAGCTCATCTGTCCCCGCTCAGCACCCACCCTCTCATCACAGCTCAGGTAACATATTTTGGCCCAGGGGCTGAGTGCCCTGGCAACCTGGTGGGCCACCAACTCCGCCTTTCCCCCCCACTGGTCTGTGGCAGCTGGGAGACACTGGTGAGCTCTGAGATGCTGGTCTGTGCTGTGAGGGCTGACAGCTTCTCACCCCTCATCCCACCTGACATCTTGGGCTGGCTGGGTGCTGACTGCCAGGCTCTTCAAAGGCTTCATGGTGAGGTTTCTGTATGAATCATGAGCAAAATGAAGGGAGTAGATCATTCTGAAGTTTAAAAGGCTGAGGAGAGCTGCACTGTTTGTGACAGCTGTCAAAAAGCAAGGAGAGAGGCTGGGTTTGCTGTCCTGTTTTCTCTGCAGATCAGACTCCTTATTCCTGGATATGTCCTGCTAACTGTTTCCCAGTGCCTGTTTCATCCATATGTTTGTGTCAGATTGCCAGCCTCGTACACCAGAACAGATGGTTACTGCCTTGGTGTTCATGCAGAGACAGACCCTGGTAACTTCTGGCACAGAGGTTTTGGTTGGATGGTTCATCTGATCTGCTCCTTGCCAGTCCCTGGCCCTCCTCGTCTCTGAGCCCTGTGGCTACAGAATCCTCCTGGCTACAGATCCTCCTGGCTACCCCACCTTCCTGTCATGCTGCCTGTGATCTGGCATTCCACCATGGTCAGCAAGGCAGCCAGTGGGTTGAGAATGTTCATGCCTGGCAACCCTGAGTTTTCCATACTGTGTGTGACATCTCTGCTCATAGCCAGTTGAGGACCAAATCCAGCAGGATGAGCAGATTTTCTAGGTTTTAGGCAATTTATTACTTCTGCTGGCTTGGGTTGATGTGCCTTTTAGAGTTCAGCTAATGGCAGTGCATGCCATGCTCTTGTTGGAACTTTGAAAGGGGCCATGGGAAGTTTTCCCATTCCTTTCCAACTCCTTTCTCTGGAGAAGCTGTGCTGGGACAGAGTGCATGGCAGGGAGCCACGCTGGCTGAATTCACAGCCTGACCTTATCAGGACAAATGAGACCAAAGGTTAGTGGGGAATGACGTAGTGCAAGTAACTGGAGTTACCTGCACCATGCTGCTGCACCAATGAGCTTTTCTTGTTTTTATTACTGTCTTGGGGTTTATTGCACATGGGAGGGCTGGAGAGGAACAGACATGAGTTAACAGTGAGAGAAATATTGAAGAGGATAGAAAAATGTGGGAGAAAGAGCAACTCTAAAGTGCAGCACTGTGGTGGGAGAGGGTGGGAGAGGTTTGAAGCAGTTGGTGAAAGGGAAAACACAACTTAGATACAATTGGTCCCTGAAAATATGACTTTCCTCCCTATCTCCCTTTCTAGGAAAGATGCTTCCCCAACTAAGCTCTAACACTAACTTTTCTACAGATAACACTTCTTTCCTTCTCTGAGAGAGTCTTTTGCCCTGAGAAAGTGTCTGTCTTCCTTGTGTTATGTTTTTACAAACATGAGGGAAAATTGGACCCTTGTGGAACTGAGAGGAGGAATGATCCTCAACAGCAGAAAAGTGTTTGTAGTCCAAGACCTTTGGTTGCTTTCTAAGCAATAATTTGCCTTTGCACCACAAAGAAATATCCCACTGTTTTTTGCAGTTATAAATTCAAACCTGTGGCACTGCTATCCATTCCAGGTGTGATATTGTAAATCATGTGACTGCCTGGAAATGTGTGTGATTATCAGGATTCAATCACCACAGCAAATAAAGGTGAAAGGATAACTGCAGGATAACTTTCTGCTGCCTAGAAGGCAAAGTTTAAGTGAGGTGCCACTGCTCTGGGCAGCCAAGAGCCAGAGGCTTCTCCAGGCACTGTTGAGCCACTCACTAAGAATCCATTTGGACAAAAACTGGGGGCAAAGCAACAACTCCTTGTGTACAGGTCCCAGGTTTTCCCTGGGAAAAGCTTCAGTTACCAGATGTGTGAGATCCTGCCTCTGCAGCATTGAAAACCTCTGCTGGCATGAACCAGCAGCTTCTTCCACCTTAATGCAGGATGCTCAGAGCAAAATCCGTGCTTGAGATGCTGCAGAGCTTTCCTACATACAGGATGTGGAATGATATCTGAGACTGTCTATTTCAGGATATTTTGTCCTGCTGATGGCCTGAGGCTCTAAAGCTAAATAAGGGGATTTTTTTAGTTTGTTTTTGAATGGCTCCAAGGCTCACAAGTGAGCTGCAGCCAGTGATGGTGTAAGGATGGGGTAGGTGATGGAAAGCCTTCCAAGCCTGCAGCAGTAGCTCCATTCATTTCCTAAATGGCCAGTGATTACATAACGACTCCTTTTTGTTTTCCACCTCAGAGAAGTTCTCTTTATTTTTACAACAGCTGCACTGCCTTCAGATCTTTCTGTCATGCAAGGTTCATGGCACAAGAGCTTCTTGCCCTTTGAGCCCTGCCCATAGGAACTTTATTGCTGTGGCTGGGTTTGAAAGGGCTGAGCAGCTCTCCCCAGGGACCTGCTCTCCTGCGATGTGAAGACTTCCCAGGTGAATTTAGCTGTGTGCATGTGACAAGTGAAAACAGCTCTTACTCCAACAGAATAAGAGTTGGGTTTATGAGGAGTTTACTGGGTTTATGAAGAGCTTGATTAGGATAGGCAAGTTCAGAAAAATCCAGTGTCAAGTTTCTATCACGTAGCCATTGCAGGAAAGAGCTGATGATGCTCCTCTCTGTACAGGTGGCCTAGAAGTCTCTTTAATCTGTTGCTTCTGCAAGTCCCACCTGCCCTGGAGGTGATGGAGGAGCCAGTCAGGCATCAGCTCAGCATAGCAGCCCCCAAGACACCCCTCTCCTGAGCTGGAGAGCACCACTCTCTTTTCCTTCCCCTCCCAAAGAGTTCAAAACAACAAAACTGGCAATATATACCTGGGGTAGAATTTATCCATCCAGATGCTTCAATAGCTGAATAACGACCAAATTCTGTCATGGGACTTTTCACTGGTAAAACACCCAACATGCAGTCAGACATGCAGGTGTCTTGGCAGGTAACAAGGGAGAGCATTTCCAACATCCTGATGAAATAGTCTTGGGGCATATCTCTGGTTCCGGGGTGTGAGGCACTTGCTGCTGTTTTCTTCTAGTCTCAAAACTTGGTCTAACCTTTTATCTGTGAACATTTCAGTGCTGGGTTTTTTTTGACATGTAAGCATATTTATGAAAAGCATGCCCCTTTAAATGCATGAATGGGCCAATTAATCTCTACCTTATTTTTAGCAATGCTTGCATCATAGAAAGTTTCCCATCTCTCTCCTGCCCCCTCCCCCCACATGTGGTAAATTTGCAAGGGCTCTTAAAACTGATTTCCTCCTTGTGTTGGTGATGCTGAGCTGGTGTCCTGTCCCAGGGCTAGAGGCAGCTCTGGGCCTGCAGCCCCACATTCTTTCCCTGGTAGAAGCTGCTGCTGCAGCTGACCAGGACACAAATCTGGTCATGGAATCACAGAATCATCAAATGCTTTGGGCATTTGGGACCTTAAAGCTCATTTTTCTCCAACCTGCCATGGCACAGACACCTTTCATTAGACCAGGTTGCTCCAAGCCTCTCTCAACCTGGCCTTGAACGCTTCCAGGGATGGGGCAGTCACAGCTACTCTGGACAGCCTGTGCCAGGGCCTCAGCACCCTCCAGAGTCAAGAATTCTTCCCAAAGTCTATTCAGTCCAACCCTACCCTGTGTCAGTTTGTAGCCATGTCTCTTGTCCTGTCACTGTCTGCCTGAGTTGCTGTCTCTTTTAAAAGCTCACTTTAAACACTGGAAGACTGAGAATCAGGTGGGTGATTTCTTTGCTTGTGCAAAAATGTTCCTGCTCTAGATCTGCAGGATTTTAGGTGTGTGTGATTTAAGGCAGCCCAGGTACTCAGGGATTCCCAGCTGGATGGGATTCCCAACATGGGGACCTTCAGGCCAGATACCCTGCCAGGCAATGTGGCAGCTCTGGGGGGACAGCAGAGTCCCCACACTCCCAGCTTCCTGCAGGGCCAGGCTGCAGCCGTCAGAAGCTGCTCTCTGCCCAAGGTGCTTCCTGGGCTGCCAGGGGGGCTGGTTAATGATTAACATGACAAAGGGACCTCCCCAGGCTGCCCCTCCACTTTACTGTGCTGGATTTGAGAGCTGTGACCTGGCACTCAATTTTCCCTCTTCCCTCAGTAAGCCTCCCATCTGTCCCTGCCCCGCAGGTCAGGCTCAGCAAAGCCTGTGCCAAAGGCAGTAGGAAATGTCCTCTTTGTTCCAGCCCCTCGGGCTGGGTCTTCCTCTCCTGCAGCCCAATATTCTCCTTGGCCCTGGCCCAGAAAATGAAGTTATTCCCCAAAGGCCAGCCATGGAGTTTTCCTGGGGTTTTCCAGGCAGTGTCAGTGGCTGTGGCTCTCACACACTGCCTCAGCCTCTCTTGTATCCAACCACACGTGATGCAATGACGTTAGACCCTTACAGCATGAAAAATAGCAAATGAATAAAATATTCAGGGGAAATCCAGCTTGCTTTCCCCTTGTATTCTGAATTGTGCCTGTGCTCTCTTTTTAGGCAAACCTGAAGTCTTTAAGTAGGGCTTCACTGCTGATCTAGTACCAGAAGCCACTGGTATTGCTGATAAGAACATCCATAGCAGGGACTTGCTGTACAGGATTTTCTAGCATAGCCTTGCTCTGAGTCAGGTCTGACTTGCAGATGATGACAGGTACAGAATAACTACCCTGCAATGTACAGCACCAGGGCTCCCCTTCCCTGCCATGCAGGATTCCACCCAGCAGCTGCACTTGGAAGAGGCTGGGGGGCAGAAAATGAGAGCAAACTAAATTCTTTGTGCTTTCATGAGTCATGAAAAACCCCTCCAACTGTCTCAACAGCGCATCTGTTTGGGTATTTTCAAGGAAGCTGGAATGCATCCTCAGAGATCTTCTGTGAGAAAAAGTAAACATGTAATATATAAAACATTTTATTAAACAACATTTTATACACTTTATATACAAAAATAAAATGTACAAGAAAAATAATCTTTTCCAGCTTAGTGATTTGATTCCTATTACACACACACACATTAGAACCTCTTCCATCCAGCACTTGCCTGCATATGCTGATCCAGAGGATCTGTGGGATGTTAGTTTGTGTGCAGTACTGGAGGAATCCCCACAGAGTGCCAGAAGGAATCTACAAAAGGCATGATAAAGACCTCTGCCCCTATCAGTGCAAAATTCTTTCATGCAGCACTTCTTGAACTCTTATGAGGAAAGGGATAGGGCATGCCTACGGCAGAGAGCATCCGAGGAGTGCACCTGGGGAACGGACTAGGTGGAAGCAAAGCCTAAACTGAATTTTCACATTTTAGTGGTCTATTTACAGAGTTGAAGGGTCTGAATTATGAACTATATGATGGAGTAAATAAAAAAAAAAGAGATGGCCCATTAGCGTAATTTTTCTCCAAAAGTGTAATAACAGTTGTCAAGCTCAATGTCACCAGTGTTGCACAGGTAAGCAGCAATCAAAACTAACAGAGACTTATCTAGAGTGTCTCCTCTAAGCACTCTGTGGGTAAAGTGCTCATCACACCATATATAGGGAGGATGGTAACCTGCTCCCCAGGCCTGTGGGACCCCCCAGGTCAGACTCCATGGCACAGTGACACCTTCCAGCAAAAGCTTCACCTCCAGAGCAATGAGGTGGGAGCTGCAGCTGAGCACCTTCAGCACCAGAGTCCTGCTAGGGAGATGGGGTTCCTTTTGAACATTGGTAATGGTGTTTTTCATGCTAACCTTTCCAGGCCTACAATTGAAACGGAATAAAAAAGCTACTTTCTTCCTTCAGTCAGTAACAAAAAATTTCTCCGTTCTCTCCATGCTAGTTGAAGTTTTGATCCAAGAGCAGTTTGTAGTTGGAGGAAGCCAAAGGTTTACAATCCACAGGGAATGACTTGCATGGTTGGCCTCACTGTATCCAGCCAGGAGAAGTCTTTCTGGTCAAAGAACCTGAAATCCAGCTCTCCTAGATGAAAAGAACAGAGAATGGGCACTGAATTAATGCAGAAAGAGCAAACTAGTGTACAGATGTATTAAAAATAAGTATCAAAAATGGAAAGATTTCTCAGATGAGAGTAAATACTTCAGACTATTATTTTTCTAAAATACTTCAATCACTTTCTATTAAACTGTTTCATTTAAGCTATTGCTAGAGGAAATTCTTGAGTTATATTCCAAGGAGTTCCTGAAAGCTGACCTAACTTACACATGTATAACCCTGAAATCTGTAGAGTTGCTTACTGTGACTTTTCCTTTTTATCAACAAATTCCTTACAGCCTTCCAACAGGCTTCTTGGGAATCTCAGAACACAAGGGTAGTGAATTCCACCATTTCCTTTGCTGCCTCCCATTTAGTGTCTTCTCTGCATCATCCTGTGCCTTTGACTGTCAGGGACAGGCCAGGAGCTGTACCTGATGTCGTGTCGATGTCCCCGTCCTGCTCCTTGTAGCTGTAGGTGCTGCACAGGGTCTGGGTGCCTGACTCATTGGTGAGAAAGCCTTTCCCCCCAATGCTGGTGTTGTGCCAGTCTTGGGCTGGGCCAAGCAGCTGGAAGAGAAGAAGGAGATGGTAAAAACTGCTCCTTCCTGCTGTGGGTGCAATGTCTACTTTGCCCTTAATTAGAAGACAGGTAAGCAACAAGATCTATTTTCTCATGCTAAGTTATATAAAACTTGTTTTGTCACAGTTTAAAAAAAAAAGTTCATGCAAAACAGCAAGGACTGGAGCACCTTTTCACCTCTTATCTTATCAGTGGGATGAGCATGACATGTCTGGAAATGCAGATTAGGAGCTAAACATGTCAAGAGGTGGAGGGAAGGGCAAAATAGAAAAGTCTAAAGGATCTTTGCAGGCCCTGATACAACAACCTGACATCAAGGAAATGGCCTCAAGTTGTGCCAAGGGAAGTTTATATTGGGTATTAGGGAAGAAATTTTCATGAAAATGATTGTCAAGCATTGGAACAGGCTGTCCAGGAAGTGGTGGAGTCATCATCCCTGGAAGTGTTCAAAAAACAAGATGATACGGCACTTGAGGACATGGCTTAAAGAACATGGTGGTGGTGCTGGGCTGATGGTTGGACTTGATGTCTTAGAGACATCAAGTCTCAAGTCCAACCTTAATGATTTTGTGATTCTATGAACCTCCAGTCCTAGCAGTATTCAGTAACTTCCTCTGACTTTTACATGAAGGGTAAATATTTCCATATTTCTGGGTGTGTCCTCTCTAGTTCATGTTTGCAAAGCAGCTTTCTTTTTAATTTTGCAGGCTTCCTCATTAAGAAAGAGTATGTTCGGCTCACATGAGATTGGATCAGACACCTGCTTCCCTTCCTTTCTTGGTAAAACACCAACTTTGGACAATTTTATTCTGACCAGAAGGGCTGGTTTTACCTTAAAAATATCCGGGTTTATTTCCTCTTCATCTTCGTCTGTGACTGTTTGGTAAGCACATAAAAAAAAGGGAAGAAAACATAGATGTCAACTTTTAGCCCTCATACTTCTGCTTCTTCACCACAGAACCTGCTTCATATTCTCTTGTCACACAACATGACCACTTTTTATTCATGCCCACCCCAGACTCCTCACAACCCATCATCTCTGATTCAACAACTGCATGTTGAGGTGCAGGACTCCAGCCAGCTCTGATGCCTCCCCAGGGCTCAACAGAGCAGAGCCCACTTGCTGTGGAAGATGATAGGAGGAAGATGATTTGCACCCCGAGTGAAGAACCACCCTGATATATCCACATTAATTATTTATTTCCCCAGTGATAAGCATGGCTACCTCCACCATCTCTGTTGGAGCAGGAGGCATTTCAGAGCCTTTCACCCATGGGTGCCAGCATGTGCCAGCTCTTCCCTTCTGCACCCTGGTTGGTTTGGTAACTCCAAATTCCCAAATCTATCAGGTGGGAGTTGTTTTTTCTAGAAAACAGCTCTTGTTTCTCCTGTTGGCCCAGGCACTCCTTCATCCTGCTGTCTTGCCTCCAGCAGACCAGTGAAAGACTGGGCTAGGAAAAAAGAAATACCCACCCTCCGAGGAGGAAGCCAGGGGAGACACCTGGAGCTGGTAGAGGTCGTTGGTGCTGTCAGCCATGGTGACCTCCATTGGTGGCCTCCAGTCGGTCAGGGAGCCGCTCACCTCGCAGGAGGACAGGTCTGTGGGATGCACCAGGAGTTGGCACTCACAGAAGAGAGACAGCCACCCCTGTTTCTTCCCTGCCAGTCTGACATTGCAGCTGCCCCAGCCCCAAGACTCCTCTCTGACCGTGGGTTTAGCACAAATGGCATTTTCCACTCTGCTCAGACCTAAACCCAGCATCTCACCCAAGGTGATGGCTGTGCTCTCCACCTCCACTTCCTGCCCTGCGTAGTCGTGAATGGTGTAGCCACTGTGGTCATCTGGCAAAGGAGTGTTGGTTAAGCTTTCTGCTGACTCTTTCAGCTTTGTCTCTTCATAACACTGAAAACAAGGGTAAAGCATGAAAGACTTGTCTAAGAATGTGCAAGTTCCCATATGAAAAAAGTTAAGAAAGAAAACCACCAAAACCTCTATCTTCTTAAGCTGCCTCTCCAGACACATACCTTTCTCTTGCTCTTGTTTCTTACTTCTCTTGAAGACTTTGACTTCCTTTCTGTGAAATAAAATAAGACCAATGTGAGAAAGGGCTGCACATTTTAGGCCAGTGTGAGCTCTTGCAGCCTTGAAACCTGCTCAGCAAGCTCAACTACTGCCCTCACCAGCCAGTCCCCATGACCCTCTGATGCTGCCTTTAGGCATGTTTAAGGAATTTGGGATAAAATGAACTGTTTGTACAAGCTGTTCCCAGCAATAGCCAGTGAGCAAGCCCAGTAGCACCAGTGCTGCCAACAGGTCTGTCACCCCCTGCTTACATAGAGCAGGGCCTTTAAGTGCTGTTTAAGCAGTGTAACTCCAGCTGGATTGCCAAGGGTTTACCTTTCTTCTGATGCTTTGTCAAGGGTGGCAGCATCCTGTAAACCCTGACAGCACTGGAGCCCCTGTTGATGCTTTTATCCTTCACTTCTTCAATGTCAGGCAGGGAATTCATGGCGCAGCGGAAATTTGCCTTCCAGGTTTTTGGATCAGGATCTTTCTCACCTTCTTTATACCTTCCTGTAAATAAGAGATGGGTTGTGTATTTTAGACTTTCCAGTGCTGGTTTTTCCCACCAACATAGATAGCAACATTCTATTTTCTGACATACATACTAGTAGTTAATCTAACTACCAGTGTAAGTCAAGGCAAAAAAATGCCTTGTTTAAGCTAGTCCTGGGACTGGGAATGTAAAGCCAGCACACACCTGTATGAATGGCCCAGCTCCGGAAAAGGCAGGCATCCTTCTCCATGTCCCAGCCATGCTTAGCTGCGTGTTTCCATGGGATTTGAAAGATCCTCTTGTCCTGAAATTTAACCAAGAGAGATTTGAATTAAAAAAGAGATGTCACATGCCAGTTTGGAATGATGGATTTAATCAGAGTTCTCAGTTGCAGTTCAGAAATGTTCTAACAACACCCTGCTCTATATTTTAGAGCGGGGGGGGGGGTTATAACTATTGGCATATAACTACAATGGTTATTTAATATATATTTTAATTAAATAACCATTGTTCCATCTATTTTGTTCATGGAATTTAAGGCTTTTTATGATTTCTGAAATTGGAAAAGAAAAAAAAAAGGTGCTACAGTACAGTAGAAGTGAGCAATATTATCAACTTTATCCCCAAATAATTTCAATATATCACATCTAACCTATTAGTATGTCATAGATTACAGGATTTTTTCTAGATACACTTCAGAGAATCCCTTTTTTAAGCTGCCCATAAGATCCTGCAGCAATCCTACCAAAAAATGTAGCTTAAATATCCTCTTGGGGTGGATATGGAAACTTCAGAGACTTGGTTCAATAAGCTCAGTTATCTTAACCTGTGCTACACCCTGGTAACAGGGTGGCCTTACAGACCAAAAAATACAGCGTTTCTTTCAGGCTGAATCTTAAAAATGGTAGCAACTGGAATATAACAGCAACTGCTTATCTGGAACAGGAGGTGACTTGGCTCAATGAGCAGCAGGATTTAAAAGAGATTTTGAAGGTTTCTTCATTCTCCAACATACAAAGAATGTTTTCTTTGCAATTTATCATTCCCCTCCTGGGAAATTTCTGAGGGAAAAATTGGACTACTCCACTCCACTGTGTACCAAGCAGAGCTACCTTTTCTGCAAACAAAAACTGTTCCTTCTTAAACATAGTGCTGGCAAATTTTCTCCATGTCTTTTCCTTTATGATCTTGACTTGTGTTTAGTGTCATTTAAGAACAAGGAATGTTAATGCTATACAAGTAGTATTACTGATGATAATAATAGTACAAAGCAGCCTCACCTTGTTAATCCATATCAGTCCTGGTATTTGATTGGAATCAATCTGCATTTCCAACCACGGCCTCATGCGCATTCTTGACACTGGCATGTTGGCTGTGAAAGAAGTAACAAACAGGTCAGACAAACTCTCATCACTGTTCTAACCACTCTGCAGTGCCGCCCCTCCCATACTGTCTGTGCTCAGCATCACCACCAGTGCTACCGAGAACTACTTTTCAGGAGTCCTAACTCGTTTAGTGCCTGTCACCGCTCCTGAAAGGAAATGCTTCCTGCTCCGCCTGGCTCAGCTCCAAAACACGGCTCAGGTTTGGAATTCGGCAGAGAGGCCGATGGCAGCAGCGGGTGTTCGGCCCGTGCTGCGTGGGGAGCTCTGGGGGGGCCGCTCAGGCCGCGGGGAGCCCGGCTCCGAGCCCCGTTCTGGGTCCCGCCAGCACCGCCACGGGGTGCGGGTGTCCCCCCGCTCGACAGCCACGGAGCGCACCGACCGCAAAATCCTCTTCTTAAAAGTTTATTATTAATTAAGTTGCGCAAGCAGGGGGCAGCGGTCCTGCTGCAGGTGGGTATCCCCAGTCCCACCACGACCCGTCCCGAGCAGCGGCGCCCGGCGCTCCTGGCGCTTCCTTTGCACAAGTAATTTCCTGTTTGCGGTCTTTTTCCAAGACACACGGCCCAAGATTGCCCAAAGAACAAGTTTCTAACTTTCACCAGCTCGGCGGGGGCGGGACGAGGTCCCGGAGAGTGCCCGCCCCGGGCCAGGGTCTGCCAAAGGCTGCTCCGAGCAGCGGGGCTCGGGCCGCCCGCTCCGCCGGGGCTCCTCGGCCGAGCGGAGCCGCGCCCGGGCCGCGGCTGCGCAGGGAGCCCGCCCAAGCCTGTCCCCCCCGGGGCTTTGCGTGCACCGCGGCCGCTGTCCGCAAGAGGATGTGCCGTGCCTTGCCCACCCCGACGGCTGCCGGGGCAGTGCCCCCGCTCCGCCTCCAGAACCGCTCCGCACCACTGAGGCCGGCGCTGCCGCCTCCTGACCAGCAGCGCTGAGTCGCGCCGTGCCCCCGGCACCGCTCCCAGGGACCCTGCGGGGCGCCTTCTCCTGGAACGCCCGTGCTGCGCAAAGTGGGGGGCTAACGGTGGGATGGGATAAGATAGGATGGATGGGATAGGGTAAGATAGGATGGGATGAGATGGGATGGGATGGGATAGGTTGCACCGGGACCCACCTCGCTGTGCCGTGCAGTGCCGAGCTGTGGCTCTCCCGGCCGACGCGCACCCTCCGCCCGCCGCCCAGCTCTGGCTGCCGCGGGCCGCGCCCGCGGGTATAACGCGGCGGCTCCGGGATTCCCCGCGCCCGGGCCCGGCCGCCGCTCGGCCAATCCGCGCCGCGCCGAGGGGTGGACGCGGCCGTCATTGGCGGCCGCCGCAGCATCACTTCGGGGAAATCACGCTGTTGTAGCACCAGCGGCTCGGGGGGCGCGGCTCCCCCGCGGCGAGCTCCGGCCCCGCCCCGCCGCCCGCCCGCCCGCGCTTCCCCCGGATCCAGCGCCGCCCGGCATCCAGCACCGCGCCACGGAGGGATTCAGCACCGCGCCACGGAGGGATCCAGCCCCTGTCCCACCGAAGGATCCAGTTTCTATCCCATGGAGGGATCTAGTCCCTGTCCCACAGAGACATCCAGTCCCGTCCCATGGAGGGACCCAGTCCCCGTCCCCCCAAGGGATCCAGCCCCTGTTCCTCAGAGATATCCTGTTCCCTTCCCACAGAGGGATCCAGCCCCCGTCCCGCAGAGATATCCTGTTCCCTTCCCACAGAGGGATCCAGCCCCCGTCCCGCAGAGTGATCTAGCCGTGTTTTCAGGAAGAGATGGTGGCGTCGTCAGAGCAAGTCCTGTGCACATCATGGTGCACCTGAACCAGGGACCAGCGTTTGTCAGGTACCCACCTGGCCTCAGCAGACCAGAGGCAGGACAAGGGGGAATGGCTTCACGCTTAAGAGGAGGATAGGTTCCGATTAGACATTAAAACTAAATTCTTTCCTGTGAGGGGGGTGACGCCCTGCAACAGGTTGCCCAGAAAGGATGTTCCATCCCTGGAAGTGGTCAAGGATAGGTTAGATGGGGCTTGAAGCAACCTGGTCTGGTGGAAGGTGTCCTTATTGCAAGGTATTGGCACCTTTAAGGTCCCTTCCAATCCAAAACACCCTGGGACTCTGTGATTCTATGATAAAAGTTGACCAGTGGTATTGTCCCCTCTTATCCCTCTTGGAGGAAGCCTGAGGAAGGGAAATGGCAGCATGACAGAAGGCTACTGAAACCATCAGGATTTCTCTGTAACTGTATGACAGGGAGATTAGATTTTCACCCAATGTCTTCAAGGTGCATTTCCTTCAGCAGAATATTACTTCCATAATTTCAAGGAAGGTTTGTAGTCATATGCAACAGGAATTTATATTGGGAGAGAGGTACAAAGATGCATGGGCAGCTGAGACAGGAGTATGACACCACTACACTGGCTGCCTGCTCTGGCAAGTTTTCTTCTTTTAATATAAAGATAAAAGAAAAGCCCCAACCTGGTTTTAACTGCAAGGAAACACCCTGTAGGAGTCCCATGCTTTCTCTTAACTAATGATTTTGTCTGCTTGACACACTTAACTTGTGGTAGGATCCTCCAGTCGGGTCTTTGTGCTGAGAGAGGCACCATTCACCACTGAGATTTCACCATCGGTAAAGTTACAACATATTAGGTAAATAAAAAATATAATCAAAGGAGAGATACTAGATATTACTACAGATATAAGCCAACATAAACGTAGCCTGAAAAAGACAGAAGATATTTGATGTTTCAGTGTAAATGTCATCTGCAAAAATAATCACACCACCTCTTATACAATCTAAATATTGACAAAAAAAGATTGTGCTTTTGAGTTACAACCTCCCATGGTTTGCTTTCACCACTTACCCAGCTTTAGAAAAAATGAATTCTGAGCTTCCTGGTTTCATGGGTCTGCACACGCCAAGTGCATCAAACACCTTAAATGACTGAATTTTGAACAGAAACTTTTTTTTTATCTATGACTTCTTTGAGACCCTTACTGGCTTTTTAGTCTATATCTTGTCAGAAATTGACATCAGACACCAAATAAATAGACCTAGAATAGAAATGCATGAAGGAAAGTTAACAGCCCCACCCCTCAATCTCCTCTTCTTTCCTCGTGTTTAACCTCAGACAGATCCTACATAATGAAACCTAATTGACCTTTCTGTGTCCTGTCCCACATCTACATGGCACGTTTCCATGGAGCAGGACCTGCCCAGCCTGGGATGCCCTATGCTTGTTTGTTTGTTTGCTATCTTTCTGCTGAAACAAGGAAATAACTTGTGTCTCCACAGTGTTATTGAGTGTCAGACTCCTTTATACCACGCTTATAAAACCTTCTCCTTATTAAACTGGCTCCTTCCTCTCATTTATCCCACTACACTAACCACCCTTTCACCAGCTTCCCTAAGGTAGCAAGATTATGCATTTACATTTGTCATGTATAAAAGTATAATGAAGGAATAATCTCAGGGAGTCATTAAATGGTTGGCCATAAAGCCCTTCTGCTCCACCCAGTTAATCACCAAGAATTTCTATAATGTCAACATCTTTATTCTCTGCAGAGTCATAGTCCTGCTCCAGCCTTATTTCACAGGTGTCTTACCTTGGACACCTTTTTTTTTTTCATATTCCCTCCATGAATTGCCAATTCCCTTGTTTTATCAGTAAGCTGAGACACAGAGAAGCAGATCACTGACATATTTTATCACATTTATTTTATCCAGGGGCATCCCAAGTCTAGGATTGATTGCTGAATGCAGAAGTAATATCTAATAGTATCTTTATTTAAAACCAAATTAAATCCCAAACTGATCCTCCAGCAAGTTGTGTTTGTTATCCTATAACACATACCTCTCCCTCTCAGCCAGTGCCCTGAGATAAGGAGCTCCTAGGAAAACTGTAATTTAAGTGATACAAAAAATGTGACCTGGATGACATCAGCCATGGCATGGCCTCTAAGGAGGGAGGTTATGGATCAGATACAGAGGCTCAAACATGGGTCTTTTTTCTCTGACATCATTGCTCTTCTTGTTTAAGCAGCTCAGGATGGCTCTGATCCTGTGCTGAATGGAAGAAATTGTGGTTAATACAGAACCCCATAGGTTCCACGTGCCATGGGGTAAACCTGAGGCTCCAAACATCCAGAAACACTTTGAGAAGCTGGAAGGTAAAGGGCAGAAGACCAGCACACTTCAGTGCAGGCATGCTTGCCAACATGGGTACAGACTGAAGAGCTGCATTCACCTCCAGGTGAGCCTCGGGTTCTAAATCTCTAAGGAGTCTTGGGGAAAAGAGCTTGAGCATTGTACCAAGTGCTCATGACAGTCTTTGCTTTGAAGATTTTCCCTTCCCCTGTGAACCCAGCCGGGGAGAAGGTCCACAGCAGGGAATGTGTGCTCTGACAATGGGGAGAGGGGGAGATGGAGACCGGGAGAGATGGGGTTGGAGCTGCCACAGAAAACTGCCTCTGGTGACTTGGTAGTGAGCCCAGGGAGGCAGCAGAGCCCTGGGTCTGCATGCCCAGGCAGTATTTGTAGCGGGGGGAGTGAACAACCACAGGATGGAGCAGGGGTTTGTGGAAGGCAAGAGTCGGAGCACTGTGAGAGGGAGCCTCTTATCTCTTTCCTCGTGGCCCTGGCTGCTTCCTTCCATCTCTGCATCAGGACCTTCCCATGCCCACCAGGCCTCAACAGCCCTTCCAGACCCCACTCTGTGAAGGTTTGTTTGTTCCTCTTTTCTACCTGCTTTAATTCAAGCCCTTTCCAATTTCCCCCCCTCACCTGCCTCTGTCCCCTTTCCCCATCAATTCAGAAACAAACCTTCCTTTTTTGGAGCAGGACTTAAAAGTGGGTGCAGAGCTGTTCCTATAAGCTAGACATTGTCATGGCTGCCCACTAAGGCACCCAGCTGCTGTCACAGTTTGGTGACTGAGGTCATCTGTGGGCAGGAAATGCCTCTTCCTCCCAAGGGCTTTCCAGGTAGAGAGGGGTTGATGCAGAGTGATTTTTTTTTTCAGGAGCAGGGATGGAGTATCAGCCTTAACAACTGCCAAGGGGCAGCCAACCAAAAGTAGCTGCTGCTGGATCAGAAGCTGTGAGGGTGCAGGGCTTGCTGCAAGCTGTTTCCATTTCTTAGAAATGCCTATTTTACAGAAAGGAACTCTGGTTGAAGCACATGCAGGAGAATGAATGTCAGAAATGTTGAAACTCTGCCCAGCTGGCATGATGTAATCGCAGCAAGTGCTCTGATCTGCAGGCTACAATAAATATATCCTGGGATGGGCCATTTACAGTTTCCTGGAATTGGAAAGACCTATCTCAAGACTCAAAATTATTCCAGTTCTTCCTAGTGATAACACAGCAAATTTTTTAATTAGACCAAGCAGAGATTGTGTGCTTGTTTTGGTGGGAATAAAGGGAATTGCGAAAACTTCACTTGTGGTCTTGGATTTTCCATGCTCCTTGAAGGAGAACACAGACATGTCATGAACAATTTGCTGAGGGAAATTCTGTGAGCTGCAGGCACCTGACAGCTCTGGCAGTTTTGCTGACAAAGGTGCAGACCTGCAGCAGCCTGAGCTCCTTGAAAGAGGCCAAAGAGACTTGGACCCTCTCACATGGGTCTTCACCCAGGGCACAGTGGAGCAGCTGTGGGACAGTCAAGGGGCTCTGCTGCCCCAGGGTGCCCTGGGGTCCTGGCCAGTAACCCCCAAGTCAAATGGGAATCCATGCACTTGAGACTGCTGGAGTCCTGCCAGTGAAGCTGGGGTGAGATCAGTAGAAAAAAAAGTGAATTGTGTCTTCAAGTTCTTTAATTTGCCCTTAGAGTATCGATCTGAGAGTGTGAATGGACGTCATGCCCAACTAGGCATCTGCAGAGCAGGAGTCAAGCCAAAGGGACACGCAGCACATGGTGGGCAAGGCTGGCTGTGCTCTCATCTGGCTCCTGGCTGGGAAAGCTTGCTCCATCCTGGATTGGAAAAGGTGCCAAACTTCCCAGCTGTCAGAAGGGAAGGACAGGCCAGTGCCTGGGGCAGTGTGGTGCTGTGCCTCCAGCCCTTCTCAGGGACAGGCAGGGGCTTCTGGGGGCTCATGGAGGCCAACCCCACCTCCTGCCCAGCCCCTGCCTGCACCTCCTGCCCCTGCCTGCTGCTCCTGCCTGGAACAGGCCTGCAAGCAGGAGGCAGGGACACCCTGGCGATGGACGCTGGCCCTCCAGGAGAAGTCAGCTGGAAGTGGAGGCTGCAGTGTAGTGACCTGTGAGTGTTTCACCTCTGCTTCATCTTGGAAAGAATGCCTGCTTTGTTTGAAATAGTGTGTCCTTGTCCTTGTGCAAAGAGGGTGCCAAAAGGAAGTGGAGGCAGGATGCAGTGGGAAGGGGGCTTGTCCCAGCTGGGACAGACTGTGGGTGAACAGCAGGATGGGACTTGGGCTGAGCTGGGCTGCTGGTCCCAGTGCTGAGGGCAACCCTGGTGGCATCAAAGATCTTGTAGGACCATAGCAAAGACTGAAAATCATAAGCCAAAACATCTGAGTTGTATTCCCTATATTTTAATTATTGATTGGCTTTTAACCTTGATGCCAACTGCAAACATCTCTGCCCAGACACAGACCATGAGGGAGAAGAGCAGCCTTAACATATAATACCACAATTTACATAAGCAAGACTCAGATTTGGTGCTTGAAAAACATCTGCCTGAGGCAGGTGTGGTGCTCCTGTCCTGCTGGGCTCAGAGCAGTCACAGCTGTCACTTCTGGCTCTCAATTTTTTGATGCTTTCAAAGGGGGTGCTGTAAGCACTGGTTGTGTCCCCCCCAAGAAAAAAGGAAAAGCCAAGCGACACATCCAGCTGGATGCTGGAGGAGGGAGCTGGGACTCAGCTGACCCGTGGCTGAGGGACACCGGCGGATCTGCAAGGAGGGGAGGACCTTTTGCAACCTTCTCCCAACCAAGGAATGAGGGGCAGCACCTCCCTTGAGCAGCACCCAGAGAGAAAGGACCAGCTGTCCCACACGACTCCTTGTTCAAACTCATTGCCTTCCCCTGTTTGGTGGGAGTGATTTTTTTCTGAAATAAACACAGATTTAATTTTTTTTTTTATTTTTAACATCCTCTGCAGTCCCAGTGGAGATTCCCAGCCACCAACTCTCCAGTTGTGGCTAAAATCTCAGATCAGAAGGGTTTTGTTGTCCCCTCCCTTTGGGTTTTTTTTGGGGTTTTTTTGTTTGTTTGTTTGTTTGTTTTGTTTTGTTTTTTCTCCCCTTTTTTTTTGTATCCACCTTCTTTTTTTTTGTGTGCACCCACTTTTTTTTTGTATCCCCTTTTTTTCCTGTCCCTCTTTATGTCCCCCCTTTTTTTCTGTCCTCTTTTTATGTCCTTCCCCCCCTTTTTCCTTGCCTCTTTCGTCCTCTTTTCTCCCCTTTTTGCCCTGCCTTTTTTGCCCTCCTTTTTCTTTAACCCTTCCCCTTCTTTTTTCCCTTAACTTTCGTGTCGCCGTTGCTTATGTGTTTATATTTATTTATTTATATAGTTGGTTAGTTTAGTTAGTTAGTTGGTTGGTTAGTTAGTTGGTTAGTTAGTTAGTTAGTTAGTTAGTTAGTTAGTTAGTTAGTTAGTTAGTTAGTTAGTTAGTTAGTTAGTTAGTTGGTTGGTTGGTCGGTTGGTGTGTGTGTGTGTGGTCCCAGCGTTCCCCGACGCTCCGCTACCCTCCGCTCGCCCGTCCCGGTTCTCCTCCTCCCGCCCCGCCCAGTTTCGGTTTCCTGCGGGAGCGGCGGCGGCGGGAGCGCCTTCCGGGAATCGGCGCTGCCGGGCGCGGCCGCGGGAGGGCGCTGCCGCGCGGGGCCGGCGCGGCTCGCCAGTGCGGGCAGGGACGTTTGGGATGCTCGGGAATTCCACCGCCCTGCCGGGAATCCCCGCCCGTGCCGGGAAACCCCCCCTCGGAGCACCGGGCCGCTCCCGCGCCCGCTCGATCCGCTGATCCCTGGCCGAGCCCGCAGAAGGAAACCAGAATGGGGCTGGGATGAGTAATGCTGCTCGGCGGGTCAATTAAAGTGTGAAAGGGAAGTATGAAAGGTTATTTGAAGTTAGTGTTGTTTCACATTAAGGGTATGCTGTTTTCCCTGGCCATGCTAGACAAGACGATTTATATGTAAAATAGTGAAATTGCACAAAATATTGTATCTAAATTATATAATAGACATGTTATTAATTATATGTATATTTAAAACATAGTCTAGAACTCCCCGGAATATTAGCATATACTATATATAATATATATTACACTTTAAATACAAAAGATAACTATACATAATTCAGCACTTATTTGTACTAGCTATATGATTTCTTTTTTCTCTGGGTATGATAGAAAAGATGATTCTTTTGAACTTTTTATATAAAGTCATAGTTAACACTAAAGTGCAGCTGGAACACTTCTCCCCTGAAACAGGATCCAGGTAGGTCGGAGGGCAGGTGTATGCAGCGATCTGAGGGTACAGTGACCCAGACAGAGCTCCCAGTATCTTTAGAGTTCTGAAGTTCCTTTATTTTTGCTGACCCTGAGCTCGTCCTGCTGCCTCGTGCCAGCAGCGTGGTTCATTTTCTTCTCGTGGGCAGTTTCATCACGCCCTGTTCATGCTCATTTCTCCTCACCGTTCCTGGGTGTTTTCCACGGCCCGCTGTAGCTGGAGCCAAACGAACTCATTCCTTTTTCTCCACTTTTTGGCCCCTCTCAAGTGCACGCTCTGATTCCAGGAAACCTGTCCAGGGAAGTTCCCCGTGAGCACTCGCCTGCCTGGGTTTGACTTGTGTGTGGCTGCACCCGGGGCTGAACCGCTCTGCTGATGTCGCCTTGCTCTTTAGGGAAGGACTTTGGGCTGTCACCTCCGTCCTGCTCCAGTGAAACCCGAGGCAGAGCGTTCACACGGATGAGCCCGGCGGGTTGTGCCCCTCAGGGACTGCCTTCCCCTGGGTGGCACTGGGGGCACAGGGATTGCTGTGGGGATGCGCTGAGCACGAACGGGCCTTGGGCTACGCTCAGGAATGGCATCACTGCCAAGTGGGGCACTCGAAAGGAACGAGGGAGCTCTGCGCGCCAGAAGGAAGGAAAGCCCTGTTTGAGTTCTGCCCAAAGGCTCTCCCGGCAGATGCATCGAGCATTTCTGGTCTCCTGTTGCCACCTGCCGTCAGCCTCTCCTGCTGTGAGAGGCTGCTCTGCTTTGGGGATTGAGCTGCGGCAGGTGAAGTGTCTGACAAACCAGCGTCTGCACGAACAACTCATAAGTAATGATTTTGCTGATTAACCCTTGCTTCGCCAGCAATTGTTCCTGCTTTGCCCATCTTATGGAGCAAAACTGTAAAAAACTGTATTTTTCGTTCATAAAAGTTGGATAACTCTAGAAAGCACTGGGAAAATCAGCATGTGGCAAGAAAATGTTTTGTTTCTGCATATTTGTTCTGTCATCACAAGATTCTCACCTGTCTTCCCCCCGGTGTTCCCGAGGATGCCCCTAAAAAAGGACAAGTGCCTTGCTCATCTGCTCAGCTTCTTTTTTCATGTTGTCAGAATTGGTAGATTTTCAAAGAAGCTTCTCCTATGATCAGAAACACTGGTGGAACTCACCTCTCTATCTGACCAAAAATCTCATCTCAATTTTGTTCTTTCTCCTATATATCTATTTTTAAAGAAATTAATTTATGCTGGGCTATTAATAGGGGGAAAAAAAAAGCAAACATCGTCCAGGGACCCAGAGGGAACGTGTGAGCTCAGCTCTGTTGCAGAGGTGGGTACCTTAATGGACTCTCTGGTTTTTAACTCATGTATCATTGGAAATAGCTTTCAGTAATACATTTGCTCACTCACCTCAAGGATCTAATTCCCCTGACTGATAACTAGATTTCCTGAATAGCTTGGAAGAAATTGGAGGGATAAGAGAAGGGAGAAAGGCAGAGACAAACAATTATTCACTTAATTAAAAGTAGTAAAAATACAGAATAAATATTTTCTCCAAAACCCTTTTGTCTATAAAATATAACTTAATTGAAACAATATAAATAAATGTGTACTGTTCTAAATACTCCTATCCATTAACATTACAAAAAAAACATTAATTCTCTAAGTGCTGTATGTTTAGATCCTTACACATCTTTAGTTGTCAATTTTACACTGATGTACCAAAGCTGCAGGTAAGAGTAAAACCCCAGGATGTGTTTCTCAGTGCTTATGGAATATGGAGGTTATGTGAGAGCAGTAAAACATTCCAGTAGAAACCTGACCTTAAACTTCAAAGTTAGAAGGGTATTCTGAGTGTCCCATGTTGCTGTTCCCCCTGCACTGGCCCAGTCTGGTTTCCAGGCAGGGCAAAGGGGACAACATCCACATCCTGTATCATCTCTCACTCGGTGCTGATGGCACAGCGAGGCCTGGGGGCCAGGTGTGGTCGGATGAGGGGTGTGCTGTGAGCCAGCTGCTCCTGCTCACACCCACCCCTACTCGGTCTCCCTGTGACTCAGAAATTAACTCTTCATGAGAAACAGAGATTTTATGCCTAGTCAGGTCCTTCTGTAATCGCCTGCATGATTTGGTTTATCAAGCATTTAAATGTTTGTCTCAAAGTACAAATGCCATTTTGCCACCAAATACTTTGAGATGCCAAACAGGAACCAGTGCAGTACCACTGGCACTGAAGGTGTGCCCTGCCAAATTTTGACGCAAAGGAGGAACACTTCTTAAATAAGGAAAGATTTTACTGCTCATATAAATTTACAGCAATTTTAGAAACTTCTAATTCTCCCGTCTTGTGTTTTTTAACACTTTTCGGATGAATGTCATCAGCTTTTTTATAAATATTGTTGTGCTCCTTCTTTCTGTATCACATTTCCCCTGAAAAATAAATCAAGAAAATGAAATTGCTTAATATGTAATCATTATGTAGAGCTTTTTAATCTAAAAATCATTTTATAAATGATACAATTTTTCTTTAATTTGCTTATCACACATATGAATCCTTGTTTTAGAAGTGGATCAAGCTGAATATTAGAACAAGGGAAGGATATAAGCATGAAATAATGCCAGGATTTATTCTTCCATGTACTAAAAACAAGGCAGTAAGAAATTACTCTCTTTTGTAGATGTAAAGTCTAGTTTGTGAATTATAGACCTTATTTTGTTACATCTCTGCTGTATGATCTCTGGCAGGCAGCAAATAAATGCCTACCTCTTTTGCCAGGTTTGGTATGAGCCATTGCTTCAGTTTTTCAAAATTCTGGAAAAAAGCACTGAATTTTTTCATAGCTGGATTATTTTTCAGCTGTTCCATTCCTTCGAAGATTGTGCTGATACAATTCACATCCTAAGATGGAAGAAATAGAAAAATTGAGATACAAGTATTCATAACCACAAGCTACAATGAGTTTATTGAAAAGCATGGTGAGTTTTGCCCAGCTGCCTGGGTGGCAAATTTATTCTTACTGACTTTTGGGCTTGAGTTTGCAGACAACTTAGGCGAGCGTGCTTCTCTGCTCTAAACATTTATTTATTCTGCAGAGAGAAACCTGGCAAAGGACAGTATCTGCTGGTGTGTCTTTAATGTCCAGATGAAAGATGTCATTGTCTAAAAACTCAGCCCTGCCTCTTCTGAAGCCATGTGAAGACTGGTTTGATTTCTCACATCTGCTTTTATCTCTTCAACACAAGAGAAAGAAAACAAATGAATTTGAGGTTGCTCCAAACATTAACCCCTGTGACATCTGACACCTGCATGCCAGGAGAGATGGGGACAGGGGTCACCCTCTCATTTCCTGGCCCTTGTCCCATCCCAAGGGTGGCCATTCTGGTCCTCTGCCACAGAGCAGTCACTGGCTTTGGTCTCCAAGACCTTGTGGTCTGGACAAGGCCACCAGAAGGGGGAGAAGGGATGTGGGATGGGAGCCAACCAAAGAGTGATGGATGATGGTTGCACTCTCCAGTGTGGGGTTGTTTTGAAAGAGATCGGCTGAACTCACAGTCCTGGATTAGGAAAGAGAGGAGAGGACACGACGATCAGCAGCAGGAACAGATTTAGATGTTATGGGAGAAGAAAGTGGTGAAAACTGAAGAAAAGCCTAATCACTGAAGATTGGAGGAAATGCAGGCAACTGCTGAAGGTCAGCATTGCACCCAGGATGTTCTTGACCAACATGTATCTCCTGCTAGTCATTCCTGGATGCTACATGAGGAATAAGATACCTTTTTTCCCACAGCCTTGCCTGGGAAGCACATCTTTCTGCCACTGACAAACAGCAAACACAGGGACACTGAGGAAGTCTCTGTCACCTCTGGACCCAAAGAACAGGTGAGAGGGAAGCAGCTCTTCCCCTCAAAGGAGAGCTGGGCACTGGCACAGGGGGCTGTGCTGGCACCACCAGGGACCCCATCAGGAAAAGGGACAACTGAGCTGCCATCATTGGGCACTGCTGATTCTGAGTCAGAACTTCAGAGCTAAAGCCCCAGCCTAGGAAGAGAGCTCCTCCAGACAGGATCCAGAAAGCAGTGACAGAGCTGGGAAGTTTACATCTAATTTGCAAAGAATGGGCTGGATTGGGATGGAATGGGATGGAAACCCTAACCCTCCTGTAGCTAGTTTAGGGCAAAAATGGGAATTAATCTGCTCCATCAATAAATCTATGAGTCAGATAACATTTCCACAAATAGCCATCTGGCCACACTGTTAGCAGTGCTGGACTGTGGTCTGTGGAAACCAGGATTCTAGTAGATGCACAGCAAAGAGAAAAGTCTCATTAATGTCAGCATGATGAGGGAGTCATTTCAAGTTATCCAAAAAAGAAAATCTGAGAGGGGATAGGAGAAGTTTATTGGAGATGCAAAAGAAGATGGGAAATGCATAAAGGGGAGTTTGGTCTTTAAGACAGACCCTGTTCAGGGACACCCGATCACAGTGTGCTGTTCAGGGGCATGAACATCATCCTTCAGAGAAGATGAGCTAATACAACTATTTAATTCACTAACTGATGGTAGGAGTATAAAAAGACTTTTCTAGAAATGGACTAAATGAAAAAGACTAAATGGAATGATTTTTCAGACATACAAGCAGGAAGTGTGATTGAATGTGTTCTTTCCTTTTTAGCTGTATCTCATTCAAAAAACTGATTCAGAAAATCATTCCATGTGTGTGTGTTCTGCAGATTTACAAAAACATAGAACAAGTATAGTTCCTGTCCTTTTATATTACAGCATCTTTTTTTGACTCATCATTTGATTGGTTTTAATAATGTTTTGTATCTAATAACACTTTATATCTTATAATTAATTTTATATCTTATAATAGCTACACTTAATATAATTGTTTGCTCATAAATACAAATAGAGTATTTTAGGAGACAATTTAAGAACTACCTTAATTTCTAGTGAAGAAATTAACCAAAGAAGTTTTATTAAAAAAAAACCCTTTTACTTACATCTATATTGTTGGGAGTTTCAATCCTCAGATTCTGAAAAATAACATATTAATTCAGCCTTTTAAATATCTTCTTCATTAACACTGATAAAAATATAATAGATAAAAACCATAGATTGTTTTACTTTCAAAAAAAGTTATATATTCAAAAACAAGAGGACTGAGTATATTAAATTTTAGACTAGGAAAATGGAAATTTAATTTACCTGAATGTCCTTTGTCATCGCTTCACACATTTGCTGTAGTAGTGTCAGTAATTCAGCCATGCTGCTCATCTGGGGAGCAGCAGAGATGCCTGCAGCCAGCAGGAGAAGGTAGAGATGGGTCTTCATCCTGCTGATGTGATTAGAGAACCTGTAAGTGGTTGTGAGCCAGTCCTCTATCATTTAATGGTCTCTACAAGGAAGTAACTGTTTAGGTTGAATTTAAAACTGGTAAAAAAAAAAAAAGAAAAAAAAAAAGAGAAAGATAAATTTTAAAAAGCCATTCATTGAGACTTTCTGGAAGAGAAAGGTTCCAGTAAATTTGGTGTTTAACCTTGGGACGGCCTCCTTACCCAATCAGCTTTTCCATGGAAAGTAGGTATTAAATATATAATGAGTGACTTTTCAACATGAAAATTAATAAAGCGTAGGATGACCCAAACCATGATCAAGCAGATACATCACTTCTCTAGAAATCAAAACTTCTTTGTTTAGAGAGTGTGATCATGTGCTAGACAATAGGAAAAAGACTGGGATAAGAAAAATCCCCAATAAAACCCCATGGAAAATATCTGGCCCATTGCCTACAAAGGAAAAATTACAGCAGTTGTCCAATATTGGTGGCAAAATTGTGACAAAATTCAGGTATTCTGTAAGAGTTAATTGATTTACAACAGGAGAAGCCACTGCCCTGGAGCATCAGGGTGACCCTGGGGATGGGCACAGCAAAGTGGCCCTTTTTGGGTGGGAAGGAGGGATGCAGGGTGTCTTGAGCGCATCACTCCGGACCTCATGGGCACAGTCAGTGTCCCAGAGCTGATTTTGTATCAGGACAGTGGTGCCCTGACTGACAGTCTAAGGTCTTCATTAATTGAAGGCATTGTGGTGTGTTACTTGGCCAAATCAGCCAGAGACTTGTGCTTCCCTCTTTCCTGGAGGGAAAGATGGAAAAGCTCCTTTTTTACTTCATTTTAAAAAGTATGATGTTATTTTGCAGAACTGAAGGCAACAGCCATGGTGGCTGCAGTGTAGCCCCGTGTCTGCAGATCTGCTGGCTCCACTCGTGGGGTCTGATGCCACAGCATTTCAGAGTAAGCATGTCAATATCTAAATACTTTGAATTGGGGAAGTCAAAAGTCAGTAGTGGTTATGTGGCTTAGCTCAAGCTAACCTGCAAACTGGCTGCTGCCTGTTTTGCTGTATCCGTTTGTCCCCTCTAACAAGATGAGGGGTTTTTCCACAGTCCACACTGATCTGTAGAACTTTCTCATCACACAGCTCTGAGGATCATATCCTTGTAGGAATGTGGCAAGTAATAAGGAAAAAACTTTTTACAATGAGGAGGTAAAAAACACTGGCACAGAATATCTGGAAAAGCCTCATCCCTGGAAGTGCAAGACCAAGCTTGGGTGGGGGCCTGAGCAAGCTGGTCTAGTGGAAGGTGTCCCTACTCATGGCAAGGGGTTTGGAACTGGATGGTCTTTAAGGCTCCTTCCAATTCAAACAGCTCCATGATTGTGTGGACTCTACATAAGTGCATTTCTGGGAGATGCAAAGAACCTGCCTGGCACTACCAGTTGCCCTTGGGCTGAATTTGTAAGCCATAAAACTGAAAAGAGTAAGACCCACTCTTGGCTCCCTGTGGTTTTGGTGTTTCACAGCTTGCTTCCTTTGGTCTCCTTCAAACTCATACTGGTTTGCAGACAAAGCCTCCTCTCCCCTTTGCCTGGTACCTGGGCTGCACCTGCCAGCCAGGCTGATGTTCAACCCCACCATTAGATACCTCTCTGGACAACTCAGTTTCAACTCAAGGTTTGTTGGAAAACCCCACTTTTTTCACCTTTTCTTTGGCCAACAGTTGGCCCATCCACTGTAGCACGGTGTTTCCTGTCCCCAGTGCAAAGGACTGCCCATGGGCTGCTGGACACTGCTGTGTCCCCCACCTCAGACCTCCCCACGCCGGGACCGCTTAGCACAGAGAGCACATCTGTCTCCAATTCCATTCCTGGCCAGCACAACTGCCAACAGATCTTGTGTCAGGCTTTTTCTTTTCTTCCCTCTCTTGCATTTGATATTTGCAACCACTTCTGCAGAATCCCAGCACTGTCCCAGAACTTTATATGACCTGTATGACTGTTCTTTTCCCTTTGATAAACTTAGTCTGCAAGAGATAATTCCCAGTTCTGAAGAATTCATGGTATTTTTGTTAAATACAACAGTAGCATGAGCTGGTCTTTCAGCTTTTCCCAGCTCCAAAGGAACAAGATTGGTCTTTCACTACTTACTGTTTTACCACTCTCTCTGCTTGTGACATACTCCAAAATTACTGTACTTTTCAATGCAGGGATTTCTCCTTCTCCTCTTTTCCTCCACTTTTTTCCCTGTTTTGCTTGAGGTAATAGAACTGCTCAAGTGCCTTTTATTCTTTCTAAACTGGCTCAGTGTCCCTACACAAATCACAGTCCCATCTCTCGAGAGGTTCATTATTGTACAGATGATTTGGGGTTTTGTTTTTAACGTGAATGTAGGGTTAAGAAGTTGAAGAAAGATGTAAGAAAAAAATAGGGCAACGTGAGCAACAGGTCCTGACCTCAATACTGTAATCTCTGTCCAGAAAGACAGTTCTGGAATTTATCTGATCTGGGAGTATGAGCAGAGTGAAGGCACCACAAACACAAATAGAACTGGTAGGAATAGGAATAAGAATAAGCAAAGAAAATATTTCAGAAGAAACTCTGGAGACTAGAGTAACAGACAGCAAGTGGAAATCCACACTGCTGGATTTGTCCAAAGTATCTCTATTTCAGTTTTGAATGATCAGGAGGATGGAAGTGAAGTGAATAAATAATCCAGTCAGTTAATTAAAGACTTTTGATACTAATGAGAAAGGCATTTTGGTGGGAGACAGGGTGTGATAAGTGTTCACATTAGAGCTGGTTTAGGAATATTATTTAAGAAAATAATCAGGTGAGACGGAGTGTGAAAATAAAGTTATCCAAAAGGTTGTGCAAGGTGCTGCTGATTCCAGCTGGGGTCATCCCAGGCAAGGGCTTGTTTGAGTCAAGAAATGCTGATGATTCCTGCAGGTATGTGCTTGCATGAGGTTGATGGACTCAGAGAGTGCCTTGTAAGAACTGAGCTGCAACTCTTTGTAGGAGCTGGTTTTGCTCTTTCATGTAGAAGCATGTGAAGTTACAATATTTGATAAGGTTTCTTTACTGGTGTGAGTACAAAATGCAGCACTGCTATGGTGCAGTATTTTGTGCCTCTCTAGACTGCCAGGCTCAAGAAAATGGAAATTTCTGGAAACTAGGGAACAACTCCTGCAGACATGCTCTGGAATGCTTTCTCACATAGTTATGTTTCAATATTTTGTGCTGGGAACTTAGCTTAAAGCCAACAATTTGAAATGGAGTTTTCTCTTATCCTGAAAAAATTTCTGATCCTCAAACTCATCCAACCTCCTGGGGTTGTAGAATCTGTTTTAAGCTTTAGTGATACTCTCATTTGTAACAGACAGTAATGGAGAGAACCCAGGTGAGTGCAAAAAGCAGGTCACTAGGAGGGAGTCATAGTCACTATATTTAATGAATGTTTTTTTAGCTTTTTGCTGCCTTCCAGCAGTACATGCCCCTTGTGAGAGTGGCTGATACAGCAAGGTAAACAGCAAGTGCATGTCTGAATGCTCTAGCAGTGAGCAGAATTCATGCTTCCTACAACAGACAGCAAAGATAAATGCCTGGACTTAGTTCTTGCATCCCAAAGTAGTGCTGCTCCATAGTGCTGCTCCTGGAGCATCTCTGTCCCAAAACTGCCCTGGTGATTCTATAAAGGTCACTTACAAGCCAGGGAAATTGTGAAATTTAGTGAAGACTGGTTTTGACCTAAATTACATGAAATAAAACCTTTTCCTGGGAAATAGGCTGTTGGGAGACATTTTATTTACAGTTTTGTGACAGTCCGTGGGAGTGGCTGCTTTCTGGAAACAATATGTGCAATATCTGGCCAGTTTTTTCACAGCTCCCTTTTAGCACTGGACACTGCCATCAGTGGGGACCTGTCAAATCCTATTCTAAGACCAGTTTGACTGAGCTGTTGCACAAAATGGGATGCTTCCTATAGTGAAAAATAAAGGCAGAAGAGAAAAGACAATGGAGGCAACTGTTGCTCAAGATTCAGACAAAATGTGGATGTCATCTTCTGCTCGCTCTCTGCCCTGGGCTGGAGCAAAGGCACAACTGCTGGCTGGCCCAGACTGTATTAGAAAGCTTTTAAGCACCATGGAAAATGCCCGTGGAATGGTAGCCAGAATAGTGAAATATTTAAAAAAACCCTGAATCCATTGTCATGTATCTCCCTGAAGTGCCAAGGCAGAACAGTAGTGGGATGCTTATTGCTTCAGATCTCAGGATTTCCTTCCGGCAGCTTTAGCATCTCTTCTGTTTTCTAAAATCCTTTGGCTTCCCTCACCATAAAATGAAACTTGTAGGAGCTCAGAAACCTGTGATTATGATTTTTTCAGCCTAAATCACTCAGTATATTTGTCCTTAAATGTTTTGTTTCTTTGTTTTCTGATTTTTACAGTGGCATCAATGCCCTGGCTTTCAGTTCCCCCAGGGTCACACCCTGCAGCAGGAGCCTGCCTCGGCTTCAGGTGCCCTCTGCACTCAGCAAGATCTTCCTGAGAGCAGACTCTGCCTATTTTGAATGGATTTTTTGCTTATACATCCTGAAAATGAAAGTCTTAAAAGGCTTTTCCTCTTCACTCACAAGGTAAACAGCACTGTGTATATTGCATGTGAATTTTAAAGTTTGTATAGCCAATATTGCACCTTTCTCTGTTCTTGTGTGTGCAGCTTTTCCCTGCCAGCGCTCCTAAAAACCTTCTTCAAGTGTCTGGATGACTCTGGTTTGAAAGACCACCTTTCTTTTGTCCTTTGAAATGACTTTTCAATAGGTTGACATCATGGTAAATGGATAATACACCATGTTGGCAGCACACTAAAAATGCATTTCTGCCATTCAGGCTACTTTAGAATGCTCCTGAGGATTCTAAATTGTTTTATAATCCTGTCCACTGCTATTTCTGAAAAGCACAGAGCATAAAGTAAGAATTACATGTGCTCCAAACTCTGTTAACCTGTGCTGATGCAGGAAAACACTTCCAGAAGAACAAAATGGAAAGAAAAGAGATTTTGCTGCGTGGATGGACCCACTGCAAGGTAATGAGACAGAATAGTGAAAGAATACACTTTAAAGTATGAGCTGACCTTATGCAAAGTTACATAATTGTAATTAGAGATGTCTTCTGCTTAATTAGCTAATTAAACTCCAGTCTGGGTATTTAAGCACTTAGTAGCATTTCTTTGTGCTTATCTTGTGAGGTTTAGCTTCGTGTGGGTGAGCATCATTGTCCCCAGTGCAGGTACAGCACATTGTAGCTCACACTTTTAGCAGGTTTTAACATGTTTTGGAAGGAAAGATGAGTTCTTAACATGACCTGTGTTAATATTACAATCGCTCAGCAATGGTTGGTTGAAAGGGCTTTGTTTTGATTAAGGTTATAGAGCTTCTGCAAACTTTGTGGTAAAATCCTGCCTTTGCTCCTACTTTTCAGTTTTATGCAGAAAGCTGGAGTGAAATGTACAACACTAGAAAAAAAGTGATGTTTCCCAGTCTTGCCTCAGTTTTAGGAGCTGTACATCATTTACAGTTACTTGTGAGAGCTGATGTTGAAGTACTTAAATACCTCCTCTGTGTGAGACAGGTTTCCCTGCTTCCTGTGTTCCTCTGGATGCATTTTTGATTCCTTGGGAACTGTGTCAGAAGGACCCTGTTTAGAGAGATGCCTTCTCATGTTTGCTCATTCAAAGTTCATTGTTTCATTCTTGTCTGCTCTTGCTAAACCTCCAGCAGTGACTAACAGCATGGGCATGGTTTCGTGGGATGGCATTCTCCAGGTTTTCTCATTACCACTCTTTGCTCTGGAGAAGATTTATTAGTTTCAACACGGACTGGATTAGCCACTATCACTCTGCTAATACCAATGTCTGGATTTATCCTAGCTTTTCTCAGTCACCAAGATCACATCTCTTTGATGTGCACCCTTTCGCTTCTTGTAAAATCATATCCTTCTGCTACAATCATCACAAACCAGATGGTTCCTTGGACATAACTATGCTTGATTACTTAATCAGTAGAGATGGCTACAACTTCCCAAAAATACGTCTATGCCAAGTATTTTTCACTTAGGAGTTACACAATGTCTAGCTGGGCAGGTCTTCAAACTGTTTCATGCCCCAAAAGCCAGCTACTGCATTTCATTTGGAATTCAGGGAATACTTCCATACACTAGCAAAGTGTTGTTTTCCTCTGACACTTCAGGTTCTAGAAAAATGTCATCTTTTTATTTAGGAAGAGTGACTTGTAATCACATTCTTCATAAAAATTTCAGCTTTAGGCAGCCCTGAGAAGAAAAACCAAACAAACCAATCCAGCCTAAATTAGACAAGCTTTGCTACCACCACTGTGTTTGTTTGATAATTATCACTATATTTCTACGGCAATAACCCAGAGACCCACTAAGGGTTTTGTTTTAGCTTTTCACTGAGCCAACAACACTAATTCCTGACTCTACTAAAAAATTTGAAGATACCATGGTTGAAAATATATTTAGAGTAATATCAAAATAAATATGATCTGCTCACACTCTAAATATTTTAGTTATATAAAGAAGGTGTATCATGCACGTATAACGCAATGCAATCATGTTGTAGAATTATAGGGAAACACATTGTTCTCAAACTTAATTATGAATATATTTAAAAGCCTTGTCTCCTTTTTATTCCTGCCTTCAGATGGTAAATATTTGACAATTTTGTAAGTGCCTGCAGAAGAGCACATCAATGGATCTGACTCTTAATCTGTATATTTTTTTGATTTTACTCATATAGCCTTGACTAATACTCTAGTTATTATAGTGCACAACCTCCACAATATAATATTATATAGATTACTATAATATTTTATTATTTTATATATAATATTTTAAGTTCTTTTATTCATGATCACTTTTAGGGTAAAAATATAGAAGCTCTCTATAAATTAAATAAATATGCTAATGAGTGCAATAAGACATAAATATCTGATAATTCATATATGAAACATTCATGTTAATGTTGTGGTGTCTCTTTGTGGTGCTCTGTCTTCCATCAGAACCAGCTCTAGTGTTGGTTAAGAGTTGTCACCAAGTACTTGGTGTGCCAACACCTGCCATCAGGACTCCCAGCAGTTCTCATTCACCTTCTGAAAATATCTATTGAAGATATTAAGGGCTGTCTGTAGGGTCTGGTCTCTCATTGGACAGTATATGATGTTCTTGGGTTGCTACAATAATGATAAAACAAAAAATAGCAAAAAGTAACAGTCAAAATAATAGAGGAAATAAGAAGAACATATCGCTGAGAAGGTGTTGGTAGTTGTTCAGGGGAATGTTTAATCAGAAAGAAAGACAGATCTGCATGAATGAACAGAGGGAAGGCATTTGAGTATTGGGAATACTTCTTCCTGGCTGACTTTGCTTACTGAGATGTGGCTTAGGGCCTTTTCTTACTAGTGTCCTGGCTAATGACAAGTCCCAGGATTTGTCTACAGGTGATGCATCTTTTAGGAAACTCTAACTTCCATCCAGACTATGAATTCAGGTAATTCCTGTAAAACCACTGCTGAGCAGCAGCCATAATGCTCAACACTGTGAAACTAAGGGTGTTGTAGTGGTTTTGCAGAGATGCCATCAAAATTTTGCTGTTGAATTTAGTTGGCCAGGATGCTGAGATGATTAATTTCATATTTTGAAAACAAGTGAGTGGTACATTCACATAATTTCATATTTTTACCTAGGGTGTCCCTAATCCAGCCAGGGGAGTTGGAACTAGGTGAGCTTTAAGGTCCCTTCCAACCCAAACCATTCCATGATTCTATGACTATAAATAATTCATGAGAAACTTACTGTATTTGTTCTCTGTAAAGTTGATGTTATGTGATCCATGTTTTTCTCCATCAGAGAAATACGGGTTCTTGCTCGATTATTCTTAAAGGAAACTTTCAGTCCTTCTATGGTTTTTTCAAGTTGACAAGGAACATGACTGCACTAAAAAAAAATCAAATAACAGCAAAATTATATTCTGCCAAATGAGTTAACTGTTATCTTTCAGTACATTCAAGAACTATTTGCATGCAGAAATTCTGTATAAATCCAGAAAGAGGTACTCTCCTATGTTTTCTGGGATTTGATAAAAAATCTACAGCAGGAGAGAAAAGAAACAAATTTTTAAAAATTGTTATAAAGGAAAATAGAGAAAAGAATTGTAAAGGCAGACTAAAATCCACTGGGGTTGCAGCTTTATCAAAACCACACTGAGTAGCTGGAGGATGTTAGATCTGCCAACTCATTCTCCCAGCTCTACCTCCCACACAGGACAGAAGCACGGTATCCCTCTGTCTTAGCCTTTTCTAAAGCTGCAAGCTCTAAACACTTTTTCCTCTAAAACAACAGGCTGGCTGTTCTTAATTATTTTTCATGAACCTTTTTCCAGTTCTCAGAACTTGAGAAATCTGCAGACCACAAACTGAAACCACTGATCAACAGGTTTATTATTTTGGGTAATAACTTCTTGTGTCAACAAATTGCTTCCTTCAGACACAAACTTTATAGTGCTTTATAACACTCAACTTGTTGGCTTGCCAAGAAGTAAGAACATTTTAGTGCTTCAAGTACTAATGCTATTCACCCACCTTCGGTTCTAAATGACAGCAGGTGATGTTCAGGGTCTGCACCTCAGACAGTAATGTTGAGAACAGCCTCAGAAGTAATTTCTCTGCAAGAACTGAGATTGCCTTCAGCAGGAGTACAACCAAGTCTCAGAGACCTTGGTCACAGAATTGGTTATTTATTTCCATAGCTTCACTGAATTTGACAGAACTGCTCATGAAAAATTGGCATATGTATTCCCTTTTAGTGGGATTTGGTCTTTTTTTGTAGTGTCTCTCATTCCCTCAAGATCTGCTACAAAGCATCATCATTTTTCAAATAATTAACAACAGCAGAATAAAGAAGTTTGAAAGTCTTACCTGAAATTTCCCCTTGGGTACTGGAAGAAAGATCTAAAATTTTTAAAAAGAATATACTGTTAGAAGGTATTTCTCCTCTAAGTGACTGCCACATTGTTAAACATCTTGAACTACGTATCATCTTCATCAGGTTTTCTATTTCTGAACTTCCTTTGGGGAAACAATTACCAGCTTCTGAGGAAAGCTTGACACGCAGTGCCTTGAGCATCTCAACTTTAACAAACAAAATACAGGACATACAAACTAGAGTTGAAACTAACCCAGACTTCATTTTATATTTCCATCAAAAGAACTGTAGGAATTGAAGAAAAAGAGATAATGACCTACCTCTTTGTTTGCTAAAGCTACTAGAGCCTTGAGGTTATCTTGAAATTCTTCTACTGCATCTCCCATTGAGCCAGGTAAGCAGCAACTCACCAAGAAAATAGAGAGCAAGAGCATTTTGGGTTCAAGGAAAGCTGTGTTTGATTTATGCACCATACGCTGCCTATATATACCTTGAACATTAGATGAAAGGGAAAGTTGTCTCATATAGGAAAAGGCACAAGAACGATCGTGTGAGTTATCATAGGTACTGTGGGATGCCTCAGTGGGGACCGGTTGGGGGTTTCCTTCCTTCTGACATCAAGTAAGGGGAAAATACCTCTGTGGATAAGAGATGTCATTTTATTACATGATATCAAAAACTCATCACAGGAAATAGGAGCATTCCTTCTGTAACATAGATTTTTATGTGGTTTTATTCTTACTTTTGCATCACATAATCAGAGAGATGGAGATCTGAAAAGCTATCTAGTTTTTACATCTCACTCAGCAATATGCCATCCTTTGTTCAGTGGGATTTTCTAAGATGAACCGAGTAAAAAATACCAGTAACTTCTTAGACATACACAGACCCTAATGCTACTTAACCAGTTTGGATTCTTTACCCTTCCTCCCTCATCCTCACTGTTTGGGGAAATTCAGCATAGAACACATGGCTGGGAAAGGCATGGATTTAATTGACAGTCCAGCAGTGAAAGCATGGCAAGTATTAATGGCTGGAATTAGCTGTCCTGGCATCAGGTGAAAACCTTGTCCCTTAACGTAAGTGGAAAAACTATCTACTGAAAAAAACCAAAGTGCTTAAAAATGGCTGAAACCTACTTTCAGATGACTGGCAAGGGCTTATGAGAGGGTAACACTCACTCATTAAAAGGTTACAATTTTCCAGCAAAATTGGACAAATCATTCAACTATGTGAGAAGAGTCATCTGGTTTTCCATAGCTTGAGAGCCCAGAAAGAGAAAAGACCTTGTGCACACTGAATTCTCAGTTTCTCAACACATAATTTCATGAGCAGATCTGTTTAAGTTTTGTTGAAAATACTACTTAACTAACTTTTTAAATAGTGTTTTTTAAATTCTTTAAAATTCCGCAAGAAAAGCATAATTATCAGTTTAAAAAGCCATCTTGAAATGATCTTTTGATCCTAACTGAAAAAGCTTCAGATAAAGCTTTTAACACTAAACTTATGAAACATTCTGTTGTCATGCCACAGCCAAAGAAACACAAGAGGTCCCCAGATGAAAATGTTGGGCTCTTAGAAGAGCATGTAGAAATAATAAAAGATACACTTACACTCCTCTGCAGAAATCAGCATTTGGATGCTCTTATAGTAGTTTAGACTGGAGAGATAAAAGTGTGTAACCGCTTTTGTTCTTCTACGTAAGTTCCAAACAGATTGACAGATTTCTAGGAGGGATGACATGATAATGAACGTTGCAGGAAAGAGGTTGTCCCTTCTGGTTCTCAGCCTTTCATGTTCACACACATATTCATAGATTTATAGACTCTGAAAAACGGATAACTGTGCTGGTCAAAGGAGAACAATCACAAACGAAGAAATAATTCCCACTAAGCCATCCCACAGCAGCATATACACACACACTATCAGATTTCATATTGGTGGGAAGATAGTGTGTGTGAAAAGAAAACTCTACCAGGAACAGTGCCAAAAACTGTCTCCTAATCACGAACTTTCACAGAATATTCCGGATGAGCGACTGGCTACAGAATCAGGGTATGATGCATGCATCATCTAAAGGCAACATGGAAAAATATTGCCATAGAAAAAGTATTGTGCTGCTGACAACTGAGTCATAGCGAGGCAGCTACAGGGCAGGAGGCAACACACAAATGGAGTATAATCTGGTGTCTCCTCTCCAGAGGAGCTGTACTGGCTTCTCAAAGATGGGTGTGAACTTTGGCAATATTTTTACATGGCTGTTCGGCCAATATGGACACTAATTTCTTCTTGTCTCAAAATCTGAAGTGGCCATAGCTTATGTTTTGTGAACCATTTTTAGACTCATAAAAGGTAGGATTATCACCAGAATACAACTGCAGTGAAAGCCTGAATTGTTGGCCACAAAACCACTTGCTGGCTACCAGCTTCTGATAAGGTCCAGGCTTACTTCACTTATCATCTCTGTTACTCATTTTAATTACAGATGATGCTGAGATTGAGCACAAAGGGCTGTTTTCCAAAGTTTGCCTCTGTTACCTCTAACCATGAACCTGATCTGACACAAGAACTACTTGTGTTGTTTCCCTTCACTGCGAAAATACAGCATGCACTAAAATATGCTGCCAAGTTATTAATCAGTTTTGGAGTTGGCTGAAAATATAGATAAATTCGATTCCTAATGCTGTCAGCTCATACAGTGAACCTGAGATGGCTCCCAGCTGGCCAGGTGGGTCAAGGTAAGGGTGCACTTGGCACATGAAGCCTGACCCTATGTGTTGATCTGCAGGGACTCCTGGTCCTCATAACAAAGCTCCAGAGAAGCAGGAGGAAGGGACAGTCCTCTGGCTTGGACTTTTTTCCTAACTGGATGATGAATAGGGTATAGGGAGCAAAGAGGAAGAAGATGTGTAAGAAGACTGGTACAAGGGGGCAAGGAGCTCTCTTGGCCCTTGAGAGAAATGAACATGACCAGCCAAAGGGAGTGATTCCTTTTCCTACCCCTGATCATCTCAAACTTTCCTGCAGTCCCAAAAACTGCCTGTCTAGGTTTCAGCTTAGGTGGAGCTAATTTCTTCTCAGTATATGGTACAGTGTTATGTTTTGGATTCAGAATAAGAATAATGTTGATAGTATGTTGATGTTTTGGTTTTTTCTAAGTTGTTGTATCCTAAGTTAAGGATTTTTTTTTGGTTTCTCGTGGTCTGCCAGGGAAGAGGTACAGAAAAGAAACAGCGAAGGAGCACAGCCAGGACAGGTGACCCAAACTGGCCAAAGTGATATTCCACACCATGGAACATTTTGCCCAGTGGATAAACTGGGGGAGTTACCTGGAAAGAGGCTGGCATTGGTCAGCAGGTGGTGAGCAACTTTATTTGGCATCAGTTATTTGGGTTTTTTCCCCTATTTATTTTCATTTTATTATTTACCATTATTATTGCATTTTGCTTTGTTTTCTATTATTAAACTGCTCTTATGTCAACCTACAAGTTTTAGAGTTGATTCTTCTCCCCATTCCACCTCAGCTGGGGGGGAAGAGCCAGTGGCTGTGTGGTGCCTCATCTCCACAATATAAGACAGACACTAAAGCTATAGGGAGTGTCCAAGGGAGGGCAATGAGGATGGGGAAGGGTCTGGAGAAGAAGCCATACGAGGAGCAGCTGGGGGTACTTGGTCTGTTCATCCTGGACGAGACTGAGGGTACATCTTGGAGCAGGGTACAGCGGCAGGTACCGATCTCTTCTCTGTGGTGAACAGTGACAGGTCATGAGAGAACGGCCTGAAGCTGTGTCAGGGGAGGTTTATGTTGGGTATCAGCAAAAGGCTCTTCACCCAGAGGGTGGCTGGGCACTGAACAGGCTCCCCAGGGCAGTGGTCACAGCACCAGCCCGACAGTGCTGAGGAGCCGTTTGGACAAGGCTCGAGGCAGATGATGGGGCTCTTAGGAATGGTGCCGCGGAGGGCCAGGAGCTGGACTCGGTAACCCTTGTGGGTCCCTTCCAACTCAGCTTATTCTGTGATTCTGTGATTTCCAGCTGGGTTTAAACCACGATACCGCCTCAAAACTCCATCGCTCCTTTCCTAGCCCTCAGAAGCCACCGCAGCCCCGGCAGTGCCCTCACGGCGCCCAGGCGGCCCGGGGGCGGTGCGAGCGCGGCGGGCGGGGCCGCCATGGCGGGGCCGGGGCGGGGCGGGCGCGGGGGCTGCCGGGGCGCGGGCCGGCGGCGGCGGCGGGCGGAGGTGACCGCGGGCATGGGGGAGAGGGGCGGCCGGGCCGGGGGCGCGGTGCCGCGGTGGGCTGGGCTGGGCTGGGCTGGGCTGGGCTGGGCTGGGCTGGGCTGGGCTAGGCTGGGCTAGGCTAGGCTGGGCTGGGCTGGGCTGGGCTGGGCTGGGCTAGGCTGGGCTAGGCTGGGTTGCGCTGCACTCCGCTGCAGTCCGGCGGCGGGTGGGGGAAGGGATGTCTCCCTGGAAAACGTCCGCCCCCGGCGCGGCGCGGAGCTCCGGGCGGGAAAGCCCCGCTGCCACCTCTGCCTCGGCAGGAAATGCCCTTTCCCGGGCCGAGCCCCGCCGGGCACCCCCGGAGGAGCCGCGGGAGGGCCGAGCCCGAGCTGTCGGCCTCGTGAACACCCCCGGAGTACGCCACCACACACAGAGCACACAGGCGTGTTTGCCGCGGGTCGGGACGGGCCTTGCAGGCGGAGTTGCCTCCCCCAGACCTCTCCAGTGCCCGGGGCAGCTCCCACCCCTGGCACCCCAATGGTCTGTGCCCGCCCCACGGCCAGGGAGGGCTCGGGTCCTCTTCGCAGCACGAACTGGAACAAGGTGCTGGATCTGGTGCTGGATATGCCTGTGAGAAACAGGCATTGGCAAAGCTTGTCCGGTGTTGGCTGTTGCAGTACAACAGTGGCTTGTCAAAGGGGAAAAAATACCGGGGCTTCTCTTGTGTTTGGGGCATTCTGAAGGCACCTGCATAGTGTTTGGGAAGTGGAATAAAAGGTTATTTGGGGCTATTGTGTTTGATTTCATGATACGTAGTATGGAGCTTAGCTTGGAGTTGATTGATTTCTCAGTTTGAAAGAAATAAGGTTTTGCCTTCATATGTTTTGTACCTTGAACAGTAACTGAAGAACCTTAGCTGTGTTTTTAAATATATTCATCATATATGATCCGTGATCCAGTCATTCCATGATTCCGTGATTGTAGGGTACAGTTTGAAGTATCATTGCGTGGAGTATGTAGGCTTTCCTTGTTTGTATAGGTGTTTAGCCAGCTTTCAGCAGTCTATTGTGATTTCTACCTACTGGATTTTTCACAAAGCTCTGTTTTACAGGATTTACAGTGTTTTCACCTTTGACTTTGGAAAAGAAGTTGTTCAGCAGAAATGTCGAGGATTGAAAAAATGAGTATCCTTGGAGTGAGGAGTTTCGGGGTAGAAGATAAAGACAAACAAATTATCACTTTCTTTAATCCATTAACTATTTTGGTGGGACCAAATGGTGCAGGAAAAACGGTAAGCCTCGCTTTATGTTTGGATTTGAGCTGTAAATAGGTCTGGAAGGCCATAACATGTGAATAATAATTCCTACAGAAAGCTATTTAATAATATTGTAAAAGTCATGCTGTTTGCTATAAATGGTGTGTTGTTTAGTGTTACTAGAAATCTGCTTTCATGCCTGGAATTTGCAGAGCGCTAGTTGATATTTTTCATAGGAAATTGATCCAGATCCTAATTAAAATTGCTTTTGCAAAGTATCATATTTTTATGGTACTCAAAAATTAAAATGTTATTTCTCTCTCTTTATTTCTCTAAATCATTTGTAAGTGTTTGGGCTGTTACTGTGGATTTGCCTGTAGTCCATCTTGGTTACTCTAAATTTGTCTTTATAACTATATACTTCATTCTGTTTTCTTAGACTATCATTGAATGTCTTAAATATATATCCACTGGTGATTTTCCTCCTGGCACCAAAGGAAAAACATTTGTTCATGATCCAAAGGTAAGTCATAATGACTAGGTGCAATGTGTGTTTATGCCTAACTAAAATACTCCACTGCACTCAGGTTGTGAATAAAACAGGGATGCTCAAGTCATAGCCAGCCTTGAGCTGAAATGAGGAAGAGCAGAGAGCTGGGGGTGATTAGAACATGCTCCACAGCTGGAGAGGCACATATTCCTCTGGACCTTGAGAAGAAGTCCCCTCATTCTGTTTTTTTTTTTTGCTTCTACCAAAGGTTGCCAATGAAACCGACGTTAGAGCGCAGATTCGGTTGCAGTTCCGTGATGTCAATGGGGAGGTCATGGCTGTCCAGCGCTCCATGGTCTGTACCCAGAAAGGCAAGACTCCAGAATTTAAAACACTGGAATCTGTCATTACTAGAACAAAGTAAGTTGTCAAGTGTTTCTTCTTACTTTGGCATGAAGATAGGTTTGGACTTGGTATATTTTTATGCATCAGATAAGAGAAAATAACATAATATATTCCTTGACATAGCTACTAGTGCTTTTAGATTATAAAGATGTGTGGTTTCATTACTTTATCTGTTAGGTGGTTGAAAAAATCCCACATCTGATAGCCATGGTGTTAAGAAATACTTATATCTGTTGACTTGCATTTATTTGAAAACTTTACTGGTAATAAGGATGGTGAGGCAATGGCAGAGGTTGCCCAGAGAAGCCGTGGCTGCCCCATTTCTGGAAATGTTCAAGGCCAGAGTGGATGGGGCTTGGAGCAACATGGTTCTGTGAGTAGCGTCCCTGCTCATGGCAGAGGGAATGAGATGAGTGATACAGATGTTTCCAACCCAAATCATTCCATGATTCTGTGACTGTAGGATACAGCTTAAAAGTATCGTTGTGTGGAGTATGTAGGCTTTACTTCCTTTAGTACCATTTTCAGTTTCACATCGTTTTTGGCCCACGTTTAACTCCCATCTCCACTGTTTAAGTATATTCCTTTAACTCAAGAGCTGTCCTGCCCCCTCTGGTGGTTCCTCAGAGTTCTAATATGTGAAACAGTCTGACTTCAAAAATTGGCAGTGTTAAATGCCTTTGTTGAGCATTGTCGTTTTGTGCTTAAAAATTGTTACTTGTTAAATTTTTGAATGGGGATGTTAAAATTAGGTTATACTGTTAAAATGCAGTTCACTTTTTGAAGAACGTGCCAGTAACTTCTTTGGGGATTTTCTTTGTCTCCACAGGCATGGTGAGAAGGTCAGTCTGAGTTCCAAGTGTGCTGAAATAGATCGGGAGATGATCAGCGCCCTTGGTGTTTCCAAATCTGTGCTTAACAATGTCATTTTCTGTCACCAAGAAGAATCCAACTGGCCCTTAAGTGAAGGGAAGGCTCTGAAACAAAAATTTGATGAGATCTTTTCAGCAACAAGGTTTTTCCCTTTACTGTAATTTAATAAAAACTAAGTAAAAAGTGTCTTCTCATAACATAAATGTTAATAAAAATGTCTAAGGCACTGCTTCATACATCAGTATTGCTGTATTGTCAAAGCAGCTGAAATTTTGGTTTTTTTTAAAGGTATATCAAAGCACTCGAAGCTCTGCGTCAGGTACGACTGAAACAAAGCTTGAAAGTAAAAGAGTGTCAGACAGAACTGAAATATCTGAAACAGAATAAAGAGAAAGCACAGGAAATCCAGGATCATCTCAGCAACAGAGAAGCTCAACTGGCTGCTTCTAAGGAGAATGTAATATCAATTGAGAACCAGCTTGAGCCTCTAAAGGTAATTTCCATGAGGATTATGTTAATACTTTAATACAAAACAATAAAAGAAGTGAAAGGTGGATTAATTTCTTGGTTAAAGGTCTTGCACTTTTGTATCTAATCCTTAGCCCTGCAGCAGAATCAAGCATACCTCAACTCACCTGGCAGATGTTGCTCTAATCTGTAAACAGTCATTGAAGAGTTAAGAATAGAATTCTTGTAGCAGTATTGGGTTTTTGTCAGTTTAAAATCTCTCTCAAATTTAGCTGGCAACTAAAACCATTTTAAGCTATAACTAAATCAAAAACCAAACTAAAACTTAACGTTCCCTATTTTAAAAACATATTGAATGAAACTGGAGGTTTTGCACTTAAAATAATTGATTATGGGGTTCATAAACTGATGAGATATTTTACTTACCACATTCTTTTGCAGAGCTCTCTGGCAGTAGTTGAACAGAATCTCACAAAAGTAATGAGGTTGGACAATGAAGTGAAGGCCCTCGAGAGCAGGAAGCGGCAGATGGAAAAAGATAATCAAGATCTGCAACAGAAGATGGAAAAGGTTGCCTTTATGACAAAAAACTTAGATTATTTTACTTTATAAGTCTAAGAGAAACAGTTTTCCAGTTTTGCTTGCTGAAGATTTTCCCTCTGTATGTCTTATTTTAGAAATTCTGCATGTGAGGTGTTTAAACTCTTATTTCTTTAATTCTGTTGTGCTAAAAACTATATATTTTTAAAACATCAATAATTGACTTAGAAATTTGTATGTGGTGTGCAGGTTTTTCAAGGAACAGATGAACAACTAAGGGATAGATACCAGAACCACCAGAGAATCGTGAAAGAGAAGGAAAAGAGATTGTTGGACTGTAAGCGTGATTTAGATAGAGCCACTAAAGAGTGCCAGAGATTTAACAGTGAGAAATCAGAGCTGCTTATTGAACGAGGTATTTTAGACTTCATTTATAGTCTTGTATGTTTTCTAATGTAATTAAATCTGAAATGGAACTACTGATAATTGAAGTGATCTGAACCGGACAAAACTTCTAAAATGTGTGTTAGTTCAGGTTCACCTGCACAGTGGGGTAGGAGAGTCTTGCTGGTGGAGAAATTTAGGTGTTTTTCTCCTGGAGTTTCTAACGTGCATTTTTTCTGAGCTATAATTACAACACATAGTACATTTTGTCATATAAAGGAGAAAAAGCATGAAAGCTGAATGCCTAGCATTCTCCATGTCTCATGTGGGGACTGGGGACAAGTCAGAGGGCTTGAAGTTAATGTTCTTTCAATTGTGTATCCTTTTTTGATGCATTATGGGAATTTCAGCAAAGCTGTCGTAGTTGAGACACAGAATACATGCTTATATAAAATACATTTGGGCTTTGTTTTTTTATCAGAATAATATTTTTAATGATTTTAGGGGCTTACTTTTGAATTATTGATTTATTTAATTCATAAAAATTAGTTACCTGAAATAGCAATCCCTACCTATAGCTTTTTATTCCATAGCTCTTTGTCTTGTTGAAAAATACTTAAAGATTTCAAAGGCTTTAAACTGGTTTTGAATCCTAAGTGTGTCTTCTGCCTCAGTTTTTGAACATTTATGTCACTTTTTCTTTTTGTGGAGGTCGTCTTCAACTGCAGGCAGATCGTCACCAGGAGCACATTGTGACCAGGGATTCCCTAATTCAGTCTCTGGCAGCACAGCTGGAATTAGATGGGTTTGAGCGAGCACCTTTCACTGAAAGGCACATTGCCAGTTTTAGCAGGTTGGTGAAGGACAGGCAGGACAGAGATACAGAAGCTGCAAATCGTATGATGGTAAGAATATGTTTTTTAAGTAGTGTAATTTATATGGGCCATTAGTGTTTTATTGGTCCATGTGGGTCTTTATGGTGCTGGGAGAGTGTTGGTGAGGGGGAAACCAAAGCTGGTTTTTTTTTCTTGAATTCTTGGTTATGTGTCATCTTTCCATGGAAATTAGTTTTGAATTAGGACTGGTCACCAGGGCTATTGAACAGGCAGTTCATCAGAGAGGTTCTTCTAGCAGTCCTCATGCAGGTGGATCACTGATAAGCTCAAAAACCTGAGAAAGAATTACAGTGGGCACCTGGTTTAAAAATAAAAAACTTTTTGTTGAAGTCATGTTCAAAATGGAGTTGCTACCAACAGGATGCTACTGGTATGATGATGCATCTGCATGTTCCTATCAAAAACATTTCAGCAGATAATTTTGGACAAGTTGTAATTTTCTCAGTAATTCAGTGTTTTACTGTGGTGAATATTGGCACACTAGTGTGAAAAAGTATTTTAATATATTTTCCTGTGAAAAAATAATGAATATATTATTGCTGATCTTCTTTCAGAGAGAATTTGCACAGAAAGAAACAATGAAACAAAAACAGATAGATGAAATAAGAGACAAGAAAACTGGATTAGAAAGAACCATTGACCTGAAATCAGATATTCAAAATAAGAAACAAGCAGAGCTGAAGAATGTCAAATGTGAATTGCAGCAGTTGGAGGGGTTTTCAGACAGGATTAGTGAGTTGGATGAGGAGATTGGCAAGATGGTAAGTTAGTGTGTAACTGAAGAAATTATAGAACCTTGAAGTAAAAACTTGTGACTTTATGATAAAAAAATATACCAAAACCCATAACCTCCCCCTTGATGTTTACTCTTTCAGATGTGTTTTTGCCCTTTTAATACCCTGTATGCTTGTCTGTTCAGACAGTGCACCCTTTGGGGCAGAGTCTGTTCACTACCTTGTTTTTGTACAGTCCCCACATAGAATGTGCTGCTTCTGCTTGGTGAGTTGTAAACAGGGTCATAGCACAGCTGGCAATTAAGAGATTGGTTACTCTCAAATTATTGGGCCAGAAACTTTGAATTGAAAGTTCCATAATACCTTCATTTTTGGAGATAACTTGCCTGTGAGATGGACTAGTTGTTATAAGTGTTTTATCTGATGAAGTAAATTTAAAGCATTTTATGTTCCAGCTGAACAGCTGGTTATGCCTTTGTAGCCAAATACTTTATGTTTGTTAGCAGTATATGAATTCTGCTTGACAGTGTTTTTTCTAGCCTCCTCACTAGGGTAATTCCAAATTTAATATACAGTAGATGCTAAAATACAGACTAATCAAACTAAGTATGAGTGAGCTTCTGGTAAAAGCATGAGCAAGTTGGGCAGTGCTGCATTCCAAGACTGCATGCAGTGTCTGTCTGGGGCTTTTCTTGCCCCATACCAGTCACAGCCTTGGTCCTTTTGCATTTGTTTTTACAAATCTTGTGTCATTCCTGTAACAGCTCCTGATGCTGCTGCCAGGCAGCTGAATAGGTTTCTTCTGTTTCCTTTAGCTGGAACTTTATTGAGTTTTGTAATTATTTGTGTCTTCTGGGCTTTTATTTTTTGTGTAGGAACATGAACTGGAGAAGGCTGAGAGGAACAGCAATGTAGAAGCACTGGAACAGGAGGTACAGACTCTGCAAAATGAGAAAATAAACCTGGACAAAGCTCTTAGGAGGTTGGATCAAGAGATGGAGCAGTTGAATCTACACACCACAACAATTACCCAAATGGAGATGCTGAAGAAAGACAAAGTAATGTTTTTATCAATATCTCATAAGAGACGGACATGAAATTGATACAGTTGCTCCAACATTTGCGTATTTTTCAGGTGTTTATCAACAACCAGTTATAGAGCTTCTGTCTGATTTCATAGAAGCTATTAGCTTAATAAATGCATTGACAGTTATAAACCTGAGGATAGGAAAATTTCATTTAAAATGCTTCATTTCCCCAGGCAGAGAAAGAAGATCAGATTAGAAAAGTCAAGTCAAGACATTCTGAGGAACTAACATCACTGCTGGGATACTTTCCCAATAAAAAACAACTTGAAGACTGGCTTCATGGTAAAAATAAAAAGATTAATCAGACAAGGGATACTCTTGCAAATCTGAAGTAGGTATTAATTAAAGAGATTATTTCTCCATAAGTTTTTATGTAATTACGAATTTAAGTGTTGGAAAGTTTCATATGTCCAAAATACTTTTTACTTTAATTCATTAGTGTTTATTTAGGTATCTGCAAAATCAGAGAAAACATCCTGCAGAGTTCCTGTGATACAGAGCTGATACAGTTTGTGCTAGTTAATAAAATCACAACATTTGTAGTGTGTCAAAGGCAGCACTAAAAGCAGATAGCAAAATAGTGATCTGGAACATCCTTAGTTGTTTGTAGTAATTATAGCTGAATGAATGTGCCTGGGGCTGGAAATTGCTGGTTTTCTGATTTTTTGATAAGTCACAAGAGTGTTTAGTGACTATATCACAAATTCATGTGTGATTACCTGTTCTTGGTTTCATTTGATTATATAAAATAATTAGTTAGAGTAGGAAGTTTCTCATCAGTAATCATCTAGAAAACAAAAGGGATTTAAAATTAAATACTTATGCTGTACGTGGATGAATAAAAAGTTCATGCTATAGATCACGTGAAAAATCAATAAAGAAGAACTGATGAATAGTTCTATAATTCCAATTTCAGATCACCTTTCAATGGTTTTTGGTTTTGCTCAGTCTAAATCTTTGTGTTTAGGTCATAAAAGTGTTTTTGCATTAATATTTCAGCAAGCGACTGGCATCAGTAGAATATGATAAAACTTATGCCAGTAATGAGCTAAAAAAAAAAGAAGCCCAGTTGTCCAGTCATGAAGCAAAACTTTTTGATGTTTGTGGAAGTCAAGATTTTGACAGTGACCTGAACAAACTTCAAGATGAAATTGAAAAAAGTTCCAAACAGCGAGGTAAATTCATGTATAGCTTTACTTTTTTCCCTGAAATACTAATTTAACTGATTATGCACCGTTTATCCAACATAAGTCTTCTGTTTGTTTTTCACCCAGCTGTGCTTGCTGGAGCCACTGCAGTTTATTCACAGTTCATTACCCAGCTGACAGAGGAGAGCCAGTCTTGTTGTCCAGTTTGCCAAAGAGTTTTTCAGACAGAGGCTGAACTGCAGGATGTCATTAGTGATCTGCAGTCTAAACTGCGGCTTGCCCCAGACAAGCTGAAGTCAACAGAGTCTGAGCTTAAAAGAAAAGAGAAAAAACGTGATGAAATGATGAGTCTTAAACCGCTGCGGTAAAGTGCTTAGGAAACCATATTGCTGCAGGCTGTTTTCTTTCAAATGTGTGGGTTTGGTCATAAAAAACTATGCAGACATCAAGGAGGCTTTATTCTAGGGCTGGTTAATTAATTTCAAAATGTCATTGTTGGGATAAATATTTTGAGAGAATTTGAGAACATACGAGGGTAGAGCTTTCCTTCACAAGAGGGCACTCTTGTTTAGTGCTTTGTACCTTCTCCTGAGCACGTGCGGTAGTGAAGTTAAAAACCAAAAGAGATTTTGTTTGCTTGTTTGTATAATCTCACCTAAAATGAGGGATGTATTACCTTAGCTGGATATGTAACATAAGGTTAGTTAAATGTGGGCAAGATTAAGGGGATACTATTTTAGCTAAATTTAGTCTTCCACTACTAAATCATATCACAGATTTTGTGATCTTGAATGTCTTCAATTTATGCTGCTGTTTCTGACCAAGGAAATTTTAGGGATTTATATTTTATTTAAGGCGAACTGTAGTTGAACTCCAAGATAAGGAAATTCCAGACCTGAGGAACAAGATCCAGAATGCAAACAGAGATTTAACAGGCCTGAAGGGTGAGATAGAAGAACAGGAATCACTCCTCCAGACAGCTTTGTCTGAGGAAGAAGGTGCCAAAGCACGTTTACAGGATATAACTCTGATGGAAAGGTATCAGGTATGCTTTGGTAACTTTTTTAGTACATAAAATGATACTCCCTTGCATTTAAATATATAATTATTTACTAATATGACAGAACTTTGAGGTCCTTATTTTAAAATACTTCCAAAGACAGTATAACATAGGTAATCTTGTACTAATAAAACTTCAATTTACAAGGTTTGTTTTTTTTTTTTTTTTTTGAGCACCACAGAGTCCCTTGAGTTCTTATTCAATTCTGTGCTATGTGAACTGAAAAAAGAGGTGTAATCCAGAACTGAGCACAACCACAAGTACACCTAAGTGTTTTCAGTCCTCATAGTCATTATAGGTCGCTGTATTCCCAGCATCTCACGTGTGTTTCCTGGTTCTGTGCCATCTGAATATATGGTAAAGGGAAAGAGAAATCCTGCACTTTTTATTATCCTGGCATAGGAGACTGTTTTGAGCAGTCTTCATGCCTGTATTACCAACACAAAATCTTTGCTTGACTGAGAACCTTCAGAGGAGCAATTAGGGAACCTGGGGCCAGGCAGAGGACTGAGAGCATTTCACAGGGTGATGTCAGCATCTCCTGAGGCTCCAGCAATTCCAGTGTTGCAGGGACAGATTGCACATAGGACTGTCCTGAAGTGGGCTGGGGATGTTAAAGGCCTGTGCATCCTTATTGGCTGATTCCATCCACAGTTAGGAATTCCAGTTCCTAGCAGCTGACATAATCCTACTGCTAATGATGTGACATTGCTCTACAGGAGCAGGTAAATAGGAAGTTCTTGAGTGCCCAAGCCCTGAGCTTGTTCTTATGTGCCAAAGGTGAAAAAATACATTGTTAAAGACTACTACAGTAGTAATGTACTTTTCCTCATACTTTCAGACTGATATCAGGGATGTTGAACGGAAAATTGCTCAGCAGGAGGCTAAGCTGCTAGGAGTCAATTTAAGTAGAACTGTGCTTCAAGTAAGCCAAGAGAAACAAGAGAAGAAACACCTGTGGGATACAGGTAAGTGCTACAAACCTGTTACTTCATTTTTATACTAAAAGTAATGTTCCAAAATTCTTGCCATTAAAATTTTGGTTTATTTATTTTATGTTCTCAAATAACTGTATTCTCCTAGTTCGTTTTACTAGTTTTTGGAGTCATACCAGCTTAATCTAGAGATAAATTTTGTAAGGATTACAATAATGGTTTTAATAACAGATTGACTCTGTTTGTTTTCATCTGCAGTTACTAGTAAAATTGAGTTAAATCAGAAACACAAGCAGGACCAGCAAAGCCAGATTCAGCAGCTGAAGAGTGCAGTTAATGACCTCAAGGCAGAGAAGCTGCAGATTGTCAGCAGCATGCAGCGGCGGCGGCAGCTGGAGGAGCAGACTGTGGAGTTAACAACTGAGGTTCAGTCCTTGTGCAGAGAGATCAAGGTGAGAAATACTCTCAGTTGTCTAACCCTTAGCTTTGCTGGCCTTGAAATAAAAAATAATAATCTTGTCATACTTAATATTGTCTCTAGTCCTAGACAAAGGGATGGATTTTTAAATGTTTATACTGTGCTGCAATTGTGTATCTTTGGGAATTTTCAGAACTTTTTAAATACATATTTTCATATTTCCTTTTTTTAGTACACACAAAAAAGAAATAAGTAACCACATTGCTTTTTTTACTGCTTGAAAAATTATTGATCTTTGCCAGAATGCAAAAATAAAAACAACTTTTTCCAACTACTTTTCAGGAAGCAGAAGAACAGGTACTTCCTTTGGATGCCAAGTTAGACAAATTGCAGCAGGAGAAGGAGGATCTAGTGAATAAAAGGACTGCAAGTAATAAAGAAACACAAGAGAAGGTTTGTTTGCTCTTGGCATAGCTGTGAGATAGGATACTGTTTTTTAGTGGGTGGAAGCTGTGGTACTCAGTTTGCTTTTAAGAAACATCAATGGCACCAGGAGGTGCTTTAGATTGATGGAACTTTTAGGGAAGAAAAGGAACATGTCAGTCAGGACATGAACTCAATTGTAATTCAAATTCACCTTTGGCAGTCTTGAAAAAAGACTTCTTGGGACATTTGGCAATATTTATTGGCTGATGGCATTCAAAAGCCCTTCCTAAATAGACCCAAGGGAACAGCAGAGATGACCTTCAGCCATCCTTGCCAAGACACACACTGGTTCTTCCCAGGTTAAGTGGCCCTCATTCGTTTTGGGAAACATTTTCATGCCTGTAAGAAGTACTGGGATTGAAGAAGCTGAAGAGTAAAGGGAGTTACAATAAGGAATTGGACTTTGGTGGTAGTGTTATCCAGTATCTTTGATACAGAGCATATCTGTTCTTGGACATAAGACCATATTTAATTGATATCTTTTCTCTGCAGATGAACAGCATAAATGAGAAAGTTAAAGATATAAACAAGTACGTGAAAGAAATTGAAAACTATATTCAACAAGGAAAAGACGACTATAAAAAGGTAATCTAAAAACCAGTCAATACAAAGTTAGCATCAAAAGTACTTTTGTTTTTAAATCTTATGCCATTTTCTTAATCTTTCTTTAGCAAAAGGAGTCTGAACTTGATGAAGTAAATACTCATTTGGCTGCCTGTGAGAAACAGAAGGAAAAGATAAGTAAAGAGATGGAAATGACCCGACAAGATATAGACACTCAAAAGGTGGATATATTGTTTAAAGTATACTTGGCATAGTTTAAGTAATTCCTAGTTCTGGTTTGTCTGCCTAGGTCTGTAGTGGTGTGAAATTAGCTTCCTCTTGATTTATTTGATCAGTTGTTAGTCAGGGTAGTTGCTATACATGCATTAGGCTGAAAATAGTCTTGAGATTTGTATGTGGAAATTTAAAAAACATTTATCTCTGACTATCATCTGATGGTATTTCTAAGAGTTAAGTCTGGTGGGATAGTAGTCAGCATTTTCAGGGTATCTCTATGTGGAGGATACCTGCCTTTATAAGTAAAGTACAAACTGCAGGTACCAAAAGTTGCTTGCTATTCCAGATTTATCGTGTACTTTAAATTCTTATGTATATGTTTCAAATACTGTTTACATTCCTTATAGGAAATATGTCTTTCCCCGTTCTGCCCTTTCAGTTACTGTCTACTGTTGTAGAACTGCAATAGGGGACTTGGTTAAATCTATCCTTGGTTAAAACTACTTGTCCTGAAATCCCTGGTTGAAACATGGATTCATATTCTCAAAAAGAATCACTCTTGTGTTCACTTATGACAGTAAACACTACGAAGTGTTATTCCAGTTTGAGAGATGAAATAATACTGCTGATTTCCATTTTACTCTATTTCTAGGACAAGGTAAGTTCTCACTGTGATAATTTTTGTTGTTTTCGATTATTTTATCCTTGCAGCATGTTTCAGAGTTGTGCAGAACCGATACATTGTAATTGATAACCACCATGCTGAAACATTATACAGTTTCTTGCTTTCTTTGGAGCTAGATTCAGGAAAGGTGGCTGGAGGATAATCTCACTTTGAGGAAGCGGAATGAAGAGCTAAAAGAAGTTGAAGACAATATAAAACAGCTTATGAAGGAGATGGGAGAAATGAAAGTCCCCCAGATGAAAAAGTAAGCACCTTCAAAAAGGAATGGTGTGCTTTGCACAAGAATTCATTGAACATGTGGATGTAGTAGTCACTGTGTTTTAGTGTGTCCTGGTCCTCTTTTCACCCCATTCATGCTGACCACTTCCTTCTTCACACCTGTGTTTGGTTCATATCCCTATGACAACAGTGTAAATGACTCTGTGAAATCATACAGTGCTTCTGGCTAGAAATAGAGGTATCTGCTCATACCTGTTCCAGTCCAAGCCTTTTCATGATGTTTACTGAGAAACCCACATTTAAATCATTCATGCTTCTGGATGAGAGTATTTAGTTTTTATTTTCAGTCTGCTCACTTAGTTCCCAGCAGCAAATTTTATGTTTACTTCAGTAGTTTATCTAACTGCTTAGATAATAAACACTTTTGAAAAGTAATTACCCCTTTGCTGGTTCTTGCATGTGAAATATTTATTTAGCATGCTAGAGCTTACCCAATAATTCATCTTATTTTGCTCAGTATCCATCTACAAAATTAATCTTTTTTGCTTCTACATATAGCACTTTAGCATTTGAACTTGACAACTTGCTTCTCCCATTCAGAATAGTGATTAGAATATGTTCTTAACAAACATAGAACTATTTTTATTTCAATAGTGTCTTCATTTCAGTAGCATTAGTACTATAATTTTAACTGTTACAGACTTTATAGATATGATACAATGAGCTGTTTTCCAACATAAACTTAAAATTAGAAGCCTGATTAAAAATTTGAAACACTAAATACAGATACATGTGTATCAATTATGGTTTGACAGTGAGCAGAAACATTTGGAGGAGAAAATAGAATCTCTGAAAAGGAACCATCACGTTGCTCTTGGGCGCCAGCGTGGGTTTGAGGAGGAGATTGTTCGCTTCAGAAAGGAGCTCAGAGAGCCACAGTTCAAAGATGCAGAAGAAAAATACAGGGACATGATGATTGTCATGAGAACAACAGAGCTGGTGAACAAAGATCTGGACCTTTATTACAAGGCTCTTGATAAGTAAGCATTGTCAAATGAGGGTGATTCTTAAATGTCTTCATCTTTATTGATATTGATCTTTATTATTATTGATAACCTTGATGCAAAAGCAGCTTTCAATTTCAGGCTTCCAGGGTGTCTTAGAGGAAATTGATGTGATTCCTTGAGATACATAATTTCTCTTCATATATTCTGGCATTTAAATATTAAGAAAACATAAGGTATAAATAACTTCCTAAGTAAATTAATGAAACTATACTAGAAACTGCACAGGATTGGTATGATGTAGGAAATTTGTAAGTTAATGTCTACAATGTAGATATATTAAATGCTTTGATGGTAATAATTGGAATTTAGTAGATAAGTCTGATCTTTGTATTCCCAATTCTCTGAAAGACTTATTTGGAGTTTTGATCATACATGTTAGGACTTATATTTGCAGTACAGCAGTAGGAGAGAGATAAGGAAGAGTGAGATTGATGTTTGAATCCTTAATTTTTAACCTGAGCCCTTCTACCTTCATTTCTATAGCAATAGATTTTAGCATCTTCTGGTCATATCTTAACATGAATAACATATGCCAGGTAGATTTCTTGTTTCCCATGGCATTTTCTCAAGTCAATAATTGTGTTTTAAAGAATATTACAATGTAGAAGTTTTTTTTTGCCTTTTTCCAGTGTGGGTGGTTTTGTGTTTATATTAAAGAAAGTAAGATCATAAGAAACATGTCTGGCGTTTGATGGAAAGTGTAGCAAGTTTGTTCTTGTTTCTGTTTCCTCTGGAACTCTGTTTGCTAGTCCCAGACTGACTGGGCAAAAAGGGCATCTCGAAATCGGTAACCATATACAAAATAAAACATGTGGCTCCCTAAAAACCCTGTTTGTTTGGTTATAATGACAGAATAGCAGTGAACAGCTTGATGGACAGTGGGAGAGGATTTTGGAATCAGTGGATATATTTCAGGAAATAGAAAACTGGTGCTCAGTGGCAGAAAGATAAATATTAGGAATGAAAAAAGAGAAAGAAAGAGAAATATTTTAGCCACTGTAGGAATTCTCAATACACCCATGTCTTGGAAAAAGTATGGAATTTTGGCCTTCTCTTTAAAATGGTTTACTAGTGCTGGAAGAAGGAGCACAAAAGATTAATTAGGTGGTTGAAGATAGAGCGTAATGGTCAAGAAGAGAAACAAAATAAATGAGAACTTTCCAAGTTGAAAGGACATTCTAGAGGAACTCTGTTCTAAGCTGATTTGATAATAACATTAAATAAAGTAAACTAATATTAGAATGTAAGCTAATCCAAAATTGATTATGTGAATATCTAAGTTATTCAGAGCATGTATAAGTCTTCCCTTTCAGTTGTAATGGAAATGCACTCCAAGAATTTCCTTTTTAGAATTTTTTTGTATGATATCAAATCATCTATTGTTTCTATTTAAGGCTAAACAGGAAAACAGTCTTGTAATTTCAAGAAAAATAGATAAGCATCACTTAGCGGTAATCATCTGAAAAATCAGCAAGGCAAAATGCTAACTCTGATGGCCAAAGCTGTATCTGTAGCTGGGAAAACCAGCATTTTGGGTGTTCCATGCTATCAGATGATCTTTATTGACTCTATTTAGAGATTTATGATAAATATTGATGAGGAATGCATTCTTGGAACTAAGTAAATAGTTGAAAGCGCTTCATTTTACTTATCTAAACCTATTAGAGTTGATACCTCAGTATTCCCCAGATCAGGTGGGAGAGCCAAGGTAGAAAAAGCATATGTAAAAGTCCATTTCAAAAGGATATTTTATTTCCACCACATTTTTTGAAAGAAGCCATTGCCATAAAGTGAGTGAGCATTTATTCTCTGCTCTGAGGAGACTTCAGGTTCTCCTTTCCTGCTGTTTGCCCTATTGGCAGACTGTGCCAGAATAACACTCCTGTTCTAGAAAGCTTAACATCAAATTCATCTTCTTGGTGTCAAGCCAAAAATAAGCCTCACATATAAATCATAAATCTCTTAAAAAGTCAGGTAAAGTCATTCTCCATTGAGTGACTGCAAATATATTTGTTGTCTTTACTTTGCTACTTCTTAGAACTGAGCTGCTTGTGAGCATAGAATTATTTATGCAATGACATTGTTATTCTTTAGACTTCTCTGTCCAAAATAAACTAATATTTTCTCAATTTTTAGTAAAAGTAGTAAGGAAATGGAAAGGGAGCTGCCACTTGCCTTAAAGCCCCTAGCAGTCCATAGCAGTCCATGGTTGCATCTCTAACAGCTTACATTTTTTGTTTTTAAGAGCAATAATGACATTTCATAGCATGAAAATGGAAGAAATTAACAAAATAATTCGCGACCTGTGGCGAAGCATTTACAGAGGACAAGGTATGTAATAATATTTTTTTAAGTTTTACCCATATGTATCCATTTGATGATATTGGGCACTGCATAAGGAAGTGTTTGTTTGCAAGATGGGAAATAGCTGGTTCCGTTCTAAAGTCTGTATCTGTTCTTCACCACTATAATCTTTTTATTGCACATTATATAGTAACATGCAGGATAAATAAGAGTTAATTTTCACTTTTCTGCGTTTTCCAAAGGTTAGGTTTCTTTGTCAGAGGACAGTGCATGAGTTCATTCCTTCCATTTTGGAAAAGTTAAATTCCAAGATGGATCTACCAGTGGGGGTTCTGAATGGAATTTTTATTGTTACTACATATTATACCTCTCATCTCCCATTAATCCTATGATGTTTTTCAAGATTTTTGATAATGTACAAACTCTCTCCTTCCCATTTTCAGATATTGAATATATAGAAATTCGCTCTGATGCAGATGAGAATGTCTCAGCCACTGACAAAAGAAGAAATTACAATTACAGGGTAGTAATGGTGAAGGGAGATACAGCACTGGATATGCGAGGAAGATGCAGTGCTGGGCAAAAGGTAATGGCTCTTTATCTTCAGTACACGACAACAGGGATTCTGAAAACTGACTCACATGAAGGCAGAGGAGTCAAGTGACCATAGAACAGGCAGCTCCAGCTCTAATGTATTATTGTGTACAATTTCCCTTCACTCTCTCTGGGTGTTGCACAATATGACTCAACATCTGAACCCTGCTTTGGGCTGCCAAAATCCTTTGTTTCAGATGGGCACTAGGCTGATGCCCTGCAAGAGTGAAGGGTTTGACTTCCTCTGTCCTCAGGTTCAAGTCCTCCCATTTTGTCTCTTCCTGGTTACCACTGAGGTTACCTCAGCTTCAGATCTGTTGATTTGCTCCCTGTTTTTTTTTTCTTTCTGAGCCCTTGGTTGTCTTTTTGCAACTGCATCTACTTCTGAGTTGATAGGACCTCTCTTCCTCCAAATTGTGCTGCTTTCACCTGCTGCTGACTACAGCCTTTCAGTTCATGTCACCAATATCACACCTAGCCATACTTCCAGGTATCGTATTTCCTCCTGTGCTGTCAGCTTGCAGCTCTGTGGGCTGTCCAGTCATCTTCAATAACACACACTGGCCAAGTGGCCTGATGACACACCAGCTGTGACAATACCTCTGGTCAGAGTTCATCACAGTTAACCACACCCACACATGTTGAAGGTTGTTTCCACCTGTCTGTTCTATTAAATGTGTCCTCTCCTAGAGTAGTTTAGGATGTTGCGTTAGAGTCCTATGTAAATGAGAGTGAAACTTGAACAAGTTTCTTAGCTGAAATTCTGAGAATTCTTCTTTGATGATGAAATGTGATGCCAGCAGTCGTGATAATTGGAAAATATTTTTGGCAGCACAGTTTCCATTGAGTGTTCTGTAGTTTTTAGTAGTTTGGGAGATCTTGTAAATATGATTATGCATGTTGATGCAAAACTAACATAGAAGGTGGTAAATCCTACTGTTTTCCATTATAGTAAGAAGTTAGGAGTTCAGTAACTCAGTAATATGCAGATAAATTTCCACCTGCTGCAGTGGGGTGGGCTCAAGCAGAGTGTAGGGGTAATGCAAATGGCAGTGTCGTAGTGGCTTCACCTCAGATCAGAATCCTTACTTCCAGTGTCTTCTGAATTTTGAATGCTTCTTTGTAGAGTCAACCTTTGAATTCAAACTACAATTTTAATGTAGTTTTTCAGTAATTAGTTAGCTACTGTAATTTAGTGAACTGTCAGCACATTGTTCTGTAAACCTCAGTCATGGTTTGTAATGGCATTAAAAACAGGTTGTCACGTGTATATCCTCTTTAAACAGTTCGAAGCTTGAGATTTTCGTGTTTTTTCCTTTCCCTCAGGTGCTTGCTTCTCTCATCATTCGCCTTGCTCTAGCAGAAACATTCTGTATCAACTGTGGCATTCTGGCCCTGGATGAGCCTACAACCAACCTTGACCGAGAAAACATCGAGTCCCTGGCACATGCTCTGGTAGAGTAAGTGAGCTCTCCTTGTGGTGCCTTACAGTGGGTATTTTTCAATGCCCATTTCACAGTAGTGAATTATATTTTAAGCTGGCATGTCTTTGTTGTAAGTAATTTTAGATTCCCTCTCTATCTGGAAAAGAAAAAGGTATTTCTTATATAATTTGAGGGGTTTTTTTACGTGGTTAAAAAGAGTGGGTAATCAGCATTAGATTACTCAATGGTTCATATCATTCATTATCAATAATGAAATACTTTTGTGCTATGTGTTGGCAAGTTCTCTGATGCTAGCATGGGATTTAGGTAAATGCACACTCAATAATATCTCTTTGTAGGATAATAAAGAGCCGCTTACACCAACGCAACTTTCAGCTGCTGGTGATTACTCACGATGAAGATTTTGTTGAACTTCTGGGCCGTTCTGAGTATGTGGAAACATTCTACAGGATAAAGAAGAACATTGACCAGTGCTCTGAGATCATGAAATGCAGTGTCAGCTCCCTAGGCTCCTATGTTCATTAGAATGCCAAGTAATTACGTATTATAGACAGCCTAACCTGATAGATTATACAGTGCCTGACTTGATAGAGCTCAGTGTAGGTGTCTGGAAATGTAGTTCCTTCCTATCATATTCTACTGAAGCTTTGTAATGATTTTAGCCAGAGTCTAAAACTGTGAGACTTTTGAACTTCTTACCTTTCTACATATTTCTGTGCCTGGGCTTAGGAATCACCATAATTTGAAAGAATTTAAATGAATGCCACACAGTTAAATTTTGATGTATTTTATGCTTTAAAAGTGAAAATAAAGTTGTGATGTTCTTTTTGCATGTTGTGTGGGACAAATTGCACAAGTTGCAGATTCTCTGAAATAGCTGCAGCTCTGCCCGGGGAATATAGCTTGCTCTCCATCTCTGGCAAGGTCAGCACTGTTGGGTGTCACTTTGGTTGAAGGTGTGTTCATTGCTACCACCCTAATCTACCCAAAATTGACAAGCTTCAAAGAGAACTTTTACTACTTTCTCTACAAGCTAACCTAACTCTGGCTGTTCAAAGACAGAATAAAGTTATGTCATGTTCTGATTCTTCATGGCAGTGTCTGCAAATGGGAAAATGGAGCCTAAGTGTCTCAGATTTAGTGTGGATGCTGAGCTTTGCCTGCCCTGCTCCCAGCTCTTCCTGAAGCTCTTTTCCTTGGTGTGACAGCATCTAGGGGCCCTCCAGCTTGGCAGCCCCAGGGAACCTGCTTCTCAGTGGGAGGGACAAGGAAAGCCATGGGGGTGGCCTGCTGCAAAATGCAAAGGGCTTTATCACAAGTCCTGAGGTTGCACAAAGCATGCCTTGGTGCTTCCGAAGCCATGCAAGCCCTGAGGGAAGGAATTTCTGGATCCCTGTTTCTTTGTAAGCAAGTCAGGGGCTACCTTGAGTTCTTGGTAAGAGTCCACAAGCAGAAGCTGGACTTGCAATTCTTTAAATCCTTGTGATCAGCAGTGATGGGCTGACCCTCCTCGGCAAACAGTGTATGACCAAAGCACAATTTCAGAGGAAAAATCATTAAATCACTATTAAAGAAAGTTAATTTCTGTAACATCATTTCTCTTTGGCAAATGCTTAAATGAGCCTAAGAACATTGTCTGCCTTCTCTTCAAGGGTGCAGGAACCCCTTTATTTTGCAGGGATAAGGAGAAGTTGGCAGGGAGGGGTGCAGGCAGGCCTGGCTTGGGCCTGGGGCTGGCTGAGCATGATGGACCAGGGCCTTTGCCCCTGAGGATGGTGCAGCTGAGCCCCTCCCTTGACATCACACAGCTGTCACACCACCTGCTGAGGGGTCTGGATGTCTGCACAGAAAAGGACAGAGCCCAGTATCCCCCAGCTCTGGTTCTTCTCGATGGCAAAGGCTCTTAGGCCTCAGCCTGGCCAGGGTCAATGGCAGTGGGTGCCATAGAGAGTAATGGCAGAAACCAAGATCTTCAGCTAAGGATTATTTCTACCTAAGTTTTCTGAAACTGCAAGTCACCAGTGTCAGGGGTGACCCCAGTCATCGGGAAACCACTCAAAGATGAGAAAATGAATGGGACTTCCTAGCAATTATGCTTTCACCAATTCCCCAAAAAAGCAATGAACACACAATTGGCAAGGGTGGGGGGAGAGCAGGGATAGGAAAATGCTACTAACTTGCATTATGTTTGCAGTTTTAAATAAGAAGCTTCACTGACTCTAGTACTACTTCCTGAAGGGAAATTTTCTGAAAGATATTATCAACAGAAAAAAAAAGTGCTTTGTCTTTTCAAATTTGTCTGTACAACCTGTTTATTTTAGCATGACATGTACACCCCAGCTCTGCACCGTCACCCGAAGTCACTCCCCAGCCTTTGTAAATTCTGTCCTGCCATTTTTTCCAACTTAAGGCCATGGCTCACAGTTCCTCTATGAAGTACTTTGGGCGCATTTTTGCCTAATTGGCCTTTCCCAAGTTTATCCTCACATGTACTTTGACATTAAACATTGTTCCAGAAGATAGGGAAAGTGCAGGAAATGTAGTGGGAAACAAACCTCCCCTATATCAAATCAATTAAAATTATTTCAAAAAATTCACTGAATAATTTGAATAATCCATAGGCTCCTTGACAGCCAACAGCATGGAAAAGAGACTCTGCCAGCCCCATGGTTTTCATGTGGCCTGGATAATAAAAAATGTGTTTATGTGAATCAAGTGTAAGAGAAACTTCAGGCACTTCCATGATACTCTGCTGTTGATGGACACCTTGGGAGAGTGAGGGCAGAAATGGCCCTGACTGCTCTGGTGGTGGCAGTGCTGCCACCTCGGCCGTGCCCACGGGAAGCAGACGGGCACCGCGGCAGGGGGATCCCTGCTCTGCCATGGCTCCTGCCCTGCCACACGGGGACAGCCACCACCCGCTGTGGGAGGGCTGCAGGGAGGGTGGCACAGGAGCAGGACACCCCAGCAGAGGGATTCTTGCCCCTACGTGATAATACACAAAGTGCAGAACCAAGCAGAGACTTTTTATGGCAAACAGGGCACAGATTCATTGTGGTAACTCACTGGGCTGGTGGCAAAGTGGTGAAGAAGGTTTCTGTCCAGATCCCATTTCGGTGGGACTGGGGGTGGTTTTCCAGCAGGGAGACCACAGTACCCAGCCTCCAGACAGCAATCCACACACACTCTTAACCACACTGTGGTTAAGAGCCAAATATAACAGCTGCAAAATAAGAAAAATATCAAGTCAGTGGTAGGGAATTGAGCTGAGATTCAGGCACTTGCCTGGGGTGGTAATTGCAAAGCCACTTGTCTGAGAGCACCAAACACCCACTGTGCCTGTTGGCCTGGAAGGGTTGGCTGGGTGCAAATCCCTTTCCAGTAATTTTGTCTGGCTGCAGCCTCAGCCCAGGCAAGTGCTTTTGAAGCCAGGGATCTACAGGAGATGGAGGACTTTGGCATGCATCGCTCAGGTGAGAGACTTTCCTTCCACCTCTGTGCCACAGCATCCATTTCTTCAGTACCATGACTATTTTTGCTTTATCTGCACTTAGTCAGCAAGAACTACTTTCACTAGGAAGAAAACCCAGAGGTCTCCAACACACTCCTGTCTAAACACTTTGCTTCAAGTGGAATTTACATTAGCAATAGAAAACCAATACTTCGATTTTCTGGTGCTTCCTTCAGTATTCTGCAGTACAACTCTGCTGCCTGTTCACAGGCTGCTGCGTAACACCTGCCCTGAAGTACTTTGGGTTTGAAAACTTCAGAGAAGATAAATTTTTAAATTATTTTTTTAACAAAAACTGCTTTATGACCTGCCTGAAGTAAAAAGCTGACTTACTTAACTCACTACTCCTAGGTGCAACTTCTCCATGCAGCTTTCTCCTAGGTGCCACATTTTAGGCACAGAGCTCTTACATGCCCTAGAAATTACATTAAAAAGCACAAGCAGATGAGCTTATCTACAAATAAACACCACAAACCAAAGCAATAAATATAGATGATGCTTTCAAAAGCTTAATCATTTGCTGTCTCCCTGCCACTTTGCATTTAAATGTCACACCAAGTATCATCTCATCTATTTCAGTATGACAGGGTTTGCTGCCCTCCTGGGCAATATACCAGGAGACAGCATTTACTCTCTGCCTACTGCAAGATGACACCATTGGGGAATACCATGCAATTTGCAAATTCTCCTTCATCTGGCTCCATCCTATTTTGTGTCATTTGATCTATGCAGGAAAAGTAAATTTCTGGAGCTGTAGAGCACCCTTCCCACCAGCTGCAGCAGCTGAAGGAAGCAGGAAGGTTCCAGCACTGCCAGCCCTGCACAAGGGAGAACTCACCGCTTGTAAAGCCAATAAACCCAACCACTGATTCAAGAGATACTACATGTGCTGATGCTATACATTGTGCTGTGACCCACATTTGGGTTTTTTCAGCTTATAAAAGGTTTTATTTAATTGCTCTGCTAAGTAAGGAACAGCACAAATGGGAGAATGGCCTGGAAGACATGTGATGGCTTCTCCATGAGGATTTCATAGAAGGCAACTCTGGAATAGTGTTGGAAATGAGAAAATGGTTAGTAGGGTCATCCAAAATCAGGCTATCAAGGACAAACTGAAGTTACTTATATCACCTCAATTAAAGCATTCCCTGGACCTCCTGAGTTCTGACGTTGTTTCTGAATGCCATGATCCCATCCTGTCCCTCCACAAACCCTCCACCTGCCACAGGGTTGAATTTGGCTGCTAAAAGGTGGGAAGGTGACTCAGCTGCCTCCCTGTGCTCAAACTGCCAGGGAGAGGGAGCTGAGCATGAGGAGACTGCAGGGAAAGGAAAGGCACCTGGGAGAAGCAGGTGCCTTCCTTGCCAGCTGTGCTGGGGTCCTCTTCCCATGCTGAGCCAGGCATGGCCAAAGCAGCTGGGTGGGATCATTTCCACCCCTCCTGCTGCCCAACAGCCACTGGGATGGCCCAGTACCAAGGTGAAGCCTGTTTGACTGGGAAGGCACAAATTCAGCCCAGCTAAAATTATGGACTGGCATTCCCCCATTTCCTAGAGAGCCCAGGCAGAGAAGGGAGCACTGCCACAGGGAGCTGTAGCCCTGTAAATCTGACAGTCATTGCTCATCCCCGTTTCTTTCCACTGATTTCCATCCATTCCAACCATGTCCACCAATGCCATCCCATGCTGATTGTGGCCATGACTCCAGCCAGCCCCTCTGCTCCTCCTTTGTGTGTTGTGATTGTGGCATCCAACTTTGGTTTTGATGCTGGAAAAAAAAAAAAAATAAAACAAATAAAAAAGCTTTGGCTTTGGGTACAGAACAAAGCAAATTTTTTGGGTTTGGTTGCACTAAGGGTCTCTTCAGATGACTTCTCTGTTTTCTGGTGTCATCATCAGAGATGCAGCTGTGGAAAGGCCCAACCAATGCTGGTCTAATGTTCACCATCACCCCCTGGGCTTTCCTCCACATGGCAAGGGGAGCATGATGTACCTAAAACAACCACTTGGATAATTTCTCTGAATTGCTTGGGACGTACTTGGGGTGGCTTAAATCAAGCATGAAGAGCATGGAGTGGCAAGGCAGGGTGGGCACAGACCTCTGGGACCCCTCTGTATTCTGCCTCTGGCTGCAGCTGGACATACATAGCAAAAACAGCAAAAGCAAAACCATCTCTTCTATGACAAGTAGGATCACATACCGGGGGTTCTGTGTCCACTCTGATCAGCAGCACTGGGCTGGTTGTGGTGTCCCAGCACCCCAGTCCCTTTGGGAAGGACAGTTTGACTGACCAAGACTCTTGGAAGGAGCTGTTTTGGTTCCCTGCAGCTCCCTTGCTCCTAGTAGCTCTGATCCCCTCTCACATGAGCCCCCCAGCCCCCAGCACTGTTTCTCAGAACTGGGCTCCACTTTCTAGGTATCATTTTCTACCCCCACAACCCAAACTGGTTGTCCCCTCAGCAGGTTCATGTTGTATTATCAGTAGTTTGGGGAATGACTTTATCTGCCTTTGGGGGTGGTGGCAAATACTCTCCAATGCATGGTGTGCAGAGTGGGGTAATCCAAACCCATGGGAACATTCTCCTCAGGCCCCCATAGCCCTGTGACCCCCCTGGGACACTGCACCAGGGCACAGTGGTGGGACCACAGGATCTTTCCTGGGGTCATGGTGCATCCTCCTGCAGCAGTTTGGCTCAAGGGAGGCAGGGACAGTGGCTTGGGACAGGTGGACATAACACACTCTGCACTGTGCAGCCCTGGATATACTCCAGCCCCTCCACCTGAAATGATGGGAGCACTCCAGGCTCCCACCTGGCTCTGACCCAGCCTCTCAAATTCACAGGAAATTCAATGTCTGGGAACTGTCACCATCTTTTTTTCAGGAAAATAAAGTTTGTCGGGCTAATACAGGAACAAATGGTGAGTGCTGCAGTGCAGTCCTGCCCCTGCAACCTCAAGTCAATGGTCATCCCATGGAGAAGGAGCGCAGTGCAGTGGGAAGGGGTTTGTTTGAAATATGAAGTTCAGGCTTCCTCAGGCTCCCTCAGGCTCTGTGACACCTCAACTTCACTGAAAATTTGGGAGAAAAAAAAAAAAAAGGTTTGAGCTTAAATGTTTCTATAGTTTCTAAATTCATTTAACAGTTTGCACTATTTATAAGCCTCTAAGCAGGTACCAGCTGAAGTTGGGCTTCCCTGGCCAGGGTTTGCCCCAGCTGGGGCAGCAGCACTGCAGGGCCATGGGGAGCTGGTGGCAGCAGAGCCACAAGGTGCTGCTTCACTTGTGCGTGCAGGAGAAAGCAGCAAAAGTAGTTTAAAAATTTGGAGAAGAAATGAGCCATTTTGTCAAGTCAATCTTATTCCCCACAAAATTTCTGCTGACAAGACCAGGCATGGTGAGTAACAACTATGGGTTTTTGTCTGTTCCCTTGCTCAGGAATATCATGGTTTGAATCCCTGAGCTACTGTTGGTTTGCTGATGTCCCCTTGGATGCCATGAGAGGGACAACGTGGCATGGCATGGGATGGCATGGAGCAGCATGGGACACCAGGGGATGGTGTGGGACGCCAAGCTGGGTGCTACCGGAGCCATCCTCCCACAATGGGATTTGTGCTACAGAGCTGAGTAAGTCCTGCTTGAAACCAAATACCCACATGCCAGAAAACACCCTCAGCTACCTCTTCCTTTACAAACAAGAGCACTTTTTTTAGTTTTGCATATGTTTAACATCTTGATAAAAGTTTTGAGGTTTTCTTTTCCTTCAAATCTTTGACGACTTGAGCTTGCTGGGGCTACTGCTATTATGGCCAAAGGACATGAATATTTTCTGGCACACAGTTCAGCTCTTCCTCTCCAACAGCATCCCTGTGACAGACCCTTCCCTCAAGGCTGCTAATGCCCATGATTCCCCTTTCTGCTGGTGGTGGCCGAGCTGTAGCACAGGGCACTGTGGTCCCAGTATGGCCCAGGCACCTCTGGGAAAAGTTATTTAAATAACTTTCCTCTGGGGAAAGGAGCTTTGCAGGAGGAGAGGTCCAGGCACCCGCTGGTGCCATGCTATCCCTCATGATTCACCAACACCCAAGGCAGGAGCCTGGCAGGCATCCAGCCATGCACATACTAGAGCTGATCCTCCTGCTTAACTGTTTGCTTTTTCCATTGTGGAGACCAGGAAAGCACCAATGGATATTTCTCTGCACATAAGATCATGCCCTGACTTTACTCAAGCCCTGCAACGTGCTTGGTTCAGTCCTGCACGTGTCCATGGTTTTCCACATGCAGCACATTACAAATACGGTCAATAGTAAATAGATCCTTGAACACTGAAAAGAAATTCTCATCTTCTCATCCCAGTATCTCCTTGCCTATCAGTTAGGTGATTAAAATCTGCATGTATATATAGAAAAATAGATAACGCAGGGAGAAGTCTTTGCCACCATTACATAATGCCCTTCTTTGGGGTGTCACTTCCCACTGCATCCTCTGCTGCACCGGAAGACACCTATATTTGGCAGTCACAATGGAGATGCAGCTCCTTCTTCACACTATAAAAATGGTGCTGTCTCAAGCAGAGAGGCAGAGAGCCCCTGGCCATCCAGCCCAGCCAGCACAGGACGTGCTCAGACAGTGGTGACAGAATGCTCCCCTCACTGAAGGCAGCTTTCACTCTCCTCTCCCTGATTCAGCTCGTCTCTTCCAGACCCGTGGCTCCATCTCCCCAGCAAATGCTGAAGGAGGTCATCCTCCTGATCCAACAGCTCAACTCAGGAGTGCAGGTAAATGCTGCTGCACCTCTCAGCTTCGCTTTGCTTTCTGACCTCGTTATTGATGATGATGATGTTCTTCAGTGTCCAAGGCCAGCTACTGGACTGCCACCACAGGGACTGGTGCCCATCTGGGTGGCAGGAGCCCTTCCTGCTGGCTTAATCCACTCCATCCCACCTACCACTTGGGGCACCCTGGCCCAATCCAGCCTAGACTTTGTGTGATCAGCACTTGACTTGGTGGTGCAAGCAGCTCCTGGGGTCAGGTCAGACAAAGTTTTACACCTGACATTAGCTACTTTGCAGAAAAAAAGTGCTGAGGAACAAGAAAACCTTCTGTATCAGGGTGACAGAGGCAGCTTGGGGACATGGGCATGGTGGTCTGGGTGGTGTGAGCTGCTAGGGGATCCCTTCTCTACTCCCACTGAGCACACAGGGATTCTCCCATGCCTTCCAAACAAGTGCTGTGCAAACCCAGGTCCTGTGTCCAGGAGCCTGCTGGGAAACAATTTGCTGAAAGATGGATCTCAGTGCTGGCAGCACCAAGGGTGCATCCATGCCATGGCCTGCTGGAGAGGGATGGACACGTGATGCCCCTTCCTGGGAGAGGGCACAGCGGGTGACTCCTTGGGGAATGTCTCATAGTGATGGTCTTACAATGACAGCCCCATAACCATGACTCTCCCTTGTGTTGCCTCTTCAGGTCCCGTGCAATGACACCCGAGTGCCACAGGTTGCCTTCACAGATCAAGAGGTAAATACCTATGCAGACACAGCAGAAAATGTATTTATCATCAGTCCAGACATAGCCAGGGCCTTCCTCCCCATGGGGCACAGCACCTGTAGCTGAGGAAGCTTTATCAGTCACTGAGGGGCTGCTCAGTGCCAGTCTCTGGGGTGAGTGTGCAGCTCCATGCTGGCTGTGCCGAGCACCTGCCTCCAGCCCACAGCTCTGCCCCCAGCTCCCCCCAGCCCCAGCTGTGGGGCACAGCCCAGGCCTCTGCTGTAACATGAAAGCACGTTAGGAAGTCACTGTGGAACCTCCTGCCAGCCCTGGACACCTGAATAAGCAACTTCAACTTAATTCAGCTACATGGTTCTAATGATTCCCCTCCGTGTTCCCCAGATGCCAGACCAGGAGCTGCTGTGCCACGCAGACATGGCACTCACTAAAGTCACCAGGTGCAGGGAAATCTACGAGCCACTCATCATCAACCTGAAGCGCCTGCATGGCAAGAAGGTAAGCAGAGGGTGCTCCCCCTTGCTTGTGCTGTGCTCCACAGCTCTGCCCCAGGGTGTCTGTGCCCCCACACTGAGGGTACCACAGCGCTGATCAGAATTTGTTCTCTTGAATGGGGCTGGAGCTGGGCATTGCAAACCTGCCAATGCTTTGGATTAATCTGCCTCTGTGAGAAGAGGATGACAGCTCCCAGCAGCCCCAGCCACCCCAGGCCAGTGGCCATGGGAGTCACACTGCTGGGCACAGGGGCCAGGCACTTGTTCTGAGCAAAGGACAATTCCTGACCTCCCAAGCAGCATCCCTACCACTCTGAGTTATTTGCTGAGTTATTTATGAGGAAACGGAGGCAAACAAAGCATTTGTCTGGGCTGGGAGCCTAGCTACCCACCGACCCAGCTGCTAAATCTTGCTGCCAGCTCTAATGTATTTACACTCTTCCTTCCCCAGAACTGCTTCCTGAGAGATGAAAATGAGATCTACCTGCGCCACTTCTTGCCGGCGCTGGGGAACTTCACGCAGGGGATGTACAGGCGCAGGGGCCCGTCGGCTGCACAGTGAGACGGGCACCGCTGCCAGCCCCGAGCCCCGGGATCTCACTGCTGGTAGCTCTAAAATAGGTTCTGCGGAGTGGTTTGGTTTTGTTTTGTTCTGTCTCTTTTTGTTCCTCGTTGCGTGCACTTCCTCAGCCCTGCTGCAGCCCTCCCAAACCCAGCCAGTTCTCCCGGCAGAGGATGCGTCCCAGAGGGCTCGCCGGGCACCGGGCTCCTCGGCTGCGACTGGAATGTGCGCTGCGCGGCGGGCACTCGGCATCTCCCAGATTTTCCGTGCAAGTGCCGTGTGTTCGACTCACTCAGCCTTAGCAGGCGAGGTCTCGTTTGTACGAGGCTGCCCTGAACTGTTCCCTGCGGCTCATCCAGCCGGGATGTGAGAGCCGCCCTCCCCGGGAGGAGGGATGCGGAGGGCTTGCCGAGCCGGGAGGAGCAGAGCATCCCGGAGCAGCTGCCGGGGAGCTCTTAACTCATTCATCTGCTCCTGCAGCACCTACCGAAACCAAAGCGAGATTATCTGCTTCCTGTTCCCCTTAGTGACGGGAGGGTTCTTCACAATCATCTTCTCTTCCTAAAGAGATCAAAATCTAGTCTGAAATGATGAATTTTTCACTGATGTGTTACTGAGTGCAGCTGAGGGGGAGGCCGATTTCTGGGAGCAGAGCAGGGGAAGTGCAGCATCCGAGAGCAAAAGCTGGGAGGGGAAGCGGGTCAGAGGGGCTGGACCTGTTACTGCCATTTCAGTGTGTCTCTTCTATTGTAGGTGGCTTTTAAGTTATTAATACTGAAGACAGAAGAGTCTGTAGGATAACTTTGAATCTAATGGGTGCTCACTGGCATCATACTTCTGAAGTTTGTTTATTTATTATTATATGTTATTTAAATAACTTATTTTTATAGTGTGTAACCTAAAGATTCAAGACCAAAAAGTCCTGGCTGTTGAAAGCTTTTCCTTGCTTTGGACCTAAAATAAAAAGGAAAAGCCAGTATTCAAGGTTTATTTTGAAATTACATGGTAGTTTTGTGGAATACAATCATATTTAAAATACTGCTACCTCATTTTAGGGAACTGTTTTTGTCTGATTGCCTTTGCACAACAACGAATGAACATGAGCTGATTTGTAATTTATTGTTCTTCTGTCTATTTAAAATATTGGTATTATGAGAGTTAATATATTCAAATTCCCATGTATTTGAATGTCTTCATTTTATTATTTTGTTAATATCAACTTTGCACTGATTTTTATTGAAGTGTCCCTGGGCTTAAGCAATAAACAACTGAATTAAGGGCTCTTGGTGTCCATAGTTTCTGATATCAATTCCCTCTTACCTTCAGCAGTTAGTGAGGAGCTCTGGGGGAGCTGCCTGCCTGGTCAGGAATGCTGGCATTTTTGGGGCAATGTACAGTAAATGTACCCACTCTGCCACCGAGGGCAAGGCCTCGAGAAAGGAAAAGGCACCAAATAACCCTCCTGGCTTGTGGCTTAGGAAATTGGTGAAAGGAAGGGCTGGAGGAAGAAGGATGAGAGCCTTTTTTTGGGGAAGAGGGCCTTGTGCATGGGGCCACAGTGGAGGGGGGTTTTGGGGTACAGGCTGTGGTCTGGGGGCAGTGGGGGCTGAAGGGGGAGCCAGCAGGAGCCAAAGTGGAGCTGCAGGCAGGGAAAGTGGTGCCTGTGTGATGGGAGAGGGAAGGGATGGAGCTGGCTTACGGACCAGAACCTGCTTGGTGCCAGCAGCACACATGGAGGAAACAAATCCACAAAATAACTGCTGGGAATTGTTATACATGCTCCAAATGCATGCAATAGGGGCTCAACTGCAGCCTTGGGATTTGCCCTGGATAAAGCCCAGCACTATTAGCACCAGGCATGGCAGCAGCAGAAATGCATGAGAACATGGACAATACCCTTGGGCACGTGGTGTGACTCTGGGATGGTGCTGTAGAGGGCCAGGAGCTGGACTCAATGACCCTTGTGGGTGCCTTCCAACCTGTTCTGTGGTTCTGTGATTCTGTGATTCCATGATCACTGCTGCCATCAGTGCCCACAGGCAGGATGTGACAGCTGGGCAAACCCTCAAGGCTCTGTCTCAGTGGCTGTCCTGGAATCTTTCTGGTTGGGGCACAGAAGGGAGATCTGAGCTGGTGGCTGTGACTTCTGGCAGAGCCCAGGCTCAGCAGCCATAGGCAGATTGGTGCTTGAGAGCCTGGGCAGAATCCTTGTGGGATGGGAAAGGCTCCACAGAGCCCAAGGAGCTCCAAGAGGAGAAAAACTGAGGACACATTTCTGAATCAAGCACCTTTCTTTGGTAAGGAAACAGGGCAGGTTCATCCCTGGATGGTGGCTGGGATGAAGGCACAGAAACAGTGGGGACCCCATGGGGGCTGTAGCTGTCCCTTCAGAGAGCAATGGGTCCATCACTGCCATCAGCTCCACCCCATCCTTGGGAAAGGACATGGGAATCTTTTCATTTGCTGTTGTGTGGGATCATTGACCCTGGACGGATGTCAGTTTCCCACCACAGCACCCCTGTCACCCTCAACTGGGCAGTGGGGAGAAAACATAACAAAAGGCTTGTGAGTCAGAGTAAGGACAAGGAAAGAACAATCAGCAATTATTGTCATAGGCAAAATAAATTCAACTTGGGGGAAAATTAGTTTAATGATTTAATTATTCAATTTGTTGTCAATCAAATCAGAACAGGATAATGAGAAATAAAAACGAAATCTTAAAACACCTTAACCCCACCCATCCCCTCCTCCCAGGCTTAACTTTCCTCCTGATTTTCTCTCCTTTCTCTTCCAGCTGCAGCTGTGCAGGGATTTTCCCCAGGGCATTGCCATTGTTGCCAATGGGCTGGGCCTGGTCCAGCAGCAGGTCCCTCTTGGAGCAACTGGAGTTGGCTCCATCAGGCATTGGGAAATCTTCCAGCAGCTTCTCACAGAACCCAGCCTTGTGGCTCCCCAGTATCAAAACCTTGCCATGCAAACCCAACACAGCTGGTGACTTTCTCATCACACAGCGATGCAGTTTTCCACCATGATTCAGCCTGAGTAGAGCAAAGGTTAACTTTTTCTGTGATTTGAGCATTTTCTCTTCACTGATTCCAGTTTTAGAGCTTTCCACCATGATCACTGGGGAATCCCTGTGTCTGCAGGATGGGGCTACTGCCCCCATCACCTTCTCCAGCATCACTTTTAGGCAGGGATCCTACCACCACCACCACTACCACCACTCCTCCCAGACCAGTGGGACAGCTCTGTGCATGCTGGTGAGGACCCTCCATCCCTGGAGGCCATGGATGCAGTCACACAGCCAGAGCATGCCCCTTATCTGTTCTCCATAGCAGGGAGATAGGAACCAGCACAGCTTTCCACTGGCAAATCCCTCGCAAGGATCTTTCTGTGTCAGTGACTTCACCTAACTTCATCCAGGGCATCTCGGAACCAGACAAACAAAATTACTCTCAGTCTGGCTGCTCCCGGATTCATCAGGTGCTCACAAGTTGTTATCTGGTGGTAAGTTGCTGTTTGAGTTAGAAAAATCCCTATTAGTTATTACAAAACTCCAAAGTTTCCCAGCTCAGCGTTTCTCAGTGCCATTTCCTGTGGCAGCACCGTTTGGTGGGGCTGGCAGAGCCCATTGTCTGAAAACTCAGGCTGCTGCTCCCCAAGCGGGACAGGATGGACAGGGCAGCCTCCAGCTCCCCAAAACTCTGGCATAGGGCCACAAACCCCCAGTTTCCCAGCATCGACACAGCAGGACCCTGATTCCAACACTATCTCCCTGCACACAACCCTGCAGGATGCCACACGGGTTTGGGGATCCTGTTTGGTCAGGAGGGCCCCCAGCTCTCCACAAACCCCCCAGGCTGATGCCCTGCTCCTGCCCAGGTTTGTCCCCACACGGCTCTGCCATTCTTTCTGTTCCTTCTGAGTTAAGAAACTCAGGGACGGAAATCAGTGTGCAGATGAAGGATGCTTTAAATGATCTGGAGATATTCAAATGAAACGTGATAGAAGAACTTGCAGGTTACTCAAAGGAAAATAAAAAGTGTTGCTATTGGAGAGTGTCAGAGCAGTGGGCTACCCAGTTTAACCACTTTAAATTCACCGTGTAGAGAAAGCCTTGAGATATGGAGAAATGGAGAATCCCCAAACCAGGCTTATATACTGTATGCGACCTGACTCCTGCCACTCTCACCTTACAGTGGAAATTTCATAATGCAAGATCAGAAGAAAATTTTGACTTGCACGAAAAAGAGCTGTTGCTCTCCTAATCGGGAGCAACTTTGGAAAGTGCCTATAAGGGAAAAATAAGTTTTTCCTTCTGGTTCAGCAATTTTACAGTAATAAATTGAGGTGCTTCCTCCAGAAAAGCACACACAGTTACAGATCACCAAACAATCCAGAGACTAAGAGCTGAAGGGGTCCAGCCAAAGCAGGCCATGAGTATCCTGGTCCAGGTCCTGCTCATCCTCCTGGTGCTGTCAGCCTGCCTGGGTGACGTGATTGCTCCATGGCCACACCCACTACGGACCAACATCCTGAAGGAGAGCATCAAGCTGCTGGAGCAGCTCCAGCAGAGGGAGGTAGGGCTGGTTGGTGCTTCACTCACTGATGGGAGGAACAGATTGTTTCACCAGGCTCGGAGGGAGCGATGCTGAGCCAGACGAAGGTGATGAACATGGCGTTCACAATGCTCCTGGGGCCTGGAGGTGGATGGATGTGTGTCTGTGTGTGCACGTCAGGATGGATCTGTGTTGTCTGGAGCCTGATTGCTCCTCTCCTTTGTGTCTTCATAAAGGTTTCCTGTAACAAGATGAATGTGATAAATATTTTTGCAGATCATAAGGTAAGAAAAAAACCCAACCATAAAGCCCTGACGGGTACTGGGAGGGTGCTGGGGGCCAGAGGAGAGCACAGGGAGGTGGGGGGCAGGTGGCAAGCCTGGGATCCTGCCTGTCCTGGTGTGATGCTGTGGGGGAGCAGGAGCCCACTGTGAGCCCCCAGCACAAACGTTGGGCTGCCCAGCTGGTTCTCACCACTCCCAGTGCCCTGCACGGGTGCCCTCACCTTCCCACACCCAGCTCTACCTCCGGCCAAAGCAGCACTGGTGGCTTCTGGCCACCCTGCCGACAGGGAGAGGCCAGAGGAAGGGCAGGGATGGGCGCCTGTGCTTGGGCAGCAAACAGAGGTTTCGGCTTTTCAGAGGGAGGAACATGTCCCTTTGCCTTGGAGTGATGTCACCAGCTCAGACACCCACACACACCTATTGCACACATCCTGAGCGCTGGGTATCCCTCTTTAGCCCCTTATCTGGGGAGGCTCTGCAGTTAGCACAAGATTTAATAGCAGATAATAAGGCCTCTTTCTGCTCTGAAAACTGCTGCCTAAGCCAGCTCCCCAGCTCCTGAGTTCCTGTTTTCACAGAAAGCCCATGCCCTCACCTCATGCCACTCCCAGTGGCATCCAAGGGGTACAGTGGCCTTCACTGGGGGGCTGGGGCTCAGCACCCCTCAGGGGACCCCCACACCCCTTCTGCCACAGGGAGCAGCCCTGGTAGTGAGAGGAGATGCCAGAGATGCTGCACAGCCCCACACTCACCATTGCCCATGCTCACAGGGACAGACTGGCCACTTGTTTGAAGATACTGTTCTGGTGAAAGCTGAGATAGAGCAGGAACATCCCCCAGGGAAGAAAGTCAAATAGTTTTTTTATTGCCACCAGCACTTTATTTATTAACTCCTCATCTTCCACGTTGTCTCTGCCATAGGACTTCTCAAAGCCTCTAATGAAGGCAAACTCTTCTTAGGTGCTTTTGTTATTCCTGTAGCCTCCCTGTCTGCTCAAACCAGCTTAACATGCAGGGAGCAGCTTCACAGGGTCCCACATGCACACCTGCAACAGGAGCACGATGCTCCATCACAGGGTGCTCTCTGCTGTGCCACACTGCCACAGCTTCTGCCAGGCGTTGATTCCTCCTCACCAGGAAAGGGATGGGACCAGTGCCAGGTGGGCACAGATGGAGCTGGGAAGCTTCAGGGAGGCTTTGGCACCTCAAACCACAATTTCCACCTATCCTTTAGAATATAAATTTATTATTTGTAGTGTTTTAATCTGCTGCTAATGAGCCATGACTATACAAAAGAGTTTTTAAAAGAGTCACGTGTCTTTTCCCAGAGAGGTAACAATACGGAGCTCTTATGCAAAGCTGCCACAATTGCTCAGGAGAGCCAGAGCTGCCACAGGTACCTCGGGGGCCTTTACTACAACTTGCTCAGCCTGGCCTGGGGGAGCAGAGCAAGGCACAAGGTGAGGCACAGTTCTCCCTGCACTGCCCACATCCCTCAGGTTTCTCCCTTGGTCACCCTTAGCAGCCCAACCCAAGCTGCAGAACCCAATCCCACCGCAGCAAGCTTTTTAACAGTCCCCGTTTCCCATTCCAGGAGCCATGTCCTGTGGCAGCAGGCAGCACCACCTCACTGAAGAACTTCCTCAACGAATTACACCACGTCCTCCAAGAAGAGTATAAGAGTCAGAAGTGAAAAAACACTTCTTTTGTTTTTAAACTATGACCCTATTTTTCAAAGATTATGTATAATAATTCTTTAAATAAATGTATTTTTGGACTAAATGTGCTGGCATTGCATAGGACATTACAGAAGGCAACAGTTTCAAGTTTATGGAACAAGGGTAGTGTGACTAGGAATTGCCAAACAATTTGTCCTGCTATGGCATTAAGCTCACGCTAACATGAGAAACACAGGTCTAAACAGAAAGAAAAGCCCAGGAGGGGAGAAGCCAGGCCACAAATGGGGAATGCTCCTGAAAGCTGGCAACTCAAAAGTACATGCTGGAGCTGCAAAGGGAGCAGCCAGGTCTGACATTCTCTGCTCACTTGACTTACAGCCTGTATAATAACCACAGATATGGCACAGCCCTTTGTGGCCCAGGAGTGAAGAGGCCAGGACTGTGCAGGGCTTGGCTCATGCATCAGCTGAGTCACAGGACTCTGGGGAGCTGCAGAGGCTGTAGACCATGGAAAAACTGGTACCTAGGGCTGAGCAGGCTGGTGGGCCATAGACACTGCCAAGCAGCACAGCTCATGCAGCAAACAGAGCTGAACATTTCCAGCTACTGCAGGTAAATTCACACCATCCGTGCACCTCTTCCACAAGGCCTTGCTGCCCATTGCCCTGGGACTTGGCAACAAGGCTCCAACACACCCCAAACACTTCTCCAGAGTGCTGTGCAGCTCAGAGCTACAGAGGCACCTCACCCACCCTTCCTTACCCAGCTCCTGACACAACTGAGTTAAAAAGATATGTTATGTATAATATGATTTGGAAAACATGCACACAGGGTGGAATTAGGAATCGAGAATTTTATTTCATGGTATGAACATGCTCCAGGGACACAATATTGATATATACAGTATAATGGATTAACTTTAATAAAACAAGAAATAGTCAGAAATAAACAGAGTTAAAAAAAAACAATAAACAGAAAGACAAATCATACAGACTAGCAGTTTTTCCCTCTATGCAGGCCTGGCTAAGCAGAACTGTGGAGAAAGGTGAAAGCTGGACATGTGCAGACAGTGCAGTCAGTAAAAGGCACTAAGGACCATTTCCCCTCCTCTTAAAGGATTAGGAACAAGTTAAATATGAAATAATTCATTTACACAACATCAAGCAAAAATCTCATTGTTAAGGTCAATGTTCTGGAATGAGGAGAATCTTCTGTTAGCAAATGCAAAGATGAGCACACAGAGTTATGTAAGATGAGTTTTGATAAATACCATAGAGCACATACTGACCTGCAACAAGAAAGGCTGTATTAAGCTCCTAAAAGTCCATATAAATCAAATCCTTTCCTTATTCAAACACATTATGGGCCCATTAGACATTCACAAATGGGCAGGGCTACAGAGAGGGTCCATCTGGTAAACCCACAAGCCAAACTCCCTGGTTTTACAAGAAACTTCCCAGAACTTCAACAAAATACACCACTTAACAGGTGAGCCCAACTGACAGGGCACATGACCATGAGAGTGTTCCACTTTATTTAAAATCCTCTTACAGAACAAATAATTTGTCCTCCAAGCCTCTGTAACAGGAGATAACAGGTTTCTCCAATCTGCCAATTAAAGGTGTGCAAGCAATTACTTATTGTTTACCCCTGCTCCAAGGCTCACTTAAACATGCAGAGCACTAAGGTTTTCAGCAGCAGGACTGTTATGTTAATTGTAAATCACATGCCTTTATGTTTGAAGTATTTTAGATATTTCAGTATTTTAAATGGAGTGACATGGTTCACAGCAGTATCTTGGAGTGACTGATATCTGTCAGGTAAAAGGATTTTCAATGGTCTTTTTGAAAGCACAGCTCTGGCTTAACTCCTGCTAAACCAGATCATTCAATAAATGTTAGCACAAGATACAACACAAAAAGGAAACAGAAGTTATCCCTGGTTCTGAGAACTAGTACAGGCCACAGCTATGCCTCTACCTGCTTGAACTCAGAACTGGAAGACTTTAAGCAGCATTTAAGCCATTTTCAGTCTGGATTTTTTGATGAGAAGTATGTATGTAATAAGAAATAACCCAACTCTATCCAAGCACATTTAAGATAAGTTCAGGTCTTCACAAGCAGCTTCAGTCAAGAAAGTTTCTGAATATTTACCCCTAAATGCTAGGCTAGAAAAAAACAAATGCTAGTGCTTGTATCTGTATGTTGTAGGAATTCAGGTGACACTCCCCCCAATAGAGAGGGCAGTATGTTCTTCCAGGATATGATCCTGAAAAAAAACATTAAAAACACCAGAAAAAAAGCTTACAACTTGATTAGAATAGCACTGAATATATCCTTCAGAGCAAAACATGTCCTTACAAGACCAGTTTTAACTGTTATAGATCCTGTCACAGACCCCAAGGTACCTCCAGATAACCATCATGATAGGAAGAAAGGGCATTTAACTTCTTCAAGTACTTCACAGGAACATTCTGGTAAAAGCAGATGTGACTACCAGCAAGGACTCAGGACATCTGAGGAGCTGTCTTGTTTTCTGTCACACTGAAGGACTCCATTTCTCCTGTCAGTAATCACAGCTTTTAAACCTCCAGGTAACACTAAGATGAGGTCACAGCTCATCCCTCCACCCTACAGAAGCTGCTGAGATACCCACAGCTGATGTGATGAGTTATAAAACACATCCAGTCTGAAGGAGATGCATTTTCTCTGTGACACAAAAGCAACACATTAAAGTGATATGTGTCTATTAGCAGCATAAATATCAAATATAAAGAGCAGCCATCACAAATAAATGGTTATTATTAGAGACCAAAATTTTTTTCCTCTCATCAGAGCACAGCCAGAGACGCACACAGTACACACAGGAACATAGCACCAGCTATGTCAAGGTATATTGTTCTGGGAAAATTGGACAATTCATTCTGTTTTACTGAAGGAGAGTCAAATTTATCCTCAATGTAGAGCAGTGGCCCAGCGCCTTGTAGCCAGGGATGAGGAAACAGAGCCACAGTGCTCACAGTGCCATGGCTGACACCAAGTCCTGGTGTTACAGCATCTTCCTTAAATCATCTCAGCTGTTCAGATTACAAAACTACTCACAAAAATACCAGCCCTGAAGCATAAAAAGCTGCCAAAGTAACAGCCTTAAAAGAAGGAAAAACGCTCTCTTCTGTCTTAATATCCAAGGTCTCATTCTCCACAGTGCCAGCAGATCACAAACAAAATGATAAAAATAAAAGAACTATTAGACACCCATGGTCCCTTTTCAGAAATCTCGAGACTTTTGTGGTTCATGTTTTTCCTACCCAGCTACTTTCTCTATACAGGAAGACAGCAAAAAGAAAAAAGCACTGCGTATTCAACACATAACAGTGTGTTAACAGCCACAGTGAGGAACATTAAATAAAAATATTTGATGCTTTTAAAGGTTTGCAGCAACTACATTCAAACACAGATCAGTGCAACAGAGGACAACAGTGAAAGCTGCCAGTTATGTGCAAAGCAGGGCATAAATCAGATTACCAGCCTTAATTTCAGGATTTCATTAACTGTTTTGAACTAACACATCTAGCACTTAAACACACATCTAGAACCCTATTTTCTATACATTTCAACAAGGATTACCAACAAGTTTCCCTGCACAACACATTTAATACATGGAACTTTCACAACCACCAATCATACATACCGGTTTAATATTTTGTTAATATAACATACAATATACAGGCAACTAATGAAAAATACATTTTTTTAAATAAAAAAATTATAGCCATGTCAAACTGTGCCATCTCTTGAATTCCATATTCTGGCCAAACCTTATACACTCACTGATTTTTACAGGAATTCTGACCAGGTCACACTACTGCAGCAGGGAATCAATGACAGCTCCTGGCTTGGCCGAACGTTTTCTGTTTGGAGAGCAGAAAGGAAAGGGAAAAACAACACCACACACACATCATTATGCTGTCTAGGAAAGACAGGGACCAGCCACATTTCAAGTCACAACCACATGAAATGACTTCTCCATAAGCAAAACCAACCAAACAAAAAGCACAAGCAAGCATATGCTGAAATCTCTCCCAACAGCCCCCTCCTCTCCACTGGTACCAGTGGTTGCACTGGCAATGTGCCAGATTGTGGTAAACTGGACTACCAAATGCAGCAAAATAAAGCAAGGAGCTGGAAGAGGAGAATGCAGCAAAAGAACATCAGAAAATCCCCAGACAAGTCTTTCTGTACAAGATCTAGTGCAGTAAAGAGATCTCAGCTTGGTTCTGTTACACCTGGCAACACTGAACTATACCATGCAAAAATGTTGTCCTTTGCCTTCTCATTAAGCAAATGTTTGAAGACTTGTGGTAAGTTTGCACATACAAACTTCAGCCTTCCCTTGGGTAAATCCCTCATTGCATATAAATACCCCAGAGTTCTTCACCTTCTACCCGTCTTGGGCCTGGATCTTCCTTTTGAAGTCCTTGGCCTCTCCAGCTTCATCAGAGATTGCCTCAAGCTTTCTTCAGTGTAAGCTAAGTAAACATGGGAAAGGTCCACTTCAAAGGGCTAGAAAAACACCAGAAAACCTCATAAGACAAAGTCATCAGAATAATTTTGTACACTCATCAATGGTGCTTTCGTGATACTACAAAGACTCATTTCTTCAAAAGAAAAGAAAATTGAGATTGGACAGTTTGGCTGTAAATACAGAGTGGCAGTCTCAGGCAGGACTTGGGCCTGTACAGTTCAGTATATTAATTCAACAATCACTCACATCTTTCTCTTTTTTATCCAGGACAGGCGTCTGTTTCCTCATATTGTTTCCTGTATATGCAACACATTTCTGTAAGCAGAAAAAAAGGTTTGTCAGTAAAGTCTACTGTGCATAGTAAAACTGACTACAGCTTCACCAGTTTCTTCCTGGACTCAATTAAACCCCTCAGAAGATCATACTAACATTAGCTTGTACACAAGGCAGGCAACCACTCTTACCAGCTGCCACTCTCCTATGTCTTCATTCCAGTGAACGTAGTTCTCAATCATTTCCTGCAAAGAAGCCAGGACAGCAAGTGTTAGACCTGCACAATCTATCCTCCAGGTGCACTTTCCAGAACATACATCCTAAGGCCTGGACAAGCTGCTTAAGAACAGTCTTGACCCCTTACAGGTTGTTCCTATCAGGACAGATACATCCTGTGCAACCCCCCCCCCCCCCCCATTTATACTCTGAAGTCTACAGAAGAGAAAAACACCACTCCCAAATTGTATGAACTGGAGAGCCCCCTAAAGCATGGGGTTTCCATTATGCCAACACCATCAAGACAGCAGTAAGCAAACACTGTAATATGGAAAAAATGAAACCTATAAAAAGAATTTCCCTTTTCCCATTAAATAGTGTGCATTATAGTTAAGCTCATTATGAATTTTCTGTATACTGGAGTCACAAAGAATGTCAAAGATTTAAAAATCCAGTCTTTGTGTTAATATCAGACATTAGCAAGCACAACTTAAAGCCAGTGGAAAAAAAAAAAAGATTTTGAACAGACCCACTGCATGGGCACACTGTGAATACACCAGTTAACTACATGGTCAATGTGGTTCTCTTATTTTTATAAGTCTTTAGGAAAATATGCTGCAAGAGAACTGAAATTGGGACAGCACAACCCCTGCCTCAGGCTCAGGTGCTTTGCTTTCACCTGGTAGTCCTGAGGAATGAAGTTGTCTATGATGAGAATCTGAAGACGAAGCTCCCTGCTCAGCTGCCGAATGTTTTCCAGCAACCCTTCAATCTCTCTCTGATGCTCTTGCTGTAGATCTGCCATCTGAAAACAAAACAGGCATTTGAGAGGCATCAGACTTATCTTAAAACATGGTAACAGCTTAAAGAGAACTGTCTTTTGTCTGTATGAGGTTTTTGGAAAACAAAAGCAAACTCTGGTTCCTAGTACCAAAATATCTCTGAATAATAAATCCTCTAAAACATTTCAGCTCAGAGATGGCTGAAAACAACATTAAGTTCTCAGTTTCATAAACCCAAAACTGGCCTTCTGTCAATCCAAGTTGCTTCAGCTAAGACTAGATGAAGAGCATGAGACAAGTTGTATCACTGGCAAGGTTTTAAGGAGAATCTCTGATCCCAAAAACCAAATGCATTTTTTATGAAACAGGAACTCCAGCTACCAGCCAGAGGACACACTGATCCAGTGACTGAGGATGAGGTAACAAGGGCATCAGTCATAAAAGGACGGGCAGCTCAGAGCAGAGAAGCCTTTGGGTTGCAGCAAAGCAGGACATGGAGCTGCCAACAAGCAACTTGCATTTTATTTCAGAAATAACCAGTGGTTTTCTTTGAAGTTCTTGTTATCTTAGGGTCTCACACATAACCCCTTCTCAGCCTGGCCTGGGGAAAAGATCTACGACTGTTCTAAATGCTGTTCTAAAGCTCCAACTCCAGACTTAGTATTTTCAAATTACATGAGCCAAATGGACAGCACAGAAAGACATTTCTAAACCTACAGCACATTTTCCAGCATTACAAAGCTAAAGGCTTACCCTTCCCAGCTCTAGTGCCTCCCAGGATCACTGGCTGAGGACTTTAGATACTAACCTCTGACTTTGCAGCCATAAGCATGGTCCAAACTTTCTTCAGTTTTTTGGTTTTCCCCTGTGCTTCCTCCTGGAGGTTGGTGTACTTCTCCTCGATGTCCAAGCGTTCTTGCTGTGGACAACATTTAGCACAGACACACACACACACATTAACAATCACAGAAACTCTCTGCAACAGCATGAACAAGAGGAAAAACTACTTGAACAAACAAAGCATTTGCCAAGAGCATAGAGCCCTGACTGAGCCAGGCTGGCTCAGACCTGCAGGGGTTGCACAGCCAATAAGTGGCCTGTGGAGGGGCAACTCCTGCAATGCTTCCAGAGCAGAGCCACACCTGGGTAACATATCCTGGTGTGCCCTCCACTGCTGTTTGAAGACAGCCACAGCAGATAACCCCACCTCCTTCTCCTCGAGCTCCTTGCGAAGCTGCTCTGCTCTCTTCCTTCGTTCCTCCAGTTCCATGTTTGATTCTTCTAAAAGCTTCTCTTGCTCCTCTGCTTTTGCCAGCAAGTCCACTCCTCCCACGATCACCTTTTTCTCTAATGCAGACAATTTCTCCAACAGGGACTGGTGCTCTTGCCTAGACAGACAGGTAGGTGTGAGACTTCCTGTCCTACCATGCTCAGCAGGCATCAGGTCCAGCTTGGTTTTACAGCCCCAACAGCACTCACAGGGCTGGAAAAACTTGCCCTGCTGCTGAGGCTTTAAGTGGGGGTGAGGCAGTGCAAATGAAAGCAGCAAATTCCCCAAGCTCCAGCTCCCACCACTTTCTCTCAAACAGGGAAGTGCCTCCCACTGCAAGTCACCTCTGTGAGGGGCTGCAAGCACCCAGTGACATCACCAGACTACTCAAGGCACCCTCTGCCCAAAAGGGTCCTGCCAGCACAGCAATGCCCAGAGGCAGCTGTTGAAATAGAGGGGAGTGAACAGAGATCAAGGCAGCTGCTGAAGTGCAAACCAGGAATGCTGGCTGCTGCCGGAGCAGTCTATTTGCATAGGGTAGTGTGACCTTAGCAGCTTCCTGGCTTCAGAATAGAGACTCCTACACCCAAAATTACATTCTTGTGACTGTGCTGCAGGAAACCTGGCCTGTTACAGAACAGTATTGCTGCTCCTCACAGGTCCTGGGAGATTAATTTATGTTTCTAGGCTGCTTTGCACAACTAAGTAAAGTTAAGAAAATAAGCAGAAAAAGGATAAAAGTTTGTCTTTCCCATATACTCTACACTCTCAAAGCAGAATAAGCTCCTCTTTCACCTTGACAACAGCAAGGGCTGATGTTCACTTTTCTATGAAGTTTGACAGGCACCTTACCATGCATCTTCAGGTATTTGTATGATTAAGGAAGGAACAACCCACACGACCACACAAGCTGCTCAGAGCATGGTACTCACTGAGCTTTGAGCAAGTCTTTTTCTCTCTTCTCCAGTTCAGCTCTGGCTTTATTTCTTTCTTCTTCTTCCATATCAAGCTTAGTTTCAAGAGCTTTTCTCTCCTCTTCAATCTTTGCTTGCATCTCTACCATCTTATCAGGGGAAACTTTCTTTTTGCCTTTGAAAGATATGGGGAAAAACAAATCAGTTCACTGAAAAGTAAAACAACCTCTGTATCACAGCATTTTTTCCAAGTTCAGATTCAATACTTGCATTTAACAAAAATTTCATTAGGTATCAGCTTCAAAATGGGCAAAACTTCAAATCCCATTTTAACATTGGCCAGTTGTCACCAGCTTCTACTGAGCAGCAATGCTGTGTAACTATCACTGGAACCTAACACCCCCAAAATATAAAACAAAAAACACCTGGAGAAGGAACACTGCCTGAAGGAAAACCCAATCTGGAAACCCTGATGTTCTAACAATGCAGATTAGGCCACAGGAAGGAAAACACAAGACTGCCTGGACCTACAGCTACAAGAGCTCAGCTACCAAGAGTTACATACTCAAATTTCAGATTAGCATCTCCACCATTCCACTTATTCACTGCCCTCCTCACAGGCTTACCTGTTCCAAAGTAGGCATGTAGATATTTTTAAGACTGCACTACTATGGAAATAGAGAAATTCAGAAGAGTCCTTTGAAAACCAGGCAACTAAAGAAACTTCTTGATGATATTTGGTCTATGTAACAGTGACTACCCACAGATTTGAAAGTACCAAGGTTGGCTCTGGCTTAACCAGCTGTGTCTTTACAACAGAACTACCACAGCAGCACACCAGGTCCATGTCTCGTAGGGCTACAAAGGGAGTGGCCACAGCAACTCACTGAACCTACTGACCTCAAGAGTTGGTCCCAAACACCCCGAATTTGAAACAAAGTGTGAGGCTGCTGCTCCTGAAAGCCACTCTGCAAGTCTTGAGCCAACTTTCATTGCAATCCCAGGAGTGCCCAAGGCAGGTGAACATAGAGACCCTAGGGGGTTATGTGGAATAAGAATGCATTTCCTCAAATCCAGAACTCCTAAATATCCATTTACTCACAAGCAAATCCATAGTTTTCTTGTTTTGCTTTTCCAGACAGGAAAAAACCCCACCCTGTAGAATCCAGCTGTACTTGAAACTAACAGGAGCCACTGACTGCCACCTGACTGTCTTCACAGTGACATAATGCACACGGTCAGAACATACTCAAGGAAGCTGTTCAGTAAAAGGCTTCTCCTCCTCCAGTCTTCAAGATATTCAGCTTCATTTATATACATGTATTTCGTTTATAATCATATATACATTATACACATACACACTCCAGCAAAGTGTAATGCATATGTAAACATGCATGCACATATTTTCATATTTGCATATATATTTCTTCATGTGCACAAGAGCTTTAATTACTTTTGTTGCAAGGCAAGGATTTCACCACTACAGCAAACATCTTCATTGCCATCTGCTACACTTCAGAAGCAGATAATGAGCACTTCTTTCTGGGCTTGTGGTGCAAAAATCTCTCACTAATTAGTCTTTGAGTAAGAAGCTTTCTGGAAGTGCTATACAGAGCTCATCATATGAGCTAAGCTAGATAAAGGCTTCTTACTGTTAGGACATAGCCCTGTATATTCTCAGTTTAGGAGAAAAAGGTAAAGTGAAGCAAGTTGTAAGATCCTTTTACAAGCTTTGCACATGTAAGGAGGTGAAAATCAATTACACCAACCTGCTTGATCTTGCATTAAGAGGAAGTAGAAAGCAAATCGCAGAGAGGCAGCAAACACATAAAAAGAGGAGGAGAGAAAATGTTATTGCTTTGATCATTTTGGACAAAGATCATCAGCATCAGAACAAACAACAAATTTTATATTCATGTTTCTAGGGTAGAAAATATGAGATAATCATAACTAAAAAGCCCTCTATTAGAGCAAACACTAATGCATCATGTTACTCTAAAGCAGAGAATGTGTCTGTACTTCAGAGTGCTTTGCAAATCCAGGATAATCTTCAACTCAATCTTGCATTCTTCTGCCCATTCAATGCAATGCTGGATCTAAACACAACATTAGGAGCCAGCTGCAAGGATCATGACCTAAGAAACAATTAAAGGGGGTGGATTTCTCCTTCAATTAACAAACTTAATGCTCCCCACACTCAAGAGAGCCAATTCTGCTGTAATACCTGTAAAATATTAGCATCCAGAATCATATTCTAAGTTTTAACCAAGATTTCCAAGCCAAATCTTTGCAATATACATGACAATTGCACACAGGGAGTCTCAACACAAGATTTCTCCATTTAATTACACAGGGGATTAGTAAGTTAATTTGCAGTAACTGGTGCTTCCATAGAGGTATAGAGCCACTTTTGGTTATTCAGGCAAGTGCAACAAAAAAAGGCAGAATAGGAAAGGGATAATGAAAGACACCACATGCAGAAGGGTCATACTAGAGGACAGTTAATATCCCAAACCATAAAAAGCTACACTTATCCCAATTGCCAAAAGCCCAGCACAACTTCTCCTACAGAAGTCTCCAAACTGCAGAAGATGGACGCATCCACCTGCTGACACATCAGCAGTTTGCTATTAACTGTCCTCATCCAAATAAAACAGGTTCCAAGCAAGCTTTAAAGGAGCAGGACTGAAGCAATTGGAATTCCCAGGCTACAGTCATACGACCCACCAAAGGTCTCCCCTGGGTTGTGTTCCCTCTAACCCTGCTACTACCCTTCTCTGAGCTGAGGCTTTCCACTAACATCACTAGTGCAAAAGTGAGTGAACTACCCAGCAATACTTTCCAGGGTCTCTCCACACAGTGGAGTGCTTCTGTCCATAAAACACCACCAGGTGAAGTCCCCACAAGCCGAGTGTCAAGGTATGATTTGTTTCCTCAATCCTCACTGATTGTAGCGTTTTTACAGGCACAGTGACCTCTCTGCCCAGGAGCAGCCCAGACTTTCCTTACTTCTAGACCAAAATCTGGATCTCCTGTTCCTCTGAACTAAGTCCACAGAGATCAAGAACTTAGTATTATGGAGTGCTTAAACCCCAACCACCAAGGATATTTTTTAAAGTATCTGCAAAAATAAAGCCGATCAACCAAGCATTGCCACATTTTCTTTGCTAGTATAAGCCTCGTGCTGTTTGACTGTTCTCCAATACTTATTTTGAGAAGGCAGAGTCCAATATAATATAGAATATATATCTAGCAGTCCTTTTTATGAATTCATATTGTAGCAATTCCCATTAATAATTTAGCTCAGTTTTTCCCCTGTATTTTAAAAGGCACATTTAACACAAGCTGCAAACTGGATTTTTTTGACCTATTATTTCTCAATTACCTTTAAATCTAGCTCAAGCAGCCTACTACATTGTTTCCTATTCTCTCACATATCTGGCTAACAATGTGCACATTGAGTAACTGTTTCAAACATGGAAGCAGCAAAGGAAAGGCATGCTTAGCAGAGTTACAGCTTGAGGTTTATCTTTCCAACAGACAAAGCAGGGAAGAGTGCAACATTGCAAAATGGAGTGTGCAGATTATGGAAAGGCCAAAGCTTAAAGGACTTAAGAGCTCCCACTCACTAGTGAAGGACTTATCCAGAGGTTTCTCTATGACAGAGCATGTGGAGTCTGAACTACTGCTGCTGCTACTGCCTGGAAAACAGAAATGCGTCCCACAGAAAAACCCAGAGAGGAAGAAACATGCAGATGGGAAGTTAGTTCTAAAGGAAAAACCCAGAAGAGACAGCAACCTAGCTCAAAAAAGCACAAGTTCCCATTAGGAAGCACTTGCTAGGATCCCTCCCAGACTCAGCTTGCAAAGCCACCATTTCCCAGCACAAAACTGCATGCTCAAAAAGACATTTCAGTTAAAACCCATCTTTAATCAAACTACAGCTTAAAACAACATGCCAAGGCAGCTTCCATTTCAAGCAACAACAGCAGAGAACACCATAGTGGAGAAGGCTGTGGATGTCTGCCATAGCAGAGGATTCAGTGACCATGAATCCTTTCCAGTCTTACACACATGGCAATGTGCAGTTCTCACTCTGGAAGGCAGAATCAGCTTACACAGGGACAGTCAGTGTGTACTCCTGTGAAGCAGCTCCCTTAGGGAACTTAGAGTAACTTGTCTGGGAGTTGAATAAGTCAGTTATTCACCCTCTACTCCTTCCAAGCAGCATTTTGAAGGTGGTCTCCTCTTGGGAGGAGATTTGGGCAGGACATTTGGAGACAGTGGTCAAACTTTCCACTTCTAGAAATAATCAAAAGTTGAAAAATGAACTTGTTACAACTATCACCAAAGGCATGGCAAAAGTAATTTATGACTACCTGGACAGACACCAAAGTGAAAAGAGTACACCTAAGAGCAGGAATGCTTTAACAGGACTTTTTTTTCAACAGATGTGGGTGTTTCAGGACAGGAAGGCAGTTTGAATGTCAAAATAAGTTTAGTAGAGAAGCTGAAAGTTGGGACGTAGCACTGGGCTTGATTTCTCTACTATCCACAAGGAATTACCAGCAGGGTTTCAGGAGAAGAGCAAGCTCCCAAGAAGCCACAGCATCCCATGGTACACAGTGACCTGCAGCTCCAGGTTCAGCAACATCCCCTGGAGTTTATATTATACACAGCAGTTTAACACTGATGTGGGATGAAGGAAACTTCACCATGTGATTTTTTTCAGACTGCTCCCAAAAAAAGCATGTGCAGCTCCCATTAAGCTTTTCAGTTAGCACAAAGACACCCAAAGGTCAAGTTTTCCCTCTATCAACATAAAATAGGACACCAGAAGAGTCAGTTACTGAAGATCTGTAAGACAGATGAATCCTTTGCCTAAACCACAGCCAAAATTCCCCTCCAATCATACCCATGGCTATAAAAACCACACCTGCCTACAAATGATCTTTGGTGTTTTCTTCCTCCCACCCCTGTAAGCAGGGGAAGTTCCACACCACCACAAGCCATACGCAGCCACCTTGCGGCACCCAGGGAGCCACCACAAAGGATGATGCCACGACAAGCACAGCTACCCAAGTGGAAGCAGGTACTACACAGGTTTGGAGCTGTCCCTCTGCAGAGACAGCACCAAAGGGCTTCGTTTCTAGGAGAGGCATGATAATTGCAGCGGCATAGGGCATCTCTACAACTCCTCTTGTCCCTGCCTGGCTCTGGCTACACTTCCTACACCAGCTGGTGGGTAAGAGGAGAGAGGTGGCAATGACAGGAATCTCTACTGCCTTACCCCGCCGTTTCTTCCGCTTCTCCTCTCCAATCTCCCCATCTTCATCCTCCTCTTCAGAATCGCTGGTTTCAGAACCAGAGATCTCTTCTCCTAGAAGAAAAGAGTGAGCTTTTATCAAAAGTTTTCCTTCATCTCCTATCAGCTTGTTACTCTGACAGCAGCATTTATCCAAACACAGCAGTACCTGACATCAGCTTATGAGTACTTGCAGAAATCCTTAACTGTTGCACAAGCAGACAGCTTGCCATGGCTCAGGAAACTTAAGGACAATCAAGATAAGCAACTGAATGATGTGATGTCAGTGTGTATGTATTAAACTCAAGAGGCTACTTTCCATGGAAAATAGAGCATCTTTGCACAGCTGAAGCTATGAAGTTTTCCTGGCAGGATTCTACCACACCTTGTCTTCTACCTTACACTTCCATCTCAGAGGAAAGAAAAAGAAAGAAGCATTACTGACTATTTCCTGCTTCTTCTGAATGGAGCAGGCAACAAATAGCAAGTCATGCTAGAGTTACTGCTATGGCTGTTCTGTGAGTATCTCCGGAGAGAGAGATGTTGTGACACCTGGTCACTGTTTAGAAAGCATCCCTCTAGCAGGGTCACTCCATATTGGTGGACTAATAAGAGACATGAGGCTATGGCTTAAAGAGGCTTCTTGTTGCTCTACAGTGTTTAGAAACCCAGCTCCAGCTCCACAAATTTGGTTCAACTTTCCTCCTGATAAGCACATCCCTCCTTCCTAGTCAGAGAAGTGTGATCTGTTGTTACAGCTCAGTTTAATTCCCTATACCATGTCAGTTGTGCTTGCTAGGGAAACCCAGGAAAACCTGGGCACACTGATCCCAGCCTGGGGGCCACCACTCACCCTAGTGCCAAGTGCCACCTAGTGGGAAAGATGGACCCCCACGAGCAGCCTTAGACACCTCTCCTGGCATTCAGCAGGGCAAACAAAACCGGAACACCGACCTGCACCAGCAGCCAACCTCATGTAATACATATTCAAGTAGCAAAGAATGTTCCCATTCAAACAGAACACAAGCATCGTGCAGAGAGGAACACAAGGGGGAAGGAGAGTCTCACCTTCTTCCAGTTTTTTCTTAAGCTCTTCAATTTCTTTTTGGAACTGGCGGAGCATAGCATCCTTGGGATCCTCATTAATCCTGGCCTTGTTCTTTATGTTCTTGGCTCTGTTTGCATACCTGAGGGTGCTGATGGTCTCATCGTAGTTGTAGTCTGCTGGTCCGATGTTTGCACACTGCAACACATGGAGACCAAGTTACTGGAGGACAGTGTCAGAGCCCAGCACAAGGCACTGCAGGAACCCAGCCCCAGCTCTGACAGTCTCACACTGCTACTCTTTCCCAAGCTTTCCTGCTGCTTCTACACTGAAGCCACTTCTGACTACCCAAGCACAGGTTCTGTTTGATCTTATGCATGTGTGTACACGTGTGCTGTGTTTAGAACCTCATCTATACAGAGGCAAAGAGAAAAGATAGAGATGTACACAGAAGGTTCGCTAAGCTGCAAACAGCTTAGGATTAGTGAGGTAAATGCCAGGCTGTTCAAGTCACTATGCTATCACTGCAAAAATGCAGCCTAATAACTGGGACTGGAAAAGGCATCTCTTAGCTTACCATCATGGTTTTGGAGTTGCCCCCCAGGGAGTCCTGCAGCAGCCGTGTGAGTTTGGAGTTACGGTAGGGCACGTGGGTGCTCTTGCCATCCACCAGTGCAGAGATAACATTGCCCAGTGTGGAGAGAGAGAGGTTGATTTTTGTGGCTTCCTTCAGTCTCTGCCCTGTGGCTCCAGTTTTTGTCTGTCTTTCAGAGCCCTACAAAGGGAACATGAAGCAGGAGTTAAAACACATCCTCTAATACATCTCCCTCCAAAGGGAATCAGCTACACGTGAAACCTTGCTAGCAGCCATGTCACTAACCACTTCATCCATTATTAGAGAACCTGGCTAAGTATCTCAGACATTGTTAACGAGACAAGGCAAACAAGTCTTTAACAGAAGCTTTCAGTGCCAGCAAATTCTTGATTGCTTAAAGCAATGCCGCTGGGAAAATAGAGATTTTCCTCCCCATGAACAAAAACGTTATGGGCAGTCAGTCAGCAGGTAAAAGGCACCCCAGCTGGAGCTGCCAATTGCCATCTACAGCCTTCCTATCAGCAGAACAAGAGCAAACAGCAACACTGCAATTATTTTAAGGAGTTTCATAGAGCATCCTATACACACATCACATAAATAAGTTATAATGCATTTAAATAAGTTGAATGCCTTTAGTCTCACTTTTTTAGCATCTTCCCCAAGGAAAGGTACCTCAGTGTAAATCTTGGGCTAAAGCCATGTTTTACCAGCCCAATTACATTGGTTCAAAGTGTGACACTGAGGGAAGGAACCTGCAAGTGATGAACAATATGGTCACAACGCTCTGGAAAAACCTCAACAACCCAAACCAAATTCTTGCCAAAGACCTGGCTGGTCCTACTCACAGCAAGATCAACGAGGTGCAGCTTGCCCATGCGCACGTGCATGTTGCCATCTACGCCCTTCTCGCTGCACTCAATGGTGATAGTGAAGATGGCGTGTGAGCGAGAGCTGTGCTCGTTCATGTTTGTGGCACCAACAGAACCTTTTAATAGAGAAAAAAACAGTGATGTCTTCAGAGTTAATCACATCTTCCTCTAACTCTTCCTGCTCTCATTCCCACCTCTTTACCCAACCCTGCATTCCAGAAGATAGCAGAGGTATGCTCAGACTCAGCAGCAAAATCTATTCTTGGACACTGAAACTGCAGTACACTTCCAACCCGGACTAGGTCCTGCAGCCTGCTATAGCTCTAAGCCAACCACAGACTGCCAAGACCAGCAACTGTCCTCTTCTGTTTAAAGATCAATAGCTTAAGGTGCTCACACTAGATCCCTGAAACAGTTGTATTTTGGGAAATAAGAACACAGCAATCCATGCCAAGGGCAACAGGAGCCAGAACTTTAAGTCATTCAGTAATCTGAGCTTAACTAGGAAGTCTTCCAGAACACAAACTACCTCCCACTCACAGCATAGGGCTGATGTTCATCCTGATCAGAACTGAAGCGGAAAAAGGGCCAAGAGACACACAAGCAGTTCTGACAACACTGACTGCCCTCACTGCATCCTCCCTTTGCTGATCCCCACTGGCACTGGCCAATGTGAGAAGCACAGCCCTCTTTACCTTCTTTACCTTTTGGCCCTGCACAAAAGAGGCTTGTGAGGAGATACCCTTTTTGTTCTGTTCAGCCAAACACTCTTCCCAGCAACAGGACTAGGACCTCCTGCTGCAGTCTGGCAACCAGACCTTTACTCTGTCTGAGCTATAAACCTGCCCACAGCAAGGCTACGTACGGTTCTTGTGGCCCAGAGTCATGATTCTGTCCATATCATCTGCATTGTTTACAACATAAGCTGAAAGGTCTTTGATATAAACTCCCACATCAGGTCTCTCTTTCACCTAAGAGAGAAACAGTTCAGACTGAGCATCCCTAGAGATCCCCGACAGCAATTCTAGTGATACTGTAACAGTATAGTGGTTTACTCCTCCATCTTCTCACTTGCACATAAAACACTCCACTTACAATCAGAGCAGATAAGGAATAAAGACCCATGCATGACAATATGCTACAGTTTTCCTCTGTGGGAAAGACATGATTTTAAATCCCAGTCTCCAACTCTCAGGACTGCTGAGGGGCCTTTGGGGTAGAACTGCAGGTACAAAACTGCCTCACGTGGAACAGCCAATTTGTGCAGCTGACCAAGTGGAAGAGATTCAAAGAAGCCAGCAGTGGCATCCCGCTATTGCATCGCAAAGGAAAGAGGACTGCTGAGGAGCCCAACCTCCCACTTCCCTGCAAGTGCTTCTCTAAACTTTAAAAGAGAACATTGCTCTGATTCAAAACAAACACCACATTCAGAAGAGGAGGCTCACCTCTAACCTCTGTGTCTGGTCCTTTCCCAGCAGGTCCCGCACTTCCTCATTGTAAATTTCCAGGTAAGAGACACGAACTAAAAACCTGCAGATGAACAGCTGGGTAGTTCAATTAGCAAAACATTTGCTGAAGTCCCACAAACAGAGTCACAGAATGCAAAGAAAATAGTGAAATACCAACACAGTCCTGCTGCCCCTCAAGAACTGCCTAAGTGGGAGCCTTTCATCTTGGGAGAGATACCATTTCTGTTATCATTGTCAAGGTCAGGCTCCTGCTACACAGGGACTCACATTAAAAAAAAAACAAAACCACAAACCAAAACCAGAAGCAGTCAAGGGAAGGCATTTACCTTGTATCCCCCTCTGCCTTGGCAATGTGACCAAATATATGGGCAAAAGAATTGGGAATGATGCCTCTGAGCTCAGGAACTGCTCGGACCCCTTCCATGGTGAAGGTTTTGCCTGTTCCAGTCTGCCCATATGCAAAAATAGTACCTGAAGAATAAGATAAAAGAACAAACTCTAAGAAGTTGAGTCTTCTCTAAACTCTAACTGCAGTTTTACTTCATCCCTTCTTAGCCTGATAGCACCGAACACCCCTATTTTTATGGAGTTAAAATTTTCCACCCACTCCAGTAGCTACTGGAGTACAAGGCTGGAGCAACAGAAATGCTGGGCAAACACAGCAAACAGGACCTATCTGCTGCTTAATCCAGCCTGCAGGATGTTTAATAAAAAGTCAGCTTGTTTTACAAGTGCAGAGTGACTAAAGCATGGAATGCTAGTACACTTCAGTTCCACTGGGTACTGAAATTGTACAGTGAGGAGCCACTGAGAATTCTGATAATGACATAAGTGCATATCTTTTGCAAAGAGATGATAAAAGGATAAAAACATGCAGCTAACTGACCTCAGTGGAGCTTCCTTCATCACCCATCTACCACTGTTAATGACAGTAGTGGGTACAACCACAGAGCACTCAGAACAGCAAGTACCTTCAGGCTATTTTAAGTTAGAGGCCATAACAGAAATGATCTGAGGCTACAGCCCTCAGAAGGTGAAACACCCTTAAACAAGATCAGTAGGAATTTTAACAAGGCAAAGAACAGGAGACAGTACAGGATCCTTCCCTTACAACAAGGGACTTACCATTGTATCCCTCTAGAACAGAATCTATAATAGGTCTTGCTGTTAAATTATAGACATCCAGCTGTTTACTCTCTGGTCCAAACACTGTGTCAAACGTGAATGTCTTCGGCGGCTCATTGGACGAGTCTGTTTTATGGACAGTTATAGTTCCCCTCATCTCATCCACATTCACTGCCATTTTGTAGCCTGTAGCTTTCTCCCGGTCATTGAGAGGCCGGCAGCGCACAACCACCTTGACATTGTCACAGCTTTCCGGCTTGTCCGGCTTCTCAGGCTTGTTAATCTGTAATTATTTTAAACAAGTACACAAGCTGTAGCACTAGTGTTAAGATAGAATCACAGAAAGGTTTGGGGTGCAAGAAACCCAGTTCCACCCCCTGCCATGGGCAGAAATACCTTCCACTGGAGCTGGTTGCTCCAGCCTGGCCTCAAACACTTCCAGGGACGAGACAGCCACAGCTGCTCTGGACAACCTATGCCATGGCCTCACCACCCTCACAGGGAAGAATTTCTTCCTAAGAGCCAATCTAGCCCTGCCATATCCCACTATAAAACTATTCTATGTTTAAGCACAAATACTGTTGAATCAGCTTGGGGAGCTAGATCTCCAGAGGATCATGAACTTGGGGACTTAAAACCAGGACTAGTTTATAATTAAAGCTGAGAGAATAACACACTTATTCAGACAATAGGGTTTTCTTTGGTTGGCCAATATGGAAACTGAATGAGTAAACCTTGAGCATTTCACATTCAATGTCAGTCAAGATTTTTTTCAAGAAACAATTTCACCTTGCAATCTGCAACAAGCTTGGTGGAATTCTGTGCAGCTGTGGCATTCTTCTTCAGTAACACTGACTATACACTCTCAAACCTCACAGGGCACACAACCAGATACCAGGAAGTGCTGGCTGAAGGGAATTCATTCTAATTACAACCCTCAGTATACATGCTTAAGTTTAATTCTTTAGAATACCTGAATGTTGCTTTATAAAACCTCACATTCATTTTCTTTCATGTAGTTACCAAAACAAATTTTGAATCACGGCTGATGCATCTAGTTAAGAGACACTCCCGTGGGCTAGAGGTGCTGCAGCTGAGCGTTTAACTGCTCCCAGAGCAGCTATACTAGATGTCAAGCCGAAACAAACCCTTTCCAAGCGCCTCTCCCTCCAGCTGCCACCTGCCCCGATTCCTTTCAGGCCTCAGCAGCGGCTTTTGCCGTCCTGCCGAACGCAGAGAGCAGCTCAGCCCCACTCGGGCGGGGGAGGGACGGCACACGAGGCGCCGGCCAAAATCAGGAGCGGGATTCGGGGGTCTCCACCCGGGCTATGGGACGAGACCCTTCGAGGCGGCCGGACCTCCACTCCCCGCTGCCCAGGCGCCGCCGCCTCTGCGGGGCCTCGCGCCGCCCGCATCCCCTCATCAGCCCCCGCCCCGCCCGGCCTGACAGGCACCGCCCGCCCTGCGGCTCCTGCGCGCACATGGGAACGGAGGCGACGGGCTCTGCGAGCCCCGGGCGCGGCGGGCAGAGGTGCGCAGTGCCCGGACGGCCCCGGGGGCCACACCCCGCGTCCCCCCCCGCGTCTCACCGGCATGGCGATAGCGATGGCGGCCGCGGCAGCCCGGGCCAGGCGCTGGCACGGCGGAACAATAACAGCACCGCGCCTGCGCCCGGCCCGCCCCGCGGCCAACCCCCGCGCGCTGCGGCGGCCGCGCAACCAACGGCGGGCGGGGGGAGGCGGGGCCCAAGGGAACCCAACCAATGGCGGCGGCGGAGCGGCGGCGGGGGCGGGGCGCCGCGTCGCCATGGGAACGGCGGGAGGGCGGGGCGAGCTGGACGCGGCCAGGGGACAGCGCGGGGCGGCCCGCGGGCTCTGAGGGGCTGACGGGCTCCAAGCGGGGCGGGCCGCGGGCTCTGAGGGGCTGACGGGCCCCAAGCGGGGCGGGCCCGCGGGCTCTGAGGGGCTGACGGACTCCAAGCGGGGCGGGCCCGCGGGCTCTGAGGGGCTGACGGGCCCCAAGCGGGGCCCCAAGCGGGCCCGCGGGCTCTGAGGGGCTGACGGGCTCCAAGCGGGGCCCCAAGCGGGCCCGGGGGCTCTGAGGGGCTGACGGGCTCCAAGCGGGGCCCCAAGCGGGCCCGCGGGCTCTGAGGGGCTGACGGGCTCCAAGCGGGGCCCCAAGCGGGCCCGGGGGCTCTGAGGGGCTGACGGGGCTCTGAGGGATCTCCAGCGGGTTTGACAGGGCTCCAGAGGCTCTGACAAGACTCCACTGCTCTGGAAGGGCTCCAGGGGGTCTGAAGGGGCTCTGGGTCTCCAACAGGGCTGCAAGCTGCTACCTGTTCCCCACACATGGAAGAAAATCCATCTCCTTCTTTTCCTGTCTGTAATGTTTTGAATTGCTGATGAAATAGAGTTACTGCAGAGTAACCTAATAAAAACAAACAATACAGTCCAAGTGGCACATAAATCAGTTAGTCCCGCACTAATGAGGCACATTTCCAAGTTGTTATTTAGTGTAAAGTTTCACAGCATGCTGCTGTGCTGGGATCCTCCACAGCCTCACCTGCTCCTCTCCTACTCGCAGTATTTCAACATCACACTGTCCATGTGTCACTTACAGAAGTTAGATTAAATTATTCCAACCATCTGACTTTGTCCTTTCATAATCTATGTCCTTAAGAGCCAAAGACAATTTTACTCAACAGGAGAGGTCCATTAATAGTTTCCCCAGTACCTGATGCCCTGAATCACACTTGTCTCGCTTCCCCCCAGCTATTTCTGCACACCCAAATCCTGTTGGCAGGTCGCAGAGCATTGTTCCAGTCCCACTCCCCTCATTGCCTTTGCTGTGGACCACTGGGGCCTGGGATCCCCAGGAATTCCAAGCACCAGGCACAGACACAAACTGAGGGCTGTACCTCGGTTGTGCTGTATTTTTGCCGGAGGGATGTAAGCAGGAGCAGGAATGTGGACAGAGCTGATCTGTACCTGGCAGATCTCCCCCACCAAACTGACCGGTGTATCACAGGGCCGGGCACACACGGGTAATGACAGGACAGCGCCCTTCCCTCGGCCCCAGGTGTGCGCAGTCAGCTGAGTCAGGAAGCTTGAAGACCAGCAATTCAGCAAAGTCTCTTTGCTCTTTACACACTGCCGCGGTGTTACTCAGAGCTGTGCTGCACGCACAGATTCATGCGCTAATAATTTAGCACCAGGAAATGTATAGCCCAAGGGGCTGGTGAGAGAACAGAGTCATGTGTAGGCGGGCAAAGCCGTGGAACGAGAAAACGTTTAATGTAATATATTGGAACCAGCTTCCTGCAGAAAATGCTGCAGGAGGAAAACAAAGTGGTCAGGATCTGAGGGGAAAGCTGAGAGTGGCTTTGAGACATGGAGAGATACTGGGTGGAAGAAAATGTGGGCTGAAAACACAATTGCTGGCAGACAGGTCCAGCCCTCTGAGTGCATATGCTCCATGAAACACATAGAGAAAAGATACTTCCTGTGACTGGAAGGAAAATAGGTCCTGGTGGGTGCTGGGATTGTCTGGATCCAGCAAATATGTGTTTTGGAGAGGTCCAAGTTGCGGAGGGACAGCACATCAATCAAGGCAGTAACTGCTGCCAGAGAAGGGGGCAAGCGGATGGTTACAGGAGGGGGCAAGTGGATTGGGGGTGTGCTGAAGGTTACAGTGTTTATCACCGCGGCAGAATTTCATTCGGATCCGGGAGCGCTTTGCCTGGCACAATGATCTCTGCACAGGTAGGACAGACCCACACGGGCCGAGACAGCGCTCACCTGGGCGGTCCCACGCGGACCCCGAGAGAAGAGCTGGGTGTTCCAGCCGAGCCGTGCCCCGGAGATCGGGCACCGGAGAGCCTGGCGGAGGCGTCCAGCAGCCTTGGGGCTGCTCCCCCGCGGGTATCGGCCCCGCTCTCCGCCGCCGTCCCGGGCCGACCCCGCCGCAGCAGCCGCGTCACCGGCCCCGCCGCGGAGCCGCGCCGAGCGCCGCCAGTGCCCCGTGCCCGGTACCCCGGAGAGGCGGGTAAGGACGCGCTCGGGACGGGACGGGACGGGATGGGACAGGACGGGGGTCCCCACCGCCTCCCGGGCGCTCTGCCGGGCTGGAAGGGCTGGCTGAGCGCTGGCGGTGCGGGAGCTGCTAGGTGTCTTTCTCAAGGACAGTCGAAACTAGCCAAAGGGAGAGATTTTAATTATTATTTCCCCCCCCCCCCCCCCCCCCCCCCAGCTACATAAGAGTAAACTTCTCAGTGCATCAAACCGGTCAGATAAATCATTGCCAGTTCTCCTTCTGTGAAACGGTCCAGCTTTGGATGCTCTGACATCCAGTGGCAGCCGAAGTTAGTCATGTGTGGTTCCTGCTTTCAGGGAAACCTCACAGAGCTCCAGCTTTAGAAATGCAGAGCGGTTTCCAGAGGATTCATGTCACTTTGGGTTATTTAATGGAACTGCCGAGATAATGGTGTGAGCTTCCAGAAAAAAACTGTGAGGAAGCCCACATTCACCACTCCTTGGAAAGAAAAGCAGGAATTTTTAATCCAGTAAAATCTCTTTTCTGTTGTTAAAGAGACATCATATTGTAAGCCTTGAAATAGATTCAGGCTGGATGTTCTCATTCACTTGGTACTGATGCAATTCAGAGATGTTTATTTCCTGTAAATACTCCCCTTAGTCTGGAGAGGGGGATTTCCGAAGTGGTATCTCCAAAGATTAAACTGCTCTGAGGAAAACGTTTAATTGGGAATTCATAAACCTCCTAAGAACAGTCATCTTTAACCCTTTGTATGGAAACCGTAAGCCTCTGTTTGCCAGAAACTTGAAATCAGGTTATAACAGGTTGCAGGGTAATAGCTTGGCAAATGGAGAGCCAAATGTGTGAAACAGGATAAATGGAGTAATCTGGACTGCTTGACCCAAGGTTTCTCTAGCCATTACACAGCCCAGGAGTGAAGAAGCTAGACTGTGTTGTTGTTCAGCCATCTGACATGTTTTCTTTCATCAGGAACTTCCAGGGAAAATGCTTATCGGAATTGCTCTGTCTGCAAACAAACAAGTCCTGTGGCTGCTTCTCAGTTTTCAGCACTGGAAAGGCATCAAAAGAGGAAATCATCCTTAGTACAAGGAGCTGGGATGTTTTATAATTTTGTTTGTTTGTTTCTGTCAGTGGCTCCCATCAGGAAACTGGCTCAAACAGCTGCCATGAAGTGTCCTGGACATATAGAGAGCTCACGACTTTTTTTTTTTTTTTTTTTTTTTTTTTTTTTTTTTTTTTTTTTTTTTTTCTTTTTTTTTCTTTTTCTGGAAAATGCCTTAGCCAGAGAGGCCAGGATTTGGAAAATGCCAGTTTTCCAGAATCCCACCATTAAGGTATCCTCTCTTGTCCTCTTTGGAATTCCCTAAAGGACTCTGCAAAGATGCAGTGCTGGTCATGCCATCTGATTCACCTGAATGCAAAAGTCATCCCTCACAGGTTAGGCTTAAGGAATTGAGGGGGAGGAGGGTCTGTATTTATCCCATTTTACATTTTATTGATGCCTTGTATAAAGCAGGGGCTTTGGATTTTGCTCTAGTTCAGTCAGAAAAGTAGTAGTTTTGGGAAATGTGAACTAGTGTGGGATAATGTGGTAGGGCAGGTAAGAGCAGACAATTGATGGTAAAACCATAAATTTGACATATTAATTGTGTTCAGCACTATCTGTGAATTTCATCTGTTAAGGTGGGAGAAGATGAAATTCACTGAGGCCTAACAGAAACCCAGCCCCATTCCAAGCTACCTTAGGAAGCTACAAGATTCCATGGCCTCTGTGTACAATGCAAAACAATTCTGCTTGGCTGCTTCTGTAAGTGCATCAGCACCATGGAAGAATGCACAGAAGTGCCTTAACAGCCTTGTCTCTTCTTTGCAATAGTCTAGAAATGCTACTTTTTGCCTAGTGCTTTTACTACCAAATTAAGCAAAACAGTGAAAACAGATAATGGGATGAGTAATATTAAACAGGTTGATGTTTAGTCTTATTTGTTCTGTGTAGCTGCTTGGCCTTTTTACTTCTCCTACAGCAATGCTCAGGTGTCTTCCATGGCTCCTGGGTGTTATTCTCACAGCAGCCACGGTCCTCCCATTCACCTGAATGCAGCTTCAAATAAGATTTAAGAAAGAAAAAACTTAGTACATTTTGCCATGTACCTTTGAGAAGTCACAAACCTGGCTCTGGTCCCAACACTCAGCAAATTCAAGAGCTATTAAAACTCTTGCAGAGTAAGTCAAAACCTAATCCTGACTGCAGTTTCTCTGTTGAGGCTGGCTGAGTGGAACATGTGCTGCATCGAGGCTTCAGCTTTCCCAGAGTGGGAATAACGAGCACACTCAGGACCTTGTATATAAGATCTCAGTTTGGGAAGCCTGGGTGCTTCCCCACTCAGCGGAGTACCAGGCCTGTGTAAGCACAGCTAGAGCCAGATGGGTTGGGCAACACGAATGAGTGCTTTAAACTGCTCCAAAATGAGCCCTTGCCCTCCCTCTTTTGACACAGCTGACAACTTCCTTAATTTCAAGCCTCCGGCCATCTAAAATGCTAATTAGAGCACTTAAAAAGATTTCAGTCTTCCTTTGGAGATATGTTAACAAAATCATCAAAGCACTAACTGTATTTTTCTTCTAACTTTTCCTTCCCCTCAGGGCACAGATATCTCTCTGTCAGGTTACAAAAAAGCAGTTCTCTGGATTGCAGAAATCAGCTCCCAGTTCCAGTTTTACCCATAAACGTTCGCCTTAGCCACCAGCATCTTCAACAGGCTGTTGGCATCAGTAAAGGTAAAGATTTCTGTCAGCTTTTCCCTGTCTAGATTACTGACTGGGAATGTAAGGAGCATGTAATCAGTTTATACACAAAGCAGGGATGATGTTTGGCAGTAGATTTAGGGAGCAGTCAGGGTCATTGCTGGGAAAGGCCATTAAGCAAATATATATATATATACACACACACATATGAACTTGAGTGTTCGATGAGGTTCCACTGACCTCATTAGAATTGTTTGTGTGAACTTAGTCCAACTGCTGTGGTAAGTACAAAGAACTCATCTGGTTTTCTCTGCTAAACAGAAATGACTCCCATTATCACTTTTAATATTCTGGGTTTTAGATTACTATTTTTAATTAAACAGTGGGGCTGTTCTTTTCTGCCACGGAAGCTACAGCAAAGGTAGGAATTGAGCTGAGCCTTGCAGCTCCCAGTTCTATATAGGTTGATACTGGCATATAGAATCACAGAATCATTAAAGTTGGAAAAGGCCTCTAAGATCATCGAGTCCACCATTTGACTGATCACCACCCTATTAACTAAACCACAGTAATGTGTCACATCTAGTTGTTTCTTGAATGCCCCCAGAGATGCTGACTCTCCTACCTTCCTGGGCAGCCTGTTCCAATGTTTAATAGCCCTTTCCATGAAGAAATTCTTCCTGAAGTCCAACCTGAACCAATATCTGAAAGTGAGGAGCAACATTGCAGTGTAAATACTGTGACATTGCAGAGTCTAAAAGTTGTGAGAAACATGAATAAAAATGGCACCTGTAAGAGGATTTATTCTGCTTCACTTTGAATTTTCTTGTTCTATTTCCAGCTTCTGTAGCTAAACTAATTCAGAAGCAACTGTAACTTAAATGAAAGTTTGAAACTTGTGTATGTATCATAGAATGACAATTATTTCCCCCAAGAGTCTTATCTTCTTTACTCAGTGTTTTCTTCTTCTCCCTTCAGGCCCAATTAAAATATCTGCAGTGCATTGCAATTTCCTGTCTTGTCCTTGCAGCAAAAAACCAATGACGATGAGGTCTGTATGTTTCATTTTAAACACACTAAAAGTTGTTCATATTTCCAGGTCTTTCAACAACTTTGACATAATGAAAAAATGTAAAATTGTTTACCCTAAGTAGTCCTAAAGAGGTGAGAATAGCATTTTCAGTCCTATTTCATTGTTGCTCCAAAGAATTGTGACCTTTAGGGATGAAGGACTTGTTTTTGTTTATGTCATGGATGTGTTTGTGTCCTGCTCCCAAACCTCTCTCTCCTCTTTTCAGAATCCATGGCTGACAGTAGAGCTTAGTCTGAGAGGACAATCAAGATGCACATCAGAGGGCTGTAATTCCCATGCTGTAGCTCCTGGGAGGGCACAGCAGGTGTGACAGAGCAGAGGCTTTTCAGAGGAAGCTTTAAATAGATGCATTTGCTCAGAGCTAAAACTGGTTTCTGAACCCAGTGAGGAACTGACTCAGGTCTGCACCTCAAGATGAGAAAGTCAGAAGCTAGCGAGAAATTACACAGGATATCTCTCATGGTAAAAATGCAGTGATAGACTTCTGCAGGCACTTACAAGCATTAGCTAAAAGCATTTCAGATTGCATTCCTCCTCTTTCCTTCCTTCTGCTTTGCAAAAGAAGAGGAAAGCCAGGAGCTGGAGTCAGATATACACATCTCTTCAAACAGCCGCTGTGGCAGTGAAATGCTCTTCGCAGCCTTTCTTAGGTGGTGTTACAATGAAGTTACTGTTCTTTTCCTCTCAGCTACAAAGGATAAGCTGTGCCAATGACCACAGGAAACAAGACAACCACAGCAGGCCTTGTAAAACAGGCTGACAGGAAGCCTCCTCTGAGGAAAACTAGTGGTAGCAGGGAAGGTGCATCACTGATGCCACACTGGGGAGGCTCGCAGCATCATTCTTGCTGTGGGCTGGGTCCGCAGCAGCTGCCCTGGGGTCAGCAGGGACCACTCTTCATTTAGGATGGGAGGTACCTAGGATGAGATCTCCTGAATGAGCATTCTGCTTAACAAAAACTTGTGTAAACTGGTCAGGTCCCTTCACAATACAGAGAAGCGCACACAGCACTATATAGGACGTTGGTTTCTTTATTTTTTTTTTTTTTAATTTAAAAATGTTTTTACAGGTAATACCATCAGTGCAGACGCTAGCGGTGCAGAGCAGATGTAAGCACTCTCCAGCCGAGATCTTGAGAATGGAAAGAATTTTACTGGATAAGCTTCAGTGGGATCTTTACACAGAAACACCAATGGATTTCTTAAACATTGTAAGCACTACGTTTTGCAATGTTTTTTCTTTAAAGAAACAACTCCTTATCAAATAAGACTAAAAAACACAGATGCACACACACACCCACTCACACATCCTTCCCAAGATGCTTGGCAAACTACCTATTTCCTATCTATCTTCAAGCCTTTTAAAGAATATTACAGTAATTATATTTTAATTTTTTTTTAATTTTCTACTATTTAAAACCTTCTATTTTGCTCAAAAAAACTTACTCTCATCTTTAAAGGAGAACTGAAGGGACATTAAAAAGATTCTCATAATGCACAACTATATGCCTTCTTTATTTTTTTTTAAATACAAGCTGCAAAAATATTTCTAACTATTTCCCTTCTATTAATACTGTACATACAAAGCTGTCAGAGTTTTGCTACATTTCCCACATAGGTTTTTTTCTTAAACCATTTTCCTTTTCATCCCACTAATTATTCATTTATGCAATGAGAATACCCTGGTCTGGCACTTAGTTCACATTGCAGTTACTAAACATTTAATAGAAACAATTAAACTTCGTCTTCAAGAAACGATCATGTACTAGTAAGGCAAAATTCATGTGATATGAACATATCCTGGATCCCTATTTTAAGGTTATGTGCAAATATTAAGCCATTTTAGGCTGCTGATTGTTAAAACTGCCTTTCCTAAGTCCTTGTTTCCTTGGTGAATTCAGAGTGCAGTATTACTGGTTTTACTGGATTTGGAGCTGCTGTCCTGAATTGAATCTCCTGGATAGCATTCTGGATAATGTAGAAACCTCAGAAATTGTTAGGAAACATAGACCTTGTACATTCATTATCACCTCAAAAAAACAGTTCAATGATTGGCAAGTACGAACACAAAACACACAAAAAAAATGGTGGGGGAAGCCTTCAAGTTTCCTGATATGAGATGAAATTCATCTGTACTTCTGGGTGATGACATGAAAACATAAACTTCACTAACCTCTGCTTTTCTTTTCATATATATATGTGTGTATATATATATGTACACTTTATCTTCTCTGCAGTTCCATGCCATGGTGATGTCCAGCTGGCCCCATCTCCCACCCAGACTGCCTCAGAGGAATCCTTCCCTCCACGTTGCACTCTTGACCAAGCAGCTGCAGCACTGTATGGCCTGCCACCAACTTGTGCAGTTTAAGGGCTCCACGTTGGCTTTGGTGATCATCACCTTGGAGCTGGAGAGGCAGACTCCTGGTTGGTTTCCTGTTATTACTGATCTGCTAAAAAAAGCACAGGTAGGAAGCAAAATGGCCTTTGGTCACAAATCCTGAAGGCAGGACATGATAAATGAATAAAGCCATGTGTATTTACAGCCAGTATTGCATTTCAGCAGCTCCTGAGACTTGTGTCCTTGTCCTGCCTTTGCTGCAGACCTTGCTGGTGCTAACAAAAGGGAACAAAAGTGCAGTTCAGGGGTGGGACTGGGGAGAGGGATGTCCCTTTGGCAGGGAAGGGAGGGTTCCAAATTCTTGGCCATGTATGCCTGCATCCTGAGCCAGGAGAAATTCTCTCACAATGAGAGAGCCTGAGAGCACCTAGAAATCTGCCCAGTTTCCTCAGCCTCCCTCTGAACACTGAGAAAACTTTTAAGTACAGTCACATAGGTCTAAAAATAGAATCAGTTTGACTTCTAATGATTCAATACAAGCTCTATATTTTTTCTTTCTTTTTAAAGCTTTTCCCCAGTTTCATAAAACACATGCCTTTTAAGAGAGCACACTTAGAAGGCTAAAGACCCAGGCTGTCAGCTTGCCATCCACCCATTTTAAGGTCTTGAATTTGTCTGAAATAACCTGGCCTCCTGCTATCCCTGCTGCCTGCTGTTTCCTGCAAAGAGGAAGCACTTGCCCAGGTTCTGTGTAGTAGAAGGAGTAATCACAGTTATAGGAGTAGTTACCAGGAGCTCCTGGATAAATGTTTTCCATCAGGATCAACAGCATATTGCTGCTATGCATCTACTGAGGCATACAGCCTGTCCCTGCCCTCCCCCTAATTACAAAGTGACAGGAGCAGTGGCCAGACAAAGAGTCATTTATCCAGAACTTACAACAAATCTGCATCTTTCTTTACAGGTGAACAGCACTGAATTCATCCACTGCAAAGAGCTTGTGGATCTAGAGTTAATGTGCTTGCAGCCACCCAATGCTGTTCATATTTTCTATCAGCCAAGGTGTGCAGGGCCATCCCAAGGCAAGGCTACCCTGCCATCACCCTTCTGGAACAGAAAAGCCCCCAACAAGGGAGGTTGAGGGTTGCTGTGAGCCAGCCTGTTTCAGCACCTTTCACACCTACTACAGCCCAAATTCCTGATCAAACCACTGAGACTGAAGAATGCTGTGATGGATTCAGACACCTGCACAGTGAGGATGGGGAAGTGAGTGCTGGAAGGATGAACACAAGAGGCTCGTGCCCTCAACTGAGCTGTCCCTGTCCTCCCCTACAGCCCCCCTAACAGGACTAGTGGAGAATTACTGCCTTGGAAGCAGCACCTGCAGAACCAGCAGGTCCCAGCAAACAGAACAGCCAAAACAACAGGGCAAAAGTGTCACTGTGCTTCTCAGAGGATAAAGACACTTCGTAGTATCAGTCTATTTTTTTATGTCCTTCCTAAGCAGTGTGTGCTACCCCTCAGTTTTAAGATTATGTAAAGACAGAAAGCTGGGAAGGGGATGGACTTGGTCACAGTCCTGCAACCCAGGGATCCAGTTGGCAGGCAGCTACAAACTTCATGGAGAACCAAATGCCTCAGAGTTTATTTTTAAAACAGCCATGATGAAGTTTGACAGATTGAGCCTTTCATCCAGCTCATACCATTGTTCTCTCATTAGAGCTAATCTGGCTCGGCCCATGGGAGCTGAACAGGAGCTGCTGTCGAGGAATGGGCAGCCCCCACTGCTGCCTCTGCAAGAGTTCTCAGATGGAACCAAGGTTTTGATTCAACAGTGAGAAGCTTGAATCAAACTTCCAGTTTTCCTTAAGGCCTTATCTTGTAATCCAGGGGTCTGGGATCTGCTTTTTCCTGGTTAAACCATTACAGACTCTATCACAGTTACTTTGAAATGTGGGAGATGACTTCTTGTCTACAATCACCATTGCCTTGGGCTCCCACCAGCATGTGCTGGTCAGGATTTTAAAATTTATTCTGTTTTACCAGACTAGACAAAATAAAATGCCTTTAATAATTCCCCTCCACCACTACAACCACATTATTTCTTACAAATTGCTTAATCTTCATAGCAAAGTGGTTTCACAAAGGTCAGATTAAACCACTCTTGCACTTTAAAAAACCAGCTTCACTCATCCTTTTAAAATTAGTGGAGGTTTTGTTTTAAACAATAGGCATTTTTAGATGATTGTTACCCTAGCTTGAGGGTATAATCCAGCCAGTATGGGATGGGTAACAGCACCACACCTGCCATCCTGTCATGGAAGAGGAGGGGGGTTCATATGGACTGGCACAGGCTAAATACTGAGCAGGTGTCTCATGTAATGGCGTGGGATAAATAGGAGACAGAGATGGAACAGGAGCAAGGAGACAATGCTGTGTAACAGCAGAGCTCATCAGTGCAAGAGGAAAGTTTCTGGCCTTCTCCCCTTCTTCATTGTCTTATCTTGTAGGAGAGGAAATCCTGCACCAACCATGCAGGACTGATGTGCTGAGCAGCTGTTCACGCTTTCTCAAGTGTTAAATTTGCCAGAGTGAGCTCTGTGTGTGAAGGGAGAAAGCCATGCAGCTCTTGAAACCACAAAGGAAGTCCCCAAGCGTTCCAGTAGCATCCAGTAATGGAGATTTAGTGCAAATAACCTGTGTGAACAGACATGACTTGAACCAGCAGTGAAAGCCACAGAATTCCCATCAGCCAGGTCAAAGCTACCTCAAGCTGTGGATGCTGTGCTGAGGGGGGGCCCTGCCCAGGCCTGGGATGCTGCAGGAGCAGGACTTGGGGCTGGTTTAGACCACATGAGTTTTGTCAGGTCCCCACATACTCAGGGGTCAGGCAGCAGCATGCCTGGAACATGGTATTTATTTATGCTACCACAGGGAAAGTTCTCATTTAATGGTAGGGCTCTTCCCTCCTCCTGAGCAGTACCTTCCTTTTCTCTCACAAGCTGTGAGTTGACTGCCTGGCTTTTGGAAGGAGGCGAGTTATCTTTTATAGTTTCTAAATAAAATCTACCTGTTCTCTGTGGCCCTGGAATAGCCCAGCTGAAAGGTGATGCCCACACCAATCCCTGCAGATAGCTGGGCTGTGTGATGGGCTCTGCTTCCCTCCCATCCCTTTGCCCTATCTCAAGCATTGTCACCAGCTGTGTGTACCCGTGGAAGTGCCAGCAGCAGAGTTCTACACACAGTAATTAACATGCTGTAACTACACCACAACAATCATAACCTTGTGTTTTCCCCTCACAGCTGTGAGCCTATGGATCTAGTTCTTGCCTACAGCTGGATGACATGTTAAAACCTGTGAACAAACTTGCTTTTCAAAATCTCTGCAGATCTCTATGAACATGCAAAAGTATACATTAACAGGGGTTAATTCTAAAAATAAAGGCAGTGGTGGAAGGCCCTTCAGGGCTCCATGTTCCCAATCAGGGTGCAAGATGCTACACTGGGATGGGAACAGTTCACCTGGAGCCTGCCTGTGCTCCCAGGACACGCTGCTGCTTCTCTGGCAGTACAGCTCCCTCCCACACACCTATTCCAGCACTGTAGTTACCAAGAAGGAACAAATATTTCTGTCTGAACTTCAACAGGCTAAAAATGTCACTTACCTTTTCATTCTGCCATTGCTCAGAATGGAGCTCCTACCCCAAAGAATGAGCTGCCAGTACAGGAAGGAGCTGCTCTTGCACAGAACCATTCTTGTTACAGGAGCTTTTTGGATAGTGAGAATAGCACCAATTCTCTTTTTTTCTTGCAGAACAGGGTCAGAAGCTTTAATACCTTTCCCCTCCCTGCCTGGGCAAGTAACGAGTGACAAGATGAACACTCCCCACCCACAGCAGTGACAGGAACAATTATTTTGCCCAGTGGGAGGATGACAGCTCACCTGTGTGCCTACCTGTTTGGACGGTGTACAACATGAGTTTATTCCAACTGCAGCTCAACTCACCACTGCAGATCCCATTTGCTACACACCAGCTACTGGTGAAAATGTGCCAGATTCAGTGAGTGCTGGCACAGGTCTGATGTGGTTATGGCTAGCTCTGTGAGAACTGTTGTTTTGGTGAATATTCACTCCCAGAAAAACTACAGAGAATGCTTATGGAGTATTTTCAAAGAGCTCTGACCTGGTAAAGTTCCTTCCCTTGGGGAATCTCGGCCCAGGTGAGGCATACCTCTCAAACCAGATTCTTCTTGTTGTTGCCTCAATTCAGTCCAGATTTCCAGATGCCTGAAGCTACCACCACCTTGTAAACAAAGCTGCAATTACACCTGAAATCCCCTATGGTAAGCACCCACAGAACTGTTTTCTGTGGCTGTTTTAAACCACCTACAGAAACAGCAAAGCATTTCATATCCTCCCATCCACCACAATGTCCCCCATTCATAATCCCCAGCTAAAGGAACCGTGTCACAGCTCATGCAGTTGCCCAGGAACTATTGCAGGTGAGGAGGGAGCTGCCCCATTTCAAGACAGCACTCACTGTCATATTGTCAGACACACTGACAATAAACCTGACTCAGTGTCACTAATTGTGGAGGGGATGACCTAGGATAAGAATTAATTTACAGTTATATATACAGTTGCACAAATAAACAAACTCCTGTGGTCAGAGAGATCAAGAGACAACTGCAAAGGGAAGAATAATGCAATAGTTATACCTCATTTGTGGCACTGCATCTCTACAGTTGTTGGTTTTTTTCTCCTGCTAATTGACTTTGGTGTGTTAAATTGAATTTGAGCAGTACTTACAGTTCAATTCTTAGGAAGGCAGAACAGTGCACTGAGATGGAGAGATGCATTCACTTCTGGCAGGTCTCGGAGCCCCCTCCCATTCCTCCTCAGCAAGACAACCAACTGGAACCCCCCTGGTGACCTAACCATGGTCATGACAAACAACTTAATCAAATCTTCCGAGCAATTTGGAAAAAGAACAAAAAGCTTCTATTCCCAATTCACCTATCCTGCTGGGAATCTACTGACAAAAGCTCCAAGTTGGATGAAAGCTTTGCCAAAGGAATTAGAGTGGCTGGCCTCAAATGAGAACACAAGCAAGTTTAAAACAGTCCTCAAAGCAGCAGCAAAGGCTGTATCATAGCTCAGCCTGATAGTCACACACAGCTTCAGCTTTCCCACATTCTGTGCAGGGCACCACAGATGTGAAGACAGACAGAGCCCTCCTAAGAGACCTCCAGCTCTGAATTCATGGCCCCCAAGACACAGCTGTGTCAGACCCTGGTGCTCCCCACCCGGTCCCACTTCCCCTGACACAAGTGGTGTCTCATCCCTGCCCACTGTGGCAGCAGGGACAGGCAGGGATGAAGAACATGGGGTGAACATGTTTGTCACGGGGTTTCATCCCTAATGCCTGCAAGAGGCAGCAGTCTCCACAGCTTCTCCACATGTCCAGTTTAGTCCTTGTCAGGCCACATAGCTGTTACAGCTGCAATCTATTTCCCAGTTCTGATTTAGGCTAAGGGCATCCAGAGGGTTTAGAGACTGTCACTTGTCACACACCCTAGGGACAGGCGCTCAGGACCTCCAGCCTCTCTGTCTCTTGGGATGTCCCCCGTGGGAGCCTCGGAGGGCTCCTGTCACATACACCCACACTCCCCATTCTCAGCCTTTGTCCCACTGTGGTCACAGCACCAGCACGAGGTGAGACTTCTTCAAACCTCCTGCCAAAGACTGGTTTTGGCCACTCCTACCCTCCCAGCCTCGGGGCAGTGGGGAAAGCAGCAGTCGGGAAAAAGAGAGGGAGACTGGGGACAGCAGCTGCCAAGACACAGGGGTGCACAGGGGACATCACACTTTAATCAGAGGGCAATGGGGTTAATGAGGGGAAACTGGGATCACAGAGGGACAGAGGACATTTTTCTGGTTATACCTGGTGTACAAACCATGGTTTTAACAGATGTTTGTTAAACAAGTCAGTTTTGTTTTTATTCAACCCAGCTTTGGTACAGGTCATTCCTGAGATTCATTTACAAGGCTGTTTAAAACAAAGATAAACTGGGGCCTCTCCCTGTTCCTGTGTCAAGTTACTGGGGCACAGACATCACACTTTGTTTTTCCCCTTTCCTTTTTCTTAAGAAAAGCATTTGTGTAAGGGGAAGTCAGTCTGTTACAAACACAGAACTTGCACCAGGAACACAGAGTCTCCAGCTTCAAACCATTTCTCCTCCATTAATAAATAACATTTAGTTGTGCTTTAAAATGGTTCCCTTCTCATCCATCACATCCCAGAGGGACGAGCAGAGCCCGGACTGGCCAGGCAGGGTTACCTGGCCCCAAAGCAGCAGATGGGAGGTGGGCAGGGAGCTCTGGGGAAGGGGTTACGGTGTGAGGCACCACGTGCAGCCCTCAGAAGACTAAAGAGATGAAGGTTGGGGCATTTTGGTTAAAGAACCTGTAAGTATACAGAAGCAAGCTGCACAGAAGAGTTATTGTTATGAAAGGTGAGAATCCAGCTGAAAGACTAGGGATGTCAAACTAGGGATGTCAGGTTAGGGCCATCAGGTTCCCCAGTTACACCCCAAAACCAGACTGAGGAGAGGACCTGCAGGACCCTGTTACCGCAGCAGCTCGAGCAGCAAAGCTGAAAGCTCCTCACACTACCCCAGCTTTGTCCCTCACCTCTCTGGAGTCAGTGGTGTTAACTCCCTTGGGGTAAGAGCCCCAAATAAGCATTCTGGATTTAGTGCCAGCCGTGCAGCAGCGTGAATTAGCAGTTTACCTTTTGGCAGGTATCTTGGGTTTCAACTTTACCAAGAAACCTGATTAAGCAAACTTTTCCCCATCAAAAGACATGGTGAATTTTAGTCCTTGCTACATATTCTCTTCTGTGCAATATATTGCAAGCTTAAAGGTGTAAGCACCAATTAATTTCTTCTGCATGAGATGTTTTGGCCTTAATAAATCTTCTAATTAACATATCTTCCTGTTGTTATGGAGTACGCACTGGGAAGACTAAAGAAGCTATAGAAAGAACAAAAGAGAATCAGTGTTTAAGTTTCAGTTATTTACATTAAGTAAAGACAGCATGAAAGGTCAAAGCACCAATCTATCATACAGACATTTGAGTTTAACCCATTGCAACTTGGAGAAGCTCTCACAGCTGCCAACATCTTGTTTGGAACTGGTAATCAAAGGATTGATTTAAAATTTTAATGAAAAGACTGTGATGGAACATGAGAAAGGACTGCTGAGGGAACATGAGAAATTCCAGGTGATGGAGACCCGCAAGAGCGGCCAACCAGCACACACAGATGGAGCAGTGGCTTTGCAGGGTCCCCGCCTCATTCCATCCCTCACAGCTGCAGAGTTCTCCAGAGGGAACAGCTGAGGACAAGGCTGGGTTCGTGGGGCTGTCTCCTGAAGGAAAGTACCATCATGTCCCAGGGCCTTGGCCACCAGGCTTTGGCTCTGGAGCTGCGAAGCATGGGCAGCACCTACCTCACTGCTTCTCTAACTATGCACTTCTGTCCTCCTCAAAGCATCTCCAGGAGCTTTGCACAAATATTAATGAATGCTCTTAACACTGCTCCTCTGGAAAGACACTTGCCAATGCACATCATCTGAATCACCAGGTGGCCCATCTTTAAAAGCTCCACCACCTTCGGTTCCCTAATTCTGATGTACCTGAATGCACGTGCTCCTCTCTGGTCTCCTAGATTTGGCTTTAAAATGTATTGGGATGGAAAAGGATGTAAACATATCATACAAACCAGTTGGTATCAACTGGTAATTCCCTACTAAACCTTTTGCCTAAAAGGTTTCCAGCTGCATATTCCTAAAAAACTCTGAGAGGCAGCCAGGATCACCAGCCCGGTTTTGTTCTTCAAGCTGAGGCTGCAGAAAAACCTCCCACCAAAAGCACTGCTACAGCAAACACTGTGCATCAGCCAAACTCCACATTGGCAGTGTCTGAAGTGCAGCACTGATCTCAGTCCAATACCAAACAAACCCCACAAGGGCCCAAAGTTGAGTGAATGTAACTTGGTATGTAGCAATGGCCCAGAGAACAGACACTGAGAACACATCTTTGGGTAAAGCTTCAGCTGCTTTCTGAAAGCAGAGCACCAAACTAAAGCTGTGCTCTTTTGCTGGCCTTGACCTAAGTGTATAATGTCCTTCTCCAGACAAGGAATACAGCTTTGGATGCACCACCAGGAAACCTCTCCACCTCTGCTCCCTTTTCACTCTACCTTTACATCACCTCTTTGGGCACCATGAAATCAGCAAAGCTGCTGGTACATCCCCCTGCTCAGTCACCAGATCTCACAAAGGAGATGAACCAACAAGCCTCAAAGCTCCTTCTGCCCAAGCATAGCTTTTGGATTAATACATAAGAATTTCTCCTCAGATTACATAGGAAGTACATACTCCGTGATTAGCTAGTTGTTAATTAATTAGCTAATTATATTCTTGAATGTCCCAAATAGTCGTAAGACAGCCTGTGACTGGTAAGCTTGAATCATGACACACTATTGTTGTGACAGATAATACACAAAATAACTAGATTGCATAGAAAATGCACCACTAAATAAACGACACCACAAAAACTCAAAATACATGTGAGATTTAATAAAAGAAAGAAAGTACAAAGTGAGTGGAAAGAAAGTAAAGAAAAAAACCAAACCATGAACCCCAGCATGCTGGGAATGACAAAGCAAAGGGATGCAGCAGGTCCCAGAGGGCTGTGTCCCCCGTGCAGGTCCCCAAGGTGCCTCCACGGCTCCAAACCACCCTCATCTACACCCCTGGGGCAGCCACCACAGCCAGGCATGACCTCCCCCCAGAGACCCACAAAACACAGTTTAATTTAGAAAACACACAACATACAGGACAGTAAACGTTTAAATGATAAAAAAAAAATTGATAGTTTTTCCCATTAATACCAATCTTTTACAGATAAATATATAAAACAGCTGAAAGATGTGTAACTGGATGGTTTCAATAATTTCTGACAGGTATTTCTTTCACTTTTTCTAGCCTACAAGATTTTAAGTCCTCAGACTGGGTGAGATCAGCATCACAATGTATTTGTAATTTGTTAAATAAAAATAAGATATAGAACTACCCTACCACAATACTTAAATCTTGTCTCAGCTGAAAGAAAAAAACATGTACTCGGGGAAAAAATATGACTGAGTCCCCTTGGGGAGATTATGATGTTGAACAAGCAACTACAATGACAAGGGATGTCCATCACAACATAAAGTCAAAGTATATAATAATTATCATCATGAAAATATTGTTACATACATTCCGAATGTCTTCTTCAGAAAATGCTGTGAATTTCTCCATAATGCCCATGGGTTTGAAGATTTTTACTCTTTGTTATAATAATGTTTTTTAACTACCTGTTATTCTAGGAAAAAAAAAATTGATCTCTGACAAGCCAGGGCAGAGGGAAATCATTTGCATAGATCTTGCTGGCTGCAGCATGAGATCAGGAGAGAACTGTTGATTGGGAACACACTGCTGAGGCAGCTGGATGCACACCAGTACCACCAGTTACTGTTTCATCCCAGCATTGGCCTTGGGAAGCAAAACAAAGAACCAAAGAGCATGGCCTGCTCAGGCAATTAGTGCACCACAGATTCTCCCATTAGCAAAAGATTAATAAAAAATAATCTGCTACATGATTGGTCTGTAGTCAGAGGTGAGGTGGAATTGTCTTCTTGCATATAACAGAAGGTTGGGTTCCGTGTACATGTTTGAGAAAACCACACTAACCCTCCTAACACTTGATAGTTACTCTTTAAAATACATCTAACTTGGAGGCACAGCCTTAAAAACTAAATGTCCAGCTTTCAGCAGATTCCCAACAAGTGCAGAATTTTTATTCTTTCAACAAAAGCCTGTTCTAAAAGGTACCAGTGAGATCTTTGTGAGGTTCTTTTCTAGCACGAAGCAGCACTGTATATCCACAGAAAAGGCCAATGTCCATTGGAAAACACCTGAGCATGTATTTAGAAAGGGGAAAAAATAAGCTGCTTTAATGGAATATGAGAGTTTAAGAACCTCAGAATCCAGCAAAATGCTGCCCTGTGACAGCTCAGACCAAGGCCCTGCATTTCCTTCTGCACAGCACATCAGGAATTTGCTGACAGCTTAAAGACAAGTCTTTAACAAAAAATGTATCAGAAAAATCCTGTAACATTAATAACTAAATAAAACTGCACACACTCACAACTAACACTTAGCCAGCCAGTGTTTTTATAAACTCTAAAGACACTATGTGAGGGTTAATATATTTCCTTTCATCTAGCCTAGGATTGGATGGATGGATGGATGGATGGATGGATGGATGGATGGATGGATGGATGGAATTGGGTCCAACTATTTTTCCATTACAACACAGCTAGTAACTCTCTGTTCAGTTATTGCCTTGCCTATTCACAAAATGGTTTGAGTGGAAAAAATTAATATTGATCCTAATTATTCCTCTAAGCTCAGTTGCCCAGGAAAACAAGGCTGTGATTTCTAGGCGTGAGGAGTTGTCAAAAGAAGCACCTTCTAAGAGGGACAGAGCCTGTCAGCATAAATACAGTGCACAGCTCGAGAGCAGGGGATTCTCCTTATTAGGCACATATTAGGTTTAAGGTTAAAAAGTAAAAGTAAAGATGTTGGCTTAAATAGTTTCCACAACAGTAAATACATTGGTAAGTGACAACTGAAATGTTACATGAATCCTGTAGTTCCACTTTGTACAACAAACTCTTATGAAAAACCTCTCTATAAATGTTCTACTTTAGCAGTAAAGAAAATTCAAAACATTGTCCCATTAATTTTATTAACCACTTTCTCTCTCCTTATATATATATATTATAAATGATGTAGATAGTGTTTAGAGTAATTCAGGAATTAATACAGAATTACTGGAATGAAGGTTACTCTGAGTAAGATTCCTGCAGAAAGCCTTAATGTTGTGTTTTTCCACCCATTCTGAAAACTACTTGAGAATTTTGTTAGAAAAACAAACATTTCAGCATTCTTCAGACCACTCCTCTCACTGTGCATGTACAGGGGAGGTCAATGAGCCTCCAGCAGTCACCTTAGCCAATTAAAAAAAAATGCAGAAAGCAATTATTTAGCTGGTGGTAAGATGAGTTCAGTTATGGTCACTTCATACATGGCTGCTCCATCACTGGGTTTAGAACAAAACATCTTACTTGAGGGATTAGTTGGCTTTGTTTAACAAAATGTAGATGTAAGGTTACTTCCTGCAAACCTCCTGATAATTCTGAAAAGAAAACAGCAGGAACACTGCAGCCACTGGAGATGCTCATTTTCACTTTGGTCCACTCACACAATGTTATGAGAAGGGTCACTCAGGGTGGGAAACTCAAGCAACTTAACACATGAAAGCACCAAGTCCACTCTTGGCCTGAAAGTCTGTGTGTGATTAACTGAAAGAAACAAAACATAAAAAAGCATGAATTAAAGTTATGAAAATCAAACAAAAGTGAAGTGTAGTGAAGTATGTTAAAACAAAAAAAGGAGGAGGAGGAGGAGGACAAACACTGCTGGGGCAGCTGAAGGCTTCAGGTGAGAGCAGCCTGGCACAACCTGCTCAGCACCACAAACACTTCTCTTTCCCCCAACTTCTGCAATTTTTCCATCACAATTTTTTACTTATTAAAGCCACTAAAAATACTGCCTTGAACCAGGAGATGATAAAGACTTCAACTAGCTTTCCTAAATACTGCACTTGAACAGAAATCCCAAAACCCCATATTTTGAGCTAGCTCACAGGTTTGAAAAAAAAAAAAAAAACAAAACCAAAAACCCCCAATCCAATACAGTCCTGGCGATGGTGCACCTCCTCTAGCTGTGCTCCAGAGCGAGAGCCCCCTGCCCCAGCACCATGTGGGGTCCCCCAGTGTGCAGAGCCCAGGCTGTGGGTGCCCCTCGGACCTCTGCAGGCCACCGAGCTGCCACCCAGCCCTGCCCCTGACCACAGCTCGTCTCTATCACGACCCAGAAGAGGAATGGTCCAGACTCACAGCTGGAGGTGGGCTAAACCCAGCAAAGTACAGGAAAACCTTTTCTGTTGCAGCCAGGAGGAGCAGAGGGGAAGCTGCAGCATTACTTGGCCCATGTTCACAGTCCTTGCCTGCTGCTGGCATCACTTGCACAAGTTACCACTGTGCTCATCTTCCCCAAAGCAGTCCTGGGTCCAAGAAAGCCCTAGGACTCAGCTCCTAATTCAGATGAAACCCTATTTTCAGCAAGGAATTTTACAAACCATTTAGATTCTGTGTGTGAGGTGAGCCACGCCCAGAGCATGTCAAGCAGTCTGCAGAAGAGAGCGCTTTGGTTTTAGCACCAACACATTTACATTCCAAGGAAACACTCAAGTAATTTACCCCATTATCTTCCAGAGGAAGAAACAAATTGCTAGGATGTCAGTATACAGAATGAGCTCCTCTGGTGCTGCAGCTCACAGCAGGGGAATGACAGACCACAAGATCTCATCAGCAGTGAGAAGCTGAACGCTGTGCTGTCAAGCACAAACTTGGGTGATGCTACCCTTTATGGTCTTTTTTTTCTTGCCATCATTAAGAGGCTCAGAAAGCCTTGTCACCAGCCTGCTCTGGGTTTGATAGAATGCACTTCTGACTCTTGAGCTCCTTCATGCAAGGGGAAGTAACAAAAAATGCTGCAATAGCAGAATTACCAGTTTGCATGACAGTGCTCCATTTTGCTCCCTAGCCAGTGTTCCTTAGAGACCGGCTTGAATTGGAAGCAGGATAACCCCCCCAGCATCTTTTCTTTTTAAACCTGTCTGTCCCATTCCTGGTCTACCACTACATGATCAGGTGGCTGGAACAGCAATATTTACATACCCTCCTGCTGGCTTTAGCAATGTCAATTAATGTGCAGCAAGCTAAGATAAGAACTCTGCCTTTAGGGGAAAAGAATTTTCTTGTAATCAGAACTGCACCTTGGAGCCCCATTTCACAACCTGAAACAGCCGTCACAGAGGCAAGAGTGAACCCCATGGGACCATAACCCCTTAGAGAATGGCCCCAAGTTGCAAATCCCTCCCACCTGCAGCTGCCCAGGCTTCTCTGGCAGTGCTTGGGCACAGGAGGGGCTCATCTCTCCTCTGCTTTAAGCAAAGAATCAGAAGGATGGGAATTAAGATTCCAAAATCCCCTTTTCTCTGTATGATGTTTACACAACTGACCAAACATTAAAGCATCTGAGCAGACTCCTAGCTTTCCAGTGGCAGAGGAGGAAGACTCCAGTTCAGACACTTACTTTTTCTTGTCTTTGTCCTTCTTCAGTGGCTGCTGTGAGGTAGCCTGCAAGGATTGGGACTGCAAGGTTTCCACTGCCACTTTCCGCCTGTTGAAGGCGTTCATCTCTTCCTCCAGCTCCCTCCTTTTCTCCTCCACCTTCCTTTTCTCTTCCTGGTGTATCCTTTTTAAGTGCTCAAACTTCTCGTGCAGCTGGTAGGAGACAGATCCCCTGAGCATCACATTCGGCTGTGCTAACCCTGCCCCAGGAGCCCTGTCACACCTCCCACACAAATCCCCACCACAGCGACCAATCTGCTGGCACAACACAGTGCCCACCAAAAGCAGGGAAGACACAATAAATTCAGCTCTGCCTGACACCACACAGCAAACCAGAGGCAGCATGAGCCCTGGAGATGAGCACAGGGGATTTTGGCCCAGGCTGTAGCCCTGCACGGGGGCTGGGGACATTGCAGATCTTTTGTTCCTCGCTGGTTTGGAGGATGGGCCATTTAATTCCTCCCCAGTCACAGCTGCTTCCTGAGGCCTCACACTGGAGACTTCACTAAACTCACTTTGACTGGGGACCCCAGCCCAGCTGCCCCCTTTACTCTGCTGTCCAGTGAGCCACAAGAGGCCAGTCTCTGTGACAAGGATGCTCACCTAAACTTCCTGTCACTGGCTTTCACTCCCCAGACAGCAGCTGTATTTCCACATGGCACAGGACAGGGAAGACTAGTTTCTGAGGCACCTAAACCAGTGATGTGTTTGTGCTTTGGCTGGTGAGGTTTGCTGGAATGTGCTTTCCAGGATTCATGCATTGCCCAGACCCAGATTCCATGCTGGCTGCTGTTTGGGTTCCTTGCAAATTTTTGGCACACCCACCTCTCTCTCCTTCTCCTTCAGCTCTGCCTCTGTCTCCTTGACTTTGTTAACAAACATTTGTCTCATTTCTTCCTCTTTCCTCTGGAGCTCACCCAAGAACTCTTTCCTTTTGGTCTCGTATGTTTCTTGGAGGCTGGGGAAGAAAGCAAATGAAATGCAGACTCTCTGGATACTGATGAGTTAGTGATGGGGAAATGCATGCCTGTCTGTGCTGCTTGGAAAAACAGGGAGGGAAGGGAACATCCGAATTAGCTGCAAAGGTCAAACCCAGCGCTGGCATTTTCCAGCTGGCACTGTAGATTTCACCTAAAAAACACCCATTTTTTGGGGCTGTCAGCACCAAACTCTCACTCTAAACTGATGCAAGATGTGAAGCCCACTCACCTGAAGGGCTGGTTGTCTGGATCTGTGTCCTTGAAACCCATCTCCTCCAGTTTGCACCTCCGGTAGAGCTCGTAGTGGCGGGTGTGGGTCTGCTCCCGCAGGTCCTCCATGTTCACCCGGATCAGCATTTCCCTCAGCTTCACAAAATCACAGTGACTTTCATTCTCCACTGACAGGAGGGAAGGGACAAGTCAGCAAACTGCAGGTGTGGTGGGGGAACACAGGGGCACACATGATTGGCTCCAGATACTCGCATCCCGAGGAGCCCGTTGTCCTGCCCGGGGCACAGCTCAACCCCCTGGCTGCAGGGATTCCTGCTGACCTTCCTACCTGCCGCAGGAATGGCAATGCAAAGGAGAGACTAGCAACCCACAAAGGCTGCAGGGGACCTGCTCCGCTTATCAGAGGGCACCTTCATGCAGAGGTGCTGCTGGAGGGCAGAGCTGGGAGGGTTTGCCTGACACACAGGGTTTGGGGTGGGCTCGGGCCCCTCACCTTGCACCACTCCCCACGGGTACTGCCGAGCTCGCACCAGCTTGTTCCCAACCTTCACCTCCTCCGTGCTGCCGACCACAGCGAAGGGCAGATGAGCCTGAACAGAGCCAAGGGCAGGGACTCAGTGCACGGGGCAGCCCCCAGAGATCAGCCTGAGCCTTAGCTCCCCCTCACCCAGGCACAGGGGCTGCTTCCCCGAGTCCCTTCTTTGAACTTACCAATTTCTGACACTCGGAGCAATCTCTACTACAGACTGGGATATTACTACAGAGAGTGGTGAGGGGCCACAGCACAGCTCACCAGCAATGCTGTCTGGGCTGCACCAGCTGCAGAATACTGTAGGAACACCGTGGTCTTTAGTGCTCCACTCCACCCCTCTGCCAGGCTGCACAGCCCAGGAGTGGGGCACTCCTGCCTTGCTGAAAGCACGGGCAGGGACATCCACAAGCAGGCCTTGGCACAGCAGGGAGTGTGTGGGCACTGCAAGGGACATGTGCAGGATACAACATGTACTCACTGCTCGCCAAGTCTGCAAAGCAGCCGGCACGGGGAGGAAACAGGACACCCTCCTCGGGACTGCAGGGAAGGAGTGGGTGCTTCAGTAGGGCGAGGCTGACAAAATCCTTCACGTTTGAAAAGAAATGGATCCAGGAGTGTGGAACTCACAGAGAAGTGGCCAAATATATTTTCATTGGAGGAAGGAAGGGGGAAAAAAAAAAAAGCCAAGCAAGCATGACTCCTGTTTTTCTCCCCAGTACACACAGCTTGCAAATATTTAAGTAAAAATGAATCCTCCAAGGTTTTTATGATTTCAGCAAAAAAGAACTATTATAGTGAAAACATGTATCTAGTCCACCCAGAAACCAACTGGTGATTGAATTTTTTTTTTTAAATGGTGGGGGGAAGGGTGAAAGAAAAGACAAAATATTTAATCAGAAACAGCTATGCAGGAAAATGGTAATTTTGATGAAAAAGCTACTTTTGATTTATAAAATTAACATGGAAACATTTCAGTTGTTTCTACTGCCATAGCTGCACTCTGATTTGGGAGACAAGAAGCTTAAAAGTGTTTTTGCATGTGCTTCAGTCAGGTCTGAATTTGATCTCTGAATTTCAAAAAAGACAAAATAGAGATTAAAGATTTTTCTTCTTTACTTTAAATTTGGTTTACTTTAAATTGGGTCAGCCTCCTTAAGTCACAAGACTAATGTAAATCTTAACTGTCAAATTTTATTAAAATTCCTTCTTCCTCAAACACAAAGTAGCCTAAGAACAGATAGAATTAATTTTCAGGAAAGTATTTTCAAAAATTCAATAAAAGAAATTCTAGCTCTAAGTTTCTCCAGAGCCCCCAGATTAAACACGAGCCACATTTTAATTAATTCTGTATGCACCGGCCTTTGGCATCTGTGAGACCCACAGCTCGGCTTTCCAACAGATTCAGTGTCTGGACATTCCCAATTCAACTTGCCCATCAAATGTGTTTTTGTGCAGCAATTTAATTTGTCACAACTCTGGGCAGCGATGGAAGCGGCAGCGTTACCCACGTTCATCACAGAGTTGATCTCGGCCACTGCCTCGTCGTCCGTGGGGAACTGGTAGATCTGCACCCCGTTGCTGACCAGCTCGCTCATGATCTTGATCTTGAACTTGTGCAGCTCGCTCTTGGAGATGGTGTCTGCTTTGGCAATGATTGGGATGATGTTCACCTAGAGCACAGGGGAGGAAGGAAGGAAGGACAAACACCCAGGTGAGCAGCAGCAGTTGGGTGAGCAGCTGTGTAGAGCCCGGGGTTGACCCAGATCCGGCCCCACTGGCTGTTTTACATCTCCCAAAATCACCTTGGAGCTCTGTTGACACAGGAGCTGCAGCCCAGCTCAGCTGAACACTAGAGGGAAGAATTCTCCAGGACTCACTTGGCTACAAGACTTCAGATAAACCACACATCCTGCACAAAGCACACAAGGAGCACATCAAAGCCCTGCTCTCGCCTGTGCTTTGTTACACACCAGGAGGGAGGCAGACACGGTGTAGCTGTCACATCCCAGCTGTCACCCATGCTGGCTGTGCTCACAGGATGTTTTACATGACAAGCACAAGGGTGAAACACACATTGAGCTGATGTGAAGCCTTCCCATGCTCAAGTGGAAAGAGCAGAGACCCCTCAGATGCTCTGACAGCAGCTGATGACCCTCCCCAAGGACTCAGTGAGCCTCTTGGTGAGGATCACAACTTGGCTGTGCCATGTGGATTATATGGAGAAAGGAGCAGGGTGCCATACAGCAGACATTTATTTTCAAGCTGTTCTTGCTCAGCTTTGGTTTCACATCAGCCAGCAGTCACTATACCCCACACAACTTCATCCACCTGGGCTTCAAAGCCACCCACGAGCCGCACAGTGGGGTCTCCCTGTGGCCAGCACCCACCTAGACCAGAAGTAAACAAGGGCCACATCCATCAGAAGTGATGGGGTTCATTATGGCCTCATGCTTAAGAGAGCTACAGTGAGGCTGGATCTATCACAGGAACCTGTGCTAGATAACGCTGCCGTGCCCAGAAAAGCCACGTGTGATATTGAAACCACTGCTTAAACAACCAGCAGAACTCATCTGTCTGAACAGCAGCCAAATTCACAGCAGTGAAACATGAAAATTTAGACAAATAAGGGGAAAGTCTGATTTGCCATCTAACATTTCCCAACAGGCAATGCTTTTTGTCCTACAGAGCTGAAATTCACAGCAACCAGTTGGTCTCCAGTGGTTGCCCATTAAAATAAATGGCTTTGCTTTCCCAGCACAAGTTCTTTGTAGGTCAGTGTTTTTTCCACACTTCTTGGGTTCCCCCCACACCACCGCTCTCCCTCCCCTTTCTGTTCAGTGGTTTAGCACTCACTAAACACAAAAGCATTTACTTACTCCGAAGGAAAATAGTCTAAATTTATTCATTGCAAATGTATCTGACAGAAAAAATTCCTCTTTTTCTCAGCCACTGACCTGGACTCTTTTACCAAAGACCACAGCCCCCCACAGAAAAAGACCTGCTGCTCTCTCCACTGCTCAGCAGGTCCATGTCCTCATTACAAAGGTAAAAGGGCCATGACCACAGCTGGGTGCCTCTCTGACCTGCTAAGACCTGAGGAGGCTTGGATACACCATCTCCCACAGAAAAAGGGTCAGCTCAGGATTCACATCCCTTTTCAGTCAGCCCGAGCAACTTCCCCTTCTTTTTCCAAGGGACTCCAGTTCAGCCCTGCTTACAGCAAGGCAGGAGGTGCAGAGCCTGGAGCAGCTTTCTAGCAGCAGGGGAGACAGGCTCTGCTCTGTGGTCACCACTGTGGTCTCAGCACTACTCAAAGAAATCACAAACCAAGGCTGGCTCGAGTGCCCTCAACCAGATTTCTTGTATTTTGAAAAGGCAACTCAGTGAACACCTGCTGACACAGAGTTCACAACACAAAGGGGTTTTACAAGTTGTGTTTCCAATAATCAATAGCCACCTCAATACTAGGAAGGCATGGATATGGCATTTGAGTGTAGTCCTGAGTCTAGAATGGGTTCATTCTTTCACAACACAGAGAAGGGAGGGAAGAGTTTGGAAACAAGAAACCAAGGAGACATGAGATGCTACTGAACTGCATGTCTAACCCTACCTCCCCACAGCACCTTCCACACACACACCTCCATGCCAAGGCCAAGTCTGTGGCACAGAGACTAATGGCAAACTGATATATATCTAGCTAGAGAAGAAAAGTCACCTCTTCTCCTGCACAGGTTTTAAAACCCCAGTAAAAGGAAGGAATGCCAGAACTACATGAGGGTTCTCTGTCCACTCTTTTTTTACATAAATAATGTTGATCTTGGGTTGAAGGCAAAATCCTAAAGCAACATTCTTATATCTATGGAGGAAGAGAAGTGTTTTCTATTTGAAGATCTAGTAATAAAATCATGCAGTTGACTACTGGCATGTCACCCCACTGAATGTGACAGGGGTCCCCTTGTGACAGGCAGTGTCCCCTTGCCTGTCAGTCCATATGCTGGAGGGTTTTGCTGGAGCTGGAATTATGACCAGAGGAATCTGTGCTTCAGACAGGACAGGGAACTCCCATGCACAGAGACAAAAATGCACCTCCTTCTCAAGTCTTTCTGACCAGAGTTGCTTCTCATCTCCAAAAATAAAACCTACAAGAACTTGTCATTTGGTAGAAAATAATTCTGCTGATGCAAGAAGACTGTAGGCACTTCTGCCCTGGGAAATACAGCTGAATTTTTTCCCATCTCCAAACTGTTCCTGAATGCAAGTTGCAGTGAAGCCAACAGGCAAATCCTACTTTGGAAGCCAAAGAGCTGGGGCACAGGCTGCCTGAAGCATCCCCACCTGCCTAGGATGTGTCATCTCTCGGAGGGCAGGCACTCAGCCACAGCTCAAACAGCACATGGCGACTGGAAACCATCCAGGACAAGCAGGGAGCTCCAGGACCCTTATGGCTGCACACACTGCACCACCATTTCCCTTGACAGGGCTGGGTTTTAAATCAATAAATCACCTTCTCATCTGATACAAATGCACTATTATTTATCTCCTCCTTTTCCCAGGTTACACCCAGTGGAAAGTTTACACCTGCCAGGCCCTATGTGCTTCCCACTAGCAGCCAGCCAAATTCCATCTACATACAACCACTTCTGAAGATGCTTCTGCTCTCTGGCTGTAACTAAACACCCCAGATAACAGCTGGCCACGAGCTCAGCCAAACAGATATTGTCTTACAGTACAGTGGAAGATTTTGTTTACAAAACAGCTTTACCCAGAAGGGATTTTGTAGACTTTACACTAAAACCAAGATTGGTTATTGAAATTGTCACAGAGTCAAAAGCTTGTCTAGGACACATCATGCCACTTGTGGGCTAAAGCAAAGGTGGAACTGAGCCAACAGTGCTACAAACTCCCTGTTAAACCAGTCCCAGAGGCTGAGCAGCAGAGCAGCAAAACACTGCCTCTGATGTACCTCCGTCTCCACAAGCTCCATTCAACTGTAAAACAAGGGCCACACAAAGCTCTCAAGAAGAATGGCAGGTTCAGGTGTGCTCACACAGCAGCAGACACGAGCCAGTGCACATCACCTCTGCTCAGGAACCACCCACTGCTCCCACTGAGGGCAGAGCTGCCTGGGCTTCGCTGACAGCCCCATTCACCCTGCCCACACACCAGCCCCCAGCACAAATGGCTCATCTGGAGTGGGAAAGGGGCACAGCACTGCCGTGCACAAACCCTCAGGGAGCGCCTGGAAAGCACTCCCATGTCCTGGGATGACACCAGTGCAGAAATGCAACATAAATCCCTGATGCCCAGAAAATATCAATGGGCTCCACGTGCTTATTCATTTCCATGTACCCACTTGTGTGAGGCCACCACAGCATGAAATCCAGGATGTTCTCATGCTGTGGTAAGAAGGGAGATGAGAACAAAGGCATAAAATGACTCCAGAGAGGGCTATTAAAGTGGAAGTTTGAAAATATAAAAAGTTTGCCTGCGCACAAAGTTTTCATCTGTGCACAAGCACAAAGGATTTATTCTGGTACTACCAAAGGATCACATTAAAGGCAACCACAGGGAGATGTGAAAAGCAGGGAATGAGAAGGAAAGTAGAGAAATGCTTTGTGGGACTACCAGCACCAAGGGGAATAGTGCAAAAGCTTTCCTCCAAAAATATTTCTGGGAATATGTAATGCTGGCACTGTACCAAGAGACAAAAGTTTATTAAGGGAAAGTTTTTGGATTCCTGATGAAGTCAGTGTAATAGCCAAAGCTACAAACAGCCCACTGCAATAGGAAGCCAGTGCCTGCTCTGGACTGGGGCCAAGGAGAAGCAGGCCACGAGCCCTAGGTGCAAAGATCAAGCAGCAGAGACTGCACAGGGGAACTCAACCCAGCAGGAAAGTCCAACAGAGCTGCATGTGAACAACAGCCAGAGAAGAGAGGAGAGTGCTCCCTCAGTCAGGGGATCCCCAGGTCCTGCAGGGTCCCACCTGCCATGCCTGTCCCTCTGTAGGCTGAACAGCATCTGCCACCTAAAAGGAACCAGCTGCTAAAACACTGCTCTGAAAGACAGGAAGTCATTGAGAAGAAAAGCAGAGATTCTGCAGCCACTAGTGACTTTGAAGCCTCCTGCAGCTCCCTGGAAGCCAGCTGGAACACCCAAAACTATGTCAAACTTGCTCCCAGCTGCAGGAATATAAGCAAGTAGTTGGATAGGTAACATCCTGCCCCCTAAGGCAGAATAGCTTATGCACAAAGAAACAACCCCAGCAGACCCTCTCATCACCAACTTTTAGGATTCCTATGACATTGAGAATTCCTCACCATATCTACACTTTAAGAACATACTGTGATCTCCTATCCAGATCACTAGGCACTGCCAGCAGTGACAGCTCACACACACCCTGTGCACCAGCACACACAGCCAATGCTGCTCCTCAGCCCTTGTCTCCTCAGCCCTGACCACCACCTTAGGACAACTACAGTTTTGGGGGCTCTCAGCCCCTCTGTTCCTGCTGACAGGTCAGGACAGCAAAGGGGACTCCACAATTTAACTGCTGAAGCTGGAAGGCATCCTCACCTGCACACCCAACAGAGCTGCAGCTGATGGCTTTGATAACTATCAGCTAATCTGGGTAAGTCTTACAGTAGAGGGACACTAGAATTTACACAACCAAGTGAAAAGCAGGCTTTCCCTGACATTCTTCAGGAAAGTCAGTGAGAAAACAGGCACAGGACCTCAGCAACCCCCAGGCCAGACTAAGCTTTACCACAGTCCTAAGAATGGCTCATCTGCCATGCAGGAAGGAGTCCAGCACTTGCACAGAAGGAACAAAACCTTCCACAAGACAATCAGTACCAGCAGAAGCATTGCAGAAAGAGGGACCCGTAGTCCCCAAGCCCCTACCTTGCTATCCAGCTTCTTCATTGTCACCAGGTCCAGGGACTTGAGCGAGTGCCCGGTGGGGGTGATGAAGTAGAGGCAGACGTGAATCCTCGTGTCGTGGTAGTTGAAGAGAGACCGGCGGATTTTCAGCTCTTCTTGCAAATAGTTTTCAAACTGCGTATCAATGTACTCTACGATTGGCCTGTAACTAAAACCATCCCATTAGCAAACCAGCTAGTGGAGCACAAACCTAAACCATCTAAAGGCTGAAGGAATTCTCCTAGATGTTCCATGATATCACTTAAAAACAAGTTATAAGACTCAAACAATTTAGCTTTACAATGGGAAAAATGTGGTGTTTACACACAGACCTTATAATCCAAAGGTTGCTGGAGATTCTTGAGGTTGCACTGCAAAGTCTAAGGACAGTGGAGCACAGAAAGATGACTACTTCCCCACAGGAAACTTTGCCCAGATTTCAGGGCTCAGCCATCTGTCTGTAGCAATGCAACATGACCAAGGAGATAGCTTGGAATCCCAGAAAGCCTTTACCTGGGGCTTGAACAAGATGTCTGTGTTGTTAAATGAGACAAGTTCAGAACAGGTAATTCCTGACCCTGCTCCGAGGACAGCTGATTTACAGCTCATGCTCCTGGAGGACAGCAATCTCTCCTGGAAAGACCTCCTGTGACCTCTCTTTTTGGCTGTTCACCCTCTACCCTTGGTCCCCAGAACCAGAGCCACTACAGGCAGTGACTCCTTTAGCAGAGACACAGACACTCCTGCAGCGCTGCAAGGGGAACTGCAGGCAGTTGATGCCTAAGCACGAGGCAAGCCCAGAAACGCCGAGCAGATGGCACAAGACCTGCCTTTCGTCTTTATTGATCTGATCCCCAAATCCAACTGCATCCACGATGGTCAGCTTCAGGTGGACATTGCTCTCCTGCAGGTCGTAGGTGCGCGGCCGCAAGCGAACCGCGCTCTCGTAGTGACTGGCTTCCTCCGTCTCAAACGTGGTGTTGAAGAGGGTGTTCATCAGCGTGGATTTCCCAATGCCAGTCTCACCTAGGGAGGACAGACCATCAGCTCACTGCAGCGTGAATTTGCCACAGGTACTACTTCAAAGCACATTAATTGGAGAACTGAATTACACTGTGGAAGGTCACCACGAGCTGCTCGGGGACAGACATGCAATTGTCACACAGGTGTCACACAGACAGGTGTCTGCCTTCCTGAAGGTCTCCCATGTTTAATGCAAACAACATAGAGCATTGGGTTTTGTCTCCCAGTATCACACAAAACACAGCAGCACAGCAAAACACACTATTTTCCTTTCCATGACCCCTGACTTTGCTTGGGATTCTGCACTAGAGAAGCTGTGGAGAGGATTTTAGTAGCCACTGAAGGACACCTGGGATGCATCACAAAAACCTCTATCCCAGAATATTTGGCTGACAAGCTGCTTGTGAGCAGAAAGGCTTTGAACTGCTGCTCCTGGTAATGAATCAAGACTGATATTTTCCAGTTTGGCCTAGAATGGGTCTCATTTAAATTTCTTATTCACTACACACAGCCCTATTGGTCATGGGGGTGAAGAGAGGCAAAATCTAAGAAAATAAGCTTCACTGCACATCTATACAAAGCCACAGGAACTGCTGTATTTCTGCTGGTCTAGCAGGTTACAATACTTCAGACCTCATTCACCATACAAGAACCAGCCAAAGGAGAAATTATGCTCATCTCATCACTGAAAGGAATTGGTCTCCAGTACTCCAGCCAGCATTGCCTGCTAGATCACATCAATAGCAAAATTAAAAGCCAAGAACAGAATGAGGTTATTTTAAAGTCAGTAAGGAACAGTCACCCTCCCTTTCTGAGCACAGAGATGACCATGCCCTCTGACACCTGGAAAGCACTGATTAGGCACAGCTCAGACACAAACCTCTTGTGCCCAGACTTGGGGTGCAGGCTTACACTCAGAAATGACCAAGTTAGCAACAGCAGCTCTCACACGACCCATGGTGCATCTGATTGTACGTACCTAGACATCATACCCAGCAAAAGCTGCTCATGCCAGCCACCCCAGTTAGCATATGGAAACACTTAACTTGCTATATACAGCCTTCCTTTGATCCTTCCTATTGCAAAGCTATTGCAGCAGAGACAATGACCAATACCATGCTGATTACAGAAATTCTCCTGGCTAGACTCGATGTGTTTTTTAAGAGTTTGGCATTTCTGATGTGCTGAAGTCGCTGCCAAGGCTTGTGGCATAAGCAGGACAGTCAATAAAGGCTGGTCCCAGCCTCCCCCCACGCCTGCTTGCAGAGGACTGTGCTCACCCACACAGAGGATGTTGAAGCTGAAGCCTTGTGTGACAGACTTGCTGACCAGCTGATCCGGGAGGCTGTCGAAGCCCACATGGCCCCCCAGGGAAAGGTTCCTCTTCTCTTCATTCTGCCAGGGAGAAGAAGCCAGATTAGCAAACTCACTGAGATGGCAAATCAGGCTGATGAGACCGAGATCACCCACCCTCCTGGGCACTGCAAAGCCCAGCAGTGCCCCTGAGGGTGTTTGGCACACCACAGCACAACCCCCGCAACAGCCACCAATGACAGGAAAGAGGGTGTGAAATACTGATCTTCATGGGGAGCTGGGAGAACCAAGCTACCAGGCTCCAAAGTAAACACTAGTGTGAGCTTCAACTACACGCAGCTGGGAGAGATTAGCAAAGGAAAACCAACCACTCATTTCTCTTCAATTTTTTTATATTTTATTTTCTCAAACCCGCCAACAGTGAATTCAGCTTGACAGACTGTGCATTTTTCCCGGAGTACTTGTCTTTCCCCCTTTGCTATGGCCACAAGCAGCGAGGTTTGTTCACTCAGGCGCTGGGGGTGCCGGTGGCACAGGCAGGGCAAGGAACCCTCTTGCTTTACCATCTGTGACCACACAGTTTCCACTGTTCCTCTGCTGTTCCTGTTCCTGCCTCCCCCGTGTGCACTTTGCTCTCCCTTCTGTTCCCTCCCTCCCCCACAGAAGCTGATCACCTGTAGAGGCTTTGCTTAGGAGCTAAGACGACAAAATCCAAGGAGACAGCAGCTCTACAATGTGTGCTATACAGAAAGGCAGAGCAGCTATAAAGTCCAGCAAAGAGGAGCTGACAGAAGGCTAATTTCTCTTTCTAGCGGCTAAAACCGGTAAAGTTTTGAATTTTAACAGATGCACACCTCTCTGCACAACTAAGAAATGATGTCTGAACCCAGGGACCAGACCACGATCCCTGGAGCCCCTCAGGCACTCTTACCCACCCATGGAAAAGCAAGGAGACAGGACTTCAGAGAATGAATTGTGATCCTCACAATTTCTTTGGGAATTGACTGTTGTTCTTAATCACCAGCACATATAGAAGATGGGAAGGAAAAAATGTCTGCCCTTGGTTTGGCTCTGGTTCTTCTGTCTGTTCCTGACAACTGGAATTTAATGTCCCAGCACTAAGACTGAGAGACAAGAGCATCCCTGAGAAGAGTCTAAGCTGCCTGTCAAATTTAAATGAAGTCAAGAGGAAAATAAATTATGTGATAAGCCTTATGCATTGCTCTGTGCCTGCAGCAAGGTTGCTAAACAAAACACAAACCTTTGTTCAACTGCATCTTGAGTCAAAGCCTCCTTTAGCTCTGCCTTTGGTAGAACAAATATTCTCAGTCTTGTAAACCATTTAGATCACAAGAACAACTTGTGAACAGCTGAAACAACTTCCATGCCTCACACAAAAACCTTCTGGCTGTTCTGTTCAGCATTTTTTACCCACTTTCAGATTATTTTAGCCCAGTGCTCTCCAAGGGACTCCCTGGACAAAAACACAATTGAATCATCACTGGGCTCCTGTGATCCATCCTATTCTGTCCAATCAGGATCAATCACACTCACTTAGTAGAAAGAGCAATCATTTAAAGTTTCCATGTGTAATTGATGTCAGCAGTCAAGGTTTTGAGATGGCCAGAGTTTAGGTGAATTAAAAATAAAAACAGTCCCTAAGACAGGGAGATCTCCAAGTTTAACTCTCTTCCATTCACCTGTCAGCACAGGGGGATGCTACAACTCAGACCCCAGGACAGAGGGTGTTTTAAAAGTGAATCTGTGCTGCTCCAGCCAGCCGAATGCTGAGCTGTGGGTCTCGCATGGGTGGCACAAGCGCACTGGGAAGGGGAGCTCGGGACACGGACACATGTGTGCTGGGCAGAGACTCAGAGCTGATCAGGTCTGGTTCTGCCCAGAGATGTCACAAGAGGTCTGGTTCTGCCCAGAGGCTGTCACAAGGCACAGGAAGCCACTGCAGGCACCAGTTGAGCTCGGGGGGCTTTCTCAGGCTCTCAGCCCAATCTCTCAGCCCCCGCTTCTCATCCTCCCCGTGTCCCTCTGAGCCACCACTTCACAGAGCTTAAAATGCCAGTTCCCAGCACTGCAATGCGGTGACAGCCGGGCAAGCTGTTCCCACAGAAAGCCACTGGGTTTGACGGTTACACTTTGTGTCTTTTCATTTTACATAATAAACAAAAACAAGCAAACAAAAACACAAACCAGAAGCCTGGAATGACATTTTGGATGGGAAATAAATAAAGGCTGCCGATGGCTATGATTAGGCTGAAAGTGCCTGAGGCTGGGAGGAGGTTTCCAGGCAACAGGCAGCACCAATGCTCGAGATTTTAAAATAGGCTCCAGCTCAGCAAGGCTGCATTTAAATAGGCTCCAGCCAGGCAAAGCTGCATTGAGAACTCAGTCATGCCTTGGCTGCAGGATACCCAAATGCATCCACACAGGGCTTCTTCTCTTTTTTTTTTGGCACTCAGTCGCTGTTCACTACAGGACAGGAATACACCTACTCAGAAGTGCTCGCCATCTCTCAAAGCTGTTAAATCAATGAGCCAAACTTCAGTGGAATAATTTTGCCAGTGACTTTGAAATGCAGTTTCCTTTATTTCTGTAAGCAGCAGAAATAACCTGGTTCGAGTTCAAGGCACTGCTGATACCAAAGCAGAAAACCATTTGCTGTGCTTGCAGTGTGTTCAGCTGTCATTCAGCTCCAAAGGGATTTTGCTGTGTTAGGATAAACAATGGCAACAGCTGTTGGGAAGTAGGAAGACTAAGAAAATAAAGAAAGGGGGGAAAAAGTTTTCACTGTTTTATTCTTTGCCTCCAATCCATCGAGCTTAGAAACCTGACAGCCTTGTGAATATAACTTGTGGAGTTTGGTGTGTGGACCTGTGCTGGACAGGCACGCACACCCTGATAAGCAGCCCCAAATGACCAGCCCTTTTGGCCAGCTCCCACATGCCAGGGTGGCCCAAGGACAGCCTGAAAGCTCACCTGCTAGGGAAGACAAGGTCACACTCCAAATAGAACCCCTTCCAGCAGAAGCAGCCAGCCTGCCACACTCAGCATAAATAATCAATCCAGAACACAAATGCTGCAATAAGTGAGGGCAGCACTAATGCAGCAATGTAGGGGGGTTTTGTTTGTGCTTTAGTTTGTTTTAAACAAAAGCTAAGGATTTCAGTAGAGCTTTCTCCATACTTTTACCAGCAATGAGACAGCCTTGCAGGATAGGAGCTGGGCAGGTCATACAGCAGAGCCAGCTGGGATCAGTCATGGCAAGAGCCAGGCAGGAACACAGCCCTGCCCTTTCCAGTTGCACTGGTCCCTGCACACTCCTACCTGCAACACTCCTACCCTCCACAGCACTCAGTGTGAACGAGGTCCCTCCATCTCACAGCCTGTAGAGACAACTCTGCTGCCTCTTACCTGGCAGGACCACATCCTGGGGCTGCAAACAACCACAAGGCAGCCAACCTTTCCTGAAGCCCATTTCATCATTACACAACATGACAATTAAGAGTCTGCAATGGCTCCAGGTGGGAACTCTCACCTGAAATAGCAACTGCAGCCCTGAACATCCCTTCTTGAGTCATTAATAACATCCTATGATAGAGCAGCTGCCAGGGTTTTACTTGCAGTCTTTGAACATGCTTTTCAAACATTTCTGTGCCTTGAGCTGATCTTCAGGCTTGAAGCAGAGAGCCAAGGGGATAAATCATATTTTGAATCTGGAATTTTGTGGGAAATGAAAGATTCATCATAAGGTCAGAGCAGAACTTATGTATTTTCAAGTCCCAAGTCCTCACATTTTCACAAATGTTCTGTCCAGGCAACAGGCACAGAAATGGCATCTAGGAGCATGGCCACAGGAACAACAGCCATCCCAGAGGGATGTATCAGGTATCTTATGTATCTTTACCTCTGATTCGACAGCAACACCACAGAACTCTTTTCTTAGCATGCAGCAGAAAGACAGACATGTCCTTGGTAGCACAGATGGACACATTCAGCTGAGCACCACAAGAACTGAAGTGAAACCTCCAACCACAGTGCTTGAAATGCACTGCAATGCATCAGGCACCCCGGCTCCTGGACACACCCTGCTGGAGGCTGAGCATGCATTTGGGATGCACAATGGCACACCAGCCCATTCCTGTGGCCACACCAGCACAGAGCTGCCCAGGGAACCAAAAAGTGCTCTTCAAACCCACAGCAGCTCGCGAGCCCCTCCCCAGCAGGGTCCCAAGGCCGTGCCCTGCGGCAGGACCGCAGGGCTGGCAGGCAGAGGAGCAGTACTGCTGCGGGCAGCTGGCCACACACCACAGCCACTGCAGATGGTGTGTTATTTGGCCCTTTACTGCAAGTCAAACAAGAAAAGGCAGCAGAGAAACACAATCAGAGAGACCAAATCCAGATCCCCATAAGAGGATCAACACAGCATCGGATACTAATTTGGCTCTTCTTCATAGACAGTGATAAAAGAAACCTGTGAGAAGTGCACAGGCTACAGCTTCAAACTGTGTGCCTATGATTCTTCAAAAAATAAAAATCTGATCACAGTTTCTCTTCATGCTTCACCTCCAAATTAGCATCAGTTATTCTGCGTCATTACATTTTTTCAGCAGCTTGTTCCAGGAAAAGTGGTTTTACCACTGCCTGCACAACCCAGGGGAATGTCAGCAGTAGGACCAGTTCCATGTTCAGCTGCCCCTCAGCTGCAGTGTTCCTAGCTGGGGCTCCTGGTGCAGAGCAGAGCAGCTGACTGCTTTGACATGTGCTGCCCCTGCTTCCTTTGCTTTCACCAGGAGCACTATAAACAGAGTGCACCTTGTATAGAGAAGATCATTCTGATATCAGTTGGTTAAAAAATAAGTATATCTAGAAATATCATTTTCCAATTAGTCCCACCACAAAATTCTCCTTAGTGGCATATGCTTGTGTTTCCTGCTTGAGACAACCCTCGGGCTTTTTTTCCTGAATGATGCAGGTGAAAGCATATGGGTAAACAAAAGCGTAATTGAATGCCACAATCATAAATGGTGATAATTTTTTTTTTAATGGTGAACCTGGCATGATGGGACTTGTAATGTAAACTCTGAGCCCTGCTTCATCAGCGTACAAGCAACTGGTTGAATAAAATTAAGAGGGAAAACAAACCACCACATGGTTTAGCTGATAAACAGTGATGACTCCTGGATGTTTACCCTGAGGGACAGCACAGAACTTTTCTGTATCTGAGCTGCCCCTTCCCATTTCTACAGCACAACAAAACATAAGTGAAAAGATGAACAGCTGACATTTTCCAAGGCCAAACAGCAAAGATCTACAGGGAGAGAAGGAAGGAAATTGAGTTTTCTCTCCTTTCTGCTACATGAATAGAGCTTACACTTGAGCAGTGACCTTCAAGCCAAAGGTGTCTGCTGCTCCCAAACACTGCCTCCAGTACCTCTGTATCACCAGCCCGGGATCTGTGGCCAGGCTGCAGCTCTCCACATGCCAGCCCCACACAGGGGCTTATGTCTTCCAAGACTTCACTAGGCAGCTGTATTTCAGGTCCTTCTCTTCCCAGAGTTTTCCCATTTACATTTTACATACACAGTTAGAAGACACAAAGAGGCAACAACATGGCATCTGCATGGCGCTTTTCCACAGCACTTCAATTCCCACTACTGAGGCAGCCTTTTGTTTCTAAATTCCTCAATCCTGGATGTCACCTTGACCTTACACCACGACAAATCCTCCAGTGCTTTGCAGCCTGGGTCACACCCATGCCTTGCAGCAGGTCTGTGGCACTGGCTATTCCCAGGGGAGCATTGCTTTGCCCTGCAGGGAACACGTGGACACAGATCCTCTCCCCTCCGATTTATAGTCAAATCAAAACAGAAGGAAAAACCAGAGCTAGCAGATTGCAGGTTGCCAAGCAGAGTGAGTCAGAGAGCAGCAGGAGGAAGAGCAGGGAGGGCTCCCAAACCCTGCACAGCCACAGTGTGCTGCAGAGCTCCGAGGGGCTGGCACCCGGCACAGCTGGGCACTGCTGCTGGGCACAAAACAATGACTTCACCCTCTTGATGCCCCATCCACAATCCACAACAGTGTGTGCAACACAAAGATTAATACATGCACCAGTGGCGTTTGTAGGACGCTATTCCCTTGTCTCCTGCATGGAAAGACATGGGATCAGGAAATCATTCCATCCTGATGCAGGGAGTCTCATTTTGCAACTGCGCAGAGAAAGGACTGAGTGATATCTGGCTGTTTGTCCAACCCAAGCAGGGCAAGCTGGTCCCAGGTACAGGCTCATGTGTGCTGGCACCACAGCAGCTGCCGTGCCAGCTGCAGGCACTGCCTGGCCCCTCTCAGGCTGGGCACTTTGGGCAGCAGCTCCAAAAACCATGAAACAGAGAAGGGCTGCTTCAGGGTCCAGCACATGCAGGTCCCTCACCCAACCCCACAACCACCCCCAAATGCCCACCACTGCAAGATTCCTTACAAAGGCACTTGTAGTTATCATCATTTCACAAGTACACTGAGTCATGGAGCAGTTGAGTACTTGCCTAGAGACCACTGGGCAAACAGTGTCAGAAGCCAAATTCAGCTTGTTTGTCCAAGCAGGCACTCCCTGGGGCTTGGCCCAGCTTCTGGATCAATGCAGAAAAATTTAACAAATTACCTCTCTCTGAAGAATCTCTCCATCTCTGAATGCTGGCTCAATAAATGCCACTTAACATTTGCAAAGCGACAGCAGTGAGTACGGACTCATGTTTCCGTGAAGAAAATATCTCTTTTGCTTAGCTCAGACCTGAGGGGCAGTTAACAGCACCACCACACCCCACATAAGAAAAACACCTCTGTGGTGTGAGCAACATTAAAAACACTCACTAACACACATGAAAACATTACCCGTCTTGTACTCACAAGCTAATGACTATTAGATGTACAAGAGCACCAGTGAATGAGATTGCACTTTCCAGCCTATTAAGCAGAAGGAGATGGTCCAAGAGAGGTAATGAGACCAGATTTGACAGTGAGAGGATTCTGAGCATAGTAAGTCTTAACAGAGGGCTCAACAGAGGTGGAGTAGGAGTGACCTTGTGGGTGCCTTTGGCGCTGGAGACAAAATGAAGCACACTCAGCTGGGGCTGGCCAGTGGATTGTCACATCTAAATGGCACCTAATCTCAAGGAGATTTGCAAAGTGCAAGCACACAGCCAGTTCTGAAGGTTTTCAGTTAATCTCAAGCATGGGCTTAAAATTTCAGATCCCCATTGTGGAACACTTAATAACAGGCTGGGGAACAAAGAAAGGAAGAAAAAACAAGCCCACAGATGTGGGGTTTCTGCTGATTTACCACTTGTCTTACAATACCAACAATAGAAGATGAAGAGCTTCATCTTTTCTGCTGCCTCCTGCTCCTGCCTGCTCTGGTGGTGGTACATGGTCAGTCAACCAGGATGCACCCGAGACCCTGAGCCTTCTATACCTCTGCAGGGAGGGCAACTGTTGTTTTTCGCAGCTGTAGCAACCCTAAAGAGCTGTAAAAGGTAACATGGTGATGCCTAGCACTGCTCTTCCCTCCAGCAATGGCAGGGCAGTGTCTTCCCTTCCATCTGTTTTCCAACACACAGCAGCACAGCCACATCTAAGCCAGCTCTCCGTGCGTGGGACGCTGTGCCAGCCAGCCATCTCCAGTTGCTGCATGCTCACAATAAGCTTCCAGCCTACACTGGAGTCCCCCCAAAAAACCTCACACTAAACCAACACAATTCCCAGCCCCCCTCCCCGTTAAACCGCTCTTCTAAGAATGCCAAGAATTTTCCCAGACACTCAAGCCTTTATTCATATCCCTCCTGGCTCCCAGCTGCACTGCAGGCAGGCAAAAACATCACTGAAGAAACCACATATGGAGTCACCACCAAGACATGCCAAGTAAAAATCAGAGCCACTTTATATTACAGAAGCAAGAAGGGTCAAGAGCTGAGGCTCTTGCCTTTAACTTCTGGACCCATTTTTAAGAGCTATTCACAAACTTTAAGACCAGCAAGTGACCAGTGAGTGCGTTGTGAAGTGCAATGCTCAGCACCTATGGAACAAATATTTCAAAATACCACTGGGCCAGTGCCAAGGTTGCACAATGTCCCACGTGCCCCAGGGCAGTCTCGGGGCAGCAAAGGCTCTGCAGCGCTGAACACACACTGCAGCCTCCTCCCTTAAGTAGGTGGACAGGGATATCAGGGAACAAGCCAAGCTCCTTTGAAGGGAGGAACTCCTTAGGCAAACTCCTTAATTGGCTTCCTGTACCCCCGGCTGGTGCCAGGCCGCTGTGGATTCCTGCGGCACACACACCTCGTGCTGTACCGGGCAGGCAGCCCGCAGCAGGGACCCGCACCCTGCCCGCAGCAGGGACCCGCACCCTGCCCGCAGCAGGGACCCGCACCCTGCCCGCAGCAGGGACCCGCACCCTGCCCGCAGCAGGGACCCGCACCCTGCCCGCAGCAGGGACCCGCACCCTGCCCGCAGCAGGGACCCGCACCCTGCCCGCAGCAGGGACCCGCACCCTGCCCGCTCCTTCCACCCTGAGCACGCAGCTGAGCTCAGGGACTGCCTTCGGCTTCACTTCAGCCCCAGCAGCCCTTCCTCCTTCAGAAAAACACCACCAACCACAGAACACAAAAATCCTACACGCATCTACAGAATCAAATGGCACAGGCTTAAAACATCAGTTTTTGCTGATGCTCAAAGCCAAGTCTCAAGGGAGAGTAAAGCTCCTCATCTTCTTATACCACACACATCCAAGTTGATCCATTCACAACCTGTGAATGCAACATCAGTTTTAATTTTCTGCAAACAAACTGACTGTTTCTGGCTTAAATTCCTCTCTTTTTTCACCACAAACAAAATTCCCACATGCTTCTTTTCTTAACCTGTTATTTAGTGATTTCCCTATAACATTTATAAAGCCTAATTAATTAATTGTGAGGTTTTCCTTAATCAAGAGAGGATTAAATGGGCATTTTGCCTCTATCACAAGTCCTGGATGAGAGTATACAATAAAGCAAAGCAGGATTTACCAGGCATTATGCATAAAGTGTTTTGCAAACATGAAGGCTGCCTTTGAGAATAAGGAAAGTTGGTTAAAAATAAAGCAAGCTATGGAACCAAAAATGAAAGACATTTCCTCCAAAATGACCTTAAAGGATGAGAAAGTTCAGCTTCTCGTCAGCCTGAGAATTCCATCCCCCATAAGCTATTCAAAACCAAGGAAAGTCCAAAACACAAATGAAACTTTTTAAACAGACTGAAAAAAAAAAAGATCCTGAAATACAAACAACGCCAACGAACACTGCCATAGTTAGTTTCTTTTTAAAATTATTTATTCAGAAGCTGCTGAGGCTTTTCATTTAATGGACCTCCCAATTAACCCTGTCAAGAGTCTAATCTTAGCACCTTATCTAGTACAGACTTTCTCCAAGTTCACCCAAGGCAGCGATGATGCATTTCCAGTTTACTCAGCTGCTCTAAGCTGAGGAATCTCTTTGGTTTCCCAGCATCCTTCCACGAGGAAGAGGAGACACTTGGCAAACACAAGTGGCTGTGGGACAACGCCAGGAGATAAACTGAGTGCCTACCCTTAAGGACTGGAATGAAAAAGGTTTGGAGCAGTTCAAAAGAAGTGTGGAAGAAGGGAAAAAGGATCTGGATCCCCATCACTCCAAACAAGCCACCCTTGATAGCAGTCACCAAGATTATTTGCTTTAGTTACCACTTAAAATAAACATGACTAATTCCCACATACATTTCCAGAATTTATTGCCTAATTACAATAAATACTATTATCCAGTATATTTTTAGAGCACAGAACAGAGATATAATGGGAACCCAAGAGCTTTTGGTCACCACTGTATGCTGTTTCCCAGTTTGCCTTATGCAACCATCCCACAGCAACTCCACCACCAGATCTTCCAGCTACTGACCGTATCTTGTACTAATGCCTGGAAGACACTAGAAAGAGAATATCCCACAATATACCACAGCAACTCAGCTCCTCTGAGGGCTACACCAGAGTCATCATAGCAATAAGCTGACTGCTATATATCCTATTATTAACACATGCCTCCAGAAAGCCTCTGAATGTATTAGCACAGAATGCCTTTAATCTGAAGAATCAAGGCAGTGGAAAAAAGGAAAACAAAACCTCTATTTGAAAAATACTTTTAGCAAAAAGATAAGCTGAAAGGACTATTTGTTCTGTATGAAAATACAGAATAAATCTATATTTGGAAGCACCTTTGCTGCAGAAAAAGGGAAGGGGAACGTTGCTGGGAGGCCAGCTGCCGCCTTCCTCAGGCAGCCTTTTCCTGTGCACAGCTGAAAGCCAGGATCAGTGCGGCTCAGGAGGGAAGGCTGCTGTAAGCAGGGTCTGGAGCAGAGACCTGGCAATGCCCTCCTGCCCCCAGCTGCCCCCACAGCCCGGGCACCCCAGGAATGCACACACTGTGCCACACAGCGGGGATGGTCTCCTCTCCCAGCAACACGCCTGAGGACGGCAGGGAGATCCTGGCAGACACGGGAAGGTTCCATTTTCCAGCATCACCACCAGCTCTGGGAACACGCTGCACGGCAGCCACAGCCGAAGGCATGCCTGTACAGCCCAGAGCAGGAGCTGAGGGCTGAGCCTGCCTCTGTTACAGCCAGAGCCAGCTGAAGCACCGGCTGCCTGTGGGGGACTTGATGCATTCCCCACATGTTTCCTTGCACACGGAATGCAGACTCATCACAGCATCGCATGCAGTGGTGATGGGGATGGGAGAACCCCAACCCTCGGATGGAAACCCAGCCCAGGCTCTCTGGCTCCACAGCTCCCTGGGACAGTCTGGGTTTGAGGCGGTGCAGCCACAGAGGGCAAGAGCCCCGAGACAGGGCGCTCGATGGGAACCTTGCTCGAGCTGTCTGACATCTCCGGAATTTCATGCCTGTGGGAGACAGACACTTTTCGGTTTCACAAAGGAATCTGAACTTTTAAAAGTGGTGCCTTCACAGCCCTGACCTGGTCAGCCACAAGCTGAGAGCGGCGATTAGGGCTGTGTCCAAGAATCCTGTGGTTCTCACTGACACCACTCCTCTCTGAAAGTCTCCCATCACCCCATTTGGAGGATGCTGATTCCCTGTCTGGGTTTACCTTCTGCATCCCAATGTCACCAGCTGGATGAGCTTGGCTGCTTATGCCAGAGAAGAGGCTCTGGAAGGAAAGCACGTGGCTGGGACTGAGGACAAAGAGCACTTTCAGGATTTTTTTTTCACTTGGGCTACTCTAGGAGAAGAGGTGGGCTCTCTTAGCTGTCTGACACTTTTACAATACGTGAATACAAATGCAATGCTTCAGATATAAACCCAGAGCTTGCTGCAGCTATGCAGATGTGGGGAAGAGGAGAAACAAGCAGATTCTGCATAAACACAAGGCCTACCTCAACAAAACAATACAGGACAGGACAGTGTTATTTCCAAAGGCTGCACAAACAGGGCAGCTTCTCCCATCACAGCCTGAAGTACGTTGAAAACATTCTGAATAATCAAAACTAATCTCATAAACGTGCCTTTACCCTACACAGGTGGGATGAAGCATGCAGCATGCCCACGCCCTGCACGTCTCCCTCAGTCCCATCACCTCCCAAATTCCTCCTCTTAATTGCACAACCCAGGAAAAGCCAATTCAGCATCATGCCAGTTTCTCCCCTCCCAAGCTCCGAGCCAAAGGAGCTCGAGAAGGAAAGGAGATGAGCGTGACTGTTGCTCCTGCAGACAGAAAAACAGCCCAGTGATGGGGCCCTTGGCTTGCACAGTGGTGCCTTGAGACGACAGGACTGGGGACAGCGGGGGCACTCAGAGACAGGGCTGTGCCTCTCCCTGCAGCTGGAGACAGCACTGGTATTCTGCCACAGAAGATAATATTTAGGGAGCTTCTGGCCTTCCAGCAACTCTGGGGACTGGCTGACAGCTGCCACCACAGCACAGACGACAAGCCCTGACACCGTGCCGGCCTCCTGAAAGGGAGTTATTCTTCAGGCTCTCATTTGTTTTGCCGGTGCTGAGGGCACACACGGCCTCAGCCTCCGCCAGCTCACGTCCTTCCACCCACTGCCTCAGCACTCGCTGCAGTTATGAGCGGTTCGAGCTCTGGAGCTCCCACGCAGAACAACATGTTGCATCTCAGCTGCAGGAGGAAGAGACACCCCGGATTCACCAGCAGTGACAGCACCACAGCGGGGAAGAGAAAAAAAAAGCCCAAAAACCATCTTATTCTGGGCAACATTTGTACCCAGCGCATACATTGACAGTAAGTGTTTAACTGCCATGGGCTGCGGTTGAGTTAATTGATTCTGTGGTTGAGGCAGTCAGAGCTGGCTTCCTGCATGAGGACAGGCAAAATTCCAGGGGAGGGATTGCAGGCTTGGAGATGCAACCACCAATTTGTCCCCTCCAGTGGAAGGCCATTTTCTGCATCGTTCCTTCCCAAAAAAGCATACGCTACAGGCAGAAGAGCTGGCCAGCGCAGGGGGGAAAAGGGCTGCTCCTGCTGGGCTGGCTTTCTGGTGCCTGCTACCAGCTTGGAGAAAAATCTGTCACTTGTGCTCCACACTGCATGGGGGACCACTTGAGTTTTTCCAGGCAAAAGGTAAAATAACTGAATAGCAGAAACAGACAAAGAGATTTAATACTGGAACTTCCAAATGGTGCCAACTGCCTGGGTGAAAAAGAGAGCAGAGGGAATGTCTGAATTCAAATCAACCCCGTTTTCCACTGGAATTCAGCCATGGAAAGGTTTTCCTTGGGAGTTTATTTAGAAGAAAATGTAAGCCTGCACGTAGGACCTGCAGCGGTAAGACTTCACAGAGTTGTTCTCAGCTCACTCCTCAAGCCCATCTTTCAAGGACTAAGGCATCCTGCTGGCCCCTACAGAGAAGAGTGGGTTTAGACTGTGCAGTCATTAAGTGAACCCTGAGCTTACAGAAAGCAGCAGCAGCACATGAAGTCTATCACAATGGCAGTTGTGGCAGGAACAGGCACCATCCAAAGGTTCCTCTCCTCCCACAGAGCTGGGAGCAGGTGACAAGAAGGCAGTGGTGTGTAAACAGGTAACACTCACAGCTGACAAACTTGCCAGATCCTCCCCAAGCTCAGCAACTCTCTGAGAAAAAGCAAATCCCATCATCTAGTTCCAGCAAAGAAATTGCTCTTCAGCTTTCCTCTGTATGAAGTGGTGTTTTTTCTGCAAGATCTTCTAAGGGACATTAATTTATCATAAAGCTGCCAGTACCAGCCTAGCTGTCAATCACTTTCATGAAGGGAAATCTCAGGATTGCATTTGGACAGCTGTCCCCAGCCACAGCTCACACACTGCCAGGTACATGTGTCCAGTGCTCTCTGCCCCTGAGCATCAATGTCCACACATCCCTGTCCATGCAGGCAGTCACAGTGTCCACACACAGCAATCAAACAAAGTTAGTTTTTCACATTAAACTCCTATCTGAGCCCAACCCTGACACTGAGGACACCTGCTTCTTCTCACAGAACTGCTCAGTTTGGAGCCCACTGCCTTTGCACCACCATGTCAGGCTGTGGGTTAGTGCAGATAGTTAACCAGCAGCATTTTGTGAGGTCAGTGTGTTTTATTTAAAAAGAGAGAAAACAAGATTTGGGAAAGCAGAAGTCTTACAGTCTCAGTCTCACATCTCATCCCATTTATTTTCCACTGCATCTCCAGTCACTTCTCTGTCACTTTTTCTCCTTCCAGCTTTTCCAAGCTTCTTCAGAGCTTCTGCATTTCAAGCACCTTCTGGCTTCCACTTGCACGAGGCGGTTGGGCTGTTTCCCACTCAACATCCCAACATCCTTGCTAATACTGCTAGTGTCTGCTCCAGTGCAGTCACATGTGCTAACTCAGCACTGCCCAGCCCAGGCAATGGAGAAGCTATGAGCTTTAATGACAAAATAAAAGTATTTCATAAATTAACCAAACTTTATCAGTTCTCCTTCCACCCTGATGGTGAGCAGCCCCAGAAGTGATGCCTGCAGCCCAAGCCCTGAACACAGCTGTGGCTACCAGAGCAGATGAGCACAAAACTTCAGTCTCCAGGGCTTGAAGCAAATCTCTCTCACAACACAAAAACAAAGGTGGTGTTGAGCACCACTGGTGTGATCCTGCTGTATCAGAGGCAGCTTTCCATGGGTGAGCTTCCTTTCATTTGTTTTTGTTGGTCATTTCCAACAGCAGCACTTGAAAGGAACTTTATTGTGCTGGAGACAGAGACAATCTGGAGGACTGTACAAGGGAAGCGTGCATCTGGGGAGTTTTCAAAACACATTATCCAAACCTAAGGGTCACTACATTCCAGAATATCATTGTCAGCTGGACACCTATAAATAGTTTCACCAATCACGACCCATTGTGTATCTCCCCTACTTCAGAGGCTTTTTCAGCATTACTTCCTACAGCAAATACAAACAGCTGGTAAAAATAAGTGGATTTATCATCACCTTTGCTTGGCAGTGACAAGCTACTCCCACATGGACTTCATGCTCAGGAAGCTGAGGTATGGTAATATAAAATGGCAACAAGAAACCTGTAAGCCCTGAAGAAAGAACATCTCAGAATACCTGAATCATGAGGTTTCCATGATGCTGCTGGAGGAGCAACAGCTGAGATGCAAGCTAGGGGTAAGGGAAACAGCAGCTGGCACAAACATCTGCCCCACACCAAATGGAAACGAGATGGTGCTCTCCTACCCACCTCTACCAGATCCATGCTCCAAGCAAAAGGCAAACGGAGACTATGAGATCTACTACACCTGCAAATCCCTATAAACCCATCCCTGCTCACTGCACAAAGCAATCAGATTTCTTCCTAATGGAGGTGGAAACTCAAGCCATGCTGGAGCCCAGCCATTTCCCTTTGGTGCCCAAATAAGAGCCAAACATCTTCAGAAGGACTTTTTTCCCCTTTCTTTTTTTAAAATCAAAGTGACAGAGTATTGATGTAAGTACACAAAAAAAAAAAACAAGTTAATTTAATTTTCTCCAGAACTAGGCAATAATTTAGGTTCCTGTAACACCTATCAAAACCTGCACAGGCAACAGCAGGCACACTAAATTAATGTTAAAAGTATTTTTATATTATACAAATGCAGAAAGAATTGCAGTGAGAGAGCCTTGGTGTTTTCAATCTCTGCCACTGTAATTACCTTAATCTACTCCTCCCAGAGCCTAGAAACATTAGCTTTCTTAAATAAGAGCCCCAGTTCAATCCTCCTTTTTGCAGGTTTTAAGTAAGTTACAATCTTGAAAAGTCATTCCTGAATTGGAAACTTTTGGGCCAGGATTCAAAGAAATGAAGCAGGGTTTGAGATCCTTGGCAAAAAGTAGCTTACAGAGAAAACAGTAGCAGGGACTTGTTTGTGCTCAAAGGGCATGCCTATAATTCAGACAGCCACCACTGCTGTTCCCATTTATTTAGTAATATCACAGCAGACTATTTTGACTTTGGAGAGCTATGCTATTTAATGCGGTAAAAATGTTTTCAGCTCTGAGAGCGTACAAGACACACCAAGCTATTTAACGAGAACAGCCCTTCCAACAACAACAACAACAAAAAATTCAAGCAGTAGACAAAGAATAGTTTTGGGCCGACAGATTTTAGCCAGATTGACTTCCGATAGCAGTTATACAACATGTGAGCTGCAGAGAGGCGGCAGTGCACGGGTCACGCTCCATATTTGCTGTACAGCATTCCTCATACATTGGCTCAGAGAGCAGCCAGCCTCAAGGGTTTGCTTTACCCGTGTTTAAATCAGCGTGTCTCTCCCTGTATTGTATACACACCGCTAAGTTACTACTGCAGAGTGTTTGGATACCAGCGGTATGTAAACAATTGGTATTTGGGGAGGTCTGGCCCCATTTCCTGCCGCCTGTCTCTGCGGGGTGATGCGTGCCTGCAGACACACGGGTCCCGGATACCCTTTACGAGCACCCTGGGCATCCCGGCCGGACTCCCCCAGCGTGGCGGCGCCGGTGCCAGCACCAGAGGCGGCTGCGAGGCCCCGAACCCTTCACCCGCTGCTCCCTCCGCCCACGGCGCGGGCAGGACCTTCCCGCAAGGACTTTCCCCGCGCCCGCCGCGGGCACCGGCATCGCCCCGCTCCCTCCCATGCTGCCTCCGGGGCAGCGGCTGCGCATCCCCCGCGGTGCCCCGGACCCACCACCCGCCGCGTTATCCCCCCGCATCCGAGCGGCGAAGAAAGCCCAAGTTGTGCGGCCGAGGAGAGGCGCGTACGAGAGCGGGGCGGTGCTCACCGAGAAGCGCTCCAGGTCGGTGGCGGCCATGGCCGGGGCTGGCGCGGCTCCGGCGGCGGGAGCGCTGCTGCCGCTGCCCGCCGCGAGTGGCTGCGGCTGAATGGATCCAATATGGCCACTTCCTGGAAACTCCCTCCGCCCGCCGCAGGCGCCGCCCGCCCGCCCGCCGGACCGGGGAACCGAGGGGACGGGCACCGCCGGGGCGGGGCCGCGCCGGGCCGGGCCGGGCCAGCCTTCTCTCGGCCGGCGGGGCGGTCCGGCCGCCCGCAGCGCGGCGAGGAGTGGAACTGGGGAGCGGCGGTCGGGCTGCCCCGGAGGGCTCCACGGCCCTTGCCGGGGGTCAGTGCCAGTCTGGGGGCGAGCACGTGGCACGGGTGGCCCTGGCAGGAGAAGGGGCCGTGAGCGCCCTCGGAACGGGACAGTGTGGCTGCGGAAGGGCCGGGAGCATCCTCTGCAGGTGTCACACAGAGCCAGGACATCGCATTCCACAGGGCAGCGGTGCCTCTGCGCCGAGGTGTCTCTGTAACACGCGGGAGCCACACCAAAGTGGCAGCCACAGCGTGGGTTTGAGCCGGGACACAGAGCTCACGGCCATTAACGCTGCCGGTGTTGACGCTAATTTAAAGTATGCAACAGTGGACTGTGGAGTCTTCCTTCGTCGTTCCTTCCCACCTAAGGCACAGAGCCAAGGCCACCGCCAGTCTCTGTAACGCAGACATTGGTATTGCACTTTTGGTTAGCACAGAGCGGGTTCTGTTGCTTTGTGGTGCCCTCTGCTGCAGTGCAGCTACCCAGGCACAGCTCACCAGAGCCGTGTGTGCTCTCGGTGCTGCTGGGTCACTAGACCAGACCTGCACCGCTCATCTCTCTTGCCCTGGTTTCGTCTGACGCTTTCCCTTCTGTCCCTACTAGGTCCTCACCTTTCCTCCTCACCCTCTCTCTTGGAACAATCCACTCTTCAGATTTGGAGAGCTGAGTTTGGTCAAAGAGACCAAGTAATTCTGCCTACAACGCTCTTTGCGACGAAGGGACTCACGAGGATCATTTTGAACCCCCCAAGAAAATAAGTCCTCCTACCACTTGTCCCGTTCCACTATAAAAGGGGGACTCGGGGAGGAATCTTTTGATAGATTTCTCGGATGAAAATAAAGAGCAAACACAGGAATATTATATCTGAGAACCGTTTATTGATATAAAAGGGTAAGTGTTTTTACTAAAGGGAGATAGGAAAAGGAGCAGAGAGGGGAAAAGAGAGAAGGAGAAGGAAACAGAAGACAGGGACAGCGTTACCACAAGAACCCCGGTCGTCTGTCAGCATCAGCTCGGCAGGTGGAACCTGTAGCGGGCTGGGCGCGATTTCCGAACAGCAGCAGGCTGCGCGTTCTTCCGTCGGCGGGGAACGGGCTGCCGTGGCCACGGGCGCGCCCCTGGAGCAGTTCGGGTTCCCAGGGCAGGGGCGCGGTTGCGGCTCGGTGCAGGCGGCGGCGACAGCCCGGTCACTACGGGCTAGTGCCACGGTGGGCAGCGCAGGAAACACAGCGGCGGCGGTCACGGTCAGGTACGAGCAGGCTCCTGCTGCGGACGACGGCGGCTGCGGCTGGGCTGGGTGCAGGCTGGCAGCAGCGGCGGCTGTGCCCGGGAGCACGATGGGGCGGCTGTGCCCGGTACCACGATGGGGCCGCTGTGCCCCGGTACCACGATGGGGCGGCTGTGCCCGGGAGCACGATGGGGCGGCTGTGCCCGGTACCACGGTGGGGCGGCTGTGCCCGGTATCACGATGGGGCGGCTGTGCCCCGGTACCACGATGGGGCGGCTGTGCCCGGTATCACGGTGGGGCGCCTGTGCCCGGTATCACGATGGGGCGGCTGTGCCCGGTATCACGATGGAGCCGCTGTGCCCCGGTACCACGATGGGGCGGCTGTGCCCGGTACCACGATGGGGCGCCTGGCTGCGGCGGCGCCCGCTCCGTCGGGGAGGCAGCGGAACACGAGGTCGTGCCGGTGCTGAGATGGTTCGCGGGCACGGTGAAGCAGGGCAGAGCAGGGACGCGGGCCTCCGGGCAAGTGAGGGTCACTCACAGTCCGGGCCTGGAGACTGCGAGGAGAAACTGCCAGGGGACAGGGCTGCCAGCTCTCACCACTACCCATAGGAGTCAAAGAAAAGCAGTGTGTGCACAAAAATGGAGCAGTTACTGTGCATCTTTTGAGGGCCCAGTAGAAATCCCCCAGCAGCTTTGGGGACTCACAGAGCCCTCTCTCCTTTGCTCTCTGGCAGCATGTGCTCAGCTGGGCTGCTGAAAGCCCATCCTCAGGGCTGCTTCTCCCTCGGTGCACACACCAGCCACGGGGCAGCCGCGGAGTCGCTGGCTTACAGCAGGTGTCCGTATTTTACATCTCCACATCTTTGATTTTTCCCAAGCCTCTTTGTGTTCCACCTGCACAGTGCTGCAGGAGTTCTGGGAAACCCTGATCATTTCGGAAGGGCATTGTGCTTATGCTGGAGAAATGATACAGGATATAAACTTAGATGTAGCTAATTGAAGGGGAGGGCAAGGGTTAGAGGGATCAGAGGTTAGGAAGAAGGCTGTGTTCTCCCTTTAAGCAATTTCAAGACATTTTCTGAGAAGGTGTAATCCAAATTATGTGGTAGTATATTTCCACAAAATTATTTGCTTTTTGAAATATGATAGATCTAGTGCAGGTCAAATTAGCTGTTTTTCTCTTTCCTGAGAAGGCTGCCTACAACCAAATTAATTCTGCTAATCCATGTATTAGTTGTGGATAAAGACAGGTTTTTAAAAATGTACTTCTCTAAAAAGGTCATTGCTGAGCACCGTCTGTTAATTTATGTTCACCAAAAATTACCAAAACCACTCCCAACCTTTTTGCTGTCACAGCCACCGCTCTTAATGCTGCCAGGGACAGCAAAGCTGTCCTGCTGGTCCCTGGCCCCTGAAGCCAAGCCTGAGCACTGTTATAAGCTTGCTGAACCTTTTACTCATTTATCTCTTGCAAGTGAAGTGTTCCTGCAGACTAGACATTCATTTTATCACCTTTGGCTGATTCCCAAAGGTTCTCCAGTTCTCCCTGGCTCTCTCAGTAAAAATGTGGAAGTTAAAATCTGGTATTTCTGGTGTACAGATGCAAGTCAAACAGTTAATACAGAAGCAGAGTTAACTTTCCAGACTGCTTTCATATATCACAAAGAAGCAAACATAAACAGATAAAAAGACCTGAAAGTTTTTGGGTTTTTATTTGGTGGGGTTTTTTTGTGGTTTTTTTTGTGGTTTTTTTTTTTTTGTTTGTTTGTTTTTTTTGGGTTTATTTTTGTTTTTTTGTTTTTTTGTTTTACTTTACAGTCAGCTTTGTGAGTCCTTACTTAAGACAATGTAAAACTCTTGCTTAACACATGCCTGAATGTCATAATGCCAGGTACTTTTGGAGAAGCAATTGACTTTGATTCATTAAGAGCTCCGTTCCATTACAATAAAGTGCACAATGTAACGAGACAAGGCTCACAAAAGCTGATTCCTGTCAGGAGAATTAATCTACAAACACCAGAAGTTTATGTCCAAAAAAGAGACAGAGGAGTCCTGTAACTATTGGAAAAAAGGGAGAGACCATGGGGCATTTCCCCTGGGGTCTCCCAACATTTTTAGAGGATGCAGCCTCTTTTATATCCTAATTTCCTGGCCACATTTCCTTCTCTCTTTCCCCATTGGCTGAGGTACTTGAGAGGTACAGACTTCCCAAAATGCCTAACACCCCCTTCTAATGTATACCCACCCCCTGTTTTCCTTTTTCCTTGTGTCTCTGTTCTTTTTCTCTGAATCCAGAGATGTAGCACAGTCTGGAGTGAGTAACAGTCTGTGTCAATTAGTGGCATTCCTATGGAATTTATGGTTACCCCCATTGCTTCTTTCACCTCTCTGTATCTGGCCTTATGGACCATGAGCCCACAGTTTGTTTGGAAAGACACCTCCTTCTTGTTCCTTTCATTCCCAAACAGTTGCTGGTTTCTGTGAGCTGCAGGTCAGATGCAAAGATTCACAGCACAAAGGAAATTGTGAGACATTGCAACAGATCAAGAGCCAGCCCTGCTGCCTCCTGGCTCTGAGCTGTGCTGCTCAGACCTCCTGGAGCTGGACTCCTCTGTCCCTTTGTCCAGCAGCGCTGCCACCAGCGTGGGGCAGATCTCTGTGACAGCAGAGCCCTGAAAAAACGCTCACAAGTTATTTTTAATCACCTTGTTATTTCAAAAAGCACACTGTTTCTAATGCCAAATCAAGAGAAACCCTGCTGTTTTCAAAAGGTTCAGTTGCATAAAAACTGCTTCAAGAGAAGTGACTTGGATTTGGTGTCTCCTTTAATTGCTAATTGTTATGCAAATTATTCCTAATAGCTCCGTAATTAAATTTATATTATAGTGCTGGATGCTCCTGCAAGGACTTTAAATTTCATGGAATATTTGTACCTGCTAAAACCACAGTGAATTTAAGATGTCCTGCGGGTTTTTTACAGCTGAAGACCTGGGGCAGAGAGCACAAAGGACTGGAGAGGCACAAATGTGTCCCTGGAATCTCTTTGTCCTGGGGAGAGCAGGGGAAGTGCCCTTCTCTGCATGGGTGGTGGCATTGCAGCAGCACGGTTCTCATGGCTGGGGAGATCAGCAGGAGGTGCTTTACGTCACATTGTGAGCACAGGTGTAAGAAAATGAAAGTAGAGAGAGATAAATGTCATCACACAGCCCCTTTGACTTCGTAGGGAAACACAGAGAGCAAGAGATCATCCCACCTGCCACATGAGTACAGAAACAAGACCAAGGCCTGTTGAGGATGGTTCCAACTTTTCAGGGCTGAATAAAATCCTTGATTTTTAAATCCAGGTGCTGCAGATAAACAGATCTCCTTCAGGGTTTTCAACACAGGCCAGAGGAAGCAGCTTTTGGATAACTATACATTTTTCACTGTTTGTCCTGGGGATTACTAGAAATCAAATGGTTTATAGCTACCCTTTTAGCATCAACACCACCAAGCATTTTATTTAACTTTCATTGGTTATACTGACAATATATGGAGCTTATAAGGCATTTGTACAGAAGTGCTATCTTTCTAAGCTGGACATCAACAGGAGCTGTAGGTTCATTTCTGTACAGAAAGAGACCCCACGTTTCCCTGCCACCTAATGCTGAAGTGCAGCAGAGGGTAGATTTAGATTAGCTGTTAGAAGAAAACTGCTTCCTGTGAGGGTGGTGAGGCCCTGGCACAGGCTGTCCAGAGAAGCTGTGGATGCCACATCCCTGGAAGTGTTCAAGGCCAGGCTGGATGGGGCCTCAGAACAACCTGGTCTAGTGGAAGGTGTCCCTGCCCATGGCAGGGAGGCTGGGAGCTTTAAGGTCTCTTCCAACCCAAATCATTCTATGAATTGATGATTCTATTGCCATACTGAACCTCACACCAGGTTTGCATTATCCTGCTAAAATCCCATCAAGTTCACAGGCATCATCTGAAAAACAGAGGATGCTTGGGATGAATCCTTGCCTCATCTGTGTGAACAAGCAGTATTTAATAAATACAGACTCTGAGATACACAGAAAACTGTGTTTGAATGGCTGCTGCTAAGAAACATCTTCTGAACTGGTTACTGAGGTCCTTGAGTTAGAGCTGAATCCTTCTTGTTTATGAGAAAATGCCTTTTATCTGTAAATAAACTCCCCTCCCCTTTCCCCCCCATCCCCCCACCCCTTCACAGACTTTTGCTCAATGTTTATCTATGGAAGGTTACTGCATTTCTCCATGGAACAAAGAAAGAGCTATTTTCCCTCACAATGTGCGGTCTTTGTTTCACATGAATATATCAACAAGAAAAGTGGGAAATCATGGGCTTTGTCATCCTATTTATTCTGGGAACCCTGATTTCATTTTGGAGGAAAGTAAGTTTTCCTTGAGGTAGAAGTCCCATCTGTAGTCATTAGCAGCTAAGCTTCACCTTTCTACAAAGCAGCAGCAGCATCCTGTCTGACTGGGACTAACCTTTCACATTCCCTTCTCTTCCTCCTTTGCTTCCAGCCTGGCATCTCATCTTCCCTGTGACTCTGAGAATATCATGTGGGAAAGCGCGAGATCTAAAGTACCATTTCATTCAGTTTTGGGCAGTAAAAACTTCTTTGACTAGATACTGTGCTTGATCTCCCACTTTATTTCCTGGTTTTGTGTGGTGTGGATAATTGCAGCCTTCACCTTCCTCCTCTGAGGGGGTCAGAAAAGCTCCCAGGTTCACTATGCAGTTTACTTCACTGTAATAACGATAATTTGAGTTTGGGAAAGTTCTTCACGGAAAAGGTAACTAACTCTCATCAGTCACATGGTTATAGAGGCCAGCTCTCTACAGCCTATGGTGCAGAAATAACAAACTGCAATATTTGTGTTTAAAAAAAGTAGTAGTAAATTAATCTAATCATGGGCTTCTGTGTATTGTTTTTGTCTCAGCCAATACATGAAAAATATCAAGACAGTTGGCTTGAGCTCTCCTACGAAGCAGCCCACGGTATTCTGTAAATAGCCCAACAAGAAATACTTGCTTTGTAGGTTTTTGGTGACACAGAAAGAGGCAAAACTTCTCATACTTTTTTAAGGCTGGAAATTTTGGATGACTGATGAATGTAATACCCATAATGTTCCAGGATTTTATTATCTATATTAATAAAATTCATTCAAAGGGTTTAATTTCTGCTCCACAATCTGATCAGTGTGACCAGCACTCAGCAGACTAAGAGGAGCTCTCTGGGAGCTGGTCCTCTGGTGCTTGGCACTCCTCCGGAATGGTGGGCAACCAAAAAAGCATCAACAGCTAAAGGGAAAGGCTGGCAAACAGGATGTGTGTGGTCTGAACTGGTACGGGTGATTAGCCAGAAGTGTTGTTTTCTTCTTTATTACAAATAATATAGGAGGTTAATGTGTTAGGTTACTAAAACCCACTGACAGATTGTGAAAAGGAGCACAACCACATTCCATGGGTTGCCCATGAAGAGAGTGTGTGTGGAACAGGTGGCTGGAGGCATTACCTGGGCAAAGAGGTCATTGTGTCAGGGCAGTTAAACCAGAGCAGCCAGTTCAGACTTGCTTGGCACGAGGTGCATATGTAAACATCCTGTCTCCTCTTCTATGACCTCCTGACTATGTGTCCTTCTGCTCTGCAGCAGTGGGAATGCCAGGATCTGCGAGGGGAACAGTCTCAGTAATTCCCCTTTTTTTGGACCTTGACCCAATGCAAGCACTCAGAGAGGCTTGGCTGTGTGGGTGTGGAGCAGTGAGGTGCAGGGAGCCTGGTGCAGGGACATCCCTCTGCAGGAATGGTGCTGGGCTGGGGATAAGACAGGTGGGATGTGACAGCATCCTTGTGGGTCTCAAACGATACAGGGGCGTGATGCTGTGCAGACAGGGACAGAGTGCAGTGAGCTTGAGATTCCCCTCTCTCCCCCTCCCTGTGCTTGAACCAATTCAAGCAACTGGAGCAACTTCTCCCTTTAACATTTGTAACACAGGAAAATGTTTTTTTATAAGAGCCTGCTCTTGTGAATCATTTTCCCTCCTCCTCGCTCTCATTTGCAGATATGAACTATAATCCTAGGGTACAGCTGAAAGTTTGCAATGCAAAAATCACAGACTGCTGAGATTTTCTTATGCCTGCAAGGGATTCTAGTAAGGATCTGAACAGTGAAAACAAGGCACAGCAATTAGTATTTGGATGCAGGGTCATTTTTAGCTCTCTACATAGGTTAGGCAATGCCATGAGCAATAGCTCATGAGCACTGCTCAAGTGGCTGCCTCAGCAAGGGCAAGGTTGCTGTTCAGGCCATGTGAAAAGGCAGTAATAGGAGGTGTGTGATTCACATAGAAACACAGAACTAATACAAGATTACACACTATTATTATGTGAAAGAGTATTAGAGCAGCAAAATTATTTTGAGGAACTGGTTCAGTGCCAGCTCGTTAGCGAAAGATGAAATAGTTTTACAGACATTTGCACAAAGATGGAGAGAGAAGGGGAAAGAATGCCAAATGCAATCTGTGGGAAAAGGCTCTTCTACCCTCAGTAAAGGTAAGAAAGAGGCAGAAGGGAAGTCAGCATCAGCGAGGACACACTTCACACTACCTTCAAAATGGAGACTTTGACACAGACTGATCAGAGAATCATTGAAGTTGGAAAAACCTCCAAGATCATCAAGTCCAGCCTTTGACTAACCACCACCTTGTCTACTAAACCACAGCACTAAGTGCTATGTCCAGTTATTCCTTGAACACTTCAGGGATGGACACCCCACCACCTCTCTGGGCAGACCATTCCAGAGTTTGAAATCTTTACTGTAAAGAAATTCCTTCTGATGCCCAACCTGAACCTCCCCTGGTGCAGCTTAAGGCCGTTTCCTCTTGTCCTGCCTCTGGTTGCCTGGGAAAAAATGCCAAACCCCACTGTCTTGGTTTGAAAAGACAGGAGTCTGTGAAGGAAGGCAAGGGCCTCCCATGAAATGGAAAAGGTAAACCCCCTCCCTCCAAATTACCACAAATTCAAAATAAAAAGGCTCTCAGGTGAAGATATGGGAATAACAGTTCTTTACTAGGAAAAAACTAAATAATAATAAATTAGTACAAACAAAACTATTGATAGAGTCAGAAACCTGACACCCTGAGGAGTTAGGGTGTTGGTGATAGTCCAGTTAAATGGTGGCTGCTCCTCCTGGAGTGGCAGATGAAAAGCTGCTGAAGCGATGATCCCGTAGAAGAGTGTAGTTTTCTCTGAAGGTCTGGTGATAGAGTAGATGTGTCTGGTCTTCCTCTGGGAATCCAGTGAATAGATTGACCTGTTGTCTCAAGAAATGCTGATTTTATGCAGGTAGGGATGCTTGGCTCCTCCCTCTGGGTGGAGCATCTCACAATGGGATGATGTAACTTTATCAGTCGTGCAGTGAGCCATTCAATGGCACATTAACAGCAGGTATCTCCCCGGAGGGAGATATTGTTCTTGTAAGAGATAAGAAAACTGCCCAACTTAACAGAAGATACCTGCCCCACCTCCGACAGATGGCAAATGGAATATATGCTTATCTTACAAGCCAGGACACCCACCTTCCTACAGCCTCCTTTCAGGTACTTGTAGAGTGACAAGGTCTCCCCAGGCTAAAAACCTCCAGCAGCTCAATGTCCTTCCTGAACTGAAGGGCCCAGAAATGGACACAGCACTTGAGGTGTGGCCTCACCAGTGCTGAGTACCTGCCCTGGGACCAGAGTACCAGACCTGCCCTGGTCCTGCTGGCCACACTACTGCTGACACAGACCATTGGCCTTCTTGCCCGCCTGGGCTCATGCTCAACCAGCACCTCCAGGTTCTTTTGCACTGGGAGGCTTTTCTGCCCCAGCCTGTGGCTCTGCAGGGGGGTGCTGCGGCTGAAGTGCAGCACCTGCCATTTCACCTTGTTGACCCTCACACTGTTTGCCTCAGCCCATTGATCCAGCCTGTCCAGATGCTTCTGCAGAGCCTTCTTACCCTCCAGCACATCAACACTCCCACCCAACGTGGTGTCATCTGTGAACTTACTGAGGCTGCTCTCCAGCCCCTCGTCCAGATGATTAATAGAGAATTAAACAGGACTGGGCCCAACACTGAGCCCTGGGGAACCCCACTAGTGACCAGTCACCCACTGAATGTGGCACCATTCACTAGCACTCTCTGGGCTCAGCCACACAGGGAGTTTTTAACTCTTTAGAGAAGAGTGGGCTCCAAGCCATGGGCTGACACAGCATCTCCAGGAGAATGCTGTGGGAGACAGTATTGAAGGTTTTGCTGAAGTCCAGGTAGACTACATCCACAGACTTCCCTACTAGGCAGGTGACTTGGTCATAAAAGGATAGTCCATTTTATTAAGTTCTCAGACTGAAAACAACTCCAGATCTCTTTGCATTTTCGTACCCATCCTCATATAGTTACTTTTATCTGTCTTCATACCACACTGACTGTTCATTCTGTTCTTAGTTTCTCTTGCTCTTCTCCTAGACAAACTGTTCAGGCACTGATAATGATCTTAACTGCAGCATTCAGAGGAGAAAACAAGTTTGTGGGCTGAACATCCCTCCAAGAGGTCCTCAGTCCTCCTACTTTGCCTAGAGAAAAGCATTTTTCTGGGATTTATTTTCTCCTGTAGAGCAGAGAACAGTAATGTTGAATGCTTAGGCACAAGTAATTGATAAGACAGCCGGAGAGCTTCTCTATAAAAAGAGAAGCTCTCTCTTCTCCTGGTGGACATGAACAGATGCAGCCATGCTGTAAATATTTCATTGTTTAAATAGACAAGGGTTTGGGTTAGGGTTTGGGTTTGGGTTAGGATTAGGGTTAGGGTTCAGGTTAGGGTTAGTTTAGGGTTAGGGTTTGGTAAGGATTAGGGTTAAGGTTTGGATTAGGGTTAGGATTAGTTTTAGTGTTAGGCTCAGGGATTGGGTACGGGATAGGGTTAGGGTTAGCTTTAGGGTTAGGGTTAGCGTTAGTGTTAGGTTTACGGTCAGGGTCCTTTAGGTTTAGGATTAGGGTTAGGTTTGGGTTCAGGTTAGGTTCGGTTTAGGGTGTTTCTCCCCCCCCCCCCTGGGTTAGGGTCGAGTTAGGGGTTAGGGTTGGTTTTGGGTTAGGGTTGTGCCATTAGGGTCAGGGTTAGGTGTTAGGGTAGATGTAATATAGTTAAAAGACACAGATAATAATATATGGTTAGGTATATATATATAGTATCATACAGTATCACATAGAGGTGAGTATATTTCAAAAGACTGACTCTTTCACCCATCTTCTGACTAATTTTGAGGCATTAGCCTCTTGCCCAGCAGGATCACGGGTCCCACAGAACTCCTGGGCTTTTCTAGGAATGGAGACCAAACTCTACAGAGTGACTTCTACCCAGTGCTGCTCCACTTATTTGCTACTGAAACAAAACAAAAACCAAACCCAATCAAACAAACAAACCCTCTCTCCCCTCCTCAAAAAGATCGTTTTAGGAAGCTGGAAGACGAGTAAATGGATGAAGCGTTCAGTCCTGCTCGAGGAGTCTCCGGTACCCTCGTGCCCGCACCGACGCTTGGTTCAGGGCCGGGTCCGCGTCCGCCGGTGCCGCCGCCCCGCTCCCACCGCCCGGGCCGGGCTCTCCCGGCAGCGACGCCCCGCGGGCGGGGCGGGACCGGCGCCGGGGCCGCTGCGCTCCGTGTGCGGGGCGGGGCGGCTGGAGCACCTCCGCGGGAGCGGCAGCAGGTGCCTCCGGCCCGCGAGTCCGGCCACCCCCGCGGGCTCCGGGCATCCTACGCCGCGCGGAGGCGGCAGGCGCGGCCGCGGCTCCACCACCACCACCTGTGGCGGCGGGATGGCGGAGCTCGACATCAGCGCGGAGGCAGTGATGGGCTTCCTGAGGGAGCGCGGCGGACGGGTGCGCAACACCGAGCTGGTGAGCGCCTTCCGGCCGCTGCTGGAGGCCGCCGGGGCCGGTGCCGATGCCGGGGAGGCGGAGGGGCGGGCGGCGCGGCGGGAGCGGTTCAAGGCGGCGGTGAACGCCGTGGCCACGGTGAAGGAGATCGACGGCGTCAAGTTCGTGGTGCTGAAGCGGCAGCTCCGCGCTGCCCCGCCGGCGGGGGGCGATGCCGGAGCCCCCGTCCCGGTTCCCGTCCCCGTCCCCGTCCCGGTTCCCGTCCCCGACCCGGACCCCGCCGGGACGCCCCCCGAGGAGCCGCCGGGGCCGCGGGCCGTGGCCGAGCTGCGGGGCCTGTTCCAGGGCGGCGGCGGCGGGGTGCCCCTGCCCGGGGCCGCGGCGGGGGCCCGGCGGGAGCCGCCGCCCAAGCCCTGCATGCTGCCCGTGCGCTGCGTGCCGCCCCCCGCCGCCCCGGGGCCGCCCGAGGAGGCGGCCAGCCCGCTGTCCCCCCCGTCGCTGGACGAGGAGGCCGGGTCCCGCTCGCCCGGGCTGCGCAGGGGGCCCAAGAACCACCGGGCCAGCGAGGAGACGGTGGTGCCCCTGGAGCAGGCGGAGCACCAGTGGCTGGTGCTGGCGGCCGACGGGCAATGGACACAGCAGCTCCACGGGCTGCTGCTGGGCGACGCCAGCCTGGCGGCTCGCAGGGACTTCATCTCCGGCTTCACCGCCCTGCACTGGGCCGCCAAGAGCGGCAACTGCGACATGGTGACCAACATCATCCGAGCGGCCGAGAAGGGCGGGTCCCGCGTCAATGTGGATGCCCGGTCGCATGGTGGCTACACGGCACTGCACCTGGCTGCTATACACGGCCAGGAGAAGATCATCACCATGCTCGTCTACAGCTACCATGCCAAGATTGACCTGAGGGACTACAGTGGGAAGAAGCCGCACCAGTACTTAAAGGAAGGGACATCCCTTACAATTAGGCGTTTGCTGGGGGACCCCAGCCTTTCCCAAAACATGGAACACTCCGTGCCCATCAAGAAGTCTACAAAGCTTGCGGCTTCAATCTTGAGCTCCACTAGCACTTTCCTGGGAGTCATATCCGATGATATGGCTTTCTATGATCTCACCAAAGGTTTAAGGAAGCCCTCAACTTTAAACAAGCTTCTGACTGCCACTACGGGCCCGAGGAGGAAGCCAAAGATCAGAGGGGGCTTCCCTTCATATTCCTCACTCTCTGAGGTAGCGGAGGAGGAGGAAGAGGTTGTTGTGAAACGCAGACCCGTTTCTGAGCTGTTCTTTGGCCACTAGCCTCTGCCTTACTGTGATCAAAATGGTTTAATAGCATGGCTGCTTTCTCAGCTTTCTCTCGCAGAAGCAGTTTGGATTTTTTTTCTCTCTATGTCTGTGTTTTCGGGTGTTTAACTGAATCAGTGATTGGGTCTACATCCAAAGCCCACAGCATGAAACCCAACCCCAGGTGCCTGTGGAAAGGGAGCTGCCAGGAAGTGCTATCCATGCTGTGTGTACCATTGTGCTGATCTGTTGGTGGAGACCACAAACTATACTTAATGGTTGAAAAACTAAAACAGCTTTTGTGTGTGTGGACAGGTCAAAATGCCAGAGGTACAGCCTTCTTGATCTGTGTTCTTCAGCTGGAGAGCAGAAGAAAGATAAAAGATTGCATATTTTACACTGTGAACAGCAAGTTGGTAGCTGGCTACTTTAACAGGATTAAATTACCAGAGGAAAGATGCATAGTTTTCTATGATGTTTCTGATTATTTTGGTAATAGAAGAAGGATATTTCTATTTACAAAAATTGTATACTTTTTCAAAACAAAATTTCTCACTTTGAGAGCTTCTCACTCAGTATTTCACATCAGAAATACTAACATAACAATCTCAATTGTTACCTGATGCATTTTATTAGATAAATTACTTCAAAAGATAGACCCTGACCTTCAGCACTTGAGTCACCATTACTTGTCTACCTCAGTTTGGAAGCTTGGCTAGTGGTTTAAGATTTTCTCAATTCCTGAAAGACTTTTTGACCAGGTGGTACTTACCACATGTCTTGATGATACTGTGAACATTTAAACTTCACTGTTGTTCAGTCAACTTAAGCTGAATAAAGAACCTGATTGATAGTGAAAAATTGAACTGAAAAACTGGGAATTGGATCTGTCAGAGTTTCTGAGTAGCCAACTGGAAACAAAGTGGCTTGTATGTCTGATTCTTTTTGTTTAAAACTTGGCCCATTTTGACCTATTTACAGTAAATATTTATAAACATGGGGCTTTCTGTAATGTTAGGTGTTTCATGGTAGAACCTCTGCATGACCTCTTGAAGCAGTGTTTATCTTAACAGCCTGAATCATTGACCTAAAATGAACTCTTCTTCTTTTATATGATAAACATAATTGTTCTATATATAGAACCACACATAGCTCAAAAAGCATGCTAACTGCATGTTAGGTTTGCAGTAAGATTATTATTATTTTAATTACTTCTTGGTTAAAGTTAATGCAAAGAGGCAGAGCTATGAACAGAATCTGACCGACTTCGGGAGCAAGTCTGCTAAAACAGCACGTTTTCTCTAAAGCTGTGATAGAAACCTGTATCATTGAGAGGTGCTGAAGGTGAGAGCAATGCTGCACTGGCTCTGTTTGGGTTTCTGCATTGAAACACTAGTTTGCATTCTTTGCCTTTCCTTCCAGGTCAGTGACTTCAGGAATATTTGTTTTTTTCTGCCTTGCATTAAACCTAGTACTTGTAATTGGTTCTAATTGGCTTGTCCTAAACACTCACAAGGAATGCTGTAGGACTGAAGATGGAGGCACTGCCCTCTTTACTTCAAAACACTCTCCCTGAAGTTCCTGGAGTTGATGACGTTCGTTGGGAGTGCGATCAGAGGTTGCAGCCAGGTCTGATGCACCTGTTCTAGGAAGAGACTGGATTATTCTGCACCGGTCTGCTTCTGGTTTGAACTAATTAAGTTGTTAAGCAGAGGTTAATGATCAAGCACCTCTCCTCATGACTTCTATATCTGGAATAGGGTTTAAAAAAAATAAAATCCAATTTACTCTCTAGCTGTTGGTAACCATTGACCAGCGTGGTCCTTTGAAGCCATGATTTGTGCTGCACTCTATCAGCTTGCAGAGTTCTGGGAAAAACAGGGCTCTGTTCTAAAGTGTATTTCCAAGTGTATGGACATAGAACTTTTTTTTTTTTCTCCCCTGAAACCACAGAAGCGTGTGTGTGCATTCATGTTACCTCTGAGGCACTGACACTGCCTGGTGAAAGTGTTCTGTTTCTGTGGGAATTGCAAACACTCCAGTTTGGCTTGGCCTTATTGAGAAGTTTGTTCAATAATTATGAGTATAGGCTTGATACCTGTTCAGACAACATTGCTGAACTTTAGTGCTCATTCAGAGTCAAGCCTGCATGAGCCAGAGGCAGGGTTCAAGGATGGAGTGTTTTGTGTTCAAAAACCCCACCTGACTAATCTGGAGAGCATGCTTGTGATTTCACCCCGGGAAAGTAGGGAGAAGGTTTCATTGCTTCTCTATTGTTCTGTTAAAGAAGTCACAGTTGAGATAAGACTTCATTGCAACACATATCACCAAGAAAATTCTGCATTACTCCTTCCTCAGAGGCATCTAAGCGATTAGCTGGTGTGATAGAAAAATGGCCAGCAGCAAGAGCCCTCTTCCAGCATTCCCCAGGGAGTGCTGGAGGCTTGGCAGGAGAGTGGTGTCACAGAGGTGTCACAAGGCCAGGTGCTGTGGGTGGGGTAGGCCGGGCCAGGCTCTGCCAGCAAGTTTGTGCAGTGACTCAGCTCATTCCTCCTCCTTGTAGAGCCGGTGAAGGAAAAGATGGTATTTAGGGAGGCTGGGATGAGTACACCAAGTGCAGTGCAACTTCAGGTGCAGACGAGTACTGAGAGGTATTGAGAACACACTGCTCCCATCCTACAGCTCTATGTAGTGCCTTCAGTTTGAAGTAAAACCAGTCTGTCAGCCTGGCCGTGTTTTGGGTTCCAGTGTCACCCTTTAAACTGTGGGAAGGGACACTGTAGGACAATGAGTGATCATGAGAGTGTTTTCCTGCAAAAGGCTAAAGCAGGACTGTTTTATGAACCCCTCAGCTTGACTGATTCTCCCTAATTCTCATTTTCAAGCCCAAATCTGGCCAAATGCAGTAGGATTTTCACCTGAACGAATGACAGCTGTGAAGTTTGGCCAGGATGTTTTCACAGGAACAGCTGAGAGGAGGACTGGGTTCCCTCAGCACACTGGCCTGGGGCACGGCCCACAGCCTTTGAATCCCTGGCCCAGCCCAAAGCTGGGAGCTGCCCAAGGGCACCATCAAAGCTAAGATCAGGAAAGGTAAAAACCAAAAAACCTGAGGCCCCCCTGGCTGTACTGCACCCTGGAGAGGGCTTAGTGGTGGGGAAGGCTGGAGATGGAAGGCACAGACCAGGCACAGGGGCAGGACTCAGCAGCTTGGTGGCATTTTGCCTTGGTTATTAGCCTGCCCTCTCAGCATGTCTCAGTTTTCCTGCTATAAAATGTAGATAATCACCTTGGTCACTTCTTTAAAGTACACAGTCAGTACTGATATGCAAATTGAAATCAAGATAATGTTTTTAGGCCTGTAGGCAGCATGAGCAGTGTCATTCCCCCACCCTGTGATTGTGCATTCAGTGGAGCGCCTACAGAAATGAAAACTAGCTCAGATTTTAGTTCAGCAGCACTAGGGATCAGGAAAGCTACTGTTTGCCTGACCCTGGCTCAGTCTGCCTGCTAAGGATAACTTGGTTTGTCTGTTCCTTGGCACATTTTGTTCTGAGGAGTATCAGCTCAAAAACCTGCTCTGAAGAGCTCTGCAAACAAACTTCAAACCACAATTCTGCACAAAGAGACAGACTTTGTCCTCCCGGATGTGGCTGTTTGAGCAGTGTGAGGCAGTGTGGTTGTGGTCAGGCTTACAGAGATTTTTAGCTCTGTCCATTTTCTTGTGAGTGCTGCACAGAAACGTGGACTGCAAGAACCCAGGAAACCCCGTTCCTGGGGACTCGTCCTGCAGAGGAGTCTTAATGAGATTTCAGCTTCATCACAAACCCATGGTCCAGTGGAAGAGTCACAGTAACTCTCAAAGACCAATGTGAGCTGCAGCCACCAGCTGGAGGTAGAGGAAGCATTTCTAGACAGTCCCCTGATTCCCCATTGCTCATCTCTTGCTCCCTGTCTTCATGTTTCCACCATGACCTACATTCCTTGGATGTACTTGCTTCCTGATTTGCATATTAATCTGAATAAAATAGCAGCACGGCAGTTTTTGCCCTTTCCAGTTGTTTGAACTATTGTGGGACTCCCCAAATTAAGAGGTTGTTAACAGGGACTTGGCCAGCATATAGCATGGGCACAAACAGTGTGGCATTTGTTTGCTGAAGGGGGAGAGCAGGGGCAGAGCAGGACAGCACAGATCAAAACCCTGCATCCTAATGAAGAATATTCCAGTTTCAAGGTTTATTTCAGTAATTTAGAAGACAAAGCAATTCATTAAGCACACTGAGCCTTTATACTGTGTGTGTAACCTGGAACCAGGCAAAATAGATCCACACTGTTAATATTAGCACAGCTTTAGTACATCTTCTTCCCTTCCTTTGAAGAGAAAATAGAGATGTGCACAATAAAAATTATGCTGGCAGTGTTCAGCTTTCCCTTTCTTGGTAGAACTTCTGCTCTGTGTTTGTCCCAGGTAGGGCATTACTTTTGTTCACCTGAAAGCATGAGTTCTTAGCCAAACCCAAACCACCATTTCCCAAGAGGAAAATCATCCATCCCCATCCCCTGAGACCCTCCAGACAAGAAGAGAGACTCCAGCTGAGAAGCACAGCAAGCACAGGAGTCACAGCTGACACAAACCAAATAGCTTTCATTTCCACGGAATGGACCCTGATACCCAAGTGCACAAGCCCTTGATGGGAGGTGATGGTATTGGGGTGCCAGGCCTTCCCTGGTGTCCTCACCCACAGGCTCCTGCATGAGGCAGATGGTCACACCAATAAGATTCTCCAATATGGTGACAACAACAAACTGCAGCAGTACAGACAGACTTTCTCACCATGATTTTTGTCTTGTATTTTCTTCCATAACTCTCCAATGGTAGTTTTCCCCTTCACAACAAAGAGCTACAGCTTCACTCCAGGCTGGGATCAGCTCCAGACCAGACCTCTCCAAGCAGCCACTGTGACATCAGGTGATACTGACCCTGCACTCAGCAGGGAGCAGCTGAAACCTAGAAAGGTCCTGCAGGCACCAGCCATGCCATCAGGAGCTGTCACAGGGCAGGGGTCTCTGCAGAGGTTGTTTCACAAGTGGTTCCCTTTTGAGGTAGTTTGGGATGTTCTTACTCTTCCACTATGGGCTGAGCCCATTAGAAAGACCTCTAGGTCTTTATTCACATTTTTAGAAATGTGTCTTATTCTCTAAATCAAGACTATCAGTGCAGCCCATATTGTCTCTCTGTGGATTTATCTGAGATGACTCAGCTTCAAGGCTCATGTGGTATTTTAGAGTCTCTGATAACCTTTAATGCCTCTCTTCATTTAACAGTAAAATTCAAGTGCTGCTTCTTGAGAGCCTTTTGTGAACCCCAGAGGCTGCATGATTCCTACAGGCTGATTATTCCTTAATGTCTATGTGGGCTCCCTCCAGGCACAGAACATTAGTTTTGCAATGCTGCTCTGAGTTTATTTTAAAAAATTTATTCAGATGGTTGCCATGAATTCTCAAAGCAGAGAGAACATCCTTCTACTTATTAAATACAGCTCTCACAAGCACCAAACAGATCTTTTTGCAGAGTACATTTGCATTAACTCCTCCGGCTCTCTGTTCCTTAATTAGTTCCACATGCAAAAGTCCCCCAGCACAATGCCCCAGCGAAGAAAGTGGAAAGTGAGGCTAAGGTTTAAAACAAAATAATGAAAATCCTTCATTTGAGTGTGCAAAAGGCTGAAACAGCAGCTCCTGGTCCAGCAGTGATTCCCACACATTGAAGTGGATGTTAAACGAGTTCCTGTGTCTAAAATCTCTCACTTGCTGCCAGGACACTGCTGTCAGCTGGGCAGGATGCACTGCTGCCGCTGAGTGCTCCTGCACCACAGGCTCGTGCTGTGGCCCGGGCAATACCAGCCCTCTCCTTAGCCAAAGTCAGGCCCACCTGCTTCCCCTAGCTCAACAGAAGCTATTGCAGTCTCCCCCCACGCCACCTGTGTGTGGGTGGCCAAGCAGAGATCGTTCCTGGAGTCCCACCAGCCTCCCACTGCCGGCACGCCACGGGGAGATCTGGGCGCTTGCATTTTGCCTCTTTCACCTCCTCCTTCTCCTCAGCCCTGCTGTTCTGTACTCTCCTGGCTGCAGTTGTCATTAATTCACAGAGACAGCTCCCTGCAGGGCTCTGATTACAATTCTCCATGGAGCTGGGCTCACGTTATGTGTAACCTGTGAAAGGATCAGGCTGGCAGGCAGCAGCAGGCGACTCCCCAGGCTGGGCGGTAGCGGGGATTTCCTGCCTGCTCTCCTGGAAGGTCAGGTACCAGGGAACTTCTTCATTCCTTGCATTTCCCCAACTCGCACAACCTGACTTCGTTTACATAAGAAGTCTCCCGGCACGGGGGTGTTGCTGAGGTGCAGAAGTCTCTCGAAGCTGATACTTTGCAGGGCCCTGGTCAGAGATAACCCATGGTCAGAGGTAACCCAGTGCCGTGGCTGCAGAGGTCACCAATGGAAGGCTGGTGAGTAATGGTGTGAGCAGTAATTATATACAAGCACTGCACAGGATTTTATTTCCATAATACCTGTTATCTGCTTCCCCAAAAGACCTCCAGTTACTGCTATTGAGAGTCCAAGTCTTAATTTTGTCTTCTGATGGTAAAAGGTCAGAAAAAACTGTGTGGAGCAGTGTGGGATCACAGTGTGATCCCACAGTAAAATGAAGACGCTCTGTATTTCTGGCCATCTTGCCTTCTATGCTGCACGAGTTGAAGTTGGGAAAAAGCTGCCATGTGTTGGTATGGGGATGTAACTAGTGCTCTAAATACCAAACTTTCAGAAAAAGGCAGTAAGATTCAAGAGCATATGCTTAAACTCTTGCCTTCAGTCTGTAGTTTCAGAGGCCACAGCTGACCAGAGCAGAAAGGGACACTTACCATGACTTAGTATGTTGGTGTGCCAGGAATGCTGCTGAGGTCCAGATGAACTTTCACCATTACCCTCCTAATAATTTTTTAACAAATTATCAGTATCAAAACTGAGACCCACCTGACAATCCAGACCTGCTGGTGCTTTGAAAGGGGGTCTCTGCTTGCCTGCAGAGGTTCTGATGCTGCCACTGTGACCATTTTTCACTTTGCCTTGAATTTACAGTCTAACACTATACCAAGGAGCCTATTTTTTTTTTTTTTTAACAGAATCAAAGTTATTTTTAATGATTGCTCTTTGAAGCATACGTGTGAGTGCCAGTTGTGGAAGGGGTAGCAATTGCCCTCCCCATGGGCACAACGCCCTAAAAAGATAAGCTAAACAGGGCAGACCCATTTTTCTCCTTAAAAGCAAGCATTAGCTTCAATTACAGAACACCTATTTTCAATCAGGTGTTTTTCCCTCAGCTTGGAATAATAAGAATAAAGTGCACCTTTATTCTAACCTAAGTCAGGCTTCTCAAATAATGTAAACAGCTATGCTTGTATTTTATAAATTCTCCATTCTCCATTAACATTGCTTCTGTTATTTTAAAGACCATTTTCAAAAGGCAGCTTTCCGATTTATGTATTAAAAGCCTGTATTTATGGCCTTCTGAGAACCACTGTGCAGATTACTCACAGGCTCTACAGTGTCTGGCCATTTTCCCTCAGGTATTAAGACAACCACAGTACACCTGGCAGCTTGGTCACTGTGCTCCCAGAGTTCTTGTGCCCAGTGACATGCAATTCCAGAGGAGATTCCTCAGGAGCAGGACAGCTTTTCTCAGTGGTGGGGATACTTACTGTAGCCAGGACACACATCACTAATAAAACATTTCTTGGTAAAGTCCAGCATCATGGCACAATGAACATCTGTTTTGGCTGTGGAAGAAACCTGAATTTAATTAGTGGCTGCTGTATTCATGGTCTAAGTATGTAGTTTAGGCTGCATATTGTTCTCACTGAATTCTTGCAAACAAAACACACTGAGATTTTAAATACAGCAACATCACTGGTTTGACTCAATGCAAACACTGGCTTAAAAGAGTTTTGCCAAGGGATTTATATAAAGTCTCATTTAAACGGATTAATCTCTTTCACTGGCTCCTCCTGGCACAGTCTGCAGCAGAGCTTTCCCCCCATGTTCAGGCTTTTTGTGCATGCTGACAATTGAAAACTACCTAGAAACAACCCCCTGAAGGTGCTGCTTGAAAAAGAAATTCTTCAAAAGCACAGCAAGGACTTTGCAAATGACTGTGCAGGAATAAGCTCAGAGTTTGTGATTCCCAAAACTATTTATTTAAACTGGCTACATCACTGATTGTCTCTTTGATGTCAGTGAAGACCACCCTTTTTCTGACCTCCTCTGAACAGCATACAAGGATTACACAGAGCCAGGAAAGACTCATGGGTGACAACTGCCAAGAAAGGAAGTCATTATTTTCTTTCATTACAGTGTATTTTTACTGTGTCACACATATAAACAGTAGAAATGGGTGCAGGAGTTTCACTGAAATGGTCCATAACATTTCCTATGGCTTTGTGTAATCACCAATTCAAATCTGAACACCCACATAATTTTTCATTTCAAACACTCAACCCACCCACAAGAGGCAAATATTTGTATGGTTCTTTTATTGAGATGATGATGTCAATCTGGAAACAGATGGACAGACAAGAGGAAGGGGAAATACACATTCAGTTAATAGGAGCAATGAATCCTATCAGTCATGAATCCTATCAGTCATGAATCCTATCAGTCATGTCCACAAGGCAGTTTGCTACACACTGAGATGCTGTCAGTTGGCCTGTCCAAGTGGAGGGCATGTCCAGAGTGTGCCTGGAGCATCCCAGAGCATCTGAACACTTGTCAATGCTGTGGCACAAAGAGGATTGGAAGAATCCACCAAACTGAGCCCTGGGATGGGAGTGCCTGTGGCTTTCCAGGGAAACATCACATAGAACATATAAAAATGTCTGGCCTGGTGGTGGGTGTTAGATGGGGATGCTTTGCTTGAGATTTTCTAATTGTTCTTCGAAAAATTTAATCTGCTCTTCGAGGTCCTTCTGTTCAATCAGCAAGGAGGTCTTGACTTGAACAAAGTGTTGGTAGTCCTGGAGCTGCTGCTCTGTCAGGTATTTGGCAAGGATTCCAGAGACCACGCGTTCTCTCCGGTCCAGATTCTCCTTCAGGTCCTTTGCATCTTCCCGCTGTCGAGACAAGAGCTTGTGCCGTTCATTCAGCGATTGCTAATGGAATAAAAAAACAAAGCAGCACACCATGAGAACCCATCATTCCTGCCAGGCTCTGTTTCTTCATTTGGAAGCCACAGTCAATTTAATTTAATTACTTCCTCTTGTGGGCTTTCCACCTGAGTTTTTTCTCAATTGAATTACTCATTCTTGTGGCTTATAAGGTAAAGACATGATAAATGCCATCAAGGCTCACTTCTCCTATGCTGCCCTCATGAAAAAAAAAATCAATATACTTAAAATTCTGGTCATTTTAATGTATTCTGTAACAATCTTCATTCAATTAGAAGCTCTTCAAGATATGTATCTTTGTGTTTTGTGTGTTGCATGTGGCCAGAGTGCCACTGACAAATTAAAAAGATAGAATGGATTCTATTAAAAGGTCCATGTTGATGCCAAGGTGATTTTTTGCCTTTTCTTTTATATACCTTTTATTTATCCTCAGTACCCTTAGCATGCATACTTGTAATTCCTTAAGTCTGATAACTTAGCATAGTCCTGGCATTCTGTAACAGCCAAGAGACCAAACACCTGGACGCCTTGCTGCTGGAGGCCGGAAAACCCTACGGTATCTTGGGAAACCAAGGTCCTCTCTGGAACATATCCTGTAAACTAAGATTTAGCCCATCCAGGGGGGAATTCCTCTGGATGGGGGGAGATCACACCATTCATCCAAGCCTCTCATTGGGGCATCTTTGTTAGATATGCTAATTTGTAAGGTCTATAAATTGTATGTGCCATCTATCGTGTGTGTGCATTGTGGTACGTTCCACCTTAGCAAAGTGGGGCACCACAAAGATCCTTATTAAACACCAAAGTAAAGACCCTTTATCACTTAACCGTATCTGGCTCTCAATTTTTTAAGACCACGAAAAGGCATCAGTGTGATAAAAGAACTGTGATGTAGACAGTAACTGTTCATCAATGGCTTCTTTTAAAGAGTTGGGCCTTGCTTGTTCTACAGGATTTTTGTACCTTTCACCTTGAGTTAATTCTCATTCAGCTGTAATCATTTTCATGGGGATTACCCTGATGGAAAATGTGCTGTTTCAGGACAGTGTCCATAAATAGAGCACAGAGCAATGGTCACTACTGACACCCTAAAAATGGAGTCAAAGACTGAGATTGCTGGTTCTGCTGACATGAGGGCAAATGCAGTTAGTGGAAGAAAGTTGTTAAAAATTGTTGGCACTTAACCAAGTCTTTATTATGCCAACAGTTGTTGGCACTTAACCAAGTCTTTATTAGGCATTTTATTCAAATATTTGAATAAATTATTTAAATGTGTTTCCTATGAAGAATGTAAATGTAATACCAGAGAAACAACACCCTTCCTGCCTACCATAAAATGAAAGTAAGCATGTAATACTGTTTAAAATTATTCACATTAACACAACAGACATTTTGGAAGAGGTGAATCCTGACTCTCTGTGTCACACTGCATGAAAGGACCTTTTTAGTGCTATTCTGTATGTGAACTATGATGAACCTCCAGAGATACAGGTCAGCAGCAACACAGCTCCAAAAAATCCCTGTTTTTGTAACTCTATGCTTTTCCAATTTCCAAAAGAGAGATAACAGCAGGTATTGTGTTGATAAAAACATGATTAGAGCAATAAGCATAGCAGAAAAGCATAATTCCTGGGATAAATTTGGCTTTTCTTCTTCAGCAAAAAGGAGACTTTGCAAGAGTTGAAATTACTTCCTGGTGACATGAGACAATTCCTCATTTTCCATCAAAGCTGGCTAGTTGAGTTAAAACTACAGTGAGCTTTATCTCAAGTTATGACCACACCTTCCTGCTCGCTAGGACAAACCCATTTAGTGAAATATGATTTCAAAGGCAAGTAATTAACGCAATTAAATTATCAGTGGAGAAATAAACCCACAAAAAGCACAGGTTTGGAGCTACTCCACTGACACTGTTGAGCAGGACAGGAACAGAGAACTCTAGATTAGAAGGCTAAGAAAATGAGCTCTCTTTTATTTCAAATGTACCGCTCTATATACAGAGAACATCGAGAAGACTAATTTTATTGGTCTTAAGAGTAAAAACATCCCACACCATTGGTGTGCAGTGAATGACACACAGTAGCAGAACATAGCTATAAACAATGTGAATAACAAGATAGATTAGAGAATTATTTACATTCTTTCCCAACTGTTTCCCAGGCTGTTGCCTGGTTAGAAAACCCTTCTCTTTCTCTCTGACTGAGCTGAGAATATCCACACTCCACAGGGAGCAGCCCAAGGGTCCAAAGGCCACCCCCATGGCTTGAAGCCTCTCAAGGTTTTGCTGTTGGCCCCCAGCATGCAGCTGCAGGCTCACTCTGCACTGCTGTGCTCCAGCACTAGTGGTACCTGGTCCTCACCAGGGACCTGCTCTGCTCTGCTTCAGCCCTGGGGACATAAAGAAGTCACACCTGGAAAGAAGTGAACTAGAATTCAGCACCTCTGTTGTCTCTCACCTTCTCCTCCGGCTCTGTGTTGCCATCCATCCTGCTCATGGCGTTCTGGACGCGGGCGAGGCGGCTGGACAAGCAGAGCAGGAGGCTCACCACCTTCTCCAGGTCCCCAATGAACATCATGTAGCGCTCAAATTCGTTGGGCTTGCACAGGTCCCGCACCAGCACCTCCAGCTCCTCGCCCCACTTGGCACATTCCCTGACTTCCAAGAGAACCAGCTCCTGTTCCTCCCACAGTGCCTGCAGCCTGGATTGGAGATTGGCCATGAGTTCCAGCTGCAAAAAGAAAAAAAAAAAAAAAAAAAAGAAAGAAATCACAGGAACTGTTACTGCCAAAGAGAATCCTTATCACTTCTAGAGAATGGATTTTCTTCACATTGTCTTTGCCAAATTTTTTGACTTTTAAAATAATTTTAAGCTGCAGGAAAGGAAAAAAAAGGGGGAAAAGCAGTGATATTTTCTAAGCTGTACTTAATTCTCAAACTCTGAAGAGCAAATTACTGGTAATCACTTTAGCTGGTGGTATATTCTCTGGCTCAGAGAGCTTCCAATCAGTCAGAAGGGAACTGCAATAAAGATTACAACATGATTACACAGAACTGTTGTTCTAAGACATGAGCATGAAGTCCCAGCTCTGTACCAAGCTTTGGAAGAACTGATTGGAATTTCACTTATCATACACACAGAAAAAGTCAGTTCCATGGGCAATTCAAGCAGGCCACGGTGCCTAGGTAGAAAAGCAATCAGAGGAGGCTGTTTCACAGGGAAATTATATGGAAAAGGTCTTCAAGACTTGAGTGGGAGCACACCATCAGCTTCTTTGGAAGCTGGACAATGCCACCATGAACAGGAGCAGCAGTAAGACAGCAGGTAATGTGCACAGCAGGAGGAGCCTCGGGAAGGCAGATTGTTGTTACCTGAGATGGAGCATGTCCAGGGGAAAAGCCCACCTAACTGTGCAAAGGTACATAATCACCCTTCCAAGCTCCATACTTCTGTCACTGTCCAGCTGTGTCCCCCATTCTCTGCATGTATGGAATTAACTGGACACTGGAATGTGCAGAAGCTGCTGCCTGCTCTCAGAGTAACGAATATTTCTTATTTAGGCTGCCAGTTCTGATTTATTTTACAGATTTTGAGATTAGATTAGAGTGTTAAATTGGGAGTTTGCTGCTGCTGCACAGGAGCTGGCTGTGCAAGGAAACCTTAATAATGACAGATGAGAGATCTGAGTCAAATCAGGCAGGATTTAAATACCACCACTTATGATCAATATGCCAGTTTTCCAGTACTTTGCCTACTGTCAAAAACTGATTCAAAGTTACCTGTGAAATGTTACTGGGATAAAAATATCCATAGTAATAATGGCATTAATAAGAATTTCTTTGTCACGATGAACAGTGGTTCTTGTGAGGGTTATCTACATACTTTCTTAGATGTGATGTCATCTAGCTCATTTGTGCTGTCTCTGTTCCTCTTCAGGACTTGGTTTCTCATAGAGGCAGGATCTTTGTTCCTTTGCTTGGTTTCATGTTCAGATTTTGGACATTCTTCTGGTCCATCTCCATGACTTTTCCTGCTATTGGAGAAGAAAATAATTACCTAAAGCAAACACTTACAGTTTTCTTCACTAACACTGAATTCATGGTTTTATCCATCTTGATTCAGGATCACTCTCCTCTCTTCTCACCACAGGAGATCTAAGTTTTTGGAAGACATAGAGCAAAAGATTTGCAGCCCAGGTCTGTCAGAGTCCCTTTAATAAGGAACCACTGAACCACTTTTCTTCCATTATACACCCTTAGCCTCAGACATTTCTTGGTATGTAAATCAGAAAGCTGCATGTTTTCTAATGAAGCAAAAATGAAACAACGTGCTCAAGTTCATCTTACTACCAGTACGCATAGTATCTATACATTAAAACAGACCAAAGTGCTACATAATTGGTTTTGTCTGCTTACTCATTCTCCTGAACATGCTGTGGCTTTCCCCTTTTCCTGCGTGATTTATCCAGCATGGAAATGTTAACAGGAAACAAACCCTCCATCAGGTCCAAAGCAGTTTTTCTAAGAGGATGAGGCATGAGAATGTCCACCAGAGAGTTGTCTTTGGCAATGATCTCCATAGCAAGCTCTTGGCATCGCTGGTCCTGAGAAGACTGCAGCCTCCTTTGGGGCAGGTGTGTCTCTCTCTCCAGGGGAACATCATCGTGGTTGCTGTGCATGGATGTTTCCTGGGCAAGTAAACCCTTGGCTGGATGTTTGTGCCCTTGGTGAGGCTGAGCTGGTGCTGTGTGGAGATGCACTCCCTGCCCTGGAGAAGCTGCAGGATGCTGCTGCTCTGGATGCTTGAGTGCAGCATTCCCACTCACAGAGTGAGTTCTGCTTTCCTCCACTCGAGCACTCTCCTTGCTTCCACTTCTTGGGACAGGAATGGAGGTTTCAGGAGCCTGCTCGTTTTTATCCTGACCACACACATGTCCAGTTATGTCATTATGTTCATGATTCTTGGGTCCATCTTTCTCAGGATCATGGAAACTGTGAGGAAGAAGACAGTTCCTATTATTTGAGGCATTCCCTCTATAACAGATATTTTTGCAGACTGTTTAGGAGCTATGATCAAATGTTTCTGATGTTATGGTTCTGCCTGAACTTTCAGTTACTTTTATGCTAACCTGCTAAACTATGAAATTTAAGAAAAAGTTTTTTTTTTTCCCATAAGCCATTCAAGTCTCCAGAAACCACCGGGATATTTTTGAAAGAGTGGAAATTCTTTTACTACAGAAGAGTCAACATCACTGCCTCGCTGAGACAGATTTCAGATGTTTATCTCCCTTGGTGCTCCTCAAACTGGAAAGCAAATATGGAGAGTTAAAACACAAATTTCCTAATTAGGGATGTGTAAATGGCACAGTTTTTTTTATTTCCTCTGAAAAAACACACCCAAATCCCCTATTGCAGCAGTCCTGATCACACATCTCCAGGACTGGGCATCTCCGAGCTGTTGGAATGCTGTTTGCTCCGGAGCTCGGAGGAGGGAGCTGTGATCCCAGAGATCTGATGGAGCGCGGCTGAGCAGGGACAGCTGCTCGGGGCACCTGGCACTTCAGGCGGTAGAAAGGATTTTAAATGCTGACCAGACAGTACGGGTGAATGTTCCCATGTGCACAACCAAGGGTCCCGAGAGAGAAGGCGGGGAGCAGCGCTGGGACACGGGCTGTAGCCAGCGCAGCTCCCGCAGCCTTACCTGGAGGTGCCGGGGCAGCTCCCGCAGCGCCGGCACGGTGCTGCCGCACCTCTGGCACATCTGCACGTGTCCTGGAAGGGAAAACAGCACACTGGGGCAACCAGCATTTCAGGCGAGGCAGCTGCTTAATTCTACTCCCATGTTGGTTATCCCCAGAAAGGGAAGCTGATGGTACAGCTCCAAGTAGGTTCACTGGGGTTTGTGCTTTTTTATTTGTTTGTTATTTTTTGTTGTGTGTGGGTTTTTTTTTTTTTTTTTTTTGTTTGTTTGGGTTTTTTGGGGGTGTTTTTGTTTGGTTGGTTGTTGTTGCTTTTTCTAGGGGGAAAGGTTTGGGTTTTGTTCGTTGTTTTGTTTTTAATCTTAGGGGGTGTTTTTGTCTACCTCTTTTTATTAATTAAATTGGTACTACACTCTTACTAAGTAGCATCAATTTTTTTCCCCCCTAGAAAACCGAAAGAATAGCTGTCAACAAAAAAATACTTTTACTCTCATAACAATTCAGAAATTCAGAATTAGTGGAAGTTTGTCAGTCTCTTCAGTAGGGTAATTTTAGTGGTATGTTTAATTATTTATTTTTTGGCCCTTTATCTTCTTTATTCTCCTCAATAATATTGACAGCTACTGTCCTTCAAATTCAGGAGCCGAAAAAGGTTGGTCATTTATAAAATTCTTCCTAGAATGACCTTTTTTGGGATAGGGCTCTAATGAAGTTGCTGTCATTAACAATAATGACTGCTGGAGCACAAACAGCCTCATCCTGCATACACCACGTGTTCTCTGCAAATGCATTTTCCAAGTGCCAGAGTCCCTCTTGACTTTCTTTATACCCCCTTTAGGTGCTGGTTTCTTACCTGTGTGGAAGAGGGAGTGGATTTTGGTCTCTCAGGAGCTTTCCCAGGTGCAGAACCCCCTGCCTGTGGGAGACTTTCAGCTGATGGACACTTGCTGGTACAGCTCCTGTCCCCTTGGTTGGGATCGCACCTGCTGGTCACACTCAGTGGGGGAGCAAAAGGCAAAGGAGGGAAAACATCTGGTGATTTTTGTTCAGGGAGAAGTTGGCAGAAAACCTCATCATTTTGCATCATCCTGCTTCCATCTGGGATGGAAATCTGGACAGGAGGAGCTTTGGGATTTGACAGCCTCTTCTGCAGTGGGAGGTGTTGTGAACCCCCTGGTCTTTGACTGATCTTTCGTTCCATGTATTTGATCAGTGCACTGTGCTGGATTTGTTTCAGTTCTGTCCTGGAGACACTTGAACTGGAAAATGCCTTTCCTCTGTTCTCCAGATCCCTTCTCCTGGATGCCACTGTACCTTGCTCAGTGGTTTCATCCCTAACTTGACTCCATGATACTTCTTTATCCATTAGGTGATTGAGCTTCTCAGGCTCAGAGTAGCAGAGTTTCTTTTGCTCTTGGGTTACCCTTTTCCTTCCCCCTGCTTGACCTTTTTGTGGCCTCCTTATTTCTTCATTTCTATTGAAACTTTCCAAGGATTCTACATGAGAAGGGGAGCAAGGAACAGGTTTGGCATCCTCGCTTGCACTGGATAACGAGAAAGACCGAAGGTGTTCAACTGATGGCCTTTTAGAGGATTTCTGTCTCAATCTGACAGGCAAACTCATCTGTAAGTCTTTTCTTTTAAAGGAGGTTTCTTTCAGAACCTTTTTCTGAGCTACTTTTAGTTTCTCTATGTAGTCATTCTGGAAACACTCTTCTGTGAATGAGGCAGGACTCCTCCAAACGAGATCTTTGTTCTGAAGCTGGAGATCATCAGCACTGCGCTGATGGTGGTGGCTGCTCCTCTCAAGCTGATGGCCTTCTCTTTGTATCTCTAGACACTGTGCTGAGGCAGCATAGCTGCTTGATGGAATTTCCTTTGGTGAGCTCCTTGATTCCTTGTTGGGGTGCAGGACGTTGGTGGTTCTCCCTGCAGAAAGGTAATAAAGCATGGGAGTTGCCTGCCTGGTTATTTGTTCACCAGCCTGCTCCTCCCGAAGCTGTCTTGAGAGCTGTGTTTGAAATACAGGCTGGTGTTTCTGAGCAGGAGGTTCATCCTGTTCCAGACACGTGCTGAGGTCAGGACTGCTGTTGTTACCCTGGTTTTCTTTTTGGACTTCACGTAATGACTGAGATGTGGAATCTTCCTTTGGTCTGAAAAAAGCCATTTGGCTTGTGCCATCACAACAGCGCCTCCTTCCCTGATCCAACTCCTCACACTGAGGGTGCTCCACTTCCATAGCTTTGCAGCTGCAGGACAATGGTGATCTCTGCACTTTGTTTTGCTGGTTTGGGACTAGTTCCCTAGTATTGCTCATAATTTTTCCTTCAGAATCATAGCACTGATTTTTGTCTGCATAACTGTTCAGCTTCCTGGGAGCATTTTTATTTAGAAGAGCATTCTCCATATATCTTAATTCCAAGCTGTCCTCAAACACATCCTGATCCATGTCTGAATGCCACTCAGCATGGAGTGGGCCCTGAGCACAGGGCAAGGACTCTTTCCTCTGGCTGGGCCCTGGCACAGTGCTTGGCAGAGCTGCTTCTCTGGCACATGGCTTACACACACCCCTGGGACACTGTTTGACTTCCTGTGTATCATTAACAGCACTGGGCTTGGAATGTGCTTGGTGATAGGACTTGAAGTTCATCTCTTTGGGAATTTTGTTAGCATGACCTGAATTATACGCAGAAAGTGTTTTGGGAACATTCATTACAGAGTCTGTCTTTAAATATTCTTGAAAAATGAATGAAGAAGGTCTCCTGAAAATGCGTGGATTGCTTCTCTTTGCAGGTTGTTGTGATAGGCTGCACTCTCCATTTTCCTCTGTCTTTAACACCTGAGCCTTTGATACCTCATTTGTAAAATCAGAAGAAAGGCCCTTGTTTTCCAGAGGCTTTTCCCTATGAGGCCCTACATCCTTCTCTGTAACTGCATCCCAGGGCTGACTCCATGGTCCATCTCTGTCTGCTGGCTGGCCGTGCTGCAGGCCAGGAGCTGGCTGCACACTGCCCTCAGCGTGCCCTGCAGAGCCTCGGCTCTCCCTGGGCTTGTCCAAGTGCCTGTGAGTGATGTTACAGCTCTGGGGGCACCAGGGAGGGGACAGTGCGGGAGGGGACACTGCCAGGGCTGCAGGGCCCTGGTCTGAAGTCCTTTGGGAAGGAGTAATTCCACAGCTGTGGGAGTTGTTGTGGGTGCTCCGGTCTGGTGCCTTGTACGGCTGGGGGGATCTGAGGGCAGAGTGTGCAGCACTGAGATTACAAATTCCTGTCACATATTCCGAGTCCATGTACGGGCCCTGCTCTGGAGGCACACAGAAGTATTCACCATGGCACGATGGTGTGGGGTATTCTGGAATGTTTGATCCTCCTGAGAAAGAGCTGTAAGCAGAGTCTGCCCTTCCAGGGAGCTGCAAGAGATGGTCCATGCTGCTGACTGACTTCACTGACAAAAGATGATCATTTTCAGGAGAGGCCACAGGCTCTACCAGCTTCCCAGTTCTGCCACCTTGCCTGTGAGTCCCTCTTTCTATCTCATTCCCAGCTGAAGTCATGTTGTAGTATTTCCAGAAATCCAAGTCTGATTAAAAGTCCACAACTGAGTTGTTAGAAATTAACATTTTTCTTTATAGTTACATTCCAATTATATCTAGAGGATCCTAAAAAGAAAGAGAAGTGCATGAAAAAAGACTCAGTGGGAGGATTCTCCTGGCACATCTTGGAAAACCTTTCCCAGAGTCCTAGAAAAAGGTGTTTGAGACTGACAGAGCATCTTGATGAGGCATTCTGCTGTCAGTCCCAAGCCACAGATTTTAAAAGATGGCCAAATGTTTACGGCTGCAGTCCAGAACTTCCCTGCAAACCCCCAGATGCACTAGGAAAGAGCACCAGCATAGAGTTCACGTATGACAAATACACAGATTTTGCAGAGTCTGGAAAACAGCCTGTGTTTATCAGCAGCACTCGACAGTTGCTCTCTGATTGCTGTGCATGATGCCATAGGTTTAGTTTAACACATGGATCTCCACAAGCAGCAACCCAACGGGCCAAGGGAAGACAAGCAGGAGATTCTCACACCAACAGCCTGACCCTCTCAGCCACCTGTGCCAGCTTCAAACCCCCTGACCTGCTCCCAGGCAGTAGCAGCCCCAAATAAAAGACTGAACCTGGCACCAGAGTGGTGCTATCCAGCAACCTTGTTTAGTAATTCTCATTTAGATCAGCTCTAGAAACTGATTAGTTATTACAAGAAAGCAAACAAACAATCTTGCAAAGCTTCATCAACAAGCTGCTCCAGTAAAAGGCCTTCTGAGGAGACACAAACACTGCCCAGATCCCTCTAGAATATTACATGTCTGATTTATTCATAAAGGTTGAACTCACCAGACACTAATCTGCCATTCCCAATATCGTATTTCTGTGGTAGGACCTCAAAAAGCTGGCAGAAAGAGAGGTTTCAGGGTGATGTTTCTCTTTAATTAAAAAAAAAAAAATCACATTCCTTCCTTGTTTCAAAGACAGTCCTGGTATCATTCATTTTGAGCCAAAGGAAGAGATGGATAGGAGCCAAAATACACAAGTTAATCTATAAATGAAACTTGGACTGGTGGGGCACACTAAATAAATTAACTAGTTTCTGGGAAATGAAAACAGCCTAACACCACAAAGTGGTAATTTGCCTGCTGGTTTTTTTTTTTTTCTTTTTCCCTGGGTGTTTGTCTTGTTTTTTAACATTTTAGTGAGACACCAACTCAAGGATGTTTGGAGTTCTCTCCCTCTTTACAGATGATTTAAAACACAGTTGTGAAATTTAAATGTCTGTCCCTGAATAACAGGGTCACAAAGGAAACAGGAAGCATCAGTGGCTGGTGATGCCATTCCCCATCCTTTTCACCACAGTGAATTGAGGAATTTAAAGAAATAAAAACCTTAGATACTTGGTGAAAGGAAGACCTTGGATTTTCTGAAACCACTGAGGAAAAAAAACATTGAATGACTGCAGTGACACCAAGTGCAGACTGGGAGGGTACCACGGGGTATCCCACTGCAGTTACATTTCCTAGGAGTGCCCCGGAGGTCTGGCCCATGGCAGTGACCACTGGGAGAGCTCAGAGGGACCTGGAGGTGCTGAGGGTGCACAGGATCAAACCCCACAGGAGCCACACTCCACAAGAGATCCAGAAGACAGATTGCTCTGTCATTCTTATCTCCCTTGTTTTAATTAAATTTTTCTCCCAGTGGAACCTCTCCAAGCAGCTCTTGCTGATGGTGCTGTAAATAGATGGAGCCAAGTCTTTGTCTGGGATGTGCTGGCACAGTTCCATGGAAGTTCATGGAGCCACCCTGATTTACAATGAGAATTTGGCTCTAACTTTTCACAGCAATGTGTAGAATCCAAGTAACTGTTGTGATTTAGTTCATGTCTATCAATGGCAGTACTCTCCTGGTTTCCTATACCAGTCATTCCCAAGTTCTCTTTTCCCCCATTGTTTTAAGCTCCTCATTGGGATTTACAGTGAAGTTGGCAATACAGAGAAGAATTTATGACTCAGGTTTTTATGATGATACCAGAAGTAACAGGAAATATAATTTCAGTATGTTATAATACTGAGGTAAGAAGCTCTGACTGATACTGAAACACACCTTAGGGAAAACTTGTCTCATTTCTTTTGAAGAGGATATTTCCTAAACCCTGGCAGCAGAATTGTTTACCTCAATGTCTTCAAAGTACTATGTGGAAACTGCCCTCTCTTTCCCATGTAAGAGAAAATCATGAATGTCCTTAAAAGTCAACTGACATGAACAATGACATTATTGATCTCATGGGGAGGTGGCCTCATGGACTGTGCTGTCTCTGGGTCTCAGATACATTCTGGCAAGGCTGGAATACAATGTGCCATTCCAGACCCGCTTCCAATACCTGCACTGTAAACCACCAAAAGCAAGAAGAAAAATGTTAAAGTATATCAGAACCAAAGCCACTGAAAGATGAAGGAAAGTGTAGTAACAGTGTAAGAGTGCAGGGAAGTATATCCACTCCATGCCCAAGGAAGAAATAAAGCCACTATCAACCTATTAAGTTCCAAAGTTGTTTGGTTGTTCTTTTTTGTTGTTAAAAATAGAGGCTAACTTAACTTCCATCCATATCAACCTGTTCTGTTCTAGGGAAAGGTGATTTGCATTGCACAATCTTGAATTCTTTGCAACCAACTCAGTATGTCAAAGCCTCATGTCTGGCAAATTAACTCTGTACAGAGAAAACCTAGTGACTCCAGACCACAGTCAGTGAACAACTTAGCTGTCTTATAAGGGAAAGATTTATTATAATTACAGTTTGGTCTTGTTTGACCTCATTTAGAGTTTGCCAGGTGCCATAATTGATCTGTAACTCACCTGCACTTATATACAATGCTTGCCCAAACAAATCATCACCCATCAGAAACACAGGTATTCTCTCTATCAAGTCTCTGATTTGCCCTCAACAACCCAGGAAAAATGGCCCCTAGCACATAACACAGTCTGAAATAATTTGTGCACTTGTGGAGTTCCCTTGAAGTGACCAACACAATCTTTCCATCACAGAAGCAAGAATGAGAATTTCCCTTAATAAACACAAGCAAAGTTCAAACCTTCCTAGCTCTGTTTTTATACAAATGGCTCCATGAAAATAAAGGGGAAACCCACAGCTGTTGATCTGGATCAAACTACAGTACACCAAGTGCTCTCCAGAAGAGAACAAGTGTGCAAAACACAGAGCAAACACCTTGACAACCTCCCAATATTATGTCATGTCCACATTAGTGAATGACCTGTTCCTTATCAAAGGGTAAACACTGGATGTAAATATTAACTGAAATTCTTCAGATTCCAGTCTGTTGCACAGGCTGCAGCACCTGACCCATCTGTTCCCCAGACCCTGAGATCTCATTGCTACCAAAAGATCACCTGAGAGACTCTTGCTTTAGCAGGTGATCCTCTTGGCTTTCCCAGGGCAGCCTGGAGAGGCCAGAATCCTGGGGAAGTCAGGTGCAGAATCCCAGGGAAGTCAGGTGCAGTCTCTGGCATCCCAGAAACCTTCAGGAGGTCACTAGTTGGTGATCTAGCACAGGTTCCCAGGCCTCCATCCAGGTATTCCTGGATAGAACCCATGCCCCTGCACAACATGGATGTATTCTCTGAGATACAGCATGTCTGGAAATAAGAGCTGCTTCTTTGACCAGACTCTGAAATATCCAGAAATTCCAGACAAATGCCTGAAGTCTTCAAATTCCATCACTTTGACATGACTGTTGAAAGGGTGAGAGAAATGGAAGGATATTACATTCAGGAAAGTGTGGCTGGCATTGCCTTTGTGCCCAGCATCTCTGAAAGTTACTATTTCTCTCTTTCTCTCCCTTTTCTTTTTAATAAATACTTTCCCTTTGTTATTCTTTGTTTCTAGCCTATAATCAACAATTTTACCCCCTGAGCTTTCGACTAGGTTTCTAACAGGAAGGCAAACATAGCAGATGATACTGCCTTTGGTTGACTGAAAAAACACACTTTTTGCTAATCTGTATTATTTTGCTAAGATTTATGAAGACTCTAATCCCTGTTTTTCTCATTTAGTGCAATTTCCATAACTATTGTGCAGGTAGGTAATGGTCATCAAGGATATTGTACATCAACACCCAAGGACAAAATCTCAAACATTTGGCTTCCAGGCCCAGTGGAAGGCTCACCCTGCTACTGGGAAGTCAAAGTGTCACACAGTCCCAAAACAGAGCCTAAGTGGGATTTAGAGGAGGTTTATGCCTTGTGTGCACAGAAATAAATTTCACCATAGTTTGAGGAATGTAAACATTTCCAGTAAAACCCATGGATACACAATTGAGGCTTTCTGGGGCTATCAAAGTGTCATGAGAAATTTAGAGAAGGATGAAAGTAATAATAATAATAATAATAATAATAATAATAAAACAATAATAATAATAATAAAATGCATCTCAGTATCCCCTTTTTTTGTGTAGGGGCACAGACAAACCTTCCTAAACTTCCTCACCCTGCTATGCCAGGCTCTCTAAGGAGGAAGAGATCCCTAGTGACCAGCAAGGGAGCTTTGCTGGAGCCACAGTACCAGAATGGGTCCGTCCTACACCTTCCTGGCACCACTTCCCAAAGGGATGACATCCCACTGGTGGACAGGAACATCTGGCATTTGCCTAACACGCCTCCTGGGTGATGAAAAGCTATGGCCCAAATAAACTGCCTTTGGAGGAGAGCTATGGCCCCATCTCTGGCCAAGGAACTAACGAGGAAGATGAGGTTTGGCAATTCTTCACAGCCCCATGAGAGACCTTTTCTGAGCACCCAACAGAGTCTGACCTTTTAATGAGAGCAGTCACCCACTACATACCTCTCCCTTGTCCTCGAATTCCATGACTTTCTTTATTCAGCCTTAAAAGTTTCTTTTTGTTTCCATCAGCATTAGTCTCTCGTCTATTAAAAACCAAACACTTACTGTTTCTTCTACCTCTGTAAGTGCTTCTCAGAAAATGATTTTGCCAGAAATCAGTTTCATCCCAAATGTGTGCATTTCTTCCCAACCATTTCCATTTTATCCCTTTTAATGTCATCATATTTTCCTTATTTCTTTTAAAAATCTAATCAAGTTTATTTGATGCCATAAACTTAGCCCCATAGTGTTTTTACAGGCTACAAAAACACCACAAGAACATTAAAAAATTATGGACTTCAAAGTACTAAAAATCAAAAAGAAAAAAAAATCTAATGACACTGTTGATTTTTAAACATATGTCTTCAGAATTACTATATATATTATTAAATTAACTATTTAATAGAATAGAATTAAATTAATAACTGTAATAAAGATGTTTTCTCATTTCTACCATGTTGACTGCTTCCCAGCAAGGCCGTCCAAGAAACATCAGGGAAAAATAAAATTCTCATGGTCCCCCTGACCTGCTCCTGGCTGCACTCAGCTTCCCACAGCTTAGGCAGCAAGTCAAGCTCACAAGAGAAGAAACTGGCCTTTAAATAGGGGTAATTCAGTTCAACATCTCCCTCCACTGACATGGTTTTAGTCCAGAATCCTCTGAGTTGGTAGTTGGTTAGCAATCTGTGCAAGCACAGTTTTAAAAACATGTTCATTATTAATTGCCTATAATTAGAAAAACCCAAGTGCTTATTACAGGCAGCTTCACCAGCTGCCACACATCCCAAACCCAATGTACTCCCAGCACTGCCTGGATCAGAATTTGCCTTTTCCAACTTTATCAGAGCTCTGGGAGAGCTGACGCTCACTCAGACTTACTAGTGAGGGTTGGCTGGCTGGGAAATGTCCTGAAGTCATCTTTGAAGAATTGTGGTTTTCTGGCACCTATATATGCTTTATTCTAATATAAAACTATTCTCAGAAGCTTTATGGATGGCTCTGTAGTTGCAGTCCAAGAGTCCTTGCCAGAGCAACACTGCAGATTCCAATTTCTACATGCTGTGGTTATGTTTTCCACAGACAAACCTGCATTGAGGACAAACATTCCTGCTGCAGCTCCAGTTTTAGGAAATGATGGATCCAGAGGCACTGACTGGGGAAGGAGCAGCGTCCAGTTCACCTTAATGAAGTGGGATTATAGATATATATTATTTAGGTATATAAATATATGTGTTTATATAATTTAAATTATGACTTCAAATGGAACAAAAAGTTCATTCTCTGGTCCCTTAATGTACAAAGAAACTTTTTCCTGAACTTTGCAAGCTTTAGACTGTGTGCTATGAACTTCATGAAGATATAGAAATACACTCTCTTCACTACAGTCCCAAAGTCATTTCCATCTAGGGAATACCAACAGGTAAAATATGGAACAGAGAATCCCACCAGACCTTCCCAGAGGAGAGGGTGACATGGTCAAGCTGGCTTACCTAGATTAGCCCCGAGAACAGGAGAGCACAGGAATCAGCTTGTGGTACCTGGAAAAATTCCCAACACTGAACACAAGTGAGGAGGAGACTGGGGACGTGAGAGAAACAGAGAGAAAGCAAGCACAGATGTGGAAGTGGAGCTCCATCTCACAAAACAATCTCCCTGAACCTCAGAGTGTATCTTACAAACTTCAATTCTATTCTGCCACACCAGCAGGACTCTGCCTTACATGAAATCATTTGAGCCCCACATCAGGAGCAGAACCCAGGCCTCTTGCCTTCTCAGCACTCCTCCTAACTACAAATTAATTTTTTAATACCTTACTATCCTCAGGACATCATGTAACTTTTCCAGTCTTTCATAACAGCAGTCTAAAATACAACTGGCAATTAATATTAGCACTTCCATTTTCTTGTATATAAATCAAGGATTATGAAGTCAGATCAATTAATGTGGTATTTTATAAAAAGCCATTAGCTCTTTCTTATTTTGACATAGGAGACAGAAACTGTTCCTTTCCAGAGGATGTCTGTTTTCAGCCTAATTCATCCAGATGTTAAATATAATTACGCCTGCCTTTGGGCTGGAACAGACAGTAATGCAATATCCATTTACTACAGAACATTCCACTGGAACAAGAGGAAACCACCAAATATACACAAGAAATAATATATTAGACTGCTCTGTTCCTTTGGCAAATATTGCATTCCAGTATTTTCCCACAGCTTTTGTTTGGGCAGAATTCAAAAGTGTTTATGCTTAATCTCACTAAACATATCTTTGGTCTCCACAACAAAAAATGAAAACCTGGATTAGTAGTTAAAAATAATCTGGAAATATCCAACAATTACATTAGAGCAGGTTTAGTGGTGGGGTGAGGGTTGCTCGGAATTGGGGGGCAGAAACCAAACCTTTGGTCCACAAAGAGCATCACAGAATGGTTTGGGTTGGAAGGATCCTTAAGAATCACCTTGTTCCACCCCCTGCCGTGGGCAGGGACATCTTTCACTGTCTCAGGCTGCTCCAAGCCCCATCCCACCTGGTCTTGGACACTTCCAGGGATGGAGCAGCCACAGCTTCTCTGGGCAACCTGTGCCAGGCCTTTCCACCCTCACAGGGAAGAATTTCTTCTCAATATCTACACTAAACCCACCCTCCTTCAGCCTCCCTCCAGACATGCTGCAAGATTTGCAGGAGATGGCAGAGGAAAAATGCTGGGGAAGCACAAATAAATTCAGTTCTGGGAAAAGGCAGCACTCAGAGCTTTTGTGAGAGACTTTCCCTAAGCAGGTGATTGCAGGACAGGTGCTCACCTCTGAAAACAGGTGAGTAATTCAGAGAGCAGTGGCAGTTTCAGTGAGAGGGTCTGCTGGGTACATACAAGCAAGGGACCAAGTGATTTCCTGTCTGGAGCACTTCATACCAGCTAGTCCCCATCCAAACAGAAAGGTGTGAGTTTTTGCAGATCCACCTTTCTATATTTAACCCATTCTACAGAAATTCCCCTCTGAGATCCCAAATCAGTCCTCTATAATCTACATTTCACCATTAGCATCAAACATTGCCTGTGCTGGAGAATCATTAAGTACATTTTGTACCAAAGTAGCTATTTTCAGTGTAAAAATGTATACCTGCCAGACCCTTTACCTGATCCATTTACCACAGACCTAGATTTTATTTATTCTAAAAAAACCCACATAATAATACACTCGAGGATAGAGCAGAGCTCCTGTGGCTGTATTAGACTCAGGTGACACTCTAGGCTGTCCATGTCCACAGCAGGGATGCGATTGGTCCCTTACACACTAAAACACACTGATAATTTCAGGATTTTAAAGATAATTTTTCTGTTACAAATTCAATTCTGCCCTCAATTATTTGGTTACATTCACACATTTCCCTATGAAAATGCCATCTTTCACAGTCAGAGATCCTGAGGACAAGCCCTGAAGTTCAGGTGGCCTGGTGCAACCACATGTGCCTAAGACGGCTTCCAGCCCCAAGTTAAACATTTCAAAATGTGGTTTTAATATTTTCCAGCATACATCCTGCCCCTTCCTCTGTTTCCAGGCTGGCTCTTACAGAGGGTGCCTCAGAAGGGAGCACGTGGACTTTGGCAGCAGATGCACCTGAGAGCTGAATCTGCCCTCGGTGGGGGGAAAGGACTGATAGAAAACACAGCACCTGCACACCTGTTTGTCCAACATTTCTTCTCTCACCACCACCCAGCAGCTCGTGCCTGGCCCTCGATGGGCTGATGCACCATGTTTAAGTCATCCCTCCCCAGCAGGACCTTTGGCTCTGCCTGCCCCACGCTGCCCAGTGGGGATGGCACACGCTGCACCTCCTCTTTTGCTGAGCCCTCCAAACCTCCTGTGAGCCGCTGCCACGGTGCCGTGAGCACCCACACTGGCACACGTGCCACAGGGCCACCAGCACCTGGCACGGCTGGGTGCGTCTCCAGCACCCAAACCCACCTGTCACAGACTGCACCAAACCCTGCGGGGGCCAAGGACATGGCTGGTGTCCCCCAGCTGCTCAAGGGACCCTGCTGAGGTAAAGGAAAATCCGCGTGTCAGGAGAAACAAGTGAGCTCATCCACCACGCACTGCGGCCCTAAAGGTCTGCAGCTGGGATCTCGCTGAATCCCTCCCCAAACACAGGCACTTATCCACAGGCTAAGGAGCAGCTACTCAGACCATGGATCAGCAGAATCATGTTCTCCAGACTTAGAGCAAACACAACATAAACAACAGAGTAACCAGAATGTTCTTTTCATTCTTTTCTCGCATAAAGCAAATACACAAACAGCACAGCAACGGCTGCAGACAATATGTATCAGGTACAGGCATCTAAAATACACACACACACACACAGAGATGTTGTTTCGTTTTGTTAGAATCACAGAACTACAAAATGCTTTGGGTTAGAAGGTACCTTAAAGCTCATCCAGTTCCCCCCTGGCTGCCATGGGCAGGGACACCTTGCACACACCAGGTTACCTGTTAGCTCCAGCAATCTGAAGGCACGCTCCCAGTGAGTACAGACAGTGCACATTTTCTACCTCCAGTATTCTCTTTATGAAACAGAAGCCAATGCTCTGGTGCCACAGTCCAGCTGTGCCCGCAGGGATCTCACAGTCAGTGAGCAGTGAAGCAGAACTCGTGCAGATCACAGCCCCAGGAGTTCTCCATGCACTCCCAGGTGTCAGAGGCCATTCCCTTCTCTCACCTGTCACCACAGCAGCGGGATGTCCCCGGGCCAGCGGGAGGCTCCACGGCCATCCCGGTGCAGGGTGACAGTGCCGGGCTGGCACTGCCCCGGCTCTGTGGTGCTCTGGTGCACAGCACGGGCACGGAGCGGGGAAGGGAAGCACACCGAGGGCTGGGCTATTGCATTATCTCACCAGTCAATCATTAACAACGGGGCTGTTCCTGCCGGAGCTCTTGGCTGGCCGCCACGACTCCCACGTGGGCACGACTGAAAAATTCCATAAATGTGCTGCCAAGGCCACAGAGGAGAGACCAGGTGAGGCCTCTCTGCCCTGCAACCCAAAGCGCTCCTGTGCATCCCACCAGGATGTCCCTGCTCCAGGAGCATCCCTTGCTGTCCCCAGCCTGAGGTCACCGCACACGGGCCAAGAGCCCTTGCTCTGGGGCAGTTGAGAAGCGCTGCTAGACAAAAACTAATTAAATCCAACTGAAAGTAGTTAGATTTAATACAACAAAGGAGTTAGATTTGATTTTCTTAAAAGATTATGCACTGTTTTCTTAGGGGGAGAGAAAAAGGGTTGTTCAGTAAAAGTTAAAGCAGCTCAAGGCAACAGCTGAAGCTCTGTTTTATATGCCACAGTTCTTGTTTTGTGTGGCTTTTAAATTATTTCTAAATATTTTGTTCATAAAAGTGCACAGAAGGCACACAGAAGGCTTTCATCTATGTTGTGTGACTGAATCAACTCAAGCCTCTGCAATAAGTTCTTTCTGCCTCCAAATATATGTCATGAAGCCTGATATAATGGCCTTATTCGGTGAAATGAATTCCCACTAGTTTCCAGATGGGCTTAAAAAATAAGCTGATTTTGTGGCACTATTTTTCCCCTCAAACTAAGCTGGATAATGCCATGCAGGCCAGAGCTCTTTGATTTGTTATGTACTGTCTCTCCAGGGAACACTGGGCATTCCTTCCACATTTCCCACCAAAATAATCTTCTGACCTGTGGCTGTGTTGTTTTTACGTGTTGGGAAGGACAAACGTGGTCTCCAGTGGGACACAGGCTGAGCCCTTGGGTTGTGCCTGGCCCCACCCTGCTCTCCAGCAAGGCTGTGCCATCACAGAGAGCAGCTGGACAGGACAGGGATCCTTTTGTTGGTAGTCTTAATCCACTTCTCCTGAGCATGAAGAGCCTCTGGAATACTATTCATTGATTATTCATTTAATTAATATTTCAGGTTTTTCTGTGAGCAACCACCCAGGCTCCCCTGCAAAGCCCTGTATACAAACAGACCATCCCACAGCTCAATTTTTTTTCACCAGCACACGTGTTCAGTAACTCGCCAGGTATGGAGAAGGGCTCCTGAGAAGTTACTCAGTAACTAACTCAGTGTTTAGTCATTGCATTTAATCATATTTTCACACAGCAGTGACTTGGTGTCTGATCAAGTGTTCTGCAGCAGGAGGTAAGGGGACATTTCCAGCAGTCCGAGAAATAAGAAGGAAAAAAAAGTCCTGCACTGGGGGAAAAAGGCAAACCTGAGCAATTCTCCTGCCAAGTGATGAGCAGAACTCTGGTCTGGGGGCAGAGCTGGCAACTCCAGTGGTGCCTCCTCTGCACAGGAGCTTTTGTACGTTCCTTCTGCCAGTGAAACATTTGTGCAGGTCTTTCAGAGAAGGACTGGTTTGGGACAGTGCTGCAGACAAGCCTGTACTCAGTCCTACAGGAATAATCCAGGTTCCAGCATACCACGTGAGAAAATAGAGGAAGTCAAAGCCATCATTCCACCCTGCCCCGCAGAGAGTTAATTCAGCAGCTCCTGCCTCTCCCAGGACTCGAACAGCTGAACCCTGCAGCAGTTATTCACTCTGGGGAGTTTGGTTTGGCTCTGGGATTCGTCACACGTCTTTGAAAGGTTTGGCCCTCATATGTATCAGGAGATTTTTAAAGACATTTCAACACATCAGAGCAGCCCAGACTTTTCCAGACACAGCACAGTGCCTGACTTGTGTCTGTGAGACAGCTATGCAGACACCCAAGTTCAAGGGTCCTTCAATGAAGTGTCTCTTGTATGTTAACTGGGGATGAACACTCTTCTTACCACGCTGTTCTCAGGATAAACCCATTAAAAACTGTGGGAAACTTGAAAACAAACACAATCCCTGCATAACCTGAGGGTGCTGAAAACCTCTGCAAGGTGCAGAGTGTCAGCAGATCACCTGAAACTGCAAAACTGCAAAGCCTTGGGAAAACAGCCCCATCACCACAGTGTCACCCAACCTGAGCTCTAAACCAGTGGAAATTTCACCAGTAACTCGCACTAATGCACAGCACTGTGAGTGTGATAATAACATTCAGCAATTATAAAACATTTCCAACTATAAATCACATGTTCCAAATGCTCCTCCTCACTTACAAACCATTTGCCTTGTAAAGAAGTTATTAAATGTTCATCTGGTCTGCAGCTCTAGTGGTGTGTGTCTCACAGTGGCAAATTGTTGCAAGGCTGGATTCCAGGAGGGCTCAGCAGTCACACTCACACGTGGAAACTGAGCAGAGCTAACAGGGAGCAGGTGGGAGCTCCTTCAGGGCCCCAACTGTCACAGTAAATCCATGTGCCACAAGTATTAGCAATTAAACCTTCCCACTGCCTTCACATGAAGTACTGTCGATTTGGCCTGAATCATTGCCCTTTGCTCCATCCTTGGATTCAGTCACAGGGTAAGATGTTTAATGACTAATAATGACTGAATGAGATGTGATGGGAACATCCCCAAAGAGAGGATTTACAGCTGCTCTTGGCAATTAAAAACACTAGAACACATTAGTGTCAGAGAACATGACAGAAGCAAGGCAAAAACCTCAGCCCTGCACCAGCCATGAGTGCTCCACCATCCATTCATCACCACTCGGAAATAACCAAAGTATTCTCAGGATATTTACAAATCACAGTTTGCTTAGGTTTGCAATTGACAAACTTATGGTAACCATAATAAACAGGGCCAAGAGTTTAAAATATACAAGGGATTTTATAAAAGCAGCAGAGCTGATGTTTATTTTCCTTGTCCTTTGCTACCTAAACTTTTCGAGTACATTGATGTGTTTTCAAACTTTTCTTCACACCCCAAAATATTGATATACATGGTGGATTTCTTAACTGAAAGCTAAGACTTTCAGGAAAACCTTGAATTTTTACAGCTACTGCTTTCAGAGATCCATAAAATCTCATGACACCCCTGATAACCATGTCAGGGGTTGCCATCGGCACAACTTTCATTTCTGAGCACTGCCACGGTCACTGCACAAAACTGCTTGAGAGCAGAAAAGCAATAATTAGGATTATAGGCCAAAGTTTGCATCTTAATGCTACTTTACAGGTTTGCTGCCTAATCTGCACTGTGCTGGGATGTGTCCTGCACTCATGTGCAGCTCCTGGAAGCAGGAATTTACAATTCTGGATAAAACCTGCAGCCATCAAGCAGGGCTGATGTCTGCTTCCCCTTCACTGGCACCCCACGTTCTGCCACTGCCCCTTTACTGCCAGTGGACGGTGCCCACACCACAGAAATACGTACAGGCAGGGACAGCAGAGAAACTCAACATCAAAATAATTTCTCATGGCTGTGACTGACTCTTCTCTCAAAGAGTCCCAAAACCACCAAACCACTACTGGCTGAACCCCACAAGGCAGGATGAAGTAAACCCCAGTGAGGAGCTGTGGGCAGGGCTGGTCAAACCCCCTGAGCCCTGTGGGGCTGTTCCCAGCACTTCTGCCTTCCCAGCCTTTTTTCCCAGGTGCTGGAAAGTGCAGTCCAAAGGGGAAACATCACAAATAGCAAATGCTGCCCCTAAACCTCCCTTCAGCCAGAGGGCTGTTACCTCTCAGGGATATTTTCATTCCTTGGCATCAGCTGGGATACAGATGGCTGTGCAGTTACTCGCTGCAGAACTAGGTCAGCACTGATATCAAGGAAAAATAAAAATCCTGGGGTTTAGCCACCAAAACCATCCAAGTAACAGCAGCCTAATGGACAAAATAATATCCCTGAGAGATCTCATCAACCCCACTCTTCACAGATGTGGCTGCCTTCCCTAGTAACCACACCAGGACAGAGAACTAAGTCAGTGTCATTACTGACATTCATTATTTTTTCACTAGAATCCAATAATTCCTACAGGAGTTAATCCTTCTGCATGACCTTATAACAGTACATAACCAACTTTTCTTTTTCTTTACACCACCTATTATCTAGTTAATTTGTAATAGTTTATAGAAGAAAGGTTAACAAAGTCAGTGCTATTGTTCTAAGGCATCCTGATGTTCCATGGATCAAAGACAGGTCCCCGTGTTCCTTCAGTCCCTGGTTTAATACAAAATGTTCTGCAGCCAAAGCAGTTTAGGGGAGTTTCCTCTCCTCATGCTTCTTCCAAGGCTGCTTTCCCAATTCTCAGCACTATAAGCAGTTGCAAGGAACAGGGTTTTTGGCTGCAGCATGGAGCAGAAGGAAGCAGTTATGTGCTGGGGAAAGTACACTTGCAAAAAACTACCTTAACTTGATATGGCTTCTTTTAGTCACGTAAATCTTCACTAAGAGTTTTGACTGAGTAAGGTTACATGATTTGTCCCTGGTAAAATATGTAAGGGTAGATTTTTAGGTGGGAACCATCAAATCATATCTGGAAGCCTCATTAGAAAAGAAAACAAATATTTAGCCAAGCAAATTTTGTTTTCCGTGTGAAACCATGGTGTGAGCACATTTAAGTACTACACCAGCTGGGTCTGGGCTCTTTGAACCCATTGGAAAATCTTCAGAGAATATCCTATCACACAGCACTGGGACATTTTCCCTTTCTGATTCAAGGGTCTGTACCAGCCTGGATAAGTGGTTTTAATGAATGTCACAGTTTTATATTTTTTTCTCAAAGCAGCTGAACTTCATTATGTATGGCTCATAGATCACCAGTGATCTCTGGGCCTCAGAGCAGAATCTGCTCAAGCCATTTAAATGGAAATGAGTCCAAGCTGCTGCTGGAAGGAGAGAGATTGCCTTCACCCCTTCTCTCCCCTTCCAGCCCTGCTGCAGCTTTAGAACTTGAACTCTGCTGAGCTGGTTCAGTTTGCTGATCTGGCAGAAGCTGATCAGGGTTTTTACTTAGTTTCCTGATGGTTTATTGAGCTGAAAGAGTTATCAGAAGAATTGGGTGAAGTTTGAGTCAATGTCAGGAGAAAGGAGAGAGAAAAGAGAGGAGAATGCTGCTGAGCTTCCTTCAGTATGAAAAGGAGTGTGAGCATGAAACATAAGCATCAGGGCCTGTGCCTCCAGCCTGGGATCCCTGAGCTCATTGCAGAGGTGTGTACCTGGAACATGGATGTGTATCCAGAACTCTACCATCAAACAGAGATTTACCAGAAATATGCACTCAGTTTGATAATGATTCCACACAAATGAATGGCAAAACTCTTCTCTTTAAAAGAGAGAGCTTTCAAGAAACAATCAGGGCATTTTGCTCAGGGAATGTGTCATTCATCAGAAGCTGGACGCTCTTGTTTTCCAGGTATTTATAAAACCAGAATTTAAACACCACTTGTCACTACTTGTCACATTAAAAAAAATGTGTTCAGGAACTTCACTTGCAGACAGGTATTAAAAGAGTAGCACAATGTGCAAATAAACAGCTCCCATAGGAAGGGTATCTGTTTGTTTCTTTAAACAGTGTAAAATGCCAGAGAAGTAAGAAGAGAGGGACATGATGGTTCCCCTGGGGCAAGGGTCCAGCTGAAGAGCAGCAATGCCAGCTGCTGCCTGCTTTTGTCATCACCTACCTCCTCTGCACTCAGAGAAATAAATTCCAAGGAGGGCTCCTGGCAGGCTGTCACTGCAGTTACAGAGCAAGGCAGCAGCTGATTCTTTGCTTTCCCTCACAACACTCCAGCACAATGGGACTTTGTTACAGGAGGCTAAATAAATCCTGTGGTCATTAGATGTGAAAGAAAAAGGAGCATTACATGATGAAGTTCCAGATCCAGAGCAGGGCAGCTCTGCCATGGTCCCAGATAAACCAAGGTACAGCAATGAAGCTGCAACCCAGCAGTGGGGAAGGGCTTAAAGCAAAAATTGCCAGGGGACAACAGAGATACAGAACATGAAGGCCTGGCTTTTGAGGACACACTAATTTGGAATAATGACTGACAACATGTATTTCTTTCTCGTGTGCTTTTGTTTTCTGCATTGGAGCTTTTAAATGTGTAGACCCAGCAGGATGTGATCAATGTGTCTGTAATGTGGACTCTGGGTATGGACTCCTCCTCCCTGGAAGAGTTCCAGGCCAAGGTTGGACAAAGCCTGGAGCAAGCTGGTCTAGTGGGAGGTGTCCCTGCTCGGGGCAGGCTGGCTGAAGCTAGGGATCTTTAAGGTCCCTTCCAACCCAAACCATCCTGTGATTCTATCAATGTAGCTTTTGAAAAAATAAATCAGGCTGTCTCCCAGTGCAACTTGAGCACATATTTTCACAAGGAAAAGAAATATTATTCTAGTAATCAAACAGTAAAAAGGGTCTCAGAGGGCTTCAAGCAAACCTGGCTCATTAATAACAGAACATTCAGATGTGATAAGAGTTAGTTTGGGCAGGAGTCTGGAAATGCCAGTTAATCATTTAAATTCTGCAGTTTCCCTGAACTTCAGAAGGCATTGGGATGACAAAACGATATGAAAGTCATTTTACACTTAATATTTTAGGAAGCACATATTTTCTTTTCTATGAAACATTCCTGCTAATAAGAACCTTATCCTGCAAGCCGTGCACAATGGAAATTTCCAAACAACTTTTGCAAGGGTTTTCACTATAGAAAAAAACTCAGGAACATATTTCAAGATGCTTTTCGTGTGGTAAAGTTGCAAGAAGTTATGAACAGAAAATGGGAAGCACACAAGGTGTCAGTTCTGAAAGTCCTATGAGGGGATATACAAGATGCTACAACTGATCTCTGCTTTTCAAATTTGATTTTATATACATTGAAAGAAGCAATTTTCCTAGATACACCATGTGAAATTCTACTAGTTTCATCTAATGATGACAATTGACTTACAAACCTGGAAAAGGTTTCCTTTTTATTGAATATGTGCAAATTCCTTTTGTTTTACCATTGTCTTATATAATTCAGGCAAAATTACTTGCAATATATATATATATTTATATATATAAAGGTGCTTTGAATTCAATGCTTCTCAGACACAGAGCTGAGGAGAGCTCCTCAATGGACATATTTGGGGCTACACAGTTGTTTTCCCACTTTCATGCAGTAAGTTAAGGGCAAAAGGGAGCAAGTTGTTTATTTCCAGTTCCCTGCTCTATTGACCAGAGCAGATTTCCCGTGTTAGATAACTGTGCCCAGGCCAGCTTTGTGGGCATTGGCAGGGTCACTTCAGGTTATGGTCGCAGATTCTTAAGCCCAAGAGACCCGAGCAGAGCAGGAAAAAGCTCAAATCCCACTGGTGTGGTAGAAGAGGTTCTGAGCCCCCCAACCCCCTGAAATACATCAAAGCAGTTCCACAGACCATGCTGCTTACCAGGGCCATGCAGGGATGGAGGTGTCTCCTCTGTGCTGGGGATCTGCCTGGGGGAAAAGGAGAGCAGCTGGTGCCAGAGGAAGGGCAGGGAGGGACTGAGACATCCCAGAGTCACTCACATCCATGCACTTCTGAGCTTAACTCTGTTTCTGCATCTGTTGGATCTGTGGGGCTGTTCAGCCCTTGCTGGGAAATACCACATGGCAGAAATATTAACTGAGCTTCCTGAGGAACAGATGCTGCTTACAGAGAAAGTCAGAGTCTCCAGTTAATCAACTTATTTCAGTCAAGGGTTTGTAAGGAATTCTCATAAGATTGGAACTGGAAACTCAAAATTTTGCACAAGTATAAGCATGAGAGACATGAACCTTGTCAGCCAAGATCTGCCTGGAACTGCTGTTTGGCATTGTCCCATCACACACATCTTCAGTTTGACAAATGAATCAGTTAAGCAAGAATTGCTTCAAATCATATCAGAAATCACTTTTTCAACTTATCTATAAAAAACCTTGAAAGTACAGGATTTTGTTTTTGTGCCAATTCCCCCCAAATTAACCCCTTTCCCCCCCAAGGTCTTCAAAACCATCAAAGAATGACCAAAGTGTACATGGGAGGCAGTGTAACCAACAGCCAGTAACTTGGCAAGGGCTGCCGAACACTCCTGAAAGTGGGAATTTTTTTTAGGTGGTTAACTCCTGCTGAGGCCTCCCAGCAGCACTGGAGGCAGCTAAAGCAGCAAACACAAGCACAGAACTCTTACCCCTCTGATCTTACAATTAAATTGTCTTGGACCATCTACAAATGGTCTCCAGCAGCAGGGACAGGTGAAGGAACAGGAAGAGGGAGGCAGAGGGAGGAGCAAACTGCACACCTGCCACAAGAACAGCCACACTATGCCTGGACTGGACAGAAATATGAATTGTGTGTCTGATCTTAAGCTGGAAGGACCCTTGAATGTATGAATCCCTGAGCAATGGGGGCCATGTGCCATCGTGGGGAGTAAGCCCAACACGGGTGAAGAAGCATTCCTGGCACAAGCCAAGGAATCCTGTCAGAAATCATGAGATTCTGGGCTGCAGAGCTCAGCAGGGCAGCTTGGAGAACAGACACTGGTCATTCCTCAGGACAGTTTTGAGTGTCAGTAACTTAAAACTGCAAATACTTGCATTTCTGCAATGTATGGTGAAGAGTAAGTAATTCTTGAGTCTCCTACAAATGGGCCTGTAAAAATGGTTTTGTTATATTTTTAGATACCAGAAAATTCAACTGTAGCAATAAATATGGAGCTTGGTGTGACCATTACAAAGGCAGAAGAGCAAAGCCCAGCAACTAACTTCATGGGGATTAGTCAGAGAAGTCTGACAAACCCTCGGGTCAAGCCTTTACGTGTTACAGGCTCTCAGATTGTCAATAAACTCACCTCAAAAAAGTATTTTACTATCTAAATCATTTATTTCACAACCCACGGAAAGGTTGTTGACAAACTAAAAGTAATTATTTATCATTTTATATTAGTAACTTTTTTCCATATTAAAACCCCTTGCTGATTTATATTGATAATCATAAACATTATTAGCATGAACCATTTGCTTTGAGGCAGGACTGATATTTTATTAGGTTCAGTGGACAGCCCAATGCATAATTACTTCTGGGCAGGTGAAGAGCAAAATGGTATTTTTAAATTCTGACCATACTCCTTTCCTGTTCTTGGAGAAGCCTGTATAGTAACAGGGGTAAGTGCAAAAAAGTTCATGATCCAAGAAATAATCTTACACAGTTCTATGCATGAAATGCTGCACCCAGAATAAACTCCCAAAGAGGAGAAATGCCATTTCATATTTGTGATGAAAAACAGACAGGTCTGTTTATTCCTGGAAGGTTCTGAGTGTATCAGCATTGCTTCACATTTCCTGCTATTTATTCTGACAAATGTTTATCCATCTGACTGGAAATGTATGCATGAGTTTTTTTTTTTTAAATCATTAGATAAGTGTTGCAGCTGTTTAAGAACAAGTCTCAGGATAACACACTGTCCTCTCAAGGTTATAATAAATAACCTGACAACCCTTTAAAGGAGCTCTCTTCCTTTACAGTCCAGGCTAAAGATGTGGCAAGGATCAACTATTGCCCCAGGTGCTTGGGATTGGTTCATTGGTGAAATCTAAGTATCCTAAATTTAGGACTGAATTTTAATCCCTGAACAATCACTTAACATAAATTCAGTAGAGACTCAAGGCATTTAAGTTTCCATGCAGTCAACCCACAGCATACAAAGTCAGTCTTGAAATTTCTTTTGTGTTATTTCCTGTGTTATTTCTGAATTACCTCCTTTATAAAGAATTAAGTCTTTCAGATTTAACTTTTTTTTAGACTAAACTGCAGCTTTGAGAAAGGTATGTAAACAGCTCAAGGAACCCTCCTGACAGCTCCTCTTCCCTCAAACTGAACTTGGCACTGACCAAGCCAACAGCAGTTGCAGGGCATGCTGGCACAACCTCAGCTGCTACAGCCCTGAGAAGAGCACCTCAGCTCAAATCAGCTAATTCAGTTTGCTTTTACTGTGTGGCAGAGGATCTGACACACAGTAAATACTTAACGTTTTGAACACCAATGAGAATGTTACATATCATATTAATACAGAACTACATTGCAGACTAGTGCAGAATTGCCAGCATTAGCTACATGTGCCAAATCAAAACATTGAGTCCTCCGTGTCTGTGAAATCACACACAGGACACACACACTATGTTTTCTGTATGTAATTATTTGTGAAAAAGAGCAGTTTTTCCTTGGAAATACAGTTTTAAGTCTCAATAGAAGTAATTCCCACGCCTTCCAACTCTAAAGTCATGCTGTGCAGTTTTTCACCCAGTTCAACTTTTAATTAGTTAAAAGGAGAAAACTCCCAGTTTAAGGACTAACATTGCCAAACTAAAGCAGATGCTGCTTCATGTTCTCACACAGGATTAGAGCCTGACACTTGGTGTCACACCATGTAACAGGATACTGTTATCAAAAGGAAACCAAAGAACCCAGATATTTGCAATTGAAATTTCTGTGGAAATACATCTGAAGAAACAATTGGAATTTAAAAACTCTACAGTCAGCTTCTCCTAACCCTTTCATTTAAAAGGCTAGACAGCACTTAAGATCTTTATGAATTAACTTACACATTTCCAAAGTACTTACTGCAAAGTGATCAAGAAACTATGTATTTTTTTACAGTCATGATACAGGCTTTATAAATAAGAAGCTCTAGTAGTAGTTGTGCCAATTTTCTGTCAACAGTTTTTGTTCTATATTGACACCTGCTGACCATTTCTTCCGACTAGTTAGTTTTACTGCATCACAACTTTATGCATTAGTTGGCCAAATATAAATATACATACTAGTTGGCCAAATAAACCTAGGATTTCAGCCAGATCTCCTTCAAGAACTTACAGAGTAGATGTATGCATTTTATCTATACATATGTTACATATATGTGTGTGTATGTATGTGCCTGCATTTGTATACGTACACACACATTTACAAAACTCCAGTAAGTACTAGACTGCTCATGTCTGCTGAAAGAAGCTTTCACAAATTTCTTCAGAGCACAGAAAGGTTTCTGCCATTTCAGACATGTGCAAGCAAATCAAGTGTCTACGAGAGTTGTAAACAAGTGTGGAAAAAGCCTTGTGTCCTGGAATGATGCCTCCTGTGACTACTGCCCAAGAAAAGAGGCCATGGGGTCATCAGGCCTCTGTCTTTTCATTCTGTAGGCCTCCATCTCCTCTTCTGTTGGCTCCCTGGCTTCATACTGGCTGTTGTATGGTCTCTTCCTCTCATCTAACTGCATGATTTCTTTGATGTGGAGAAGCCGAGCCTCTTCAGCATTTAGAGCCTGAAATGAGAGCAAAGGCAATCAAAAATTCTACAGTGAAACTTAGACAAAAAAACCCTGACAATGAAGGTTTGTCTTAGATTCTTGTATGATTGACAAGGAGCAAGCACAAGGGTGGAATAAGCAATTCACATCTGTCTGGCCCATCCACAGCACATTTCACTTAATGCTCATTTTTTAGTGTTTAACATAAAATGATGGTAAAATGCTATTTAGTAAACAAGACACCATAATCTCTTTCCAAATGCCAAAATCAAGTAAGAAACTCACAGGATTTACCTAAAATATGATCGTGATCTAGCAAGTACAAATGAATTGTTTGTTATTTTTTGTTATATGTTTGGGGTTTCAATTTTTAAATGCTGTGTGCTGCCTCATTCCTCAAACTACTATTGTTGCTACTGAAAAAGAAGTTGCATTTGTAGCCTGCTTTAATTAAGCAGTTTCAACAGGTTTCCTCTCAGAGCAGCCCGAGGCAGGCTGCTGTGGCCACGGGAGCACACTGCTGCTCAGCAGTGGATGGCTTGGGGCATGGATTCATTACATCAGCTGAGAGACTGGGCCAAGCCTGGGATACAAAGTGCTAAGTTAAGATTTAACACTGCTTTGATCTCTCCATCTTTCTTCAATACACAAATCATTGTGTTCTGCAATGTCTTTTAGAGACCTACAGGTGTAATAAGTGTCTAGACATGAAATGTTCTAAGTCATCTAAATTAAGTCTTCAAAACTAAGTATTTATTGAAGGTTTGCCTTCAATATTTATTTCCTTGAGGAATAGGAGATGGAGTTTAGAACATCTAACAGCATTTTTAATTTAATTTAGCTCAAAATTAGCATCAAACCACCCCATGGTATATCACCAAGAACTACATGTTAGGCTTCATAAAAGTGATGCTGTAAAATATGTCATGCTCCTTTTGCCACAAAGCCACTGAAGATTGTAGTGCACCTTTTTTAGTTTTTCTTGCTTCTTTTTCTCTTCACCCTCACTATCAGAATTTGAGCTCTTCTTGTGCTTCTTCTTTTTCTTCTCTTTCTGTTTCTCTTGGTGGATCTGTAAGGTGTGAAACAAGGTAGTGTGAAGATTCAACATTAATAATTCCCAAAGCACTAAATGCAAACCTCTATTAATGCTATTTGAGAGCATTGTTTACAATGTAAACAATAGTTTACAATGGAGATGTTAATGCTCTAATAATGCAGTCTAGTAATTTTCAGGCTTATAATGATTCTACAGTATTTTGTAGATAAAATGCTGAGAAGTATCTGTCTTCCTGAGAAAGGGAAGCATCCTACCTCCATCAGTGTTTTGGGTTTTGTCATGTGTTCTTCCTCCTCAGGCTGCTCCTCCATTAAACTTGCCTCTGTATTCTATACAACAGACAAGAACAAGGGTACCCTGTTACTGACCACATCTGAAAGGGGAAGGACAGAAAAAAAATCCCACAAATCACTAAAAAACCAACCTCCCTCAAAAAGCTAAAGAGTCTAAACCTTAAGAATATGAATGCTTTTTAGCTCTTTCCACATGAATAAACAAGAGAATACTTACAGCAATTTCTTTCCCAGCTTCTCCTGTACAGTAGGAGTACTTGACAAAGGAGTGACAGCACTTGTAACCCCACTTTCCTTCTTTCCAGTATGAGCCCCAAATGCACTGCAAGAGAACACACCATACAGTTACTCCTGTAAGAGGCAGGCTAAAATTTGCTCCTGAAATCCTGGTAAGTAAATTACTCAAACAGTCCAAAAGGAAGCTAAAAGAAATACTTCTGCTATTTTACATGAACCTTACAGGTACACTGTCAAAAAAAGAAAATCGCAACAGGATGTGGTCAGCTTATATTCAAAGTGGAAGGCAAATAGATTAACTTCTCCTTTAGTTTAAGATTGCCATGGCAATTCCTCAAATTCACATCACAACTATGACAATTTGAAGTTTCTCCTTAACAGAAAAGGGAGAGTGTCACATTGAGACAGAAGAAATGTATTTGGTGTATTAATTATACTGTACTGCATCCTAATACACCTCCAATGGGATGGTATTTAATTTTAAAAACTTTTAACACAGCCTAGGACTACTTACTGTATGATTGTTGATCTTCACATCCTCTTCATACTTAGAACAAGCAATGGCTTTCTCCTGTCCTTTGATGACTGTTCCATGCCTAGAATACTCCACATAATCTTCTGTTTGAGCTAACAGCAGTTCAGCTGGGGGGGCATCTAAATGTTCTTGTCCTCCATACTAAATGCAAATAGAAATGACATATAGTAGTTTTGGAAAAAAACCACCTTTTATATAGTTAAGCAAATATTTCAAAAACAGCACATTTGGTACCTTGTCAAGAAGGCACAAAAGTGTACAGAGACAGTTTAATCTTTAGAGAACAGTTAAGACAGAAATACATAATCTCCTATGGCCACTGTGCTGTCTTTTGGTGTAGTTTTGTGGGGGTTTTGGTGTGCATATGGTTTTTTGTTGTGTTTTTTGTTTGTTTTATGCTAGGAGAATGACAACAGTGATACTCCTCACTCAAAGCACTCTTCAGAGACCAAGCCAAAGACCAGCCTGAGTAGAACCAGAGCAATATTTCCTGTCCCCTCCAAACTTGAATGCTGACACAGTTAGAACCCAAATGGATTATTTAGTTCTTTTTCAGTTGTCAATAATCAAGTTGCAAAATAAGTAAGTATTTATCTAAAAGACTGTACCCAAAATTTGAGTCAATAAGGTATTCAGATTTCTTCAGTGGAGAAATTCTGACAGTTTAGGGAAGAGCTCCTAATAATATAAATACCAGAAGACCATCAAAGGTCCCTATACTAAATAAAATTCATCAACTGATGAGATAGTGTGTATAAATATAAGAATATTTTAAGTCTAAGCTGCTAAGAACAGCTGATGCCCTCTCATATAGAATTAGTAATCTTACTTGTTCCCCAAAACCTAAACTTCAAACTCAACAGAATTCCTGTTAAATAAATGCAAATGCCTATTACCTTTTCTAGGATGCTTTCTTTCTGCTGTGCCTTGAAATCTTCCTTTTTCACTTTGAAAGATTTATAAAGGAGTTCTAATTTTGTAGGGTCCGCTTGAAGATGAACTTCAGAGCCTTTGTCATAGGCCTCCCAGGCAAACACTGTGTACACAAGAGGTTCCATTCAATACTTACTCCAGAACTGGCACACACATTCAAATTACATTAATTCTGAAGCAATTTGAAAGAAGGCCTCCATCTATAAAGATTTATTAATTTCTCTTTTGCAAGAAAGCAGCTTTGTTAAGTATTTTAAGTCAATGTCCTTCAAAAAACCCCAAACCCAAAGCCCACTTACGCTGAGTCTGTGCCATTGAAATGGTATCGCCTGTGTAGCGAACGAAGTTGTCACCTGCATAACCAACTCTGCAGAAAAGAACACAATTCTTAGCATTTGTAATGTGATTGCCTCTCAAATACAAACATAAAAGTGCAACAGGCAAGTAAAAATTCTCTTGTGCACTAGGAGTTAAGAACAGAAGGAGAAGGCGCATTCAACTCGATATATGAAACAAAAACCTATGCTCCCTGCAAAGCCATGAAAGCATTAGGCAGCCACTCAAAACCCGTCATGTCTGTGTTCAAGGGACACATGGCACAGCCCTGAAGTTCTGTCTGAGATGCCAAGCACTAGAAGTTAAACTTGGACCTAGTTACACAATAAATATGCATAAACTGTCTGTGATATTCCAGCACAGTGATTCTCACTTCTGGATTTCTGACTCTTCAGTCCAGACCCAGCATATTTGGCTGAGTTAAAGAAAGCCTGGGATTCCTTTACTGCTCTCAGTAAAGTGAGAGACTTGTGCACAGCCCTTGAAGAGATGCACAGTCAGCACAGGAAACACACACTGAGGATCAAAAAATGCTACCAATCCAATTCCCCAATCTTTCATCTTCCCAAAGCCACTCTGAAAAATTTACAATCTGCAAAGCTGTGACAGAAATTTATCTGTGGCAGAATTTCAACAAAGTTCAAATTATGACTTGATAGAGAAGCAAAAGCATCTGCATCTAAAAAAACCAATTGATTGGCATTACTCTAGCTGGGGGCAAGGAGAGGTGGAAAAAGCAATATTTGCTATCATTTAGGAACTGCCATTCTATTTTAGGCAGCGAGCTCACCCAGTTACTGCTCTCTGAACACGTTTTACTCACAGCCTGTTTGCTCTGTATGTTCCCAGCACAACACAGGTCAAGTGTCCGACTTGGGGTTTAAGGGAGGCAGCCAAGTGTGCAGCCAAAAGCCAGCCTATGGCAGCTTTAATTAAGCTATCTAGACAATGCAAAACTTTCACACCTTTTCTATGCAGAATCCATTAATACAGGAGGAAATCCTATCCCTAGTTAAAATATTTTGTTAGATACCACAAACACACCATGCTAGTCTCTGGAACCAAGAAACAAGGGATAAAGTTTAAGATTTGGTTACTGAAATATTTTACATAAATATAATTATTGTTTACAGGCATCACCTCTACATACAGCAGTGTCCTAGCCCTTGTACAGATAATTACACTAAACCATGGTCCACATGTCTCTGAAGATTTAAGGATCAGTCAGTATTACAAAAATACTACTTTTACATACTAAACGAAAATGTGCTCCTAAATAAAACAGAGTTTCTTTCTAGGCCTACTAATACGTGTGTATGTAACTGACTAGAAATTCATTAGCTAAAGGACATACAGGTAAAAGAAAATATAAAACTATTAACAAAATTTTTAAGAGTTTTGTTGGATATACAAGCATGACCTCATTTTAACTTACTCATCTGGATTCTTGCCCGTGTTGGCATAAGGGTTCTCCCTCATTGCTCTTGTTTTGGGATCATAATAAGCAGAGTTTGGATCTAGATTCCTCAAGTACTAGAGAGAAAAAACAACATAAAAGATACTTAATATTTAAGATTTTGAAAGAACTGAGGTTACTCTTGCATCCTCCAGTTTAGATGTTTTAAGAAGTTCTATGTATGCAAAAGGATGACCTTGATGAAGTCATAACATGGACAGGAACAGAACTGAAAACAGACCTTAACTTCCAAACCCCTAGACCCATAAACAAAGTCATTAATAACTGAAGGTGTAATTTGTTGAAATTAACTCTCAGGAATACAGAAGGTCTGTACAGAACTCTTTACTCACTTTGGCAATGTCTTCCCGAATACGTAAATTTCGGACTGTGATGCGTCTTTTCGAGTCAAAGTTCTGCCCAGGCATATCAATGTCATCTGCGTACTTGTCTTCATCTTCATCCTCACTGTTATGATCTCTTTCCTGAGGAGAAATGGAAAATTTCTAACTAAAAGAGCTCCTTCACTCTGGAGACAGGTACAACAATCTGATTTCAGTGGTTTCCTTAAAATTCTGCAATCCTGTAGTTACAAGGTGGCACAATTTACCTGGGCTTAAATGTGCTCTCAGGCTAATCTAACATTCAACACTTCAGAAGCACTCTTGTTAAAGAATTTTCACTTCCTTCTATGGGAATAGTTACCAAAACATAACTATGGTGATATTAAGAAAACAGTTATTTTGGTCAAAATATACCATGTGTTAAAATCTAGTTATGTGCTTGCATCTCTACGGTTTGACAACACGAAGGAATTAAAACAAAAAGCCTCTTTATGAAATCCAGCAATCTCTACCCAAAACAAGAGGTGGGAAGTGGCATGGACACAACATTCAAACCCTTGTGCCACCCTTGTTTTACTGTTCCATTAACTACAGGTTCTTTCTTTGCCCATGGTGTGATGCAGTGGGTGATCATCTTACTGTCTGTGAATTTGATTCCTCTTCTCCCCACTGGTGTCTTGGGGAGTTCTGCAGCAAACAAAGAGCACATCAGCAGAGAAGACAAGACAGTGGAGAAAAGCAAGATGGCAGGGATATAAAGGGCAATCAAAGCAGAGCTTCATGCTGGATACAAAATACAATTTACCATTGGCCCCAAATGCAGAAACACTACTATGTAACATTCTAGGAGAATGCTCTTAGCTGTCTCTGTGACAGACACGTGCTGGAGAACTGTTCACTGTATCCCCAACAAAATTTCCAACTCTTTGCAAGAACAGCAAATTCTAAAACTGTCGCTGTTATTTAGAGCTTGTTATGCCTTTGAACACTGAGGACTTAGACTATAACATTTCATATAATGTAAATATAACCAAGTTGCAACTCTGAAAGCTTAAAAAAGAACGAAGGAGATATGTATTCAAGAATTTAGTCAGGATTTACAGGAATACAAAGCATGAAAGGCAGAATTCAAGTTTGACAAACACAGCCAGATTTTATTTTTTTAACCTGCTTAGTCTTTAACTGAAAAATACTTGCAGCAGTAAAGATGGGAACAGCTGTGAGCCCTGGAACACAGACCAGCAACTGGCCAGCACTAACTATGCAAATCAGTCTCAGTCCTCTCCCTCAGAGACAGTTCTTAAATTTCAAACACACTTTTCTTCTTACAGTTCCATTTTATATGCAGTAAGTACACAGAAGCCAACAGTGTTTGCTTCATAGAACAGGCATGAAAAGAGGAAGAATCTCTTCTATTGGAGAGGCCTGTAAAAAGCACTGTAGTCTGGGCTGGGTGGCAGCTCGAGCTCACTGTGCCATCTAGTGACAACCCAGGAGGGGACAGCCTCTGCAAGGAGGCTTTTAAAAACCTACTTCTGACCAGTAGCAGTCTCATTTTAGAAATCACTGAGCAGTGATTTTATCTTAAACCAATTTGCTTCTTCTTAAGGAAACACCTTCCTATTCCAATTTATATTAAACATTACTAAATCAATGCACAGTCATCACTTCAGTACTAGTCAGACCATACCAATCTTTAAATAGGAGAACAGCATTTTGGTATATGAAAAAAATAATTACTACATGGAAAACAAGCTCTTCTGACCCAAAATTCCATGTCAATAATTGCAGCAACAATAATAATCACACAGAATTTCTGTGTAATTGTAATTGGAACACAAAGCAATTCTCATTTGAAAAAGATGCTTCAAGTTCTTGAGTGTGACACAGAACATGCTGGTGTGCTAGGAAAACCTTTAGATTACTGAAGGGCATAAAACCCAATAGCATACCCTGTATAGACAACAAAAGAGTCAGAAAGCAGAAATAATCTGTTTTATATTTATTCAGCCTAACGAAAAATATATTACCTAAGTTGACTTACCACTTGCTCCAGCTTTCCTGATGCCAACTCCTCCTGAAGCTTCTGGGCTTTCAGTGTACGTTTGGCCTGTGCAGCACAAAAATGCATTTATTTAAATATTTCTTCCTAGCACCACTCTAATATCAGCAGAGCACATTACAAGTGTCCCTCCTCCCAGCCCAGCCACACCAAACACTAACTCTCTCCCCAGTAAATCATAGCCCCTACGTACCAAATCAACCTTGGAGTACTCCTCTACAATTTTCATGTGCTCCTCTGGGTTATAACCATTCCACCGGTCTCGCTTCCCGTCGTAATCAAACATCAGCTGAGGCTGCACGTGTTCATCTGGGGCAATATTCATGCCTGTGTATTTTGCTCCAACTTTCCTGGGTCTCTGCAAGAAAAAAAATGATGATTAGATCAGTCCATTAGGTTACTCACTCACATATCCCTTTAAAAATACTATCAATCAAGCTCCTCTAAAGCAAGCTAAATTCAGCACTGTAAGGCTGTGGATTGTAAATTAATGCAATTAGTTCTGCACTTTAATGTAGCACAACTGACTTCAAACTCCATAAATTCTTGTTTATATTTTCTACAATTAAGGAAGCAATTGAAACAGTTTCTGGGGGCGGTTTCTACTTGAGATGAAGCAGAAAACAGACACAACAGCACCTGAGTTAATGCAATTAACAAGAAAATAACATTTTCACCTATTATTTCAGATCTTATTACAAACAGAATTGATGGATAACACGCTGAATTCTATCACTTTCCCCCTTCATTAATAATTTCTTTAGAAATTCCTAGGCCATCTCTCGCTACTCGTAACGTTTTTCGAAACAGCTTTTCCAAACCCAGTATTTCACCTACAGCCAGCTGTTTTACACAAAGATTAAATTCCCGTGGCCTTCAAAGCCATTAAGACAGGGCCCAGAGTGGCTTTACCTCCATGCAGTCCTTCTTCTTGTGCGTCAGGGCCCCGCAGTTCTCGCAGGCTCCTTTGCGGTACCGCGTGGCCACGGCGTGCTGGGGGCAAACACAGCGTCAGCCCTGACGGCTCACAGGGCTTCCCAAAAAAACTTCCTCTGTGCAACACCACTCAGGAGTGCCTGCCCTCCCCAAAGCCCAAACAGGCGTTCTGCCTGCTGAATAGAAATCCCTGCCCCCCTCAAAAGCACATAACCAGAAATCTCCTCGTGTAATCAGCCCAAATCCTTATTCGTGAGAAAAGCACTTTGCATACCTCCTGAACTCCTCGTTTGTACCAATCTCCAGAGGAGTTGTACTGTTTCTGCTTCTCTGGCTGAGGTCTCTGATGCTTTAGTGTGGGTCTCTTAGAAGGATCTATGTACCATGGCACTGAGGAGATGTACTGAGGAATATGAGGGTTGATATCTCTGCAAAAGATGTTGTGCAATGAACACATGGCATGGGAAAAAACCCAGAACAACTCGGTCTAACAAACAACCTTCACGTGAAAGTTCAAGTGATAACGAATAATGGAAGCACTACAAAATAAATTCTCAGTTTGATAAACACAGACTTTGTGGCTTTGTTGCCACCAAATTCACCTAAACTCCTGACTTCAAACCAAATGGCTTATCCTGTGTAACGTTACTGAGCAAAAAAAATAGCAACGTTGCTCAGAAGCAACAAGCCCTGCAAAAACAAGGGAGAGGCAAGAGATGAGGTACAGTGTAAAAGACCCCTGTGCTCACTTTTAAAATACCACGTGTTATTAGCTTCATGGATGGGACTTTTCAGCAGAACTGTCAGCAGCTGACAGAAAATAAACACTGAATAAACCTACATTTTTCTAGAAAATATCTGATGACTGGAATATTAAAATACAAAGTTCAACTATTTACTTCTACAGTAACACACACTGAATTCATGTGTTACCCTCAAAACTGTTCTGTAACCACAACAGGAAAAGACATTTTTCCTCAGCAGCTTTAGTAAAACATACTTTCCTTCTTCATCCACTTCAGCAGGTGCATTCCCCAGTTTTCTCTGTTCTTCTAATTCTTTCTTTTTCCTCCAATCTTCCCTTGTCATTTTCTTTGGTTCCTCCAGGCTCACATCAGTTGCCCCTCCTGCAGGAGGGGCGTTCGCTACCGCACCTGAGGCCATTTTGGCTTTTTTCCTTAGCAGAAAAAAAAAAAAAATAGAAGACAAAAGAAAAGCCTTATTCATCGATACCCTCTGACATCACAGCTCTTCAACGTGATTTTGTGTCACTCAGTGAAATGAGCGAACCCCGTGTTATGCATTCCTGACACACCTGACAAATAATCCCCACTGCCGAAAACACGAAATTACCTTACTGTTAACGCAGGAGCTGGGCCTGCGCGTACCCCGGAAGGGACGCGAGAGAACGACCGCGGGGAAGCAGCGCCGGGCGCGGGACGCCAGCACTTACTCGGAGCCTCCGAGCCGCCCTCTCACACCCCGAGTCCCGAGTGAGTCCCGGTCCCGAGTGAGTCCCAGTCCCGAGTCCCGGTCCCGGTCCCGGCCCGCTCCCCCAGCCCTGTTTACCTGCCAGGCCGCAGCGCCGCCCCACAATGCCCCGCGGCCCCCTCACTTCCGGGGCGGAGCCACCTCCCCGTGCCCGCCCCGCCCCGCCCCGGGGCTCGCGTGCGGCCGCGCGCGAGCGGCGTGCTCAGCCAATCGGCTGCCGCGCGTGGGTCGAAGCGGCCAATGGGCGGCTCGCGGCCGGTTTAAAGGACGGCGCCGTTGGGCCTGAGGGTGCTGTGGGGTGGCTGAGCGCGCCTCGGGTGTTCCAGCCTCTCCTGTGCTGCCGCTTTCTGAGGTGAGCTGAGGCTTCGGGGGTACGGCCGGTCTGGGACTGTGAATCTTGCTTTGTGCTTCAGGCTGTACAAAGGGAAAGAGTTCCGTCCAGAGAAAGGCAGTAAAGCTGGTGAAGGGTTTGGAGCGCAGGTGTGATGAGGAGTTGCTGGGGGTGTGCTCAGCCTGGAGAAAAGGAGGCTTAGGAGAGGCTCTATCGCTCGCTACGATCACCTGAAAGCCGGTTGTAGCCAGGTGGAGATCGGTGATTTCTCTCGGGCAACCAGCAACAGGGCAAAAAGAAATGGCATCAAACTGTGCTGGGGGGATTTAAGCTGGCCATTAGGAAGAATTCCTGAAAGAAAGGGTGGTTAGACATTAGAAAGGGCTGCTCGGGGAGATGGTGGAGTCACTGTCCCTGGAGGCCTTTAAGGAAAGGCTGCATGTGGCACTCATTTGCATGGGGGTGTTTAGGTTGGTCTCGGTTATTTAGAGATGTTTATCAGCCTCACTAACTGTGACTCTGAGTTTTCCTGCAGACCTCTTTATTGAGGAGTTGCTTGTTCACCTGTGTAATGGCAGCGATGAGCACTAATAGTGCCTTCAAACCTGAGGGTCTTTAGCTGAGCTGCTGTATAAAGGTGGGAAGTAGGAGTTTGTTCCCTTTGTCTAGAGACCAGTATGTGATAGCTCTGTTATTTTTAATGGGGCTTGCTTAAAAAATGTGTTGTGATGAGACAAATGACAAAAAGTGCTTTTGTTTTTCCTCTGCAGGGTAGTCACATCAGTCTGAAGATGGCAACTCTGATCTTTGTTGATCAGGAGAATAGTGAACTTCATGCTCCCAAGAGTCAGCTGAAGCTCCCTCCAGGATCTTGTGCGTATTTGCTGCCCTGAGCCAGTAAGGGATCAAGTGAAGGGCATAAATCAGTGTATTAGTCACTGCCTTTAATGGTAATAGTTTTCTATTCATAAATCCACTTACCCAACCAATTCTTCCAAGCTCATCAGTTGGTATAAAACTGAAGATAACTCTGTACTTTTGTCATAAGTGTGGCTTATGAGTTATAGATGGTGAACAGTGATTTCCATGACAGCTACTTTGCCAAGCTTTATGGTTGCTGATGTTTGCTTTTTCTCTTCCCCCCCGCCCCATTCCAGCAAAAGTCTTAGCTGAAAGAACACAAGTTAACACTCCACTTCCTAAAAAAGCAATCAGTACTTCTCCAGTCACATCTCGCTCTATCAGAAAGGCACTTGGAAATGTGAATAAAACTGAAGTAGTCACAAGCAAGGTGGATAAGCTGAAACAGAAAAATCAGCCTTGCACTGTGAACAAAGTGAGTACAATGCACTTATGCTGGGGAGGAGGGGAAATCCATAATTTACTTGCTGTTGAGGCTTAACTCTAACATAATTAAGCACCATGCAGATGTTCCTTTAGTCCCTCTTTGATGGGATAGGGGGTGAGAATTGGAAGGGTGAATGTGAGAAAAACAATAGGCTGAAATTAAGTCAATTTAATAATTAAAAATCTAAAAGAAAACCAAAACCCATTCCTTGCCACCAGTTGACTAATGCCTTGCCAGTCCCAGAGCAGTGGTAGCCCTGCTTTCCCACCAGTTTTCCTTGCTGAGATGCCATGCAGTATGGGATATCCCTCTGGGCAGCTGGGGTCAGCTGTCCTGGCTGTGCACCCCCAGCCTCCTCACTGGTGCCGTTGTGAGAAGCAGAGAAGGCCTGGACTGTGCAAACACTGCTTGGCAATAGCTGAAAGAGCAGTTTTCATCATGAATCCAAAACATGGGTTCATAAGAATTGCTAGGAAGAAAAATAACTCTCTCCAGCTTAAAAGCAGGGCACCTATGTAGATGGTTCTAGAGAAAATAGTCTGAGTTAATGTCTTAACATCTTAAGAGTTACCTGTTCTAGGGCAGTCATCTCGTACCGCCACATATAGTGCTGCATGCACTACATAAACAGCTGAAACATTTGCCCATCTTATTTGTGTTGAAGGCATTAGAATTTAGGCCTGACTGAGAAAAGTATGACAGGTGTGCTTGTCTGTAGACCTGAACAGCATAAGAAAGCCACTACGAATATTCTGTAGTAGCTCAAATAATGTTACTTCCTCTTTTTATGACTAACAAAAAGACTGGATTAGAAAGCTGCCATACAGTGGCTGAAGAAGATTGGCCAGAAATAGAAAATATGTTTCCTTTGGATCCTCAAGGTAAGAACTATTGATGTAATTATTAAAATTAACAATAAGGCTTTCATGAGTGTGGCAGTGTTGTAAGAATTTTTTCAAGCTACTGTGGCACACAAGCCAGCATTGCATTTCTCCTGAGTCCTTTCTGAAGCATAAGGGTGCTTGCTGCTTCTGAAGTATTTTAACAGGAATGAGCTGGTATTTCTAACAGTAATGGCAGTGCCTCAGATGTGTTATTCTGAGTCTCTTATTGTGGTGACAGAAAACAAGTTCCAAATAACCATGTATTAGCTTAGTTCATTAAATAGTGACTATTAGATAATAACTAATAGGCTATTCAAAGGAATGCAGAAAAGTTTGCCAAGATTTGTAACTGAACAGATTCCTACTGCTCTAGGATATAATAGTTGAAGATGAAACTTCTAAAGCTGTTCTTAGGTCAGCCCATTTTGGATTTCTCACTCCTTCAAAGTGTGTCCTTAAAGCTTTCCTCTTCATGTGGATGTGTGTGAAAACCACTGTGCCAAAGGTGAAACATACATGCTTTGCTTGCTGAAGTTACTAACTGCTTTATATTAGCAGTTCTATTAGGCAGCCTAGTGTTTTCATCAGGGTTGGTGTATGGATTTCATGGACAACTGAAAGGTGTGACTGCAAGTAAATACCCCATAAGAAGAGACTCTTGTATTGTTTTAGGTTGGCTCCTATTTAATTTAGTCTAGAAGAGTTTGTGGTTCCCAGGTACTGCACACTTAACAGTCTTTCTTAAACAGACTTTGAGAGTTTTGATCTTCCTGAAGAACACAAACTAAGCAATATCAACCTGTGTGGTGTTCCCCTCATGGTATTTGAAAGGACATATGACAGATGTGTGAACATGGCTTCTTCACCAGTGAAGATTGAAGAGATTTCATGGGAATCCAGTAAGTGGAAGCTTTGCATGATTTTCAGTACACACAGTGCTCATCAGTGGTTAGGGCAAAAAGCCAGTTGGGCACAGCAGTGAATTGCTGTTGCTGTCTGAATTACCAGGGCAGTGCACCAGTATCAAACAGCTTCTGCTGTGTAGCCAAGCTCAATGTACCTGGCCAATGCTGCCAGTTGAGGCAATGGTCTCAGAGTGGTGTTGCTAACTTAGGGCTTAACCCAGCTGCAACCAAGCACCACACAGCTTGCTTGCTCCCCTGCTGTGGGATGGGGAAGAAATCAGAAAGAGAAAATGTGAAAAAACTCATGCTTTGAAATAGAAGTACTTTTGATAACTAAAGCAAAAGCCTTGCATTTAAGAAGAGCAAGACAAGGAATTAATTCAGTTCCCATCAGCAAGCAGGTGTTCAGCATCCTCACAACAGCAGGGCTCCATCACATGCAGTGGTGATGAAGCTTGGGAAGACAAGTGCCATAACTCCAAATGTCTCTCCTTTCTTCTCCCCCCAGCTTTGTCTGCTGAGCATGGCACCTTATGGTCTGGGATATCCCCTGGGCCTGTTTGGGTCAGCTGTTATGGCTGTGCTCCCTTCCAGATGCTTGAGCACTCCCAGCCTCCTCCTCACTGGTGGGGTGAGGAGCAGAAAAGGCCTTGACTCTTCTGCTGAGTGTGCAGTGAGCAGTGCTCACACAACTAAACCATCCCTGAGTTATCAACACTGCTTCCAGTACAAATGCAAAACACAGCCCATACCAGCCACTGTGAAGAAAATTAACTCTACCTAGTGAAAAGCAATATTTTGAGCAGTCTCTTGTGGTGCTTTGCAAGCTGATCAGTTAGGTGGCATTGGCTTATACAATTAAATAATATTTCCCTTGCTTATTCAAGAGGTTTATGCTGAGCTGCTGGGAGCTAGCTTATGTTTACATGCATTCTGGGTTTGAGAAACTGATTTGATTTATTTCTGACTTTCAGACTTGCTACAATCAACTGCTGACTTCCTTGCTACCCTGGATGAGATCATTGACATGCCACCTCCAAATTATGATGTTTAATGTGTGTGCTGAAGCTTCTTTTGAGGTCCAATTTCATATACTTCTATATTTCAATAAAGGCTAGTTTAACCTATGTGCTATTGTACTTTTTTTTCAGTAAGCCCAGATGTAGGTAGCAAAATAGAGATTTAAGGAGGAGGTTATCTTGACAAGCAGCTTAAGCAGAGCCTGGATAAGCTCCTAAGCAAGGCTATGATGCACTGTTGTCACCCATATCTAGGAGTTGGTACTTGCTGGTTGGAGTGTGTGTGACAGGTTGAAATCCTTCTGACCTCACTGCCTAACTTCGTCCATTAAACATGCAAGGGTTTGAACCAATTTGTTTATTTAGTGTAAAGCAGGCACTAGAGCTGGTATTCTTCTGGCATTTTCCCTTTGAACTCTTCACTGTGGCTAAGGTGGTGTATGTTGGGTTCTTAGGCAGCTGTAGACTACTTATTACAGAAAAGTGCCTGTAACTGAGGCACTGAATGTGGTTACACAGTGCCATCACATGGCCTCTTGGTAGGCAGCCACACAGGTGAAAACACACTGCTATGTGAGGCCCCAGAGCAGTGGTGTGAGACGCAGTATGGGTATAACATAAATTTAGGTAGTAGCTTTTTGTACATACAAACAAGACACCTCACTGGGAGAGAGACACTAGTACTTCATATGTGTTATGGAGGCTTATCAGGGTGAAATGAGATTTTTTTTTTTGTTAATTTGAAATGTTCAGTATGATCAAGAACCTAGATTTCTTTGTGCAATCAAGTGAGCCTTTTGTGACATGTCCACATGTGTGTATATCTGCATATTAAAACATGCTTGTAGAACTTTGTAGTAAACTGAGCAAGCATAATGTTTACAAAGGTGATAATTAAATAATTTCAGATTCACAGGCCTCTTGGTACTGATAGACTTTTATCTTGGAGCTAAAATACTTGTTATTTGTGGGGCTGGTGGAATGGGTGTGCAGAAAGATAAGGGTGAGTGAGGCTTGGGAGTATTGGTGGTCTGTCTGCACAGGGCTGAGTGCTGCTGTGGTGTAGAAAATAATATGGTAGTGGCAGGATTAAATTGTTTGCTACACTGAGCCTCATCTCAGGCTTTTTGCTCTTATTAGGATTTCTAGCTAATGCAGGTCAAGCTTTTGCTTTTACAAAACTTTATTTTATAAACATTCATTAGAAAGTTCCACTTGTTTCAGCTGGCTTTTATTTTCCTCATTTACTTTTCCACTCTGACTGAGATTAAAGGGAAATGCACATTCCTGAGACTTTCTGGGACAAAGCTGTGGTGAGACTCTATCTGTGGGTGGAGTTTCCTGCTCTTGGTGACTCCAAGAGTTCCCAGTCAGAAGGTACTGTCTTTGGAAAATGTAAACTCATGGCCTCAGAGCTGCAAGCCTGCTGGGTGTCAGCCCATGAAGTGCTGGCACAGGAGCACTGGGAATTTTCTATTGCTTCAGGTAGGTGTTAGCACTGACTTCTACTGGTGGCTAAAAAAAAAAATCAACTTCCTTAACTGCTTTAATGTTGCTGTAACACACACAGCTCTTTATACTTAGCAAGTTCTATTTTCTCTTGGGATATTGTGAGGAATACTGACTTGAGCAACTTGAGTTCAAAATGCTGTTTGAGCACTTTCCTCCACAACAGTGATCTTACTAAAAACTGCTTCCAATGCTTGGGTTTACTTCCTTGATCAGTTTATGCTTCCTGCAAAGATCTGAGATATTGGGGATTGTAATTGCATGGCTGTAATGAAAATGAGTGCTTGTGTAGTGGCAGCCTTTAATAGACCTCATGGGTTGTAATAAAATACACAGAATAGGAACTTTTTCAGTGGGTTATCTGCAAAGGAACTCTTCTGTCTGTGAGAGTCACTTTAAGCCCTTACCTGAACTTCTGTAAGGAGAATTTGGAGATGCACATGAAAACAATCTCTTAGCAGGCAGAGTGAAGTTATTTCAGTGCAGATAATCATCCCGTGTGCAGAGTTCTGGCAGTGGGTGGCACCATGGTAACAGCCTTGTTAGAGCTTCTCCTCCTGCAGCCTGAAATCGCTGCTGTGGTGCTGCATGCCTTTGGTACCTTGCACACGGTGTAGGTGGCTGTGATGGCTTCATCGCCTCATTAATGGGAAATGGAGGATACGAGTGGGCACCAAGGAATTCAGAGTGCCTTTACCCCATGACTCCAGGGAGCAGTCTGTCAACCAAGCACTTTTTATCTTCCGTTGTTTAAAAAGAACAGAAATGAGAAGCCTGGAGGCAATTGGTCTCTCTAGGGTTAGCAAAGCCATGAATCTCATAACTTCCACACAAAAGCCATGGCTTCTTCCATACAAAACTTCACAGCTCTTAAAAGGGATAATGTGCCCCGGAACACACTATTTCTGGTTTATTGCTGCACAAAGTCTCTGCAGGGTGAGTCTAGCTAAGCAGTACTGCTGCCCCTTTCCTGGAGCCTTTTCCCCCTTTTAGGAGGCAGCGCCCTGTACCGAGCCCTGGGACCCGCAGGTGGCGGGAGGGATGCGGGGGGAGGATGATGAGGCCGTGGCGGGCGGGGTTGTGTGGCCGCAGCAGCCGTGACTGCGAGCGGAGCCGCGAGAGGGAGCCCCGGCTGCGGGGAGAGCCCCGCGGTGCCCGCCGGGGCCGGGACTCGGGAGAGCCCCGCGGTGCCCGCCGGGGACACGGGGGAGCCCCGCGGTGCCCGCCGGGGCCGGGACTCGGGAGAGCCCCGCGGTGCCCGCCGGGGCCGGGACTCGGGAGAGCCCCGCGGTGCCCGCCGGGGCGCAGCCGCGGCGCCGGGCGGGGTTGGTGGCCGCGGGCGCTGCAGCATCAGGCCGCCTCTTTCTGGGGCCACAGCAATCCGTGTGTGACACGGATCCCAGCGAGACACAGAGCCCTCCTTGATGCGGAGTGCACAGCCTTGTCTTCCCGCGAGGCAAAGCCTGAGCCTTTCTTCAAAACGCAACCTTTCCCTGTGAGCGCTGGCTGCCCAGCCACGGAGGGGGGTCTTTCCGCGTTTATTACTTTTCACTGCTGCTCAGATTTCTTCTGACATCTAAGCAAGATGCTGTATTAGTCTTCTGTAAATAGCCGTCTGCTGGATGTGAGTGGGTTTTAGGAAAATCTCTTGAAATACTCTGCCCGGAGTGTTTTCCCCAGCTGCAGTGTGCATGTGCACCTGGGGAAGGTGGGGAGGAGATGAGCCGTCCCTCGGTGCAGCGGATCGGGCTGAGCTGGGGGCGTGCAGTGCAAATCTTCCCCTTTCTTCTCCGGTACACTCTGGGCTGTCCGCAGAGACACGGCCCAAACGTGTGCCTGGCCCTGCAGCAAGGGATGTTCCCGGCACTGTTACAGGGAAATCCCAGCGGCAGGGCAAACACGCAGTTCTGCCAGCCTGTGGGGTGAGTGGATACCATGGCCTGTCTCCCTTCCGGAGCAGCAGCGCTGAGCCCCTGTGCTGGGCAAGGACGCAGAGCTGGCTCCGTGCGCGGCTGAGCCATCCTGTTTGTCAGGGACAGGCTGTGCACAGGGCAGGCTGCAGCAGGCACAGGCACCCTCTGTGCTGGAATGTCCCCATCTGGGAACATCTGATTCCGAAATAGGGGTGTTTTCTTTGGCTCTTGTTCAGTGCAGGTTCTTCAACGTCTCTGTGACTCAGTTTGGAATGAGAACAAAAAACAGACAAAACCAAGCGTGAATCAGCTATTATTTGGCTTCAGTTTTCTGCAAGCCAGGTGACCAAAATCATTCCAGCTTCAAGAATCAATAAATTGACATCATGTTTAACTAACCTATCATCTTGTTCTCAATCAAATACAAGGTGCTGCTGATTTATTAGTTCAGAGGATTTTGCACTTCATTCAGCATGACAGCAACCTCCTTTTAAAAATACAATTAACCACAATTGGGTTTCTGTACCTTATGGAAAGTCCAGGCAGCAGAATTAAGCTCTGATAGATTCTGCTTATTTTCAGGGAATGTATCAAGTTCTGTTCACCTAAACATATCCAGTAGCAAACAGCTCTTTTCTCTGAACTTCTTCTCAGCTTGAAAGTTTTGTACTGTTTTCTTCCTGAGGCTGTTTAGGTGTTGTATAGTCCTTGTCCATCATATTCCTTCTTAAATAATACACAACCTTTGAGAGCTGTTTTTAGCAGCTGTGTGCTCCTTTGCTGGGAGTAGAGCCTATTATGTTTCTTCTCCTGGATTTTGTGAAGGAGCTTATACGTTTTTTTAAGGTATTTAAAATTGTCAGTTAAAGACTCCCCTTACTATGAAACCAAGACTTCTAATTCCAAAGCTGACTTAAAAAACCTTTGCTATGTAAAGTAGTTTACAAAACTTCATTTTGTAAATGCAACGCCTCCTAGTTCCAGGAGTGTGCTGACCTCTCAAAGCATGTGTGAGAGAAAAAAGCCAAAATGAAAATGAGAATGGGAGCATTCCTGTGGAAAAATTTATTCCAACAGCACAGCACTTTTCTAAGAATGTTTATTGCACTGGAAGATATTAAAAACTTGCAAGTTGCAACTAGGTTCTGGATTTTGCTTTTTACCTTCTACCCAGTCTTGTTCCAGCCTTTTTTTTTTTTTTTTTGTTCAGATAACAAGTTCTCAACAGCTTCTTTAAAGGATTAAAAACCTTCTTCTGAAGTGCTTTCTTCTGTGCATAGCTTCCCATGCTTTAGTCTGAGTTTCTTTTGAAACTAGGAAGGATCTGGAAATGCTTTGCATTGAGATCTAGTTGCTTTGAGGAAGCTCATGTTATTCTTCAGTTGTGTCTTGGTTCCCCCACATGGTGTGTGTGACCATGCTGTGATTCTTAAGTCTTTTGCTACAGTGATTTGATGCTTTACAGGAGATTATTATCTTCTGTAGGCAAGGGTCTTCTCTAGTGCTGGAACCCAGCCAATTCTGTCTGTCCTTTTCAAGATTTTTTTTTTTTTTCAATTAGAATTAACATCCTAGTTTTCTGATTAATACAGAGAGCAAAACATCATTTGTCCTTCTAATATCTTCAACAACAGGTTTGAAACAGAGGACAACACATAGGTACCAGGTGCATCACCTGTGGAACAGCTAATTCTTTACATATTCTACACAGTTTAGGCATCTGCAAAAGTTGGTGGGGATTTGTTATCCATGTAGGGTTTCAGTGCTTGTGTGACTGTCCAGGCTTAAGGCCCAAATGTTGTTCTTGGCACTGCATCCAGGAGTGCAACATTTTTATGCGATGGGGAATGCTGTCCAGTATATAGAGTTCCATTTTTAACTCTGCCTGTGTGACTTCTCTACCTAGGGTCTATTTTTAGATGCAATTTTTGTGCCTGGAGGTACACCTAAAAAAGGACTGGGGCCTCTTTTGTACCTATCCCCAAAATGCAGATCCTCAGAACTCCTGCCATAGTATGCTGCCGAGCTGGGGTGGCAGTGGTGGCTTATGGCTCTTCTGTTTGCTGCAGATGAATTCTCTGATGAACATCTGTTTCTAGGCAAGTAGCTAGAGTCCTCTCTACACCTAAGCTAAGATGTTCCTTGGCCTCCTTATCCTGTGGAGGCTCATGGGACCGTTTCCAGAGCAATTTTGTCTCATGTGAAACGTGGGCAGAGTGGGATGGCAGCTGAGGAGGAAGTGTTGGTGTTTCTATTTCCAACAGAAAGTACCTAAATGAGTGTGTGAGAGGCCAGGATTCAGATTTCTGATGCTCGAGGGGACTTGCAGTCCCACTCTCAGCTGAGCTGTTCTGGAGGACTCCTTTCAGCTGCTCCTGAGCAGAGCTGCACAGGAGGCCTTGGTGTGCCTGGGCAGGGATGGGAGGGGATGGGCTGGCAGCTTGGTGGTTAGGGCTGCAAGGAGGAGGAAGACTGGTTAGCAGACAGTCCTGTGGATGGATAAAATCTTCCCTCCTTTGGGCTGTGGCTGGAGAAGAGGAGTCTCTTTTCCTCTCTGTTCCTGCCCTGCTGATGTGCTCTGCTCTCAGCTCACTCTGGTTCTGGGTGCCTGGCTCCCTGTCTGTGCCTGGCTGTCTGTGGTGGAAGGGGTTGCTGTGTGCTGTCCCTCTTGCTCAGGGCTGACTCACTTCCTGCCTTAGTAACTCATTTGAAACCTTCCTGTTTTCTAACTTCTGACTGCAAAGTGAAGCCGTTTATGAAGCTTGTGAGAGAAATTGTACTGGGCTGCCTGGTGCTACTTTGCATCGCTTTCTTTTCGCTTGAGCTGGCTGACAGGGGAATATTTTTACCTGTTGAAATGCTGCATTCATCTCAGGGAGCATTGTTTGTCTCAAGGGCAGGGTGCAGGCAACCTGAGGACTTGTCCCAGGGAGGGAAGCATGAGAGGAGATGGGGGCCAGGATGCAGGTGTGGGAGCAGATCTGTGGGTGCGCTGTGGTTTGTGTGGGGTCTGACTGTGTTGCACAGACTCTCAGAGTCTTGTTTTCACAGCTGTTAAAGCCAGTCACAGGAAAATAATGAAGAGAATGACAAACCTGAGTAGAGCAACTCTGGCAGGTTTTAAGAGACTGGGACAAGCAATGCTGCAGGGGCTGTGGGCTGTTCTGGCAACACCCCAGCCCTCTGTGCAACTGTGGAGCAAAAATCTTCTTTTGGGATAAGAAATATGTGCATGTACATGCACTCACGTACACAAACAGGCTCTAGGGGGAAGGTTAATGCCTCTGTATGAATCTCTGCAGGCATTTCCTACTGGGAACGTTTCCCAGTTTAGAAAAACATTTCATGGAGGGTGCTGCAGCTCTCCTGTCTTGGCATGTTCCTCCCTCTTTTGTGAGCCCTGTCCATGAGCAGAGCTCTGGCTTCTGGAGGCTGCACAGGTCATCAGAAGCACACAGAAGAGCAATTTCTACCATCCCCTCTCCTCTCTGCTACCCAGGCATGTCTGACAGATCTTCAATGCTTGCATAAGAGGTAGGAGCACGGTGTCCTAATTTATGTGCCTGTCACAGTGGGCGGTGAAATGGCTAATCAAATCCTACCTGGCTTGTGATATGACCATAGCCTTTGTAAATGTGCCAAGTGCTCTGTGAAAGGTGCATGATTTATAAAGCATTTCCTCAGTTTTGCTGTCAGCTCAAGCTCTTTTCAATGTATTGGGTATTAAAGCAATGAGACAGGAATCAGAGGGAGAGCTCATAAAATTTGTAAGTCAATTCAGCTTAAAGAAACCAGACAAGTAGATGCACAAAAGTAAAGAATAATATATGTATGTGTATAAGGCTCTGTATAGCAAAAGAACTAACCTCTCATGGGAAACAAAGTGGAAGTTTGCTTTTAAGAGTATTGAAGAAAAAAATCCAGTTTCTTTAAAAGTAATGAGGATTTTGCTGTAGTTTTCAATGGGACTAAGCTCCAGCTCCTGTTGGAATTCATAACTCATACCTCACTGCCTGTCACAAAGAAATACTTTAACCAGGGATGAAAGATTTATGAAATCATGCATGAAATGACTGTATGTCTACTCTGCTTTCTGAAGGCTGTATTTTTGTGGAAGATATTTTATATACAGGACATGATTTATCTGTGATGCCTGCATGTTTTATTCTTCTGTAAAGATTTTAACTACCTTGGGAGAGATCCTCCCTTCTCAGAGGGCCTTCTCCCTCGGTGAAAAAGGAAGGCTGCTTCTTCTGTTGATAAGGAGTACAGTGAACAGGAGTAAAGAGAGCAGAGAAGCTGGAACTATCATGTGCTCTGGCACCTGGGCTGTGATTTAGTGCCCTTAAAATGCACTGCATCACCACGTGTGTGCTTCTGAGAGTACTGCACTCAGGGCTTTCTTGTTTGACTTAACACAATATTGCCTCAAGAGATTCCAGCCACTCAATTAGGCTAAGATCCAGACTTCCTGTCAAAAAAGAAATTAAATTCAAAACTTTCCAGATGAGATGCTAAGATGATAATATATGTCCTGACTGATGTCAGCTGTCAGGAGCAGCGCACAACATGCTGCCAGTCTCTTCCACTCTGTACGAACTTTCTTTTCTTTGCCCCTCTGTTGGTCCCTGCATTTGTTTCACAAGCAAAATGAAGAGCCTGTTGTGTCATCCTTGTCCTCTAAAGGCCTCTGTAAATGTTTTGGCTTTACTGTTCACTTTCCTGCTTTTGCTTGGAAGATGTGCCAAGGGCTGAGGAAAGTGCTGCTCTCACCAAGGGACTTGAGTTCTGATCAGCTGCTCTCTGCTTGAGGTTATCCAGCTGTGACACATGCACACAATGACACCTGCCTTCTGGGACACAGGAAACCTGAATTATCTTTACTTAAAGAACCAGCAAGGATGTACTTAAAGAACTCAGCAGGGAATATATTAATTTAGTTCAGTGTCTTTTACAAAGAAGTTTTTAAATCAGAGACTGGAGTGAGGAGGCATTTTGAAAGTTGTACAGGTGGGCACTGCAAACACAGCCGAATCCCAGCCTGAGATTTCACTGTTCTCTCTTCCTGTGCAATGACTCATTCAAATTCATTTAAGCATCCCTATTGATAAGTCGTACTAGAGCCTTGGCTTCTCTGTGCACAGATGTGACCCAGGGCAGCATCTGAGAGCTCAGGTATTTTTTTAGCCCATCAGATCTCTCATGCTTCTGAAAAGCAAAATCCCAATTTCGCATACTTTTGGGATCTGTTGTTATATATTTTGATGTGGATATTAAAATGGTGAGTAGTTTTGTGTCTGAAACCTCTGCTCTAGTGAATTGTAATCTGTGTATTAGCCTAGTTGAAGATCTGTAAACTAGATCTTGGGATGAAACGAAAGATGGTGCATATTTCTGCCCTGAGTATGGACAGCCTGAACTTCTGTACTCACTCAGAGGAATGTGGTTAATTAACAGTAAATATCTTTCAAATTTTCTTTTCCTCCAAGGTAGCTGATACATGTGCATGCTTTTGTGGTAACCCTTGGGGCGAGTGCAGCAGAAAACATCATGGAGAGTGTTTGATTCAGGTTTTCTGTGCTGGGAGTGTGCTCTCTCTGCTTGCAGACATGCAATACGTGGGAAAATGCTCCTAGTTGCTTCCAGACTCATAGATGGAGTGCATTTCTTTGTCTTCAGAAGTTCTGTGTGAAGGAGAACCTCCTGGAATGTATCCTAGATAAGTCCCCTGGCCTGACTGGGATGAAGACAACCAGTGGAGAGGGTGTGATTTCCTGTGGATGAATCCTCAGCAAATACCCATCTGAACTGGAAAATGTTGGAGGTGGTGGAGGTTTACTCTTTCAGGACTAAATCCACAGGGTTAAATGCTGTCAACCTGTTCTGAGTCTGTGAATGGGGTTTGGAAAAATCTGTCCAATGCCTGGTAAATAGGAGTCTACATGGAACAAAACAAGTCTTGTCACTTGCCAGCTTTGCCAGAAAAGCCCATGGGAGGAGTGGGCATCGGAGTTTTAAGCAGACTTTTTCTCTCAGAAACAATCTGCTTCATGTCAATGGTGAACAACGTTGGAATGGAGTAAGCAATCCGTGCTGCTGCTTCTGCTGTGTTTGTGGATAAATAAAAGTGTTAATTAGCCAGACGTCTAATTCCCCTCCTTTTTAATAAGCTGACCATCTTGGTGCAGATATGCAGAAGTAGATTTGTTTATGCTGATATCAGACATCGGCCACATTTTTTTGGATGCACAGATGTTAGGCTGCAAGTGTAATGTCTTCTCCTTTATGGTCTCACTTTTTATTTAGACTTTAAAACTGTATTCAAATGAGATTTTGACCGAAACTGAATCACTATGTACTTGAAAGCTAAAGAGCTTATCAGGCATCTGATAATGTTTTCAGGATTTCCCCAGATGAGACCACTTAGTGTACAGACAGGAAGCTGAAGTATCGAGCGCCTGACCAGAGCTTCCTCCTGCGCAAGAGTGGGGGTTTCTCTGACTTGAGTCTTCAACTCTGCATGCATGGTCTGAGCCTTGAGATCTAAAGGATAAACAGCACCCAAACCTGCCAGCTGAGCCCTCCGAGCAAGGTGAATGGAGCGCTTCAGTGTACCCCTCTTTCAAGGTCAGCAAAACAGTTCTCACCTCTCCTGTGCTGTGTTACCTTCCTGACTCCTTATCAGCCAGGGAATCAGAAAGGGACTTTCCAGAGCTATAAACATGTGAGCTGAAGAGATGGAATGAACCCATATGCAAATGAGTTTTGATTCCCTTCCCTTTATAAAGTTAAAATGTTTTTGAGAGAGAATCAGATCCTGCAGAGTGTGGGAGTCCGAGGAGGTTACCTTGGGCTGGCAGAGTCTCTGTCCCTGCTGTCTGTCTGTCTGTCTGCCTTTCCATTGTAGACAACCAAGTGGAGTGATACAGAATAGAAAGCGAGAAATGCAAACCTGTGCTGATTGAAGAGGAGGAAGGAAAATGGAAGAGAAAAAGCTGAAGAGTGGGAAAAAGATAAAATAAAATGAATTTTGGGGATTCCACTGTGAGTAAGAGCCGAAAAAAAATGTAAGCTGATTTATTACATGTTTGTCTTCTGCCTGTGCCAGTACGCTTTGTATACGTGAAAGGTAATTTGCACATTAAAGATTGAATCAAAATGTCAACTTCTTCCTCAATTCCTCCAGTTCTGAACCAGGATAGTTCTGTCAGCTTTGATGGGTTTACATTCTGTAAATGCAACATAATGAATATCAAGTCTTTGAAATAATTTTGAGTTATATTTATGCTAAAGCGATGAGAAATTTCAAATGACTTTTAAATACTGTTGTGTCAGGGAATCTGCACATTTTCTAGTGCTTCTCTTCACCATGCAGGAATTTTTTCTCTTGTCCTTCTTATGCTGTTGTGACTTTATTCCAAATCTAATGGAATTCAGAAATAAGGGGTGGTGGTATTATTATGTGCATTAGTATTTTCCTTGAATTATGATTTATATATATTCATTTTTTTCTTTTACATCTGTGTCTTAACCCACTTAAATAACAACAATTTAAACAGGGAGAGGATGTGAGTTAATAGATGTATTTTTTTTCTTTTCATCAAATGCTACTGATTTAGAAATGACAATGCTTGATTGTAACAGAAGAGTTTGACTGGCTGTCTCCTGTTTTCTCCTCCATGATAAATTCTTTACTTTTTTGAAATGGTTTATTTTTATTTCTTGTATGTGCTTCTAGCTTATCTAAGCATCCAAATTTGCTTTGCAGCATGGAAAAAAAGGGATGGAGAAATCTTGGCTCTTCTGTGGTGGAATTTCCAACAAATTCCCTGTTGGGTTGGTGCAGGGAAGGGTTTCTAGAGTTTGCAGGATAAGGCAGCTCCCCTCCCTTCACTAGCATGATTAAAGACAGGCAGTTACTCTTTCATTTTTCTTATTACTTTGCTTACTGAAAAATGCAGTTTTGACTGAACTAAAATTATTTACAAAACTCATCTGAGTGCAGCAAATAGTCTTGGGTAAATAATCAAAAAGTAGATTTATTTTAACATATTGAGAATTAAGCTTTCATTTTTTTCTTTAAAAAAAAACATGTTTGGATTTTTTAATTGCTCAAATAATAATGACAAAAAGTAGTGGTTTTTTTGTTTTAGGCCAAAATATATTATGTAGTGTATGTACTTTATTTTCAGAAAATAATTTTTAAAAAAATAATCCAGATTTAGCCAAATGACATTTTTCTTATGATTTCTTTTTCTTTCTTTTGGCTAGTGGATTAAAAAAATACAAATCGCCGTAGCTTTGGTTGCATTTCATCTTCATCTGGGAGAATGTTGAAATGAATGTTTTTCTGTGAGAAATGGTGATGAAAATGTGAATTATTTTGATGATAAAATTTTCTGCTCTTTTTAAAATGTCTTTTTATCAGTCAAAATGAACACATTTTCCATCTTTTCCCAAAAGAGAGGATGAACATCAGTTTTTATGATTGAAATAGATTTTGTTTATCATTGTTGAACCTGTTCCCTAATTTCATGAGCAAATCCAGCTGCTCTCTCTTCTACAGCTTTTCAAATACCTGGACTCCATCTAAATGTGCTTTGGGCATGGAGTCTCACAATTTTTAAAACAGTTGTTGGGTAAGCAGGGCCTGGAATTCCTGGGGAGAGGGAGTTTGAGGATTGCCAGCTTAGCAGGACAAGGGCTCAGGGTTCCAGGGGAGACTCTTTTGCAAGACAGAGCTTTCAAATATATCAGTGACTACCTGGGATGGTCTTGGGGGATTCATCAAGGAGAAGCCTGAAAAAATTGATTTAAACCTTTAATATACACTGGGTATCCAAGTCCTTATTGACAACTCTAGTGATCTTAAGTTATTAATGGAATCATTAGTAGTAGACAGCATACTTGCCTAAATATTCTGGATATGGTCATGTTGAATCTAAATAATACCTAAATTATTTTATTTAAAATGAGATCTGATGCATTCAAGGAGAGCAAGATGTAAAATTTTGAATAGCAGGTGAGTGTATCCCAGAGGAAGACACCAGGTGCCCACAGGCTGACTGTAGGGGAGCATTCCTCAGCCTTTGCTAATGGATGCAAACGAAACAAAAATCTTGGGCCATTTCACATGCCCCAAAAGGAGCCATCTGCACCTGCAGGCAGTCCCTGGAAGCTTCCAGAAACCGACTCCCAGTTTTTCATCTTCTAAACAGGATGGACCGTGGCCTGGGGTCTGGCAGCAGAGCTCACAGCCCGTGGGCTGAGCCATGCCAGGCAGTAGAGCAGGGCTGAGGTGCCTTGAGCAGGGCTCAGCTCAGTGCTCCCAGACTGGCAGGTGCCTCTGAGCTAACAGGGGCCAGTTCCACACTGCTCGAGCTGTTCCAGTGTAATGATACTGCACTGGTTTATTTCAGTGCCTTGGAATTGAGACAAACCACGCATGTGTTGGAAGTTTGTTTGCTCTTTGTGGAATACTTTATTTTCAATAACTACAGTATAGTTACAAGATAAATACAGTGACTTATTGTATTTTAAGTGTTTACATTAAAAACCTGTTTGAAGAAATCTCTGGCTTCTAATGGATTACCAACTTTACAGTTGTTTATTACATTGTGCTTCTCCAAGTAAATTCCTTGCTAGGTGATGATGACATTCCTTTTTTTAAATAATGGGAGGGGTACAAAAACGTGACTAATTGATGTTTACCTGTTTGTTTTTTAACTGCTTACTCAGAGTGTAACCATTTCTCTATTGGTAATACAGTCTAGTAGTTATGTAGTGACAAATACTCTAACTACCTGTGTACTTTCAGCAGAAGTAACATTGCCAGTACTCTTGAATTATTAAAAATGTGTAAATTGGGAAGGAATAAGAAATGGTCACCCACTCTCTCCTGTTGTTTTTTATATCTTCCTATTTTGGGTGTTTAGATTATTTCTGAAACATACTGATTGTCCAGTCATATCGAGCTCACTCTATTCCACTCCATTTATCAGGAATTAGTTCAGCTGAGCAGTTACCACCCTGCTGGAGACAGCACATCTGTCACCTGCAGCATCTGTCCTGGGCACGGTTATCAGATATCCTGACCAAGGAAAGAAGTGTCACTGGCTTTGGGACAGCTCTGTGTTCAAAGAGTTAGGACTTTTCCTTTGTCCTCTGTCAGCTGGTGTGAAACTTTCTGTTTGTATACAGTAACATTTTATTGCTGAAATTAGAAAAAAATAGATGGGGCTGGAGCAGTTGCAAGGGCTTTTAACATCTCAGTTCTCATCGCCCTTGTTAGCACACTGAAAATTTGCTTTCCAATTTCCTGCATCTGGGCACTGTTAGTACAGCTGTTACTGCAGTCGTGTCAATGTGCAGAGTACGTGCGTTAGACTGCTGCATTCTTCTACACTGAGTTTCATCCTGTCATCTGAAAGCATATATAAAAAAGCCAGAACATGGAGCCCACAAAAGTTTCTATTTTTTAATACATAAAGCTTGCTGGAATTGTCTCCAGGGCCGTGACTTATTGTGGCTGAGTATAAATGAAACTATACTATACTGTAACTCCACTGTAAGTAAATGGTATAGCGATTACTAAAAATAATACTTAGTATTAGAAGTCTTTATTATTGCTGTTAGCCAGAACTTTTTAAAAATAGGAAATAACTTTTTATTATGCACTTTTGATATTAGTGTTTTACTAGCTGTAATGTATATAGATGGCTGATAGTGTAAATGTTGTTTTTCTTAGTGATTTATGCCTTGTGTGTATTTTTCCATGTATTCTTTCTCCAATTTAGTGAAAAAATGCAGAAAAAATCAGTAAGTTCTAGGTCAAAAAATAACATTAATTTCATTTAAAACATGAGAAGGAATATCCAATCATTTTTATCTTCCATGAAGGAAAATGGTTTGTTGTACCAAGTACGGTGTTGGAAAATATGATTAAAATGGAAACAAGAGAATTGAACCTCAAGATAAACAGAGTGAGACAATTCTACAGCAGAAGAAATGGAATGTTTGATATTTGTGGAATAAACATTGGTAATAGAAATGTAACTATTTTTAAATTAAAAATGCAGCCAGAAAATAACTGGAAGTTCCAGAATGCATTTTGGGAACAAATGCATTTGTTTCTGAACAACCCAAAATATGTGTTTGGGCTAATCTGATTCATCATGAGACAGGAATTTTTTTTTTCATATAAGAATTAACCAGTCCAGATTATTAATTTTTTTTTTCTTTGTGGTGTGGGAATAATGAAAGTGTCTGTGTAGTTGCTGGGCCAAAGGTGTTATGGACCTTTTTCATCCTGAAGGGTTCAGGGGAAAGAATATCTCCAGTTCCTCATCTGGCATTGCCTGTGGTCTTCACTGATGTGGGGAGAGCCTGGGAGCAGGGAGTGCTTGACACCAGTGTATCTGTGTCTGATGGGAGCTGCTTGATACTGGCAGAGCTCAAGAGCAAAGCTTAGGTGGGACTTTTCTTTAAGCCTGAGCTGAAACTTTGGCCTTGGGTTTTTGTGGGTGAACATGATCTTTATTGAGCACAGAAAGATCTTCAGTGTGTGAGCACTCTGCCTGTAAACTTGCACGAGCTGTACTGAGAGGGATTAACAATATTTAAAGTTAGGATATGGCAGTGTTTGCCTTGTACCTAAGCACCAGAGTAAAGACTTTCTTGTGGATCCCTAATCTGTGGCAGAGCTGCTCTGCTGAGAATGGGAACGATGGAAGGAGATATGTTCAGTGTAGAAAGGGTGGGATTGTTTTTGGTGTGAGGTAGCCCTAGGTGAGAGCCCCCCACAGCCCAGCACCCCAGGCAGCTCCTACAGGAACTGGAATTGCTCTGGAGAGCAAATGAGGCTGCCTGTCCTGGGCTGAGTGGGAAAGGGTGAAATCAAAGAAATGGGTAATTTTTAAATGGAGAGGACCAAGCGTTTGGGTTTTAAAGGTTGAACTCTGGGTTCATGACACCAGGCAGAGGTTTTTACAGCGTGAGGCTGATCTGGAGCTGCTGCAGGGGAGGCTCAAGGTCTGCCCAGCAAGCAGAACTCCCCTGCAGGACACTCTGGCTTTGCCGAGCACACGGCCATGGTCTGCACTGAAATTTCACAGCCAGCACAGCCGAACCTGAGAGATTCTGCTGGGCTCGAGTGTTTGCCTGCCTCTGGTGCCACCATGCTCCTTTCTGGCTGTGAGTTTTCCTCTCCTTTAAAAAAAAAATTCAAAATTTCTAGAATACCTTCATCTTCCATTTCACCTTCTTGTTTCAACTACCCGGCTGTCAGTGTAGCTGTGAGATAAGTATTTTTTTTTCTGCTAGCTGTGGGGAAAATGTATTTAACAAAATAACGGTGAACAAGATGCTTTATGCTCCTAATGAAATGGGACCATATTCATATTTTATTTCAAGTTCCCTATCTGTGTTAATTAATTACCATGAGCTCATTTGGGTAGTATCTGGATTTCATGTGAAGCTGCAGTAGATAACTAACTGGTTAAAAAGCATTAAATTCTCACTCTTTGGTTATATGTTTGGACAAACAGGTGTTTTACTGAAAAGAAAGGTTGTAATGGCAGCATAGAGAATAAAAGTAAGGAATGGTAAGGAAAATGCAGAGAATTTACACATTGCAGTAACTTGATGGCTTTAGGATCTTTATGTTCTTTTCCTGTTAAAACATATTTAATTAAAAAGAAAGCTTATGGAAGAATAGTCTTCAGGCAGTTAACATGATTCAATCACTCTAAAACGGTTTGCCTTTTGGTGTAGCAGTAAAACTTTATAGGATGATTGTCTATTAAGTATCTGTCCTGTAGGAATTGTTAAATCTGGTGTAATAAGATCTCCAAGCTGTGAGGTAGTAAGGGACCTTGCTGGAATAGAACAAAATAGTGTTTTTCCAAGAAGCAGATTTATGGCCCATTGGAAAGACTCACCTCCTCACTGCTCTTGCAAAGGCAGAACAATATAATTTTATGGGCTGTCTTCTTGTTTGCAAATGCATGAATTTAATCCTTGAGCAAATGGGTTCTCAGAGGGAGGGAGTTATTCCTGGAAGGACAGTGAAAGGATACAGAATGTCACATATGAAGTTCATAAAGGGTCAAAGGAGAACGTGGCTGAAACTGGCATCATGGCATATTTTCAGACCAAATATTCTTTTCATTGAAAACAAAGAGATTTTTTTCCGGGAATGCATCTCACTGGAACAAAAAGAAATATCTTTAAAATGTTCAAAATAAATCTGAATTTTTTTTATAACTTACCAACACTGTTTATATATAGTCTTATATGCATCTAACATACATTTTTCTTAAAAAATTCCCTGTTTAGGGTATGCAGTTTAATGAAACTTGTGACTTCTCTTGTCAGAGGTGATGAGGTGTTTCCTTGTGGAGATGTCAGCTTTGACCTCCAGCATGTCTGAGCAGCGTTTTCTGTGGTCCAGAACGCCTTTGGGTGGGATTGTCACCCTGGGATGAGGCTGACAGTTTGACAAAGTTGTGTCAGTACACAACCATGCAGCTGTTATGCTGAAGGCTTCCACTTGCCTTTTTGCCACAGACTCTGATGACTCTGCAGGGCTGCACCAGTACCAGATTTCCTTCTTTTCAGCTTCTGGTTGGATTATTTTGTTAACAAGATTGCTGAGTGACTCTGGAAGATTTTACCTTTGTGATTTTACCTCTGTGTTGTTGTATTTAAAAAAAAAAAAACAAAGAAAAAAAAGAAGGAAATTTATAACTCACCTCTTTGAAATTCTCAAAGGCTTCCAGAAAAGTGCAAAATGTTTTAGTGTTATATTCCTTGCCTGTACCTTTTTTTTTTTTTTTTTGTTACTAGGAGTTCTGCAACATGTTAGGGCACATTGTGCCTGTGTGTGTGGCCACTTCTGGTGTCAAAGGAATATATAAAATAGCTAATTTTTCAAAATATATGTCCTGGAGCCATTACTCTGCTTCTGACCTACAGTCTGGGTACAGCTGATTTGGCTGCAGTGAAGTTTCCACTCTTGTTTTACAGCTCCTGGAAGAAGGCCAGGCACTGGAGAGAGCCAGCAGGAGTATGAGATACTGCCGTGTGTCGGGACAGCCTGAAAATGAATGTCATTTATTCTCAGCTTTGAGAACTGAATTCCATGGGTTGTAATTGAATCTGCTGTCAGACCCATGGGGCTCAGTTCTTCAGCTTGGATGTTTCTGTCTGCACATACACCCGAGATCAAAGAAGCACTTGATCATTCTCTACCTCTTCTGGTGATAGCAGCAAGCAGGAGAGGAAGCATAACTGATGTGAATCATTTCAGCAGGGAGGGGTCACTGCAAAGGCCTGGCTCTCTCAGGATAAATAGCTGTGCAGTGATGGAATCTCTTCTGATCTCATAGGCTCTGTGTTGCTACTCACTGTTTGATTAGCTTGATTCTTTCCTCTCGTTATCAAGGTTACATCTGAATCCCTGAGATGCTGTTGATTGGATGATGGTCCCCAAACCCTGCTGAGTGGTGCAGTTCTCTGTGGACAGCTGTGGTGAGCTCCTTTAGACTGTGGAAACCTGGACCTCCCCTGGGCTGAGCACTGTATTTGCCAACTGATAATCCACTGTACCCTGCTCTCCTGGTACCACTGCTGTGCACTTATTGCCTCATTTGCTTTGTCTTGTGCCAAATACCCAGTTTTGACAGAAGCTGTGACTATAAAGATTATTCATTTGCACCAGCCAACCTGCCCACTTCCATAAACACAGATTTGCTTTCCTGAGGTTAGTGATGTGCTCCCAAAGTGCTTGGTTTAGGGAGTTTCCAGTGTAATTACTGATGGCAGTGTAAGCGCTGTTTGAAGGCTTGGTAGCACAAGCATCCCTCTGTAGGGGAATTCATTCAAGTCACAGGTTGATGTTTTTTCTTGGAGGACTTTACGTTAAAATTTTTCATTCAGGGATCGGGAAAAGTAATTGTCGTCTTTAAGCATGTGAAGAGTTACAATTAGCAACGAGCTTTCCACCTCTTTCTTGCAATAATAACACCTAAATTACATTTTTCCAGCTCAGTAAAGTGGATCATAACTGATCTTATCCCTCTGTTACAAAGCTCTTAAAAGCATAGAGATGCTGAAATCCCACAGGTGTAGGAAGAGCGTGTTCAGCTAAAGTAGCTTAAATAGCTTAAAACTGCCGTGTGCCTTTCATTCTGAATATGTATTTACACACCAAAAAAAAATCAGATCTTAATCACTGGTGCCTGTGGATACAGATGTACCTTCATACTGATATATTTTTCATTTAAATTTTTATCCTAGGGGTTGAAGAGTTTCAGCTGCGGCTGTCTGAGATGTATTGTGCTCACCAGTGTAGAAATTACAGTTCTTGAAAGAGCTCACTGGTTCCACCAGCTCCTGCTGTGGGAATATCCATTAAACAGGATGGAGAAACTTGAGCAAAGGATGATACTGAAATTTTTACTTTTTATTTTCCTCTATCATCCCTGTCAGAAAGAGGAAATGAAATTTGAGGTCAGAGTTGGCAAAATCTTCAAAAGAAGAGAGATTAATGGAACAATTTACAGGATGTCTGATGCAGGCAGTGTGGTGGATATTAGATGCTGCAAAGCTTCATCCTCTTCCTTCACTGTGCAGCCCAGCCTCTGGGCAGTGATGCAGCACAGAGGTGATGGGTGCATGGTGGTAACAAGGCCATGGATGAAATCAAGAGCACAGAAGTCTTTGGAGTCCCATCTATGTGACAAAACAAAAATGTGGTGTAAGTACTGCTCTTTTTTTCTCAAAAGTCTACGGTAAGTCATGAACTAATAATAGCACTGTTGATGTTGTCTCAAACTAAGCTTAAGTAGTTAAAATGCAGGGGGGTGAAGGAGTCACTGTCATGTAGGCAGGGAGCACGAACAGGGCTGTTGTTACTCTGGTGATGGCTGGTGCTTGTGATCCTACTCACTGGAGGGGTCAGGGGGTACCCTGGGTGGGCCAGAGGGGTGTGTGTACCCCCAGGGTGAGGTTCTTCACCCCCTACACACTCACAGTCACCATGCCTTTGGCAAACTGCAAATGGGATGTCACTACCAAAAATTTGGTGGCCACGTCTGCGTGGTGCTGAACCTTCCCAAGTGCAAGGAGCTGGCTGTGTCCAGGGGAGAGTCAGGAAACTTCTGTCTAACTTTGGGCTCCAGCTCTCCATGGATGATGGCCTTTCATGTAGGAAAGCTGCCTCATTGCCCGTGTGTAATGAAAAAACTAGATGGTATTTGTGTCCTGAGCAAGTATATGTTCTGATTATAGCATTCGTGTGGAAAATAGTGAAGGAAAAAGCTGGTCCCAGAGTTCATTATTCTCAAGCCTTTTTCCTCTCCCAGCTGCCTGGATGTTTCTGTGCTCTACAGTTGCTGCTCAGTGAGAGAACAGAATAAAATGAATAGGGACAGAGCTATTTTGAAAGCAGATGCAAGCCTGCCTTTCAGCCCTGCAGTGACCAGCCATTCAGTGTGCTCTCGCTCAGGCCCAGGCTGCTGTGGTTGCCTTTGAGGCTTGCTTGCCCTTCATGACGAAGCATCTTCTTTTGGGATATTGATATATTTAAACCAGATAGGTTTTCAAGTCCCAGGCTGTCCTACTGACACTGCTGTGCCTTTCCAGCAGAACAAAAAGTATTTTTAGTGTGCAGTTTCAAAGCAGTGTAACTTCTGTCTGTCTCATCCTGCTGCCTCACAATAGACCTGTTTATTCTGCCTCACTGTAGCTGGGGCAGCCTCAGGATGGCCCAGCCTGCATCTCACACCCCCAGCCTGCATCTCACACCCCCAGCCTGCATCTCACACCCCCAGCCTGCACATGAAGGAATGCAGGGTCACAGTGCTGAAGGTAGAATGACTCAGTGGCTCCTGTCCTAGGGTTCTGTCAGATGTACAACACGTCAGGGTAAATTAATGGATCTAAATCTTTACTGAATCTACCAGCTCCATGCACAACCACCAGAAGATGAAGCATCACAACTCTGATGACTGCATCTCTTCTGCAGGATTTCTCTGTTGCTCCAAATGTTTAATTCCAAAGTGAAATTCTGATTTTTCACTTTATTTTTCAGTACGGAAGCATTCAGGTGACTTCACCTGAATTTTTTAGTGCTGATATAGATTAAAACCTACTTTTTGGCACAGGTAAAGCTTTTCCTAAAAAGATATACTCTCTCTATGTCTCTTTTAAACTGACCTATGGCACCTTCTGGTGCTTATTCACAGATCTCACTCCCTTTATTTCGTTCTGAATAAATCAATGGGCTCAATCCCCCTGGCACAGCTCTGGCAGACCAGTAGGGCACCTACATTTTTCAGATGAGCAAACTGAGAGACTGAACATTTTAGATGGAGAAGCCCTGAATTCTCTTGCATGCTTTTTGCTTTTGACTTGTGGTTTTATGTTTACTATTCACAACAAACAAATGAGGACAAACACCTACATACTTCTTCTTCTTCTTCTTGTAGGAGCGTGCCTCAGTGTCACCACACTGCTTGTGTGGTTTGCTGCCTTCCTCTCCCTTGACTGATATTCTCCCCACTTCTTGGTCCTTGATCCATCCCTGCCTCTCTCAGGGCATATCTCCTGGAGGTTTTTTTTTTTTTTTTTACTTTTCTCCCCTGTATGTGTATTATCTCTCTCCCTCTTTTTTTAAAATTTTACTTCAGTTTTTTTTTAGCTCATCCCCCAAGATTCTCTTCTCCTTGCTTCAAGATAATGCTTGAATGTGGTGAAAAAACCAAACCTCCTGTGCTGGAGGGCCTGATGAACTGCTTCAAAAGCAAAATGGGAGCAAAGAGCAAAGCAGCACAGAGAGAGGAGCTGCAGCAGTCCCTGGCCTGTAGGTGCTGTTGTGTTTCACTTTGCAGGTAAGGGGAGAGGGTGCCTTGTGGCATTGACCACTGCTCCCTTTTGCTGCCTCCCAGCCATCATCCTCTCCTTCAGCCTCTGCATTTCTGCCTTGCCCTGTGTGTGCCTTGCCCGGTGGATGCTGAGGAGAGGCTCAGTGCAGGCTGCAGGGAGGGCTCTCAGGAGATCATTTCAGACTCTCCAAACAGTGGCTGTGCATTGCACACTGCTCTGGAGATGGCTCTGCACCTGCTCTTTGGATCTCCAGGACAAGGAAGCTCTTGCAGACCATGGCTCAACTTTTTGGCTAACATCTCTTTTTCCTTCCAGGAAAATGCTGAGTTTATGTCGGGTTCAGCAATCCTGATGTCTGCACAGTTGAGAGAAATAGCACTTCACTGTGAGTGTGAGTGTGCCTCTACAGCTTTGACAAGCCTCTCACCTGCCCTGGGGAGGAAACAGCAGGGCTGGAAAGCTGTGGAGTCACAATCTGCTGACTAAGGTCAGTAGCTTGCAATGACTCACAATCTGTTTTTCTGGCAGCCCAACCATACAGCAGGCTGTGCTTTTTTTTAATCTTCTGTTCCTTTCCTTGAAAAAAAACTCTACATCAGAAAAGTTAGTGCCTAAAGATATACAGGAAGGTCTGACCCTTTGACAGGATACATGCACACCAGTACAGAATTCTCTGTTCATTGGCATCCCTCCCTCACTCTGCTGTGCTAGCCTCTTTTCAGCCTGGCAAAGAGAAATTTTTATAACTTACATTATAAAAGGTATTTACTAAGTTGTCTTTCTGGAAGCTGTTATTTTTTTCCACTTTCTGATCACTTACTGCCAATGTGGAGAGGGGATGTTGGGTAAAGCCAGCTGAACAGTCTTGTGCCAGGATCTCACTGAATGACTGAGATGTTTCTGCCTGCCATGAAATATCTAATTTCTAAAATGAGGGACTTTTCCATCTTTTAAAAAAATTTCTATTCTGTGCTAAAGATAGTACTTAAACTGCCTCAGTACCCATGAATCACAGAATCATAGAATGGTTTAGTTTGGAAGGAATCTGAAAAATCATCCATTTCCAACCACCTGCCATGGGCAGGGCCACCTTCCACTAGACCAGAATGCTCCAAGTCCCATCCAACCTGGCCTTGAACACTTCCTTGAGTACTTGGAATTAGTAAAAATATGTAATTTGTTAGGAGAATCTGCCGTAATAGCTTTTTAACTTTCCTTTTTCTAACTTTTATTTAAAGTTTTTTTCTGACTTTGTTCCCCTTTGTTTTTCTTTGTTGTTTACCCCAGAATAATTTTGGAGCAAACAAACATACAGTCATTGGGAAAGGAAGCTGTTTCATTTCAAGATGTGAAGGGAATTTTAAATCACATTTGAAATAAAATTACCTTGTCCAGAAGATTCGTCTATATGGATTAATATCTGTTGCTTGCCTGTAAACTCCTCTGCTGTGCAGGTGATGGCAGAGCAGAGCAACACGAGCCTTCAAGCATCACCAGCCTGGCAGGAGGAAGCACTTCCACTGTGCTATGGAGGAACCTCTCAGAAACAGGTCATAGATAAATGAAGCAATGTGCATAAAACCAGCAATCACTGAGATGGTTTATTCAGATTCATAATAGTGCTATTAATAATAATCATTAATTTGTTGTTTAGAAAAACATCCAAACCCAGCCAAGCATTTCCACCTTCCATAGATAGCAGTTCAATTACTGTTTTGGTGGAGTTAAATCTCTTGATATTCCACTGAGAAATTTTATTCTTTATTTATTTTTGTTTTATGGACTTGGACACAGGGACATACTTGCCTGAGGGGACAAAATTATTTTATTTGAAGTTTTTTGTAGGACATTTACCATAGATAGCACTACAGGTTGAAAGAAGGCTCTTGATCTTATCCTTAGATTAGGCCTCCCCCAAACAGATGCCCACAGTGCAGAAATGTTTATTTCCTGCTCATGCTATTGCACAGAATGTTGCTCTGCCTATTCAAGCCAGGGAGAGATGCTACAGAAGAAGAAACAGCCTCCTGATGCCCAGCAAGCACTCAACACCATTGGAGGGAGACCACCTAAATCACAGCCTCTCCTCAAAAGCCTCCTGCCAGTGTTTTACAGCTTCACTTGTTTTTCACATTTTCTCCTTTCTGTGTTCTCCTGTACAAGCTCTGGCAAGGAAGAGCTTTTCCTGGGTACAGAAATCTGTGGCTCTTGGGGCATTTTTAGACCCACTGCTGCCAGTCAAGCAGTTCATTCAGAAAGCCCTTCAGAGCACGCCGAGGCTGCAGCACATCCCTTGGTGCCTGGGGACTTCTACCAGGCTGGGGCTTAGCAGTGGAAATTTTTATGTTTTCCAGCATGAAAACAAAGCTCTTATCTTGACTGAGATCTCTGGCACTGCTGACAACATTTCCTGGGGTCCTGTCAAATAACAGAGTAGTATTTTCTCTAAAAATCAGAACCCATATTAAAAGTTTCTAAGCTGTGTTTATGAAAATCTTGGAGTCATTTGATTAGGAGCTTGAATTTGGTCAGACTCCTTCCAGCTTCCCCACTTCATCTTCATTTCTGTAGGATACTGCAGCTGCTCTGACGAAAAACAGTTATTTAAAAATTTGCTTGTAGCTATGGCAACCTCCATGCACTGTATTTCAATGGAAAATCTAAAACAGCATCAGAAGTTTCTTAGTAGGATATTTATGAAGATTTTAGTCTTTGTACATTTTAAAATGGAAATATTCCATTTTTAAAGGGAGAGTTTATAAATCTCATTAATTTTGGAAAATGCATTTTTGTTGTAAGGGCTGCTGCTTAGCTTTTTTTGTTTTGTTTTGGGTTTTTTTTTTTGTGTTTTGTTTTGTTTTGCTTTGTTTTGTTTTTGTTTACGATTCCTCTGTTTGCTTTAACTCTTCAGAGCCTAAGACCTGGAGCACTTTCCAAGTGCCATCCCCTCCCTCCAGTCTGTGCCTGCCTCCCACTCTATCTTGCAGACCCTGGTTTTTTACTGGAGGGACAGGGCAACCAGTAGTGCTGGCACAAGGCTGGAGCAGTGCTGGGGGTGTCAGACTTTGCCTTCCTGCAGTAAATAACTCAGGGGGTTCATTTAGCCCTTTGCCCATTAATTGCCTGTTGTTTGTCTGCTCTGAGAGAAGCAAATAGATGTGCTTGTAGTTGGATTATTTGGTACCTTCATGACATCTCAGTGTTCCTTCTCAAAGGCACAAACTATCAGAGGGTATTCAGTTTGCCTAGGCACAGCCCCAGTAGTATTTAACTTCCCACACAACTCACCTTGGAAAGGTTACATTTGCAAATCTGCTATTTTGCTTTTGTTTTCTTCTCTCTTCCTTTCCTCTCTGCCTTTATGCCTTCAAACTCATGAGGATGAAATGAAGGAAGCCTTGCTGAAACATACAGTCTGCTGCCCTAAACCCCTGGAGCCATGCTGATACCTTCTGGTGCCTCCGAAGTGTGGATTAGGTCTAATTAATACTGTTTCTTCATCAATGGCTTTGACACAAATGCATCGAAGGGATTTATGTAATTACTGCCCTAACAGCCAGGGATTTTTGCTGGGCAGCTCCCAGTGCTGCAGCACAGAAGTTTGCTCCTAGTGACAGGATTTTTGTCTGCTGTAGGTGACTGACTGCCCCATCACTCTCAAGTTTTTGTTTTTTTTTTTCCTTTTTCCTGGACAGTTACTGGTTTGCAGTGGAAGATGTCTGCGGGCAGACAGTTTCCTCAGGTGCCACAGGTTTGTATAACTGAGCATTGGCACCTTTTGTCTGATTGCTCCTGACCCACGTGGTGAAATGTTCACTTTTGGAACTACCTCACAGCAGGTTATAACGAGGAGATGTTTTCAAGGTATTCAAAAAGGATTTTTGTGTTTCTTTATTCTAATATTAAAAAAATCCTTGAATTGATCACATATCTCTCAATACATCTGAGAGGAAACAGGCAAAGGACAAATATTCAACACTCTTCTCGTTCTCCCATTCTGTGTTTTGGAGGACTGACATTGTCTCCACTCTCCTCTGGTACAATGGACGTCCAGTGCTGGAGCCATCTGCCTTGTCTCTTGCTGTGATCAGATGAGGTGCAGAGAAGAATATCTGTCTGTTAGACAGGGCTCTAGAAGGGGCACTGCACTGCTGCAAAGAAGAGTAAATTAAATTATGGAACTTTGCAGTCCAGTGACTGCACCAAACCAACTACACTTTATTTAGGGTTGTGAAGTTCTAATGGAATGTGGAAAAAACTGCCAAAAGGGCTGGAATTCTGTATTGGAGTGGGAAGTTCCTGATATGATAAGAAATTAGAAGGACCAAAGAAAACAAGACTGTGTGGGATCTTAAGGAATCCTTTAGTCTAGCCCATGCAATGTGATAAAAGGCATTAAGAGGATCAAGGAGATGCAAGACTTGGTTTCAGGGCTGGATCTAAGCTTGAGCAGCTCTATGATGTAAAATTTCCTTGTCATGGTGCAACTGCACATCAAAGGATATGTGGCAGGGGCAGCCCTGTGTTCTTTTGACATGGAGGTGAAAGTTTAGGAATGCTGAGAGCTGAGGTCACATAGTGCCAGAGAGGTCCTTTATAAGCCAGCACAGCATGAAAGAGGCTGGAGGTACAGGGCTGCAGAGGCATCATCCAGTCATATCTGCCTCTCTTCCACTGATTTTATGCATAGAACTGCTTGGTCAGTGTCGAGATTAAAGCTCTTCTGCCTTCTTTTGGGAAGTGCCACATGCAGTGTGCAGACACACAGGGCTTCACTGTGTTGTTATCCATGTGCTGTGGGTATGGCAGGATCAGTGCCAAATTGTGGACTAAAATAGCATTAGCACCATCTACTTTGGGACATTGTGCAGAGGTAGTCGGACCATGAGCCAAAGCTTATGACTTCAGAAGAAATATTATCTACAGTTTGCATAGAGGCAGCCAAGAAGCTGTGTTAGAAGATCTAGCACACCTATGCTTTTCTGTTTTGCTTGTTGGTTTTAAAATCAAATTGGCTTCTTTCAGTAGTAGGACAAATTGAACACAATTAACAGGCCAAAGATGGGGAATGATTTTGTGTTAATCTGCTTCAGGAGGATTTGTGCCCTATATAAATTAACTTGAAGATGGCAATGGACTTTGGCTTGGGTTTCATTTTCCTTGGAATTTTCCCAGTCACTTTTTAAGACAAGAAGAGATAGGTAGATCTGACTATTTTCAGCAAGTCAGTGCATTTAGCTACAAAATTATAATGGAAGAAAAAGTGCAGTTTGGAAAATAATCAACAATGTTTGGTTTGTTCTATAGTTTCCCGCTGAAAAAAAATCATTTTCCTCCACTGCTCAAAACATGGAAACACATTCTAACAACGGCTCACAACTGGAAGTGATTAACATGATACAATTTATGAAAGCTGTTTTGAAAAACAAAGTTTGAAGGAACCATTGAGTTGCCACAAATCCTCAGCACTCCCTCAGCCTTGCTGTTGCTGCCCGAGTAGCTCGTGGCTGCTGACATTACTCTCTACCTGTTGCACTGATGGCATGGTGGAGCTGCCAGGACCAGCTCTTGTGGGATATCCTACTCTGAAAAAATGTGCAAATATTTCTAGGACCATCTAAAAATCTGTCTGTTACCCATCTGGATGCCTTTATTCAGATATAGTGTGATGTTTCCAACATACCTAATTTAATAGATTAAGAGTTTGAAGCCCTACTACACTCTATCACTTCATGGGGTCTCTCCAGGAGAGGTAAATCTGGTGTGCTGGTAACTTTAAAATCTCTGTACATTTCTTAGTGTTTAATGTTTCACTACTCCTTCCTAGTTAGACACATGACAATCTCTGGTCTTTCCACTGTTTGGTTTTACTTTCCTTGAGTGATTTTTCCCTTAATCTTGAAGCTCACATCCACAGGGAAATGGGAATAAAACCCCGCGAGTTCTCTGAACTTCTGCTAAATGAAACCAGTTCATATAAACTCGGCTTGAGGTCTAAGAAATCTTGTGATAAAGCCAAGCTCTCTGATGCGTACTCTTCAAATTTGGCTGAGAGTCTGAAAGCATGCATATTTACTTGAGCAAACCCAATATTTACAGGAGCCCGGCAGATCTGTGCGGTGCCATCTGGCTGTTCGGTTGCTGCTGTGCGCTGCCGGCCGCAGGGGCTCCGCGGCGTGCGGGGAGCGGGCAGCGCCAGCCGGGCTGGGGCTTTGCAGGGATTTTCCCCGATTCCCCGGAACGGCAGGGACGGTGCGAGGCTCCCTTTGCCCGGGAGAGGGCAGGGGCGTCGCGGCAGAGCACTGCCGGGAACCGCGATCCCTCGGTTCAATAAAGAATGGGCGTCCTGCTCTCAGCTGGAGAAGGGAAAGCGGTCCCGGGGGAGAGTGGGCATCGGGTGGGACAGGCTGGGCCTGCTGAGCTTTCTGGGGACAGGGAAACGGAGAAGGAACCTTTGCCAGTTGTTGTAAGACAGAAGCTGTGAAGGAGGTGTGGTATCCTCAGGAGGCTGTACGGGCACTGGGGCTGTTTCCCGGCTCCGGTGGGAGCTCGGGCAGAGGGATGGGGGCACCCCCTGCACGTCTCTGAGCTGTGCGGGGCTGTGCACAAGCTGCAGGGGAGGAATGCCACCCAGAGGGACCTGGACAGGCTGGAGAGAACCTCCCAGACTTCAACAGGGCCAAGTGGAAGGTCCTGCATGTAGGTCAGAGCAATCCCAAGCATAAGCACGGGCTGGTGAGAGATGGATTGAGAGCTGAGATGAAAGATTTGGCAGTGTAGTTTGATGAGCTTAACGTGACCCAGCGATGTTCACTTAGAACCCAGAAAGCCAAATGTGTCCTGGGCTGCATCACAAGCATGGTGGCCAGCAGATGAGGGGGAATTCTGCCCCTTTGCTCCACTTTTGTGACACCCCACCTGGCGGGCTATATCCAGCTCTGGGGTCCTCTTCATAAGAAGGACATGGGCTCAGTGGGTTCAGAGAGGCCACAAAGATGCTCCAAGGCCTGGAGAACCTCTGCTATGGAGACAGGTTGGGAAAGCTCAGGATGTTCAACCTGGAGAAGAGAAGGCTCCAGGGAGACCTTAGATCACCTTTTAATACCTAAAAGGGCTTCAAGAGACGGACTTTGGATAAGGGCATGGAGTGATAGAAAAAGGGGAATGGCTTTAATCTGAAAGAGAGTAGGTTTAGATTAGATGTTAGGAAGAAATTTCCCCCTCTGAGGGTGGTGAGGCTCTGGGACAGGTTGCCCAGAGAAGCTGTGGGTGGAAGTGTTCCAGGCTAGGAAGTGTTCAAGGCTTTGGATGGGGCCTTGAGCAGCCTGGGACAGTGGAAGGTGTCCCTGCCCATGGCAAGGGGTCAGAACTGGATGATCTTTAAGGTCCCTCCCAACACAAACCATTCTATGTTTTCATGATTTTACTTTAAAAATACTAAATTTAGCAAAGAATTTACAGATGTAGTGGAACAAGGGGTAAAGTCAAAAAGGGGGCGTTGTCAAAACCGTTACTTTCACTGACTGGCACTGGGAACTTTTCCCATTCCTTTCTAGAACTTGGCAGGAAGAAAGATTCAGTGATTCCAGGCTTATTTAGTCAAAATAGCTCTGTGGTTGCCTTTGCTTCAGGAATTGTCTATTTGAAAAGATGATTGCTGAGCTGAACCTGAGAAACATTTGCTTCATCTCGTTCCCCCTTCCTGGTGTGCAGGAGCGTGTCAGTCCCTTTTGTGAAGCTGCAGAGCTGCTTGGGAAGCCAAACACAAATCTTCAGATTTATCAAAATGCATTGCTTGCTTTTTGTCAACACTGCTGATGTCAGCATGAACAACAGGGCAAAACCATTAATATTAGGCAAGCCAAGTGTGTGTAGTGTCTGTCTCATACACACAGGAAGTTTGGATTTGGCTCAGCTACTGCTGTACAGGCAGTGGTGGTATAATGTCTATAATGGTGTTGGAATTAAGGGTAGAAGTCTAGGTGGCTGCTGGGCTTAATACTGAGCCAGTTGTCTCCAGGGCTGAACCCTGACCCAGCGCTGAGCATTCCTACGAGTGCAGATCTTTGGGGCAGCACTGCAGCTAAGGAAGGCTTTTATCTGGCTCAGGCTGGACACAGAGTGAAAGACCCTGTCACCATGGAGTGCTGTGAGGGCTGCTACTGTGTCTGCCATTCTCTATACAAAATGACAATATAAAAGAGAAAGAGGCAGCTCTTCAGGTGCTGTGCTGGGAGAGAATATTACAGAAATAGAAACAGTTGATCTAGCACTGCCCTCCTGTGGGTAGAGCTGCCTTCCCACAAGGCACAGGAGCACCAAAACTGCTTCGTCACAAATGGGAGAGTAGTCTCTTCTTCTGCCATTACTGAAGAACTGCTCAAAATAGTTAATAATTTTGATGGTAAAGCTATTTGTTTTTTTCATCTGGAAAGCTATGGCTGCTGTCCAAATCATCAAGGTCTTTTTTATCTGAGTAAATGAGTAAATATTTCAAATACATGATAAAAAGGGTAGAGTCTCACTGAATACTTTCACTGAGAGGCTGAAACTGAACACTGAATTGCTGAAATAAAAATGCATCAGTGGATATAAATGGATCTCACCTGTGAGAATAGAAATCCCTTTTGTCTGAAGGTCAAGTTGTGACCAATTGGGGTTTGAAACCCATCTCGAGCAAGGTAAAGATATTTATTTAAAATGCTTTACCTTGGCTTAGGAGTTGCTCCAGTAATGATTCAGGAGGAGATTGCAGTGAATTGAATCACTACTTAAATTGTCTAATACATGAGAAATTCAGCTGCAGAAAGAAGGTTCGTGAAAAGCCTCCAGAGTGTAAGGTGATCACAACCCAAAGTGCTCTGATCCTTTTAAGTTGGTAACTGCTGCAGTCTGGGCTGAGCCTCACTGCCAATGGTGTTTTTCACTGCAGGACTCTTCTCCTGCTTTTCTTTTGGTTATATTGGTATTGCTTAGTGTCCAAATATGGACAATGTTTCCATTCAGTGCTTTTTGTATGCAGAATGTGTTAATCTGCTCTAAGCAGCAGAGCATCCTCCATAAGCTGATATTTTGACACTTCTCTTGGTCCATAGCTGCTTCAATTTTCCTGAACTCTTAGAAGGGGAAACATGTCTTGGCACAGAAAGCAGAGCTGCAGAGGTCCCACTGCTTGAAGGAACTGAGGTACCTTCAGCTGATGAAACTCTTCTGTCAAAGGGTTCAGGCCTACACAGACATGCTGAAACTGTGGTGAAAATCTTGCAGATGTGATTTCCTTTCTCAAAAGGATGTACTTTCTTCCTATCAGGTCAGGAAGGTGACACCTTTCTGAGAAGGTGGAAATTTTAGTCTTTAAGGAGAAGAATTTCTATGAGAAGATGGTCCTAAGGGTGGCAAAGGGGTATTTGTGAGCAGTCTCACCAGAGGGTATCCAGGATTGTCAGTGAGTCCAATCAGCCATGGGCAGTACTGCTCACTGTTAAGCCAGTTCTCAGCTTTCTGCCCAGCAGAACTCACCCAGCCTCCAGCACCTCCACTTGTACCCAAAGATGTACAGCCCTAGAAGCTGTGAGGATGGGAATCAGCAGCCAGCTCTGTCTGCTGTGGACAGAGCCCTGGTCCCTGCCCTGCAGCCCTGCAGCCAGTGCCAATCTGCACAAAGGCAGGGCTGTCCTGTGTTCCATGGATTTCTCTCCCTTACAGAAGTCTGAGCATCAGCCATCTATCCTTGTTCAAGCCAGGGAGAGTCTTACAGCTCCAAAATAATTAAATGGAGAGACCAAGCATTTAATGGGAGTCTGAGTAACCTGTTGGATGGTGGGGGGTTCAAAAAACCTCATTTTCCCACAGTGAATAATGAAATAATTACATCATAACAGACAAAGCTGCTGATTTTAAGGGGGTTCAGTTTCCCAGGGGAAATACTAAGATGACAAGTTTTTCCCTCTGGTGTGACACTTACTGCTCTTACCTGTGTGGTATTTTATAGTGGCTTCTATGGAGCAAGTGGCTACTTAGCAGAAGTAATATGTCAGTATGAGAACTTTATATGGGGTCTGGGATATCACTGAGCTTTCCATGCATTTTAAAAAAACATATTAATGTCAGGAGAGATCATTTATCTATTGCTACTAGTTTGCTTCCCAGACCACACCACAAAACTTTTATCCAGGGATTCTTGCATTGCTCCCAGGAGTTATTGGCAGAATCAGCTCCCTGGAGCTAAAGTGGAGAAGACAATTTAATGTGAGTAAAGTTTAAAAAATGCTTCTCTCCTTTCTAATTCAAACTATATGTGTTGAATTATCACTCCTCCTAGGGTTAGAATATAAGCCCAATGTTTTACACCTGGCAATATGTAATGGCTGTGTGTGTGCAGCCTGTTTGCTCTGTGACCCAGGAGAATGGCTTCTTAATATTTTTCTTAAAGGCTTAGTGTTTGTGTTGGCTTTCCTCTAAATTCACAGTATTTCATTAGCAGCTAAACTGCAACAAACCCCACATAACTATTAGGAAGTCTTGCACATAGCTAGAGAAAATGCAGTCATAAGATTGCTAAGCAGAAATTGCTCTATCTTTAAATGACCATGGGCTGTCAGCTGTTCCTTTGTTTGGATTATTATAGACACACATAAAATATTTGACTGAATGCTCAAGTTTTCCCCAGCTAGAATCCAGAAGGATGTCTGATAAAATAACAAACACACCCCACTCCACCCCTCCTCAGAACCCCCTTCCTGCTTCTATGCATTTATCCCTGTATTGAAGCCAGTCCCCAGCCAGGGACTAAATTGGACGAAGCAAGCAAACAACCTCCTTCACATTGATTTCCAAATCAAATCATTGTTAATCACATCAATATTCCCAGCTGGTTCAACAGCATTGGAGTCCAGCTTTCTGGCTCAAACAAGCTCCTCAGCATGGATGCCACGGAGCCATGTGTATGTTGCCTAGGTTTGCTATTAACTTTTGTTGGAAACATTCAGGTCTGATTTTTTCACCTCTTCAATTCTGCATGTGACATTGGATTTCAGATCTCTCTGTGAAGGGGAGGGGACCCCTGCCTTTTACTAAAATAGTGATCCAGGGCACCATTGACTCACTTAAAAGGAACCACAATTCCCCATTCACTGAGAAGTCTGACAAATGTTTCAGCGCAGTGAGCAGCTGATTTCTGGGGCTAAACGCTTCTCTTTGGGAGTACAGCTCTGTTGGTGAATGTGACATCTTAGATGGTGTCAGTCTGCCTCTCCAGACTGTGCTATGGGGCAAAAGCCTTCTCTTGCTGACATTTGTCCAAAGGATTAATTTCAAACCCATGTGCATCTCTTTACGTTCAGTGAGATGCCTCTGATGCTTTATACAAAGCGAGTGGCTGTGTTTTGGGAGGATGGTAACCAGAGCAGGGACAGGGGAGCTGTGCTCTGACTGGCAGGTGCAGCAGTGGTCCTGGCAGTGTGGGAAGGGATGGAACTCACAAGCAGCAGATCTGCCCGAGGTCAGGTTTCACTGCAAGTGGTGAACAACTCCTTCACTCTTTGCAAAAGGAGCAGAATGGAAGAGAAGGTGGGAGACACAAACATGGCTGTGCCAACAATAACAAGAAACCACAGCTGTGTGCACACATGGGCAAACAAGCACACACAGAGCACACTCCAGTCCCACGTAGAAATGCCTGTCAGACTGGATTAATAGACAGTCTGAATAGGAGAGGGTGAGCCTTGGAGCTCTAAATGCCTTCTCCCAGTCTGGCACAGCTCACGGGAGCTCTGTCTGTTCACACACACCTGGGCATAGCTGGCTGGGAAAACATATGCTGCCCATTTGACAAAAAAGAAATTTACCCTGTCAGATAAGCAAGACTTCAGGACTATATGTGTAACATCCATTAGGAATGGCAAGGTATGAACTAATTAACCTTCTTGCTCTTTGCTGGTTCCTTTGCCAGTGGAGTTGGGCTCACCCCTCCTGAGCACTGCAGTGTCCTGGCAGCCCTGGTTCTGTTAAAGGCCCATGTGATGCTCTCCTGGTCAGAGGACCAAGGTGCCCTCTGCTTAATGAGGCCACTGACAGTTTGATTCTGCTTTCTGTGACATTACTCCCCTGTGCTTGCACTGGAATTGCTTGGGGGTGGGCTGAAATGTGGCCTCAGGCTGGTGTGTGAGCTTTAGAACAGGATCACCAACCAAGGCTCAGATTGGAATTGGTTTTGGAAGGGTCTCTGCCTTAGAAATGGAAACTGATGAGGTGACAATGGTTCTAGAAGGAGACTTAAATGTTTCTTAAGATGGTTGAGTGAACTTGGGCAGTATTGGCTGCTTTATGTTTTATTTTTTTAGGCCCACCAAGCCGATGTCTATTTGGGCTCCCTCCATAGTCAGATGAGCTGCCACTATGGGCAGCTGGTTTGGGTTGGTTTTGCCTTTCCTCATCCTTCTTGACTCAGAGCCTCTAAGCAGATTTTTGAGAGGAAGTAAAATAATTCCCCAGAGCTGGTTAAGTTTTCCTACCCATCCCAAATCCCTCTGGCAAGCAACCAAAATTCTTGCAGGAGCAGAGGGAGATGCTGGTTGAAGAGTTAACACATCACACTGATACCATCTATCACAGAGCTCCAAACAAAAAACAAACAAACAAAACGTACCACTTGTAGTGTAGATCAGCCTACTGGATCCATGGCTTTGCTCCTGCCACGGCAGAACAGGCTCACCTGCCTGGATGTGTGCTGGGAACTAATTTCATCTTAACTTCTTTTATTTTAAGCAAAATTTCATTTCCAAAAAGTGCCTGGCTGGTATGTTGGACACCTGGATTGCAATATAATGAATGATTGTTGCCAGAAACATAGAAGTCATAAAAAAAAAAAAAAGCTTGAGCTGAGGAGCAGCTGCCCAGAGAAGCATTCCCACAGGCACTGTCCCAGCTGCTCACTGCCACCAGAACTGTGTGGGATTGAGCAGGTCCCGTGGGCTTTGGGACATGTGGTGAAGAGTTCCCTTGTTAAACAGAGGGTTGGGAGGTGTCTCACTGCAGAAGGGTGACAACCAAGGAAACAGAGGTGCCTTCTTCCCTCAATACCTTGGTTGCAATGTTCTCATCACAAACACAGGCATTTTTCATGAGGAGGGCCTGCATAAAAGAGGTTGCAAATGTGGTACCAGGCGTGCTGGAATTTGTACCTCGTGCCAGCTCCTTCTGCCCTGAATCCTGCCCTGAGAGAGGCCGAGGGTGATCAGTTCAGCCAGGGGTGTCAGCATCACTGTGCTGGTGGCATTGGCCTGGCTCCCCAAGCTGAGATGGGTCACTGCAGCCACCACCCAGCACTGCCAGCTCTCCTGGGACAAGCTGGGTGAGGCTGAGCCCCTGGGGGGGACAGCAGGAGGCTGATTCAATTATGCTCCAAAATGGATAGGGGCAAGCTGCTTAAAAAAAGGTGGGGGCTTGAAAAATACCTTGAAATGCAATTGTTGGAGGTGCAGCCAGCTCTGGCACATTTCTTAAATGAGAAACATCTTTTTTGCTGGGATAATCTGTCATGCTTGAAACATTCTGAAAGGCTGTATCTTTCCCTTGACTATCTTTACCATTTTAATTTAAAAGCTTTTAAAAATTATCACCCAAATGAATGATAAGTAGAAAGAGGGTAAACTGCTCTGAGCTCTCCATTAGTGCAAACAATGCAAAGCGACTCTGCCCTATTTACAGAAAATTAATGAACTTAAAAAAGATGAACTGCATGTCATTCTAGTGATCATAAGTTGTTTTTCATGCAAGGATGTTTGCAGCTTTATACATTAAATGCTGGGACAAAAGAAACATCTGCAATATTAATAATTGTAATAGATGATTGTATGTTGAGGGAATAGAAATAATATTAATTTTCTTTAATGAAGACTAATGAAATTGTTCTGATCTTTCCATTACAATTTCAACAAGTTTTTCTAATCAAGAAGATCCTGCTTTTTGAAAGCTAATTTTTCATTTTTAATTCCTGAAATGTCAGCGGAACACTAAAATGTAAAGGCAATCTCGTAGGATGTCAGTACATTTCCAGTTCTAATGGGAAATTGATGCATTTCAGGGGTTTTGTTTTGCTTTTGATTAAAAGAAAAAACCTCAGGCTACTACAGAAAAGTATGTTTTCCTGTCACAGTCCTTTATCTATAGACTGACACGGCAGATACTCTTCACTGGGCTTATCAAGAGCTGGATGGACAAAGTGCCTTTTCCCTAAACCTGACTAGGGCAGGATGCCAAGCACTTTGGATGCAGCCTTGAGGGGCAGGGAAAGAGGTCCTCACTGAAACCAGCTCCTCTGGGAGCACCACAGTCAGCACAGATAGATCATCTTTGAAAAGTACCCCCAGCTCATTCAGCCTGGTTACAGATACTGGAGAACAAGCAGAACCTGACTTTTTGTGAGGGTGTTCATGTTCAGATTCACAAAGGAGCACTCACTTGTCTTTGGGATGAGACAACTCTGCCCTTTTTATGCCACTTTGCCAGAACCCCTGTGGGACTGCCTGGGGGGTACTTACTGCTGATGAGGCTCTCTGCCTAGGTGGACCTGGACCTGCCCCATATCCCCTCTGCCAGCTGCTGGGTATCAGCCCTAATTCTAGAAGGAAAAAAATTGGGATTTGCACCCCAATTTTCTTGTCTTAATTTCTGTCATATGGATTACAAAGGATTTTTTCTGTCATATAGACCACAAAGGATTTTCTTGTCTTAATTTCTGTCATATGTATCTTATACTGTGCAGGGGCTGCCACATAAATCTGCTGCCTTCAATATTTTTCACAACTGACAGTTCCTTAGAATGCATCAATTATTTTCCTACCTGTGTTCACAGTTTTGTTGTCATTAAAAAAAAAAAAGAAAAGGAAATGTAAGGATTTATTTTACTTTTTGTTTAAACAGAAGAACTGAATTTGTTCATAACCTTTATATAAGCAGAAACCCGATAACTTCCAAAGCTGCTGATGAAATCTGAACAGGTGAACTGCCATTTTCAGGCCAGTAGATGTGAAGAAGAAACAGGATAAAAAGTCATACTGAAAATCACTACTGATTAGTGTGATGTTAGGGCCATTTCTAGCTGCATTTATGCCCCAAAGCACATGTAAGCACCCACAGATACAGAAAGTATTTCTCTCCTATAATGTTTCATTTCTATGTGCTGGGAAAGTTTCCTGTTATCGTGCATCTTGGGCTGAGAAAAAACTGGCTTCTCCCCTTCCACTTTTCCTTCCTTCCTCAGCAATTCAGGTTTGTTTTGCCACCTGCCTCGTGCCCCAGTCCCTCTCCCCTGCCCTTAGTTCATTGCCACTCTCCTGGTTTCACAGATAGACCATGTCTTCTCCAGCTTAATGCTGGAATCATGCCCCGAGGTTTCCAGGTTGCTGAGACCTTCATGGCCCTTTCTGCTGACTCGGGTGCTTCTGGAACAGCAGCACAGCACCCAGGGAAGGCAGATTCTTGACAGATGCAGGAGCTTTGATGTCACAATCTCTTTTTATTAAAAAACAAAAAGGACAAAAAGGACTTCTGTGTCCCTGTGCTCCGTGCTCTCTCTCAGTGGTGTCACCCACACATTCACTTGACCTGTTCCTTTGTTACACATATCAAATACCAAGATTGCAATGACAGTAAGTGTGGACTTTTCTGCCTAATTGAGATTAACACACACAGTTAGAGCATTAGCTCAGGAGCTGAACCTTGGGGCCTTCCAGCAATTACTTATCTATTTGCTGTGTCAGGTCCTGATTAGTTATTTCAACAGGTACATATTTGCAGCACTTTGCCGTGGGAGAGACCTGCTCAGGCCCTTCAATGGTGTTCATGCACACAGGTGTTCATGCACACAGGTGTCCATATGTCCAGCTGTGTGCTCCCAGCCATTCACACGTTTTGCCACATGCCCTGTTCTTAGGTAGCATCACATTTCCTTGTTTGGGCAGCAAACCCCAGCCTGCCCATGAGGACCCCCAGAATCTCCTCCTGCCTCTGTGTCTGACTCGAGACACTGCTGCCCACGCTGCTCTCTGGATAAAATGGAGCCATAAAATGACAGCTATCACAGGAAATTTGCAGTGGTTGCAACCACCAGTAACCTGGGCTGGTAGCCTTGAGCAAATCACCTTTGCCAGTGCTTCTGCTTTCCCCAGGAACAGTGTGGTTTCTGGAAGACCTTCTCTGCTCATTGTGAAGTTTAAGAGGCAGAGGTGGATTTTCCTAAGGTTTTTTGGTACTTCTGTGCTTTGCAGGTGAATCAGGGTACTGGCAGGGTTCTCATGCACATGTCACACTGTCTCCAGCTTGACTGGGGGAAGCAGGGCAAAGGGCTGAGATTGCTCAGCTGGTGGCCACAGGGAAGAGCAGAGAGAGAACATTTCAGTTACACCCCAAACCCTGCTCCCTGCTGCTTGCTGTTTTTACTTGCTGGATTCTTCCAGCAGAAACGCAGCATGGCAGGAGCCTTGAGCTTTTCCTGTGAGTGTCAGCCAGAGGTGGCTGAATGCTCCTCATCCTGCTGTGCCTAGCACTGCCAGGTGTAAATCCAGAAGGGGCCAAGCCCTACCAAACCCTACAGCCCTGCTGGGTTTCCCAAGAGGTAGCTCTGTCTCCAGCTACCCTCCTGCTTCTCCTTCTTTCTCTTTCTCTCTCTCAGTTTTGGGAGTGTAGAGGTCTCTGCTCACTCTTCCCACCACGATATATATAAAATAAGCCCATTTTGTGGTAGAAGCAATTCAAGACATGATAGAAACCATCGGGAGCAGGATTTGACACTTGGGAGACTGGGGCCCATCTGCAGCTCCAGCCAGCCTGGCTGCTTCCTGGGAGCTCAGCACAGCTGGGACTGCAGGAGCAGAGGGAGCAGGGGCAGGAGCAGGGGTGGGGGGAGAAACACCCGAGGAAATTATTTATATGACTTTGTTTTCTGCACAAATCTCACCCTAAAAAGGCCACAGCTGTCACTCCATTTGTCATCAGCAAGTAACTATGTCCAGAAAAACATCATTGTACTTCTGACTTTGGTGCTTGCTCTGTCGAGCAGAGCCCAATAGGTGGACCACTTGGATCGTGTGAGGAATGGCACAGCGTGATGTGCAAAGCTGGAAGGGTTCCTCCAGCTCCAGCTAAGCTTGTTATTTCCCCCCTAGTAATAGAGTGAGAACTGAGAAAAAGACAGAAAATCAGAAGTAGAAAAATCAGCTCCTCCTTGTTGAATAGAAAATTGAAGTATTTCCTAAGCACAATATACCTGATGAACAATAAGAAACAACTTTCATATCAAGCTAAATAAATAAAAAAGATGTTATATAACCTAATTTTCTATGTGCCTTACAGAAGTCTCTAATTTATCAGCTTTCATTTAACCAGAGAAAAATTATTAAAACGAGAAAATAGAGCTAACTGTAATACTACAAGATTTCTTAAAAAGAAAAGTAAAATGTTTGTGAGCTAATTATTTTGTCTGCAAGTAGCTGTGTGGGAATTCAGAAGGGCTGACCTTCAGGAGAAGCTGATGGGGGAATGGCACTGAAGGCACAGTCCCAAGGTCCCAGGCTGGTGTTAGCTGGCAGAGAATTGACTCCACACATGGGAATTCGCAGCAGTGTTGGGGCTGGCTGGGCTGCATGGGCTTGGCACACAGCTCTCTGGAGGAAGGGAAGCAGGGGAGGAGGGATGTCCATGTGTGCCTCAGCCAGAGGGGGCTGCAACCTCCTGGTTGTGCAGTGCTTCCCAAAGCACTCACATGTGCATGGGCAGGAAGGTGGAGAGACGTGGGAGCTGGTCATCCTTTGGTGTCTGGTAGGAGCTAAAGCCACCCACAGTGTGATTCACATGCTCAGGGACTGATGAAGCACAGGAATACCACTGCACATCAATGTCAAACAGTGACCTTGATTGTCACTGGCAGATAAAACCAGCCTGGGTGCCTTTGCCCAGGGACGGATCACAGAGGAGTGTGCCTAAGAGCAAGAACAGCTGCGAGGAAAAGCTCTTCTGGGGAATTTCACCAGGCTCTCTCTCCTCTGCCTCTCACTGCAGCTCCAGCCCAGCAGGGAGCTCTGGATGGAAATGCAATGTCAGCATCTTGGCAGAGCCTCTCTATCAGCTTCCAGGCAGGACCCTTCAGACCACGGCTGCTAGTGGAGAAGAAGGGAGTGGCCTTTTCCACCACTGAAGATAAATTTATCAGGAATTATGATTTGATCTAAGTCACTAAATGCCTACAGTTTCAGCCCTGCCTTTAGGAGCAGAATTGGGGACATATCAATAGGAGGTTTATTTTGGAAAGGCTCATTAACCCCCTGCCACTGTTAGTCTGTGGATACTCAATGGGAGGTTGTTTTGTCTCTGTGCCTTTAACCTCAGTTGTGAGCTTCTTCAGCTCTGAGATCTGATTGCATTCCCAATCCCATTTAAACTGGCAGAGTATCATTCTACAGCCCATTACAGCTGCCAGTCAGCTAAATTACATGATTTGCATTTATTTGATAAACACAAAGAGTTTTCTTTAACCATTTAGAACAGAAACTGATTTTCTGTTGCAGTTGCACACACTGCAGAGAAAGGTGTGTTGAGTTTCCTGTGCCTTCCAGTCATCTCTCCTCCCACCCCACAGCTGGTGCACATCAGCTCACAAGTACCTCCCTGTGCTGTCAGCCCGGCACTTTTCAGGGTATTTTGCCTTGTATCACACCCACCAGCAATCTTTTTATCAATGCTGAATTTGCTGTGAACTCTTACCACCTTTCTTCTATCAATGAGAAGAAGTTCAAGTGGCTGCTGCTATAACATGACCACAGGAGAAAGCATTAAACTGAAGCTGACTTCATCAGCCCATGGGTTGTGAAGTCTTTGTACAACTAATTAAACGTTTTTCCATCTTTCTCCTAAATTGGAACTTAGTTCTGATGAAGTCCAAACTTCTTCTGGGGTTACAGCTTTGTTTCAGCATCACTTTTCTCCAACAGCTGTAGAGCAAAGTAATAATGAAAGAAGTAGAAAGATGTAGTTTGTTTGGTAGTGAAAGTAGTGGTGGAGTAAAAAGGGAAGCTTTAAAAAATAAGAAGGCAGAGACAGATTTTACTACAGATGGAAGGTATTGCTGTTGACCTCGCTTTAGAGCGACGAGACACACTCTTGTTCATGAAGTGAAAAAAGGTAAAGGTTTATTCCCATGTCCCATTATATAGAGTTTTACAAACATATTGTGCCTATTTCTAATTGGTCAGTGACAAGAATGATTGGTGAGTTCACCAGAGATGCCTGCATGCTGGCAAGCATCTGTTTTTAGATATTTGCATTTTTCTCTTTGACGGTTTAGAATAGCTTATACAGGTGCAAGAAACAGTCCCAACCTTAGAACTCTTTCTCAGGGAAACAAGCTGTTTTTCACCATTACAGGATTTTATTCTTAGGAAAGGCTGGTAGCTTTCTCACAGCTGTGTCTGATTGAGTCAATGTCCAGTCTGTGAAGCTTTACAGGCCTGCTGTTCAGCCACCACAGGAAGGTAGAACCAAAAACTCTGGAAAGGCACATGATATGTAGTATTGATAGATTGCCCCAGTGATTAATTAGTTTGTCAGAAAAAAACCCATCAAATAAATGGTTTTTACGCTTTCTTTTGCTGGATTCTATGTTATGTTCTTGCTGATCCCAAGGGGAGCCCTCTGCTACTGTGTGTTGGAAAGCCTTTTGTTCTGGCATCCTCTGCTTGGTTCCAGGCTGTTCGTGTTCACCAAGAGCATGGAAAGATAACAGGACACCTGTATCCTGTGGGAACAGCTGTTGTTGAGAGGTGTCACTTCACTTTTTATCACACTTGGTTTCCAGGCAGCAAGGCTTTTGCCTGTTCAGTTCTTTGCAGGGCAATCTACATTGCTCAGTGACTTTAGGAGAAAAGTTGCTTATGTTCTCTCATGGAAAATATCAATCTTGGAAGGGAGCTGAGGAAAGAACAGGGAGATAAGAAGCATTGTTATGATTAAAAATTGTCTCACTGATCTGGTGTGGTTTCATCTTAGCCCATGGAGTAGAAAATGTTCTGACTGGAGACAGCAAGGCCAGATTTAGTTTTCAATTACCATCATTCATTATATACAATCGTTTTATACATATATAGGTGGTGTAAGAGAAATACTGCTCAATAAAATTTATGTTTTGTGAGGCCATGGGGATGACTCAGCATAAATAAACATGTAGATGTTGGTGTCAGACATCCGTGTTATTAAGGGGTAATGATTAATGTGTAACCACTGTAGTACTAACAGTGCTTTTATTTTGTACTAGACACCCCCAGACACTGCCAGCCTCACCCCACTTTGCAGGCCTGGCAGGCAGCAGAGTCTGCAGTCAAGGATCCAGCAGGTCTCTGGGTAGCTCAGCTCTGCCCATCGCTCAGCCACACTTAGAGAGGTTGATGCAGGTAGAAATGAGAATTACAGAGGACTCAAGGAATACTCAGTGCCCTCAATTATGTTTGTTATGTGAAATCTGCTGTCCTACAAATCTGATCCTGCCAGCCCTTCCTGCATGGGGGGGGACCAGCCACCTGGGTATAGAAATAGCCTCTAAGCCAGGTGGCCCCCACAGAGCCTGTCCGGGCGTGGGGCGTTTGAAAGGAGGTTAAGCCCAAGAGTCACAGGAAACGGGAAGAAAGCAACAGAGAAAAAGGCTTGGAGTAGAGCCATTTAAGAATTATTGTAAAAGATTTTTTCACTCTTGCTTACGATTAAGCTTCCCCCCCCCCCCCCCAAACTTGTCTTTTTCAGGTTCAGATTTGATTTAAATCATTGTAGACTTCTTAGATGTATTCTGGAATAGCCTGTTTAGACAAGCCTGCAGGCAGATCCCATTAGCACCTGCTCTTTCCCCCACCTTGGAGCAGTCCCTCTGTGTGACCTGGAGGGTGAGGAATGGCTGCAAGTGTAAACGCAGAGAAAACCAGACTGCAGGGCTGAGCTGCAGGGAGCAGATAATTCACCTGCAGACTCTGTGTGGGTGAACAGAAATCACAAATAGCCAGACAATGCAATGCAGTGTGCACCCACTCCTGTTTCCCTTATTTTAGCAAATTCCCTGGTGCATTACAAGTCTGAAAATTCTTAGGAAATTTCCCTTTTTTTTTCCTTCTCTGAAAGCTTTTAATAATTAAAATAAAACCTAGAAAATCATTCCAAGGGACTTTTTATTATCAGCTGTGCAGAGGAATGCCTAAACCTCCCTCATGTAGAACCACTCAAAATACCCTCAAAATTAAAATTATTATAAGCCTAAATTAACTTCTAGTAATTCTGTTTTTTTTTTTTTGTAGTTTAAGCTCACACACTGTAGACTGAGTGGTTGAATTGATCCTCACCATAGCTGATCCATCAGCCAAAATCAGCCCAAATTTTGGGCCTGTTCATTTTGGCTGTACTCTTCCACACAGAGACATTTATCTTCTCCATTAGTCTTGGCAGTGCCACTGCCATGGGAAGTGACTGGATTTTAACAGTACAGCCCACCATGATGCTCCATGCCTTGATCTTCACGTGAGCTGAGAGCAGCTCAGTATAGACTTACTGAAGGATAAGGAATTGTACATACAAGGAAGTATTAAATACTTTGGACAAAACAAATTTAACCTTTCCTCTTTGTTAATATAAGTGCCTGGAAAAACATGGAACCTATCTAATGTACATAGCTGCATGCATACATACATGTCTATAAATCTTCTGGGCGTGCATGTACACCTTTCAGAGGAGAGACTTTGGAAATGCACACCTTTATTTCCCAGGGTTACAGCATTTCATGTTTAGTAGTTCCACTCCTCCCACTGCATTACTGCCAGCATGACAATTATTTTTTTATTCCTTTTCTCCTGTACAGTGTTCATTTTCTAGTATCAAATGTGATGCTTTTGACAAAATTATAAAAAGTATTGATTTGTAAATGAATGTGTACAGGCTTTTCTGTGGAGTTCAGCATGGCCAAGTCTGAATGCCCTTCAAAAGTTGCTAGGTGACACTGTCATACCTCAGTCTGTTGAACAGATGAGAGCTTGTAATGTTGATGCAGTGTGTTCAACCAAACATCCTGCTTTCATTTTGACAGAGGCCTTTTTCCTTTCAGCAAATCATTGTATAATTTTATGAACTGCAAGCAAGTTCAGATTACATTTTTTGCCAGTTGTGATTTAGTTCATAAAGCCAATGCAAGTCTTTCCATGTTGCCTTCATGGAAATCAGAGCAAATTCATGTATTTGCATGATCAACAACATAGAGTGATCCAGAAAATGTAACAAATTTCACAGCTTTGAACCTGAACTGCATTTATTCTTGTTTTGCTGCCTGCACTGAAATGCAGAACAGCTGAGCTGAAGTGCATCTTTGCAACCTCCTCCACATTCAGTCAGAGCCCTTGCAAACCCACAGGACACGAGCTCAGTCTGTGTAACACAAACATATGCATGTGCATTATGTGCTTGGGCACCCAGGAATGATGAGTCAGTGAGTGTATCCTTAACCAGAACAAGCATAGTTTTTTTCTGGCTCCCTCCCAGTAGCTGGTACCATAACAAGTAATACTAGAATTTTATGACAGTGAAAAGGAGGAAAAGAGCAAAAGTCCTTTAATTTTTTGTCTTTGTTTTCCTTTTTTTCTTTTCCTTTCCTGATTTCTATCTTCCTTGTTTTGAAATAGTAATCATGCTGCACTGACTCAGACTGTTCACAAGGTGATTTCACTTACCTGGAATTGGTGAGAAATGTGCTTCTAAAAATTTTCCTCCAGGCAGGGACCTATGGAGCCAGGAAATGTCTCTTAGTGGACTCCTCTGAAGCAAAATGGTGACTTTGAAAAGAGAGTGTTGATGGGCTTTCAAGGCTTTGGCTGGCCTGTCTCTTCCAGCATCATTTTTGTGATCCAAACTGGCATTGATGTAAGATGTGTTCCTGTGCAGGGTAAATAATAGCTTAAAGCCAGCTGTTAATTAGCTCAGCTCTGTTCCATTCTTGCTTTTCATGTTCTATATCTCCTTGAGAAATAAGAAGCAGAAGCCAGAAGGCAAAGGAAAAGAAGTGGATGGGGATTGCAAATGGAAACTCATTTCATAAAACTTCACATAAATCTGGACTGCATCTGTGCAAAGAACAGTGACTTAGAAAAGAAACCTGCCAATATCTGGATCAGGGTGCAAAACTTGGTAGCCTCTTTACTTGTTCATGGCCATTGTGTGTTCACCTCTGAAGTCTCTACCTCATGTTGCCTCCCCTGCCCTTGGTTAGGCACTCTCAGCCCCCCTGGGAGGGTTGTGGCTGAGTGTGAGCACAGAGGAAACACACTGTGGCCTCAGCAGACCTTATCTCACATTTATTTGGGGGTAGCAAGCTGCCATGTTCAGCCATTATCTTTTGATCCATTCTTCATATATAAATATGTTTTCATTATATACATAAATAAAGCATTCAGCTTCTGGCCAAGAGGGAACTATTTGTAACACTGTTGCCCACTTGACTGCCTGGTAAGGATTGTCTTTCTGGGAATCTTGGATCATTCCCAGCATAAGCGAGCAGATAAAAAATTGTGTTTGCAAGTGCAGCAGGTGTCTGCAGAAAGTCATTGCTGCTGAAAAAAAAAAAAAAGAAAAGAAAAAATGCTACCCGTATAGTACAAAAACCAATGGGGAATATTTATTGTTATTTTACAATTTAAACTTTCAATTATTGAGTATCACTTTTCATAGACATTCTCAGAAGAAAAAAAAAAACTTTGGTACCTTGCATGACCAGGCTGAGATTCTCACCTTGAGTGCTCAGTACTTAATACCTGAAAAACAGGACTCTTCCCAGTCTCCCTGGAAGAGAGTGTGCTGGATCATTATGCTAGTGTGAATGCCACCCCTTGCTTGCCTGCCTGTTGCCCTGAGTGGAATTTCAGAATTGCCTAAAATGAAAACTTTCATCTTCTGCATTAAGACCATCTCAGTAATACGAGCAGCTCATGCTCTGCTGTTAATTGGTCTCCAGGTATTAATGCAGTGCTTATCTCTCCTTACTTACTTCTCCAGCCAGTCTTTCCCTTAATGTTCAAATAAAGGGATTGAGGCATCATCTGGTATCCCATCACAGAGGCTTTCTCATGTAGCATCTGTTGGCAGCCAGTCTCATTCGGTTGTTTCCTAACCAGAGAGGGCAGCGTCAGCCACCTCCCAGGATGGATGTAAAGGCTGTAATCCAGAAATCTTCTCTGTTAACCAAAGCTGTTGCTTATCACTCTTCAAAAGACTATGAAGACAATAAACTAGTCAATTCAGTCTAATGGGCAGGTGTAATCTGTCCATTAGGGTCTTGTTAATATTGACTGGGAAGACTTAAAGAAATTTGAATGTCATGGGTGTCAGCTGCTAGAGTGGCAGGGCATGAAACAGTGCTGATGAATGTTTGTACTTGCACAAGAGGCTAATTCCAGTTTATTGTCCAAGGTGTTAACTATTGACATTAGTACTGTTTAAAATTTCCACTTTGTGAATCTATTCAGATTTCCCTCTGAAATTTAGTTCTCATAAGGTAAAGACATTAGTAGGGATTTCTCTTGATAAATCTGATCTGTATTCTCTCCACATTTGGCACAAATATTTTCTGCCCAGAATCCCCCAATTCTGCCAGCATTCCAGCCACTGCAACTTAAAGCCTGCTTATTCTGATATCACTTGCTCCATGTAGAGGAAAGGATTATTTCCTTACAGTCTGGGAGGGAACCATGGAGGGACGGCTCCCATTTCCTGGCAGGTATTTTCCTCTGTCAGATTCCCTGAGTGGCACCTGTGACTGCTGAAACCCAAAGCAGCTCATTTATTTACCTATGGAAGAGTTCCCCAGGGCCACACCCTGCTAGGGGATGTGAGCCTGCAAGGCAGCCTGACTTGGTGGCTTTAAGGTATTTATGCATTTTGGTTTTGTTTTAGTGCTGTTGCAGAGGGAGAAACTTTTAAAGCATTTGTTGCACAGATAGCTCTGGAAAAAGACATTTGCCAAGGCATGTTTTGTTTCTGCTGGCACCTGCATCTTTCTGACCTGGGACCTCTGTGCTGAGGGAAGACCATCCTTGGGGGGCTGGCTAAGAACAGCCCAGGGAGCAAACAAGCAACATCTTAACCTCAAAATACTCATTTAAAATTGCCCCTGAGTCAGCTCCAAGTCAGGTAGCAAGACAAAAGGCCCTGGAGAGGGATGAATTTACAGTAAATAACAAGACCTATAAGACCTTACTGTTGGTGACAGGTAGAGAGTTTCAATACATGGAGCTTAAGTCTTACTGAAATATGATTAAAACTACTTATATACAGCTTCTTTATCATAAATTCAGTAAAATTATTTATTTTCCTCTTCCCAAAAGTCTGATTGTTTAGCACAGTTGAGCCATTAGTGACCTAACAAAGAAAGACCTATACACAAGCCAATAAAAATGTTTTTACAATAAATTTCTGCTTGCCTTTTGTGAGCTGAAACAATCTGTTCAATTGTGACAGTATTGATTAGAGCAAGATAAAGACTATTAAACAGACAATATATTTATTGAAGGTGAGCATTTAGGGGATTCTGGATAATTTCCTATTTCTTGTCAATCTTTAGAAAGATTTTCATTTATCACTGAACAGCAAGCAGATCTGAATAAATTGCAAAACAGAGATATGCCCACAAAATGACTTTGGAGATCTGCTTTTTATAAAACAAAACTAGTTTTCACTTTATGCTATTTTCTGCTTTTCCTTAGGTAATTGTAACTTTCCAGTATGAGAATCAAACATTGTTATATGTAACAAATAGAATATATTTAAGGACATACTTTCAATGAAATAATTTTCAAATTTTGATGTTTGTGGTTGTTATCATGAAAGTTAGTAATAGAAATATAGCATGCAATGGGTGCTGAAACTCCTACAATCAAAGAGCAACAAAGTGAATATGAATCTTTAATGTATTGGTATTTATGTGCATCAGTTATTCTAATATTTGACTAACTCTGCAAATTCCATTTTCCTTCAGATTTCTACATTTTTATACCAAAAGCACTGAATGGAAAGCTGATGTTTTGAAAACAGACTGATGTCATATTAATTCTGCATTGTGATACAACTTTTTCCATAAGCCCCTTGACTGTTATGAAACAAATATCTTTATTTCATATGATTAAGAAAAAACCAAACCTGTAATTTTCTATATATTTGCGTGACACGGAAATCCTGAAAATCTAGACTGTAGTTAGAGTGATGAAACCACTGTAATCAGAAAAAAAGGTGAAGATATCACATAAAAACTGTCCTGACTCTCAGGGCATGCAGCCCTGTCTCCGTGCCATTGCAAGACCAGAGGCTTTGCCACTGACCCCACAGGGCTCTGGGTTTTCTGTCCAGCACAGCACCAACCCCTCCTTTCACCACTGTCTCTTCTAATCTGCCCTCCAGGCAGGCACACACTAATGAAATTGCTCTAATAAACCAGTAATTACTGATCCATATATAAAAATGTATCTTCCCTCAGCAGAAACCAAAGATGATTAAATCCTCCAATAAAAAATATTTTCAAATGCTGTGACTAAAAATCCAGTTTCAGAAACACATAACAAATGTAAACCAGAGAGAGGCCTTAAAATGGGCTATAGCTGATTTCCCTTACAGCTTTTCCTGAAGTTTCACTGGTTGCTAAGATACTACCAGTATTATCTCCCACTATGTCTTTGGTATTTGAAATTTTATATTTTTTTACCCCTGTACAAGTCTCCTCCATGCCTTTACCTGCACCTATCCTTTTGGAATCAGCAGGTGGGGAGTGTATGTGAGATTCTCCACACATATAAAACCCCAGACCTTCAGTTACTCCAGTAGAGCACTCCTACCTTCTAACCACTTACATTCTGGCCTGGTAAATACAATTCCTTCATTTAGAAATCAACAGTTTTTAGGCTGTGTCCTATCAGATAATGTATGCTCTTCTATAAATGCAGAAAATGTCACTGCTTAGAGGTGCCAGAAAATCAGAGAGGTCTGATTTTCAGTTTATTTGCAAATTATTTGCAAAGTTTATTTGCAAATTAAATACCTGATTTCCTCATTCAAAGTAATATTTATGTCTAAATGGTTTGTATTTTAGTGCTCTACCATCAGCCTTGAACCATCAGAAACCCTCCAGGCTGAGGAAGTTATTTTGAGGATTTTATAAATGATTTTGAGAACTGAAGATGGAGTGATTGGAAGGAAACTTGTTCCTTAAAGTTCATCACTCTCACCAAGCATGATTAAACACTATATAATTTAACATTATTTGCTGATAGACAATCAAAGCATTTGCCCCCAGCATGCTGACATTTAGAGCAGTGGGGAACATTTGCACATTTTATGCTTACAGTAACAGATGAGGTATGAAATAGATTCCAATAATGCTTTGTACACCATGAAAGTCTTCACAGCATATGAGCTTGTTCCAGATCCCTACCATTATTGTGATATATTTCTACAAACTGGAAGTAAAAAAAAACTATTTTGATGACAGATAGTGGATAAATCTTCAAAACTCCAGTAGCAGGTTCCCCTCAAGCATGCTCCACTGTAGGGCTAATCCCCTTTCTCACAGGGTTTGAGTTTGGGTTTTTTGTTAATAAAGACTTGCATAGACAAATAGGTGACATGGATTTTCTTTCTCTGCTGAGACAGTGGACTGTGTCTGTGAAAATATATCACAAATTAAGTAATCTCAAGAAACTGCAAATCATTTCAAATTTTAAAGAACGTGAGTCAAATGCACATGTGGTGCCAGAACATTCCTTTTAAATAACCTGCCTTCAAAATCAGTATTAGGACTTAAAATGTTTATTTGGTGTGGTGCTTGAACTGCATTATTGAAGAGTGTTGGAGAGTTAGATTCCTCTTGGCTCTAAATTTTAGCTTTGGGTTTTTTTTAATCTAAGAACTAATAGCTGCAAGCACAATTCTGTCTCTTTGATGTCTGTGTACTATATTCACTCCCTACTGTGATATTGAAGATTATGAAATTGAGCAAAGGATCCTAAGAACAGATTCCCAGTATTTATACATTTAAAATTTTTGAGAAATCCAATTTGAGTCTTCACAGCATTACCTCCTCTCAAAACATGATTAAAACCATGTTCATTTTAGCTACTGCAAGAGTGCAGCCATTCTTCACAGTCCTCTGCAGTTAACCAAGAACATGCATGAATGCACACTTCCCTTGTTCTACTCAAAAAGCATGTTAGATGAACAGTTAAAGCCCTTGATGTCTGAACAATGATGGAAAGCAGTTCAAGAATTTGTTTGGAAAGCTCCAGAAGGTCTTGGACTTGCTCATGTTCTTCCTTTATCATTATGGTGCACTCCTGGTCTGATAGTTCACTCCCATTCCATCCCATGTACACAGGAACAGAACGAAAGTCTCCTCTGCTCTTCAGATCTTGACTCAGACCATGAAATCACTGGCCACAAGCTGCCTAAACATTGTGAAAGAGGATCCATTCAGACTGAGCTTTGACATCTTTGTCCTTCCTGGCAAAAGTCCTTAGAATGAAAGTATTAACAAAATGAGATAGGCACTAATAAAACTCCAGTGGAAGCCAGCTAATTTCAAATGTGCTTGACTGACCTGCCTGCAGTCTATTGATTTCTGTTTGTCCTTTTTTGAATAAAACCAATAAATGTCTGGAAGTTCCCTAAATGATCTGTTTGATGTTAAATAGAAAAATGTTAGTAAAAAAGAGAGGAATACAAAAGGCAGGAACCATCTCTGTTTAGACTCTTCTTCCATTGTATTGTCTACTTATTGCAAATATTTTTACTGCTTCCCCTCCCAGTTCCATTAAATTTTTGTCTCAGCTTTATGGTGTTGTACAGTAATAGGTACAAGAAAGCAGCAGCATGACATGGTTTCTTTGAAGGTCAAAATTTAGTCTCTGTGAGCCAAAACTTGACCCTTTTGTCATTTATGTTGATAATTTATAGAGCTCTGCTCTCCTGCTGAAGAACACAATAAGCTCACCTGTTCTCTGGGCACTAACGTGGAAAGTTTGGCTGGATGTGGAAGCATACTTCAGTAGCTGCACTGGGAATGTGGGGGAATAACTGTTGCCTTCTGTGCCTTCAGACAACAGATCCTCAAATCTTTTTTGAAAAATAATGATTCAGGCTCTATTTGGTCTCAACCTTTTTCATGTAAATGAGCATAAGCTGGTGTTATATTAAAGAGCCACACAGCAAGTTCTGTTTGCAATTGTCTCATGTACTGATAATTACGGCAGGTTCCGGTCACTGGCAATGTCAAAAGTACTTTATAGCTTTTCAGTATGATTTGGTCGTCTCTTTAAATCCCACCCTCTGTGATCATTATCTTCAAGAGCCTCTTGTCTCCACGTTTATAGTTTTACTCATCAGTGCTGCTTACAAGTATCTAATCATGCCACATCCTGCCTGCAGTCACCTTAACCCTAAAGCTAATAGCTCTGTACTCATACCTCAAACTACAACCAAACAAATGAATTAAACTTGGCAGCATCAGCCAACAAAGTGGGAAAGCAAATGCAATTCATCTTTGGGAAAAGTAGCTGCTCACTGTGCTTCAGCAGAGAGCCCATCTCCACAGAGTATTAGAAGAGTTACATAAGGAAAGAGAACAAACTGGAATCCTTCCTCTCTCACGCCTGGATAGTTCTGGGTTTTACACTGCACAGTTATTGCTGACTTGCAGCAGATAATCAGCAATAACTGCCAGAGACATCTCCAGCTGGCCGTGTTGAGACAGACATGAACAAAGTGTATACGTGTTTGCACTTCCTGCATCTCGTGTTCAAAGAGCCCAGAATTCGCCTGTTTTGAGAACATGAAGGATGGCTCTTCACTGACCACTGCAAGCAGCAGGGGACTGCATCTATGAGCCAACAGACCTGGCAGGTCAGTTCCTGCTCACCTCTGTGTGACATGTCACCTCCTCTTTTTCACATAGGTATAGCTATGTATAGCTCAAAGCACTGCTCCATATGCACTATCATTAAAATAACATCATGGACAAGAATAAAAAAGAATGCAGTAATCTCAAACACCCCTCCATTAATTTGTTTTATTGTCCAAGCATATGAAATATTGAATATCACCAGAGGATACATTAAAAATGAGACACTTGTTCTGTTATGAAGCATTCACATTAGAATTAATGGGACATGGACCTTGACAGTATTATTAAGTATGTCTTGAAATAAATAAATAAAGCTGCCTTGGAAATCCAGTTAGGTCTAAATAACCCACTTAGTAAATACACTTCCCTTCTCGCAAAGAAATTCCTTAGGAGACTATCTGTCTTGCTGTAGGCTTGTTTTCACTGGAAAATAAAGTTTTTTCTCTAGATCTTACATCCCCCAAGGATGGATAGTCTCAGCTAATTTACCTCATGATCAAAAGGAAGTAAGTGCCTGCTCAACATTTTTTTTTAACATAAGATAGTTCATGGTAAGTGCATAGCCAGGAGCAGAAGGAAGATCACACTGTTTAGCAGTTAATGTGGGTCCAAACTGAGGCAGCATCTGCTTCAGATGATGGCTGGCAGCACTGTCACCCAGGAGGGGAGATATAGAAAGCTCTGGAGCCAGCTGGAGTGCAGAGGTCAAGCCTTGCATGGTGCTGCCTTTCTTTTCTGTTTATTTCAGCTTTGTCTCTCCTCAAGGATCAAGGAAAATGAAGGGGTGCTTTTCCTCTATGTTGCAAACTCTCCAGGTAAATTCATCCATTGGACCATTTGTGGTAATCTACTATACAATAGAATTATCAGTTTGTATGTTTATCAGTTTGTATGTTTAGTACAAAATTATTTAAGGCATGCAAAATTGCATCCATGCAAAATTGGATTATTTATTTCTTTCTTTTAACTGACATAACTATTTTTGGTTACAGCCTAGAAAATACTTAGAAAAGGCCTCTTCCACTTCTTTTATTCCCAGACACAGCAGAAAATGCATCACTAAATAGCTTTTAGGGGTTATTTTGTTGGCGTTCCTAATCAGTCCTGATTTTCCTTCCCTCTTTGCTATTTCTAACCCTAAGCCAGGGCAAAATGCATTGTAGAACCATTTTGCAGAGACTGATGAGAAAACATGAGATTAATTCTTGGCTTTCAATTCAGGAAAGGCATACAATTGGCATTCAGTTGAGGAAGTCTTCCAGATTTGGTCAAACATTACCTGTCTAGCCCCGTGCACATTCAGATACCTTTGTCACCCAACTCTTCTGATGAGGGTTTCTACCATGCAGAGGAGCAGCCTCTGGAAACAGGAGTTTGCTGCTCATGGGTGACAGTAGGAAAAGCACTCCTTCTCCTCTGTTTTTTTGTCCTCTCAACAACACACAAGGCATGACCTTATCATACTTGTTTCTATAAAACAATTCACATTTTGAAGTACAATGTATAAGGAATTGACATCTTCTTTAAACTCAAAGGAAATGGACCATTTAATGTAAAAAAAAGCTGTGAATGGTAAAGGACTGCTCTTTAGTCTTGCTGCCCCAGGTCCATTCCCAGCTAGTGAGCAAACATTTGAGCAATCTCACCCTCCATTAACAATAATCTCATCTATACCTATTTTCCTTCATTTTGCTTATCAAGCAAAAAAAAAAAAAAAAAATCTCTTACTGACTTCTTTAATTGCTGACAATTAATACTTTAACAAAAGGAGTTGTTACATATGATCTTGCTCTGGCTACCAGAAATCCCAGTGGGAGATATGCTTCTCAATTTTGCCTGAGTTGTTTTAAAGTAAGAACTTGAAGACTCTAGCTACAGTAATTATTATAACATACAGAAGTTAAATTAGCTTTTGCTAAATAGGTTATTAGAAAGATCATATGTTGTCGTAGGTAGTAAATAGTTAAATACAGCATGTATAAAATAAGGCTAAAAACCTCATAAATCAGAACCAGTGGTAGATTCACAAAAGTATAGATGGTTTGAATTTTAAACTAGGTAAGATTTCATCCCACATTGTGAAGAAAAACTTGGGAAATGGTCTTACAAGTCAACATTTCTATAAGAAATACCAGTCACCTTTCATTGCATTGCAATAAGGTTATGATGGTGACGTCTTATGGTTTTCTTCTGCATCTTTTTGCCCTGAGATACCAAAAAAGGGCTAACATATTATGCATATTTTAGTCATTCTACACCGTGTACTTACTACAATGTGATTAGTGATCTTCATATGTGGTTTGTCAAAATCTCCATTATTGAGATCCATCAACTAATGAATGTGACCCACTGTGTGGAGGAGCATGATTGATACTTGACTGAATGCAGCAGCACCACGTAACAATATAGGGAACTGAAATAAGAAACTGAATTTCTAGAAGAAAAATCAGGGACAACTTAAGAATTCTAGGACATAAATCTTTGAATGTGACTTGTTATATCTGTCTACTTTTGTAGGTATGAAGAAATAGACTCCTCTTACCACTGAGTTTTCTTGGCAGTTCACATAGTTCAGTATTTGTATTCTTCATCTTTATAAGCTCATTTGTCCTTTTCTTAACAATATCAGGTCAAACTGCCATCTGCATAAAAATCCTAAGCTTACTCTTCAGGGAATACAGCCTGTAGAGCTGATATTGTTGTACGTGTAAAGTACATATAACCTGGAGTGTTCTCTAATGCCTCTCCATTGCTGTTCTGCAAGTATTTTTAGTATCTGCAGGTAGTAATTTTTCATGCAGAATTATAATTTTTAAGTTACTAAGCCCTTTTTAAGACTTTGATAGTAAAAATCTAGAGTGGGATGCATTGCTTTGACTTGGTTTAATAAAGCATGGATTCTCTTTCTATTAACTCAACAGCATAATAACAACAACATTGAAACTTCACGAGTATTCCCTATTAATATGATACAAAAATATCTGTTGAAAGAAAGCAATTGTGCAATTCTCAGCAACTGCATGATGCTCATGAAATGTTCCTGTGACATGACCAAACCAGGAAGATCCAAAAGTCATGTACTGATAAACCCAGACAATGATGCATTCAGCTAAAGTTGCATATTGGAGTTGCTATTGCACTACTCCAGTTGCTTCTCTCTCCATTTCTAGTGAGCATAATGGCTAAGCATAACATTTTTATTTTCCCTGTTGAGTCCTTCTCCACATGGGCTGTGGGTTCCATTTCTGAACATTTCTTCAGAGTGTCACTGAACTCAGTGACCGCCGGTGGCTTCCGTAATTAAAGTTTTTGAGATAGTCTTTAGTCAGTTTGCCACCATCCTGCCCAGGAGCTGTTTCCCTGCTGGCTACAAGGGGTTGATGGCCAGAGGAAGGCCCTGCTGAAGAATCAGTAGCAGCAGATTCTTCCTCTGCCCACCTGTTGAAGAAGTAATAGCCTTCCTCATGTGTCCTTCTCCCAAGAGGGTTAGAGGCAGAAACTCCCTGGTTTTCTGTGTCCCTGGGAGACAGGGCTGCTGCTGAGTGTAGAAACGGTGACACACATAAGTGGCTGATGCTTTGGTCAAGGTCATCATTAGATGCAGGTGATGCCACAGGTGCACTAGAAGTAGCTTCTTTTCTTGATCTTAGTTTCTGGATTTCAAGATCCTGTTGCTCCTTAGGAAGTTTATCTACTTGCTGTGCTTTCAGAACAAGAGATGCTCCAAGGGTTCCTCGTAGAACGAAAATAAAGAACCTGATGAAGGAGGAAGGGAATGGATTTTTTTACCAGTGGGCTCATTCCATAATCTACATCACATATCCCAAATACAGGTACTAATTTTCCATTGCTCTACAGACATTTGGTAGACACCTTATACTTGGCAGATGAAAGTTGACTCCTGAATCTGAACACAACATGTTAATATATATTTAGCTTGACCTGTATAGAGTCAACTATATGTATATATTATCATTTTTTTTAGTATTTATAACTACTTGTTTGCTGAACAGTGAAGAAAAATAGAAAAAAATCTCAAGAGAGGCAATATTTGAAAATATGGAAGCTGCATTTATACTGCTAAAACAAGCTAAAGAAGAGATCTTAATTTGTCAGATAAGAGAAAACCAGAAGTTAAAAACATCAGCTTTTGGATTTTTCAGAAAGCAGCAACAAAATGTCCTACCTGCCCTTTGCAGGACAGAGAGACTGCATACATCCTTTCTCTATGTCATGTCAGCTTTGTGTGAAAATCAAAGTCTCTTTCAAAGCATCTTTTTATTAGGATTTGACCTTTACATAGGTGGCTTCAACATGTATTTTAAAACAAACATGAGTACTCTGTGAAACTGCATTTAGAAAGGTGCCTTCCTCACATCCTGCTGCTCAATGTATGTGTATAAACAAGATTTAGAAGATTAAACAGGCTAACAAGTACAGAAAGGGCTTTTAAGGCAATGGAATTCTTGGGCTTGCAGGAGTGGATAAAGTTTATTTGCTGTGGCTGTGCTCAGGCTGGTCAGTCCCAAGAGAATCTCAGGTCTGGTCAGGAATTTAAGAGCATGGGAGAGCCCAAGACTTTCTGCGTAGATCTGCTGTGGATCACAATGTCCTATGTCTTTCCCCTCAGCTTGTTTTCTGTATCTTTTGTGCAAGATCCAGGTAAAGCAGACAGGATGACAGAGAAGGAATGGGAAACTGTGTCCTCTGTCCTGTAAACTACTCCCACTTGCTCCTGCCCTTCCCACAGCCCTGCAGGGTGTGAGGCCAGGCAGGGCACAGGCCAAGCTCCCCCCGAGTGCTGCAGCTCAAACAAAAGGCAGTATTGAGGGGAAGATCCCAGGAGAGCAATTATTTTTAAAAAACCTGTAAGAGGGAAGCCAGAACCTCAAGACACCAAGTGTGAAGATAGGGAGCAGGCAGCACCATGGACCATGGAATGGAAGTTAAAATTTAGTGCATTTTAGCAAAGGGTGGTTTCACCACTGCTGTGATCTGCTGGCACAGCTCAGCTGTAGTAGAAACAGGTCCTGGATATTCTGCAGATGAAGGACTGTGCAGAAAATAATCTGGAGTACCAATACGAAGGAACAGCAGTTGTCCAGATTTGAAGATATGGATATATAACCCTTAAGCTCAGTAACCTGCTGAGGCAGCAAGGATCTTAAGTGTGCTAAATTCCCAAGATGGAGGCACGAGCTCTCTAACCATGTGTTTGATGCAGCTCTCAGCAGAAAGCTCAGGGTCAAAAATGACACTGTGAATGAGGGCTGATAGGAAAACGAAAGTCACACAGGAGCAAAACAGACTGGAAATGGATGCCCTGCCTAGAAGACACGAGACCTTACTGAATTGTGTTGTTTATTCTGATCTGAACTTGTATTATATAACAGAAAAATCACAAGAGCATCTCAAGTCAAATGGGAAAATAATAATAGTTTGAAGAAAACCACCATCTACTCTTGAAAAGTTCCTTTTCAGTCAAAGTTAAGGCTCAGATTCTAATGCCTTAAAGCACTTAAAAAATCAGATACTAAAAATATTGTCCTGAATTTTGTAATACTAGTGTGCTGCATTACTTCATGGGAATTAGGATGAGAAGGAAACTAGCAAGATAGTCAAACAAATCCATTTCTTTCAATATCCAAGCAAATAACAAATAAATATTTGAAACAAATGTTGCAACTCAAAACATACCTGCATTAACAATTAGTAATGTATTGAACACCAAAAGTTCCCATATGTATATGGGAACAGAATAATTCTGTTTTTTAAACCATTTTTTCAGCAACACATCACAATAACTATCCCTCTCCAAATATTATCCAGTCTCAATTAAAGTTATCTTTAACATATCTGATTTTTTGCAGTACAAAGTTAAACTAAAATTTTGGATGCAATGAATGTTTTCATATAGAAATGCTCTTAAATTCAGCTTAGTAATGCATCATAATGTAGTTAAAATCAATAATATATTTAGTAACTCTCAGATATATAGGAATATTTCAAAGATTTGCTTATAATCATGATCTGCTCAACAACATTGTGGTTATGACAGTGAACAATTATGTAGCAGATCTGTACTGGTAAATTTTGATGTACCCCAAAAAGAAAGGTTTTCCTGATGGGAAAAGTAGAAGATACATAGTGACTGATCTAGGGTTATACAACTGAATAAATTAATGGTTCATGAACTGGAAGCTTGAACTCAGGCATCTGACTTCCACACTGATCCATTATCCCTGTGCAGCACGTGTCTGACACATCACATATCTGTACACATCAGAATTGTTTCTTCACTCACATGTCTGCAAACCCACAAAAGGAAAACAGAGGAAAACATTCAAACCTTGGTAGGAGTGCGATGACAGGGGTGATGAGGCACAATAAATAGAAGATGGGGTCTTTGAGCTGTCTCTCCATGATCCAGTAGGGGTTGGTGGGAGGGCTGCAGAGCAGGCAGGTAGCGTTGTAGATGATGGAGAAGATGAGGTATAAAGCCACACTGCAGATCATCGTCACCAGCTGCAGCATGGTCTGCAAGCACAAGAGATGCCAGTGAGACCCTGACTGGGTGTGAGACACGAGGAGAAAAAGACACCTGGAAAGAATGCATCTAACAGTGCATTTTACTGAAGTCTGCAGTATGAGAAATAGCCAGAAATTAATTTAGAAAACAGCAGTGAATATAGTTCTCCAAGTAACACTTCCTTATATATGGAGGTATGCAAATATTTTGTATTGTCCTGTCCAAAGGCATGATAAAAACAAATTCTATCACTATGCACATGAAGGTATTAACCCGGGGCTAATAAGAAATTCTGTCACTTTGTGAAATCTTAGTGTACCTGTTACTTTTTGTGACCCAGAATTCAGGTAAATGAATCTGAATGAGAATTCTATTTCTACACAAGATGCAAAGTTCACAGAAAAACCAGTGCTGTCTACAGGACAAGTCAAACACATACCCATGATTTCATTTCTAGAGCCTGGTGCAAGAGAATGGTCAGGAGGGAGATGGTGTTGATGGGGTTTCCAAAGGAAAACACATCTATGTCGGAGTCTTTGTACATCTACAAAACAGGCAGAGAGACTGTGGTGAACCCTGACTAATCAGAACTTCTAAGGAGGACAGGAGAGGGAGAATATTAATAAGCCTGTTACTTACCAAATAGGGGACAAAGAAGCAAACGAGGCTTTGATAGAAGGCATCCAACATTGTAATAATAAAAGTTGACAAGTTGTATATCTGCAGGAGTTTATAGATAACAGACATTATGATGGGATATACGTCTCTAGCCTGTCCTGCAAACACAATTGCTCTCTTTCTTCCATTCAGACTACTAATTACTGTTAACTGGTCTCCTTCCATGAATAAATACTCCTGAGCAGCTGATTAAACCAAAGGCTTATCTCTAAACAGGCATTTTTAAGTTGAGATATACCTTAGGAATATTACCAAGTCAACCAAGAATATTAAAAGCTGAATTTTGCCAAAGTTGCATCCCTTCACAAGGGATCTTATTCCTCAAATTCTTTATCCAAACTCTTTCTAGCATTATAAAATTGATCAAAAATCCTTTCTTCTAATGCAACCCTTTTTTTGTGCCATTTCAATTTGACTATTTGTCATATTTAAACTTATCTAGTGACCTATGGTGTCACAGTTCCCATGGAGCGGAATGCATTACTGGAGAGACAGAAGATTGGGCTCCTGTTGTTTCAACATTCCAAGTAAGTCTAAACTCTTTTCTTCCTTCCCTCGTTCCTAAACAAAAAGTCCTGTGGTCCTTGGGATTATCAAGCAGTTTTTTCAGCAATCATGACATACCTCTGAATTTTGTCCATTCTTGTACAGCTCAGGCAGACGTAGGAGCGTTTCTGCAGAAACATCTTTGTCAAGGGCTCCAAAGAGCAGGGGGGGCACTGAGGTGAAGAAGAGGTTGAAAAAAATCATCTGCCAGTAATCTAGCATGGTGCTGCCTGAGAAGCCACAGAAGAACTGGTACCAGAAGAGCAGGTTGACATAGCACTGGGGAGAAGCACAGACAAACACATAGCTCCACCTGTGGCATTTATTGAGACACTGGTCATTAACAGAGCCTCCTAAGAGGACAGGATTTTGGTTAAAGGCACTGCACTTCATTCCATAAAGCAATATACCTTAAGGGTGATCCACTGTGATACAACTTTTTGAAAGCCATTATGGTTCTTTGAGAACATACCAGAGAATAATTAAGTAAACTGTGCACAACCCTGAGCACCAGATTTTAGAATCCTTTTGGAATCTCGTTGTCCATGTGGAATCAAAGGCATGCTGCTCCCTAATGCTACGGGGGAGATTAAAGAACAGCAGCATCCTAGTCTGGAGAACTATTTCACGTTGCAAATAAATAGCCTTTGATCCTAAAAGCATGTCCAGTCAAAAAAAGCAAAGTGTTCACTTCCACTACAAATTTTAACAGTAATAAGAAATAATCCTTATTGAAAATTATTTAAAACTTCACAAAAACCCATATACCTTGAATTCTAGGTGAAAAGCCTTTCATGATCAGAACGTATTTAATGTCAAATGGACTTGTTTTCCCAGTCTTGTAGAAACTGAATTACTTCATTTTTCCACTTTATATCATACTTCAATGCATAGATCATTTGCATATACATTAAATTTTTAATAAAAATTACAGTTATGAATGCATCATTACTTGCAAGTGGTTCCTATAAAAATTCAGAGGTTTCACAGGCAGGCAATTCTTAGTACACACTCATCTACATTAGAGTGCTAATAATCTGATCTCCCTTATGCAAATTTTATTTTGAGGCTCATGGGTATTATTAATAAAGTTTCTTGTGCTACCATATAAAGTTACTAAGCCTTGAGTCCTTTTTCCCTTTGGAATAATGTTATTTCAAAATATATTTAGAGCCTGTATTTTTCTCAATGCTCTATGCAGCACCTTGCTAAGAAGGAAAGGGCATACTATAAGCTTACAAAGTGAAGAAACACGAACTGTAGCTTCATAAAAAGTAAGAGTATAACCTCCAAAAACAAACAACCAAGAAAACCCTCAGACCTGGAATTAATCTTTGTTAGGATGAAAACTTCATTATTTTAATCATCTTACCACATTTTTGTAGAAAAAGTAAATCACCATCTTTGCCAGACGAGCATAGCACCAATGTCCATGGACAAGAAGGAGCTTTTTGAGATGCTTAAATCGGGATATTGCAAAGTCACTGGCCATCACAGCCTTTGGGAAAAGGAATAGGAGATTTACAATATGTCCTTTTCACACGCTATGTCATGAAATTTGAACACAGACATTGAAATAATTTCCTACTGTTGAATATTGTAGAAGAAACAAACCAACAAACTAACCCGCAAGAACATAGTTAGAACTTTCTATCGCTGCAGAACTCTCCATTCAAGGAGAATAAGGAAAGGGGATGTGTGGGAAAGGATTCAGGGCAGAAGACAGTGGAAGAGAATCCACAAAACCTGGAAACTTGGAAATGCAGCAGCTGAGAAGATTCAGAAACCAGATGCTCACCTAACACTGGGCAGACATCTGCTAATTTTCCAGTCTCACGAGCAAACACAGATTTGTTCTCACATGATAATTTTTTGGCTCAAAATGCTCTTTATTTTGTGGCTGGACCCATAATTACAAACTGCATATAAATTTATATGTGTGTTTTTAAGATGACACTTGAGAATCTAGGGCTGCTATGAAATTTATTGGGCCTCAAGGGACTACCTGACAAAAGAGAAAGAAACTGGGACAATACCTGCATGCCTTCTTGGCCAGATATTCCAATTCCAACATCAGCTGCTTGGATCATACTTACGTCGTTTGCACCATCCCCTAGAGTGGGAAAACAGGAGGGAACAATAACAATGCAAGAGAGGGTGCCTCCGTCAGAAGAAGGAAATAATCTCAGCTATGCTGATTATTTCAAATATTCTGTACTACGATGAATCTTGGTCAAGGGAACTGATGCGTGGCATCAAGCATGACATCAAGGCTCTGGTCTTGGTCTCCCTCCTTCCCAGGAGACCTGGCTCCACCAGGGCAAAATCCAGCATTGGGACCAGCTGGGTGGTGACACAGCAACCCCAACACCATTTACACCAGCATCATTTTGTGTTTCTGCTTGGCCAAATCCATATCCTCAGGAACGTGTTTTGCAACACCCTATTTCACTGAATTCTCTGAATCTATGACAAATTTGATTGCAGATGACACGTAGCAAGCCAGTTTCAAGAATTATTTTGCTCATTTCAACTTGCAGTAATATGTTAAATGTGTAACCAAATTTCCAGGGAAAGAACAGCCATGCTTATTGCTTGCCGTGTGGATATTGTAAATTAGGTTAGCTGGTAAAGTAAATGAAGCAGAAGGCTTTAGTTTGAACTGTAAGGCAAAGTAATATTTCAAAAATACAATAGACTCTTTGCTTTTTGTTTTGTCCACAGAAGTGTATTTGTTTAGTTTGGAGTCATCTACATCAATTTATCAAGGATTTTAGTGGCATAACTTACCAAAAGTGTGGAAGAAAACTCAAAGCATTTCACAATATTTGGAGGTAAAAGGCAAATGAGTCAGTGCTTAATACCACTCTGGAGATAATTCTGTTTTCACCAGGGAAAATCTGACAGGAAAAGGGCTTTATGAAAAGATAAAATAGTGACTAATCATGAGTGATTTCCAGGCCCAAAACAAGGACATTTTGGAGGTAATATGTATGTATGTTTGTACTGATGTGCATGAAAGGCACTGCTGGGAGATTCTGAATTTGGAGTGCCTTCATCTTGTTTAAAGGGAGGCAGATTTGCTGAGTGAAAGCCGAAGCAGGACTTTTATATGGGTTTTGATCAGGAAAGATGAATCAATGCTGTTTCCTCACTGCATCTACCTGAGGCACAAAAATCTGCCCCGTACAATATATTGCACACATTTCTCTTCAAGAAAGAACCTGCTTCCCCTGTCTCTGTGAGATGCAGAGTGGAGGTACCTATGGAGAGGGTCATGGCTTTCAGCTGCCTCCGGACGAGCTTGACCACCATGCTCTTCTGCAGAGGGGTGGAGCAGCAGCAGAGCACGGAGCGGCAGTGCCGCGCCAGCTCCAGGAACTTCTCCTCCAGCCCTCCCTGGAAGATGATGTTCAGCGTCCGCCCATCGATCACCAGCCCAAACTCGGGGCTGGGGGCGTCAGAGACTGAGAAAGACGTTGGGATGATGCCAAAAAGTTTCCTCTGCGGTTTGTTGTACTCATAATTCTTCTTCACCTCTTCCAGGGTTAAATTCAAGAGAGATTCACAAGTTTCCTGTGAGAAAACAGACGTGGTTTTAGAAATAGTTATCTCCATCTCCCTTTACAGCACAGCACCTTGCCAAATGTATGTTTGTATAATCATGCCAGTGGGTTTAAGCCTATCAGATAAACATTAAGGGAAATTTACTGAGAACTGCACTGATTCATCTGATTGGAGATTATTTCAATATGACACCATCCAATCCCTCAGTGAAAACACTGTACATTTTATCAGCCAGTTAACTGAGGTAAGGATTTATTCTAAAAGAAAATATAATAATCTTTACATCAGGAAGGCATGTGTGCATTTATGCTGGGAGTTCAGAAATGAAAAAGAAAATATTTTCTTTTAAGGGTATTGAAAAATCTAGTTCTGATATGAATGATGTGAGATATTGCGGCATTGACTTCCACAAAAAATAAACTGTGGTAAGAGAAACAAGAGGTCTACATTGTCAAATTACCCAGTAACTTTCAGAGTTAGGCCTTTTCTAAGTCACATATCAGGCATGTGTGACAATTAGAAATAAAACTTCATATTTTCAAGCACTGTGCCTCAAACACAATGCCCTTCTGTCTTAGCAAATCTGCTTCATGTTGGATCAAGTCCCCTCTTAGTTGCCAACAACTGGAATTGACTTAGTACTAGATAGAAACAGATTTAAGGGGAAAACTCTCACCTCTCCCATCCAGATCTCCTAAATTGGCACATCACTATCAGAGAAAATCCAAAATGATATCAAAGTTATTTTACTCCCTCTTAGTACTCAAAGTCCTCCTTCTGTGGCATGGCCCTGAATATCTGAGGAGCTAATCACTCCTCTTTCTGCCTTTTCTGTCAGCTTTATTGAGTGATGATTCAGTTCTATAGTGTTATTTTCACTTTATGTAGCATAAGGTACATGTGTAGGATGTTTGCAAGATTTAAATTACACTTAAGTGGGAGGTTCTGGAATCAAATGTACCTCTGACATCTAATAAAAACCTGCACCTAGCATGAACACTTAAAACCCCTAAAATATTGAAGAAACGTCATCTTTCTGTGAACAAACCAAAAACAGTAGTGGAAATTCCTGGTTTGCCTTGACTTGCCTTTTGAAACAAATCCACCAAGCTACCTAATTTTGTTGCATCTTCTTGGAAGATATTTCATTTTCAGTGTTTGAATAATCTGCTGGGCTCAGGGGTAAGGAGAGGCCCTTCCCACTGACACCACTTCAAGACCTAACTTTGGCAAAATTAACAGGTTAAATGCTTTGTATATATTACTTGTGTCCCTCACTGCTGCTATTGGGAGCCTCTTTCAGAAGTCTGTCTTTGGTTTAATTTTGAAAGTGAGGGAACTAAATCTTATTGTGGAGAAACACCAGTGTCCCCTGACCCACGGGGATTCCCAAAGTCCCCATGTGTATGCAGATTGCTTCTGAGCCTGATCCAGGGCACAGAGGCTGCTGTGGGTAAGTGCCCATGCTGGCATTTCTGGGAGCCAGGGTGGTCCTGCCTGTAGCATCTCTGCTCTGGCACAAGCCACCATCTAATTTCCATCCTAAATGTATTCATTCTGCTTCCCGTTAAAGCAGATATGTGTTTCAAATGAAATTACACCTTGGAATGTTTTCTGTGCCAGATTCCATATCATCTTTGCATGTTTCTCTATTTCCATGACATTGAAAGAGACAGATATTTGCACAGGATTTCTTCTCGTTTGGAGAGCTACTAGCTGCAGACAAAAGCAGTTGGAAAGTAGGCCATGTCACTGCTCCATGCAACTGCCTACCATAAGGAAAACAGTATTTACTTAATCCTCACAATAGCTTTATTGAGAAAAGCAAGCTTGCATTGGTAACCCTGGTTCTCTGGGGAGAAAAGCTGAGACAACCCAGATGGGTAACTTGTCTGGCCACACAGGGAAGCCCTGCCTGCCCTCCACAGCCTAGTGCCAGCCCTTGGAAGAGCTGAACTTACTGTGCCTCTTGCTCCTAATGCTGTTTGGGGTTTTTTGACTGTTCTTTGTTAAGTGAGGTCTAAAGCAACGGAATGCCAAACTGCAAGACACAAAGAAAAGGCAAGATAGCAAATTCTGTGAATTTTGTCTTTCTTTACTCACCTTATTTGCAGTGTTAATGGTGAAGACAGTGTCCTTCTGGTTCAGAAGTTTACAGGAGTATGCAATGTTAACTGCTGTCTCCTGTTTGTCTCCTGTCAACACCCAAATTTTTATCCCAGCTTCTCGAAGAGACACAATAGTGTCAGGTACTCCATCTTGCAGGCGATCTTCAATCCCTGTTGCTCCTGGGAAAACAGGAAAAGAAGATAAATAATTTTCTTTTTCTTAAAAATCAAGTTGCTATTTTCTTGTTTAAAAAAAGCTCTTTGCTTTCCAGTCATGCTCCTGAACTTATTGAGAATTGAACCAAGGTTTTGTCCAACAGATAAACATGCAGGCACATGATCTGCATTTGGATTAAGGTCTGAATGTGTCAGCAATCAAGTTCTGTCTCTTCATTTTGCTCATTGCAAGAACAATGCATTTAATTTCTTCCTAATAATCCAAAATGACAATATGCTGGCAGAGGAATCACAGCATATGAATTTTAAAAATACTGCATTAAGTCCCATCAAAGCAACCAGAAAAGATGAACTTTGACTGTTTAAATGGATGCTGTCCCTGTTGTCAAGTCAGATGCTTCAGCCATCAAAGGCAGAAGAAACAGTACAGTACGTTTTCTTTTTGAGCATGCACAAACTTAGAAGCAGATGCCAACATTCATCCTGATGATATTGGGAAATGACCATCTGAATGTTACAATACTCCTTATCCCTTCCACTAGAGGTCAGTTTGAAGATGCTGTAACTGCATCATACTGTACATTAAAGATAGGTATTGATTTAGGCTAAGGGAACACTTTTTGCAAATTAAAGTGTGAAAGCAAATAGAGCCTTAGTAATTGGCAAAGGTAACAGACTCTGACAAGATCTACATTACCTCTTATGTGGTCTGCTTATGGCATTTATCATTATTACTCTAACTTTTTAAATCACTGTAGAGCTTATGAGAAGCCATAATGCAAGCTATTGCTTGCAATTGAAGAAATTCAACAAAGCATGGGCACAAATTGCAGTCAGAGAAAAATGAGACTGAGACAACTCCAAAAATCAGTCATAAAGCACAAAATGTTTGCAAACAAAATAGAACAGAAAGAACTGAAGTGCTCCATAATTTAACAGAATGATGTTTTTAGATATGACGGTGATGAATGATGCAGAAATGTCAATCAATGTAAGTTTTAATGCTAAACATCTTTTTACAAAGTGCACAAAGCAAGCACAACAATGCAACAACAGCAGGAACTCAGTAGTGAAACACCTACATGTTTAAGTTATTGGATTTTATAATACAGTTCAATTACCAAAATTCCCTCAGAATTTGTGCTCAAAACTGAAGTTAATTTATAGTATTTTATAGGTTTATCTAAGGATATGGATGCACGATTGAATTGTGGGAGCCTCATTATCTACTGTGTCAGCTGAGCCACAGTAACAGCTGATGTGCATGTTCTTTGCTCAGGGCACACAATAGCTTCAGTACACTTTTTCAAAGTTACTGCTGCCCAAAATGCATGACAACTTGTATAGACACTGCCATTGGATTTTATCTCCCTAACCTGGAGATTTCCAAACCACAGAGGAAGTATTTTAGATAAATGAGTATAAGCTGTTGTCTGCCATACTGCCAAGACTATCACAGGAGAGCAAGTGATACTTCACGCAATGACAATTCTTATTTTTAGCTACCCAGCAGGGTGAGTTTGGTCTCCAGATGCTGTGCTGTCTCTATTAACAGCTCCTCTCTGTTCTCAATTGCAGCTTCTGCCTCCCGACGAAAATTGGCCCATTTTTGAAAGTCATCTTCATTCAAGACCTGCATAACACAACTTAAACTGTTTATTTGAAATTTAAATAAGAGAAAAGAGAAATTTAAATAACATTCTGGATCACAGAGACTTAACTCCTATCCAAACTGGTAAAGTACTTTGCCATCTTTAAAATAACAGACTTTTCCAAGAGAAAACTGCAAGAACAAGTAGTTTGAACAAATGACCTACAGCTGAGACTCAAGAATATGACGTAGAGAAACTCTTGCTTAGCTGAGAGCACAGTGCCTGAGGGCTGATCTACATTTCTCCAGAGCTTGAATATGATCTCTTTGTTGCACATTGACAACTTCTGTATGAAAGTATGACACTGAAATTCACTAATTCAGGCTGAGAGCAAGATTTTTGAAAGCTGAATGCCAAGCAAAAGAGAAAAAGGTTGGCTGCTCTGCAGACTCTGTTTCTTGCTTGGAAGCACTGTAGAGTAGGTCAGCTGGAGTTACTACAGAAGAAACAGAAATAAATGTTTTGAGACTGACTAAAAATCCCTCATTTGGTCACATTGAGGAAAAAGAGGAAAAAAAGACTCCAGACAAGGCAAATAGAGGGACAAAGAGATGGGCTATATCTGGCTGGTTGTCTGAAGGAGAATCATAACCACCATATTTTTCTAGCAATTCTATTGACATGTATGGAACCTGGTGCTCTCCCACCTTCTTAGCTATGCACAGAGTTCGGAGTCCATCATGGGCATAGTAGTCCAGATGCTTCTGTGTTCTTTCTTTTATTCTTTTCAGTCTCTTGTCTGAGCTAATGTCACCTGTGAAACACAAAGAAAAGATCCCATATTTTAAGTACAGATAATTTTCGATCAAATGGCCTAAGATTTAAAAAGAGTGGGCATTGGAGAAAAGGATTCCATTTTAATGCTACATTCTTGAAAAGCTCAAAAGTATTGCCTGTGCAGAAGCTGAAATCTTGCTAAAAACTCCTGTTTCCTTTAAGATAACTTTACTTGTGGATTTTATTAATATTACAGCACTGTTGCTGACAACCTGAAAAAGAACGGTCAGGCCCTTATGACAGTATTATTGCAGAGTACACAATCCCCTTGGGTTAGTATTATCAGTGAATTTTAATTATCCCATTCCCTATTCTAAGCACTTCTGAAGTTGAATAAATATCTCAGTTCTGACCTGCAAGGATAATACTAGAGAAAGCTTATTCTTTCTTTATATTCCTAATATCTAGATATAATATTTCATGCAGAAAAGACTACAGCATACATTATTAGGAGACACAACAGAAAAAGCTCCCTGGCTAATTACCTTTGGTGGAGTTGTCCAGCAGGTCCATTACTACAGAGTCAGCACCTTTTGTGTAGACAACAATCTCCTTGGTTAGAGGGTGTCTCACCACTACAGACATCCTTTTCCTGACTGAGTCAAATCCCAGGGTGTAGAGGATATCAAAGGTCAGGAGCGTGCCCTGTGGCAGCTGCACAGTGACCTGTTCGGGCGTCCGGGACACAAGGATGAAGCCGTAGGCCTGGGCAGCATAGACCAGAGCTGCCTCATCTGGGCTCTCAGCCTCGTAACAAAAGTCTGTTGGCAGAGAAGTGTTGGTTGCAGACCTAAAAACCTCATCCAAGGAAGCGGTGCCAATCTCTGTGCTGCCCTTGTCCTGGAGTTCCTGGCCTCCACTGCTGGCAGAGCCGTTGTTTTCATTGTCACAACTCTCCAGCGCAGCAAGAGGCTCCTCGGTGTTCTTTGCACTGAAGCTGGCACCAAGTTGTGAGCTAGACTGAGATGATGAAAAAGATTGACTAAGGCTTGCTAATTTTAGTCTTTGAAATATCTGATGAATCTTCTCCAGGGTGATTCCTGAAGGTTTCATTGGTGGTGGGATTGTGACCTAGAAATATTAGAAAAGTGAAGGTTAAAAATAAATAAATGTGAACTTCAAGACCCTTCTCAAAACCTCTCTCTACTTTTCTGCATCTAAATGACAATAGTAATAACTGCAACTTCCCCTTTTCCCCTCTTCTGCCATTTAACTGTGGTGGAAGGATTCGATAGAGAAATCATATGTGAGTTGGCATCCAAATTTAATGGTGATTTGTATCTCTGCCTCTGAAGCAAAGATGTAATGAAGCCCTTGTAGTTCTGTCAATTGCCTGGCAGATCAGAGAAAACCCAGTGTATTCAACAAGTATCTTACAGCATATATAACACAAAATCTAAAAGAAAACATGCTGATCCTGTGGTAGCCTTAGCTATTCATCAAACATAAGAAGACAAGCTAGGAAGAAATACACAGGCATGGAAGCAGTAGATATTACAGAAAATGTAAAGGAACTAGAGTATAACTCTCAAACAAACCATTTTTCACCACTTCAGTTTTCACTGGACACTACTCTATGTTGTTAAATGGAAGCATGATCCATTTTCCTCATGTATTTAAAGTTAGATTACCCTTTGTCTTGGCGCAGTAGCTGTGGAGACCAGAACTGTATTGCAAATGGCAAGAGCAAGAAAAAAGTCAGTAAAGGATGTGGAAGTCTTCATATGTATAAAAGGAGAAAAACTTTCAGTCTGGAGGGCAGCTTCTCTCACTTGCCTCAGCAGCCTGCTATCAGGAGTCACATCCTTTTCCTGGAAGAGAAATTACTTGGTGAGGATTATTTTTCATTTACCCTTGTCCTCAAGGAATAACTGGCAATTTCATAGACTTCTTGAATTTAGACGTAGAAAATGCCTTTTGTACTTAACACCTATGGAAAAAGATGTCTTTCAAAAAGCTGCATAACTAGATAATTAGAAGGAAATGCATCTTCAAAAGGAAGATGATCTCAGAATTTTATTTCTTTTGAGATCTACTAAAAATCAGAAAAATCTATACTATATCCTTTAACTTAGAAACTGATGACTCCTGAATTAAAGGGCATTCCAGAAGAATGTATACTTGGGTTCTCCCAGTTCAGTGAGGAAGCTGATAGTTATTTCAACAGAGAACATTTTGTGCTTATGGTTTAGTTACAACAGTATCACTTTTTGTTTCTAGAGCAGTTTCATTTTTGACCCAGAAAGAGAAGTGCTCTCAAACTTTTCTTCTTCAGTTTTTGCAATAAATAAATGAACAAGTAAATACATACCTACATATTTACTTGTCCTGGAAATGTTTCTGTAATTTTACTACCACCCTCTGTCTAATCAAACATAAATTTTCAAGCCAAACAACTTAACAATGTCAGTTCCCTACAATTTAATTTGATGTAGAGCTATGGGAGTATTACTTTTAATAGAAATTTCATGTTAGCAGAATCTGGTTTGGATTAAATTCAGCCCATGTTTAAGAAGGAATTCCAAATTTAAAAGATGTCTTCCCATGAACCAACAGTTTTGCATGCCTTCTTTAAGGAACTGCCAAAGTTATTTAGCTGCTTTCTAGCTCACCTCAGCTATTACCCTCACCCCATTCCATCTGGCACAGTTTTCACAAGTTCTGTAAACATGGAACAGAAGTCACTCATGCACCTTTCTGGCTGTGCTGAGCCAAATGTTACACTCCATCTCCTGCTTGCTAAAGTGACAAGCAGTTCTTAAATAATCTTAATAGTTGCAAATGAATTTACTGCTCATTTTGCAGCTCAACCGAAATCCAGAGCTGGAACAAGGCTTTGCACTTCTCTGCTGCAGAGAGCTCTGGTTCTTGTGGCTCAGTATTTTAATGTGTTTTTACTTCACATACAGGGACGTGTTTGCAGTATTGATGCAGTCCTTTCTCTAACAAACAAAAAGATACTAATGATAAGCCTGATTTTTTAGTTATCTTCTCAGGTCTCCTAAAAAGACTCAGAGGTTGAAAAGTTAAAGCTGCTGATTTTAAGAAACCATTTCACAATATTGCACTGCAGCAGTTTGTGGGTGACGGGACTGTGCCAATACCATGCTTTGTACACAGAACAATCCCAAATAGCTTAACAGGACAATTCCAAAGAAGAACACATATGTGCAGATGCAACTGTCCAAACAGTTATGTCAAACACTTATGTTGGGAATTCTATGAAATTTGAAACATGAAAGATTAGAATCTTACCAACACCTTGCACAATTTTTCATCCAATTTCTTCATGCATTGCCACGATTAGAATGAACATCACAAACACCAAATTATTACATGTGTATCTCATCTCTCCTATCTGTCATCATCCCACTCAATTTGTTTCTAATCTATATCCTCAATGTTTGCTGCAAGTTCTTGTCAAAAAGGACAATGAACTACTGGGCATTTCACTTCAGCAGGTTTCTGAACTAAAAAATTTCCTCTGGAAAAATCAAAAATTGACAGGCTAATTGTGGCCTCAGAGACAGGTTTTAAAAACAAAACAATATAAAAAAAATCAATATTTATCAGAACAATTTTTCTCATCTTCTTTTCACATTAAATGAAAACAGTGCTGACCTGAATTTTCAGCCTGAACATATATTAAAAAACCCTAATCAAGCAAAGAAGAAAACTGAATAAAACAGCACTAATGATGATCATTTAAATTTGCCACCTTTTCAATGTTAACAATTTTGTCAGTGAAAATGCTGATATAAAATGGCTAGTGCCATTCAGTTTTAAGGTTTAAGATTTCTTCATTAACTTGATAGCATTTCTTCTTGATGGCATGAAAACCTGATGACCACAGGACAATGAAAATCTTTGTTAAATGTTTCTAATACCAAGGCACTACTTATTTGAACTATTAAATCTAGAAGGAAATGTACTGTCACTCTCTTAATTAATAAGAACTCCTAAAGGTAGAGAGAGTAAATGCTAATTTTCTATCATGTTCCATTGTTGAAAGATGGCTTTTTCTTACAAACTTCTGTCTGCTGGCATACACACAGGTCTACAAACACACTCTGTATACCAGGAGTACTCAGGATGCTGCAGATTTGTAGCAGAGTAAAAATGCATCAGATGAGGTGATGCAAGTTCCAAAAGGCAGGAACTATAGAGACACCAAAAATTTATTATTCCTATTTTATTAATAGGGAATTGGCTCAGGTGGCAAAGGATAGTGCTATGTCTCATTTAAAGGTCATACAGGGCAGGCTCTGTGCAATATCTAAATGTCTCTATTTTTACAACATCTTCACAATTGTCATAGGGCATTAAAACAATTTGTCCAGATAGAGTGACACCTATGAGAGCTAAGGCTGGTTATTTCCAAAACAGCAGCTTAATGTTCTTTACAAAAGAGGCATTTGATACTAGTTCCTCAGACATTGCTGTACAGTGAATTAAAAAAAATGTTCATTTCTAGAAGAAAAAGAAATAAACAGTAAAAAATGTAATTGGAAAATATACTAGCAAGAAATTTCTTTATCATCCTTCAATAGTCATGACCTAAAAGAAGTTCTCAGAAGTCATGGCTCGTGGGTTGTCAAGAATCCATGGAGATGTTCTCAGCAACTCGTGAGGTTTGGGCTGGAAAATACCAGGATAACAACTTACAGAATTCCCATATTCCAAGAACAGTAGGAGTTCTGAGTGGTACTTACTACATGACAGCAGAATTGAATAACTAGGATCTTATAGCAACCTCAGCAAATAAAGTTCTGAGAATTCTACATTTATTAGACTATTGTTTTTTAATAAAAAAATTTGGATGGGTTTTCCAGGCCTTTAATTTTAATTGGAATTCTAATTTTGAAAGTGTATGACCTTTTATTGTTCACCAAAACCTTATCTGAAACTTTCAAGAGGAGCAGAACAGCTAAAAGACTTTCAAGAGGAGCAGAACAGCCTGACTTTAATTAGGCTGTGTGTGAATTTGGGAAGCTTCAGACCTAAATTGCAACAGATCCTGCTCCCCTCTGACTGCAGCCTGCATGCTCCAGTCAAGGATTCTGATTCTTTGTCTCCCCCTTCCCTCTCTTAGCTCCAGCAAGGCTTGGATTTCTCTATCTGCTGGCTTTCTGTGGCTGTTGTTGCATTAATCGAAGGGATGGGACCATGATCAGCCTAAGAATGATTTATTGCTTAGATAACATCAGTCTCAAAGGCCATGAGATTTATAAGACAGCAAGCAGTTGGCCATAGTCTAAGATGGTCACAAGTTCTTTGTTGAAGACAGTAGATAACTTTCTAATCCAAGGGACAATCGCCACAGAGTATGCTTTGTTTTTCTGACCTGTCACCTTTACTTCTTTCTACTGCAATGTGGATACTTTTGTCCAAGAAGGTCTTATTACATGTACACACATATGTCTCTATTACAACATCTAAACTCTTAGCTTATTCTATTACAATCACATTACTACACTATAAAACCCTTCATCATCTTATCTAATACAGTTTCTTACTCAAGGCATATTCTATAGAAACATCAGTTTGTGATTTTTCTCTTCAGAGTCTGTGTACCTTCCCTTCACATCAATCTAGACTTCTAAGTCTGCGAATCAAATCCTCTTGAGTCTGTAAAGATTTCTATCTTTCTGATTCCCGCAGCTTTGCATCACAAAAGCAAGAGAAGGGGTAACTTGGAAGGTGTTGGCTCAGGCTGCTGGTACTCACAATGGGGCTGCTGAACGCCACCTGGGACTGGCTGCTGTCGCGTCGACCGACTGACCTGCTCCTGGTGTGCCCCTGAGAACGCGCCCGGTCGCTCTGGCACCTCCTCAAGGGCCTCATGGTGCTGTGCTTGTAGGTGGCTGGTCTCTCAAGATTCATGGGAGGAAGAGTGAAGTGCTGAAGCTTTGCAAAATCCTCATTGTCTAAATCTAACTCTTTCTGTGTTTTCAGTCGCCTGTCTGTAAAAGAAAAATGAAACCTTGCCTCTGATTCTGGTTCTTTTTTTTTTTTTTCATTGTTTGGGAGGAATTCCTTGATCAGTTAAAAAACCTGAAACAAACTAAACCAAAGCCAAAACATTTCAAAAGCCATCACCAGAAAAATTTCATTGCCCACTGTCCAGCACTTTCTGGCAATTGCCACTATTATTATTGCAAGAAAATAAAAATGTGTTTTCAAAGTGATCAGTCACTTTTATGGGCTTCTCTTAATGTTTTGTCTCTTCAGCTGCTTTTTGCAGTTGGAACAGGAGAGTGAAATATGGTAATTCACAAATCTGCTAATGTTTTCAGTCACAGAACACAAACATCTTTTTGGCAGCTGCTTGCCAGCTTAACAGGATCCTTTCCACCACACAGAGCATGAAAGTAATGACGAAGAAGGGGCCTGAGTCAACACCATGAATTCAGAGCACCGAGTGCCAGGATCCTTCAGATCCGGACTGCAGCCAGGATCCACTCCAGGAAAAGAGTACCTGTGTTTTTCATATCACACAGAAGTGTACGTTTACAGAGTCACAGAAATAATTACTTTTGGACCCACTCATTTTAATTATTAACTAGTATCAGTTTGTGAGCTTATAAAAGGTTGTCCGGTGTTCATTTAGAAATAAAAGGGGAAGTGCTCTCTTTGAATGCAGGGCAGATCCTGGAGGTGCCTGCAGAGGGATCTGGAAAACCTTTCGCATCTGACTTCTGAATCATTCAAAACACCTTCATTTTTGTGAATCTCTGTAAGAGCAGTCCCTCACAGAAAAGTGATTATTCCACAAAACTCTACATTCAATCAGAAGGCTCAGTATGTTTAGGTATTAATATTTAAATTAATGACATTTAATTGCTTGGACTAAAAAAGCAAGTATAAAGCAAGTCTCTCACCATTTTCCTGATGGGAAAACTCAATTCCATCAACAGTACAGCGTCGGAATACCATTTTGTTTTCTGTTAGTGTCCCAGTTTTGTCTGAGAAGATATACTGGATTTGACCAAGGTCTTCAGTAATAGTGAGAGCACGGCACTGGATGGGCAAATCTGCTTCTTCATCATACAGGTCAATGTCATTGTGAATTAAGAAGACTTGGCCCAGTTTGACCAACTCAATTGACACATAAAGAGATACGGGGATTAAAATCTGAAAGAGAGTTTAAATCCTCAGTGAGGGGTGAGATAAATTTCACTGCTTTCTACCAGCAATATTCTGGCACAGGTATACTAATGATTTCCAAAGAACAGTTCCTCCTAGAGACATATTTTAGGGCTGATGAATAATAACTCAGGGGTGAAAAGAAATCCTGTACACAATAGCAATGGAGAAACAGAGATAAGTTGCAAACTTAAAACTAAACTCCTAGAGTACTAAATTCAAAGCTGGGTCTTTCAGAGGATGCCCTTACAAAGCACATTTTCTGGACATAGGATCAAGCTTGTTCTTACCCTTCTGAAACTCTGAAAGGATGGACTAGCACAGACTCTTAGTGCAGAAAAGTTTTACAAACCATTACTTTGCACACAACACTTATCACTCACAAGTTCCTTGCCCTGAAATAATAATGAATTCTTAAGATGCACAAATATTCTGTTTCAGTAATGAAGAATAATCCTCCAAGGAATCTCTGAGCAGCTCTGAAAGTTATATTCAGATTTTGTTAATACTAAAGAAATTCTGTCCACTTAAATCTCAGCAGTGACATCAAGAAATCTGTAAAGTAAATGTAATTTTTCTCCTCACCCAATAAAATATTCTTTCCCAATTAGACTTAACCGCACTCAGCTCTACAAGTATCCTACTCCTAATTTAGCTTCTTTCCTAGACCACATGAACCATACCTAGTTATTATTCCCCACTGGCAGATTGGCAATTTTTGTTTCACTGTTTTTCTGAGATGTTAAGTGGCCTTCTTATTTTGGAATTCTGGATATAGGCAGAAAAAAAAGCTGGCATTTGGATGTAAATATCTTCTTTATTACATCTGCTAGATATTCTGAGTTAAAGATATTATATATGTGTTTCCTGTCTATATCCTTGTGGGGTTTCAATAGCAAAAAAAAAATGCAGTTAGAAAGCACAAAAAAAAAAAAAAAGGAAAAAAGAAACATTATTTTGCACTTGGCTGATTTGAAATACTCCTAGCAATATTTTAAAATAGGATTAAGAAGGCACTGCACAGCTATTAATTGATATTAATTGTTCATTAGTGAAAATACTCAATTTTGAGTAGCTTCTTCCTTTAAGGTAACAGAGAGGTTTTTGTCTTTTACCTGCAACAGGATTATCATTGTCAGGAACATGTAGAAACCGGCAAGAACGGGAGCCACAAAATTGCCATTCCAATCTGGGACATCATAAGGTGGATGCTCCCAAAAGTTTCCTGTCCAAATGCTATGCCCTGTAGGAGTGAGATACAAGACTGAAATAGTCTGGGCAGTGGAGTGAGTGACAAAGCTTCTGAAATGTGCAGATATGGACTGCTCTGCTAACAGAACAGAGAAATTTCCAAAACAGTGCTCCCCAAGCAATGCTGCAAATCTTTTGGAGAATTCAAAGCACTTGCAGAGCTCTGTAGCACATGCACATAATTGATGTGCTAGTGAGAAATAAGTATTCAGGGATATTTTCATTCACCTCTGCTTCATCAGGTGTTTCCCATGGCTCTTAGCTCTGCACAGATATTTTCTCATTCTGTGTTTCCCCACTGGAAGACTCCATCTCTATCACCTATCCATAAAAATCCTCAGTGCTGAAGACTCTCCTCTCACAGAAATAAACCTCATAACCTTTGTATATAGACAAACTAAAATATTTCTTATTCTCTCTGACCATTCTTGATTTCAATCTGTCTTTGCTAAGAGTTGACAAATCCCCTAAATTCAGTCTAGGCAACTCATCTTTACGTTCCTTCAATTAAATCATATCTCCAACTGCTTCTTCCTCCGTGTTTTAAATACCAGTAGATATCATTGCACTGCTAAAATAAAGCCTCTGTTCCAGGACTTAACAACATCCCATCACAATGGTTTTACCACTTTCCATACTGTCCTTATTGAAATAAACTTTTGTCAAGGAGGTTACTAAATTTGCAGCACCAGAAGCTTCCCAGTGAGCTAAGGCAAACAACCTGGTTTCCCTCATTGCATCATTTGTCCAGATGCCAAAAACCTCTATCAGTCCAGCTCAAATAAAACTTCCATTAGCACCAGTTAACGGAGCAGTTGTTTTGCAGCATCTGCCTACTAAAATGCTGCCGATAACATTCAAATTATTTCAGCAATGCTCTTTGGCTGCTTCAGCCCACAGTCACATCTGAACAAGGACAACTCTGTTCTTCAAGGCACTTCTTACCCCAATTTATAACTGTGTGCAAGAACAATCCTTATAACTGATCCACAAGTGATACTTTTTCCTAGAAACCTACATTCAGACAAGGCTGCCAAGCAAGAACTCATTATAGAGCCTCTGGACATTTTAGATGGCTGAAAGGTAATGGACTTTTTACTCTTTTATGTGTTTCATTTAGACTGTGAATATTTTTTTTAACCTGAGCAGATAAATTATTTGTAAATGCTGTTTTTTTTTATCTGAGATTTCTTTTAACGTTAAATTGAAGGACTTTATTACTCAAAAGCCCCTACACACCAGACAAGGCAAGTCTCTAAATCCACATGACAGCAGCCAGAGAACAAGGAAAATAAAACCTCTTCCTCACACAGAGCTCAGTTGTGAAACTAAAATCCCATTTTGGTGCCAAAAGTCCCACTGTAACATGAAGCAGTAATACTAAAAAAGTAATCAAGTCAGTTCAGTTGTTCTGTTTTGGATGGTCCTTACTTCCCATGGCATTACACCTGATGCTGACTGGTGTGCCACATCACATACCTCCAGGGCATGCCCAGGAAAACTTGATTTGACTGTCACTTAATCAGAGAAGTAGCACTAAACAAGTTGTCACTGAAACAAAATCCATTAAAAGAAAAAGGGGCTCATGGGAGCCCCTGTTATCTCCTTAAGGCATTGCCCCATTCAAAAGTCAGTATACTTAAAATTTGGTCCTTTGCTCCAAATTATGAGATCCTGTTAATTCTGGCCTGCCTGGGACAGATTCCAGTCAGAGCTGGAAGGCAAGCAGGTGCTTGCATGCAGTGAAAATGATCTTTTTGAGATTACCAATCCAATAAACTCCAGTCAGTTAACAAACACTAGTTACTAAATTCACATGTGCTCACCTGCAAGGACCCTAGAAAAATGCAGGCTATTCCAACATATTATTCCATTTCACAGCCTGTTGTAAAGGGGCTTTTGAAAAGGAAGGAAACTGTGGAGGATGTAAACTGAATGAATAGTTATGAGCAGCTCATGGGCTCTAAATTGTCTCTGTTTAATACCACTCCCAAACATATTAGAGGAAGACACTAGTAAAATGAAAGTAAAGCAAAATAATTTTACTTTTGCTTTTGTGCACAAGGAAAAAACCACCCCCTCAGGAAGCACTCAGGAAGGAAGGAAGATCTCAGCTGACAAATATCGATTCCTACAATGCAGTCACAGGATGGCTTTCTCTTGCTTTACATGTATGATACCATGGGGGGGATGAATCTCATCTGAAACATTTATAGTCATGTTTTCTTCATCTGAATTGCTCAGATTTGCCATTTTAACTCACCTATTGGAAAGACCAAGGAGCCTAAAGACCCCAAGAGCATTCAGCTGTAGATCTCACTCATGTCTATAACACCAACTTTAATCACCATTTGGGAAATAGATTTTTGTCAGCGCTTCATACCTACAGCTCCAACAAGGCACATCACAAACAGGAGTCCCACACATAAGAAAATATCCCTGTTCATCCGCTGCTCTATCCTGCTGCGCTTGTAACGAGGACCGCTGTTGTTCAGCATGGCCTTCGTTTCATGACCTTCAAAACACAAATGAATATTATCATCTTCATGTAATATTTTGTATTTCTGTTTGGTTTTAAAAAAAGTATTCTCTCCCCAAATGAGAGCAGGCTGACTAATGTTGACATTCAGAATTTTTCTTGTCCACCTTCCTATTTGACTGACTACATCAGAGTCTAAGTCTTGAAGTTTACCAAAAACCTCCATTATATCACAGGTTTCAGCTGTCATATCCATTTTTCTGTCCCAATGACAGCAAATTTAGTAGGATCATAGGGTTTATATAAATTATCAAAATCCAAATATCCATGAGAAGAAAAAGAAAATGAACAATAGTATTATATTTTTGCATTTTATGAACAAATTGTTTAGGTGCTATACAGATTCCTGAAACCTACATTTGAATATTTTTCAGCAGCAATTCAAAAGCCACTAGATACATTTTGTATATTAAATAAAATTCAACAAGTCAGTGAAAAAGAATAATATTTAGCTTCTTGCTATTTGGTTGTAAAGTGCTGACAAAACAGTCATATGAGAAATAAAAAAAAAACCCCAATATTTAAACTTAGTAAGATAGAATTGAGCTGCTATAATAATAATAATGAAAAAAAAGGAGTGCTGCAAGAAGTCAAGAAGCAGAAATTACTTTTTCAATTCTATCAATGTTATCTAAACTGTGGCTTCACAACTGGGATATCTGGACACCATCTGTTGTTATATTGTTGGTATCTTTTATGTTTATTTTTGCAGTCCTTTTCCTTGAAAATACGGACCCGGCAGACTCGTATTTAGTTTTCATTTGTACGTGCATTATGTGTGTGACAAGGACTGTTTTCCAAGCTGTCTTTTAACTTTCTCTAGGGAAATGATTTAACCCAAAAACTGGAAGTTAGGTGCAGTTCAATCACACCTGCTGTATTCATTCCAGGTTTACATCAGTGGTTATTAATTAAAAAGAGCGCTAGAGAGAAAATTAGTCTCCAGCCTTATGTTCAGGACATTCACTCAAGAGCTGGGGCTCCTGGCTTACTATTCCAATGAATATGTAATTAAGTACACAACCTGGAGCTGTGTCAGCGGGACCAGTTTATACTACCAGTGCTCCTGCCCTTCCAACTCACACATAAGCACAAAGCCCCTTGTTCCACTTAGGCAGGTATTGAGTGTACAGGCTGTGAAGCAGGAGATGTGTGCTCACTCCCATACAGGCAGAACTCAGAACAAACCCCAAGCCTTGCCTTTGGTGAGAAAAATCCCTTAACCGCCAAGCTACGCTGAAGAGGAGGGCACAGCTGCTTGCATTTCTGTTCCTCCAGCAGCTGTGTGAATCTTATTCCTGACTTTTCCTTTATGTCAGGCATAATGGAATGCTTTGTATTGAAATCAAAACAAGCCAAAGCCTCTAATCCCTCCCAGGAAACCCTCAAGGAAGTGTTGATGAATTTATTTCAGGAAGAAATCATGATGAGCTTCTTTCCAAATATCAGTTCTCCTATTCCTTTCCACTTCATGTGATCATCAGGAAAAGGACACTTCTGTAACAGTTATCATCATGTAAGGAACAGAAAATTAGAAATATGAGAAATAAACTGTTTTGTTCTTCTCTAATCCTCACACTTTCCTATGCTGTGAAGCACTACCACCCTAATGGTACCTTGTCTCTCTATTTCTAGATGCTGATGGGCTCATCTAAAACTTTCTGGTACTTTAGTATATGAAAAGCATATAATTCTTACTGCTGTCCCAATCACAATGAGAAAACTGCATTGGCTATCACTCTGTAATGAGGTTTTTGTGTTTTAGTGCTATTGCTTTGTGTAGGACAATTTGGGTAGCCATGAAAAGTATAACTGTCCTCGGGTCAGATGAGAACTGCACAGATGAAGCAATTGCACTAAGTGATGGCTGTACTTCTCACAAAGGCTTCCATTAGAAAGAAAGTTTGAGGAGTAATAGAGTCATAAAAATGGAAAGTGTGCCATCTTATTATGTGACTGATCTTGATTATTCAGAAAAGGTCACAGACCATGATTAAAATCCAGAGTATTATCAATGTCAAAGAACCCTAGAAATGAAGCTGATACTGACTGAAGCCAGTCTAATTTTAAGAAAAAAAAAAAAACCCTAAAACTTTTATGCTGACATTAACAATAAAAGCTCAGTTAGAAATTGATTTGAAGACCTACTCCTATGAAAACCACCATGTCTTGGGAATAACTTTAAAACTCCAACCATTTCTACTGGCAACTTAAGCAATGTAAACAGAGATCCATATTAGGATCTGTGCTGGTGGTCAAGGGAACATACTGGGAAATCTGAGCTAAACAGAAGAAAATGAGGAACTGCAACAGGAGAAGGGAAGATAAATTACTCCAATTATACCAGGAATGATCCCCACTGAGATTTTTATACAGTAGTTGCTTAAAAAATAATAAAAAAAAAAGATTGCAGAGTTTGGCTCTGGCTCTCCTCCTCTGCCCGGTGGGCACCACCCTTGCATGAGGTGTTCACAGAGACACACAGTGAAAGACCTACAAAGGCAAAGCCACCTTGGAATCATATGGGAGCTGCAGACATTCAGAGTCCAGTTGTGTGGTAGTGAAATAGACAGTCTGTTGTCTTGTTCTGGGCTGTGGATATTAATCTAAGCTAAATGACTCTTGTAAAAGTGTGACTTCTCTTTTCTCTTAGTTGGCTCAACCCTGAACCCCTTGCTGCTGATTAGACATAAACCAGTTAATATAACTCTACTGAAAAGATAATAACAGCTAATGGGATTAATTGTTGTGTTTGAATTGACTTTCATTTAATCTACAAAGAAGAGGGTAGCTGATACCCACTATCTGATGCACAAGAGGACACCGCTGGCAAAGCCAGTGATAAATCATGCTCACTGAGTAAAAGCAGTGGTAACAACCCAAAGGTAAAAGATGCTGAGAAACAGATGAATTGACCCACTGCTGAACCTGGCACTGCTGTGTTTGATCTGGGCACCAACACTGTCTCTCTTTGTCCATGTCTCCTGCATGAAGTTCATGGTTGCACAGACACACTCTGTCTTTGTCAGCACAAACCTGTGCTGCTGCTGCCTTTTCTGTCACCTCCAGCTGCTGCCTCACTGCCTCCTACGTGCTGGCACTAGCACAGATTGAATGGATGAATGAAATTCACAGATGACAATTTTTTTTTTTCTAATTAGCTCTTTAGCTGCTCCAGTTTCTACCCTGAGGAGCCTGTGAGACCTCCCCTAGGGCAGCTGTGTAGATTTTATGACAGATGGAATTAGTAGGATAGCAAGAGCTGAGGGTTAAATACACCTGAGCAATTTTTTACTTCTCTGGATACTTTTACAAGATATTTGGCATGCACAAGGATACTGTCAAGGATTGCCAAAGACCCAGTGCAAGACTTGCTGGCTTTGGAGATGGATGAGTAATACCTTCACTTAAAAAAAAGTTATATACTTTTTCTGTGCGTTACCAGTTTTTTAAACAAAATATCAAATGATGTTGCAATATTAGACTATACTTATTTTTAAAAGGATATTTACAGGGAAATTCTCAGTTTACCTAAATAAAAAGTATGTCTTACCTGCATATATAACGATTCCTGCTGCAGCCTCAGTATTTCTGATTGTACATCCACGAAGCAAGAGGTTTTCAATGTTGAGACCTACCTGTTCATGGTTTGGCTGCTCCCTAGAAGAAATACAATCAAATAGAGCAATTAATTTTTCTGTTCTAATGGAGTTTTGAAGAAAATTTTCATCTGCATGTCTGTTTCAAGTTGAAATAAAGTAATTTTGTAGGCCCTTTTCTGGTTTTATCTCCCTCAGTTTCAAGGAAACTTTTCAAGCAAAAAGTTACAGAGAGGTCCAAGTCTTTCTTTTAAAGACCACTTGCACAGTGTGTGTCATGATGCCAATACAAACTAAGTTTGGATTTCACTTGGAAACTTATCTGACAGATTCAATATCTTATGAAAGAAAACAAGAGTAATTTTTCAACTTCTTACAGACAAATTTATTTTAGAAAGATGAGCAGAGGTTCAGATGAATACGTCTACATCCTGCAAGAGCCTCTGTGACTCCGTCAGCCACCAAAGGTCTTTGTGAATCTCAGCTCACTCAATCAGTATTCGTGCTGAAGAGCTCTTCCTCCTTCTCATCCAGGAGAGAAGACTTTCCAACCTGGCTAAAGATGCCCCATCACATACCAGATCCTTCTGCTTGCAGAACAAACTGGTGAAAACCATAAGGTTGGTGCTCCATCAGGCAGGCAATTTGTTGCTTGCATCTGAAAAATAATGTCACACACCTACCCCTACCCACAGCTTTTATTTTACACTGGTAGGTTCCTCCTGAGATCTTCACCAAAGCTGAGAGCTTCTATTTCAGATGCTTTGTCTTGTTTTGTTATGTAAAGGTCAGAGTGGGAAAAAACCTTTTTTTTTCCTGGAATAATCATCTCTCTCTACTTTCTATTTGGTATTTTGTGTTTCATTTACCAGTAAATAGTCTCATCTCTCAAATGAAAGGCAAGGCTAGGTGTTATATTAGAGCTAAGTACAGTCCAATGTCTAAGTGCAGCTGCACATGATTACACAACTTAAACTAGACAGGGGAAAAGGTGCAGCTGTCAACAACCTACAGCTGGTGGTATTGTAAAAACATAATGCCAGAAATCAGTTTTTCTTGTAATCTAAATTCAGGCTTGGGTAACTCATTTAATAGAAGCCTTATTGCATCCCTTGAACAGAATTTTCTGTGATTGAACATGTCAGATGGATGTCACTAAGTTATTTCCTAACATTTTTTTTCAGAGAGTACTCCTCCTCTTCTATAGCAAGGAAATAGAGCCTCAATAATTTATTGAGGGTTCATGGACAAAAAGGTAGCCAGCTCCAAATAATTTGTGTTAATAAAATAGCTCAAATCTCTGCAGACCAAAGGCAGAAACTCCACTAACTCTTAGCAAGTAATTTTCCTCAGCAAATTCTTTCTTCTATTCCTGAAGAAGGGAGAGAAAGGCAGCTAATTCCATATTCCATCAAGCAAGTGAGATAATAGGCATTCACCAAAGAGATTTCTGTTACAGACTTTGAGTTGAGAGTTGAATATTTTGAAGCCAGTCCTGAGTCCCTAGGGTGTGTATTTGTGTGTGCTTCCTTGTGATTTATCACCTACATTTCTATAATCTCAGTGCTCTTTGCTAATTGGAGGGATTGCTTCAATTTAGATTATACCCAGTGGTCCCTGGGTATAGCCAATAACCACAGCCAGCAATAAATACAAACTCGACCTCTTTTTCCCTTGTAAGATATTGCAGCAGAGGAGAAATGGCATTGCTATTAGAGGCACCATTCTTACAGGGCACAACCTCAAAACCAGATTAGGTATGGTCAGTGCTAACAGGAGAGAATCTCTGGTTTACTCTGCCACAGAGCTGGCCATTTGCAGCTCCTGCAGGTGCAACACTCTCACTGCTTCTTGCAGAGCCATTAACTCCTAGTTTAGCTACTGGTAAACTCAGCAAAGCTGGATGTGGGTGCTGGCACACTCATGCAGTTGAATTATTTGCATAACGACGGGGCATGCATTTGGTCTGGGGCAGTAGGTACTTTGGACAATTCTCTGCTGTGGTGTGGGAATAAGCATGGACTGATAACTGCTCTGAAGAGGGCCTTGGGAAAGGCTGCTCTGTGTTGGAGGATAAGAGAATTTTAAGATATGAGCCATCACATAGAAATTTACCTTATAATTCATAAATGGGGTTAAATCTGCTGAATTTGCTGTTATGTCCGTGCCAGAATTATTTAATGAAGAAAGACAAAAGAGAAACCTAGCCTACTTTTTTATACTAGTCTAGTGCATTGGTTCAATAGCATTTTGCATGCATGTTTGCTCTTTCTACCTTTCTAATAAGAAGAAAGTCTGGATTGTTTATTAGATCTTGCACACCTTTTCCCTGTAAATGTGAAGAAACTAGAGCCATGCAGCTGGATACCTTTAAACAATTGGAAAGATTTATCTAAAATCTAGCTTAGTCTAATCATCAGATCAAATGGAAATGAGCTCATGTCTAAGTTTTGAACAGAGCTGAATCTTTGTGAAAATAGTTTGTATGAAACAACCACAAATGAAGTTCTACCTTGCCACAAAACAGAGTCCAAGTCTACATTTTATACTGACTTTTGAATCTGGGAATAGATAATAGTGACAGGCATAAATTTCCCCAAATTATGTTCCTTCCAACCAATTCCTCCAAGAGGAATATCAAAGTACAGATCCAAAATGTATTTATGGATAACAAGTACTTACATATAACCTTTGAATTTATTGAGATCATTGTTTGGCATTTCACAGATGATGGTGTTTTGGAAAAATTCCGGTTCAAACACAGTATCCTACAAGAGAAAACACATTGAGTGTCAGATCCAATGAGTATTTGAAATGCTAAACACTAAAAAAGCTTAATTTAGACCACTAGCGCTGGAGCATTTGCCCTAGAAGGAGAGACAAAGACATTTTAGCTCATTCAGTCTGAAGCAAAGCTTCAGAAGGGCTGAGTATTTCCTCCTCTTGGAATAACAACTGGTTAAATTAAGTGAAGAAAATCCTGTGTATTGAACAAGACATCACAGATGCCAATTAGTGGAAACACCTGTCTTCATTTTAAGTGAATGAATATAACAAAGACAGTAGATTTAGATTAAATATTAGGAAGAAATTCTTCCCTGTGAGGGTGGAGAGGCCCTGGCACAGGTTGCCCAGAGCTGTGGCTGTCCCATCTCTGGGAACGTTCAAGGCCAGGTTGGATGGGGCTTGGAGCAACCTGGGATAGTGGAAGGTGCCCCTGGTCATGATAAGGGTTAGAACAAAATGAAATTTAAGGTTCCTTCCGGCCCAAACCATTCTAGGATTCTATGGTTCTGTGAAATAGTCAGATTATTTATAAAAGAAAAACAATGGTCGACCAAGAGCAAGCTCAAATGAAAATAATTTCAGTATTTAATAGGGTTTTTGATTATGCTAGAAGACTTATGTTACAGGCCAGGATGGTATAAATGTAAAGAGACCACACATTTGAATGAGTGTATCATAATCAAAGAAAAATAAAAGCAAGACTAACAGCATAAACCCCCCACCACCCAACCCTAAAATGGATGAACAAATCCAGACGAGGGAAGGCAGTAGAATAAACCCACACTGCTGGGAGAGACAAAATGAGACAAAGCTTTTCAGGCTAAGGGCTCACTCAGAGGTTGGAGCTGAACTGAGTCACACTTGATTTTACTTGAGTTCCCCAGTGTTCAGGGAACAGCCTGGGCTTTGGACTGCATGAAGCAGTCCAGAAAGCAGACAGAATGAGAGGTACTTGACTGCCATAAGTGGTGATTTAGTCTTAACTGCAAAATACACAGAACTTTGATATTTGATTAAGAAAATGTAATAAAAATGGGATGTGAGAATTGTGAAAGATAATAATTATTGCTCTGTCACAGAATTTTAAAAGAACTGAAGCTCACTTATTACAAAATCCTCCTTTAGGAAGGTTGGAAATCAAATCTCCTAGTGGGCCTCCCTACCTTTTTCTAAAGCAAGCATCGTGCTTTAATTTTTACATTATTTTCTCTCTCTTGTTCTTTTTTTCCATAAATGATACATATATTTCTTTTTTTTTTTACTATATAAATTTTTTACACTTTATACATATTACTATATACATATATAAGAGTACAAAAAAGTAGAGAATATGATAAAAAATTGCTGGAGGAAATATAAAAACTTCAGGAATATAAGGGCATTTTGCATACCTTCTGACCCATCTGGCTGAGTATTTTTAGAATGTCTGTTAAGAGAGAATTTTTACCTCTGCTGAATCTTGTTCAACTCCGTGAACTCAACAGGAAAATCAGTTCATATTTGGTTTTGCTAGAAGTATTTGTGCAACAGGAGCACAGGAAGACACAAAGGTCACCTGGCATGTTCATTGCTAAAAAAGGAAACTATTAGGCTTCTAGATAGAAAGGGGTACAGGAGAATGTTTCTTGTCTCAATTTTTTTCTCTTTTGATGATAAGAATTTTATGTTTGAAAATTCAAATTAGAAAATGTCATAAAAAGAAAAAAATTATAATCCCTTCACTCAGTACTTTACAGAGAGCTGTATTCAATATTCCTAAGCATATCACAGAATCACAGAGTGGTTTGAGTTGGAAGGGACCTTAAAGATCATCTTGTTACAACCCCTGCCATGGGCAGGGACACCTTCCACTAGACCAGGTTGATTCAGAGCCCAGTTTAACCTGGCCTTGGACACTTCCAGGGATGGGGCACCCAAACTTTTCTGGACAACCTGTGCCAGGGCTTCACCCCCTCAAAGGGAAGAATTTCTTCCTAATATCTCATCTAAACCTACTTGTTGTCAGTTTGAAGCCATTCCCCCTGTCCTGTCCCTCCATGCTCTTGGAAATAGTTTCTCTCCACCTTTCTTGCATCCTAAACTGAAGGACCCCAGTTAGTTCTAACCCAGCTGAAGAACTAACTAATATGTATATATTTCCTCCCTGTACTTTATAGGCAGAACTACATCTGAGGGGGGTTTACGCAGTTCATAAATCACAGGACTAAGCAAAGCTCAAAGAGCAAGGAAGAAGTTGGCACACTAAAACCTGCAGTGTGATACTACCTGCACTGGGGTTTTCCATCCAGCACACTGCTTACACAAACACACCACAAGAGCAGGGTGATACAGGAGGTTTTATCAGCTCTGACCTTCCTGAGCACTGGCTGCCACCATGGCCAGAATTGCATTCCACCCTGTCAATGTAACAGGAGTTCTTAAGTACAGACATTCCTAGGCATACAGTTTATCTCAATAACAACTCAAAGTCTAAAGAATATCACCAGAAAATAGGCAGTCTGGGGCACAATTTAGCACGGGGGTATTTTCTGATATAATGGAAGACTTCCACACATTACGAACAACTGAGGCAAAAGCTTCCATTTTGTGTAATGGTAGAGCACCCTGTTCTCCTCTAAAAGGAAAAATAGATAGAAAACCTAACATGTAAATTAGAACTACGTGACAAAAATGCAACATTTAAAAAAATGTTAAGTAGCCAGATTACTGTTTTTCTGCTAAGTCTCTACATATTAAAATTTCTAGTGCTTCTTAGGAACAAAACCTCACTTTAATTGTCACTGGAAGGCACTGGAAAAGGCTATGTGCTGTGTGCTATGGCAACCACAATATAAGAAAGACCTTAATCATCTTTGCAATGTGATTTCCATTTGAACAACAAGCAGAAAACACTGGAGTACAGCACCTGATCTCAACTGGCCATGGAAATGTTGTGCTTTTATTTAATGTCTGGTTGCTCCCTGGCAGCTGTGTCCCAAACACAGTAACTCCAGAAGATCTTCCTAGTGGCACTGGTACTTATTGCTAAATAAATTAATGTAATTCCTAGAATTCTCTATGAGGTTTTGTTTCCTGTCTGCTGGAGTGATTCCAATGGAACAGTTTTCCTCCTCACACTCCTTAAACTTGCTCTGGGTTATTTGAAAAAGTACCCTGATGTGTTTTTAAAGATACTTGAAAACATAACAACTATCCCTAAGTCATATTTTCTAGTTTACTTCAGGTTTATCCAACATGAGCCACATGAATATAGCACTAAAGTGTAAAAAGGAAATGATACTGCCTATGAAAAAGAAATGGTGATTTTAAGAAAAGGTGATTTTTTTGGTGAATCACAAACTGATGTCAAACAGATAACTTTAAAAAAAAGATTAATTTACCTTGAGTTCCTATTAAACTGCCAACCCAGAGTGCCTTAGGGCAGCTCCCAGCTGAGCTCTCACACCTCCACCTGCCTATGAAGTGAGTGTGGAGACACAGAGTCCGTAAGGAACAGACCCACGGATGCTGTGGCAGAGGACCACGAGCTTTCTTCCAATTGCCATGCAGAAATAAATCCCTCGGGGCAGTGGCTTTGCTGTGGCACAGTGGCCATGGCTGAGACATTTGTGGGCTGCACGTCCCCAGACTGACCTGGCTGCTGAAGCCCATCACCACGCGGCGCTGTTTGAGGTTGGTCTCCCCGTCGAGGTTGGCGGTTTCCAGGTGGCAGATCCCGTTCTGGTCAGAGGAGTAGAGCAGCAGGATGTCTGCTGGGACGATCTCGTTACACTGCAGCTGCACAAAGTCCCCCACTCTGACATCCTTCCAGCACTTCTCCACGTAAGCATGTTCCTCCCTGTTGCATTAAAAGCATACCGTGGGTGGTGAGTGACATTAGGAAGGCAGGACTGTTGGGTTGTGGGGCTTCAAAAAGAGAAAATAGGGCATGGGGGCACACTGACCTTTCTTTCAAGGACACAACACAGAAGCTAGAAATTAATGATTCAGACACTTCCATAGCACCACTTCACCATATGTCACATTCAAGCTAAATTTTTATGTGGATAAAACATTTACAGCAGTTCTCTTTCATTCTAGCACTAGTCCTATAATCTGCACAACAAAATTAAGGCAGTTCAGACTAACAGAGGTATTTTTGAATATCTTATTGAAGAAATTCAGATTATTGTTTTTGACTGTAACTCTTCCCTAGATAATCTCCAACATCAGCATATAGCTCCTGAAAGAAGCAAACTGATACCTCAGCCACACTTGCTTTAGATCTTTCCAGTTTGTAACTCTCAAGGGGTAGTTACAAATTTTGAGCTTAGTGCACAGAAACAACTTCAAAAGGTAGAAGAACTGACAAATGATCCCTTAGTATTAAACAAAAAAAATACAATCTGAGCCAAATTTAATGGAAAAGTTAAAGTGAGAAACAAAGAGCTCATAAATCAGAAAAAAAAAAAAAAAAAAAAAAAAAAAAAAAAAAAATAAAGTAAAAGAGCCTATATGGGGTTTTATGAAAAATAAATTACTATTTCATCAACTAACTAAGTTCAGCAATTAGCAGACTTTTTTTGACATTGCCTTTTCAGTAATTAATCCTTCAGCGCCCTTAGCCATCTAAGCAGACCAGAAATTACACAATAAGCTTTAAAATTAGCAAATGGGCAAAATACATTGCAACAATGGCTTGGCTCCTCTAACTCCTTGAGAGGAAATTATTTTTTCAGGATGAATAACTGAATCATCTTATGCCTTGCTCTGTGAGAGGGAAAATGCTCATGATACTTTACCAGACAGACAATAAAAGCCCTTTTGTAATGACTCATAGTATCATTTTTGGTTAAGTTTTTAATCACCCTCATCTATTGGATGGAGAATCCTCTCTGTCATTGAAGTGTTTGTGTCATGAGAAGGGGAGCAGTGATAGAAGAGATAAAGTGTTTTGCTCCAGTTCAAAGCACACATCCAAGCACTGCCTCAGTGTCAGGCCAAGGGCTGTTTCCTGATCACCTGCTTTCCTGGCTTTCTGCAGAGGAGAGCCAGCCACAATGCTGCCAGGCAAACCCTCACACTTGGCTTGTGCCCTTATCCACAAAACAACTACTAACAGTTACCTCTGCACGTTATGCAAGAAGTTAAATTCTGCCCATTTCCCAGTCCTGACTTTTTATTAAAAAACCAGAACCCCCCAACCCGATTATTTGAATCCCTTTACTGCTGCTTTTGAAACACTTACTAAACGATGGGGTTGTAGCAATATTTTTTCATCTTACATTAATTTTTCTTTCTTGAATTTTTCATTCTTATTTTGTCTGATTCTACTTACCTGCATGGCCTTTTCCTTTTGTGCAACAACAGACATAAAAGACCACATGGAAGAACAGAGGTTTGTTGTAAGTTAATTAGATGCTGCTATGCATTAAAAAAAAAAAAAAATCTAGCTAAATTTTTACTTGAAAAGCATTTTACCAAGTGTATGCTGAGTATTTAATCCTCTACAAAGCAGATACTAAGTTAGTATAACAAATCAACTATGTAAGTACCAATCCTTTCCATGCCAAACACCTTCTGAATAGGACTTCTTAATTTGTTTGTTTAAAACATGAAAGAAAGAGTCCAAGATCAGTTTAGAGGAAGTAGATGTCTTGTGTTGCCATCCTAGACATTTAAATGCCATTTATAGTTTGCATATAATGTTTACCGTGGCTTCTCCATGGTAATCCTACCTGTCTGTACGTCAACTCTTGCACAATTCAGAAGTTTACGGAGCATATTTCTGATTTTGTCCACTCATAAAATGCTATAGAAGGGACTTGTCTAGCTGGCTGTGTTCCACATCAGATGAAAGAAACCAGATTCACCCAAATAATCCACAGAAATCAAAGATTTGTAGTTTTTTTTTTCAATAACTACTTATGAAACTTACATTACATTACCTACATTACATTTTATTACACATAAAGCTTCAGGGTTCTACCCAGTCACTAATTACAGAGGAGACAGTGAGTCAGAAAAGCCAAATGACTTCGTTCAGATCAGAGGAAAGGCCTGACTAGGCACAGGGACTGCAGTTCAGGGATTGCTAGAATCCCAAACCTGCTTTCAGGTGAGCTGTCACTCTATCCCAACGAGTATTCAAAGAATACATATTTTCTGCTCCTGAAGAATACTTCATCTGGACCTGTAAGATTAAAATTTTGACTATATTATAAGATTAATAATTAAAAATACTAAAAATAGTACAAAGCTTTTCTACAACTTTGTAGGGAATTGCCAGTGGATGAAAGGAAGAAAAGTATTTCATGATGAAACTGGTGCACCCCACGGCAGCACTGTCCTAGTTGTCTAACAAGATTTTTCAGATGAAGCAATTTCCTTTCAGCAATCCCTGTAACTGGGAACTCTGCCCATTTTCTGTTCAGTGATGAAAGTTAACAGCAGAAGCTCTGGTTGCTAAATAAACAGAGGAGCTTAATAAACCCAAGATGGTCGGACGAGAAATACACAAAAAGGGCAAATGTATTGAACCAATAAAATAAAAATCACCAGATGTGGGGATTTTCAATGGGTGGGAATCTGGAAACTTGATTCTTACAGCATGTGGTATCAGAGCTGTGGCACACTGAAGACAAGATGTAAGATAAAAGTTCCTCAGTCCCTTCTCTCTTTTACCAGGCATTTTATCAAAAGCACATTCTAAAAGTGTTCCCTTGCTAATAGATATCATGATGATGCCCATCAGAGGATTCTGCCAATGAAAAGAGGCCTTGAACAGTCAAAATGATGTCTGCCAGAACTGTTATTTGACTCATCAAATCTGAACAGAAGGCCTGAACAAAACAGATTTTATGAAGTAATTTCTGGGAAAAAAAAAAAAAAAAAAAAAGGAGCATAAAAAAGTCCTGCTGCAGTTGGAGATCATGGGGGAACCTGAATAAATTATTGACTTTTTATCAACAATTTGAGTTCACTTTCTTGGATTCAATAAAGATAAATTTCAATCAAAAAACTGCAAAAAAATTTCAAAATGCATAGTGAATGGAGGGAAATAAAAATTATTGTTCTGCTATACAGAAAAAATTAAATAAAAGTAATTTTTCACATGCACTCCACAGCATGTGTGTCTCCTAGGCTGTCTTAGAGAAAGATCTTCAGAAATCTTTGTCATCTAGAAACATTTTATCAGACAATTAGTCCAGTGAATCTTATTCCCTAGAATTACTGCAAGCACCATCTCAGGATCCTTTGCAGTTCAAAATAAAGATATTGTTTGCTCTGCACTCTACCCCCCGCAAACTGTCACCGGGTCATGGTACATAGAAAAATATATTGGTGTTTTATGTAAATTTGCTAGATTGCTGTATTTGAAAATGGTCTTCAAGCACCACCTATTTTATAAAAAACACCAGTATTCTGGGATCTTGGTTCCACAAGGGCAATAGGTTGAATCACACAGCTGCTTGCCCTTCACAGTCTATTTTTGCAAATAAAAATCTTGCACAGTTTGATGCTATCAAAGATTATATCCGCTTTTATATGCAAACCCCTCCGAAAATATTGTCAAAGATCACTTCATGTCCATGACCTCACCATTAGGAGCTGCCACAAAACAAAAATCTGACAGCAAAGGAGCAGATTTAGGACTCGAGGAAGGCTCTAGGTCAGACAGGAACCGATTCTGGAAGCTGTCCATAGGTCAGAGTACAGCACAATTGGCTGATGATGCTCCTGAGCTGCACATACTGCCTGGGCATGGGAAGGTGCCAGGGTGTGTGTGTGGGTTTGTCACTGCTCCTGCCACCATCCCATCCCATCCCATCCCATCCCATCCCATCCCATCCCATCCCATCCCATCCCATCCCATCCCATCCCATCCCATCCCATCCCATAGGGCTTTTTGTGCCAGCACATCAGCCCAGCAGCCCACTGATGTCATTTAGCAGTGGCCAGTCCTGTACCCAGCCCCAGCCTTTCCCCACAGCACCAAACTCTCAGGATTTGAACACTATGTTAAGACAGCAAAATCATCTTTTAAAAATAACTGAAATGGAATATTTCTAAAGTCTAATAAAGTACATACTCTTGTATCATACTGGCATTCAAAGTTTCTCAATGCTAATAAAAAATCCTGTCTTATGTGCTTAAACTGCATCATAGCATCATAACATTATAGCATCATAACAAGTTACTTATTTTCTTAATGATACAAGCCTATGCTCAACTTCTGTATCCAATTGAAGCTTACATAAACTTTAAGTAAGTCCCAGAACTTTATAAATGTATTATTTGTTCATATAAATGGTTTTGGATTTATTTTAACTCACCTTTGAAGAAATAAAATAAAATAGATGTAAACAGCACATTGCTTAGATTTTTTTGTAAATTGCAGATGACTGTATTTAGGATTTTTTTTTTTACTGCCTTGAACAAAATACTGTTGTTTCAATTCTTCCTGGCACCAGCTGGAAGTAACAGATAATTTCAAGGTCACTCAATTAATGTCTCCTAATCATTACCATTAGTTTCTAGGGACTCATTAACTTGTGAAATTTCTGGACAGCACAGCCTACATCAGCTTTTTTGATAGTCATATCTTTATATGACCATGCAGCTCTTGAGGTCACATGGTAGAAACCTGCCACTCTCCAGGTTTTAATGGTATTTTAAAAGTTCAGACAGGTAGGTTGAATCTTAATGCCATAAGGCCATGATTTTGCAGGTCTCTGAGCCAAAGCCAGAGATTCTTATTTATTTGGTGTTAATGTGTAGTCATTATCCCCTGCTGTTAAGCCATTGCACCTTTTCTGTGAAGCAGCTTTAATTGCCTTGGCAGGTAATAGATCTTGAAGAAAGCTCTGATCAAGCAATACATGAAGCAGTGGTAGCTTTAGTAATGTATTTAATGGATTTTCTTCCACAGAGACTGAGGATCCTCACTGTAGCAATACACCCTGACTGACAATTGCAGCTCACTGCTCTTCCATTTTCAAGTGGTGCTGCCTGGACCAGCTGAGAGCTGGTTTGCATTTAGTCAGTTCAGCTTGTCCCATAATTCTTCACAAGGCAATCATCATATCCCACATAAGGTGTTTTAATTTCTTCATGATTTTGGTACCAAGCAGTGTCACGGTGACATAACACACCGGAGTGTTCTGTTGGTTAAGGACATTTTCTCAGCTCACTGCAAGGCTGAAGAATGCCTCAAGCAGAAAGCACTGTTTGTGCCTTCAGTCAAACTCACTGCTAATTCAGGTATCCACAGCTAAACTAGGTACAAAACCTCCATAGTACATGAGGAGCAGACCAAAATGACAGGGATGGCAGAGCAGGGGATGCTCATTGCCAGAGAACAACACTCATGTTGATGTTAGGCAGGGGGTAGTAGCTTGCAACTAATGCAAGTACATGCTTTGTGGCTGTCACAGGGATGCACCTATTGGAGGTCTTCATCCTCCAGCTGATGGGATTCCTGCACTGCTCAGGGAAGGTACCGCTGAGCTGTAGAAGCCTTGATGTTGCTATGCCCTTTAAGTGTTGCTCACTGTGCCCTTGTCAGAATGGGATTTTCCTCTCATCCTGCTTTCTACTTTACAAACTTTCAGGTTCACCTTGGGTTGAATGAGTTGCATATGATATTTCAGAGAAAAATTGTTTCTCTTTAAACTCTGAGATTTGACAGTAGGTCAATTCCTATTTTCCAGCATGTCCCCTACCCTTTTCACTGATTTTTTTCCAGATGCCCCATACCTCTGTTGGTCACTGCATCCCTGGCACTATCCCAGACAGGGGGAGAATCCACAGGAGGTACAATCTCTCCTCTGTTCAGAAATCCAGCTGAACAGAGCAGTTGAAAGAGGTTCAAACAGAAGGGCAGCCTTTGTCTTTGCTGCCCAGCTTCCCATAGAAAACATAAAGTATCCTGTATGCATGGTCACCTACAGGCAAGCAAATCTCCATTGCTGTCAGAGAGAAAACTGCAGCACAGAATCACAATACTTCAATAGACTGAAACATTTTAATTCTCTTTCAAAACAGTGGGTCCAGATTAAGCCACTTCCAGTTTTTCAGCTGTTGGCAGTTCTGATTTCATGCAACACAGATATGAGCACTTTGTTTTTTCCTTCTTTCTATACCTCTGCTCTAGCGCTAACCCAGAGTTAGTGCTGATGCAAAAATCTTTAAATGTTCTAAAACCTTACACTAAGCAGACAAAGAGTAAGAATCAAGGCCAGCCTAAACTTTTTGTGCCACAGACATGAGTGGATTTAGAGAGGAGGAGGAGATTGATGCTTGTAGGAACTACCTGAAAATGACAGGGTCTGAAAGTATTACAGAGGAACTTTCTATGGAAAGAGTAATCAGGCAACCTCATTTAGGATGCCTGTTGGCTTACCTACTTCTCCAAAAGGTCCATAAGATAATTCAAGGCTTATAAACGAGGTTTCTCTGAGTCACTGACTCAGATATTTGAATTTACATTCTTGCAATTAAGAAATATGAATAGCTTAAATAATGTTAATGTTTTTTTGTGGCTGCTGCTGTGCCATACTGAACTGTGCATAGCCCTTGCATTTGTATCTTTATGTCTACTAAAACATTGAGGAAAAAATAGGTTTAATCTTCCAAAATTGTGAAATTGATGCAAAAACCTGTTTGGATGCTATGGAGTACTTACAGAGCTTGATATAACCCTTGGGGTATATCATAGCCAAGCTACATAATAATTACATATCAATTAGTTCCTTGAACATTATAGAACTTCAAGACAATTGACTATCTATAATAGCTTTTAGCAACTATTGCCATTCACTTTCAGGTTTGTGTACCACATTCAGTGCTGGCTCCTGTTCGTAAGTTATGACAAACTGAAGAGAGGTTAGAGAAAAATAACCATGGGAGGTTTGGAAGCACTGACTGACAAGAAAGATGAAGAGAGCAATCTGTGCCAGTCTTGACTTAGAGGTCTCTGAGTGTTGCATAAAGGTACAGCCTTATAGAATAAGGGCCTTGTTACCCTTGTAAAATCATGGCTCAGGCCTGTTACTTTGGCTAAGTAGAAGAGGACTGTGGAAAAGAGACTCAGCTGAATGAGGGGTATGAAATGAGTTCTATAACCATTGTGTGTTCACATCGTGGTGTATGGTGGTTGGTTGAATTATGTTTGCTATGCTTTAAAACAACGTAACTGGTAATGGGCTAACTGCTTTAAAAGGCCTGGTTTTTGCAATAAAGCAGCTCTCCTTTGCACCTGCCTGGGCACTCTGTGTCACTACGGACCCTCACCCACATCTGGGTGCAACAAAATGAATATGATAAAAATCACATATATTTATTTGAAGATTATAATTAACTGTTATGGATGGAGTCTAACTAATTAGGGTTCCATGAAATCAGGTGACCTGAGAAATTTAAATGCAATTAAAGAGGGATAATAAAGTATAGCATCATAGAAAATGCTTTGGTGCTTTGTAGTAATGGAAGTCTGCCGTGCTTGGAAAATTTTAAAGTAGACAAAGTATATTTAAAAGAACACCATGAGAAAGCAGGCATTTAAACATAGGTCTGTACCATCTGCAATTCAATTTTTTGTTCTCTCCTTTTGCTGTTGTGCAATTTGTTTCAACAGCACAACAGTCTACAGAGTATGATTCCAAAAGTACAAACTCCTCAATCAAACATTTGGGTTATTATATCTCCCCAGAACACTTTAATGCCTATTAATTGTTTCTCTTTTTTCAATTAAACATTCTTTAAATACACTACTAGAACTGTCTTTTCTTTCATTTGACCAGCAGACTAGGTTTCCCATTTCAGCTGATCTCTGTGAAAAGAAAATTAGAATAAATATGTTTACAGGCCAGCCTATTTAATTTTAATTTCCCTTGCTCTGTGTTGAAAGAAGGCAATTTACTGCTTTTCCCCTGGTCTTCAAGAAAGTTTTGAAGAACATTCAATATCTAGAAAAGTTTGGTTTGCCTCTATATTTCTTTTGGAACAGGTGCCAGAGTCCTTATTAAAATCTGAAATAAAGACAACATACACTCCAAGATTACACCTTAAAATCTAAGTAATATTTCATCTAGAATGGAAGATCAGTTGTTCTATTAGAAATAACTTTTTGCTGAGACAAGATTAACAAGATTGCAGTCTCCCAAAAAGACTTTCACCTATGTTAAAACAATTACCTATTTTCATGATTCATATGGAAGAAAATTAGAAGACATCATGTCCTTCCATGACTTTGCAGCTAGCAAGAAGAACAAGAAATATCAGCTTCCCAAAGCACCAGAGAAGCCTGATTGAAATTATTCATAATATAATAAGCTGCAGTGACTGATCTGATGGCAATTGTTATTACCAACTATTTTTCCAGACAGGATGAATGCTGTAGTCTGAAGCCCTTCTCATTTTCCTTTCCCTTACATCACCATTTTGGGCCACTTTGGTGAAAGACAAGATCCTAGACATGCCTGATTCATACATCAAAATCTTTTTTGTGGAATGGAATAACCAATTTTAAGGCAGGCCTGTCTCATGTTTCTGCATAACAATCTTGAATCTGGATCTGAATTTATGTTGTAATTCCATGGTGGATATTTTTCCCTTATACAAAACAAGTTCCACTGTATTCCCTACTTTTCATGTTCCCATGGTAAAAGGCTTTCAGATCTAAACTGGCATGGTTTCTGTGTGTAAAGAGGGAATAAATAAGATCCCTCTGCAGATTTGCCCCACTTATTTTGTTCCATACTGGTTTTAACAAGTATTAGCAAATAATCCATTACCTCACAGGCTAATGCAACACTGGAAAAGCTAGAACATTCAACCAGATTGAAATTTCAAAGATAGACAGAAAAGGCATTTTGCCACGCTACCCAAAGAGCTACAATTATTGACATTCTTCACTACAGAAGAGATCTTAAATCCACAATATTTAAAAACTTGTAAAATGCCAGCTTTGTTTTTTAAAGTTGGCAAGGAGAGGAATGCAGATTTTTTTAAATGACAAATCATTATCTATATGTGGGTCTAAGTTTAGCCCCTAAACAAGCAAACCTATTGCTTTCCTGTTTAACCAGCAGGACACAAAAATAAAAATCTGACAAACACATGCAGGAGAAACAAACAGGAATGACAGCCCCATGTGATAAAAGCCAGAGTTCTGCAAGATCTTGCTCATGAAAGCACATGTTATGTAAAGCACTGTTGATTATTTTGAGGGATGACAGGCACATTCATGGAGATGGAAAGTTTTGCACTTCTGACGCCCAGATGTGATATTTTATCAGGGAGAAATAATTTGCTACTTTGCTGAGAGAACAGTTTTGATACAATAAAACATAATTTTCAATCTTCTGAATGTCCTAACAGTTAGAAGTCATGAAGCACTTTGAAGAAGCGAGCACAGACACTTGTAGTTAATTCATTTAGAAGTGACTAAACAGAGGCATATATTACTATCTTTCATTTCTAGACTGTTTTCTCTCAGGTTCATTTTACATACTGCCTAAGAAAGAAAAAATAACTGAAAGCTAGTCAACAATGTAGAGTATAAAATAAAATGTAGTTCAAAGGGCCAGGTTTTTAAGTGATTTCTTGGCATCTAAGAATGTAAACAAGTCCCATGATAGATCTTGTTCTGTGCTACCTCATATTGGTAGAATTAAACCCTCTTGAAAATGTCTTAGAAATTCAGCTGCTTGTAGTTCTTTAAGCACCTTTTTTCAATGCTTTGCATGTCTAAGAGGCTGATAGACACACCAATACAATGAAACTCAAACTTAACTTCCCAGTACAACAATACTTAAAAAAAAAAAAAAAAAAACCCAACCAAAAAGACTTTCCCTGCATGAGAACAAATACCAGGTGATAGTGGCCATGACTCTTCCCTATTTCACCTAATGACTGTGATTTTTCAGCAGTTTATTAATTTTTTTAAACAAAAAGCCTCACCATTGATCAAAGTTCTCGACCCAATGTTTTTGGTAATAAAAGCTACGCAAGGCTTACCTGCTGTAAATGTAGCATCCCATATGGTTGATTTCTTTGTCTAATTTGTACCGCCGGAAGTCCTCCCAAGCATCTTTAATGGCTGTAATGGCCATTATAGCACAAATTGGGATCACAGACACCTCTGGTTGGAAAGCATTCACTACTGGCACAAAATTCAGCAGTGCAATGAACACAAAATAAATATTGGCAAAGCGGTGAAACTGCTCATAGATATTTTTAGGGAAGAAAGTAAAGATGGTATATTTTGTGGTCTTAATTTCATTGGAGTCATAGTATCTGTTTGGATTTTCCTTCCACTTCTTGCTTCCAAAGGGCAAATTGGAGATGATCACACGTTTACTTTCATTTTTCTTCTTTCTTTTCCTTACTTTTCCTCTCATCTCCAGCTCCTCATTTTGGGTTTCCATGTCTGGAGCACCACATTGGCAGCAGGTTTCCTTGAAAAAATGTTTTTTCCATGCCATTGTAGAGAAGCAGCCTGGAGCATTTTTCCTTGACATCTTGTTTTTCTTTCAAAAAGTAGCTTCAAGTTGAAAACCAATGAAGTCAGAAGAGTTCAACAGTCCAAATGAACTCCCAAATGGTGAAGAGAAGAGTTGAGATGTCTGAATCCCAGGGCTGCCTCCTCCACTCCAACCTCTACGTACCCAGGGCCAGGGATCATCCTGACTCAGCTGCACCAGGTCCTAGATCCTGCTGGGGCAGCTGCACCTCACGTCTGCCAAAAGCATCCTGAATGTTTTGTTCTTCCTGCCAGCAGATGCCTGGAGGCCCTGTTCAGACCATTTCCCTGGCAGCAACTCTCTGCTCGTATGAAGTGTCTCTGCTTTAACACAGAGCAGTGGCAAAGCTGAGAACACACACACGACTTTCACAGGTCACTCCAGGAGTTTCAGAATCACTTTATAACCCTGGGAGTTGCCAGGAAGCTCAAAGGTAATGGGCAGAGCTCCGCGTCCCAGATGTCAACAAAGGATACAACCTCAGTACAGATAGTATTTCTCTTTTATTTCCTCTATCTATTGTTTGTTTTCATGACCATAAGATTGATTATTATTAAACAAACAGCCAACCCCCATTCCCCCAAGCTAAGTAAACCTATGATTTTGTAGCCAGAGGAATCAGACATAGACATAAGCAAGTAAAGTGCAATGTACCTGGATTGCCCCTCAGCCTGATCCTTCTCCCCAACAGACCCCAAACCTTCCTCTCTCACCTAGACACCTTTGATCCTTCTTCCTGACACATAAATATGTCAGCACAGATAAGGGCTAATTTCCAGAAGAGCTAATGGCATGTATGTAAACCATAGCAATTTTTTTCTCTGTGGCCTAGGCTTAAGGGCAGGTGAAAAAAGGAAAGCACACAAATATTTAAACTTATTTTAAATGAAAACTTCTATTTGCTTCATGATGTAGTGACAAGGTAAGCAGTCTCAAGTTAGTACTTGGACAAGAAACTCTGATGAAATCGAAATGTTGCAACAAGAATTGCAGTGAAATGATTTCTTCCTTCTGAGTCAGTACTGAGCAAACAGCTTCCTGCAGGTGCTGCACCAGCTCCAAAGCCAAGCCGGGCTGTATTGATCTCTCTGCTTGCTGGAAGTCCTAGAACTTTTTTCACCTTGAATGTAGTTGATCATTAATTTCTGTATTACTGTGAAACATCTGAAAGACATTGTTCCAGTTTTCTGTACAGCCCCAGTTTTCTGTTCCAGGCTTGAGTAAGTTCCATTTATCCTCCAGATCCTTCTGCTATCAGGAGAGGATGTTGCGTGTGCTGACAAGCTGCTCGGAAAACTTGGAATGAAAACCTGTTTGTATCAGCACACATTGTTGTGATATGAAACAAAGCCTCAGTGATACTGAGATTATGTGAGATAAATAATGCATTTTTAATGGTAGAAAAAACTATTTTGTAAGGTTCTTCCAAACTTACAGTATCCTGAAAGGTCAGTGAGGGAGTTACTGTAAAATCAGATAAGCAGTTTCTATCACAACAGAAGCAAGGAAACAAATAATTGATTTAGTTTACTTACTTGTCATATACCCTGGTTTTAGTGAAGTTTATTGTCTTATCATACTGGTATTTTCTGTAGTCTTCAATAGCATCCTTAATCATGCTGGCAAGCAGCACCACGACCAGAGGCAGCATCGTAATCTCCCTGTGGAAGACTTCCACTTGTGGGAACCAGTTCAGAACCACCAGAAAGAAAAAGTAAAGATTACCCAGCCTGAAAAGGTATAAAATAAATTAAAAGTAGTCAGAAATTAGAACATATCCTTTCCTTAATGAACAACCCCCGTTCAGTGTCAAAGGAACATTAATAATTTCACTCTTCTACCCTCTTATTCCTTTCTCCAGAAGAAATTAATCAGCTGCTTAACCAAGATGCAAAATTTTTCTTCAGAAGATCCTGTGACGTACATGTTTATACTATTACAGCTAGCTCCAGTTTTCTCACATGTTGGAAACACTATTTGTCTCTGGGATCGCCAAGGTCTTTAATGGCCCTCACCACTTCATTCTTGAAGATAAGCACAAAATTAAACACAAAAAGCCAATCAAACCTTTAAAAACTAACCAATGAATTTATAGAAATATTCCCATCAGGAATCCATGAAGCATTCTGCAAAAGGCAGGTCAAACTAGGAATGGGCCAATCTAGTATATAGAATGAAAATTTCAAAGCTGGAGATGGATATACAGCTTCCATTTCTTTTCATTGTGATGATGGCTCCCTGGGAATCTTTTTGACTTGAGTCTTTATGCTGGGGGGTTTACATAATTTTAAATCAGCACTTGAAAAGAAACCTGACCTTGCAGTTGCACATACATATACGATCACTTGACATATTAAAAATATATCAAAATTGAGCTGCTGAAATCCACAGAATTTCATAGGTGTCTCAACACATCCAATGAATTATTTTTGTGCTCTAAAAACCAGAGGTTTACACAACACAAAACCAGAAGAATTTTTAAATAAAAACTAGATTTTTTGACAAAGAGAACTGTTGCAGCATTCAATTAAAAAAGCTGGTCACAGCAGCGGTTAAGCACTCCCTGTGTTTGCTTTAATCCACCATTCCAGTATCAACTGAGTGCCATTTTGGTACAAATTATCATCACCTAAGTTTTAGTATGGTTGCAACTAAAAAAGCAGGCCTTCTCCATCACAGTCAAATGTCTCCATCACAGTTTCAGAGAGAGTTCTGGAATCTCAAGGATCATTGAAGTTGTCACAGTTGAGACAGCCACAACACACAGAGTATCACCACACAATTTCAGAAAGCTTCAACCCATACAGAGGAACACCACACCACATCAGAAGGCTGCAAGCATCTGCCCTTTATTGCTCTTCATCCCAACCTTTGATACCCTCCTGTTGATGCAGTGCCCCTGTGTGCCTCTGCTCCCTTTGGTGGTTGCTCAGTGCCCCTGGGCACTCCATGGCTCATTGCTGTCAGTGCTGCTCACCTGCTTCTCACAGCTGTGCCCACTGGGGATGAGGCTGGGCCAGCCCCATCCCAATCACCACAAAGCGTGTGCCTAAATTGAATGAATTTTTTTACCTGTGAAACTGTCTCAAAAGATTTTGGGGCAAAAAAGTGAACCATGTGTACTCTGTGGTCTGTATCTTGTTTCTAGAATAAAATGTAGAAGCTTGTTTCCAGTCTTTCCACTGTCTCCCATTGTCAGGCAACACAATTCTCCATGTGTTTAGACTGAGATTTGGTTTGGCTCTGACAGAAAACAGCAGTGGTGTTGATTCTGATAGAGCCTGGGAGGGACTGTGAGCTCCCCGTCGCTGCCAGCGATACAAAGCCGAGTCCACAGACAAAGCCATTCGCAGCAGGAAGGGCAGGCTGAAAGACAAATGCATGACAAGTGCTGAAATCCAATTCCATTCTGGTAGAAAACTCTCTTCATGTTTTGCAAGCAGAGGTTTAACACAAAGACAATTCTCCTGCTCATTGCAGTGCATGTTCTTCGATCTCAGAACTTCTGCAGAGAATGCACAGAATAAAAGAAACCACAAAATCTTCAATATGAGAAAATCTATTTCTATCTCTGAGGATGAAAAAACATCTAAAAATCTATTTTCTGTGTCTTATAACAGCAAATTGACAGAGATAAAGTCAATTTAACAGTGGTGAACATCGACTTTTCTATCATGAATCCTGTATCCTATTTTTCAAACTATAAAGTGCCACCAAATCTATTCAGGCATTTTTCTTAAAATGTGTGACTTTCTTACAATACTTTTCCTGTTCATTCTTACTTATAGCAGGACTGGTTCAGGTTTTGAATCTTAATAGCTCAGATAATAAAGAGCTGCAGCATCAGCTTAATCACATTTACACTCAGGTAACAGTTTTCCAGTCTTCAAAGAAATCTGATTTGAAAGGAAAATCCCAGCCAGCACTAAAACAATGGATGTTTTATGGGTTGGAGAGATAAAGGAATTAAATCTCCCACTACTAATCCTATTATCATTGAAAATTTGTCTCCTGGTTTGTTCACACATTCACAGCTGCAGGTGCGATGCAGCGTGCCAGACGCTCGGGCTCCAGCCACACAAGAGTAGCTGCTGTTATGCTCAATCTGAGCACAGAAAAATCTCACTCAAACAGTGTGAGTTTGAGACCTGGAAACTGCCATACAAGGCACTAAAAGTGCAAAAGCAAACAAAAAATAAAAGGTACTGGCCTTGTGCAGCTTCAAGGTTCCACTGAACAAAATATGTGAACTGAATCTACCTAATTTAGACTGGGGAAAATACAGAGTATGTGACTTTCGTTAGAAAAAAAAACCAAACCCTTATTCATATTCAAAAATATGTGCATGTTTGAGTCTTGGAAGAGGAGAAAAGTACTCTGCCAGTGTCCAAATGAATGAGTATTTGACTGAAATCAAAGTTATATTCAACATATACTAACTTAGAGCCATGTTCTTACAGTGTAATCTTTAAACTCTGGTGCTGAAGGATTTTATAATGAAAAGGCAGAAACTCCATTGTTGGCGGTTACCGAAAAACATGCAGTGAGCACTCAGTGAAAACACTGTAGTGAGATGATGCAGCTCATATTTTCTAGGTTAAAGGCTGGACACCTGGAAAATTCTGTCACCTTGCTCTTGTTCTAAGCAATTAACTCCTCAGTTGATTTCAGCTTAAATTAAGATCTGAACAGTGGATGGAAAAGTGACCCAGATACATATTGTACTACATACATCTTTAACCACATTATACACATATATATCTCTTCACATAAGTTGCAGGTGACAGAGTTACACACTACCTATCAGAGCACCTCATTCTGTATCTGAGATCCATCAAGGTAGGTTGAAATTCCTTAGGCTTTATAAATGAAATAACCAATAATTTCAGGCATATTGCTAAAAATAAAAGCAGACAAGATTAATTAAGGCAGCTTTACACATAATAGAACCATGTCTTCCACAACTTCCCTTGGGAAACTCTTTCAGAAGCTTCACAAATCACAATTAGGCAAGCCTGCTTGACATTCAAGAGAAGGTCTTTCTGCGCTCCATCTTAACAAATTTCTTACTGTACAAATGAATTAATGAAATTACTTAGTTTTATGCAGTTTGGAAATCAGCCCTCCTCCCAATTGTCTTTGAAAGGCAATAGTCAAACAGTGTCATATCCATGAAGAGAGGCCAATTGCTGCCATCAGGCAACTGAATGTGTTACAGGAAATGCAGAGATTGCTCATAAACCACACAGAACTAAGCAAGTGCTCTGTGGGGGGAATTACACAACTGCATGCATAATCAAAGCAGCAAGATAATGGCTTTCTTGACCTGTGAACTTCAGTGCTGAGAGTGAAAAAGTGGCAGAAGCAAACAAAACTTTTTATTTCAGATCACTAAAAACATAAAGGATACTAAATGTGCCATCAGTGTTAGCAAATCACTTAACAGGAAAGAAGAAAGAACTCAAATATACATACTTCTGTAAAATGAAAATTTTCTATAATTCAGACAACGTCTTACAAGAATATTCCAACTTGCTGGAAGTTTGATGTGTTATGTCATCTTCTGTATAGCAGGAAATCTACAAAAATTATTGCACTCCTTTGGCAATATATTTAATGTGTCTGTCCCAACTCTTCCTGAAAAAGCATCTTAAAGTCTATTTTCTGCAATTCTAGAATATTTTACACACTTATTTGATTTATATTTTCACAGAGATATCATTGAAAGAACTTGTGAAGTGTGGATTTTTTCCACATACTTTACAAAAGTAGTTGGCGTGCTTTCATCTGCTTAGTGAAGCTTCAGCACCACAATTCATATCCTGAAAGAGAAACATCAAGGTGATGCAGACTTTTCCAACACCATCTTGCTTGGGATTTGCCACCTATTCCACTCCAGCACTCCAGTGATTACAACAGGTGCTTTTTCCAGTGCTGGCACATTTAGAGCTATTGCAGCCTTGCCTGAGCTCCCCTTTGTCAACCAACTTCTGAAATACTGCCTTCAAAAGGAACCAGCAAGCTCCTGCTTGATTTCTGACTGCGATTTTGAGACTTTCCATGGGACAAGGTCAGAAACAGCAGGCAGGGCTGCAGAAAGTTCCATTGTGCTGTCACCCTGTCCCTGTGCAACAGGTTGAGAAATATATGGACAACCCATGGCTGAGCTGCAGCTCAGACTTGGAAAGGAGGGGACTAAAAGAAGTCATCTATGTTCTTAAACTCACAAAACCTAGTAAGTAAGAGGCAGCCACTTCAGGTAAGCCATGCAGAGGAATGTCCATGACAATTTCTCCTCTTTTGCTATATAGTCATACAGAATAAGCTTTTAGTGTCTCGTTGTCCTGTCTTTCATAAAGTTTCAATCAATCAATGCTCTTATCATAATTCCCTAATTGAAAACCTAGAAAGTTTCAGTTTGAAGAAACTATTTACCCTCTGTCTTTCTTTCTATTCTTTTACTTATGGATGCACTGTGGGCAGTTTTCAACAGGGCAGACACAGTTTTCCCATCTGTAACTCCCACATGGTTTTCTAGGAGAAAACAGTTCAATCTAGCCTAGGCAGGCCATTGTTTATTTTAAAAGTATTTTATATGTGCCATATGATAATGGGAAGCTGTAGGCATTTTTATGCAACTTGTGAACTTTCTTTTTAAGAACTTAACAAGAAAGAAACCAGAAGGAAGATAGCATTATACACCCTAGCATGCAGTAGATACAATTTGGCATTTTCATCCCCAAATGCTTTATCTTCTAGTTGTGAGTACTGCAATTGTGAGCCAGCAAAAAGTATTCAGGAAATACTTCCCTTTATTGGAAAATGGATGCTGCAACAGAGCACTGATGGTGTTTTCCTTTTGCACCCTTGTGTCGACACTGGAAAGAGCCCTTCTCAATTTTTCATAGCTAGCCTATATAATTAGCATTCTCCCTGTGATTGCTTCATCTCATCCAATACTAGAGAAAACCTCCCTCCTATATAACAGAAACAAACTGCATTAGAGAGCTATACTGATGCTATTAGAAAGGAAGGAGAGATTGTGACATATAATTTACAAGTATTTTTTCAAATGCTATCTCTCTTTTGAAGACTCTTGTATAGAAAAAAGGTACTGTTAACTGTAGGAGAACGCTCATCAGAAAGTCAGCAATAAGAAAACAATTTTCTCTCTTCTGAGGTTGCCTCATTTCTTCCAAACAACAGGCTCAGCTGCAGATCTCTGCATCCCAGACTTAAAAGGCTGGAAAAAGGAGTCCTGCCTCTCCTGCATATGCAAAACAAGTTTTACACAATCATGCCTCATGCTGTTTATTAAAGGGATCCACATTAAATGAAAAACAAGCCTGCTCACAGGCATATGTAAAAACAAAATCAGAAGGTAGAGATACAAAACAGTCATTTTCAGAGCCATCAAAGAAAGACAAGATCTGCATCTTGTTTTAAAAAGCAAGTTTTTGGAACTTCAGGGGAAAACTTCAGACATGATGGAGCTTATTTTTGAAAATCAGTGAGAAAGTGCAGTGGTAGCACTTGCTTTCAGGAGTGTGCATTATCAGGAATTATAACTAAATAAATGATTCCACGTTTTGACCTGATGTTTTCACTTCAACATTACCTGTAAATCAAGAAGGTCTCAAATAACACAGGTCCCCTCTAAGGCTTTATTCCATTATTCCAACATTTTTATTTTATTTCCTAATTGAAAGCAGCAGCAACTGTTCTTCTTTTTGTCCCATATGGATGATGCAGCATCCTTTAAAGAGAGCCATTCTGCGGAAGGCTTGACTAGAGAGATAAACATTACCAAGTAAACTGAATATTATAGAAATTTCAGCCACAAGCTTCTTTATCTGCTTTGCAATTATCTGCTAGAAAGCTCTTTCACTTTTGGTGTTACTGTATAGAAATTCTTCCTCAGTCGCAGTTCAGAGACAGTATCATGTAGTTAAGACTAATGGGAAAAAGAAAGGAGATTGGGGAGAATGAAGAATGCAGTTGTATTGATTAGCAGGATACAGACCACAGCCTAAAATTATCCTGTAGCATTTTATAGTGGAGCTATAATACTTGCAGTATTAAAGAAAGTTGCTCGAATGAAAAAAGAGCTCAAAAAAACTACTTCATTCAAAAATCTTAGTGCAGACTGTTGTCATTCAACTGACAAGAGAAATGTATTATGGATTAACAATTATATAATAGTTTTCAGTCCAAGGTTGTTTTTGTGGGGGATAAATAGAAAAGAGCTTTTCATAAATCTAATACGTCAGACCACAGAGCTTCACTGTTCTATTACTGTATTAGACTGACACATTTTTCATGTCTTACTTAGATGCTCTTTCCTTGAGGAATAAACCCAAAGCCCTTGCAATAATAGGTTAATTATAAGGCTCTTTCCTGAGCCCAGATTTCAGTGCTTGATGCAGAACTTTGCTGTAGCTGAGCAGAGCGGAGGCATGTTCAGGCAGCTCTCCCTTCTGCAGGGCTGCAGCTGTGTTATTAAGACTGTTTTCAAAATAGATGTGCTCCCAGCATATGCTGACATACAGGTCATGCAGACAAGGATGATTATCAAATATTATTCAAAAAGGAAGTTTCCAGCTTGCAAACAGTAATGTTGGATGCTGTGTTAACTTCTTTCTGTGAATAAGGAGCTTGCTCTGGTCTGCCACATTATGTGCTCATTTAAATAGAGTTAGACTAAAATTATCTGGCTTGCTGCAAGGAATATCACTGCTGCCAGCATGCCCAAGATCTATAGTGGGCTATTATTACATTTGGGCCCACTGTATTTTTCACAAGTGTAGGCAGAGGCAGCTTCTGCCACCTTTCAAAGCAGGGACTACATTTGCCCAGCTCACATTTTCAGCTGAGGAGACATTGGAAAATGACCCTTGCATGGAGCCCTTACAAAGCCCAAAATGGCATGGTGTTACTTGGAGACATCAGATGGAAACCGCAGCCAGGGCTGTGGATTTCATGACTTTTCCTCTGGCTTTTCTTACTGCTAGACTTTGGCAGTGGATTCCTAAAAATATTTTATATACCTATATTTTTTCAAATAAGTAAACAGTTACAGACAGAAGACTGCAGGCTCAGGCCAATGCAGAAGTGAGACTGACAAATTTTAAGAAATAAGTTCTAACTATTTTAAGAAATAGTTAGAACTACACATCTTGGCAGGGATATTGTCTTGAGGATGCACATGAAGGTACTGCCCTAAATACAGATGTTTTCTAAAAACAGGCCTTTATTACTCTTAGCCAAGAAACATAAGGAGGCATAATACAGAATCTCTTATAGCTTCCTTTAAATAATAAAAAATTTTCTATGCCTCATGAACATTCATTGGCCTAAACAAAACTATATATACAGCCTATACCACTGACCTTTGGAAACAGCCTCCATATGAAATCTTAAATACAGGCAAACATACACTTCTTTCTTTGCTTATAGAAGAAAGGGTATTTCATAGAGAAAAAGTAAAAATACTCCAGACCTAACTCCTTCCTGAGCTCTAGAAAACTTCAACTCCATTCTTTCTGTAACCTGGTTATAAAAAAAAAAAAAAAGCCAGATAAGGAAATGAAAAGATGGGTATGCTACAGTGCCTCTCACTCATTCAGCTCACAGGACATAAATCTGCATCTCACTGCTGCTCTTTTGAATGGATGCTGCATGATCCATATGGGGCAACACAAAGAAAAGTTGCTGCTGCTTTCAATAAGGGAATAAAATAAAAAAACTGGAATAATGGAATAAAGCCTTAGAGGGGACTTGTGTTATTTGAGGCCTTCTTGATTTACAGGTAACGTAGAAGTGAAAATATCTTGATAGTGTTCTGCATCTGGGGAACCTTCCTTATCTATAAAAACACTTCAGATACCAATAATCAGAGAAAGCAGCAGCAACCAGCACCCTCAGGGTTCTACAATTATTGCCGTCTGTCCATGGCTGACAAAAGTCCATGTTTAAGGATTTAAAAAGTATTAAGAAATTTTGGGCCTAGTACATTCTGGGAGTAGTGGAGTAACAGACTGCAATAAGCCCTCCCAAACATCAATTAAGCATGATACAGTAACTCAGCTTGAGCAGAGTAACCCCTGGGGTAGACAAAATCCTGGCCACCAGCAAACACTGTAAGAAGCCATCTCCACCCAGATCCTGGGGACAAGGAAGCACAGAGAGGCAGACTTGGGGAGGCAAGTCAAGATTGTGGTAGGGTAAAGTGAGGCAACTTTAGAGCCACTGCACTGGAAGCCCATTTAATCAGAAAAGGTTTACTCAGTAAACTGCAAATAAATGCTTCCTGCCCAATATCTATGTCTGAGTGGGGCTTTTTGCACAGCTGTCTCTTGTTTTTCTAAATAAATCACATGAGCAGCATTTTCTGGGACTGGGAAATGTTCCCTGTGGTCTCATCTGCCTATTTAGAAGTCCTTTGAGTTTGCTATTAGAAAGGAAACCAATACCTGTTATCCAATGTATGCCTCTGCCTCCAGCTCTCTGAGTGATCCTGCACACTACTTAATTAGAAGACCATGTATTTGAAACTCCAGCAATAGCAGAATTTAGTTGCATTTTAGCCCAGAAATGAGGACATCAAAATTAGAGCAATTGTCTGAATAATAATTTTTTTTGTTTGTTCCACTTAATATTCAAAATCAAAGTGAAGTGGCCTCTAAAAGACAATCTAATATTTATAGTGTGTATGATTATAAAGCACTTAGGCTGAAAATTATGTTGCAGATGTTCATGAGGGAACTCAGTAATGCTGAAAAATTCCAAAAGGAAGCAGAAAAAAATGAAAATGAACTGGAAACTGACCAGAAGATCCTTTATATGTAAAAACCTTTTATGCATCTATGTTTTTGTCAAAATGTGCTGACTCTAATTTCAGTTCTCCAAATCTGAATATTAAAGTGCCTCAAAGAGAATGGTTACTTATTTATATGAAATGGAAAGAAAAAACAGAAAAGCCTAAAAGACTGCCAATTCACTAGGGCACAGTTGCATGTCAATCAAAGATCAAGGGAAAGCTTAATCAGGACCTAATCTCACAGCATTGTTGAAGGAATGTCCAGTGACACCTGGGCTGGTGGCACAGGTGTGTACAACGTGTACACAGCATAAACTTGCTCTGGTTCTCTCCAGAATAATTATTTTCAGGCATTTTTGAAAGAATCACATTAAAATCATGTCAGTCCAGAAAAGCACTGCTGGCAGTCATGCACCACATGGAGAACACCTGGAGACCTGAGAGGGCCATGTCAGCTACTGGAGGATGGACACAGGTTAACCTGGACACGGGAAACTGATCTCCCCTTCTTGCTCACAGGTTTCCCTGGCCTTGGAGACCACCACAAATTTCTATATAAGAATCTGAGAATAAAATGTACTATGTACTTGTACAATGTACTTCTGAGAATAAAATGTATTATATACTTGTAAAATGCTCCTTGGAAGCATTAATTCCCTTTTAATAACATTAGTAAAATTCCTTTAAATCCTGTCTCTCCTTCTATACTGCCCTCCTCTCCCAGGCTAGGTTAATTAAGATATACATTTTTGCATTTAAATAAACTAGATAGATAAAACAGGATAATATGACAGAAACTATTTTATAAGACCACAAAAGAGTATAATACAAAAATTCACTTGTTGGCAGGGTGTTTCTCCCCAAACCCCTATTAATAAAATCTAAAAGGCCAAAATTTACAGTATGCCCAGTCAAGGCCGGTTTTCCTACAAAAACCAGCTTATCCTATCCGTATCTCTGATCTTTCTTGCTCCTCCATCTGTCAGGTCACAGAGTTACAACATTAACCTTAGGAAATGTCACCCTATTCCAGAGAACATGAGTCACTTGACAGGCAGCCAGCTCAGGCAGCACTGATGGGGGAGTGGGAGAGGACAGGGGTAGGAGGTAAATGCTGATGCACTCACACTGCAAATTACTGCAGGTGCCTAAAACTAGCCCAACTATTCTGGCTCTTTCTAAAGCAAGCAAAGGGAGAAGTGGCCTACGGGCAATGTTCCATGGAGACAAAAAGAGCTTATGTTTGTACTGCAAGGTGACTCAAGACAGACCTTTTGCAAGGAAACAGGGATTATTAAGTAATTTTGGGAAACGTCACATCTCATCCCCATAGAAAAATAAATAACTGAAGCAAGAGAAATTAACTTAGTCAAGTCAGAAAACACGTATTTGCAGAATATCAGATGTACTGCAGTGAGGCAGCATAAGCAGAGACCCAAAAGCACATTAAAAATTTGAGATCTAGAAAAATTTCAGAAAAAATTGTTTTAGGCCATTAGCTCAGGGTGCATTTAGAGAACATAGTGATGATATGGAAATACCTGAATTAGGAAGCAGAACTGGGTCAGACCTGATGAAGCACCTCTCTGTTATTCAGCAGTGTAGTTATTTTATAAAATTAGACAAGGACAAGAAAAATGGGCTGACAGGAAGCAAATGCTCCACGCTGTAACTACTTGGGGCCTAACAGACTGGTATCCCAACAGAGCTGGGTACAGATACTTCCTTGTCAGAATCTCTGGGAAATTCAAACTTCTTCTCCCAATCTATGTTCAAGCTCTATGTTCCAAGTAAAGTTTGTCACAAGATCTCTAATAAGGAAATAAAGAACAAACATTGGCAGATTTTTATTTCTGGTCTGTAATCTCACATGAAACCTTAAGGTAAAAAACAAATACATGCCTTTGTCCTTCTGAAGGTTTCCTAGGCTTACTTTTATGTTGCTTTGCAACAAATAATTTGTGCAGTCATTTTTGTGAATGCAAAATAATCATGACAATGAGCAAAGAGTTGATTGATCCCAGAAATGAGAGGCAGAATGGAACCCAAGTGATATCAGAACAGCAACTGTTAAGGGTGAACCCAAAATGAATTTAATAAATCTAATTCCAAACCTAATCTTCACTTACATCTGGTTGCAACATCTGAGACAATATTATCATAATATGTGTTGTTAATTACTACTTAACCAATGAAAATGAAGAAATTTTAATTTTGCTTAAGATTGCTCAAGTCTGAAATATGTCCTTAAAGCAGAATGATAAGTATCAGACTGAGAAAACATTCTGACAATTTGCATTAAATGACAAAAACCCAAACAAACCCATCCAAACATCTTTTCTGCTATTATTATCTTAATTTCTAAAATTTAAGACTTTAAATTCTAACTCATGAAAACCTGTTTTGTTTTTCTGTTCTGCTAGATATTTGTTTGGTTGTAGAACTTTATACTATCATAAAGACTGGCAAAAATTTCAGATTTTAATTAGTATGTATTTAAAGAGCAGAACATGAAGCATACAGTCACTCTGATGATTTGTAGCCAGGGTTTGTTTGAACAAAAATAGCAAATATTTATAATTTACCTTTAAAGTTTGAGGGTGGCTAATTTCTGTTACAAACTAAAAGACTGGTTATTAAAAGTACTCAATTAATTTAATTATAATCAAAACCAGATAACATTCAAAGTCAAACACAACAAAAAGCATTAGTAACATAAATGCTCTTTGAGTCTGATGTATAAATGACTTCACTTCCAGGCCGACTTTTTACATACAGTAATTTTACTGAAATCACATTAGGTCATGAGTCTGTTCTTGAGTCAAAGGAAAAAAGTTCTTATCATCCTCTTCTTGCTTATACTGCTGACACAAGAGAGACTTTCAGCCAATCTGCCTCACAAAATCTGAAGTGTTACAACTGGTCCCAGAGTGTGTGAAAGAGCTTCTGTACCACTACCAAAGGTTGTGTTTTTGTCAGAGCAGTCTACTTGTGCATTACCACAGTGATTTCAAACTGACTTTTCTTGCTTTTAAAAGCACTGGACTGCAATTTATATCTTCACACTGAAGCTGATTACAGCCTGCTGTTACACGTGGCACTTGACTCAGTCATCTTCTCCAGCTACTAGGTGAGCTGGGTTTAGCTATAACCTGAAGTGGATGGTGGAAACCATAATTTTTTTTTTACAGCTTTGCTTTGGGAAGGGAGTGCTATGAGCTTGGAAAGCTGTCAGTCTAACTTCCTGGAATTTGACTCATTTATTAGTTATCTTATGTAAACCCAGCTGACCTGCTGTAAACAGTGGAACTTCTTTTCCCCTAAATTCAGAGACAGATTCAACAACTTGACAAATTTCAACAAATTGTGTTATTTCTTCTCTTCTATTCCTTAATTATTTTCTCTTGTGGGTATTAATCTCTGTGTCCTTTCTCATTACATGAGCATGTAACAAAGTTATAAATATCACAGGGTGCTGGGAGTTACATTACCTGGAATAAGAGGTGTGACATTTGCGAGCTCCTTCCAAGAACAATAACTGTGATCACTGCTCGAGTGGGTGATGGTTATAAGACAACCCCAGCAATCTGCAGTTACTATTACACTAGTCTAAACTAGAAGGTACTGCACGGTGGTTTTACTGCTTTTCTTAGCAGTTAGAAGATTAAGTCTCTTGGCAAAATCATCTATTTCCATACCCAGTACACCATCTTTTCATTCATCAGTGCACTGCAGTGCCTCAAGACATGGTTTGTTACTGTACCATGTGAATTCTACAGAAGAAATTATTTTCAGAAGTAAAGTTCCCCTTGGACAAAACCCACAGGTCACATTGGTCACCCTTGCCATTACACAACAGTCTAGCACATCTGTAATATCTCAGCAACCTTTCCATGGAACACTGGCACCAAAGGCAATACAGACACTGTAGGAACCTTGTTCACAAGGGATAATTGTTACCAATGAGCTGTGCTCTCACTGGTAAAAGAAAAGTGAGATGTTTTTAAAAATACACTGTCAATGTTCCTAGTTTTGTAGCTGTTTGAGGCATGAGATTGAGGCCTGATTTCCTGTTAACACAGGAAATTGCCATTGCCACACTTGCCAGGATTTTTACCAAATTGTTCCTATATTAAGTATGTGCTTGAGGGAATTCTTGATTAATCACAGGTTTATATAGATACAGCATGGTGATTTCCTACAGAAATTTGAAAGGAACAAAAATAATCTCAAGACTATTGTAGAGCAAGTTCTACTTTTTGCTGACATTTCCAAGAGGTGATGATGGTTCTTGGGATTAGTGGTATTGCATGAGGCAGCTCTCCTCGAGGTCTGTCACACAGTATGCTGCAAATAGGTGGTTACCCAAAGAATAGCAACACAGATGCTAAGGTTACAAAAAGAAATGCCTTTTAGAGATTTTTTTTCAGTGCAGAGGCAAGACAGGGAAGTTGCATAACCCCAGCTAATCACCCAGGACACAACTGAACTGGTGACAGCATGAAAAAACAGGCAGAGAGGTCAAATATTCAGTGATGCCATATCAAATTATTCTGGCTCTAATTGATATAAGAGGAGGATAAGAAAGAATTTACCAATTATTTTAAAACCCTCTGTCTGTTTTTCAATCATTAACCAGGTAGTCATTGTAAAGAGTTGATGATGTAAATGAACCACCCCTTTTGCAAATAGAAATATGACTGTTACTGTCACAGGCAAGGACAAAAATTCAGAAACAACTGTCCCAGTTTTACACTCACCCCAACAGGACTTCACATCAAACTATTGCTTGTAAAAAGGTAGAACTGTGAAGAATATGTTGGGTTAACCCACATCAGCTGAGTATTTTACAAGTCTCTGAGTTTGACAAATTCACAGCTATTATTTTAACAGCACAATATTTAAAGGCAAACAGCAGGCAGACAATGTGGATTCAGGGATCTATTTCTGATTTTTTTCCTATGTTTACATGTTTTAGCTTTGCAGGATACTCCCATATTTAGAGAAAGATTAACACATTATTTTGCCCCAATTACACATGTAACAGCACTAAAGTAGGTCAGTGCCATTTGTTAGAAATGAGTGTTTTAGTGAAAACAATATATTTATCTTGTTGCTCTGTGAGGAAAAATATCTACAGATTTTAGTGGGAAAAAGGACACTTCTCTACTAGATAAGATTTTGAACATAAATTTATTAAAAATTTTCCTTTTTTTTTCTTAATGAACCTAGAAGGTGCCCTTCTTGAACCATAGAAACTAAACTAACTTCCTCTCTGATGGAAGTTATGACACTTAATATTCTATATGGTGTTAAGAAACAACTTAAAAACAGTAACAATCTTTCCTTTTATAGTGTACAAGGAATAAATAGAATTAGATATGTGACTTTTATAAGTTTATGCGTTGTTCCCAGCGCAGATTCAGGTTTTTTTCCCCCCTGTGCAGCACAGCAGAGATCACCAGATCACAGGCACAGAGGCAGTAGGTGACTGACAGTTCACACTGAAGATGAGCCTAAGACTCAGAGATATCTCTACTGAAAATAGTTCCACTCAGTATGTATCGGGCAGCAAGTGAGGTATAAACAGAGCAAAGACAACTCTTTAAGTAGCCATGCACTTATTTTACAGCCTGCCCACCTGGCTGCTCCCTGCATTAGAGCACTTTGCTGTGCTCCAGGAGCTCTCCTGAAGGTAGTTACATTTATGAACTGTTTGCTCTCTGCTCGCCGTGCAGCCAGCATGGCACAGACATCACTCACTGCAAGGGAAAGGGAACCCGGGGAAGAAAAACAGCTCTCCCCAAATGCCCTCATAAATTCACAAGGAGAAATAACTGTGCAGCACTACTCAAACCCTTTAGTTTTATTAATGGCAGAAAGGCAGTATTTCTTTCCAATAAATCTCCTCAGCTTCACCTATTGGTTGAAATGGAAGATGCTCCATGTTGGACAGTCCTACTTGCCTCGTCATTACAACTCCTGCAAAATATTAAATCATGTAATCTGGTTCACAGGACTGCCTGTGGCAGAAATACACTCTTGGAGAACAAATAAACAATATGGGAGTTTGAGCACCAGCAGTCTTCCCTGGAAAAAGGGCTACAATGCAAGTGTAGCTGTGATATTCTGCAGTGGCTGATACTCCTGCCCTACACCAGGCTTTAGAACTTGCATTGCTCAAGCATTTGTTTGTTTTGTTGTTTTTTTCAAAGCCTCAGAGCATAAACAGGTTACTGAAACATGGAACATGGTGTTATTAGCAAGAACATCACAGATTCATTTTTTACAACAGATCTCTAAGTGGGAGGTTCTTTGTGATTTTTTTTTGCAAAATCTGAGAACAAGTTTGCAACTCTCCAATGTGCTGCAAATGTTTTGTTCATGTATGTTCCCAGTGAGGAACATACTCTCCTAAAACACCTTTTTTTTTTTTTTTTTTTCCTTTTTAGAGGAGGCTGCGGGAGACAGGATGGAAATGGCATCAGAACATATTTTCCACAAGAATTATGTGAAGTCCACCCTGCACAGCTTAACATTTTTAATCACTCCCAAGTACATACCTTATGTGAGGAACAGAGCTAAAATGATGTGTTTACTGAATGGTGGCAAGCATAGAAAAGCACAAACAGGATGAACAGATACTCAAGTATCTGCTTAATTACAGTTAAATATAGGAGAAGAACTTGTATAATTTCAGCCTTCAATACCCGCACTTGGCACTACCCACTTCTGAGCTTTGTGAAGCTCCAAGATCAGCTTTCAGATGGCCCTGGAAATGGGAAAATGGAATTCATGGCCCATGTGGATGGACCAGCCGCTGGGATGACAACATCTCCTACAATAGTGATGGTGCTGATATTGATCTACCTACTTTTGTACTACTTCATCATATCTGATTAAATGTTATGACTCAACATTATGGCCAGGTTCTGGATGCATGGAAGCTTCTGCAGCGGGTGTCCACATCTGGAATAATCTCTTTCTCATCACTGAATTTCAGGTCACTTTAAATACAAGGGATACAGGCCAGTGATGTTTTGCACATGGTAAAAAAATTATAAAAACCAAGAAATGGTAAAAAAGACTTATTGCAAAAACAGCAGAAAGTAACTGTATGATAGAAGAACTTTGAAAAATTAATTTTTAGGTAAACTAGAGGCAACTACTTTACAAGTACATAGTACAAGAAACATATCATTGGGGAGATGGCAGCTGGGATGAAGCATACAGGAAAAAGTTCAATTTTTAAACATTGATTTGCAATTGATGATGGGGACACTATAATGTATACGAGGTCACCTCACCTGTCACTGAAATGGAGTTGCCTGTACAGTGGAAGGTAGTTACTGATTAAGAGCAGATAGCAACAATTTAAAAACAACTTTGAGCAATGAATTTCAAAAAGCTGTAAGGGGGAATTTTAGGTAGGCAGAATGTAATTATCCATTTGGAATTCAGCCAGATACACATAACTCTGAACTCTACGTTCGCTGCTAATTTAATCGCACCACATCCCCACCATTTGCAGTGGCAGGACTGCTAGCTAGGCAGCTCACAGATTAAGCATTGGTACCTCGTGATCTATTTGCAGGATGGCTATAGCAAACCCTGCTGTCTGGGAAGGAAAAAGCCAGCAAAAAAGCCAGAAAAGTATCAGGCACCATGACAAACACTGTTATTTTGAAGTCAAGGGCCGATCCCTTTTCACACATTAGAGATGTAAAAAGTTATTTGGCATATCAACCTTCTCGCAAGCAACTGCAGCCATCTGGCTTTCCTTCAAACCTCCCACCCAGACAGCTCCTTCATGTGGACAGCCCCTGGGGAACCTCACACGTTGCTGACAGCTCCAGCAGATGGGTGCTCTCTCCTCCCTGTTCTTATCTGCCTAAATCCCTGCTTTGACTCACAGTAGCTTTCTGTTTCCAGACATGCTGCTGAAGCTGGAAACAAGTGCCAACTGAATCAGATCTTTTCAACAAGACACGCTCTAAACTATGTTCTCAGCACTTAACAGGCCATCTTACAATCCTCTTGGCACATGCTCTCAGTCTGTTTTCCTGCAACTACTGGATTCTCCAGGCTGTGCTGTTCATCGGAAGAGACAGGCACATTATCCATGTTAGCCACATGGGCTGGAAAGCAGCCCTCGGAGCCCATCCAGATCACTTCACCTACTCAGTGCTGTATCCAGGATGCTCTTTTCATCCAGCATATTCAAGCACCATTTCAGAGAGCGACAGAGTAGACTTAGAGCAAGTAAAGCCCTCCCCAGATCCTGAACTGTTTTTCCTCCTGACTTACTAGACAGAACATAAATGATTTTTGCTGGTTTCTGAGCACTTTGTCTTTCAAGGAATGGTTAGAGCTTGAAGAACAGTAGTAAAACCCAGAAATTCATAAGGGAAAATACATGATACACTGGGAACATGTTTCTTGCTATCGAAATTAGAATTATAGTTGTATCATTTATAAACATATAAGATTTATGTATTCTCCTTTATTTCCTGCTTCAGGGGATGAACCTGTTCTGAATTGAGAGCTTGAAAGGAAACTCTTGCAAGGTTATGCCCTGAGCTGTTGAATTTAGTGGCACAGAATAATTTACACCAGCCAGGACCCCTAGAGATCCAATGTGCCACACAAGAGCAGGGCAAACTTCAGAGGCAGATCAGGTTGCTCTGGGCCTTGTCTGCTCAAGTTCTGCATATCTCCAAGGACAGAGGCACCACAGATACTTCTTAAAGAATTCAGAGACATGCAGACCAGAAGTCTCATCAGGGTACCAATTCTGCTGTGTGATGGTAATAGTTCTAGGGAGATACTACCAAAATACCCATATTAATACCCTAATCTTCCTTCAGGTAAAAGGAAAGGTGAGAGACTTGCAAAGGATGATTTGAGAGAATCTGAGATAATACAAGGAGCCTGTCTCTTGTAGTTAGGTAAACTGTCTAGGGAAATAAGTGTACAAGGTCAGTGCTTTAAATTAAGTATCTACTCATAGGAGATACAAATATCCAACAAAGGATAAACAACAATTTCTAAAATATCCAGAAAACCTTGGAAAAATAGCACCATTCATTATTACTATAGCACTGTGGACGTCCAGAGTTTAAACTGATGAACATATTTAGAAATCTCCCCAATTTCAGACTGCCCTCCTTGTTCTACACAACTGAGCCAGTCAGACACAATATAAAATGCAAGTGTTTTAGAAGAGGTGGGCATGACCTGAAAGCTACAGCCTTGTATTCAAGTAACTATTTTATTTTTTTAAGAACCACTTGAAATTGTACTAGATAGTAGAAAAAGGGTAGGGGAAGAAATAAGGTACTCTTTCTTCTCTCTGCATTGTAAAATCCACTCATGCTCCAGAGAGGTGCAGAATAAAGGGCAAACTTTTCTGCACCCAGATATGTCTCTAGTTTGTTATGGCCTAATTTTTAATTACAGTCTAATACATGTTTAGGGTTGTTAACCTAATTAGCTACTGCATCAGAAGTGGGACACCTACATTATTTCCAACTCAAAGTAGTTAAGCTATAGTAGAATGATTCAGAGAAGTTTTGTTGGACTCAAGGATTTAATTAAAATTAATATTCAGGAAAGCATGACACCCATTTTCATTCGGAATTTAGCTGCAATGCCTTTAATACAACTCCTTTGACAACATTTTCATTTAACTAAAACCAGCATTTTTGAAATTGACTGCTAAATTTTTAAATGCGAGTTTAATTGGAAGCTCAGTTAATGGACACAACTAATCTGGAATCATATATTCAGATCAGGATATTACAAAAAAAAAAAAAAAGGTCAGCAAAATCAAACCTACAAAGCTGTGTGACAGCTTTGAGTGGATCCATCTTCTATTGTAACACATTTCTGGGGCACTGCAGTAAGGACTTGTGAGCCCTGATGAGAGAAGGCTGTAAGAGATCCAGCCAGACCAACCCTCTGTTTCTGAGCTGCATCAGAGAGGGTGAGCTGTTCCTGCAGGACTGGTAGCAAGGATAAGGATTAGAGGGGAAGCTAACTCCCCACACCCCAATAAGCATCAAATAAATAGTTCAGGGCTTATAGGCTGTTATTTGACTGTCAGCAAACAAGAGCCACAGCTACACTCAGGCATATTGGATAAATTATTCAAACTACAGCAGTGTAACTCATCATTTCCTGGTGGAAATCTTTTCCCCTGCTCCTTGACCAGCCCGTTAGCCAAGCAGAAACCAGACATGGCCATCTCGGTGTGTTCTGTGCTTTGCCTCCCCACTGCCCACCATATCACTGACAGAAAAGAACTATTTTTTTAAGAGGGCCCATGTTGAACAACTGTTAGTTATGCTAATGAGAACAAAAAGCCATAATGTAGTTATGTTACATAGTTCACTTGGAAGAACTGCTGTCAAGTCCAGTAAAACTAACAATGGCCATGCCACTGAAAAACAAACAATAAATACAGAACACTGTGCTCTGTGATATTCTGCATCAATTATTCCAGTTACCATATATGAGTAGATTTTATTTAAAGGATGGCACAAATATTTGAACAGCCTAAGTGGCAAGGAAGCAAAGCCTTATAGAACATTTTCATTTTCAGACTCCTGGTTGTAAAGCAATATATTCTTTCAGCAGCCGACACTGCCAGAGAAGTTGATTTAGTTTTTTATGTGAGCTTTCAAATGCAAAGAAAGACTTGTAGCCAAGCAACACATGAGAACAAAAAATTGTTAGTAGCACTGCAAGAGAAAACTCCCAAAGCACTCTATTCACATTTGCCATCCAGAGCCCTAGAAGTTCAAGCTTGCTTAGGTCACTCTGTGAACGTGGCTGGACAGAAGCTGGTGTTGAAATACCCAGGAACAGGAGTGCCTGTCAGAGTGGCAGCAGCATTTGGCACAGCCGTCAGTCTGTGCTGGGGATGAGCTCCAGATGTTACAGGTCAGGCTCAGAGCTGCGTGGGAGCTTGCAGGGCACCTGCAGGGCTGCCCCTGGCTGTGGCACAGGTGGTGGTTTCAGCAGAGCTTACTGCCAGACATTTCAGGAGATCAGGAAACTATAACTGAAGCTTTATTTTCAAGTGTTCTTGGCAACGTGTGGCTGTTGCTGGGAAACTCCAGGGCAGATTTGCAACAGAGCCCAGGATGGAGTCTCGAGTTCCTGACAATCTGCCACCTTCCCAAGGAAGATTTTTCTGAAGAAATCTGTCCTGCCTTAGCTATTCACCATCATTCACATGACAGCAGCCCAAGTAAGATTAGAAGAAAGCTAAAGCAAAGAGGTTGAGTTTTCAGCAGTGTTTCTAAGTCACAGGTGGAAGAAAACTAATGCCCTGTTAGGGATCACTCACCCTGCTGTTTTGCATAAAGAGAACACAAAACTGAATATATATGAGAAAGTAAGACACAGAATGGCCACAGCAGCTTTCCTGACCTTTTCCTGCTTTCTTTATGAAACCTGTGCTCCCTAATAACCCATCCAGTTTTCAAGCTCTCCAGATGCAGAAGAGCAGAGGAAGAAGGTGCTTCTGAGCAACGAAAGTAAACTTGCAAGCAGGCTAATTGTAGGAGTTGCTGCCACTTTATTTTCCTGGGCACCTGTCAATGCATTCATCCATGCTACTCTGATGCACAGAACTCCCTTGCTCTGGAATGGGTTAACACAAGGCTCAGTAATGGCCCTCTTAAGTAAGAATTCCATTGCACGTGGTGTATAAAGGAAGATGACAACAGCGACACTCATTTGGTTTTCTGACACGAAGATTTGCATCTCAGTGGATTGATATCATACATGGACTCTGTTCATTCTCCTGGAAAAAAATACTGTCTTTCCTCATGTTATCCAGTATGACTTTACTCACGCTTTCAGATTGAAATAACTTGAAAACACAATCACGGCTTTACAGATACAGATGGAAAATGGCACTTAGGAAAAATGCCAGGTAAGAGGGACCAATCTGATTTTTATGTATGCCTCGACATATGTTCTATTCTCATGGGGGCTGTACATGTGCTGGCAGCCCTGTCCCCTGGCAGTTTCTCCTTGGAGCCTCCAGGCCCGGACTGTGAGTGACCCTCACTTGCCCGGAGGCCCGCGAAGAACGCACGGGAAATCAAGCTGGGGATGTCACCGTTGAGTCAGGAATGGATAATAAATGACACAGACCCTAGGTCAGAAGGCTAAGAGGCTAGAAGCCCCCAGTTTATTGGAACCCCTTCTTTTATCCCCTGGTCTGATACAGGTGGACCTGACTGGTCATTTAATCAGCACATTTCACATGATTGGCTGATTAAGAACACACCCTTCGGTAAACATCTTATGAGAAAAACAACTTATTCAAAACACCACCTGCAGATTGTTTACCATTCTTTCTCTCTGCCTCCCTAAAACTTCCCAGACTAATTAATGGGAAAGCTTATCTGGCTTTCTCACTCTCTGACCAGACTGTCCTATCCACAGTGGGAGGAACCTTAGCACATAAGAGCAGCTAACTGTGACACAGAGGAGCCATTTGTGCTTTGGGTTTCCTGGAGGGGTCAGGGGTTCACTTGGAGGGTCATCTTGACCTTTTTCCACCCCACCAGCCTGTGCCCGCCGAGCCAGCAGCCAAGAGTGTTCCACAGGTCTCTTGGCCTGTTTAGAGAAATAGGGAACTTATTCTTAAGTGGAAAAATTGAAATCTTAAATTAGGAGAAAAATCTCAGGCTCCCTGCTCAGTTCTCCCACAGTTTAAAAAATAAAGGATTTTTAAATCCACTTCATATTCTCAGTCCTCATCTGTGAAACCCCCTGTGAGACATACTGCAGCAGAAAGAGGCAGCAATAACTTCAGGGCCTCTGTGTCTATTTGGCAGCCAGTGAACTTGTCAACACAAGGAGATTTACCATGAAGCTCTAGCAGTATAGCCTATTCTGGCATAATTATTGCATAATGATTTTCTTTGACTATTCCACAGGAAAAATCCAGCATGTTTACAGTTAATAATACTCTAGCCTTTATTTCAGTCACAAATGCCAAGTTAGGAACAAGCCAAAGTAAAATTTAAATTACTATTTCTTAAAATGCTTACCCATCTTCCTCACCTCCTGGTAGAAGTGGGATTTTTTGGTAATATCTCCTCTGCAGTGTCTTTTACTTCTCTGTACTTGTAAAAGCCATCTGCAGTATAATACATCTCAACATTAAGGATTGAGTTGCCTTTCCTATTTACCACACTTAGGATGTACCAATACTCTGTCATTTTCACCTTCAAATCTGCCCCCTTTTCCAAGCATCCAGATAAAAGAGCCTTGCAGAATGTTCCAAAGCCACTAAACTTGGGCTCTAACAACTTAGTTGCAGCAGTAGGAGGAATGTAGTCTCCAAGCTTACTAGGACACAAGTAATTCAGAAATTTCAAGCATCTTATTGAATTGCACAGAGAAGATGTGTTCCCTGCAGGAAGCAGCACTGTGAAGGCAGACAGACATTGTCTGCACGGACACATTTCTGAGAGCTCTGCAGAGCCAGCCCTGCCCAGCAGCCCAGGCTGGGCCTCAAGGGTCCCACAGGAGCAGGTTCCTGCAGCCCTCCTGGTTGTGTGGATGGAAAACATTTTGCAATCCCCATGTCTGGGGTTCAGAGCTGCTTTTCAAAGTCCAATCAGACTCAGAGTAGTTGCCCACGATGCCTCCTTGTGCCTGTCATCACAGGACAGAATTTGCAATTAGATGCAGAAGTGAAGGGAACCAACTCCTTTCTATTCCAGTCACACACAGCTCTCCTATGAAACAGATCAAGTGCTTGATTATTGTCTCAGATGCAAGCAGGAAGGGCAGGCTTAAAAATGTTTTTTTGACCTTTCCTATCTCCATGAAATACTTTAGGGTAAAGCCCAAACATCAGAATTAGTGTATATTCTTCCACTGGTACAAGAAAGAGCCAGGTAAAGGTCTCATCTCAGTTACCCAGGCAACTGCAAACAGCAGAGCCTGCTCATGCTCATTAGAAAATTTTTTTTAAAAAGCATTCAATCCTGGAGTCTGCAGTGCTTCCAAGTGATTATATTCATATGGTGGATATATACTGCAAAAATAGCTTCTTCATTTTCTGCCAGCCAAATTAACCATGAAAATGGACCAGTTTAAGAATGTAATTATTATAGACTAATTTGGCAAACTAGACAGGCAGTGTTTCCTCAGCCTGGGCAGCTCTGTCTCCTGGGATTTCACTTGCCTGAGGGTTTTGCCAAAGAGCAAAGGCAGCTGGAAGCAGGCACTGTGCAAGGAGGGCAGGTAGGCAAGGAGAGCTGTGGTGGAAGGGGTTCTTTGAACTTCATATCTGCAAACAGGCTGCTGCAAATCTTCAACAAGTGCTCAGAAAGCTGTCATTATTGCAGTGGGGAAGGGATAATGCTCCCACACTGAGAGCTGGGATTCAGAGCTTAAACAGCTATTGAAATGATCCAGACAGCCCCATCTGAACCACGCTTTGAGGAGGAGGAATCCAGAAACGCTGAATTGCAGTCAGTGGGTGTAAGGCACCACGCCCGGGAAGTGTGAGAGGAAAAAAGGTGTCTGGTTCCAGAGTGGAAACATATTTGCTGCTCTGGACCCCCAGACACCTGAGTTGCAATAGGCAGGACTCAGCTGGGGTACACTCAGTTTGGCCACTCAGCATTTGTGAATAACCCTGCTAAGCCTTCCATGAGCAGGACTGGAGCTTAATGTACAGAAAAATAAGGTTGGATTAGTTTTTATTTCTTTTTTCTTTTGGTCTCTCTGCTAATGGCAGGGATGGAAAGAAGGCCACATTATGCATGCTGCTCAAGCACTGCAGATGAATTGCTGTAAAAAGTACAGCATCCTGGAAAAGCACAGAGAGATATCCAGGCTCCTGGCCTGGCCAGATAACACCACACACATCTCAGCAAGCGAAAAACCAACCAAGAAACCTCCACTATTGCCCCACATTACGGTAGTGAGGCACTCTTGAAGAAGGTCACTTCTGTAACCTGAGGGTGACTGTTATGAAAGAATGGATGTAATTAGAAAAGATTTTTTTAAAGTCAGATGTTGATAAGACATTTCATTTCCTCTACCATAAAAAGAAGTAATAAACATTAAGGCACAATGAGATCTATGAGCATGAATTCATTCTTTAGATGAGGCTTGAAAGATAGCAACATAGAAAGCTTATAGAGACTATTTTTGGGTGGCATAAACCCAAGGACAAGTGTGGATTTTTACCATTTGGAGGAAAAAAACCAGAAGACACCTCAAGAGATATAGTGGCAATAAGTCAAAGAGGGAGAACAAGAATAGATGAAGCAGACAGAAAAAGTGAATAATAGCTGTAGGGAATGTTAGCCAGGGCACTGCCAACTGATGCTTCACTTTTTATCTGTCATCTGGAGTGATTGTCACAGAAGCTGGTCACTATTATCTTGACTACAGACATTTTCTCTACAGGAGATTAATCAAGCTGGACATTTTAATGAAATACCTTTGGAAACAAAAAAGCTATTTTTTATTATTTTTTCATAAAGAGATGATAGCTTGATGAGGATCTTTCAAAGTGTCTGACTGTTTTCTGATGTTACACACGTATTAGCTGCAAAATCTTTAATATAAGAACAATTTGTTAGAGAGATTTTAGTGTAAATTTATATGAAAACATTTGTGTTTTTTTAATGGAAAGAACCTATCATTTCCTGTCAAATATTCTCTGTTGGTAATTGTTGTACCTACGTCTTTTTTTTTTGTCTTTCATGTATTATGAGCAAAGTGGGAAAAAAAAGTCTCTTACATCAAAGTACAAATATAAAGATAGGTTGGAAAAGCCTTACAAAGGGGATGGTTTAGAAAACACACCAGATGACATTCTCATGTCCAAGCAAGGTAGGGATTATTAAACCTTCCATCTGGAGTTAGGAACGTATGGCTCACTTTGCAGGAAGAAGGTGAAAGCCTCAGCAGTTAACAAAGACCTTATAAATAATAAGTACCTGTATGCCTGTATGGACATAAAGAGTTACAAACGAGTGGCTGTAACAGTGACTCTGCACTGTCCAAAAATGGCACATTTGTTATGTTTGTCATCTCTTTTCCATCACCCCCTCAATGCTTTTCCTGCTGATGTTAATCCCACTGACTGCACAGAACAGCTCTGCATAAACACTTCTGAGACAGCAACTTTCATGATTCAGAGAATCCTCTGACTTCCACTTCTGGGAAAAGCTGATTCACATTCCTTTCGGTGTGCTGGCTGCACCTTGTCCCAGGCCAATTCCACTCACATCTGAGGTGGCTTTATCTGCACAACTCAATATCCTCAGGAACGTGAAGGGTGAATTGCAGCTGCTTTTCTGCAGCGCAGGAGCATTCACCATCTGCTGCACTGTTTTTCTGGGCTTAGATGGGACATATGAATCTAGCCATTTGTTTATACATTTAACTTCTGCAAGCACTGGCAGGATTTCTGCCCATTCAAAAGAAGAAGAAATCTTTGACATAATTAATACTCTTTTTAATTTTAAATTAAATGTAGACTTTCAGTCAAATGAAAAATAGAACTCTAAAACTGGTTGGTGGGGTCATCTGAGGAATTATTCTAACAGCAGAAAAGGCTTGTTGTATAAAGATATTTGTTCCAACTCAAGAACTACTGTACAGACAGACCCTATATTTACAACTGTATACAGTATTATCCATCCTACATGAAACTAACACCTTGTTTTTTAATCACATCCAATTACTCCAGCTTCTAGGATTTTCACTCAAAGTCAAAAGCTGCATAGCACACAGTACCATTAACATTCTTTTACATCTCCAAGTCTCAAGGCTGTGTTCTTTAGCCAAAGAAACTGTACTAAATCTTTATGAAAACTTCTCTTTATTTATTAAATATGTGAATTGATTTAGAACACCAGAAAATAAGAGCCTACTGAACTTTCCATTTATTCCAGTCTAGATTTGACCCATTGCTTTGTGTGACATAAGCAATTAATCTTGCTGAAACTCCTGTTTAAAGGTTATGACAATTTGCACAGGACAGGAGAGAACTTGCAATGTCATTACTGACAAGGCTGCAACCTTCTCTTGTTGACATCTTATCAAATAATCTCATTCTTGTTTAAATCTTGGCCTGAGTTACTTAAAATGACACTTTTCCATTGCCAGTGACTGAGTCAGCCAGTAATTGCTGCTCAAAATAATATAAATTCATAACAGTAAATGATAGGAGATAGTTATTTTTAACATGTTTGACTTGGTTCCTGAAATATCACTCAGTGACACAGAATAATAACTCATGGAAGGGTGAACCAGCTGGAAAGCTGGAGTGGATTTACTCATGGGATTGACAGCACTGTAAGTAACAACACAAGAGGCTCTGCTGCCTCCTGCTTCCTTCTCCATACTGCAGCATCCAGACTTGCACAGGACCCATCAAAACACTCACTGTGCAGGTAGGTGCTAAAATCTGTTCAAACATCTGGAGACCTTGAACAGTTTTGTGAGGGACACATGAGATGAAATGGCAAATTTCTGGGGTTGGTCACGCTACTTTTCATTTTTCCATCTAACCAAAATTTTAAAACAAGCCGTCAGAGGAGAAAGAGTTAAACATTTTAACTTTCAAGTATCTTCTTTCCAAAGCACAAGCTTGCAGATACACAGGTACACCCCTAATAACACTCAGATGTAGCAGAAGAATAAGAGAGACTGAATTTCTATATCAGAAAGACCATGATTCCAGACCAAATTGAGTTTTGTAGTTTTACAGAGCCTGGTGGCCAATTACATAAATGAACTTTCCATTAGCATGTTCTCACATGATCATACATCTTGGGTCAATGCTCATGTGGAGAAATCCCTGTCCCTCAGGCACTCAGCTGCCTGCTCTGTTGTTTCATAGCAACCATGGCCCTTCTGAGCTACCACTGGCCCTGAGGGTGAAAGCAGTGCAGCCTTACAGGAGCTGAGGGGAACCAGACACCAGTGCAGCTGCCAGTGATGCTGAAGCTGACACCAGGACAAGTCTGCGTTTAGTCTGGGAAAGGCAGACTCCCTCAGGGGAGCCACAGGGACATAGAAGTGTTACAAACTGGTTTAAACAGAGGTGCAGGGTCTGGGGACCCCTTTGTGGGGGCCTTTGGTGGGCCAGGGCACCCCCTCTGCTGTCCTTCACGTGGATTTCTCCCCGGCTGAAGGGGTCCTTCAGCTGAGCTGCTCTGCACAGCAGAGGATGGGTGTTCACTGCTTCTCACCAGAGGCTTTTTCACCACACACCCAAACCTCTCCTCACCCTTTGGTGTGAGGGTCTGTGCCAGCCTGGCAGCTGATGACCCCAGGGCTGTGCTCTCCACCCTGAAGGTGCTCAACTCGATCCCTCAGTGGATGTGTTCTTCTTCCCCTGCCCACACCACAGTCACTTATTTCTATCAATGAGCAGTCAGGGTGTGGTGGTCTTCTCTGCAGCTTTTATACAATTTTGCTATAATAGGCAAAAGTCATTCATGAACATGTTTTAACCATTAATTATAACATTTCAGTCTCTGGCCATGAGGTACAAGTCTAGCCTTTGAAATGAAATGCCAAACATGTTACTAAAGTTGCTGAGCAGAACTGATAGCACTAGAATGCCTGCACTTGCTGTATTTGGGAGATTCTTCCTAGTTTTCACTTTGCCACAGGACTGTGTATGACCTGCAGTTGTTTGTGATGTTTTTTAAATTACCTGTCTTAAGTGCAAAATCTTTTGCCGTTTCATTCATGGCACAGCAAGTCCCTCTGAATCTTTCCAGTGCTAGTCAGAACTTGAAAAAACAGTTTTTTCCACTAAGAAGTTGTTTTCTACAATTCCACCATCATTTATCTTCAATTAATATCTTGTTAGTATAGGCAGTATTTTGTTGCAAGATCCAGAGACCACCGAGTGCTTCCCTTTTTTCTCAGTAGCACATTTACTTGCTTTGGAAAAGAGATTCTGCATTTCTAGATCGAAGAACACCTGTTCCTCTTCATTAATCAATTATTTAATCAATAACTATGTGATGTGCCAAGAAGGAGTTCCAACTGCAAGATGGACACAACTGGTTCTCAGACACTTTGTTGCTTGTGCCTGCGTGGCTCTGGCTTTTCAGAGCCTGGTTTGACTGACACTGAGCCCAATTCTGTATTACCAGACAATGAGCCGAGGACTAAAGCCAATAGTCAGACATATTTCAGTTTGCACTCGTACATCTACCTCTGCTCTTGACAGACATACAGAGAATGAGCTGACTGACCTAGTTAAAATTGCCCAATTAGCTGAGTGAATGACAGTCTGAAGAAAGTGAAAAAGAGCAATATTCTAGGGAGGGAATTATCAGGGACTTTGCTGAGAGTAGGGAGAATCTCCCTACTTATGATGAGACCAAACTCAAGTTTCTAGTCCTGTTATTTCTAATATTTCCTATAGGAAATTTAACAATGCAAGTGAAAAGATCTGCAGTAAAAGGTTCTCTAATTCCCTGTGTATTTGTACCTGTCCTCAAAGAACAACACTTCTTTCTGATGCTATTATAAACAAAAATACCAGGAAAACAAAACAGCAAAACCCTAACCAAGCTCATATAGATTTTTTTTAATATTAAGAAAGAAAATGCTAACTTAAAATATGCTTAAAAGCATATTTGCCATATGGTATCACCTTCTGTGTTACTTGGAAAACAAATACATTTACCTTCTGTTTCCCATTATTATCCTTAAGAACATAAAGGTGTGACTTCAAGACAGCAGAGGAAAAAATAGTGAAAATACATAAATACAACACACTGGTTCAAGAGACTGCACCAAAGCTAATTATACTGATTTGCTTGGACAGAAGCTCTACAAAGTCAGCAGAGCACTGTGGACTTAGCAGAACATATTAAAGCACAGGCTCTCTCACCACATCAGCCAAGTTTTCCTTCTCTGTTGCTGTAACTGCTTTTGTGCTCCTCAAGATTTACAGGCCTCTGAGAAAAAGCCTGAGCATGACATATTAATTAATTAATTCAACAACATTCAGAGCAATCTTAGTGTCTCATCCTCTTGATGAAATGGCCAGAAACTGCAAAGGAATATTTGCTCTTCAGGATTTGGGCAAAATGACAGAGACTGCGCAGGGGACAAAACAAAAACCCCAGCTGAAAAAAAAATAAAATTCCAGTGGAGCTCCACTTTTCCGCTATTAGAATTCTGTAGCCAAAGCAAATCAGAAGCATCATTGCCATGTCACTCAGTCCTATCTGGTGGTCAAAGAGCATGCCAGGATTTCCTTATTACCAGGCTCTAATGTTGCAGCATTTATGCTTGTGATTAACTATTATTATAATAAAAGGTTGTACAATATCTCCCACTGATTCTGATGCCAAATACGCAATTAAGAAGCAAAGGTTAGAGTCATTGCTTTTGACCAGCTGTAAAAGTAGATTATAGCTAGAGGGATGATAATTCTTCAGCAAGGGACACGCTCTGGTCCCTCCAAACCTTTCCTTCATGGTTTGCATGGAAGTGATGCTGCTCAGGTAAAGCATTTTCTCCTATTCCAATCTCTCTTAAAAAAAATATATATATATATCTAGCCCATAGAAATTTGTATATGCTAATGACAAGTTCATTTTTTGATTCACCACATTTGCCTAGACCAATTATTAATTATTTTAGGACAAACTCATGACACCACTGCAGTGTGTGCAATATGGGTTGTTATGGGCTTTTTTCCAAGCAGATAAGAGTCCGTGAGCACAATGGATTCTTTTCTGATAGAGAGTGTGAAAACAAGAGAACTGGAAACCAGGTATAAATCACAAGCTATAATTTCTTCCAGATGCTAAAAACCTATAAAATAGACTATACATCTGATATCCAGACAGATGCTTTGTCCTTATATGAGGACATATAAGGATGCAAGTCCTTATATGAGATGCCCATAGGTGAACAAATAAAAATATTTGCATTCCAGACCGTATATCACAGCCTAAATAAACCTCTAAAGCAGCAGAACTTCAGGCTCTGATTGCTCCCAGCAGCAATGTGTCAGATTTTACATACCAAAAGGAAAGGGCCTTGCAGTATAAATGACACAGTTCCAGCATTTACTGCAGCTTACATGGATGAATCCCTTCCTCATGTGCTGCTGAAGTAGCTGAAGGGGTGACATTAGTGACATCATGCTGCATCCTTGAGATTAGAACATGCAAAACTGAAGCAATCCCCAGCAAAGACAGTCAGGACCTCAAAAGGGATGGATAGTTTAAAAAGCAGAGCATGTAGCATTTCTGGTAATAACTTCTTCCCTATATATAATTAAATACTCTCTTATTTTTTGGGGGTTTTATTTTTCAGCCCTTTCCTTTGCCTGAAAACAGCAGAAAAATGAGAAAAATAAGAACACCTGTAACTTTAAATGGGAGAAGCATCCAACACAAAACATGGAACTTGTCTCCAGTTCTCATTTCTCGAGAGGAATTTCTGGTAAAGGAGAGCAGAGGAGAATGACTGTAAGTTATACACCCTGGAATGTGAAATTTCAAAATTGCTGTAGAAAATTGTTAATGTGATCCTTAACTTCAAGGTTCTGCAGTGTTGTGCTTGATTCAGTACTTACAGGTAGGACAAGCCAGTAATTTTACAAAGGTTTAGGAATGCTTCTTAATATGAAATCTGTGACTAAAACTAAACTCCAGAACAAACAAGATCATTAAAGTAATTATGAATGTTGAGTGAACTTTACTGTCCTCTGACTGTTTGATGTGAGATTCCTCAGGCACAACTTAGCCCAAATGAGCTTGCTGTACAATGTATTTTCTTCATGGATATCCACTTCAGTCCCTTGTAAGGGTTACATGTTATTAAAAATCAAAGTGGATTTCAACAAAACCTTTGCTACTCTCAGAGATTGTAATATTGTCAAGATTATCCCTTTGCCTATCAGTCATGCAAATCAACAGAAGAGGAAAGTGTTATTTATGAAATGAACAGCTTTAAGTACCTAGAACCTATGTGGCATAAAATTTTTACAATACTTATACATTCAATACATTCTTCACAATCACTATAATATATTAAAGCGCTAAACTCCATCTGCAGACAAATACTTCAGGTATTTGGGATTTCTTCATATCAAATAGCCTGTAGGTGTGCAAATAAGCATTCACAGTCCATACCAGATGTCAATGTCTAATTAAAATTAAAATTTTAAAGGGCATGCTCTTGATGGTAGATGTACTGACAGAAACTGGTGAAACACACAGTTCAATTACTACCTGTAAATCATTTACATAGAAGAATTATGAAAGTGTTAAATTAGACCCAAACATTGCCATTACCTTCTCAATACCCAAAGGATCTAAAAGTTGTTTCTTTGTCTCTTTTCTCTTGTTATGAGAAATGCAAGAACATTTAGTACCAAGCTCATGTACTCAATTAAAAAGATGACTGCTATCACGGACAGCTGCATCAGTCTGGACCTTCCTCTTCTGATGGACCAGTCATACAGAATCTCCTATCAATGAATATTTATGAGAATTCCAGTGTTTAAAATAGCAGCACCCACAACATAAATACTTCCAGAGGGAGGAGGCTGCTTTAGTATAGCATCAATTAGCTAAGAGCAGGAAAATCAATGTTCATTATTTTCTACATAAGTGATGAGCAAAGTTTGTCAAAGCCAAGGAATACCATAGCCTAGAAGAAAGGCTCTTCTCTCCATCCTTAATACAGAAAATCTAGTCACATTTCCCCCTAAGGCTACATTCTAGGTTGAAATCACAGTTTCTTCTTTATAAAGAGCTTAGAAACATAAAGGTCTCTGAGCAAGTGTTGAGCACCAAAATGTGTAACATCTTGTGGATACACAAGTAGAAATCCCTTTAAAATTCTAGAAATACCCCTCTTTTTTCACCTTACAGAAAGAAACTCTTGCTTATAAGACATTAATGAAAGTTGCATCCAGGTACCACAGGGGACCATGATCTCAAGTGTCAACGTGGATATAAAAGACAGTATTACATCTAAGATCTTGTCTTTACAACAGAAATAATGGGCAAAGACATATGCATGACTTTCCAAATATAGATTAAGCACTGAGCATGCTGATAAGGAGCTACTTTATAAAACACTAGAACCTGTAGGGTTGATTATTCTACTCCCCCCCCCTCCTCTTTTGCAAGTCTCAAATCAGGAATTTCTACTTATTCTTTAGTTTTAACTAGCTATAGAGATAAGTCAAAATAGGTTAAAAAAATATGGATAAATTTTCCAACTATTTTAGATTTAGAACAATTTAACTACGTGTATTTCAGAGCTCACTTGTATAGTATAAGACTCATATATTTCTGAGAGGGGAGGTCATGGTTTGTATAAAAGCATGACCTTTTCACCTTTACCAGTGTCTTTTTATAATCTTTTTCATGTTCCACTTAGCAAAGAGATGTGCTGTCACCATCTTAGAAGTTTGTCTTCAAGTGCAATACAGGGATTGAGCATTTTGAAATCATCCCCCATATCTATGTATTTCCAGGAAAAGAAAAAAAAAAAAATCCACAGCAATGGTAAATAATTTTCAAAATTATTTTCAGTATCACAAAAGTGTAAAATTCTGTTCCGGAGGTGAAGGGAGTGACAAGCACCAAAGCCTGTTCATTTTTGTTACAAGGAGGCCATTTCAAGGTTAGCTCCAACAATATAAAATACCAAAGAGACATACTCAATAAAAATGCAGTTATGGTGTTATGTTTTGTATAGCAGCTGTTCCAATGTGCATTAAATGCAATTATGGTATCAAGAGGCATTAATACTGTTTGCAATGTTTTGTGAGGCTAAAAGCAATTAATTAAAAGGCAATATGGTGGCACGTAATGGATTCTGGCTACTCACCACCATGAGCAATAATGGATTTCATTGAAATAATAATAATTGCACAGTTTTTTTTTTCACTGGAGTGGAATTTTCCATCCCCTATTTACACATCAAGTGTTGGGTCAAAGAGAATTTGAGAATCTTCTATTTTCCCCTTGGAAAACACACATGCAAATACAAAACTAAAGGACAGATTTCACGTCAGCCAAAAATGAATACAAATATTTTCTCTCCTGCTTATAAGGATAATTATTCTAGGCATTGTATTTCTACTGCATAAACAAATAAATAATGACAAGTGTTATCAGAAAGTGCCACCATGATTTGACTGGCAGAAGGTCTAAGCAGGCAAATCTAGAGAGTGCTCTGCAGACAGCCTTTTAATAAAACTAATTTCTTTATAAATTAGAATCATGGGTCATTAAGCTTTCTGTGATAAAACATAGTGGTACCCAACTAGTCAAACAAAGCAATGAGCCATGAAGGACAGGTGAGATTATATATTTTCCTAATTTCAGTTTAGAAATCTGAAAAGAAACCTTGTCAACTAGCAGTGATTTTGTCCTGCATAGATCTGTGGTCATGTAATGCAGCCATGATATTCAAGATAATGTTGCCTTGGAAGTTACTTGAAAAATAACCCCTGCCACATTCTCTCTGCAAACCCCTTTACATCTGTTTTTACCTTGACCTCATTATTTCATAGCACTTATGTGCTTTACTGAAATACTGTACAGCTGCCCGAAGGACTGCAAAACATTCCAGGAAACAGAATGCGTGATGAGAGAAAAGAGTCTATAGCCTTGTCTGAACCTTTTTACAACTTTGTCTTTCTTCCCTGCTAGATTATCTTCTACCACTTTGTATTGGATTACAATGAAAGGTATAACCAAAAGTATGTAGTCTATTAATTTTTACATAAGATGTTAAAATAGGTAGAGAAGTGTTCTTTATCTTCTGTATGATTCTGCTCTGATAACTCCCTCCAGGGGGCTATCTCCTCTAATGGGCCATCAAGTCTCACTGCATGACTCACAGAATCACATCATTGTGAGATGCCTTGCCCAGAGGGAGGAATCAAGCATTCCTACCTGGATACAATCTGAGCTTTAGAACACCATGAAAGCACTGCCACTGGATGCCCAGAGGACAAGAGCTTGATAACCACCACTGGACCTCCAGAGAAGGACTGGATCTTTTTACAGGATCACAGCTTCAACAAAACCACATTCATCATTCCAACAGGACTGCGGCCACCATTTAATTGGACTGCTACCATCACCCTGACTAACAGGGTGTCAGGTTGTATTCTGACTTCTGTCAGTTTAAGCCAGTGTTTCTGTAACATTGCCTTCATTTTAATTTTCCTATTAAATTGTAGTTCTGACTTGGAATCTCCTGCATGATATTTGTGTGGAGTTAATTCCTCCCGCTGGTCTGCCCTCAAACTAGCACACACATTTACACAGTTTACAACTACCCTGAATTTCCCTTCTATGCAACCTTTGTTAAGTCAAGCTTTTCTTACAGCTTTTCAACAGTTTCTTATCCTCCTAATTGCTTTTCTGGTCTTGACATGATGACCTCATTCCTATTCTCTTACTCAAGGGACTCAGTGTCTTTCAAAAAGACTCAAGCTCTTCTATTGCATATTGTGGTAAAAATCACTTTACTATCCACTGATACTTAAAACATATTTTGCAATTTTCTACAATCCCATATCTCTTCTCACTTTCTTTAAATGGAATTTACAAGAGCACTATGAAATTATTTCTAATGGACAAGCATAATGGTAGAGTTTTACTTTGCCCTGGGGTTTCCCAACATTTTTGTGCTTTTAGTTATCAGCATAATTATTTTCCTCTTTCGTGACAATATATTAATATTTATTTAAAATAAAGTAGTTAAAAATATTTTACATTATTGATTTCTTTTTCAAAAATGCCTTTCTGGATACATTCAAAATAATGCTCCAAGTTCTACCTAGTCAGATAACTTAAATGAGGACATCTGCGCTTAGTATACAAGGCTTGTCTATTCGCTTTATTTTTCATCATCTCATGCAAAATTCTTAAAAATCAGCACAAAACGCCCCCTGTGACCAAGGGTTGTTGCAGAAATTCCTTGCTGTGGCAATTCACCTGAACAAGACAATGACTGGAATTTTTTTTCAGATAGTGTTTTTATGTACAAGATGTTCCAAAGCGAGTTACAAAGTACCAAGTTATAAATCAGCCTGGCAGAGCAGATCCTGTGAACTGAAAGAACATTATATGCTTCTAAAGGCTCCAGCATGTTTCAAAAATTGGGCATGGGAACTAGCTGCTAAATTGGAAATGCTTAGGTCTAGTTGGAAAATGAGTTAAAATAGCAGAGAACATTACCAGAGAACTGCAACAAGGTCTGGTTCATCCAAGGATCATCCAAATGTCAGGAGAGGAATACAAAACGAACTCTTAGTTTTACTGTTTGCCCAATTACCACATTGTGTTGCCTGATAAGCCATATTCTACTGAACCATCAGACCTTGAATAAATACCATTCAGATGTCAATGTGAACCTTGCAGTAATGCCAAGGGGTTCATCAGTCTCAGCCTGTCACAGGAGACTGGGAGAGACTCCTCACTCCATCCTGACGACAGAGAGGTGCTCAGTGACACTACAGGGATGGGATGTCTGTGCTAACCCTCAGAGGGCTTACTCCTGCCAGAGGATACTCAATATAAATAAATAACAGTGATGAAAAAATGCATGTCACCAACCAAAACTGAACTTCCTTAGAACTCTGCTCAGACGTAGGAAAGGTCTGCTTTCTTAGCAGGAAAGGTATGCTTTTCCTGCCATAAGGAAAAGCGGTATGTTGATACATCTTGGTACCTACATACACAATCTCTCACACTGTTTTTGATCGTGCTTCAATCATTTTTCTTGTCTAGACCTTGAAACATGTAAACAAGAGCATGCAGCCACACAGTTGAGATGTGACCATAGCTGGTATTTCCAAACCAAAAGCCTCTCTTTTGAATTACCAGTCACAGAGATGTCTCCATGTCAGAAATCAGCTACTCTCAAGTTTAAGCCTTCCTGAAGGTCATACAAGGGCAGGCACAGAGCAAACAGCAGCAATGTTCAGCAACCAGACAAGCCCTGGTGACCCCTGGATCTTTCTGAACTCTTTCCCATGGCCCCTGGACTGGCCCCAGGCAGGAGCCAAGACTCAGACTGCTATCCACAGATCTGGATGTCAATGAGTTTTGCCCTCCCAGCCCACTCTGCATGTTGGAAGTCCCGATATTAGGAAAACTGAGGCTGAAAAGCCATTACTAAAATGGACATCATACAGCAACAGGTTTAAGAAATTCTGAAAGTTTTTTTTTTCCCTTTTTAGATAATAATTTTTCAATTTTTAGAAAATCATTCCCAAATGCATGCTGTGCTATAGAAAAAAAATCAGCTAAAATAAAACAGGAATCAAGTAAGGATATGTGATAAAACAGTTAAATCCCCAGTTATTAAAGTCCATTTTTATACAGGAAATTTGTCTCATCTTCCATAAATTGGACTTTGAGCATTAAAAAAAAAAAACCAAAAACCTTTCTTCACTTATAATAAAGACATACAATAAAACTGCAAATAGAAAACTTTTCATAGGAGGGGAAATTTCTGTTTTGATCCAAGTGGTTGAAAAAGTGATTAAAACTTTCAGAATTCCACAGCTGTAGCTAAAACAAACTCCCATGTGAAGTTTATTTTATGAAGAGTCATGAATAATCTAAGTGGATGTGCAGGTCTCTCACTTCTTGATCTTTGTAATAAGAAATCGGTAATGAAAAGAGCATCACTGTTATATTTTGTTGCAAGGTATTCTTCCCTCCTTGCAATCATTTATCATTCAGATGGAATAAGTGCAGGGGTTTTTATCACATCAAAGAGCAAATAAGTCAATTTGAAAAAAGCATTGCAGCTGTTTAAGAAGGAGCTTGTTAGAAACAGCCATTGAAACAACTTTTTACTTAAAGATCAGGTTATCAATCCAGAAATGTTTATTTCATAACATAATTCTTTTTCCATTAATGAAGCTTTGCTAAGTACAAATTAAACATAGAGTAATGGAGATATTTAAAATATATGTTTCTATTTACTGAAACTAAATGCCAAATGCAAACTGTATTTTGTAAGAATTCACAGTAGTCATCAGTACAAAGGCAAAACCCTGCTGAATTCCCCAGACATAGTATTAAAATTCATTAAAAGAAAATGTTAACTTTCTTTTTTCTTTAAAAAGCCCCAAACCCAAAACTTTTGAGTGCATTGCCCATGGTTGAGCCTACAGAAATAAATAGGATATTCAGAGTGAAAAAATAGGGTTTTCTAAGAAAAATGAAAAAGTCAATGTTAAGCTTCTAAACAGCATCTCAGACCCTACAGTATTGGAGAAGAAGGGATTAAAATAATTTAAAAAGACACTAGAAAAGTTTGAATCTTTAGCTTTACTAGTTGGTATCTTGTTACTATGGTCTGAGGCAATGATGATTTTGGGAACATAATCTCAGAAAATTAATATTTTCCTAGCTATAAAGCCAAGAAGCAGCTGCTGGTGTGATTTGAGTACTCTTCATGCTGGGAGCTACAAAGAAACACCTCAAATAGTCACTACCTTGTAGGTTGGACAGGTGGCAGCAGTGAATTATCAGATTATTATGGCAGCCTGGCCCAGTCATTTGGTAATTTATTTTCAGTTTTAAATATTCCTTGTAAAAGAGTATAATCTCAAAGGTATGCTTTCACTTTTTCTGAGTTACTGGAGTCAGCAGAGCATCAGAGTCCCAGTGAGGATCACCACCACATATGCCAGTGTGACTCTGGGGTTGCTCTGCTCATTATGCTGTCTGCAGCCGGGAGCTCTCTCAGCCTGGCTGTTGAGCTCAGGAGCTGTGCCTCCTCTCCATTGCAGAAAGCTGTGTAGCTGTGGTTAAAAGCACTGAGCCCAAGCTAATGAGCCCCTTGGAGACATGGGATTTAATGGCCTGGCCTCACTGCCTCTGCCTCACACAGCACTTGTGTTGAGTAGGTGGAGCAAAGCCTGCCAGCAAAAGCATATCTGCACCCCCCTATGAGCCTGTGCTGTTGTTTCCACAGGGAAATGAACTCACAAAGCATGCAGGTATTCCTGAGAACTCTGCATTTTCCAGCTCAGGACTGAATGAAAACCACTGGCAAATCTGGCAGCTCGGGAGGTCACATCCCTGAGCCCTCTGCCAAAATTCTCTGCCAGGGGTCACCACTCCTGGTCACAGCACGTGTGCCTTGGCACACACCTCCTGCTCCTGATGGTACAGCTCAGCCAGCCAGGACACTGCCCTGGGGCACTGCCTGAACCTTCCTGCTGGCTGCTCTGCATGGCAGCAGCCCAGGGCTGAGCTGGGCAACTTCTAAAACTCCTGCAGCAAGACCCACTTGCACTCACCTGGCAAGAACAACTGCAAAACTGTGTTCAGCAAAGGGATAAATAAGCTGTATTCTTGAATTACATCCGAATTGGTTGCTGCGGACAGCACTGAGAATCCAAACTGGACCTTCAGAAACCCACACACTCCTTGAAGAGTGTCCCAGGTAGCAAAGGAAGATGCTACCCTTGCGCACAAACCACAGCAATTTCAAGACTCACATTCCCTTAAGACAGAGTCAAAAAATAGAATTGCTGCTAACTAAAACAGCAAAGAAAAGAAAACACACAGTACAAGAGCTTTAGCCATTTGGTATTTTAGTCTTGGACATCTATAAGCCCACTCATAAAAGCTCATGAAACAGTATTGCCTACAAAGTTCACGATGTAAAGACTGGTCTTCTAGTAAAGTCAAGCAAAAGACCTCTGAGTCAGATTACACTACCAAAGACATCTTTAATACTTTATTAAATGAATCAGTTTGCTTGCTATTGCTTTGATTATTCTCAAAAACATGCAGGCAATAAACACTGAAAAAAACTCAGGACTAGACCACTGCTACAGACCTGCTTTTCCTCATATAGTCACAACATGCCATTTCTTCTCACAGATCCTTTGTCTCCTGAGATTATCATAACACAAAGACATAAAAAAGAGAAAACATGCTTCTTTTCCCAAGTGGTTTTACTCTGACAGCACTTTCTACTTAGTCACATCAGTACTTTTCTTGTATTCTCACATTTTGTGTTTACATCAACTTATTTAATTTCCTGGCAGTATCACACCACTGGTGGGAGTAACAGAGCTGTCACATCACCTACACTTTTTCTAAAGTTTGGGGAAAATGGTGACCATGCCAGCTGCAGTCAACCACAGCAGATGCAGCACAGAGGGCAGATGAAGAAGGGATCACTGCAGGGAAAACCTTCATCTGCCACTTTCTGTCCTGGACAGATCTGACACAGGAACAGAGAAAAGATACCACTCAAAAAGACATCAAAGAGGAGAAATTTTGAAGAACATACAGCACCTGAACTGACCTAGCAATAGGTGAACAGTTTCATTAATATTTGTAAATGAATAAGAGTTTCTGACCAGACACCATGGAAGCACAAAGAACAAATGATTAATACAAAGTCAAACAATAAACTCAGCGATCCTGCAAAGTGACAATAACAGGTAGAACATCTCTCTCTATATGATTTATGTACTTTAAGAACTACTTAAGGTCAAGTTTCCAGCTGTGAGTACTACGGCTGCTCCCCAAAGATGTTTGAAAGCAGTGATTCCTGTCCTCAGGTGCTTTGATAGAAGTTACATAGTGTGCCAATAAGAAGTTACATAGTGTGCCTAATTAAGAGGGGAGAGGTGTGTGTATCTAACAGGATATTTGGTCTTAATATCTGTAAAACCTGGCACTCTCTACCCTATAACCAGAAAAAGAACACCTGACTAGACTGAAGTCGGAGGGTGGTTTGGCCTGAAAGCATCCACACACACACACTCTACTGACCATGCTGCTCAGAAGGTCTCAGAGCTCCACAACCCCCTCTCTGGCTAATTAAACTCCAGGCACAGTAGAAAATTACAGTATTAGTTCTCTACTCGCTGTGCTGGCTGGTTTTATAAGCAATTCCTAGCAGACCTGCCTGAAAAGCCTTTTGGTAAAAATAAGATAATGAGTTAGAAAAAGGAATAAAAAAGAACACCCACCCACACCTGGTGTGGAAAGGTCACTTCTGAGGATCTCAATGCCTTATCTTCAGAGGATGTTAATGAAGAAGAACTTCACTGCATACAAAAGAAGGAGGAGAGGCAGAGAGATGAAGCAGAGGGAGGGACAGCTTGGGAGAAACATCCCTGTTCTCTAAAAACAACTTCTCTAAATCCTGATGGTTTGCTGTCCAATCCAGAACAGACTATTTACAAGTCATCTGCAAGACTCAAATCCATAAATTAATTTTAAATAAGAGGCTGTAAAATTCTTTCAATCTGACAGGAACATTAACACTGCCCAGTATGTGCAAGTACTAACTTCCTGAATTTCTGCTTTTCAAATGTACTTTTAACAATTCTAGGCTAAAATATGTATGCTGCATGCTCAGGCAAACCTCCAGCTGCATAGAAATGAAATATTACTGAAAGAGGTTGTTTACAAGAGCCAGCTGGAGCAGCTAATACATATTATACTATACTAAGCTCTGATAGTCCCATATCAGTTGCAATTACTTAAAAATGCAGTAGCTCTAAGATTGAGGCAAATTAAAATCTCTTTATTCATGAAGTAACTAAAACAATGGGCAGGGAAATAAAACAATATCTGTGGTAAAAGGTAGCAATTGGTAACAGACAGGCTGCAGGCAGCAAAATATGCTTGTTGACAGCACCCTGGAGAATGCTAAAGAAAACACCCAGATTTCTTTAATTGGTTCTTACTTACATTATTTGATCCTGGCACATAAACTCTATTAAAACAATGAAAACAGCCTCCTTGGGTTTACTCATTACATAAAGTTTATTTTAAAATGAGACCCTGGGTGCCTAGCAAAGACTCTCCACTCCTCCAAAGAATTTTTCTGAGGATGGTGCAGACAGGCACAAGCCCAGCCTGCACACAGAGAGGCAGCTGAGGGGGAACAACTGGGCCCCCTCCATCCAGATAGCTACTCAAATAATTACAAAGCTCACTAAAAGCAAGAATAGGGAGAAAATATTGTGTTGACTGGTTTATTCAGACTGATGTTGCACAAAGCTCAAGGCAGGAATAAAAGTGGCACAGCCAAAGAACAAACATAGCACATGAGATATTGTGTAAATGTAAAAGGTTGCACTATTTATTTACCTGGGCAGAATACCTGCAAAATCTCACCTACCTCTGCTAGCCTATGTCAACTGAGAATGCTGGATTATTGTCAGTTTTACAGTTGATGGAGAAACTACTAAAAGCATGTTTCCAGAGTGACTGAGAACATGTGGAATTGGATAAGCTCAAATTAGGGCACTTGCTTGGAGGGTTCTGCCTACAATACCACATGGGAGAAAAATCTGCCCAAGTGCAGAGTAACTCAAGGGTGTTTGTAATCAGAGGTGTGGAAGAGCAGGAGAGTGAGTGCTGGCTGCTGAACTTGAGGTCAGCACAAGCTCAGGAAGGGGGAACAGGCAATCCCAGAACAATGATATTTACACATAGGTGCATTTCTGAAACAGGGAGGAGTTAAAAAAAATAGCACAAAACCATAAGTATGCATTCTTATTAATGAGCAGATAGAACTTTACTCTTCAATAACCTGGAGGTCTCCATTGTACAATGTAATAACAGCAATCTTCCAAAATTAGCTCTGTTTCTGAACAGCGATGGGTAAAGGGACAATAGTGTGTAAGGGCTTGGTCTGTAAAATACAGGGGACACAGAGAGTGCTACAAAAGGATATGGCTATAAGAAACAATTAAATAATTTAGAAAATGGCCCTCAGGGTCAGGGAGTTTGGTAGCCTCTGCTCTACAGCTTCACAGTCTGCATTAACTTGTGCTCAATAGCTCAGGAGCTTAAATCCCTGCAAGATTTCCAGAGTACTTTATCCACAAAAGGTGGGTGGAACAAGCAGATGAGCTGGTGGTTCAAATTAAGCCTCAGAAATACAACAGAATTAAAATATTGGTGTGTGTTCCTAGTCCACACCTTCCTAATCCTCCTGAAATTACCATATAAATAAAGTGTCTCTGTGGATTTAGTCAGTGATCACTTGCATGTAAATCCCATTATTGGTCACACTAATGAGAAGATTGTAAACTGATAAGAAAAATAAAGAGAATGGAGTCTCCAATTATTTTGTAAAAAGAGTATTCAAAATGAAAACCTTTCAGAAATCTTATCTTAATGACAATATTATTGTACATATGGACTAAATATAGCAATAATATTCTTACCTTTCTGAAATAAATTACTATTAGCCATTACAACCATCCCCCTCCCACACAGCCAATATTCAGGCATGACTCTGACAGAGATTGATTCCTCAACTTGACTAATTGGTCTGAGGATACAGAAAATTAACTGGATCCTGCTCTGCCTGAGCTAGCAGCTTTTGTCTTTCCTAGCAACTGAAAAAAAGAAAGATTACACAGTACTTATTGTTATGTCATTCTCACTAGAAAAAATTAGAAGTCGTTTTCTCTGCCAGGGTAATTATTTCTTTTGCATAGAAGCTTATAATTTTTGTTTTGTTTGCTTGATAATTGTTTGTTTTCCTGATGTTTGTTTTAATTTTTTAATTTCTAAAAGCTTTTTTAAAAGCCCGGAATTAAGGATGTTATTGCTCTGGAATGGGGAGTAGTGAAGGATGACTCAGAATGCTCACAGAGGTAAATGCAAACACATCTTTGCTCGTCTCAAAGTTCACAGAAACAGCCCTGCAATGAAATTGCTGTGGGCAGAAACATCCAGGGTAGTGATGCACCACTGACAATACCACTCATCCTTTACAACTCTTTGGACTCTGCAAGCACTCCATCTTTGCTTTACTTTTTCCCCTCATACATCTTTCAGTACACAAACCAGAATCAACAAGGAACCTCAGAAATGTTGCTCTGAGCAGCACCACCACTGTTTCCTGTGGCTGCCTCCCAGTTTGAGTTTTCAGCAGCCAACACAGGCTGAAGTTACTCTGCAGCCTTTGCTTTAGTGGGGTCACTAACTCTACACAAAACATGACAGATCTACTTGAAGCTATGATATAAATTACCCCAGGACAGGTCCCCTCAGGGGACAACCATTTTTTCTGGGGCAGAAGTTTCCCTCCCTAACTGTTCCCCAAACCAGGCTTTCTTTAAAATATGAACCAGACATAAAGCTCACAAAAGTTCCCAATGCATTATTCTCTTCTTTTTGTTAACAAAAGGATTATTTTTTTATTCCTCTCTCCTTGAGAGTTCTTTCATTTTCATATTTAAACTTCTATATTTCTTCCCTGAATCTCCCTGGAAGAGCTCTCTGCAGTCTCCTGTGAAGTACTATCAATATTAGTATTCTGCTGCTAATGCAGCTCCTCTGCTCTCCAGCCACAGCAGAGTCCCCTAACGTAATCATATTGTCTGCCATCCACAGCAATAAAGATAATCTGTTCTGAACCCCCTCATATACTGGCAATCTGGGGTTTAATGGATTACTCTTTGGAGGAATTTAAGGATGTATCTAAATTGTAAAATAAAACTTTAGCAGAAACAGCTTCAAAAGTCAACAAGACCACTATTTTATATTAAAACAAAGTTTCTATTTTATGCTCCATTTCTTTCCAATATAGACTACTTGTTACTGTAAAAGTCTATATTTGGCTCGTTCTAAAACCTGTGTGTTTTCAAAGACCCTGGAAAAATTAAAAAGTCAAATAAGCAATTCATATCAATGATTTTTTTGGTATTACTGAATTCTGCAGTTATGTTTACTGTTTCAAGGGGAGTTTATAATTATGCAAATTGCTAAGCAGTCTGCATAATGTACAACATGTTTGGGTTCACTGACTGGAAGCTGAAATACATTTCTTTAATGCTGCTTGTATGCTATGCAATTCAGTTTGCATTTCTTACGCTCTACTGCACTGTACCTGTCTCCAGCAGTATCCTTGTCTTTCTGAATTTACATGCAACCTCAGTACCTTTGCAGGCATTTGGCTTTCAAGAATTACTTAAATAATTCATGTATGCCAACTTAACATTTTTGCAAAGCAAAGCAACATTTTGATAGCCCTGTACTTGCTGAAACCTAGTAAAGAGGCTTTCACCCTATTCATTATAAGCTCAATTGTTATCATCATAGTTAAACACTGTTCAAAGCTGTGTATATGACATTTAAGTGGGTGTTGTTTTATTTTCCAAATCAGATTTTCTTATATACACTCCATTGCTTTAAACACTGCATAGCATAAATATCCTGTCTGTAGTCACTAACAGACTGTAGTATTAGACTATAATTCATTTTCACCTGCTTGTGCAAGGCAGTTCTGTGACTGGCTCTGTCCCAGCCTTGTGAATCCTCTGGCCTGTAGTGCTGTCATCAGTCAGGTTTCCTTGGCTTTGAGACAAAATCAGCTCCTGGCTCTTGCCCAAGGCCTGGATGAATGCCCCAAACTGATGTGGTCAGCCCTGATTCACTCTCACTGTATCCTAGGGTTATCACACATGAAGGAATTGGGGAGAAAAACTACAAAAGTAGCATCAAGCTAAGCATGAAACCAGTTGGAAAGTTTTACTCTCTTCAACATCTGCTGCTCACTGTGGTGGCAAGACAGCAGTCACCCTGTCTTGGGATTGACCAGGGCTGGGCAGCGAGTGGTGTTTTCTATTTTCATGTTAAGAGCAGCCTCTCAGAATCACAGTCAACACTGGCTCATGCCCCTTCTGTACACATCTCCCTTGTGCTACAATGGCACAATTTTAGTAGGTAATTAATTAGACTAATTATTAACTTCAGCCCATTCTCAGAGTGTGGGATGCTATGCAAGCTGACAGACTCAAAACCACAGAAGGTCTTGACTCCGCTCTGGTTATGTTTTTATATGGTCTCTGTGGGACGGCGATGCTCAATTAACTTCTATCACTGTCTACAAACTTAATAGGGTTTTAGAGCTAGATGTATCTGTGACATTTTTTTCACGCTCTCATATCTGAGATCAGCTGAAAATGGTTTTTGTTCTGCTGGTGCAGGCCTGTAGTTCCAACAAGCCAGGAACTAGGCATAGAGAGGCTGTGCAATGCCAGACTTGATTTTCCCATTCTACCCAGCAGCCAGTATGAAATCCATTCTTTTAGCCATTTCTGAAAGAGAAAATATTCAATTAACATCCACCCTTCAAAATAAAATAAAATATTCTGGAAGATTTTTTTTTCCCGCCTTGTGTCTTTCGATGTCAGTTATTTTGTGTCTAAAGTTGAAAATGGATTTTATAATTCTCTAATTTCCACTTATTTTAAGAAAGGAATTTGTTTCAGCACTTTCTAAGTTCCCTTGTATAATTATATGAAAAATATAAAATATTCTTCCTCCAGGGAATAAGCCAGCTCATGCAGTTAAGAAGAAATTTTCCTTAGAGACAGATAATTCATAATTAGCCACTACAGGATTTCTGGTGGCTTTCAGCTATGGGGGAAAATATATTTAACCAGCTTGACTCATTGGCCTCAAATAACATCATCATAATTGTGTTTGGACTGGACAGGAGAGGGGTGGACAAAAGCTCTGATAAAAATGCCAAAAACCAACCCATCCCACCATTATCAGCAATGCCTCCTTTTTCCATTTTTTGTTTTCTTTCATGCTTTAATTGAGATTATTCTCAACTTACCCACTGAGGTTATGCTTAATAAATTAAACAACATTTGTATTGGTCAGAACAAGCACTTTCTGCATTTACTAACTGGAAGATTTTGAGTTTATCTATGTGATCAGGTGACACTTCTGCTACAGATTTGCCAAGTCTAATAGTGACCATGCATGTGCAAGATCCAATGACACAGTGACTGATGTTGTCACTTCAACAATGCTGTTTCTTTGTAAGACCTCAAAAAGTGCTTTAAAACAATCAAATCTTTCTTGTGCCAAGACGTGTAACTTATCAAAATATGTAAAAGTTCCTTCTTGAAGGAATGCACAATTTCATTGAATGAAAAGAACAAGGGCATGAGGAAAGATGGTTATAGAACTACAGTGAGAAAAGTATTTGTCCAACATTATAAGAAATACTCCAGATTTCTTAAGAGACTCAAATTCAGACCCTTAGATCATCTTTATTTCTCTTCCTGGAAGGTGATCATTTTCACCTAAACAGATGAACTGTTTCTCAGACTACATGCCAGATGTAACAGTAACATAGAACTCATATAGGGTTTATAAACATTCTACCTTCACTTCTCACAGTAATTAAACCAGCTAATTGATTCCTGTTGTTATTTGTGCATTAAGCATCCTTCCATCATCGCTTTCTGTTAGAAAAAAAATGCTCAAATCAGTCATATCTTTTAATATGGCATTTGGATGATTGTGGCCCAGTCAATGGTTAAGTAAACAGAACTTAACAGGCCATAACAGGTCCAGACAGCAGGAAAGCTTGAAAGAAGACTTTGAACAAGAATAAATGACAATATTATGTACAGTGATCTAGCCTGAGGAAAAACAATGAAAGAATAGCTCTGAAAAGCTAAAATGATGAAATCCAGTGGATGGATGGATGGATGGATGGATGGATGGATAGATGGATGGATGGAAAAGAAAACATTATGACCTGAAGCAGAGGGAAAACAAATGTAATTGAAATACATTAATTTTAATGCAAGCTATTTCCCTGATTTTTTTTTATTTATTGTCTTACCTTACAGTTTGGTTTTGCTAAAGTTAAGGCTTTGTATCGCTTTCCCTTTTTTCACATACAAGTGTCATACCCCATCCAAGTCTTCCATCCTCCATCAGCTTGGTCACCTCCTAAAGTGGCTCAGCTGCTCCCTCAGTGAGCCAAGACACAGGCTGGTGTCTTGACCACAAGTTACTCCTCTCTGAGCTCTTTGGTCTCAGCCTTTCCCTCCCTGAAAAGCCAAGTTCCTTTATAACCTCAGTATCTAACACAGCATTGCAAAGATCAAAACTACTGTAAGATAATACCCTCACAGAGTAATTTTCAACACAACTTTAATATGTTTCCCCCTCATGGAAGTGATTCAGACTAACTACTCTCTGCCAGGTCAGGAGCAATGTGAAGTTGAAGTGATCAAGTTAAATTTAAATATCTCATATCTACTTTATTAATGTCTATTAATTTCTGACCCATGGCCTCAAGTTTTAAAAGAATCCTGAAGAAACAAACACATGAACCAGTCTGGTCAAGCAAAACAAGTGGCCTGGTCCTGCACTCCAGAAGGGAAGAGATGAAACCTTCTGAGGAAAGCAAATGCTTAGCAGGCAACCAGATGAGACCACATCAAGGATCTCAGACAGGGAAAGTAACATGGAAAACAGATGAAAATGAAAGAAGCTTAGCTTGGAATTTGTTTTAGCCAAGTACCACAACCTCTGAATTTTCAAGCAGAAAATAAATTCCCCCAAATGATTAATTGTTATTGTTGGGAATTTGCAGACTCTCCCAGTGCCCCAGGGCTGTGGTAACTGTACTAACACAGTTGAACATTATGTCTGTTATAAAGAATATGTTTGTAAAAAGGCTGTAGTATTATTTCTAAGACAAGTTTATAAATAAAAATTAGAAGGGTTTGTGAGTGACCTAACTTGGTGTTCTACTTTTTATTTAACAGAGAAATAAAAGTAATCCAAAAAGGAGGCAAAACTACCTCCTTCAAAATAAAAATACTGCAAGGAGAGCAGGATTTTCTTATGCACTAACTTGATAATGTGAGTGGTGTGCTATATGGAAATATTTGCAATTAAGCTGTTACAGCTGCACTGTTATTAGTTTCACTGTTTTTGTAAGTTCAGTGAAAAGCAAGAGTAGTGATTACTAAATAAATACTGTGACTAACTTCTGCAAGTACAGCTATCAGAAAAATTTGTTTAGAAGTTATTGTTAAGAAACTAATCAGTGAAAATCACTTAAAAAGACACATGTAAATTGAACAGATTATCTAAAGAAAATAGTGTACTTGAGACTTTAGTTTAAAGGTTGAGATTTTACATATTTGCAGTCCTTTTTCTCACCTCCAGAAACAGGTAACTGATAAAATTTTACTGTGCTGGAATATTATTTAGTGCTAATAACATACAGTGTTGACCTATATTTATTTTTTTTCTATAGTGAAAGGGTGAAACGGTTCCTAAAAAAGCTGTAATAATTTTTACATGACTGCATACATTAATGAGCCTCAATAAATAAAATATTTAGCTGACTTCTCTTTAGGAGATAACCAAGTGCACAGAAAATGTTCATTCCTCAAATGGCACTAATATTTGCTTTCTAGATGCTTATTAATTTTGAATGTATCTATGTTAAAATAGTTTTCAGGAAGTTCTTTTCCATTTCAGAAAAAGGGAAACAATATTCTCTTCATTTTACTGTCATGTTGAAAGCTTGTTTGAGAGACAGAAAGTATCACAAGCAAAAATAAAATAAAAAATTCTGGGTTTTATAATAGGTAATCCCAAGTTCTCTAAGACAAGCAGTACAAAAGTAACTCCAACTTTTTTTTTTTTTTTCTGGAAACAGATTTTGAATATAAATAGACTCTAATAGATATTTATAAAAGAAAATGGCCAGAGAATAGTAAGTTTTTATGAATCAATCTGCTCAGATTTTTCATCACAAAAAAGCCTGAGTAACAGATCAAATAAAAGCACGACTACAAAAGCAACAGACATTTTTCATTAAACCTGCAGAACACAATATCTGCTTTATCTCTGCATACATTCTATATTAGCTTTTGATTGCTTGATGTTATTCATAATGATTTGCAATTCTAATATTTTTTTGGGGAGGAGAATCTGTAACTGTTTCAAGGGGTGAAGGGCTAATTTGCATGCTATTTATTTTGACTTTGAGTGCACCAAAATATGAAGGACTGATCTTGAAGCAGGTACAGCACTTACAGAACAGAGCTCCTGAAATCATCACTTGTAGTTTATTGTATGGATACCCATCACAGAAATCATCTCACTGTCTTTAGAGCACTGTTTAAATAATTTTGTATTGATAAGAGCCTGGCAGAATACGTGCAGGGCTGGTCAGCTGTTTCCTTGGTCTCCATGGAAATGAGCTCCTCTGGAATCAAACTCCCTTTCAGCTGTGGTGGGGTGGGGAAGGTCTGAGCCAGGCAGCTCCAAGTGGAGTAGACAAGAGAAACCACAGGAGGCTTTCCCATTTCCACATGTAAACTCCCTTCCTGTCATATTTCTCTCACCTCTGATAGAAAATTCTCACTGGCTGATTTCACCATTTTACATGTGCCCTTTCCCCATCTAAAATCTGAACCTGTGTGTCCCAAGGTGCCCTTCTGTCCTGTAAAAAACCATGGCAGTCACATCTGTGCATGGATGATCAGCTGTACCTGAGCTCACAGCACCAGCCCATGGCTTACAGTGATTTATCAACGTGCCTGACATTGAGGATGGAAGATCTTTACCTCTGGAGGAATAAATTCACCTTCCTAGTGCCAATACCTGCCGTTGGAATGAGAAAAAAAGAATCCTTCATAAGGCACAGGCATGGCAAGTAAATTCTAGTCCAGAGGAATGACAGGACATTGCTAGTGTATAGAATGAAGCCAATGATAGAATATTCTTTATCAACAGAAAGAAGTTGCTTCCAATTCAGTTAGATGCAACATTTACCTTTTATATTAAGTAAACATAGTTTTCCTTGGATAAAATGTCTGCTCAACTCATTTGTCTGTATTCCTGCACTATGTATGTGCTGCAGTTAAACAACACTTATATGTCTACTAAGTATTAAATATTGCAGCAATGAAAATCTACAAAATTATACTTGATTAAAAGAAGTTTTGTTAGTTTTCATTGACCAGGAGGAAGAGAAACACGCAGTGGGGGAAAAAAGAACAAAAAATCCAACCAAAAAACCAACACCAACCAGAATCACTTTCATCATGCATGTGAGCAGAGCTTTCAGTAAAATTTAGCAAATTTGAGTATCTTCTTCGATCTTGTATAATCTCATTAGACAGGAGTAGAAATGAGAATCAAAAACACATGAGCAATAAATAATCAAGACAGTAAATATAAAAGATTTATTGGAAAAATTTATAAGTGTTTTGCAAAACTGTAGAGAAGCAAAGTTTCTCTTAACCAAGGAAATGCACAGCTCTAAAAGCATATTAACAACCCAACCTAATTCCTCATCTCCCAGTCAAGGTTTTAAATGTTTACACTGAATTTCAAAGACTTATTGAACGGTATTGAACACAAAGAACAGCCACCTGACTACAGAAAAGGGGATCCCAGAAGGTTTTGTGGATGTCTGTTGATCTTCTGTGTTTGTGAAAAGGGCAGTAATAAGAAATCTAAAATACAGGCAAAATATGTTTCCCTATAAAGCTCCAGGAATAAAACTATTACAATCACCTGTGATCACATCACAGGTTTTGGTTGTGGGGTGTCCTGCAGTTCCTCTGGAGCTGTCTGCCTGCTCCCCACAATTCCCATGGCTGCAGCCCTGCTGGTGTTCCCAGCTGGAGGAAGGCTGAGCTGAAGACTCCTGTCTGTCTGCTGCAGGCTGGGGACAGAGACCCTAAAGAAAGAGCTCTTCAAACAGTGGTTAAGGCAACTTGGCTTACAAGGAACTTCTTCATATTTGTGGTTGAAGAAAGACAGAACAGAAAAATCGATAGTGGAATGTGAGAAAGAATCAATCATGGGGGTGCAACGGAGCAGTAAATAAACATGCAGCCTGACAGGCTGCTCGGGGCTATCAGGCTGCAATTCTGAAAGAGGCTTTCAGTGCAGCAGTTCATTTTACTTAAGAACTGAATGGATCTAAAATCAATGCATCTCTTAAAGAGGTACTTCCAAACATTATATATGTTTAAGTTATGTTACAAGCACCTAAAGCAGGAAGGAGAGCACACTCAGCCTGCTCAGGCTGCCACCCTCAGTGCTCAAAGCCTTGGACAATGGGCTCTTCTGCAAGCTCTTGGGAGCCCTACTGAAAATTGGGCTTTCCCCTGTAAGACATCATATTTCTTTGTATTCAAATGTGTCCTGTACATATTATTTCTAAACAAATCCCCAGAGATATAAAATGCTTTCTTGAATAGATTTCCTTTCTCCTTATTTCTTTAAGGTTATTTTGACAATTTGTGTTACAAAACTGCAGGGACACCTTCTCCAAGAATTTCTTTTTTCCCAGGTGAATCAGACTCTGTGGTAAGAAGCTCATTTGAGTCAACCCTTCAAACAGCTTCCAGACAGAAGTTTACTTTCTGCACTTCCTACCCCAGTTGACTCCAATACTGAACAGAATCCTTTAGAAACTGTGCAAAAGCTGAGGTTCTTAGCATATTATAAAACACTTAATGTTATTATGACATTAGATAGGAAGTTAGTTCTTTGAGGCAAAAAATAGACTAAAATGAAAGTTTTGGAAAAAAAACCAGTGTTTCTCTCACTTGAGAACTCCTCAGTTACAAGTGACACTCAAAGGCTCTCTGATACCACCGGGCTAAAACGGAGTAATATCCCAGAAGGCAGGCACTAGATGGCAGTGTGAGATTTTATTTAGTCATGTGATTGCAGCACTGATCGAGTGGGCTCTTCTACGAGAGGAAAACCCTATTTTGATTTATAAGGGAAGAGAGGTCTCTTTGATCTGGCTAAGAATCATGATCTGAATCTTCCCAACTAATCCATCTATAATCAAGGAAAAATCAGCAGAATACTTTTCCATGAGATACAAAATACAGGTGGATGTGATCACTAAGTAGATGAATAAAAAGCATGTATTGTGGTAAAAGCACAATATACAGTAAAACAATAACAATTTATTACTGTCTCTTAAAAAACATTTTATGTTACAGTTTTATTACTTCACAATAAGAAACAAAAGGAATGTAAATTTAACAGTTTTTTACCAAACTCTTCCCTTCTCTCTATTCCAGGTATTGAGACATCTGAGGACACCAAGTTTCCCCAGACATCATGAATCTCAGCTTAAATTTCACTAGTCTGGAGAAAGGAAAAGCAATATTTGCACCTAACACATACAACTGCAAAGAAGAAATGTTTTTAGGGCTACTCCTGGGAGAAATTATATTAGGAGAGAGTTGAAGGAAAGATAATATAGTTTTATGATATGCAGAAACCCTAGATTTTTACCAAGACTGTCTTTTCAAATCTATTTCACAGAGACTATAGGCGTGAGCCTGTCTCCCTACACAGCAGAAAATGTGTGAAATAAGAGGTAATTTCTTTTAGCTTGCCAGTCTAACAGCAGCAACCATTTTTTCTTTGTCACTCTCAAATAAGAGCAAGATCCAGACAAAAGTACAGAGATCAGTTCCATTGCCTGGCTTTTTAATCTGCCCTTACTGCAAAGCACACTTTCCCTCAAACCTCTTTCTGTTGAATGTTCAAAAGCTTCTTAAAATTTTGTATATATGTCTCTCTACGTGAGAAAGCCTTACCTACAGTAATGAACAGGCAAATAAATAATATTTTATAAATAAAATCAACTGATCTAATTGTGCTGCCTCACAGTCAAGCACTCCTTACTCTGTGCTGCACAGGGAGTGTTAAACATGTTACCCTTCATGCTCTCTTTGGGAAACATACATCAATCTTGTAGGCAAACAGACTTTAAAAATGTTCCCACTAATTCAGTAATTGCTTTTTCTTATCATCAGATTTGGGGGGAATCCCACTATTTAAAGAACATCTAAACCAAACCCAATAAAAAGCTGTTTTCCTTCAGCTGCAGTAATTTTTCTGTTCACAGGCTTAGATAAAACCACAAATGCAAGACATATTCAATGAACCAGCAAATTCAGGCTTGTGACTAAGCGACATCAATGATTATTTGAGGGATTCTGACATCAGAGATAAATTTCTCAGAGAAAAATAAGCTCAAGGTTAAATAATTTCAGAAAGAGGATAGGAGTCCTGATTTAAATTTTACAACCAACTTCCCAGCTTTCTTGTCTCGTGGTTTGCTGCTCTCTAATCTAAGAATAGCAATCCAATCCAATCTGTCTGGTGGGATGCTATGCTGCTTCCTTTTCAAAAGGTATGGGGAAAAAATTTTGGGATGTTAATCTAATTAAAATTTTGGGATGTTAATCTAATAGCAGGAGTTGCAATACAATTGCACTACTGATCACAGATGTTTTCTACCTGTCTAGGCCAAATTAATTGGTCTCCTTCCTTCCAGCAGCTCTGTGATGGTTCAGATTTTGACTCATTTCTCTAACTACAACTATAAAAGAAACATAGCAGAAAGAGAAGGAAACAAAAAATACATATAATTTTAAAATAAAATTGAATTTGTCTGAGATTCAAAAAATGGCAGTTGGACACTTTGCATTCAGGGCAACTTGGCTTTGGAAATGCAACTAAGTCACAAAGTTTGTAGCCTGCAAGAATCCCTATATACTGGTTAAAGGAGATAAAGCTGAGAAGTACATTTCTATTAGCAGCTATGAGGCATAACTCTCCCATTTGATTATCTTCTACTTATTCCTTGTGCAGCAGGGTCTTGAGATCTCTTTTTCTATAACCCCCCTAAAGAGTTACAATAATTTTCCCACCTCCAGGATTCCCTAAAGGGAAATCCGTGAAATCCATGCATCTCAAAGCCTGAATTAGCTTAGATGATCTCCCTAAAATAAAGACTGTAGAGCATACTTCTGTGAGCGGAAGTTCTCTTGAAAATATTAGCTATTTTAGCAAATTTTAGCTATTTGTATAGCTTAAAGGAAAAGATCAAACACTTTCCAAATCTGAAATATATGGATTTCCAGCACCAGCAATTGATGAATTTATAAAGACTCAAAGGAAGTTAGAGTCTTTATAAGAAAGTTTTGGATTTATGTTCTTGAGAATGACATATTGCCTACAGAAGATCAATAGGAAAAGAGAAAGGCAATACCCCAAATACCACCTGCTGTTCTTTTGGAGAGATATCTCTGCTCTGGGCAGTCTGCCCAAGAAAGAGCAAAAGATTTTGTCCAAATATAGATTATATTACATAGCAATTATAGAGCCTTCCTGCTTAAACCAGAGTTTGAGTTTTGCCTCCAAGGCTTGGTTTTGACTCCTTTCACTGCAGTTCAAGGACAGCACCACACCATGCACTGGTGGCAGTACATCAAAGGGCATTTGGTTGAGTCAAATCTCTCAGTCCCTAACACAATCATTCATCTTGGATTCTTCATTAAATGACATGCCAGAAAAGTCCATGCTAAGCTTCTCTCCAAAGCAGACATCAATAATATTATATACCACTGATTTAAAAAGCAGCTCAGTGAAAAAAACCTCAAGTAACAGAGCAAGGACCAAAGTTGTCCTTTCAATTCAAAATCAAGGAATAAATCTTATGGTGTTTTTTGTTTTGTTTTTTTTTTTTTACTTATTTATTTTTGAAGAAGGTTTTAAAAACGCAAACAAAACACCAAACCACAAATTTGGATATCTCCTTGATAAGGGCTACATTACTCCTATGACTCACTCTTCCATAAAAGATGAAACTGTAGTTCCAGTTCTCATGTGGCTTTAATAAATAAAGAATGTAAATGAGGCCATGTTTATAGGGACTTATGGACTTTTTATTGGATTGACTGATGGATCCAGGGAAAAAAAATAGATAAGCTTTCAGGCACTTGTTAACCAAAGCAAAGCCCCTTAGTCAAGAACACAATATGATAATTCTGATGGTCAAAGTAGTATAAGGTAACATATTTATTAGATTTTATTTATTTTTTTCATATGCGTTCTTGTTTTTACTCAGAGGATTAAATCTGGACACTTGAATACTCAGTTCTGTTTGATGGACTTCAAAAAGCTTCTATGAGACTTTAATAATGAGAAGTTAAAAGTAAGAAGGAACAAAATCCTGTGAAGATGATTGGGATCACAGGGCAGGGGCACTTCTGCCCACGATTGCAGCAGACCTTGGAGGGGGCTCTAGAGGCTCCCCCTGTTCTGCTCTGCAGGGCGTCCCACAGCTGATACCTGAAGGATGTGCATTCAAAGCATCTGGTAGGCCAGAACTGCCAAAGAGCTTATAAGCAACACAACAATTTGGTAAGACATTTTAAGCTCAAGGTCTAAGTTCAGCCTTTCAACAGTCTCTTATGAGAAGAGCTCAAGTTTTTTTCCTCCTGATTACTGAGACAGTTCAGTAAGAGGACCTGGGGTGACATGACAAGAGAGCTGGGGAAGATATTGAGAAGCCAAGTATGCAGGATATTTCTGTGGCTGTAACAATCTATTTAGGCTGTTTTGTGGTATCTGTTGCTCTGCAATTACTAATCTGCAACTGCCTGTCTTTATAGTAATGCATATTGCATCCTTGTTATGGTATGAGGCACAACATCAAGCTGAAACTCCCACCTAAACCAAACATGAGCTTTGTATGCACTGAGACTTTAAGGTATCTGAATGCATTTAATTAAAAAGTTAAATTGCACCACTATTCAGACTTTAAGGTATCAATGCTGTATCACAGCAAATGCCTCCTGAAAACCCTGCGCACAGACAAAGCAGCTTTCCAAAGAGCTCTGAATCCCCATGAAAGTAACACAGCTAACAACAGCTTGTGAAGAAGCAGTGTGTTAAGCGCTAATTATTGAAAACATTAGCTTGTGTGCTTGCTCCAAGCAAGAGTATTCCAAAGCATTCCATTAAAAAAGTAAATTCTAAAAATACAGAAAACAAGCCAGACATTTGGTAAATCTTCTAGCTTCTAAATTAAAATTGGATTTCCTGAAGGCACCACATGTGCTCTTATTGACAGTGCTTTCAATGACAAATATTTTGAAGTATTAAGCAGCAGCAATGAAGGTGCCATAGCTAAGGTGAGCTGGATCCTGTTCAGCGGAGCCCAAGGTGGGATAAAGGTTAAATCTACCATGCCTCTGAGTGACCACTGCTCTCTTTGCAACACAGCCATATCCAAGTCAGCAGCCTTCAAAAAAAATCCTAAAACACCCATAAGAAACCCAAAACCAAACAAAAAAAAAACCAAAAAAAACCCAAAAAAAAACCCCCAAAAAAACCACCCAAAAAGAAAACAAAGCAACCAACCAAACCCCCAAAATCCCTACTTCAATGAGCTTCTGAAGCCTTGTCCTGCAGTTGCTGCAGTTTCTTTAAATGGCCCAGTGCAAGAGATCAGGTCTGGAATAGGCGGGGCAGGTATAATGCACCACTCAGAACTGCATGTTTTTCTTTGCAATTTGAAATAGATTAATACATTATATACCAACTGATTATCCAAACCATTTATTCAGTATTAAGGAACATTAAAAACCTACATCATGCGTAACCGCTAATCAGCGACAAATTCAAACTTAATAAACTGGTATTTAATTGTATCTTGTTAAATTTAGCAGCTATCTTAATCATAATTAAAAGCATTTCTAAGATGCATTTTAAATCATTACCAAAACCTCTTGCCAGTCCATTTCCAAACTGAAAATAAAATGATCAGAAGTTCCTATTGATTTTTTTCCTTCTCCAAGCTGATGGCAGTAATTTATACACAGCCCTATCTCTGCCCCAGTAACCATGATTAACCCACATCAGCCGGTGCCAGAAAAGCTGTCCAAGGTGACAGCCAAGACAATAAAATATATCTACACTACCAACAGCAATAAAATGCTTTGCCTCGCTGCACTGATTTTGGAGCCTCACCTGGCCAGCAGCGCTGTAGTGCTGCAGTTCTGTGCAGGGTTCTGGGTACATGACTCTACAATGCTCCTCTGGGCTGTGTAAAAATGAAATACTGCAAAATGGGGCATGTAACTCACAGAAGTCAGTTGTAAGGAAAAGGACAAGGACCTTGGATTTACAGATCCTTTCATGCCAGCAATAAAGGATTGCAAGGTTCTGTCAGATTGAGGCAGCAGGATGTTTATAACTGCCCTGTAGTCATTTCATCAGAGGACATCAGGAAGAGCTTTTGAGATTATGTGCACTCACTGCCCAAAGCCTGGCTGGTTCCTGTTGTCCCCCAGAGTGGTCTGAACGCTGTCCATACACCTACAGGAGAAGGAGGGATGCAGCTGCATGTGGCAAAGAGAGAGCTGGTAAATGCTGCCACAGCCCATGGAGAGAGTTCCTGTGCCCCTGCTGTGGCAGCAGATCCTGGACAGAGCAGGCACATATCTCCTATGCTTCCTGCAACTCTGGTGCTAAGGGGCCTCTATCAGTAACCTGCCCTGAAGCTGGCTGGACACAGATCTAGATGGACAGCATTTGGTAATACATTTACATCGTATCATGGACAGGAGAAGTGGAGATCCAGCACATCAGGGCAATAGAGAGAAAAGGGGACTCCTGCCAGCCACAGCACAACATATGTGATTTCCAGAACACTCTGCATGTATATCAGCACAATACCAGAGAGCATAGGCATACTATTAACTTTGCTGAAAAACACATATATCTGGAAAATAAACCCATATCATTATTTTACTTTGGTTCTAATAGTCTAAATTTTCACTTTTTTTTCATGTAGCTTCATTCCTACAGATGGGTAAATGGAATATGAGACAGTTTTTACCACAGAATTGCTCCAATTGCTCTTACAGTTGGGAAAAATCAGTAGTTAGAATTGCCTCACAAATCAATTCTCTAACACTTTGAAATATTTTCAGGAAAAGAACTGGGAATAATTTGTGGGCCAAGTAATCGGGTGTGTAAACATGGCAAAAATCTGGTGCTACTTGAGTGAATCAATTAATTCAATGGGAAACAATAGTTGTAAGGCATGCTGTTTGTTCTTTGCATCTCTTTACTCAGGCTTTGAGAGTTACAGCCATTGAGCTTTATGCTTTATTATCTTACAGTTTAAATGACTTTTTTTGTTTGTTTGTTTGTTTGTGTGTTTAGAACACTTTTCCTGTTTGCTCTATTGTGGTATACATACATCTGTCTGTATTTAAGCTCATTTAATACACTAGGGCTCATACTTAAGTCTGGAATTCTTTCAAGTCTCCTTTATTATTTGTCCCACATCCTCTGCTGCTCCAAATTTAGTCTAATAAGCAACTAACTAGTTCACTCTCACTGTCAGTCATGTATATACATTAGATGCTGACTATGTTCAAGGACTGCCCCTTTGGGAACCCTGCTTAATACTTTTCTCTAATTTAGAAGTCTTTCTGACAAGCAATTGCTTGTTCCAATTTTTTTTAGCTGTCTTTATCCTCTGTATTCACTCTTATGTCCTCCCTTGACTAGCTGCAGCTTTCAGTTTAAGCAGAAGTCTGTGAACAGGATTCCCAAATCCATAAATTAATCTCTACACAGTGCATGTGAAGGCCATTGCCATGCCTTCAAAAGAAGCAGAGAGAGAAGTTGCACTGTTCCTGCAGTGCTGCTTCTGTGGTCATGCTGGCTGATTCCTCCGAGGTTAATGGGAGATGGAAATGTTTCATCTTTTGTTTCTTTCAAACATGTTGAGAGAGAATCTACTGTGGGCAACATCAAATTATCCACGGAGTAACTCCATGGGTTTCAAAGACTTAGTGTGTCCCACACTTTTTCCCTGCCATGGATGTCAAAGTTTAAAACCTGATGTTGTGAATTCTAGCATTTAGTACAGTAACAAACTAATATGCCTCCTCACTGGTTCAGGGAGCAAGACTTTAAAAAACCACAAACAAAACAACCAAATAAGAAAGGGACTCTAATGCAAACCCTATGCACGGAACAAGGGCATGACATCCTTAGGATTTGTTGTGCAGAGAAGAGTTCAAGTTGAGAATTTTGCCCTAAGGGACAGCCACTACCCTTAATCTCTGCCTCCATCTTCCAGCAGCATCACTGCAATTTGAAGCAGTTGGACTTTTAAGAAGCCTGTATCCAGCCAGCCTTCATGACTATTTAAAGTCTCTGTCAGGACTCTCTAATGATTTGTAACCAGAACATCTGCCATCTCTTGTTCAGCTGTACATCTTTTGTATGGCCTCAGAGAGCATCCTGCTTCTCTGCAAATGCTGAGCCTAAGTGCACATGTAAAGATGGTGAAAATTGTTCCCAAAACTACCAGACACTTAACTCACTTCTCTCTCTGGGCATCTTAGTGAAACCAACCATATATTTGCTACTATTTTGCATGGAATTCAATTGACATGGAAACAACAATCTAAAATAGCCAAGACACCAACATTTGTGAAAGCTTTCTGAGCATTATTTCCCTACATTGGGAGACAATGTAAGCTCTTTCTCCTTGTGTAAAATCATAGGAGGATCCTTGGAAAAACAGTATAAATACATCTGAGAGTGAAGTGGGAGAAGGAAGGAATGGAGACAACAGTGAAGTATAAGAGCAATTCCTCTGTGGCCCTTGTTTTGGATTCTGTGATGCAGTCACAGTAATGTTGCTGAAGAAGAAAGGAAACTGGATACAAGGAGACTATATCAGGCCATATAATCTGACCAAGGAAATCCTTGTGGACAACCAAAAACCAGGCACCTTACAAGATAAGGTGCCTTTAATTTAAGTGTTGCATTAAAATCCCTTCCCTTTTTCTCCAGGAACCTTGCGTACAGAATCCCCTTAAATCCAAGGAATTACTCCTCTTCACTTTGCATTCAGCAGCTGGCAGGAGAGAAAAGATAAATCAATAAGAGTTCTCTGTGCCATTAAGATGTTTGCTGCAACATTTACATTAAACCAAAAATGAGTCAAATCAAGACTGCCAGTAGAAGGCACACCTTAGCTGTTGGACATATGGGGAACAGGTCTAATAAAATGAGAAGACAGCACCTCATTGGAAAAGGTGAATGAGGTCCTCCATCTGCATTCTACTCTAAATCCCATCTCAAAAAGAATAAATAAATATCTTTGCTCAAGATGAAGGCACAATGTGCAGATGTCCACCCAGTGGCTAAAATGAAGGATTAAGCACAGATGTCCAGCCCAGGGCTGAAACATCCCCTTTGTTATAACATGTTTAAAAGTAAAAGTTGAAATTTTACGGCTTCCCTTACAGTAAACACCAAATAGTGAATATGCATTACTGTGATAATCAAGGCTGTGGGAGGGGTGGGCTGTCAAACAGTCACTGAACTTTCCAGAATGACTAACTCAGGTTAAGAGTTCTTGCCATGCCAAAGGTTCCTGCTGGGCGTTATGAACTGAATGAAAAATGATGACTTTCCAGATGTCATGCAAGGACATCAGAAAAATCTCTGCAGAAAGTTTGAGGCTGAAGGAAAATGCCACAAACTCTTCTGAAGCTATTCAGAGCCCCTGTTCCAAATGCTCCAATGAAGTCTCAGTGTAAGTTTCATTTTATGACTTTCTATACAGCTCTTAATTCCAATTTTTATTTTACCCTACTTTACTGACACATGAGTATACAGATCATTACTAAAAATCCTGCTTAAAGGCCCTAACTAATAGAAAATCCCTACTATGCTATGCATCATAAAGCAGATCATTTTTGCAAAGAAATTAGACTAGAAAAAGGTAGTTGTAACTTTATTATAGAAACAGAGCTAGGAATTTGCCTGAATCCCACAACTTTTGAAGTACTGACAAATTGATCAATTTGTCAGATCAAATTGACTTTGTCTCCTGTGCACTCCGTCACAAAGCCAATTTTTTTCTAGATTCACCACCCTCTTTCATGCATCAACAGAAAATGAGCTCATTCAGTTCCTTCTTTTGTATGATTCAAGACATGGAACCTGAAGAATTTTTGATCTGAAACCCTAAATGAAATACAAAATATAATTCCTTCATCAAGCTGGTAATTTAAGGCAAAAGGATACTTTCTGTTCTGGTTCAATGGCTGGAAGCAGTCAGATATTCAGTGGGCTACACCATTAACTAGAATTTTAATTTTTCTGAAAAACTGTATTTTGAATGGAAAGAATATATATTTCCTTCATGCAATGCTTTGAACAGGTCATATTTATGTTAGTAGCAATAATTAATTTCATTGTCTAACTGCAAACAGAACCATTAATATTCAGTAAAGAATACACTGCCTGTAAATGTCTATTTATTGAGTTGCTCCCTTCCTGTTTTTCAATCCAATCACTTCTGTACATGCTGTTTATAACCAGGTGTCACACGGTGCATCCCTTGCCCTTCATCAGTGCCCTTAAAGCCAATTTCCTATGATCATTCTCTTTTCCTCCTCAGTTCTAAGATCAATCAACACAGGATCATTAGTGATGCAGCATTTAGCTACATCACAGAAACTTTGTGACCACAAACATAAGCAGGAGCAATTACTGAAATTTTGTAAGAAAGCAGAAGAAAAACTTATCTTTTACAGGATTTTTCCCTGTTAATATGGAAAATCCTAAGTTCAGAACACTCATGTGTTTCATAGTAAGCTTCTTAGCTTGTGTTCAGAAGTAGTTGAAAATGTTGGATATGATCCACTGTATCCATCACAGTCTCTTTCCCCACATTTCTTAAAGTTTCTTTGGGCTGGACATTTGCTTTTATAAATATGCTGCTCACAAGCACATCCCTATGTTAAATGTACCCCTGTACCTGTGACTGCAACATAGAAAATCAATAGAAATTGAACAAATTTTTTTTTTTATTTTAAAAAATAAAAATTTCCTTTTGACGTATCTGATCTCAAGTTGATAGTCTCCATAAGACAAATGAAATGCAAAATGTCACCAGTACCACAGAGAGAATTGCCACACTTCTGCTTTTGCTCCAAGCATCACCAAAGAAATCCCCCCTGCAACTCAAATGTGAACATCATTGAAAACAACATAAAAACCCCATATCATCATAAAAAATTACACAAATATGGTAAAAGCCTCTTTTGCTGGAGGGTCCTCTTCTCAGTGATTGGCAAAATAACCAACTGTAAGTTTAATATCTGTTTTTGGAAAACAACCAATGTATGTAGTTTGACAGAGATCTTGCACACAGATTCATGTAGGGGAAAAAAAGGTCAGTTTTCACATGGAGTAAAAGCCTGTCCCCTCTGCATTCCCCCTTCTCCCTCAGATATACATATACCCCTTACACAGTGATAATCTATTTATTCCCCAGATATGCAGACACATTTAATTGAATTTTTCAGATTGCTCAGTTATCACATGACATTTGCTTGGTAGTAGAAGAAAAACCACTTTCTTCATTCTGTAAGGAAAAGTACAAACAATTCAAGAAGAAAGCAAGATGCAACACAGACCTGGTCTGCCAAATTATTTATATCAGACAATAGAAACCACTGTCATAAAAAATCTGGTGACACATCAGTCAATACCATCAGTAGGCCTTAAACTTGAAGGATAGGCTTAAAATACAAATTAATTTACCTCTGATCAAAGTGTAATGATATGAAAAAGCACCAAAGCATTCATCATTTTCCAATCTGGTGCTGACCTTTTTAACACAGTGCAGCTAGTTACAGATTTTAGGAAGGCAGCCAGCACCACTGCCTCATCACTCCAGGTGCACACTGCCCTGGGCAGCACAGGGGGGTAGGGATCAGCCCACCCAAACTCCAGCCTTTGCTGGGGACAAACTGCACAGAATATGTTGGGTTATATGCAAAGGTTTTTTTCCATGCTGGGCATGTGAGTGAGTTTGGAGCTGTAGCTCTGATTCTTTTATGTTTTATACCTAATTTAATAAATAACTAAGCCTCACATTAGATATCCTTCAGATTCTTGAAACATGGAGTGCTTGCAAAACTCACTCTACAGTTAGTGCAAGACTTGTTTAGAAATAATGAATGGCAACTGATTTAGTAAGAAGACAGGATCTGATGAGTCAGGCTGGATTTACCTGCTTTCCTAGCCCATCAGAAATCCCTAAGAAAAATTGCCTATCATCTCTGGGCATGACATGCCAGACCGCTGTCTCTAAGTACAGAGAAAGAAATGGAATAGAAACATGGAAAATATCACCAAAAGGGAAATTAACTGATTTTTAAATAACTGCTTTAGACCTAGAGTAGAGAAATGCTCATGAAGGCACTGCTAATGAACATTTATACCAGAAGACAGTAGCAGCCATTGGAGCAAATGCCACCCAATAATCTTGACATGGTAAAGCTACCACAGCTGATGACTGAAAAAGTGCCCAGTTGTGACCATACAGACCTAGAATGAATCAGTCACATCTTTAACCCCAGAAAACACATTAGTGAAAGATGAACATGTATTGAAATGGAAGGAAAATATTTATACTTCTTCCAGCTGCTTCCCTGGCAGGTAGCAATCACCAGTCCATTTAGGCCAAATCATTACTCCTAAACTCAGTGACAGCTGGTAGAAAAGGAAACTTGAAGCAAACCAGGGAGAGCAATCTACAAATAAAGCAGTATATTTTGCATCTTGTTTATTACCAGCAATGGGCACACTGGCTGCCAGATGCCAGCAGTAACACACAGATGCTGAAAGTGAAAACTTGTCTCCATTTACTCCCTGGAGAATCTGAAGAAATCAGCTTTATTCATGAAACAGGGACTAACATTCTCTTTTTCACCAGGCTCCAGAGGATTTAGTACAGTAGGTGACAAAATCTGTATAACAAATTGTCAAACAAATGAATAAAAACAAAGAAAGAGCTAGAGCTGCACACTAGACATCAAACTCCTTAAGACACACATCATGTCACAGGGGTAGGAAACTCTAATAATGTGAAATTTGTATTACCCTTGCAGAAAGCAGTTTAACACAGATATGAACTTTGGCTGGTTTTTGTAACATCATTGTGCCATATCACATTTCAAACTAGGATGCCCTTTGTGGTGGGACAACTCTGGCTCTCCAGTAAAAGTATTTCCCTTTATATCTCACTCATCAGTTGTGGAAGAAGCACCCTCCCCTAGGGTTAAGTGATTTAGGAATTGCAGTTGTTATATTGCGAGAAAACATTATCAAGGTTCCTACTTTCACTGCTCTATTTATTTCCATTTCACTCTACAGTTTGCCCCTTGCTTCTACTTTCCTGCTTTCTTCAGATTACATCCTAAATATCAGCTGCCAGCACTCCAACCTACTTACAGCCCATCTGGGGGGAAGGAATTGCTGCAGACTCTCAACACATACCAGTATTTTATTTAATATTTTTGTCATCTAGAAACTACTGCAGAATAAATATCTTTACAACTATCTGCTGTTGTTTAACTAAATAACTGTTGACCTGGTCCCAAACAGAATGTTGCCTGAGTTTTCTATTATGGGGAAAATTCAGCAAATCCTCTGGAACCTTGAAAGTTAGGTGTTTCTCTCTTTTCAGATGAGAAGCAGTGGTAGAGTAGTGAGACTTTAATAATTGTGACTATAGAAAATGCTAGAGCTCTTGGGTGCCTAAACTGGTTTTTCACCAATTTGAGAGCCTTGTTACCTCAGGGTTAAGCCAGTCTGAAAAGGAGCCACAATCAAGCAATTTATTCCTTGTGTCCTAATCCTGGAAGGGGATTTATCTCTTCATATATCAAAATTCAGGAATGGTATCTTAGACATCGTCCTTTACTCCAGTGGGTGTTTCATATCTCATTCACCAGTGAGGGTAAAACTGAAAAGTTTTATTTCCAGAGAGAAGTTTGAACAATCCATAGCAATTTCTAGGGGTTCTTATATGAATGGGAAGAGGAAAGATCTCACACTTTTCTTTCTCCCCTATGTGTTAAAACTCATTTTGGTGTGTCCTTAGGAGTGGAATATATACACACTATCTCAAATGATAGAAAATCAATGCAAATCATAGGATATCCTGAGTAGGAAGGGATACAAGGATGGTTAAATCTAATTCCTGGCCCTGCACAGGACAGCCCCAAAGTTACACCATGTGCCCGAGAGCATTGTCCAAACACTTCTTGAACTGTCTCAGAAAAGATAAAAATATTTAGTGACAGCATTTTGGTGAGGCAGCAGATAGCAAAATAAAAAAAAAAAACCATATTAGAATAAAAGTAGAATTTAAATTCATTTGTATATGTAAAGAGGAAAAAAGTGCTGTCAGTTGAAAGGAGATGAAACATTCAGTTGATGTATTATGGGTAATTATAATAACATTCTGAAAAGAAAACTAAATATATTGTTTGCCTGATTAGTAACTTAATTTAACTGTTCATTTGTTAATAACCTAGAAGCACCTGTTGATGGTTGTATAATTTCATGACTTGAAACACAGTGAAAGGTTAGACCAAACTACATGGTAATCCTCTCATCTGCAGAAAACATCAAATTTCTTACTTCAAAAAAGTATTTATCATTTCAGTGGGAAATCTCCACTTTAAGGTTATAATGATGAGCCAAAAGACTTCAAATAGATCCAAGTATATAATTCTAATAAATAATGTATAAATAAAAGTCCACAAAAATTAGGACTTTTTAATTGCCTTGACCTCAGATACTCTCACAGAGCAATGCTTCTGCCATCACACAGAGAGAGGATGAAATGAATTTGCTCCTATACAGATACCATTGTATACTTAATTTACTATCTGCACTGGAAGGATTAATGTAACAGCAGTTTGCCAACTGTCTACCACAATATGTCAAAAAGGAAGGAAACACTGGAACTGTTTTCTCAGTGTACCCATCTCCCACCCGTGGAGTCAAAATGAAACTTCAACAGTCAAAATACCATAATTCCTGTCAAACACAGCGTTGAGAAAAGCAGGGACTTCAGGCACATTGTATGAACCCTAATTTACTTTGCTTTATTAAAATGCACAAAGCTGGGCTGAGAAGATTTTAAAGAACATAGGAATTGTTCTGCTCCCAGATGATTTGTGCATCTCTTTGAGAATTTAGAGTTTTGTCAACCTCCTTACCTATACATACCAAGTCTTTAATCCTAAAACTAAACCACAGCTAGTACTTTTGTAGCTGGAGTAGGTGAAAACCTTTTTTTTACCTCTTATTATTGCAGAGTTTCTTGTCAGCTCTTCATATTAAGAATTAGAGATCATCTGGGAATTCAGAAAGGAGTTTCCTCAAAGATAATAAAACCAGCTGGCAATTAAATATAAGGTAAATGGATATGACAGTATTAACTTGAGTCTGCAGGCAAAAGCAGCCCCCCAAAAATGGAACTTTTCATTTTATCTATGATTCTGAAGTAAGGCAACCTTAAGTTAAAAAGTTTATCTTTTTCACATTATTTAAATTTGAGGGGAGACAAATTTTATAGTCACAGGAACTATAAGAAATTATAAGTTACTAACTGGAAGCTGAAATTGTAACTTGTACAAATCACTGTGACAAAAATGAATACAATACACAGAGTTCTGGAATCAGCCTGCTCTGAGCTGTTTGTAAGCCCCAGGGTTGATCCTGACACACTACAAAGCAAGACCTAAACCACCACAGGATAACAGATCTTAAGGGAAGAACTGTTGAAAAGTCTGTTTTGCATGTATAGTTTTAAAAATGCTGAGTAGCTGGATTTCCAGTATGATATAGGTGGAAAAGAAATCAATTGCTAGGTTAACAAACCCATTTTCCCCTCTGATTTCTTTGATTTAAGATTATTATAATCCAGTTTGTTTCACGATATGAAATCCAATTTGGTATTTGAGTCTCAAGGACATATGAATATAAAGCAAAGGTTTTTCAAACTGATTTTTATGTGCATATTGGCTATTACTCTATGACCAAGGTCTATAAATCTCTGACTTGAAAGACTAATAGCTCTTATTGATTATAGTTTGATCATGCAAGATAAAGCAAGTGGCAATAATAAATCGTCTTTATGGATTATTTGTGTTCATCAAGTGAATGGGATTAAATGTGTGTTTGACATATTTGTTGATCAATCTGATTTTTATGTAAAGATGTTTCTGTGTATAATCTGTTAATGAACTGTCACACAGAAAAGGAAGAAACATTTTCAGCCAGTTTAAACCATCAGTCTTCTGTCTCAAGAGCAAACACTGGGACATACTGGCACATAAATTATCACTCGCCCTAGAAACTCAGTTTTACATTAAGTTAATTAAAAGGCTGCATGAAAACACCACTGAAATTCACTAAATGGAAGCAACTATACCAGGCAGATTACCTGTACCTATTCTAGTTGTGCATACAACAGCTTTTCTGTGATCCTTTTAGGAATTAAACTCTTACATGAAAATAATTTTACAATTTACCTAGATTATTCCCTGGAGTCACCCCGGACATGTTTGTAACTTGATATGAAGAATATGAAGAATAGCTCTTCCCTGAATTTTCCAGTTTTGAATATTATGCCAGGATATATTCAGGATTTTTTCCCCACAAACATAACCACTTTAGCACTTTTCACTGTTCTGTGAATAAGAGAGAATAAAAACCCCAGAAATAAAAGCAAGACAAAATTTCCTCATATTTCTAAGCTCTATTACTATTACTCCCAGAGATGGGATAAACTGCATTTGCAATATACCTTCTAAGGTGATTTGCTAAAATTCTGAATTTTGATGAAATATAACACAGTACTTAAGACAGCAATCCTAAATCTGCCTTGGAGAAAGTGCAGTGTTACCCATCTCAGTCTTCCCAAAGTCGCCTCCCATCTGACACTTGTGTCTATTTTTTCTCTCTCCATCCTTTCCTGCCCCACTTGCTCTTTCCTCTTTCGTTCTGCTTTCTTAAGAAAGAGAAATATGGGGGTTTTGTTAGCCCATGCTTTTATGTGAGCAAACAGAACTTGACTCTTCACTCCCCATAACAATCTGCTGTGTACTGCTAGGGGAAAAAAACCCAACAACCCATGACTAAGGGCCTCAATTATGGGCTGTCTGAAAGTGCTTGTGTGGCAAAGTGACTATGTTTTTAAAACTAATTGCCACTGGTTGAAGGAACTTGCAACATTTTCCTATCAGTTTTTACAACATTCACTGTGTCAGAAATGCTTCTTCCATTTTCCCAACAGAAGCAGAGGCAAAACCCACCCCAGCAGCTGCTGGCTGAATTCACTGCTTCAGCCACATACATTAAGTATACAGTAAGATTAAATGGTGCCAGGAGGTTATATTTCCATTACATTACAGATTTCAGAAAACAAAGTCCTTACTAGGGTAAGTCATGTCCCCAGAGAACACTTGAGCTGTTCTCTGGGAGGCTTGAAGTTACACAGACAGCAAAGCACAAGTGGGAAGGGCATTCTGCAAAGTGGGAGAAGAGAAAATTTGCCATCCCCTCCCTCACCTGACAATTAAAAACTGGTTTCTATGGCAGATGGTGAGATAAGGTATGTGTAGATAATTGCTCATAAAGTCAAGGAAACTATAAGGTAAACCATGCCAGTTCTTGATTCCAACCAGGAGCTCTGAGACCATTCAGGATACTGCTCAGGTCAAAATGTGACTTCATCAAGACATTGAAAAAGTAAGCTTAAAAAATAAAACATCATGAGAAAACCCAAACTTTTGAAGTTTAAAAAGAACAGCACATTCAATAACTTTTAACCAATGAAAACCAAATTCCTTTCTAGGCAGCAATGACTGCTGAAACTCTCCATCTCCTGAATCGTTAAAATTCAAAGCAAGTGTGATAGAGCGTTGGTAAAAGTCATTAAACAGTCATAGGGAAGAGCTTGCAATCCTGGAATAACAATTAATTCAAATCAATACAGAAATTAGAAGGAAAGATTAGAAATGGCTGAAATTTACCCAGTGAGAAATCATTTATATTTTTAGCAAAATGAATCCTGATAGACAATTAGTAAAGCTTCACTTTAGAGTCAAGTTGAAGTTTTCCAACTTATTTTTAGAACACAATGTTAATACACTGCCAATCTTCAGAAAGAAATATATGTAGTAAACCACTGTGAAAATTTGAAGCACAGCTCTAGGGCTGCAACAAAGAAAGGAAAATATGGAAGAAGTAAACAAATGGACAAGATTAGATTATTTAAGAGGTCTGAGCAGTTTTTTTTTTTTCCTATACTATGTGGCTGGAAGGCTGTACTGCAATATTTAAGCCTCACAGAAGAATCAGTCATGATATGTTGGAATGAATGCATTTGCTCTCAGAGTGATCGTGAAGAGATGGGCTGGTACCTGATAGGCAGTGACATGGGCAGGCTCCACATGAGCAGGGGCCTCTTCTTTCTGCCCCAGCACTGCAGGTTTTGGTTACAGCTCAACACATATGCCCACAATGAGCCTCTACTCATCCTCTCAAACAGAAACAGCACACTGTAAAATTCAATGCAAGAATTCAAAACATTTTCCCCTCTGGATATCTACCAACAAATTCTCATTATAAATCAAGGCTGACATGCAAAGCTTTGCAACATTCAAGGTAATCATCTGAACTTTGTTCTCAACAAATCGTATAAATAACAACTCCCTACTCATGTTGCAGTCCTCCTCCTGTTTTTTTCTCTTCTTTTGACAACAGAGAACATTCAGATGCTTTTTCTTTTTTCTTCTCTGAAAAAGGGTAATAAAAAATGGAAAATGCACATGCACACCAGCAGGTGACAGCCTGCTATGACTGTGAATTGTTTGAGGAAACAGCTGTTCTTAGGGTTCTTCTGAAAGCATTTGACATGTTGCTGGTATTTTGAAAACCAGAAAGCCTCTGCAGTGAGCAATGATAACAAAGCATTTTCTTATAATTTTTTTTACAAAGGATGACATTACCAAATATATTTCTTGCCTCTCCATCCATCACAATTGCCTAAAGTATCACAACAGTGAATTAACTATACATATTATTATCTCTGGTGTGATAAAAGGTCACTCCTAAAAGCACTCCTCTGCTATGCCTGCAGCCTTCTGGAAAGAGAATGAAACTCCCAAGGAAGCTGTGTCTCTTTCCCTGTCTAAAGATGTGAACAACCCCAGTAGATCTGATAATAAGGACAACTAGAATTTCTAAGAAAAGGACTGCTTGCAGACCCCCACCTCCTGCACATGTCATAACATGAATAGGACATTTAAAGGATGAGTTACATCAGCAGTCTGCAATGTTTAAATGAAGGACAATGCTTTCAGGGGAGGTTCTTCAAATGACCCTTGAGGAGCCATTTGCTTCTAACAAATCCATTTGTGGAAACACTGATGTGAAGATGTGCTGGCCAACTCTGACTTAGTGCCAAGAGTTCACTGAGACACCACACAGGAGAGCTGTGAGCAGGAAAAGAGCTCTTCCCTCTTTCCAGCACAGGAAACAGAGTCAGATAGCAGGAGGCAGGCACAAATGAGATTGCTTGGAAGCAAGAAATATTACATGAGATGTTAACAAGAAACACTTTCAGCTCACTAGTTTGTGAAACCATTATAAAAGAAACACCTTTGGATTGTTCCATTCTCACATTTTGTCATGATTCCCCCTTCAGGCCTTGGCCACTTATGTATGAAGCACAGATCTATTTATTTTCAAATTTTCAAAGTCCCAGCCAGATATTTCATGGTGGTTCCCTTTCAAGACCAGTGGTGTTCAACCACCCCAACTGCTGCTGCTGCTGCTTTTTCAAGCAGAAGTTTCCTGCTGCCCCCTTGGAGCACTTGCCTGATGATTGCTAAGCATATGAGAGGAGAGAAAGGAGGAGAAATAGAGTAGCACTCAAAAAACCCCAGAGATATCACAGGGAACCTTTACCTAGAGCTAAGTAAAGGTAGGGATGCAGGAGAAGGGAAGAGATGAAGCCACAAAGACTATAATGGGGTTGAATGGAATAAAGAGAGAGAAAAGGACATTGATGGCATGTAGCACAGTGAAAGTTTAAACATCCTCTTCTGAAATCTTTCTGTGTCTTGGAAATAAATCATCCAGTTCAACCAGCCTAACAATGTCCACCACATATACAAAATAACATTGGACCAGAGAATAGAAAGATGTTTTTACTTTCTTTTTAAACCAATTTCTTATTGATGATCACTTCAAAACACTTCAGCTTCTTTTTTCATTCTTGAAACTTTCATTGAGCTTGGTGGACTGGTTTCTTGCACTATAACCATGACAGCTGGACTACCTTTAAAAATGGGGAAACACTGTCAGCCTATTAAGCCTCAAGCTACATTTGCTTCACAGTCAGAAATCTGAGAAATTAATAATCCTTCTCTAGCAAATTTTCTAGAAATGAGTGAAAAGCTGCACATATCCTTTGGTGTAAACAACTCAGTGATGAGGATGGGAGATGAGAATATCAGCATGGTATTTGTGTAATTGCTAAACACACAATGTATCAAGTGTTGTTAATGACCCTCAGTTCTCACTTACTGAGAACTGAACAATATAATACTAAAAGCATATTGTAATTCTATCCCTATAATTAAATAACTTTTAATATAAATCACACTAAAAGTCCATTTTCAGCTTTCTGCAAGGCCTGCATGTCTGAAGACTACAATATCTTAAGCACTGTGAAATGAAAGGTGCCCAAGACTATAACTGTCATTAATATTTTCTTGATCTTACACTTTCCATTTTCCAGTAGTAAAATACCTGCAGGAGTTTTTACCAAAGATTGCATTGCTAACATATTTCACCTACTCCAGCTGCTTCAGCAATCAGGATATACAAAGTCAAGGAAACACCAAAGAGTCAGGGAACTTAGTAATTATCAATTAACTAATGACCATTACTAACTATTATAAGCAGTCATTGCTCTTCTATTCCCAAAATGGTGGAAGAAGGGCTGGATCTAATAACAATGACAGTTAAACATGTAAAATTTTATAAGCTTAAAGTGTTTTGCTTTTTACTCTTCTATTGAAAATGCTGACAATTCCATAATACTTTGTAAAAGGCTTGAGTATGTTCTTAAAGTTTCTTAGGAAGACAGAAACTTGTCTTTGGTGTAGAGCATGCTGACTACATCATGAAGAAAAATTGGTAATTTTTTCAGAAACCTAAGATTTTCTAGTCAGGTTCCTAAGGCCTATATTTTCCCCTCATTCTTGGAAGGAATGGGAGTAATCTGAAAATCACCTACTTGGTAACTTGTGTTGACCCAAGTAGTCATTTGCTATCATGTGTAATTATACTGGGCTGTCAACACTACTCAAGAGTTACCAAGATTAATATCTTCCAGGGAGGTGCAAGTTTTAAATATGGAGAATTTTTCAATTAAAAAAATAAACTGAGAAATGTATATTTAGAAAGGAAAGCAGAGCTGGGCCATTTCAGCGTAGGATTGTAAAAGAAGCTTGAAGTGTGTCCAAAACCCTCAGAATGTCAATGAGATTTGGGAAGCTATATCCCTTCTGCATCCGTGGAAATTCCCAACTTATTAAACACTGGCTTCAAGTCAAAATGATTGTGGTAAATTACACATCTTTTGCTTTGATCTTTTGGGTCAATCCAAACCCCAAAGTGAAGCCAAATATGTGGCTTGGAAACCTGCAACAAGGAAAAAAACCAGAGGACATTTTATTGCTGCAAAGAGATTAGTAAAGCCCTATGTACTTGGCTGTAATCAGAGAGAGGAAATGCAAAGCCATGATATAAATTATACAGACCAATGGCTTTGGTTAGAAAAACAGAAAAATAAGCCTTGGATGTTTCCTATGGAGGTGTTGCAACTAGTATGCAGTTTGAACTTGAAGGAAAAGCAAAAACTGCCAGGCAAAAACTCAGGGCAAATCAATTTCCTGCAAACTTACTCATGCTTGTGTTCTTTGGCTACACAATTTTAGCCCATTGACAGAAGGTGAGGCTCAAGAGTTTGCTGTAGAATAAGAACACTGAGAAGCAAACCAGTGCCCCATTATCACACCCATATAATTATCCACTAGCTTTTCCAAAGCACCTGTTTTCCCTCCTGTGCAAGTCGGCAGTGCAGCTCTGCCCAGAGCTCTCTGAGTGCCCACAAGGGTAAAACGCTGCTTAAATCCTCACTAGCATTCAAGTTTGTCCCCTTATATGAAATAAATTTATTCTTTTCTTTTGCCTCTACTCATCCTGCCTATAAACTATGTTAAAATGACAGAATTCAGAGCAGGACTTTGGTGAAAGTTTCCCTAAGTTACAGAATTAAGTCCAGGAATGGATGAGCTCTCTGTAAAACTCACCTGGTGAGTTTTATCGCAGGTGAGAAAAACCTCATTAGTGGGGGTGATCAGCACTTGCAGGCAGTCCCTGCTGTACATCCAGTCACTCTCTAATCACTGGGGCTTCGCACATTCCCACACTGGAAGTACATTTACATTCCACTGACAGTCAGGCCAGGAATCAGATATCCAGCTTGTCTATGAAGCGATCTCACTTCACAGGCAGCACGTACTTTTTCAAGAATGTAAACAGAAGATTAATGAATACAAGTGTTAGGGTGAAGCAGGGCCCTGACCCAACAGACTGTCTCTGCTTCTGTCTCTGCTTTTTCACTCAGATCATTAAGCAGGGCAGAGGGCATCTTGTGAGTAGCATTTTCTAATCTAACATTTCGGGAGTTCTTTGAGACTACTGAACTTGAAGTATTAGCTCTAAAGCCAGTGCTGGGAAGCCTTTACATGGAAAGTTCATCAAACAGCGCAAAAATCAGTGAACGTTGCAGTTGCCTGAAACAGTTCATACTCTGAAATTACATAAGTGATCTGAATTGAGTGAGAACCACAACCCTTGGGAGCAATTTCCAGCAGCGCTAATGAAAGCACATTGAGTTCTTTATACCCAGAAACTGTCAGTGTTTGCAATAGTATTTGAAGCACATCTTAATGCTGACTCACAGATGCCAAGCATATTATATCACATCACCTTTCAGTGGTTCAGTTTACTCAGCTATGAAGTTCAGCATCTAGTTCCCTTTTGGGAGTTTATTTATATAGAACACCTACTTATATTCTACATCCACAGAGATTAACTGTAAAGACAGAAAGGACTGGTGACTAAGGGCAGCATTAATGTGGATACATTCAGCTATAAATAGACATAGGACATTCAGCTATACATATACATAGGGAAAAAAGTGATACAGCTAGGTTGAATGGATTACTCAACAACTCTTTCGAAAAAGTTATGATTTTTGGGAGCCAGAATACTTTAGTTGTTAAATTATTCATGACAGGCAGAGTGCGGATACATCACTTACACCTTAAATCAGTTGGAAGTTTTTAAGGTAGACTTCCAAGTTTGCTGAATAGTTTTAATGGAGATATGCTTGAAATACTCTGTTATTAGCATACACTTGAAAACGTGCAGGAAGTGATCTAACAAGAAAAGTAAAGCCATGCTATTATTTCCGATTCTCAAAGAATCAATTTCATAAACCAACTTCTTTTAACAGACAACAATGTTATTCAAGCACAAACCCCAATGGGTAGGAAGCACTGTTTTGTTTTTCTCATCTCTGTGTCTTGAAAAGTACAAAATGAGGCACGTCTTGGTCCAATTATTACCCTTTGGAATCCTTCATTTTTCTATGCTCAAAACCTGTCCTTTCTGAGAATATGTATTTGTCTTGGATTAAAAGACGGGTGTCTGCCAAGGAAGGCAGGAACCTCCCTTGAAATGGAGAATACGACTGCCTCCCTCTGAATTATTATAACTTGGAAATTAAGGGGCTTTCAGGCAAAGATATGAGAAAAGGAATAGCAGTTCTTTACGAGTGTGTGTGTATAAAAAGACAAAGTACAACAATGGTAACAACAACAAACAAGAACAGAAAACTCAACACAGAAAACTCAACACACAGAAAACTCAACACACAGTCCCTTCCTGCTCTTTCAGCCATTTCCCCTTTGGTGCAGTTCTGGGCATGGCCAGCAGGGGAGCTGCTGGCTCCCGGCCGGGCAGGGCAGGTTTAGTGATTCCCCCGCAGCTGCAAAAACCTTTTTATGCTCTAAACTCACCCAAAACAAGCACACATTGACTGCCTGCATCATGGTGTCACTGCTGACGTTCCTTTCATCCAACCACCTTTTTGATCTCGTGGTGTCCGTGTGTTTTGCCAACCAATCACTGCCTCACACACGAGGTGACCTCGTGCTAGCCATACAATTGGTTCTCTGGTTATATGACCTGTTTTTTACCTCACTGTTAGCTGAACCTTTCCCAGAGTGCTTTCTGGTGGGCAAGAGTGAACAGGACTGAACAGGATTTCTATCTCCCATAATTTATCTGTTTCATTTCTGAATTGTTTATTTTCCTACAAGAAATGCAAGTGAAAATCTCTCCACTTTCATTATTAACCAAAAATGCTTTGCCACCAGACAGTTTTCTTCTTGAGCATATAGATTAAAAAATGCATGCTACTATCAGAAAGGCAATTTTGAAGTCCCTGCTATCACACAGCGTTCTTACTGCCTAGATCCCTGATCCTATTTTGTATCCACTTGAAAATTTCCTCTCTCTAAATGTGAGGAACCAAATCACATTATGAGCTGGGGTTTGCCTTTTAGAGTTGCACCAGATTCTCCAGTTGTAAAAAAAAAAGCTCTGGACTATTCAGGTGCGCTCTGACATACACATGAAATACATGCCATACTTGGCTTGTTATTTGGCACTCTATAAATACTGGGGAAAGAAAAAAAAAAAAAAGCAAACAAAAAACCAAAATACGATGAATCCTCCAAAGGACTGTTCTGTACAAGAAGCTGAGACTTTATTTACTCTATGCTTAGAAGTCCCTAGGAAAACAGTTGCCAATTATTTTCTTTCAGCAAAACACTGTGAATGGCTATTACAAGAGAACCTAGTATATCCCTAACTGTTTTTACCTTGAAACAGAAGGAATATGATTTGACTGAAGGCAAAATGTAACCTATCACTGGCAGTTTTATTTTCCTCCCTAGACTCACACAGTTGTTTCAGTGGAGGAAATTGAGAATATTTTTTTCTATGAGCAGGTTAATTCCACTCCCATTACTGGTCTTGCTTAGCAGAGAAGCACCTCAGTATCCATAAGTAATCCAGAGCTGAAGGGAGGAGGAGTGCTGAGGTCCCAGCACACCTGGGAGGGCCTGTGGAGGATCAGCTCTGCCCCAGCAGCAGTACCTCTCACCCAGCCTGCTCTCAGGGGATACCCCGGGTCCCCAAACTGCCCTGGGCAGAGCTGCCAGCAGAGGCAGCTGGGAGCATCTCTTGCTCCAGGGCTGCATTTCTAATCAAATGCTCTTCACAATCAGCCAGCAAAAGATTTACAAGAATGCCCTCTATTATGCAGAATGGCTACCATTAAAATACTACTTGCTAAGAAGTGGATTGTTAATCATTACTTCATTAATGCATTTTTTACTGTATAAGATAAAACTATGGAAACTGGGATAAAAGAGGGAACATGATTAAACTTTTAAATAAATCTGTGATGGTATGTTTGAAGGAAAGGCTGAATTCTCTTAATGACTTGCAACTCCATGCTGTGCATAGGGAAAAAACTATAAATTTGAGAACGACTAAACAGTAATGGAGACGAAAAAATGTTGGCTTTTTTTATCTCTGTAGCCAAACATGTAATGATAGACTTAATCTACCTTTTGATTAAGTCTGACCTTGAAGCCTGCCTTCTTAGGAATACTGCAAGTCATTCTCGAGTAAGTTGAGATTGCAATTAAAAATAATAGAGCAAAGTTTTGTTGCTTGTATTACAAAACATTTTCTCAAACAATTCAAATATTTGCTTAAAAATTAACTACATTTTTGCTATTTGTTACATCAACTAATTAGTCATCACATCACATTCACTTAATTACCAATTGTTCATTTTCAGCAGTTAAGTTTGAATTAATGATCAGAATTCTCATTAAACTGTCTTCCACATCAGACAGCACATTAAAAATTCCACAGCGGGAGGAATGAGGCTCTCATGGGCTTATAGCAAACGTGCTTTGGACACAGCTCTCCCTTTGCAGCACAGGGTGGGGGAATAGGATTCAGAAACTCCATCGAATAAAACATATTACTTTATAGTTTCAAGAAACTGTAGATTTTCTATTGCATTTGTAAACCTCCTAAATCTTAACCTGTATGAAAAAATTTATCTGTCCCTCTAAACCAGGATTTTGAGGTCTATGGAAAAAGATGATAATATTTAAGCAGAAGATTTTAAAACAAGTGCAAGACATTGACAGGTGGTAAAGTAAATAGTTAGTTATATACTTATTGTTATAAATTTTCCAACATATGGAAGGGTTCCAGCTACTATGGGTAGATGGAGTATTTTCTGATTTTTTTTAAAAACTTTTGAGAACTCTTCAGATAGAAATAGGTAGCAAAATAAAATCAATTGTGATAAATTTCTAAGCATAGTACAATTACTAAATAAAATACAGATAGCACATTAGGATATGGATCTAATTTAAATAAGTTTCTGTTTCAAGCATCACTTTGCAATTTAAAGATACACTGATGAGACAGTAGTATTAGAAAGCAAAACCATTTTGGTCAAGACAATGTATGTTTGCAGGATTTTTTGTCTCAATATCATCTGCCCCACTTCAGTATGATGAAACTATTTCACCTTCTGATAGCAACCCAGTTAGTCCCAAAATAACCCTCAGGTGGCAATCTCTGCCCCAAGCCCTCTCCCTTTTTCAAGGAGACAAAACTGGAAAGAAAAAGTGTTTTGGCAAGGTGTTACTGAAACAGCTTGAGGCAGTGGCGGCTGTTCAACAGAGCACAGTCAAAATCATGTCTGCTCCCTGCCAAATATACAGGAAGAATAAAGAAAACAAACGGGACAGAACAAATTAGTAAATGGAAACAAATAGACCTACCCCAGTCCTCTAAACAGTCTTTAGCTTCCCTTGGCAGTGTTTTGCAAATTAAATATAGAGGACTCAAGCAAGCAGGATAAGAAGCAATATCACTCTACTCATCATCATTGATGGAGAGAGGAGCTACGAGCAAAGGTTTGATTTGGATATTCTCAGCACATGAACAGATCCATAGTAGAAACACTGGGTAGGCTAGAGTAGGTTTATTATCAGTTATGAATCATTTAAGTTGCTTGTTAGCATGCATACTGAAAGTATAACCCCTTCCAAAACATATCCTAAAAGACCTTAAATATGTTAAATGTATTTACCTGCTCTATAAGTTGCCCAAAGCTTAAAAAGATATCTAGTTTTGACTATGGCTGAAAGTTGGCAGATTTTAAATTTAAATATCTAGTATTTAAATACCTAATGCAGGAAGCAATTTAAGACAAACATAACTAACTACAGTTTCTAAAAAGAAAATGGATATCAAGGACCAAATTATTAAAAAGTTAATCCCATCTCAGAAGTCTAAACCATGTAGCTTAAGGCTTCATATCTCTGATATACAGAAAGAACTACAATATTCTTGTAATAAAACTTGTTTTGGTATAAACTCATGACAGAACTTTAAGTATGGCCTACAAATTTAGCGCACTGCAGAATCTGAGAAGTGTAGGCTATACTTTCATTGGGCTTCCACAGAATTATATAGGAGGAAAACCCCAACACTATCACAGGCATGAAAATAGACCATATTTATGGACCCCCTCAGGGATCAAGATCAGACTGAACTACCACCCAAAACCAAAACTGGGGTACTACTGTGTATACCACAGTCACAGATTGAGTGTATTAACAAGCTACATACAAACTCTAGAGAGCTACCAGAAATTTGATGTTAGAATAAAAATCAACTTGCCAGAGAAAGCAACAGCCACACTACAGGTGAAAGAACAGGAACAGAAGCCAAGGATCTGAAATTTCAAACCAGTGCTTTGTTAAAGACAGTTTACTTTCAGATCCACTTAAAGTTGAACACAGCTACTAATATAATTTGGAAGCTTAAAAATTCTGACAATATCCTGTCAAGTTGTCCTGGCTAAAGCCCAGCTCTGAATCTTCCTGCAATTTGGAAACTCTCTAAAGAGAGATTATAGATTCCTGCTTAATTTTTCTTTTTGATTTAAAGGAGCTTTTATATACACAAAAGCCAGCATATGCTGTTTTTTTTTCTTTTATTTTTTTAATAACAGCAACTGTGATAACTACAGATATTTCTTTTGCCAATAAGCCAATTCAAATCATTGCATAAATAAAGATTGTTTGCTTTCATTTAACTTTGCACTTCCTGAAATTAACTGCCCTGCCTCCTTCAAGGAGTTGATTTACATCAATATTCACTGATGGCTGCTGAGGAGAATTCATCATCCCTGTAACAGAGTTGCCAATGCTGTCAAACATCATTTTTTCATTCTGCAAACATAGAGGAGCACATACAGTAACTTGGCCTGAGAAACAATTCTCAAAGACTCTCTGCAAATGTCTGGTTTTACAAGACTATTTGTGCCTGAAGGAACAGAGGGCAAGTAAATTTCCATTCAATATTTTTAAAAGAGCAGTTGAAGAAAGTAGAGTGTTGCTTCACATTTTTATGAAAAAAAAACCCAAACCCAAAAACCAACAAACCCACCTAGGGAAAAAAAAATCCAACCCCAAACCAAAAGTAACTTTCACAAACTAATCAGAATAAAAGCAAATAATCCACTGACTTCTGGGTTTGCCTTTGTTACTGGTTTTCCTCCTTTAATGGGTACTTGGTGGCAGCAAAGGTAGCTCTCATCTTTGAAAACCATTTCCATTCAACTATCTCTATTCCATCCAAAAAATTGCACTCTATAGATCAATCAAAGAACCATATTGTGCTAAAATCTGAACAGAAGGCAGTTTCTAGCATTAAGATACAATTTCTATGTGCTGTTTCTTTGTAGAAAGAGCTCATGTAGAGCTTAAAAAAATTCTTCTGACATTCTCTGCAATGTTAACCAATGTTACCCTCATTTTAGAGGAAGCTGAAAAGTGAAATTACTTGTTCAAGTAAAACAAAGTTTTGGATAGAGTCCAACAAGCTTCTTGTCACCTCTTATAGTAATGACCTTTCGGAGACTTATCAAATGTGAGGAAAAAATCTTCATAGCTCTGACACGATGGACCTTATCAGAGATTGAGCAAAAAGAAGGGTGTGGGGGAATCAGAGATGCAATGAAAGTCAGCAAGAGCAGGTTAGAGGCATAGTCCTGGCAGACTAAATTCACAATTTTGTATATGGATGTATGATAATGTGTGTCCTGAATCAGTGGCATTTAAAAAGCAGTAACCATGTTTTATGTCTGGGGGATTCTACAATCAGGGGAGATACTCCATGAAGGAAAACAAAGCCTAGTGAAAATCTGAGATTTAAAACTCTTGGATTCTAAGTTTTTGGAGTGGGTTTCAGCATGAAGATGTGATTTTAAGCATGATATTATTTGGAAGAATATCTCTCAAAGGAGCACAACTCACTGTTTTTGCCTTTTCTTTCAAGCCCCAGCCCAATTTCATGGCAATGAATGTGTTTGTTAGCCTGGGAATTTGAAGGGACAAAGTACAGAGGTTTTGAACTCCACTAATCAAGAAAGAAAATTATCATTACCAAATATACTAGTTTTTAAGTGCTTTGAAAGTAATACTCAAAAATTAACTCTGAAAAACTGGAATTCACACTGACTACCTGAAATTGATATGTCAACACTCTCAAATTACCTCAGTAACTTTTCCTACTAATCACTAGGGTAAATAAGGACAAAGAAGAATATTAATTTTTGCTGTTAGATCCACATGTTTAAAACTCTGAGATCTACAGATGTTGTATTACAAGGTTTAGAAAATCATTAGAGTATGTTTGACTGTCTTTCAACACTTCTCAAGTTACTTCTTTTCCTGCTTTTACAATTGCTCAAAATCAAACAAATAACACCTATAAAATCAATTTTTGAGATAAGCAGGGATCAGGATCCAGGTCAGGTCAGACATAAGACAATTGTTGCATGTGTTGATTTTCTCAGTCTTACAGATGGGGGTACTGTAAGGGTCAAACAATCATGAAAACCACAGCGGTGCTATGAGGTCAGGAAACAGAGCCTACATACACACACACACTGGAAAAAGTTCTGTCTGTCACTGCTTGCAGCTAAGTCCTTACATTTTCCTTCAGACTTTGTCGCTCCTGCACCCACGCAGCATATGCAAACAGAAAACCAAATTCCTGTTTGGCTGTGCCTTCATCTGTAATGGAAACAAATTGGATCTCTCTGAGAGCAGCAAGTTGTTGACAACAAAGCTTTCACAGTCAGAGACGTGAGCACTCAGTAACAAACATATTGATATAAATGTCGGCACCAAAGCAAGTTAGAAGGAGAAATCATTCACCCCTGAAACAGCACTTCAGATAAGCACTAAAAGCTACCCTAAAGAAATAGAAATATAGAAAGAAGCTTTCTATATTTAAATAACACTCAATTTCTTCAAAGTCTCATGAAGTCTCACATAGATTAAACCCAGTGACTATCAATCAATTTATCATATGCAGCAATTACTTAGATAATAACGGAGTGAGCAAAAGGACCAATTTCAAAGTGTCATTTAAAACTCAAGTACTCTTTTCCAAGGCAGATAGTGAAAGTGAAATGCTATTCTCTAGAAATCTCTTTAAGGTCAAACTATTTTGTCCAAATTAACCCTGAGAGTCCATTTCACTGGCATTGCACCAGAACTGAATGCAACTACAGGGTTCAATGAAGCAAATAGAATTATATCAACCTGACTTAAGCAGGCATTATAGAAATCTGGCACACTATTTATATACACATTGGAGAACTTCACCTTCATATCAGGTATGCGAAGATAAGTTATTGCTATAATAGATATTTAATTGTTGTTTTTGTTTATTTTTCTTGTCTATTTTTTCCAAAAGTTTAAAGAAATCAATTACAGCTGAAGAAGTCTAAGAGCACAAAAGTCTCATGTGAAGCAAACCTGGAGGAGTTTATTCCTCTAAAGCTGCTATGACAGATTCTGTTACTTTCCATAGAGCTTTAAGTCAGAAATCATTCCACTGAGCCTTTAAGGAATTCCTTGGCTTTAAGGAATTTAACAGAATGTTATATAGCTTAGAGGCTGAAATTGTAACATTTCATAGATAATTATATTCTTACCATACAGTTCTATCCCAAGAGCTTAAGAAACATAAAAATGCATTATTCCCTAAAAATTGACAGAAATTTAGAGTGATTTCTATAAAGTTGTATAGAATACTCAATGCAGAGTTTATGCTAATGGCACAAAATAGAAAGTTTGACATTTCTAGCCACTATGAAATAAACCCGTCACAATTCCTGAATAAATCCAAATGAGCAGAAAATCACACCAGACCGGGGCTTTGTATCATGTGGCCATAGCATTTTTGATTCAGGGTGGAAGGTCCTCAAACCATATTTTTATCCTGTCTAACCACAGCCATGTTTTGGTTTCCTGCCTTGCAAATTTCTGTGGTTTTCCTTAAATGAATTTTAATCACCTGATTTTTCATTCACTGAAAAAGTCTATCGTACATTGGTTTTCTGGCCTTAGCCAAGTAGATTGCAACAGGAAATTAATTTCTGGATAATCTCTTATTTTTCATCATAACCATCATAAAGATAGGAGAATTGAAACTTGCACAAAATAGTCTTAATTAGCCACATGCTTAAGGTAAGTTCTCAGTAAACCAACTTGCACCAAAGTTTATGCTTCAGAAGCTAAAGAAATATGCATAAACAACAGAATAGAAAAAGGAATTTTGCGTCTTAGATATAATAAATAACTCTTATTCAGGTTCCCTCATAGTGCTCAGAAATCTTCGCTATCACCAACAAAAGGTGCTGATCACCTACAGTATAATTTAAATACAATATTAATTTAAAATTCTGAAAGTGTAGCGTTAAATATCCTGGAACCACTTTTCAGGAAAGGGGAAATACTGATAAATGATATATATTCTTAGTATTGTTGAAATAAATAATTACTACAGTGTGTTTCAGAGACTCTGTCTGCTACTTGAGCAGACTGCCCAGACTACTGGGACAGCCCAGAGAAATATATTGTATTTTCCTACTTTGGCATTTTAACAAAGCACTCCTCTGCACCGCTGCGTAAACACCAGGGCCCAGAGCTTTTCTTTATTAAGTCATGATGAAGTAGCATTTCACAGTTGCAATCATGAAATACATGTTACAGCAAAACCTCCTTCCAAACACAGCCCAGTGTTTAGGTGTATGTGCATATACAGCATTCATGGATATGTGCATATTCAGCTGAATATTAGCAACCAGTATGTATTCATAAACCAGAGGAGCTCTGAAGAAGCAAGTTTACGAATGAAAACTAAAGCAATGTTGAATTTTCATTTCAGCATGAAACAGGAACTGAACCAGTGTCTTAAACGCTAGATTGCAGCACTTACAAGCTGTAATAGCTATGATCCGTATTATCATTCTTCCCTCTGCTATACCTTTGTGCATAAGCTTAGTGCATTTGTTAGAAAAGCAACTTCTTGCTACAAAAGTTGAACAAAAAATAGCTCTGGTCATTTCATATTACTCTCAGCCCAATATCTTTGCCCCAACAAGTTTCTATTAATATCTTTCATTATTTCTCAAAAGTAATACTGGAGAAAAATTATTGACACGTAGCTTTTTGTGTAACAGCATCTGTGACACATGAATGTAGAGAGAGACAGTTTGAGAATAGACTAAATTATACTTTTGTTTGCCTTTGGTTAATTGGAATTTATTAAAAAGATGCTTTTTTACTACAGTCTGCAGTAAGAAGCCAAGGTGAAATGTGCTCAGTGGACATCACTACTAACAGGAAATTATTTTTGTTATCAGAATTGGTTCAGGGAATTTGTAACTGCTTACAGGCTTAGAAGCCATCTATAGAATGTGCTTTTCTTAACCATTCTGCAGGTTACAACTTATAGACCTGCAGTTTGAAAATCAAGCTTCTAATCTACGAATAGTGAGCAAACTACTTCTGCTTCTTATCTGTTAGGATTTTAATCTTGAATAGCTGAAATGCTAGAGGCAAGCAAGTGTGTCAGGGGTAACCAGCAGAACTGGGGATCTTCATTCCTTGGCCATAAGCCGATTTTAAGGTAAAGATTTTTACTTCTTAATCCATTTAGTCAATTCCAATTGAATGCAAAAGGGCAGAGTTAAAACCAGTAAGCTGAAAGCTAGATATGTCCTGAAACTCATAGGAATGTACTCTGGGTGATAACTGGAATTTATGAACAGTACCCCAGAAAAAAAAATTTAAAAAAAAAATTAAAAAAAAAAAAAAAAAAAAAAAAAAAGGAAAGCCAAACCAAACAAAAGCACTTCCCATTTAATCCTTACTTTATCAAGAAATCTAAAGAAGGCTTTTCCAAAATCAATTCCGGGTGCTAACCAGGTAGAGAGTATTTAATACAAGATATGCAAAGACACACCTTCGAGATAACTGCTAATACAGTAGAAATGAGTGATAAAACAGATTCCTTGCTGGCAGGAAGAGGGAGAACCACTACACATTTTCCTTAAGTGCTTATATGCACAGGGAACCATCCTGTTATAGCTTTTAAAGGTGTCAAGCTCTGGTTGCTTGACTAGGGCTACAGTGACTACAGCACACACTTTGGTTGGAGGCCACCAACCAGGTGCAGGCTGGACAGCTGAACATGCCAGGTGCCTCAGGTGTCACCACCACAAAATGAAAGAATTGTTCATCTACTCAGTGGGGAATTCCATGAGCACAATGGCCTTCCAAACAGTCAGTTTTCATGCATGCACTAAAGGGGCAAAGGGAAATTTCTATCATTTCAGGGTTGCCTGAAATCAAAAAGATGGAAAAAGTCACAGTATTTTTTTCCTGCAATAGTGAGAATGGAAAGCATTTAGATCTGTGGTACAGTGGGATCAAATTCAAATTTTTATTTTAAAGTTCTATCTTTGTGAAGTCAAATCCTCATGTTCTGTGACAATAATTTCTTTGGATGAAGGACACCATCAATGATTTTGACCTGTCAGCATTTTCAAAGTAATATATAATATTTACATTAAAACCCACCATTTCTCTTTTCTAAACAAATATGTTTATACTTGTTCCATAAAACTTTACTATTAATAAGATGGTGAAATATCCATCCCTATAGAAAGAGGCATGCTGCTGTGACACACTGTCTTGTTAGCTTTTCATCACTGAGAACATTAGTGCAGTTCCTGCTGGGATAAAGATTTATAGTTTCTTAGATTTTTGGAAACAGTTAATTAGGGAGCTGCACCAAGTTTCAGGAAAAGGAAGCCCGAACATTTTGTAAAATGTTAAATAAAGCTCCATATTCAGCTCTTCAGTTCCAGCTGGAGGAGATAGAAAGAAGACAACAGTTAGAGAACCCTGAAAAGAAAGGAAGCTCTTTTCTAGACATGGAACAACCCACATATTTTAGGGCCCCAGCCTTGGCTCTTCCACAGTTAAATACCAGGACAAACAGAAATAAGATTGTAACAAAAGTAATTTCTTACCTCCTTGGAGCATGTACTTGGGAAGAAAGGATTCTGTTTGAAGGGAAACTTGCATCCACGATTAGCAAGGTCAGGCAAACTTGGTTCAGAGTCACAAGTTATTCCTACTTAATTTACTTTTGTTAGAATGTGAAACAAAGTGCAACTGAAGAGAGCTTCCTTAGCTGTTGAGATATAAGTAAAAGAAAAAATTTTTCCCCTGAGACACTCAGAAGAAAGAGCTGAGCTAAACTAAAGATGAAGCTTAGGATACTTGGCAAATTTTCTTCTTGTTAATGAAGTACTGTGTCATGTCTAGAAGGGAAGAAAGGAGGAGTTGAGAAATTTGATATCTTTAACCTCTTTTCTATCTCTTAGCTATCAAGCAAAGGAAAAGATGATAAATGGACAAAAGTCCTTATTTGTCACTATAAACAAATCATCTCCTGGAATTCCCCATTCCCTTGCAGACATGCTCAAATGATGCTTTACAGTTTCTGCTCTCTGGTTCTTGGCCCAGAATGATGAGATGAAAGGGGAGATTATGAACTGAGTGGCTGCTGAAGGCCCTACCAGGACTGGCTGTGCTCTCCCACATGTCAGCACGCCAGACAAGGATCAGTGACCACGTGGGCTTCAGCAGGAATGTCACACTGAGAAGGGCTTTCTGTCTTTCTTTCTTTTTTAATGATGTTACACTGGAGTTTTCTGTCCAAAGCTGGTGGGTGGAAGCAAATACCTTGGGGACTGCTGGCCTCCTCACATTAACTTGTTAATGTCTGCTCAGAGCTCTGAGGAATTTAATTGCTAACAATAGGAACCAATGAATGCTATAATAACTAAATTAGCTTCTGCTCCCTGACATTAACTAGGCAGAACTATATTTATAATATTGTACTTGAAAGAAGAAAAAACCCAACAGATACATTTTAAGTGTGAAAAGCTGGACAAAGCTCTCCCACTCTTTTGTATTTTTCTAAATAAGAACCATAGAACTACAGAATACCCTGAAGTGGAAGTGACCCACAGAGATCATCAAGGTCCAGATTTTATCCCTGTACTGGACACCCCCAAGAATCACAGCATGTGTCTGACAGCAATGTCCAAACACTTCTTGAAGAAGGCAGAATTAGTCTGGGGGAAAAAAAGACAACCAAAACCCCAAATAAAACAAACAACAACAACAAAAAAACAAAACTCACAAAACAACCTGCCCCATCCTCCCAAAAAATCCTGGAGACATTATATTCTATTATTAGACTGCTTGAAGGAAATGAAAAAGAGAGGACTCTGAAGGGGATTTGGTTCTGGAAAATGGGTGAAATCTGGAAGATGTAGGAGGAAAAGCAGATTTTTAAAAGCCAAGAGCCTATCCTAAAATCTCCTGTCATATAAATATCTCCAAATTAGTGAGTTTCTATAAAAACTTGGAAGTTTTCACCATTTTAAGTTGGTAGGTTGTAAAGTCATCCTTACTGTAGTCTATTCAGTTTGATTTTCAAAAGCCAGAAAAAAATGATTTTGCTTTACTAATCAAACAAGAATTCTTTACTTTGATCTCCATCAAAGATCAATGAATGTGTTCACATAAACCCTGGCTGAGTTCTGAGAAGTCTTATGTGAATGATTTGGATGTGAATAGAGCTGCCTGTTTAGATCAGCCAAGGCAGTTAATCAGATCTGCACATTGAATACTGTGCTATTTGTACTGTGTACAAGGAAGAAAATCCTTTGTAGCAGAGACAGAACTTGCACAGTTTTAGCTTCCACTGATTTCTATAAAAGTCATTGACTGACTATACACAGCTTTAGAGAGAGTATGGTTGTCACACCCATTGGTCTATAATAGCCAAGCAGTTTGAGAATCGATGGAACACCAGCAGAGGACTGAAGAGCAAAATTTTTCTGGTTTTTTTTTGGAATATTTTGACAGTACTATGACAAGTAGGACCTTTCAGAACAGTAAGACAGCCGCAGCTGTTTGCATATGCATCAGGATGGATGATTTTAACAGGCATTAAATTTTCTAGAAATGCAGAAGCATGGCCAAACCTGTAGTACAAATATATAATTACATTTCTATTCCATTCCCTTTGTTCTGCCAGAATCAGGCCACTGAACCATTTATTAAACCTGGTAAAATAAAGATGAATAATTACTGAGGTTCTTTGTTTTGAAGAAATGCAGTGTGGTATCTTTCTGAAAGCTATGGCCTTTGAGAATGATTCTAAGATAATTGCTCAAAACTGTTGTCATTTACTGCAGCCTTAGTGAGTACACTTGTTTTGCTGCTCCAGGAGCATTCAGGAGACAAAACCCCACAAACTTTGCCATAGCAAGGTAAGCAGAGACTAGCATTTCCAGCATTTATCTCCTACAGTTTTTGCTCATGCCTACCAGTTTCTCTTTGCAACTTTGTATTTATCGACAAACAGTAGTTGATAAAGTCTCCTAGCAACTCTGCCAAGAAAGGAAACTGCCTCTTCCATCATATAGGAAAACACAGTGATCTTTGCCCCAGAATACATCTGCAAATGTAACTTTTAAAGAGGAAATTGTTAAAATATAAAATTGAAGTCCAAATAATGCTGTAACAGAAAAAAAAAATACCGTTAAAATTTTCACTATGTTATAATTGTCAATAAGAAAAGAAAAAAATAGAAAAACACGTTGAGGGAGACAGTGTTTGGTTTGAGTGTGAGGTTTTTCCCCTTCTTTTTTCTTTTTGCATTCTTATCTTTTTGACATAATTGGAAAGTACCTTAGCTTTAACTGTTCCTTGAAAATGGTAGTTTAAGCTGAGCAGTGACTGTGAATTTGAAGATCATCAATTCTGCTAGCCCCTACAATATATATTTTGCAAATCTGTTATGCAAGTATTAATCTACTGGATTGCAGTTCCTGTTGGAATGCCACAGTGCACTCATTACCAGCAGTGCAGGGAAGATGCTCCAGTAGGGAGGTCTGTGACCTGAAAACAACACAGGTGTGATGCAGCCTCACCTCACTTACACACAACATCAAAGTGCTTGTTCTAAGTCTCAAGGTATGACTATGACTCTTGTTCAAATTAGGAACCTACCAGAGTTAATCACTTAATAAATAAAGTAGTTTGAATAAAATCCCACCTTTAAAAGGTGTATTTATGTCATCAGCCCTGAGTGAGAAATGATGTAAGCTAAAAAGTGAAGCTTTCTGTGTTGGCTGTAGGCAGTTACCTACAGACAATCAGTGTTGGACATTACATTTCTACAGGACTTCAGCCTGAGTGCTGGGCATAAATCCAAAAAGCCCTCCTTAACCCTCTGATCTATCTCCTCTGAAAGTCATCAGCCCCACTTCAGAGCATTTACACTGCACTCTGGCCTAAGCTAAGGATTGAAAGCTCTGATGCTAATTTTAGTCCTCTTTCTGACTTTCTGGGGTTTTGTAGGACTCAGGACACTGATGCTATTCCAGAGTGGAATTCAGCCATGCCATGTTTTACAGAGGAAAATATTTAATGCAGAAGTACTGTGCTCACTTGGTGAGTAGTAAACCTGTTTAACAGAAGTTAAATTGTATCAACCTCACAAATCACGAGTTTTTCTCAGGCTACATAGAACATAAACACTCTATGGGCATCATTACAGTTCCAATACAAAAGGCAGAGAAAGGTGGGAGATCTAACCCAACAATGGCAAACATCTACTCACCCATCTAAAAGCACCTGTTTTCAGTAACTCAAGCTAGGCTTTATGAAAGTGGATGTTTAGGAGCAAAAGTACAAAGCAATACTTTCTGCAAATCTGTTCTATCATTTTTGACAAAGGGAGAGAATATTTTCTTGTCTCCCTCTCAAGACTTTTTCCCCTGTTCTCTTTACAGAGCAGGGAAAAATACCATGTCAATTCTAAAGTTTAAACCAGTGAGACTAAAGCCATGGTGATGCTTCTTTAATTAAAGCATTTCTCACAAGGGCCTTGAGGTGCTGGAGAAAAAAATAATAAGGCACAGGGATTGAATTTTATGCAAGTTCTTCATTGAATTGCAGACATATACAATCTAGTTTAAATCAGTGAAGGAAGGGAGCTTGAGCAGCCAGTCAGGCTCCACTCCTGCATGTTAATGAATACCCTGTAGAGCAGTCTGATATCCAAGAGAAGACTACCAAAACGATATTGCTTTTATTATTTAGAAACATTCCATGACACAATGTAATGCAATATCACCTCAGCAGAACAGCTAATGCCTTGGGAAGTAGAATAGTTATATCACAAGTATCTCAGCAAGTACTTGCATAAGCAAGAAGCACAAGACTGTTCCTGTAAGACTTTCAGACAGCAAGTCTGTATTTCCTTTTGAGATATTGGCTCTGGTAAAAGGTACAGGAAAAGGCCATCCCCGTCCATGTACGGGGCACTTTTCCCCTGCAGTTAGAACTAGGTATTGCCATGGTATTACTAAAAACCCCAGCTTTTAAAGACAGAAGCAAATTTAACAGGACTCTGTAACATTTCTATTAACTCTGCTGGTTATATCAGAGTTTGTTTTCAAAGGCTATCTGAAAAACAGGTATTAAAAATAACTACTGGGGAAGTGCTATTTTTGAGGAGGTCTGAAAGATAACCCAAAGTGTTTCAAAACAGTTACTAAATGAAACACAACATGTAAAGATGTGAAGTACTCCTGGCTTTGTTTAGCAGGTGGATGTTAACTCCAGAAAGATCTGTGTGTACCCAAGTACTAAGAAAACATCCCAAATAACTGTGGGAAAGTGACTCTCAGGTTAGGACTCCCTGTCCTCCTCCAAGTCAGGTTGCACAGCAAGTTCCACTTACAACGTAACACCTTTCTTAGGATGGGCACAATCAAAGACTCTTATGGCAAAATGCCCTTTGTGGAGCCCTGGTTTGTATGACATGGCACAGATTTTGGGCAGGATCATTTATCTCACCCTCAACTCCCTGCCCCTAATAACTGAGACCTCTACCCTACAGCACGCTGGGATTTGCAAGGCAGACCTGCTTTGAAAATATTTTTACCTCCACTGCTTCGTAAGGAGAAGATAACACTTGTTACCATGCACATGCAGAACAAAACAGGGCTGTTTGCAGTTCTGGCTGTAGCAGAGATTCTACTGATCTAATGGAAAAATTTGTCCTATGCCAAATGTCTACATGCCTTTTCCTCCCCCAGACATTATACAATATAGGGTGAGTTAGATAGGAGATCTGTCCTTGTGCCACTGAGGTGGAAATGGCTGTTATGGCAAAAGAGAAAATATATGCCGTTCCCAGGAAGAAATATTTTAAAAAACGATTAAAAATTGTCCTGTCCTCTTTTAAACAGGGATTTAGGTTTACCTGTTTATTTCCTTATCTAGAGAGATAGAATAATTTAAGAAACCACAGAAATAAAACCATGTTGAATGCAACAGGCTAAGGCTTTTCACCTCACAGTAAATTCTCGGTTTTGAAGCTTCTAGAGAAGCATCTTTAAATTTCATGAAGCCACACTGCACCTTGCTGGTATCTGCTTATTCAGATTCAAACACTTGTGGAATATGTATAGTTTAAACTAATCTAGAGAACAAAGCTCATTTGTTAAAAACAGATTCAGAGAGCTCATGAAAAGTGTCTTCCATAATAAACATTATCATAATAAATCACAGCAAGTAGTGAGTAAGAAAACCTAACAAATTTATAAAGGTTCAAAGTGGGCCTATTGATCTTCCAGATCACCTTAAAGGTAATTTTTTCCTGAATTATTTCATACAGCAGAAGCCAAATACATGTGTGTAGGTAATGTGAGAGAAAACCTCAGCAATGGGAAACATTTCTACTATGCAGCTGATGAAATAAAAGTTAATTCCTAGAGATCATGGTCTGCAGGGGCAGAGGTTACAGAGATAATGAAAATTTAACATGGAGTCTTTGAAAGTTTGTGGCCTTATCTGATATAAATGCAGTTTAAGGCAAATTAAATGTGACCTATCAGTTTAAACAAGAAGAAAATCTAAAATCCTGGATCTCTGGATCTCAGATGTTCAAATGCAATCCAATTTGTTTCTGGTAATTAAAAATTTTATATAAAGAACTCATTGCTAGCAAAGGTTTCTGTATGTCATTTTTGGCACAACTCTTGCCAGACCAAAATGTGTTTGCTGTTTTTTGGTTTGTTTGTTTTTTTTGGTTTTTTTTTTTTTTTTTTTTGTTACCATCTCAAAACCAGATTATGAATGTGATATTTGATCTCAAAAGAGAAAGACAAACTCCTTTTGGACTCCATTCAGAGTTTTCTTCTCCATTACCCAAATATGCACCAGAAATTCAACAGCAGTACCACTCTTGCATGTAGTGACAAATAACATCTGCAATGGGAACGGCAGGGAAAATTAGACAGTCAGAATGTAATTACTTGCATTGGAATCTGGCCAAGATATTCAAATTAGCAACAGGACAATGAAAAAATCTTGTAAAGGAATCTGAAGTCGAGTAACACCTGGAGTGCTCCTTTTGCTAAGCAAATGCAATATCAAAAGCTGGAGGATGGCAGCAGCAGCCAGAAGCTTAACCAGACTGTCCCTAACACCAGGTGGATGCCACCAGTAGGATACACACAGCGTGTCTGCCTGAACGATGTGGCAAACCAGCTCCAGCTCTTCCTCAAGCATGAAGGGAATTAAAAAAAATTAAATGAAATTAAATCAGCTTCTGGACAAAAGGACTAGAACACATTGGTATGTGGCTGGTGACCTCTGGCTCCAGAAAGTGTAGGAAAAAAAGTCAGAAAAACTGTCATCAAAGATATAATAATTTGAGCAAGTTTTTCTTGATGCGTTAGGTTTCATTACACTTTCCAGAAAAGATGAAATAACCACAGAAACTGGTTCTGACTTTATTCACTGTGACTAAATGAAATAACATTTATTTTCATATGATTTCATCTGTAGATTAGCTCTGCCAAATCAAAAACCCAAGAAAACAGATCAGACACTCTGAAAACTAAACACTGCACAGAACTGCTGTAACATAAAACCCCCATCTGCACCTATGCTACTTAAAGAGGTGCTGGGCTTAGTGGTATAATGGTCTCTAACTATTCAAATTAATTAGAGTTTGAATCTAGAATCAGCTTACTATCTCCCCTTTTCTACCCTCTCTTCACTGTAAAACCAACAAAAGATGTTCTATCGTGGAGAAGTAAAGAGGGTGGAAGGACAGTGAGTAAATCAAGGCTCGACACTGAAGGATGAAGTCAGCTCCCCTTTCAAATTCTGCCTGGCTGTAGGCAGCTGGAAGATGCAGGTGGCCCTTCCTCCTGCCTTGAGCTCCTTTCTGTACAAGGAAGATAACAAGGTGTGTTTGCTGGGGGAAGCAAAAGATAAAAATAACTGGTGTCAGTAACTGATGTGTAAAAATGTTGTGTTCTCTTTAGATAACTCTCGTACAAATCCAGAAAATGAAAATGGAAAAATAAAATCTAAACTTGGGCTTGGATTTACTAGGAGGCAAAAAAAAATGAGGCTCCTAATTGTTACTGAATCAACAATATAGTAATATCAAAAGGTTTTAGCTTTTAATAACGTTACCTGACAGATTTCATCACAATTAGGGCTAAATGAGAGAAATGCTCACTCTGATGCAGTATGGAGCACCGTCTTGTTGGAACACTGGTTAAATCTCAGCTGGTTTGATAGCAAAGGTAACATGGCTGGTGATAGTTTGAAGATCCCAAGTTATCTGCAGTATTTTGTGGGGATGGATTTGGCTAGAGGACAGAAGCACAATCAGTAAGAGAAGTCCCAAAATCTGAATCTGGTGCTTTTGACAGAGCACTGGGCAGCTCTGCAATACCACAGAAAAGTAGGAGCAGAAAAGGAAAGGACATAGGCTGCCCAAAAGCAAAAAAACAAAAAAAAACCCCAAAAAACCAAAAAAAAAAAAAAAAAAAACAAAAAAAAAAAAAAAAAAAAAACAAAAAAAAAAAAACCAAAAACCAAAAAAAGAAAGAAATAAAACTGCTGAACTAGGAATTCCAGCAAGAGGCACAATTATAATTTCTAAAATAACCTCCGTTCAAGTATTTTCTGTGAAATTTTGGCTTGAGAGAAACTGTTATATAATACAGTTGCACTGCAAGTGTGTCTGTTATCTAAGCTTATTGCTTGTATTTTGTTTACTTATGTCTAGATTTCAAACTATCCAGTTCCCTTAATTTCAAACAGCAACTTTTTGATTCTCTAACCTGTAGGCAAGCCAACATCAGAACAAGCAAACAGCTACAGATCATGGTCTGCTGGTTCTCAGAGAAGCAAGAAAAAACACAGTAAAACTTTGAAAGGGCTTTGAATATCAGAAGCATCTTTAGCAAGCCCTGAAGTCCAGAGTATTTCTGAGTTATGCAAACCTAAAGCAATAGAAAGGATGAGAAGAACAGAACAGGCTTAAAGGCAGCCTCAAAAATTAATGCTGCTCAGAGGTTACAGGCAGCATGAAATATGCCACCAGAAAGCTGTGCAAGGAATATTTTCATGAGGATGTTTCTGATTTAATGTCAGCAGGGTAAGAAAAGTATTGTTCTGCCATCCTGATGAGACAGCCCGAGCACACCCCAAAGAAATACTCAGCACATTTCCTTCTGAGTCGATAGTACTGCTAACCCAACTTCAAATCATCATAGTCCGTATGTTTTCTAATGCCTGGTCATATACAAGGTCACTGCTGGTACAAAACTCATGGAATCCTTCCTATTCCTGCCCCAGGGCCAGTAAGTGCAGCCAGGTTCCCAGTGCAAATGGATTACAGTGGGCAAGTGTGCCACGAGGACCAGTGAGACAGGCAGGCTCCACAAACAGGGAAGCAAGAGCTGCATGCCAGCTACCTAATTGTGGAGTTGGTGTCTGCTGGGAAGCCAGCTGCCTTCCCAGCCTTCCAGATGGAAATCAGAATGTTAAAGATAGTAGACAATGAAGGGTACATGAAAATCAAATTAAATAAACACTACTTGCACTACAATTGTGATCTGTTCTGACTGACCTTTTTTTTGTGAAAAGCACTTCAGGGTTTTCCTTTTTCTGCATGAGGTAAAAAAGTTGATTGTAGAAGAAGGTGATGAAGGAAAAAGTACATTGGAGACATATACTTATCTTTAATCTCCAAGTATACAACCACATATAGCAGCCATGAGGGAAAAGTTCCGTTTATTTTTGAATGATTACAGTTTGCATTTTACATTAATCTTTCCAAAATTCTTCCATTTTGCAAGATGAAATAACTGCTTGTATTTTCTTCTCTGTTTTCATGCAGACAGTGATGCCAAGACTTCCTCCTAGTCTTGATCAATAAGAACAAGAGATAGCAGCTCTTTGGAGCCTCAGAAGAGGGTAGGCAATTTCTGACTCACAGAACACTTAGATGATGTCTGAGATAAGATGAACACTCATCTGAACAAGTTTCCCTATACAGAATACTAGCAGAACATCAAGGGTTAAGCTCCAGCTGGCTCACTGATGTCAATACTATGATATTTATTTCACTGGGGCATATGTATCCTTAATTAATAATAAACTATTTTCAACAGTGTCAAATGAATGTAAAATTAAGCCACACCACCCTGTTGATAGTACATAGTTATGGCCATTAAGCTACAGCTGAAAATGTCTGCAAAAATCTGATAAGGTCATTGCTGGACTACAAATCACTGCAATTTCAGTCCATCCAAATCATTATACGATCCTCCCAAAATTCTGGATTTGACCTCTGTCATCAGAGAGTTCAGAAAGAAACATTTTTGTCGACATGAAATCAGTGCCCAAGTAGGATAAGAGCTAATCCAGGTAATATCATACAGTAAGTTTAGATTTACATGAAGAAAGACAACAGGAAAACTAGAATGAAATCTGCAGAACCATGCATTAAATCTTCTTGTTGGATTTTCTTAACCATTACATGGTTGCAGGAATAAGCCCAGGTTCTTTGAATTATGCTACAAGTAGATCAAAAGAGTTTTCTTACTACCTGCCTGTTGCTGACTTATGGGTCCTTTCCACAGAGATTTCTGCCAATAAAATGAGCTTCAACTCAAGTTCACAGCTGATGGAAACTAATTTGAATGTGCCTCACAATTGGTGTGAATTAGTGAAGCCCAGCTGACCTCAGTCTAATTTGAGAGCTTCTACCACTATAGATTTTCATTTAGAAATTACTCATCAAGTCAAATTCCAAATACTTTCATATCCTTTCCAATCATAGAGACCATAAGGAGTGTGTGTTCTTTGGCCTTTCAAATGTAATTATTAGTCAGAAAAATACTCCAGCTGAATGAATCTCTCTCTCACCATCTTTTATATTTTCTAGTTCTGCTTCACAATGCCTTTCCCTCTACTTTATATTCCAGAATTCACCTTCTTCTGTTACTACAGCTGAATTTAAAGAAATTATTTTAACACTTGATTAAATAACTATTAAAATAAATTTCTTTTTCCTTTTGATAGTCGTGTATGTATTTCAATATCAATATGACCTTATCCTTTACTCATAAGCAGAGATCTGGCTCTAAGTTTATGTAAGCAACATCCCAAACCCAAGCACATAAGTAAAGCAAGCCAGTATTTGTTAAAGTGCTTTCTAAACAAACACAGAATTTGCTCCAAATAGTAGTAGACAGCAAGAATGGAAATAGTTAAATTTTTCAGGATGCCCACTCAATGACAAAAGATTAAACTGGCTGTCTTGTAGCTAAATTAATTGGTAGGATGTCATTGATGAATAGATGCCAAGCCCAAGTCCCCAGAGATTCTCAGACCTTTAAAGTCCTACAAATGCCTCCTGGAAGGTGTTTAGAGCTCTCAGTCTGTATAGCAGGAGTCAGCCTCCTCACTTGTCAACATACATGCAGCTGGCAGCTGTCCCTGCATCACCTTCCAGCCTCGAGTTCACTTTTCCTTCTTATTCCCTCTGTGGTTATTCAGAACTCCCTTTATTTCCTTTAGCATTGTGGAAGTTCCTTTATTTCTCCCCCCACAAACTGGTATTTATCAGGAAACCGTTTCTGGCATCCAACACCTACACAGCATCCTTTCTTTCCGTTTTTATCATATCCATGACCTTAGAATGTCTCCTGTAGTTTTTCCACCTGACACTGCTGTAGCTACATGCCAGATATCTCCAGGTATAACAGATGGTGGAGGAGCTGTCTGTATTTTCAGTTCAGAGTCAATCTTTTCAACAGGTTATGACAGTTTATGGAACTATCTTTTTTTTTCCTGCCTTTTATTTATTATTTAAAAAACAAACAGCACCCTGTGCTTTGCAGCAAGCGAGGGCACTTGGAACAAGGAAGATGTTTGGGGTGGTGCAGGGTTAATTACAGTTTTGATGTGTGAGTAGATGTGAAGTAGTTCATATTACTAGGATTGAGATGATCTGTTTCTTCACACATCTTTGTAAAAGTATAATTTAAAGCATCTGTTCATTACAATTTCTGGCCTTAAAAGCCTCTGTCATCTCATAGTATGGGAGAGAGGGGAGAGGCAGAAGTCCAAGTTCTATTTAGCATCTCTATTGCTTTTTAATGATCTCTTTGGAGTCTTAAATGATCATTTAATATCTTCTGTCATCGTTTTTCAGAGTTTCACACAATCCTAAGTGTCACTGCTGGTTTTCATGGCTTTTAGCTCTCTAGCATTTCCAGGCATCAGCAAACTTTCACTCCTGTCTAAGCTGGCAAGGATAATAGTTATATCCATCACAACAGGAATTCAGTGACAATTCACTGAGCTCATCCTAAACATCCTCCATGCAGTTCATTACTTGCAAGTCCATAAAGTCTGTTTTTCCTATGCTCAGTGTCAATCTGCCCCATTTCAGCTCTTTCAAACCACTGTCTCTTATACTTGGAACACCAAATGCTGCATATTCCAGACCAGTGACTTCAGTGCCTGTGAAAAGCCACTGCCTCTCATTTGGGCCCTTTCTCTACAGCCATCTATCTTGTTTCATAGTCAATTAATGGTTTTAATGTCTGCTAAAATCTATTTTTTCTTTATGTAGAATTGAAGAAATAAAAATTATTTTCACTTATTTTTTCTGACAAGAATTATACCATCTCCTTAGCAACCTCTTCTTTTTCACCTGTTTCCCAAGATCTCATTAAAATTTAGTTATTTTCTCCCCTGTTCATATTTTTATCTTTGTTAAATGCATCCATACCTGCTTTCACATCTCCTCATTAATATCTAATTTATCAGTATTTAATTTTACTATAAGTATCTTGAATGTAGTTTTACATTAATCTATATATCTTATAAGTTTATTTGAAATTAGGAGCAATGCATATGCCCTTTTCTTCTACTTTTACTTTTCGTAATATGACAAGTACCCCAGAAAATGATGAATTGTTTATTTTTTTTCCCCAGGAATTCTTCAACATCTGCTTAGACTTTTATAAACTGATTTCCGAATGCTATCAAAGCAAAAACCAAATGATGAAAACTCATAGTTCATTTCTAGGAAACCAGAAAAAAAAAACCTATTAGAAATACAAGCAATAGATACTATGCAAAAATGAAATACAAAGCGATGTAAATGAGTAAGAGCTCATTTTAGCAGCATTTCACATGTGTAAGTGCACAGAGATACCTGCTTTAAGCTTAGATGCCCCATACTGATCATCTGAAAACTGTGATGTTAAAACTGCATCAAGGTTGGATATTAGGAAAATGTTTTTCATGGAAAGAGTCATAAAGTTCTGGAATGGCTGCTTGGGGAGTCACCATCCCTGGGTGTGTTTAAAAAAAGCCTGGATGTGGCACTCGATGCCATGGTTTAGTTGAGATGTTGGGGCATGGGTTGGACTCAATCTTTAAGGTCTCTTCCAACCTTGTGATTCTGTGAATTCTGTGAAAACATTTCTCTGAGTTTTCCTTAGGGTGCACCTTTTGGGTTCCTGCCAGGAGACATTTCACTGCACAGCCTCAGATTGCTGAGAATACAAGTTTGGCAGAAACATGCATTGTTCTGCTGGTTTTTCTAGTTTTATTTTTCCACACAAGTTTTTCATATTTAGGGTTGAGCGGGAAGAAAAAAAAATATACCATGTGGAGGCTTGCTCAAAGTGAAAAAAATTTGTGACTTTTTATTTACACTGGTCATAAGATACTTCCTCATGATATAGCAACACAGCTCCTAAAAGTAGAGACTCAGCTGAATTTCCCAGTCAGAGAATACCTCCCCAGTTTAATGGATAAAAGCAAATTGCAGGGGAAAAATTTTCTTCCCTTCCCTTGAAGGAAGCAAAACCTACAACAACACTGGCAAAATCTGAAAATGTAGTTTTGGCCCAAACTAAATGCAAAGATATGTAGAAGAAAAAAAAAATATATATCTCAAAGCTCAAACCTACTGTTGTCTCTATTGAGAGAGGAAGCAATAAAATCCAACACTCCTCCTCCACTCCTATAAATTTAGCACTTGGCTAAATTTATTGAGCAGTTATTTCCAGGAAGCTTTTTCCACAATCATTCTGTCTCCTGTTCCTCTCACTACAGTCAGCAGAGCGGGGAGAAGTGTGACCTTCTGACAGAGGATGGTACTGAGAGGAGACAGAAGAATTAGATGACAACTGGGCACAGAGCCACCAATTCTCTAGCTGGAATATTTTGCCTTTCAAGATTTCAGATTAAAAAGTGTGAGTAGGGGTAAGGGAGAACGTTTAAAGGGAGACTCTGGAAGAGAGAGAGAATGGAGCAGGGAAAGCTGCAATGTAAGCAATATTTATAGGTCTGCAGGATGCTTTGTGTGTCCTGAACGGGAAGCTTATCAAAAAGAGCATAAAGCTGTTCTGACAAGATAACACAGTGTGTGGTATCAGGGAAAAAAGGTAATCTGTTAACAGATCCTTACAAAAGGATTTTTTTTTTTTTTTGTTACATAAGTGCACTTGGGCATTCATAAAGTGAACGTGGCAAATCTCCTGATGAATGGCTGAAAGTTTAAATAGTTGGTCTCTGAGCAAACAGAAAATGCTCAAGGAGAAGTTGGTTATGAAAAGCAAAAACTTTTCAAAGAGCAGGATGCTGACAGGTGTTCAGTGTCTGTCAGAGATATCAACACTGTTTTTAGGAAATGTTTAACTCTTGTGATTATTCACTTTCTGTGCGTGACTCTGGGGATTTTAGTATTTTTTAACTTCTATTTGTGTCTGGGAAACAGGAAAAACAAGTGATGTGTTCCATCTACTCAGGGTAAATAATGATTAGCATCTTTATTTCATTGAAATAAGACTTTTTTTTGGAAACTTATGTGACTTATTGTTTTCGTTGGTTTTTATCAGCATATTTTGCCTCACACTAGATGCAGGGCATAGGGGTCTTCTTTTTTTACAGGCTTGAGAACCCCATTAGGATGAAAAAGAATAAACTCTTATGCTTTAAATGTAGTTTTAATCCATACTTATCAGTGCAGATCTAAAGTGCCAGAATTACAGCTTGCTGTAAAGTAATTACAAAATCACCAGGGACTCTTGAGGAATTTTTCAAGGAAGTTAAAAAAAAAAAAAATCAGGGTGCATGCCTCAGAGTTTTGAAGCAAGGAGATAAGTTACTTGAACTGAAGGAAGAAAACCTGAAACAGATCCAATGTCCAGGCTCTACTGTGAAGGAGAGCATGTATCACAATAAATATCCTCTTTCAAAGTTAACTAGGCAAGAAATTGTTCACAGTTCATGGTAGCCTGTTAAGAGAAATTAAAACACATTTTCTTACATAAGAACATAAGGAATGGCCTGTTGAGTAAGATATTACTCAGTGCTGTGTTGTGCTCTGGGCAGTGCCATACAAGACAGTTTTAAGAGAACAAACCTTTCCCTTTTGTATAGTGCCCTGGCCTTGCTGTTCCCTTGCACCCCATCCCACTGTGTTTGTGCATCCAGGGCACACATTGCTGCAAGGTTCCTTTTAATGAGCAATTAAAAATTTAGTCCTTTCACAGAAGAAGTGTCCAATTGCTTCTACTCCTTGCTGACACTGTTCAGCTGTCACCTCAGCCTGCTGTGGAAACAAACTCCATTAAATTCATAAACATCTTAACAAAAAAGTGCAAAAAGTGCATCCTTTGTATTAAACCAACCTCCCACCAGTCCAACCAATCCATGTTTTTTCTAGCACCAAAGGATTTGATGAACACCAGTTTTTAATTCATTTTCATTACTTTGTGGATCTTGGCTGTGTCCCCTAATTTAGCCTTTTTTTTTCCAGACTGCAGAGTCACAGGTTTTTTTTTTTTTAATTTCCTTATAAGACCATGTCCACATCCTTTCACATTGCAGTGCCTTTCTTTGTGCTTTTTCTAATTCCATCAAATCTCGAAATGCAGAAAACAAATCTGCCTATGGCTGAGCACACCAAGGTTTCATTTACTCACAAAGTGCTGCTTCTCTCATTCCCACTTCTCTTCTGACTGAGCACACAATTTTACCACCTTTAAACCTCCTTACCTGCCCTTTCACTCTTCTTACATCCCTGATTTTGCTTACATTTTCTAAGCCTCTCAGTCCTTCCTTTTCCAAACTCAAATGTTGTATCTCACTGAGCTGTCACACACGGAAACCTGACAAGACACGTCCCATTCAAGAGCAGCCTTCAGCAGCTGCTTCATGGGCTGTGCCAAGGAACTCTCAGGTACTTCTGTTTTATCTCTTTGCAAATGAGTGGGAATCACAAGAGACCTGCCCACATCTACTTCCAAGCTACTAAAAAAGCCAAACCAAAATGGGTAAATTTAAACCAAACAGGAGAGGTTAAAGTGGGGTTTTATTTTCATGCTCAGAAACTCCCCCTTTGGTGTGTTGTGAGGAAGAAAGAAGAGAAAGCCTTTGGAATTGGTAAAGCCAATTGTATGTAACAAAAGAGGATAAATGTCCAGATTATTTTTTTCCTATAGGATAAGCTTATCATGAATGACCCTAAAAACCTGATGATGTTTTGTCTTGGACTGTGTGCTTAGACTCCTTTAACAGTTCCATCTATACCACAGGGAACTAGAAACCACTTACTGCATATGTCAATTTTGAGCAGAACTCCCTAAAACTTCACAATTATTTCCCCCATATATTGTACAGAAAAATGACCTTTACTGGGATTTTTTGATAATTTTGAAGACATTTCTCTCTAAAACATTGTTTCAATTATCTGTACACAAACATTACACTTTTGGCTTTACCTGATTGAAACAAGAAAATCAGCACATTTTTTATTTAAGACTTTGGTCCTTTTCTCACTTGTAGCAAAGGTTTATTTATTTTAAGCCTTGAAGCTGTTCTAGTCAGCTCTCCTCATGCTGAGAGAAAAACACGCTTCATCCATTACAATCTCTTCAAACCTCTTAGGAGATAATTAGGCATTGCAATTGATTGCAATTTATTAATCAGACAGTCTGCTATAACTTTTTTCTTGTCTTGTTTTTAAGCCATAACTTTATAGTTGCAGAAAATGGCATGGAAAATGGAAATCTACCCAGATTTTCTTAAGTGCAATTAATTCTAAATCATTCCTGTTTTCTTTTTATCCCTTATGTCTTGTCTAATATTTTTAATGGATCACGGAAAAATGTTCAGTTACACTGTTATGGCACACAGCAAATTTGTTTACTACAAGAAAACAGATAGTATTTTATCCACCCATAGTATACCACTGATTTTTCTGGCTCATGCTTCCCTGTAACCTCTACTGCCCATCTGTATTGTTTATGACTGATAAAAAACCCAAATTCTATCTCAATATTCATGTCTTACCATTAATTTGGTTACTTACAGCAAGTTTGAGTATAATGTTCCAGTTGTTGCCCAGAAAAATATATTTTTGTGGAATTAAGCAACAGTCAGCCATACACAATTTCCTGAGGGAAATGCATATTTGGACATATGAAAACATGCTTTAATTTAATTTTCTTCTATTGTGTATGATAGCACTGGTGAAGGGTTTTCATGACATGTTTAAGGATACCACAGGGACACATTACACTGGCATAATATCTGTGATATGCCCAACAGCACTCCAAAATGAAATGGTGGCTCTGATCTCTCAAACCAGAAAGCTACAGAAAAAAAAAAAAAAAAAAAAGCATGAGTTCTTAACAGCTGCATTCAATAAAGTTCCATAGGTAGACAAGCCAGGTAAGTCAGGATCCCTCACCTTCAGAGTGCTTAGACTCACTGCCTGCCCTTCTGGAATGGATACTGTCACAGTAATCCAAAGCTGAGAAGTAATCATTTACTGGAAATAGACAGCACAGGTTGATTTTTTAAGATGCATTTCCACAATAGTGATTTCAGCACTTGCAACAGTGGTGTCCTGAGGTTTTTTTTTCAAGTTTGTAAAAACACAAAACATAGCAGAGGTGCCCTGAATGTTCTGCTATCTTTATTTTTGTGATCTGCCTCAATATCAGTTTCATTTTCAAATGTGTCAAACCAAGATGACCAAAACCACTCCTCTCTCTCTCCCCGCTGTACTTAAACTCTTCCCAAGGTTGAGAGATAATATACAGAAAACCTGTCACCCTGAAACACTGAACAAGCTTTAAAGCACAGCATTGGAGTCAGGGGAACATTGTGCTGGGCTCAGGAGCTTTTAGGACAGGGAGGCTGAAAGGTTTGAGTTTCATTTGTCTCAAGTTGCAATTACCCCCCTTTTACTACAAGGTACACCAACCATTGTTTCTGAAGTGCAGAGGTCCTTTCAAATTGGTAATACTAGACTTTACTCCTGTTTTCATCTGGCTGGCAGATATTGCTCATTTCCAGCCTACCAGAAAGAGAAAAAAACCCCTCAGGTATGCCCCCCACTCCCAAACCTCCCTCAGCTACAGCAATAAGTTAATTTATTTCCAATTTAACTTCTCCCACATGAAAGAACTATATAGCAGTATGTTGTTATAGCAATCATGTGCCAGCTTTCTAACCTAATTTTGTTCCTCACAGAATCTTTTCTTTGAGAGACTTCTTGAACAAAACAGCTTCTCTTGCTCAGTTGCCATTTCATAAAAAACCCCAAACAAAACCACACAAAACACAACCCACCATTTTTTTGAATGAACAAAGTTATTCTGATAGAAATTTTGAACAGATATAGTCTTGACCATTTAGCAAAATGACATTGTCTAGCCTAAAAGAGGGAGAGATTGAGATTTGTCCACTCATCTCAAAGTCAGCGCTGCACTTGCAGCTCAGATCTACATCAGAAATTGCAATGTGAACTTTGATCCTGCCTCATCTTTCTTCCCCAAGGAATGTACTGAACATTCTTACTTCAGTTTTGAGCCATTTTCATGTTTCACTTGGTTTCTTTTGCCTGATAACACATGTACATCTGCACTATATCACTGTAATGAACTTTTACTTCTATAAAAGATTTTTAAAATTATTTGCAGATCTAGAAAAGAGTAAGAACATTTCATTCAACTAAACACAACAAAAAGTACCCGTGTTAATCACTGGTGATTAGTGTGAGTCAGTTTTGCTGAAGATCTGTAAAAGATCCAGCTCCACAAGCATGAGCAGATACAAGGATGATTGTTACAGGAAATGAGTGTTTAATTCCGCGTAGCACTTGACATTGCTACTCAGTTTTGAGTAGGGCTCTCTGTAAATCAGAATCTTTCTCCTTTAAGTCTTCAAGGATTGAATATTGTTGAGCTGAGCAGGGAAATTAAGAGAAAGCCACCAAGTTCACTTTGACCATAGGACTATAAACTGGTGTTTCATTCTTGTTTACTTTCAGCAAGAACCCTTAGAACCCTTCTGAAAGTATTTTCATGTGGTTGTTACTATTTCACTGGTCTTTTACCATCTATAAGTGCATGTTTATATGCCCCTCTCATCAGTATTTCACACTGGTGGCACTCTCTTACCACAATTACATTACCACTCTCTTACCACAATCACATTTTTCTTCTCATGTAAAAGAAGGAAAATGTATCAGTGCAAACTAAGAGTAAAACAGCAAAGTATGACAGGAGCAGGTTATGTTGATAAAAATTGCTATTCAATGCCAAAGAACTCCTGCTGGTATCTTTGTAAAGAATCACAACTAACTGCTGTTTTATAAAAAACATTAGCCTTTTTCCCCTATCCTAGACACTATCTCTAAATACAGAAATCCTGGGAAAAAGCATTTTAGCACATTAGAATATAATCAGCATCTAGGCATTTGAGCTAAAGTTAGGGAATAATCAACATCCTCATGAGAAATGAGCATTTTCTCTTAATCACAGTGTGTAGCAGCTGACTGTCAAATAGATGTCTTTGCTTATTCTGCCAAAGAGAAACCTCTGAGCAGTTTTATTTTTATGGAGTCTCTCAGTCTGAGGAGAGACACATGTTTGTGACATAGAACAGAGACACAGAAGAGAAGCACACTGAGGTGGAGGTTACAATACTCTTGCAATGGTCATTCTATCAAATTTTATATTGTTTTGCTTATTCCACGGGATTCTTGAAAGCTGAAGTTTGTGAATAATTGTAAAGAATGAGAATATCCTGTACAGAAATGAGAGTAACATCTTCTGGAATTTTGTGTCAGCTCACTTGATGTAAGAAACTAAAGCTTCCTTATATATGTAGACACACACACGCATATATATAAAAATATACATATATACATAAAATACACCTCAGATAGGAAGAAACATGGATATGTAAAAAATTCTAAAATTAGGTGAAGCTCATAAGTTCACCAAGATTGCCATTCTCTTTCCATCTTCCATATCATTGTATAGGATAATTTTTAATGATCTAAGCAATAATTCCGTTCTGATAATGGGGAAACATTAATTTTGGAGAACATACCAACTAGATCTTATTTACATGAAATTAATTGATGAATTTTCCAATCTCTATAAAAATAATGGTATCAGAAGGGTACTCAGCAACTGAACTGCTAATATTGCCTGCCTGCAAGTACCTGCCATCAAGAGTTAGGCAAGTCAGTAATTTAAATGCTGGAACCTAGCCCCAGGGAAACAGTGCCAGGAGCAGCAATTACTTTTCCAAAGTTAAAAAAAAAAGGTAGAGTCAGCACTGGTGAGGTGTCTAAGATGGAATATTTTATGCAGAATCCAGAAGCCAAAACTCATTTGCACCGTTTATCCAGCTAATGTAAGTAACAATTGTGGAAATACGTTTCTCAGCCTGACAAAACTGAGCCATTTTTAGAGTGTTAACTATAATTTTCCTGTTTCTAAAAGCATCATGGATATATAGCATTTCAGAAGCAGCTCTTATCCAAGGTCTCTCTCATACATTCTTAACTAAGAAAATACAATTATTATGTCCTTATTAGTACAATTAAATGATTCCAGTTTATATATGAAGAAAGTTTATATCCTACTTGCTTCATGATGAATTTTTATTAAGCATTTGTAAGCTCAGACAGATTTTTTGTTTTCTTTACCTAGCACAGTGGGCAGAAATGGAATAGCTGGTTTTTCTATATGCTTCCACAGTATAAATAGTGTTTAAAAGAAAAAAAAATTAGCACCACCTTGCAAAAGATTCTCCAAATCATCTTTAGTAGCCATACTAAAAAGACAGTCTGAAACATGGTGTGGAAGAAAAACCCCACAATTTAAAAAATATATCCCCTATATTCTTATTTCAAAACAGAACCAAAGGAGTTAAGGTGAAAGCAAAGGGAATATGCAACAGAAACTGAATTGCAGTCATCAGCATAATGAGAACAAATTGTTGCCATGTCCAGGCTTGATTCTATCTGCTCCCCTTTCCTGCTTCTCCCAGCAAATGACAGTAATTACTGCCTAATACTGCTTTTGGACAGTGTATGAAAAAGCAGGGGAGAAAGGGAAAGACTAGAAGCTTAAAATCTAGCAAAATATTCAATCCCTTTGCTAGATTTTTGGCATTAATAGGACCAGGCTCACTCAACTTTTTAATTACCAAGAACTTGCTATCTAGTGGAATATATTTATACCATGAAGAATCTACAAGGGCTCTAGACCTTATGGAAACTCATAGGTGTAAACTACTGGCAGAATTTGTCTCTTTATATAATGATATCAGATTTAGTATAAAAAGAAGTTTAATAAAGGTTTATTTCTCATCTAACTGAAAAAAAAGTTGAATCTCACATCTTTATGTGCCTGCTTGAAACAAATAACACTGATTGTAGTGAATAATATCAACCTGTGGCAGATCCCTTTGATGTTGTATATGTCTATGCCACTCAAAAGCCTATGTTAGGAGAATGAGTTATATTATCATTATTCTCCATTAACATAAAGAAATTATTCAACAGCATTAATCATGTGAAATTCTTTGCACTTGACTCCTTTCAGTGCTACAAGATCAAAACCTAATCCTTTTCTGCATCTCAGCTGGAATTTACAATATCTATTTAAGAACCAAGGAAAGCACTGTAGATAACTGTATGACTTGTAAACATATAGCTTTTGTCTCTGCAGTGCTGAGTTATCTCAAAGAAATGAGTTACTTCAACCTGGATAAACAGATCTACAGTTCAGGCCATTGAATTATTTTTTTTTCTCCAGGAGCAAACAAAGGAAAGCTGCAAGGTAACACCTGGCCATGGGCAGCAGATGGGTACAAATTGAATGTACACTGCCAAGAGATGCTGATTCTTCCCTCATTTCAGTCAACATCCTGTAAGGACCCCAGAGAGCCTGCAGGCAGGACCAAGTGATCAGGAGTGGTGCAAAACAGATGAAAACATCCTGCACGGGTCGATTCTGGAGATCCCTGGTATCAGACAGTGCTGATGTTTTCTGCCATGGCTGCCCTCAAACCCCAGCTTTGGGGTCCAGCATCTCGCAGGGCACCAGGGATTTCAGACCACACTTCACTGCCAAGGAATGCCTTTTGCTCAACTCACAAACTGTGCTTGTTCCTAGCCTTAAAGTGTGAGACAATCTGACACAGGCACCAAAATCCAATCAGTTTTCTTAAGTTTGTTGATCATGTCATACAATTTGTATCATCTTTCCACATTTTTTCTGTCTGTGCAAAACCCTAAACATCACTACTAAATGGTGATCTGGTTCTTGATATACATTCTTTTCTACCACTTCTGAACACAGCAGAGATTTTGGAAATGGCAGCCCTTGCAGAATATACCTGTGCCATTTTGGTATTTCATGTCATGTCTGCTTTCTGAGAGGTTGTTATAATGTGTGGAGCAGACATCAGGGACTGAGCAACATGTAGTTAGGTCAGTCATGCAGAACTGAAGATCAGCAGTGCCTAAGAATGATAACTTGTTTGCCACATCAGGACAAAAATCACTGAATGCTATACCAAATGATGCAGATGGTGAACCTATTAAAATTTATTGCTTGATACCCAGCCAATTTCTTCTACCCTGGATGTAAATTGACATGATAATCAAATGCTATAAACAAAATTAGAGTGCACTGTAGTACAGAATGATGTACTAAAATTTCAAAGCAGATATCACATAATAGCTACTGCTTCATAATTTCAAAACTTCAGGAAAAAGTTACTTTCATTGGCACGAATTACCAAAAGTATTAGCTAGATACCTTAAAAAGAAAACCAAACCAGAAAAATTCAAAATGTAGACATTCCACAGCACAGATTATTTTTATTATCATGAAAACAGGAGCAGATTTACTTCCTTTGTTCAAAATTTACACAATAAAAATTTAGGCCTTCCCTGACTAATGTGCTGTCAATGCACAACTGCCTGGTTTGATTTGGCTCAAGACTTGCAAAAGCAATCAATCACTGTGAAATGCCTGACTGTCCAGCTGAATGCACTGCTTACAGAGGGCCGAGCATATGCTTTAAGGAATCAAATAATGAACGTTACCAATTTCTCCTTTCTCCCATCTCCTCTCCAAACAATTTTTTATGCCCAGAAAGAATGGAAGCTTCCTTAGAAATACATTTATGACATCTGTGAAAGACATGTCCTGCCCTTTCGTGATTCCCCTCATATTAATCTTTCCATCTGTAGAGCTACTACTGAGAGATGTGTCACATGTCAGCAAAAAGGTTAAAAATGAAAAGAATGCTACTGTAATAGTAAGCACAATTTGACCTAATTCATGTAGCTCTTTTCTAGACTAGAAAACTATTCTAGTCAACAGAAATTAGCCCACCCTGTCACCATCTCCTTTTGAAATGAATCTCTGTAACACTACAAAATAAAAGTTTTTATGTGATATAATTGAAACAAAGCTCCATAAAACCACATGTGAAACATCCTGTATTTCTCTGTGAGGTCTTGGTGAGACACACTCACATATAAGCAAACAAACCTGAGAATCTGCTGATGACATCTCCTGCCTGTGCAGGGATGTACAGAATCATGAGATGCAACCAAGCTGAGATGATGAAATGTCAGACATTACCCTCAAAATGTGGAAGGGAGCATGTCCTGCACAACCAAATGAACTTCTCACTTTTTTGTTGCTGTGGGTTCCCCCTGCTTTATTAAGGACCTGTTGGTTTTGCTACCATTGACTGAAACACTGGAGCAATTCTGCTGTTGAGCATTTCTTACTTCTGCTCATCTATACAGCATCTGTGTACATCCTGAACCTAAATTAAGCACTCTAGAGAGGGCTGGAAGGGAAGAACCTATGAGGATGACAGGAAAAAAGAGCAGCCAAAAAAACTGTTAGAATGGGAAAATCCCTTAATACAAGTCAAGACTACAAATCAATACAGAAATTATACAAATCAATACAGAAATTATAATTAAATAAATGTTTTCCAAGCAAAAAAAAAAATCCTTAAAAACAAATCTGGGTCAATAAACTAATTTTTTGTTGTATACTTTATCTTCCTTTTCTCTGTTGTTTCATTCTTTTCTTCAACCAATAAGACTAAGAAAAATGGACCGTGCCATCCAGTGTGGCCCAAGAAATTATGTCCCTGCTCTTTTCTGGAAAACTTTTTATTTTCTGAGGAGCTGAATAAATCCAAGACAGAGTAAAATAAGTATTTATGTTTAATACTGTTGAAATAATGTCACTATGCTGCCTAATTTCTCGTCCAAGTACCCACTGACAAGGTTCCCCAGTTTGAATAGGTTACATAGAACCACGTTGCCTGGAAAAATATGAAAAACAACCCCAGAATTTGGCATCAGAGATTTAGATTACTACATATATTCCATGACAGCTATTTAAGATAATCAGCAATACTAAACTTTACTAATTATGTACTGCAATTTGTGTTTTGAATACAAATAGGATTCATTTATCCTTCCTTATCCCTAACATGGAAAATATAATGAATAATAGGAAGGATTAGGCATTCAGAAACAGAGTAAAATTCTGCTTGCTTATCAAGGAAAAACAGTCCTACGCAACTGGCTTGCATGCCTTTTTTTTTTTTTTAACTGTCATTTAATATTTTGGCAATAATAGGGAAGTATTATGTGATATTTTCTAACTGGTAACAAAGTATAAGGTACTTTTAACTTGCTTCTGTGTTCAGGGAACAGAGTATTTGGGCACTCCTTTTTTTTTTTTTTTTTTTTTTTTTTTTTTTTTTTTTTATGAAACCAGTGAAAATACAGAACATTACTGTCTTGGCAGAACACAAAGAAAGAGAGATTTCACCTTAGAGAGTATTATTCAGAAGCTTTGTCAGTCCTGAAGTTCTTCTCAGATGGAACATATTATCTGAAAGGCAGTTATTTTTATCAGAGAAATTTGGTTCATAAGGGAAATTAAAGTGATCCCTTGCTTTCCTTTAAATTCTTGAGATGCATTAATTGTGGAGTAGATTTTAAGGCCGGGATAAGTGCAACTGTCATGGGATGAAATCCCTGACACTTATGTGCACAAGAGAGAGGAAGAGGGGGGATGTACCTGAGCTGGCTCTTAACAACCAACAGAAAGCAATTCTCTTGGTAAGGTTTGTTTTATTTGCATTTCTGCATTTTCACTCCTAGAAGGCAATTTTCAAACTGTTACATCAACTGCATGGATTACCTGAATGTCAACTCTTCCTATAGTAACTAGCCACAATATTATTTTGTTGATGTGAAGATATGTTGAGAACAAACATGGGCATCATAATGTTACTTACCCCATTAACCCATCCTTTTCTTTTATATATTATGAGATATTATTATGATATAAATTATTACAATTCATTAACTTTAAATTTAAAAGCTAGATTTCCAAAACATGAAGTAATTATTTTCTTCTGTTTCAGCCAAAGTGATGAAATGTAAAGTCTGGTAAATATTATTATATTACAGCAAATGACCTTAGATTCTATCTGTCTACTAGAGGTCTCAAAGCACCATAATCTGCCTCAAAACCAATTCACACAGTGCAACAGTCAACAGTAGAGACTGCACTAAGACTACTACATCCATGCAAACTTTAAACAGGTATTTCCTATTTATTCAAAGAACAATGGCTGAGGGTAATGTACTAACCAGTAATTACAGCATTATATTTTAAAAATTATTTCTAGAGCTCTTTCCTCTCCATTACTTGTTGTCCCATGTCCTGTTTTTCAGCTGCTCCATTTCCCTAATTTTCTTTGCTCCCTCAAAATAATGAAATTAATTTATATACAGCTCTACTAAGTAGTAGATCAGAAACTAGGACCAGGAGGTATTTTTAGACGGACTTATTCAGTTATTCAAACCACCCTAGTAAAATTTAGAGAACAGCTACATCAGCAGCATAGAGGGAAGGTTTCTGACTCAGTAAAGGAAAAGCTGTAACACTGAAATTATTCTATTTGGTCCACAGAGTCTTGGTTTGCTCAGCTGTAAAGGATTAAATAAGCCTCCAGGGTAACATTTATGATGAAGTGCATAATGCACTTCTAGGTGATATTTGCCTGAAGATTGTGAGAATTGTGTCTCAACTGTTGAGTGACCTAAGTGAAGGCACAGAAAAGGAAGCAGTAAGGAGAAGAAAGTGTTTCATGCTAACTGACCTCAAACTGCAGATGAAGAGCATCTAAGATTTCCCTTTGTATCATTTATGTTCTTTATTTAAACAAGATTTTTTCCTCATTGTTTCTCTATCTTTATAGCTCTTTTAAATAGCATGTTATATAATGATGTTGACTCCGAAAAACACAGGCAGAGAACCTCTTCTGCTCTTCACACACACCAGGGGAGGTTACTGACCACTTCACTGCAAAGCAGGGGTAAAGTTCAGTCAGGTCTCCCATCTGTGATTGGAACACTGAGCTAAACAGATCCAAGTAAATGAATTATTCTAGAATTCTCTAAACTTCTGTAATGATCTTAGCAGCTCACAAGTTGTCTCCCCTACAGTTCCATACATCTAGAAGTTTTGGAAAAACAAAACAAAGAAATCAAGCACATGAAACAACTTTTAAATGCATAGTTTTGTTTAACAGCTAAAAATAACTGGACTGATGGCAAAGGAACAAAGAACATGTGGAGAAAACTGAAAAACTAAGGTCAAGCTATCTTTACGCTCTGAAACATTATCCCTGACCTTTTTGTACAAGGCCATATCCTAAAGTCACGTTTGAGGCCACAAGCCAGGGAAACAGTCAGTGATAATTGCAACTTTTGTTAGTATGAATGTGTATTTAAAAGACAATGGGGTATGTTTGCAAGACAAATTATGCCAGTTTATGAGAGATAATAACAGCTGGTTGCTTGGCATTCATAGACTGCACTTTTGAGTTATGTGCACAGCACCAGACCACACACAAATCTGTAAAGCTGCTTCTGGATCTTAAATCAAGTCATTGTCCCTTCAGTCAAGGTGATAAGAGTTCATCACAGATAAAAGATGATCTAATTAATGATTAGTGAGAACAGGGTTATTTCTCACCTTACAAGGAAACCATGAGTCACTCAAGCAGGTGAGCTGCGAGGCCACACTGCCAACAGTTCAGAGACAGGTGCTATGATTATTTTTAGAAACAGAACACTGCCAAAGAAAAATACACAGGCCAGGTTTGCAGTAAGGATTGGCATAGCAAATGAAACAGGAAGTGTTATTTATGCACTGAATCCTTCTTTGTAGTCTCCTGTTTTCTACCAGAGACACGCGACCACCATCAGAAAACACCAATAAAGACAATCCTGTGCAGAGACCCCCATCCTGCACTCCCTCAGTGCCTGATCTACAGCCTGCCTGCACCCTGAGGGACCTACACTGTTTATACCTCTGGGTGGTCATGAAGGAATAATAGAACTGCTTCTGAGGATACTAAAAGTATATAAACTGGGATCACAAAAAAGATTAATGCACTCTGAGGTATTTTAAAATAAAGCAAGCAAAAAGCTCAATTATCCCACAACTTTTGAATGCCAGTCTACAACATCTAGATCTCCTTCACACTGTCTGGGGAAAGAGTGAATGTCCAAGATAACTGTAGTCCAAATGAAGCTCGTCAAAGGGGCTTCATCTGTCCTCATTATTGGAAGGGGATGTTTTTCAACCAAGCTATTAACTTACGAACTAACTTGACATTAATATCCCTTGTCCATCCATACTGGTGCACACAATAAAAGATTACATTGTGGGACTGCAGGAGCTCCACCAAGATATGGGTGGAAGACAAATGTTATTAATGAATAACTCAGGGACACCATAACTTTCAAGGGCAAAATTGGTTAAGACATAGAAAACAAGAACACTTACATAAAAATTAACTTGCGCAATGCATTTCACAGGGTCAGCATCACTCTTTCCTTTCACTGTGAGTAGATTAATATTGTGTTTAACCTAACCAATTGTGTGCTACTTGCTTCCCTGATAGCCTTGCATGCTCATTAACACAGGATTGATTCTCTCTTCTGGCCTCTGTTACTCAATCACTTGTCAGCCTTATCTCAGGAGAACACATAATCACTGTGGCTGAAAGGGTCAAGCTTGTCTGCTTGGCATATTTAAACATGCCCCTTGTAAGTGCTGTCTTCAAGAACAGGCAGCTTGGCAGTGATGAGCTGCTGGATTGTCATGGGATTATCATTAAAAAGGGTCTATTTCACAATCTGCTTGAAGTCTGGGTTGGACTTGAAGGTGCTTTTTTTTTTTTTTTTTTTTTTTTTTTTTTTTTTTTTTTTTTTTTTTTTTCAAAAAATCATTCGATCAACAAAAAAAGTTCATGCACTGCAGGCTATTCCACCAGAGTAATTTCCTCTGGCAAACTCTGCTCTTCTGAAACTATTTAATTACAAACTTTGTTAGCTTCTGAGAAGTGACAAGAACTTAGGTAGAAAGCTAAGCAAACATGGTATCAGAGGCATCTTGAAATCATGATGAGTCATATCTGGTTATCTTTTATTGCCTGAAAGAATAGTGTGGAGAAAACCTCTCTCTATGGATCATGGAGTTTTACAGGCAGGTTTAAATCAGACACATTCCTAATGATACCTTCCAGCATGTTATTTATGTTGAACATTCCACAGTTAGATCTTACAAATAACAGGCCAAACAACACATTTAGAGCTTTGTAAATTGTTTCTGTCACCCAGACAAATTTATTTGGACAGGAAGGCCCTTTCAATGTTAGTCTTCAACAGCAAAGTGGCTAAAAAACATGACTGAAGCCCTTAGTGTAAAATCTGTGCCATAATGCCCGGTTATATCACTGTACAGTTATCACTCAGCTCAGATATTCCTGTCATGGATCATTAGCCAGGTGCTAAGGAGACAAGTGGCAGCAGCATTTGCCACGTGACAGTTTGCGCTGTTTTTATACACAGGAGCATATTTTATCAACAAAGTACAAATAGTTCTACCTTCCTGATTTCTACTCTTCATATTTATAACAATTCCATTAAGGTGTTGAAGTAAAAAGTTTTACTAGAGAAAAAATTACTTATAAACATTAGCTCAGAGTTTAAAACTCTAATTACAATTCATCTGCCAAAATGGCATTTTCCAGGTGTAGTTTACTATCCTTGAACCTCAAATTTTCGATTTCATTACACAGCTCTTCTGGAACCAATGAGTTAGTGTTTTACATAGCAGTTTAAAGTAGTAGCCACCACCAAATTTCAGTGGCTGTTTTCCTTTAAAGCATTGTATGATAACAGGTCAATGCCATCTGCTAAGTCTTTTCATTTTGCACCTGCAGGAAAGTGAGTGGAATAAAGCAGATTGTAAAATGGAGAACTGGATTGGGTTTAGGATGGTTATATAGGTCAGATATAGTGTGTGCACTTGCAGTGGCATTATTCGTTTCACTCTTGTTCTGTCACATTAAAACGCTGTCAACTGCTACAGGATACCAGAGCTTGCCCAAATCACTTGAATATTTTACAACTTGGAAACAGCTTCTCTAAATTATTCAGATGTGTATTTTTTTATACTTAAGGCCATGATGGCTTTTAGATATACACTTACATATGATGCTAGGAGAGAAACATGTCTCTCTGCTCCTCAGGTGAAGGTGAGTTTTTAAAAAAAATACCAAACAAAACCCAAATACTTTGTCAGAATTTTAGTGTTAGTTGCAAGCATTTAGTCAGATTTAACCAAAATATTTCTAAGCACTTGGTGGAATTGATTACTTAAAATTGGGACACAGGAAATAATAATTTAAGAGGTTCCAAGGGTGAACATAATTAGAAAAATAAGCTGTGTCAAGAAATTAATTTTTCTACTCAATATTATCCAATGAATTAAGGAATCTTTAAAAAAACATTTAAGACATCTACAACTCACATTCTTCCAAGACCTGCAATACAATATATGCAAGGCCATAAATGCAATGTATGAAAATGTATGACTTTAGATCAATATCAGTTGCTGGAAAATAAATTTTACTTATACTTCTCTGGTTACTTCATAACCTCAGGAAATAATTAATTGCAACACAGGTGGATTTGAGTAATTGGACTGAGTTAGACTATCTGTAACAAGGTCAACAGCATTACTTTGAATAGCCTCAGATTCCTTAGCTAAAATGGATTTATGGGATTCAATACAGAAAGAATATATTTTACAATGGAAATAACCAGGCAAATATGGTAACTGATTAGCTGAAACATATCTTCAATTGGATCTTAAGTAAGAAGCCTTCTAAGAATAGTGTTCTACACAATCAATAATTGTATTTAATACATACCCTGAAAATTAACCTCTCTTTGAGCAAGGGTTAGTTATTAAAAATGTAAGCACACAGCAGTTCCTCATTATTTAACAAAGAATGCCAATTTTTAATGTACATTCTGCTGTTTCCTCTCTATTCCTTGAGATAAGCAGTATATGAAATAGCAAATAAATAAGGCTGATACAAACATATCTCAGTGAACTTAATGTAAAGGAGCTGCAGTATTATATGGACCTGAAATCAGAGAGAAGGTGTATCTTAACATAAAGCCAATCTATTTATGACATCTGTATATGCATCACATCTGTCTTTGGTTTTCCCCATGGTTAAATTCAAATTAGGTGCAACAGAAATACTTGGTACATTATTGCTGAAGGGGATGATATGGAAAACATCCTCACAAAGAAGCAAACCTATCCAAAAAAGGGGCCTGATCTTCCCTCTTAATGATGAGGACACGAGAAATTTTAAGAGACAGTGTAGAGACAATCACTGTATCCATAGCAAAAGAAATGAAACTGGCAAAGAAATCAAAGTCTCAGATAAAAAGTCTCAGAGAGCCTAAAAGACAATAAGCATTGACTTAAAAGAATATAATAGAGTCCACAAGGATGGAAACAAAGTGCAAATTTTCAAGAATCAAACAGGGTTTGGCCATGACAAGTAATTAAGATGATTTCTAAAGACAAACTACTCAGATATTGTTATAAAAAAAATCTGATCCATTGGGTTGTGAAAGTTTATGATGGCAGATATAAATCTCTGAATGCAAGGAATTTTAAGGGACTTTCTTTCTTTTAAAATTAGGTAAATTGATGATTAGTAATTTTCCCCTCCCTATGCTGTTGTTCTTCATTCTACCTAAGAGCTTTGCCTGTAGGTCAGAGGTTCACTGGTGCTCTGCTCCCAAGCAGTGGCTCAGTGTAATAGAAATTTCTGTAGTTTGACTACCCATTTAATGAAGTAGAATTCAATTTTCTTCTGAATCTACTATCCATTATTTTTTTTTGAGGACTCCTGCTTTCACAGGGAAAGGAAATATTTCTTCTTTTCTGCTTCACCATGAAAGATTTTTTTCTTTGCTATGTGCTTTGTCAGCCATACCCTTTAACACAGGTGACAATGGTTTTCTGCTGAAAACATTTCACCCCATCAAAACTGGTCATTAGTTTTTCACTGTGCTCATGCTTCTTTATCCAATCCTTTGACCACTCGACTCTTCTGGTCTTTTGACAGCTTAGCCAGAGGTTCTGTTGGGGAGAACTTGGTAAAATTTATTTTAGTACTCAGACAACTCCAGCTGGATCTTCTATGCCAGCTTTCTCACTATCAGCTCACAGAACGTAAACGGGTTTTCTCTGAGCCATGACTTTGTCTTTCAGGTTTTGCCAACTCTCTCCTTCTTTTGTACTCATCTCCATGTCCATTAATTCTACTTATTTGGCCAGTATGGACACCAGACTTAAATTCTAATTCCTGAGACACTTTTAAAATCTCACATCAATTGTGTGACACACTAGCCACTATTAGTCATCTTCCACACTTTTCCATGCAAAGGTAATATGCTACTCAATAGCTCAGCTCTCCCGTTCTTAATTTCTTGTCAATTTATGGATTAATACCATTGCATTGACACAATGTATCTAGATGACTTTGTATTTATATTGTAAGGAACATAAAAATGGCCAGAAAAAAATTGAGAGCTATTTTTCACCTGAATCAATAATAGATGTAAAGACCATAAATAACAAGGCAATAAAGGAGGGATTCATCTCTGATATATTCTCTCCATGTGCATTGAGTGTGTAGCAATTCCTGAGACAGAGGATGCATTCAGATCATGGTTTTATAGCCACAGGTGAACGTTTTTTTTTCTTTGTATGATTTTGCTGAAGGACTCAAACTTATTTTTTCCTGACAAAGTAAAGTTTGCAATGTGTTCTACAGAAGAAACATTAATTGCATTAAAGAACCCCAAGAAACCAACACGTTGCTTTAAGACTGCATCTGCTAAACAGCAGTTAATGAAAGCAATGGGAGAAATAATGAATAATCCATCTCCTACTTATCTTCTCCACAATAGTAATATTGCTATAAAAAAAGCAGGTATGAAAGCCTTGTTTTCCACTGCCTTTCCCCCCTCCTTTTGTGGATATAAGCATGTAATATGAATAAACATGAAAGCAGTTTAGACATGTTTGCATTGATGTGACTTATTTGCACAAGGAATTTAACAATGAAAAAGGAAGTACTAGATAAGATAATTCTTACAAATAGTGTTAACCTGTAGAGGCATAACTCAAACTTGTAAGGTCATGCTGATCCATGTTACAAGTCTTTCCTCGTTAATATACTGAGGAACCCACTTTATTTTGCCCATCAGTTTTAGTATTAGAGTAAATTTTTCAAATCCATGGATAGAATTCATTAACTCTGATGAATAGAACACAGAGATTTGAAAGACATGAGTAATTTTCGTAGTGCAAAAGGTTCTTTTCTATGCTTTAAAGGTTTTGACATAGCTCAGTGAACATAAGGGTGTTTGCAGTGAGAATGTATGAAAAAAGAAAGTTTTACTTATATGCTGAATATGAGATATCAAAAAAATCCATACTGGTTTTTCTGAAATACTGGAAACTTCCTCATATTCTAAAATGCACAAACCACCTATGTATATGTTGAGAGGGAAGAAGTAGGAAAAAGCCCATTATTATGCAGTGTGGCCCTCCAATAGTTTTTTTATCATGAGTAATTATTGTTATCAGGCTTGGCATTCAAGACAACCTGATAAGCTCTGATAGAATTGTTATTATCAGGCAGAAGAAACCTGATAATTTGTTGGATTTTCAGATATAAACATAAACAACCTCTCCAGTGGTCATTTCCTTCACAGGTCCAGTTCCAGACTAATTTCACCTGACAATTAGAAACTTTTGACATTTTCAAATTTGCACCTCATTAGCTAAAGATCTGTGACTTTTCATGAACTTAAAATAGTAATGTGTATTGACTGGGGATCACACAAATTTTCACTTCTTTAGTGTATATAATAATGAACCATTAGCAAATAAAATCCTGGAAAAAAGACATAAAAGAACCAAGGTAATTCACTAACTCAAAGCACCCAGGTTATAAAGATGTAAATTTAATGACTATTTTCTACTGGTTGTGGTAATATACTTAACTGATAATATCTGACACAAAACAACCCTTTCAGTAGTCTTGGATGGCTTCATGTGAATTGCTAACACAAAACAGTTTTTGAATCCCCATATGCACTTAATTCTTCCTTACATTAGTAATGATAACATCGCTGAGACACGGGGAAGAGGGGAATAGCTGTAGGGTATAAAACACCAAATACCTGGCATCGGAGCTTTGCCAACCACAGCCACTGCCTTTCAGTGTTAAGATCTGAATATCTTAATTTTTTAGAACTATTACTCGTTTCATATACAGTGTAAAGGAATCTCATCGGTTTAAAGCCAAATATACCTAAACTCTTTTTATCTTTTGTTTTGTATTTGCAACTGTCATGTAAAGAACCCCACATAACAGAGTAAGTAAACACCCTTAGCATTTGCTATTTGTTAAATAAAATGTACTGATCAAAACAGACATACGTGGGCAACTTCTGAAATGTTTTTGAGGGGAAATCTGCATTATCTGAGATAAGAATGTTTTTATATTTTAAAAAAGCCCACCCATTTTAGAATACTTGTTAAAAAAAAAAAAACAAACCAAACCAGTGCTAATTTCATATCATTCAATCGCATCTTCAGTTTTCTTCAGGTAAAGCCAAAATGGCAACTTAGATTCCACCTTAAACTTCAAATATTTTGAAAGAAGGCTAGACACATTGATCATTCAAAAATGTATCTGGTTTTATGCCTTTGTATGGAGTGGCAATGAGGCTTCTAAAAAAGAAATGTATAAATGAGAGTCACTATAGAAAAATAGTATGTAAAGGAAATCCTGAAAGGGAAATATTTTTTGTGCCTATATTCAGTAAAAGCAGACATATTGCAAGATGAAAGGCTACAACTGTGCTGATTTGGCATAGCCTGGAGTTTTGGTAGTGGGGGGGAGGGCTACAGAGGTGGTTTCTGGTGAGAAGCTTCTGGAAGCTTCCACCATGTCCAACAGAGCCAATCTCTGATGGCTCTGAAGATGGACATGCTGCTGGCCCAATTAGAGATGTTGGTGATGCCTCTGTGATGACATATTTAAGAAAAAAACCAAAACAGTGTACGTGCAGTTTTTCCCCAGGTGTGGGGAGGCACTGCCGCTGCCGCTGTGGCCAGCTCGATGGCAGGGGGCTGCGGGGCTGACAGCGGAAACACGGCAAGAGATTCCCTGACGCAACATGTAGGCGAGATCAAACTCTTGGCTCTGTGGGATCTTGCAAGGATTTTTCAATTAGAACTTGTTGACAATGGTATGCACAAATAGCAGTTTTTCTTCTAGTCAGAGAAGAGGAGAAGTGAGGACACGTGAGGGAAAACAAAATGGCAGCACCAAGGGCAGTGGAAAAACAAAGAGGGGGAGGAGGTGCTCCAGGCATTGGAGCTGAGATTCTTTTGGAGACCATGGTGAAACAAACTGTCCCCCTGAAAAGCAGGAAGCCCACAGGGGATGCAGAGATCCACTCACAGCCCATGGGAAAGTGCTCACGGCAGAGCGGGTGGATGGCAGAGAAAGCTGTGATCCAGCGGGAGACCCGAATGGAGAGAGGGCTCCTGCTGCCAGAGACAGAGAGAGAGGGGCCTTGCTTCCAAACTAGAGCAGCCTATCCCAGAGGACTGTACCCTGTGGACAAGTGACCCAGGCCACAGCAGTTTTGGGAACACTTGTTTGCCCATGGGAGGGACACCATGGCAAAACAGAAAAAAGACTCCCTGAGCAAACAGAAGACCTCAAGTGATGAACTGACCAAAACCCTCACACCCTGTCTCCCTGTGCTGTTGGTGAGAAAGACGGAGGTGCTGGAGGGAAAAAAGGGCTTATTTTACTTCTCATTATCCTACTCTGACTCTGTTAATAATAAATTTGAACGTATATTGCCCTCAGAGTACTTTTTTTCTCCCTGTCCTTATCTCAAGTCATGAACCCTTTGTTAATTTTTTCCCTTTCCTCTGCTCAACTATAGCAGAGAGTGAGTGAATTATTTTCTTGAGTGCCTGGCATTTGGCCAGTATCAAACCACAACAACAAGTAATGACAGACAGCAGATTTAGCACCTGTGTGCCATGTAATATGCCGCCAAAACAAGGCAAAGATATTATTTCAAATATCACAAATTAAAGAATATCCTCCTAAATGACTCTGGACAACATTTCAATAATTTTTGGCAGTATGTGATAAAAAAAGACAGAAAAACTAGAGGAAGTTATGGAAGAAGAAAATTGAGTAAACTGGAAAATAAAAATCAACTTTTTTCTTGAGATGATTAAATGAGGTTATAAAATAAAAACAGAAAAAAACACCACAAGCTACTTGTTTGGGCAAGCGATGATTAAGAATGAATTATATAGCAGGCATAACATATCTTTAGGCTATTAACTTCCAAGTGGGAATGGATTACTTAGTGTGGTAGCCAATGCATAACTAGAAACAGATTAGATTATGTCAAAGAAAATTAAGGCTATATATAGAGAAAAACTCACTGACAGGAAAATATGTTACTTCCTGAGAGAAACAATAGGAGCTAAATATCAAGAAATTGTAAGACTGTTCAACTCCAGTGCATTAAAAATTACATTATATAAGTGATTTACCTGAGGATAAGTAGTTACAAAAATCACACTAATTTTGACTGAAGTGCAAGCAGGCTCTAACAGAAGATATCTTATTTTCAATTGGTAGGTTTGTTAAGGTACTTGGGAAATGAGCACTCTCAGGATCTATGATCACTTCACAGTCATGAATGTTTTCCTAATACTCACATTCACTACTGGCCTTGGGCTCATAAGTAAATAACCCTCTCTCCCAATGTCCAGCCAGTTAGTAAAGATGGACTGATCTCCCTATGCACTATTGTGGTTTCCTATAGGGAAAAGATATATTACTCAAGATTAGCCCCTAAAGAGAAGTTTGGAACAGCTAACCATTAAAATAATTTAATTAGCAGGTAATTCACTGAAGAAAAGAGAAATATCATCCAGGTCTCAGAAGAAACATCCCACTAATCCCTTAAAAGCATATATACAAAATACCTATCAACATTATTTTTGATATTACATTAATGCTGCTGATACTTGGGACTTATGAGATATATCTTAACCATTTTTGATAGGTAGCCTCCATAGGTAGATATTCACTCTTGATGTAGGTTTTCAGGATAAAATTATTAATCTTTACCAGTAGGCTTCAGTCAAGAAAAAGGCAGATAACTCATTGGAATGACTAGTTCTCATTCTTGTCCCGAGTTTTTTCTGTTACCAAGAAAATTACATGGCATGCCATGCTGTGCTTCAAGTCTCAGTGCCTCTGCACTCACCTTTCAAGAAACAGCTTTTCTCTAATAACAGATAGGAGCCAGATTGAATGCCAAGCCTCACAACAGATTTTGATTTTGACAATCTAATGTCCAGATTTCTACAGATTAACTGGTAAGTTTCTCTAACCTCCCACAAATCTTAGTAGCTTTGCATTTCATCGAGGAGCATCCCCTAAAGCTTGCTGTAAATGCTAAATGCTGTTTAAAAAAACCCAGACATTGTGTATGTGTATATACACTATATATATATACAACATCATTTTCCAACAATACTGTAATGAATAGAGGTTAGAAAAGGTCTGGTACAATAATATGGAAATGGACTGGTTGTCATGGTGAATAAAGTGGTAAAGAGTAAGCCAAACATGTTTCATTTTATTTAAATTGCTATTCAGAAACCATGAAAGCATTTTTCTGTTTGGAAGAAAAATACCAGAGGTCTACAAAAATTGATTTCATTGACATAAGTACATGGAATATAATGTAAATATCTTTTAACTTAAGGCAAAGTATTTACCATTTTGATATTAAAACAATCTCATGTAGAATTCCACCAGAAAACCTGCTAGATCAGTAAGTTAGCTAAAGCTAAATACAGCATGCCAGTGTCCCCAATATCCTAGGTAACAGATATTAAGCCTGTAGCCACAGCATCTTGCCTTTCAAGGCCTTAGTACAACGCATCAAGTGCATAATTTTTCTGATAGATAGACCTTTTGAACTAATGCTATTTAGAAGCAAATGCTGTATTCTTTTCCAATGACCTGATCTATACATCAATTTATAGATGAGAATATAGTGGGAGTGCTACTAGGTAGCATCTAGGTAAAGTAGCATCACCTAACTGCCTTCCATATGCCCATGGGAGAGCTCAAGTGTTTTTGCAGTCTTGATCCTATGCTACAATGGTTGTTGCTGTGAGTCTTCTCTCTGCTTTTTAGCTGAGAATATCCAAAACCAGAAATATTTCTCTCAGACAGTTCTAAATGCCAAATCAATTATTGAAGCTATTTAGTGCTAGAAGAATATCCCGTGTTTTTCACAGTTTGGTAGTTCAACTTCATGCCTTTCAACAGTACCTATAGCACAAGATTTGGTCTTTTCACTTTCTTCCAGCTGCCACTGTCAAAACATGAATGTATCAGAGGCAGTGAAATGCCAAGCACATTTGGGAAAACACAGAATGTTGCCAAAGATTTACTTAAGTAGTGTATGCTGTATGAAGTCATCAATTCCCACTGACAGCCATAATCTCATCACTTACTTTTATTTCATATAGTAGCTAGGGCTTTGCAAGAATCTTAAATCACTTGGGCTCACATTTGGGTAGTTACTGTAACTATAGAGAATGCTCCAGCTCCTAGTGAAGAGCAATGCCTTGCAAGCAATTGAATAAACATTACTTTTATTTAGGCTGTGTTTCATGCAAATTTGTGCAGCATAATGCAAATAATTACAAGTGAGTGACTTAAATTAAAAATCTCTATAAGGAAAGAGAATAATGTTCTGAGTCATGTGAGATGTATAAGATGACAAAATGAGAACAGTAGTCAGGTGATGAGCCTGAAAGGAAAAAATAATAACAAACACTGCAGCAAACCATTTTCCATGCAGAAGGGATCATGAAAGTAATTTTTGTATGAACAAGAAGTTTTTCCTGCTAAGCTTTGGAGATTGAACCCTGTGATATTAGATTATAACATCTATTTTCAAATACTTAAGTGTATATTTAAAACCTTTATCTTTCCCCTCCTACCACATCCTCCTTTCAAAAAAACCCAACACCTGTGAAACTGCCTGGGAAACATTTTCTAATTATATGGTACAGTCTGAGTATAAAGAGGGCATGACAGACTTAAACACTATATGGAATTTTCTCAGACCATTTTTTATAATTGTTAGAACTTTCAAGCAGGCTAAAAGTTCTAAGCTATGATCTATTAACATAGGCACTTGAAGTAAATGTTTGATTTCTCTGATGGTTTGGATGATTTGCTCAAAGCAGTACATTAGATTCCAGCTCACAATTTTGTATCATTCCACTGGCTTCTGAACCACCAAGACCACAGGAAAAATAGTAAAAATCTTTATAACTTAAGGAGACATGGCATAAGCAAATGTTGGATGAAACAATCAAATGACAAAGCTATGTTTTTTTTCTTTGCAAAAATGCTGTTGAACAGACAACACTATTATTACATCTTTTTTCTCAGTGCAACAATAGAATACATTGCTGTATCCTCCAATCTTTTGCTCATGGAGAGTAAGGGCTGTTACACACAATATTATTAATTTTGAATATTTAAAATATGTACCTGTATTTTTATATATTGTAAATTTAAGAGCTATTTTAAGGAATATAAAGCAATGACAGAAAATGAAACCCTATAAGATGCAATAGAACTGGAAGACTCTATACCAAGTTGGAGACAGTAAGATCCTTGGGCTCAGTTAGAATTTACACCTTTTGCAATTTATAGTGGACTTTTTTCCAAATTGTGCTAACTTCCAAAAGAAATTAATATTTGTTTCTGGGTATAAAGTAGGAGAGCTCTGTATCTTTCAGGGTGAAGTTTTGATTCCTCCATCCCCAAATATTTAACTTCAAACTGTTATTTAAAATTGAGAAAGAAAAGAATAGGCCTCATATGTAGAACTTTTTTTTTTTTTGGTAACTAAATATTTCAAAGCCTGTCAAATTATATTGTCTCTCATCAATTACAACTTGATGCAAAAAAAGCCTGATGATATATGTCAACCAAAATTCTACCTGTTTTAGGACGCAGCATTTCAGTCAAAGTACTTTTTAGCTCTGCTGAGTAAAGGCTGTTTCAGAGAAGTTATCAGCTCCATAATCCTATAATCCTGCACATGAATGGGAAGCCACCACCTAGCAGGTTACAAGCAAAGCTTATTGAAACACAGCACGCTCTGGCCACCATCAGTCACAGCTTAGAGCATCCAAAGGGGAATAAAACTGCTGTACAACCTTGACAACAAATGTACATATTAACATACATACACCCACAGAGCTTTTCAGTGCCAAGGTATTATTCCTCAAATTCAGGGCAGACTGACCCAGCTTAAGCTCTAGCAAAGGCAACAAAACTTTGACAGCTTGTATTTAGAGGAATGTTGGATTTTTGTTAGGTTGGGTGGTTTCTCACTAGGTAGATCCTCTGCTCAGGATTAAAAAAAAAAAAAAAAATCAATTTCTATATGTACACAAGATACAAAATACAGAAATTCAAATATAGAAATTAAAAAAGATTGTAGCTAGACAAGATACTTGAAGGCCCAAGGCACAGGGCTAACAGATTAGTTAACTAAGAATTCTCCCTGCAGGATCTCTTGCTACTGCACTAAATTTTGCAAACAATGCTTTTCTTCAATAAACAATGATTATTTCAAGAGAATTAAACTGCTTTTCCACTTATGAGATAATTTGTACTTTCTTAACTCACTATTTGCTAGCCAGGAAGGAGGAACATTGTCAAGAACAGGCACTGCACAATGAAAAAGAAGCAAGAAAATAGTGTAAAATAACCCAGTTTTATGAGTTAAAGCTCTACCCACTACCATTTAGCCTCCACCACTTGCAGCTTTGTCGTGGTTTGACATGGAAGTGAATTTTTTTCCAGGAAGTTGGGTCAAACCAGTCAGTGGTCAGGTTTGGATATTGGCACCTGGAGTGACCACTGAAAGTATGGACACGCCTCTGAGAACACAGGGGGTTAAAAGCAAGAACTCCCAGGAGAACTCTCTCTTTTGGTTCCGGTCGTCAGAGAGTGCAGACCTCCCCTGCCCGGCCTCAGGCTGGGTGGGGGAGGGGAAGCCACGCGGCCTTGTCCAGGTAGGCCGAGGGGCTGAGGGTCTGGAGCCGAGCCAGCTCCTGGACGGAAGGGTGGAGAGAAGCGGAGATGCCTTTGTTCCCCCCCCACAGAGGGAAGGTGACAGAGAGCCTGGCGGCACCTGGAAATTTGCCGGCAGAGGAGAAGGAGAAAGGGGGGGGGGATGGTGCCCAGCGTGAGAGACGGAACGTGGGAGACGGAACGCTGGACCGAGATATCAGCCGTCCAGGGAGTCTGAACTTTTAACCCTTTCCAGGAAATGAGGGCTTTGTAAAATATTACTCCTCCTTGAATTGTAGTGGAAGAGAGATAGTCCGGGACCTGAGATGTTAGAAGAAGAAATATTTAGGTGGGAGGAGATGATGAAGTAGCTTTTGTCTGGACTTTTCTTGTTAGCCATGGACTGAACCAAAATCTCCTGCAATAGAGACTGCATTTTAGGGGGATGCAGTGGTGACCCAAGGAGACCTGTTTCAGCTTCAGCTTCAAACAGCACAGGAATGGCAAGACCCGAAGAAAGCTGAGGAGGGAATGATGATACCCTCTGTCTTCGGGAAGAAGATGATTCCTGTTCTTGGACCCTCGGCCCCAGGGGAAAATGGGGGGGGACTGTAGTCCCAAGATGAGGAGTTGAACTGTTGTATCTTTGGGTCCATGGCAAAGCATCCTTAAAGGAGCCCTATGAGCAGTCTGTCCATGCACGGTGGTGAGAGCACTGTGACATGGAAAGGAGAGTGTCACACTGGCAGATTTTCTCTGGGCGGTTGCCATGTGTGACATGGAAACACAGGAGGTGGCAACTGTGCTTCCTGGGGGGTCTGTGGTGCAAGAGAGACTTCTCTCTCCCTTGATAGACTGAGTATTGATTATCTGAAGGGTGGTAATTTGATCAGGAATCCCGGGTGATGTTTCATGGTGGGTGTTTTGGAAATTGGGAGGAGGAGGGGTGTGTTTTAAAAGGTCTTCATCCTGGATTTAGTCTGTGTGTCTTGTGTAGTAGTGGTTTAATAAAGTTTTTTTTCCTTTGTTATTAAGCTTGGGCCTGCTCTGCTCTGTTCCTGATACCATCTCACAGCATTTATTTGGGAAGGTGTATTTTCATGGGGGTGCTGGCATTGCGCCAGTGTGAAACCATGACAAGCTTTGATGAAACACTTGAGAAAATCTGTAAGTTATTTTCCTATCTAAAATGAAAGAACAGATCTTCCCCAAAACTCAACTATTTCAAAAATTTAAACTCTACATTTACAACCATCTGGTACCAGCCTAAAACTTGGAGTAATAAAGATGCTCAGCATGCCAACACTGCTTTTAAACTGAAGCCAGGGAAAAAAAAGAGCTTCTTAGCCCTTTTTTACCAAAATTGTACCAAAATTTCTCAAGAAAATTTGCTCGTCTTACCTCTCCAGCAGGTAAAGTATCTTCCAAGACAAATATTAGATTACATACAGCTCTTGTTAAGCAATACTTTCTCCTCCGTAACGTTAATCTTTCTTGCAGTTCTTTACTGATACAGGTTTTCCTTTTTAATACAAATTTACTTTCAGATTTTTTTTCCTGTTCCTCCTGAACACTCAAAACTCAGTAGAGGGTTGTCTGTTGCTTTGTATAACTTTTAAATGGCCCAGTACCCTCCTCTGTCTTAGTCAGGTGGGGTAATGCTTCATTGGAGCTACCTGCTTGAATTCTCCCTGTCTGTTCTCCTCTGATAGAATTCAGGTGTGTGAAACCCAATGTAAAAGACTTTCAGATTAGAATAACCGCCGTTATTCCACAGTAAATATCCAATTTTTTGTAATAAAATAAGTGACTCATGAGGTAGGAAGCAAAGAATGCTTTTTTCCATTTTCTGTATGAACCAAAAGATCAAGGAAAGGCTTATAGGTCATTACTGTCCTTCACAGGCATTCCCTATATCCTGCCCAACAACTTTCCTGGATGAAGCCTTTAGATATGGCTGTGAAAGGTTAAAGCCAGGCACATTTGTCCCCCATGATAAATGAAGTAATATGGCATAAGGATATGAATTTTCACTTTGTCATTATTAGAAACAACAAGTCAGAGTGTAAATATGCAGAATAAATGTCAAGTTAGACAACTTCCTTGAACTCTGAATATTATTTGGCCCCAACATTTTTAATCATTGTCTTGATTTGAACGGCAGGTGTCTGCCAAGGAAGGTGGGAACCTCTCTTGGAATGGAAAATATGACCCCCTTCCCTCTGAATTATTATACCTTTGAGATTAAGGGGCTTTCAGGCAAAGACATGGGAAAGCAATAGCAGTTCTCTGTGTGTGTGTGTGTGTGTGTAAGAAGGCAAACAAAGGACAGCAGCGGCAGCAGCACCAGCCGAGAGCACAAACCCGAGCGCGGCCTGCTCTGGGCTCAGGCCTGTCCCTGCGCTGCAGTTCCGGGCACGGCCAGCAGGGGCGCTGCTGGCTCCCGGCCGCGCAGGGCAGGCAATGATTCCCCCGCGCCTGCAGGGGGCGCTGTGGCGCGGGCTCGGTCCCCGCTCTGCACGGGGGTGATGGCGGGCGGGGACAGGGAAAAGGGGCTTCCCTGGCAAGCGCCCAGGGGCAGTGAGTCAATATTTGATCGCTCCCTTGCACTGCCTGACTCTTAAAGAACTCACAGAAAGTCACGGACTAGCAAGGTCAATGTCAGTCTACTTAGATTTTCTCTGAGGTGTCCCCTCATGAGTTCCTTACTGGCAAAATCTACAGTGTCTGGCAGTCCTATATCAAGAGGAATCATACAGAACATCCACTCAAAGTAATCGAGTACTCAGGAGAGAAGCAGTGGCTCAGAGGCAAAGCATTATATCTTTGGTGTTTGCTCAGTCTTAATCTCTGGAAATAAAAACTTGAAAAGAAGACCAGTGAATGAATCATTTTACCCATTATTAATTTATTCAGGATCTTATTTCAGAGACATACTAAAATCTTAAATTAAGGTTTTATTGGAATATATATGAACAAAAAAATGTCACAAATAGCCTTCTATTCATCCACGCAGAATCAGATGGAAAATTTTATTGCTCTTTGGACTTATGAAGCCAATTCAGCTCAAGTGAGGGAAATGGAATTTTGTTGCCCAGTCCACAAATATGTTCCCACTTATACAAGGCAGTTTTGTTTAACTTAGGAAAAAAGTTGCCAGGAATGAGATGTTCTGTGGGGTTTCCCATCCAAAAAAGTAAAAATAGGATTAATCCATTTTGATTTTAAATAATAAAAAAACAAATCTTGATCTGAAACAATGCTGCAGGAAAGTGTTTTGTTATAAATTTACAGAGCTCCTTGCAGTACTACATCTCAGTTGTGACAGTCTTTGCCCCAGCTGTGTGAATGCCTGTTTCCCAAGCTAGTGTTGCATGTACCATTTTCAAATACAGTTCAACTTCATCAATGTCATATTCAAAAACAGCCACCAGAATATATTTGGTACTTTGTATTCTAGTGGGCTTTAAAACTTTGTTTAAAGGTTTCTGTCTGTTAGTTTTTATTTTGGGATTTAATTTAGTCATGGAAGGTTAATTAGTCTTCAGATTTATAATTAGAGCAGTGAGTCAGCTCTTCCCATTCTGTGGTATGGCCAGTTTTATAGTAGAGTCTCAAAAGAAGAGAATGCAATTCATATTTTTATGCAAATATCCTAACAGCTTTAAATGAAATGGAGATGGAAATCTTTTCAACTCTTGTCTGTGTAAGCATCCGGTGCCAAAAGATTTCATTGGAAGCAGCAGAAAGAATACAAAGGATTCTTCACATCCCTTATATACATTCTTACATCCCAAATATATGGGGAACTCTTTGCACAAGCAGGGAGTTTATTCCTGAAGGGAGGGGAAGGCTTTGCTTTCTCTAAGCAATCTGTTGTGCACTGTTGTTTACACAGACCCCAAATATTTCACAAAAACACATTAAATTAATCAGCTTTTAATAAAGCGTTATGGTAGAGACTTCCTACATAAGACTTAAATATTTTTACTCAACTTATAATTAAGTACTTCAATAAGCTTATTTTGCAGGAAATCTTTTCTGTAATTTAAGCAGAAAGGAAATTAGTCTATTGTCAGAATTGTTGGAATTGAAATGCAATATTCAATCAGATCTTGAAATTTATCTATTAACCATAAAAGAGCAAAATCCTCAGTTATGCTCCTATTTAATATGGTCTGGTTTATTTCAGGTCACATTAAGAGGGAAGTAAGAAATCCTTAGGGCTCAGTAAAGAATCACATAATCTACAGACAATGGATGCATTCCTCATCCAGAATAGGCCCCTAAGATTCAGCAAAATTATGGCTGAATCAAAAAGATAAAGTTATTCTCTCATCAGATGTAATGTTCTACAAGCAAAGGAGAATATTTATGCAGACAGTTAGGTTTAACAGTGTATGGGGAGAAATGGCTTTGGACATACAATTATTGTTAGAGTAATGTCTGAGAATGTCCAAAGTAAAAATTCAAAAAGACAAATGCAGAAGGATTTGGCAGATTTTTCCCACTGTATGCATTTTTATATGTACTACATTTTTTATATTTCCTGTAACAAACTTCATGCTAGGAATACTTATCTCACCAGAGTTTAACCAGCTCAGCTGCCACAGCTTTCCATTTCTCAACTGGAAAGAGAGAAGTGCTTTTTGGGAGTGACCCATTGCCTTCTAAGCCAGTATCCAGCAGACACAGACAAATCTCTGATGAAGACATATTCTTCTCCCCAGTGATTATAGTGGGAGCCTAGACCAAATGCTTCATTTGTGCATGTCTAGAAAAGACATCTGTAAAATACAATTTCTATTAAAAATTCTTTGGGAACAGAATACTAACTAGTTTAATTGATGAAGGCCAATTGGAAATGAGAAAGCACTGAAGCAGAATTAGTTACAAATACAACCTTGGAGATTATGGAATTTCAATTTGCTTAGAATTCATTTTCTCTACTCCTTAAACTTGAAAATAATGAGTTCCTGAAACAAAGGATATGCTAGAAAGTAAAAGATCCCTGATAGCAAGAAACTGACAGCTGGTTTTCAGACATCACGTAACATTTCTTCAGATAACTCCATAAGAAATGTAAAAAAATATTATAAGACAGTTCTCAAAGCAGAAGTGCATTTAAAAAAAAAAATTCCTGAGCCTACTTGATCAAATCTAGCTGAGAGGAAGTGTATTATGGCCTTAATGTACAAGAAAAAGTGCCTGTATATCTGTGTGCTTTCATGAAAAATTTTGAAAGAAATGAATAACTACAGACACATCCTACAGAACTACATAATAACTACAGAACAAGCAGAGATATCTATTTCAGAAGGGTTGTTACAGATGAAGTAGAAAGTGGATGGAGGATCTAATGATCTAACAAAATTTTCCTAAGAGTTTTGCATTACCAGTTTGGAGATAAGTACTCTAAAATGGAGCAAAATTGCACCTCCTGAATTCACTAGTGTTGCACAGTGGGGACTGAAGTGCTATCAGAACTACAGAAAAGCAGATAAAATGTCACCATTATGCTTCTACATTCAGTGAAGCAGTGACAGAAGCATTATCCCCTCTAAAATCTTACTCAGGGCTTACTGACTTCATTTTGTCTCCAGATACTGAAGGGTTTTACAAGACTCAGTCCAAGGCTTTTCTGTCTGTGGGGTGCTCAGCTGCATCATCCTTAGGAGTGCAAGTGAAAGTCTGGACCCTAAACCCCCAAGTGAGCAAGTCTGGTCACCTTGTTCCCCTCAGCTATGACACAAAGAGATTGCCTTGCATATTTGTAACAAGTCACGTGAGAGACAAACACTTCATGAATTAGAAATGCTTGACTGAACCTATGTCCACAAAAGTTTGTGTTCCACCTGTAAAAGCATTTCATCATGGGTCCCCACTGTGTTTCTATATCACAGCTGCCAGCAGAGATAAAGCCTGAAAACTTTTGTAGTAAAGCTTCTGCATTTGTCTGAAATGGAACCTTCTCTACTCTCCTGAAGCTACCCATTCTTACCTACCTAACATTTTTGATTCCACAGAAGAACTGCTGGAAATACACGCTCTAGAACAGTTAAGGACACATATAGTACACAGGAATTGTTGGGAAGACAAATAAGGTATTTTTGTGTTTAAAATATGTTTCAGTTCTTGACCATCTCACTCTTTTTTCCCCATCTCTTTCACTGAAATAGTTTTATTTCTTCTCTAAGATAAAGTATTATTTGGAGGAAAACATAACTGATAGAAATGGGCACTTTGTGGAATAAACTGACTTTGTTGGTAAAATCTGCACATCATATCTTTTTATATCACACTGACAATGGCCACATTTCAATGACATTTCCAGCCTGCCTGGTCTTATCTGTACCAACAGCTGGTTTAAAGTTTCAGGTGTTGTAGCATCTTGGCAGCTGAACTTTATTGTCTTGAAGTTGCTTTTTTTTTTCCTATTCTATATTACAGAAAGGACTACTAGGAGCAAAAGAATAAAAGAAAGTAAGAACTGTTCAAAGGCATAAATATGGTGAAGGAGTACATTACTAATAGCATCTACTGAGGCAACTCAGCTTATTTTGTGGTTTTGTGAATTCACAGGACAAACATGTTCATAAGAGTGAGAATGTAAATGGAAACAAAATTATCCTTATTAGTCACTCAGAAACAATTAAAAATGTTGAAAATATTCCTTCATAAGGAATTTTGGGCCTCAGAGTGCCAACATTTTGCTAATGACTTATTTTTACATCTAGGTGCAGTATTAAATGGCACATCAGTGAAAGGCTCTAAAGTGACAAAGGAGCTGACATAACATTCCAACCATAAATGTCAGAAGGAACAACATTCTGCTGTTCCTAAGTGTTCTGCTCCAGACTGCCTGAGGTTTGACTGACGGAAGCCTTGCTACTTCTTTAATTACAGTGGAAGAAGAAACCAGCAGATTTGAAAAAGGGACCAGTGGACAGCATTCACAATACTGATTTCAGGGAAATAACTGAGGTGACTAAAGCAACAAATGCTTCTAAAGGACAGTTCAGGTAACAGATATTAGCAGCTAGACGTTTTTCTAACTCCAATCACTATAGAAGCAATCAAGACTTGCTGAGTCTCTAAGGTTAGCATTAAAATGGGATACAGAATGGGCAATGAAAATTCTGGGTTCCCAGGAAACAGTATAAGAAAGCAGCGAGGGAGAGAGACAGAGACAGAAAGAGAGAGAAAAGGGGAAAAGTCCCAGACCTCACTCTGGATGAACTCATAACTCTGGAATAAATACTTATCTCAATTTTAGACCAAGAATTTAAAGGTAGTATTCCTACACATAGCCTAACTCTGAAACTTGGCAAATGTTACAGGATGTGAGTATTTTTTTTTGGCCTATAGATCTTAGATTCCAGCAGCAATGTTTATGCCAATTGAATTTCACCCCAAATTTATTGGAGAAAAGATAGGATCTAACTGCAACACTGTGCTGCAGTAGATAAACCTGGATAACAGTAACTGAAAAGCAGACAAGTAGGATGGGTTGTATATCTCTGATTAGTTTAGAAGCAGTAACCAGGTATCTCTTACTGCAGGCCTGCAGTCTCAGCCGGTGGGAATGGCTGCTGGGAACAAGACAAATCTCTGGGATATCAAGGAATCTGGATAACTTTTAAATTTCCTTTTCATTCAACCTAATTTATTCCAGTCTCATCTCTAATAAGTCTCTCTTATTCTCACTCTACAGACTTATGTGACTAGAATAATACCTTGAATTAGTTTATAACTTAAAAAGCATTTCTTTTACTTTTGGAATAATTTAGAAATTTCCTATATTAAAAATTTTGATGTAAGTTACAGTCCAATGAAGCTGGAATTTCTTATATTTCTAGAATATTTCAAAATGGGGTTTGGAATTCAGCTGTATTTTTGGGGCCTGAATCTGGCCCAACACTGTCCTACTGACTTTTACTGATTTAATTTCACTGCTATTTATATATGGCAGTGTAATTGTCAGCTGATACTTCTCATATACTACTCTACATCTAGCAAGAAATCCAATTCTTTCTCTCAGTCCTCTTGTGCATTTCAAACACTATTCTCACGGAAAGATAATGGTCAGTTTTAGAGGGTCCAGCAATAGGATTTCTACAACATCATTTCAGGTTTTATATCCATATTATTTACCCTTGTACAAGTCTTCAGGCTTTTTGTCTTCATGGACTGTTCAAAATTCAGCAACTGTCATCTGTCTTCAGCCTCCTAATAGCTGCATTTCTCCCTCATGTTCTTCACTTACTTTAGCACTCTCTTAGTTGCATTTTCTATCCCTTTCTAATACTCTATTTGCCCTTCTTTGGAACCTTTTCTCCATCAGCTATCAAAACTGTCAGTGTCTTCTTAACTTAATTCCCAACTACTTTAAAACCCTGTCTCAAACATCTTCTAACCTGACCAAGTAACATTACTGATTTTCTCTCAGCGTCTCTGTGAAACTGAGTCAAGTGGCAGCTTCAGGTTGTCAGAGAGTTTGCTTGTGCTGTCATACAACTGTGTGATTGCAACAGAGAGTTCTCTCTTTTAAAAAGGAAAATTTGAGACAGAGTGGAAGTTTTTGGAAGGGATCTGGTTTATGTAGTCCATTGTGCCACGACTATTTGTTATGGATGGTCTTCTACTCACCTTGCCTATAGTTATTAGTTTCCAAAGAAGACTTGGCTGTGTCTGTGTATATCCCACATCATTCCTGTTGCCCAGCAAAAGAGAATTATTTTTTAATTCTTTCATTTAGTTAAATTGCCTAAAATTGCAAAGGTTCCCCACTGTGGCCTGTAGAAGTATTTGTTTAGGGTGTCTCTTTGAGTGGGTGTTTAGCACCCCAGCTTTGAGGCAGGAGGGTGTGTGAGCAGCTGCAACAGCATCTGAGGAAAAAACAATCAGTGGGAGCCAAAGCACTGCACTGTGTGAGCCCTGCACTGTGGAAGAACCCTGGAGCCTCTGTGGGCAGCTGTGCACACACTCCCACACAGATTGAGCTGTTCTGGAAAGAACCCTGGGGGCAAATTAGGCTCTCTGGCAGTAGGTGAGTAGACCTTAGGAGCAAAACAAAGAGCCAGACTGACAGTGGAGGTGTTGCCTGAAGAGTCCCAGTCCAGTTTCACATCTCCATAACCACACCACTAATGGTGTTAACTGGAACACATATTGAACTTTTTGGTAGATGAGCCAAGAACCTAAACAAGCATGACAAAGGGACTACAAGAAAGCTTTACAATAAGTCAAGACAGAATACCTTTCATATAATGCCTGAAATGTTATTGGGTATTTTGTCAGTCCATTTATTTTCAGTTCCAGAGAAAAATATTCACTTAATATACAAAAAACCCCAAACAACTACTTAAAGTATCCAAGTTCCTGTACAAAACTTTTCAACTCTAGATAAGACTGAAACATATTTCATATTCATATTGTGTTAAGGTGAACTTGCTATCACTGCAGCTTATAATGCAATGGAGGAGTGAAATAATTGCTTTGTGTACTCAGTAGCCTGAAATTTTGAGCAAATCTGGCTTATTATTCATGAAGTTCTGCCATATGTGGATAGAAACCAGTTGGAAGAATAAAATGCCTGTATCTCTAGTCTAATTCAGTGCAATTCCTATTCTAGGTAAGGATATTATTTACTAGAATGCAAGAAACAGAACTGATATTTCATGTTTTTGTCAAGACCAATGTTTTAAAACAGGAATTCTTTTTATGTCTTTTTTGCTTTCCAGTTAATCCCTTACCAAACCAGACCTATAGGACAAATGAGAGCACTGTCAGAATTTTAAAAAAACTGTCTTTGTCTATTTGATGTATACAGGAGTAATGTGTTGCACATAGATAATCTAAAAGCCCTGTCATTCGTGGTGTTAGTACTCATGGCTATGCTCAAGTATAAATTAGATATGTAATTCCAAAGTGTCTTTTTCACATCATTAAATTTAAAGCATTATCTTGCTTAGAAAAGCTCAGCCAAGTTTAACTGACAAACTGATGCTGAAAAACAACCACTTCAAGGAATTGCTTAAATTATCTAATATTGAAAGAACATCTCCCCTTTAGAAGTCAGATTAACAGATCTTCAAATTACATGTTGCAATCTGCATAAAGTGGAATGAAATACTTGTAAATACGATGATTGCTTTTATTGTGTCGTGACATTTGTTCCCATGGGTTTTGAAATAATAATTATTTACATTAATTGATAGCAATGTGATTTAAATGTTAGATATAATTTGAATTTTCACAGAACAAAAGCATTATTTGAAGTTTTTCATAAATGACATATTATTTGCTAGAAACATTTGACAAGAAGAAACAAGCCTCTATTAACTTCAAATCTTTTTATATTAACATCACTCCTATTTATTGCACACCACACTAATAGACAATAAATCCTCACAGGGGAAAATCTTATTTTCAAAATAATAGCTCACCTCATAAGTCATGTAAACAACCCTTTTATTGTTTCACCTCTAGCATTCATTAGATTTGACATATGAAAAAAATTTAAGTAGCTTTTATAATTTTGTTTGTCCATAGTTTTCAAAATTATAGAAAATAATTTCCTAATAAATTCAAATGTAGTACATGGGCAAAGCCCTCATATACATCAACAGTTACTCACGAATACACTGTAAAATGCATCCTAAATATAGCTCAACAATAAAAACGGTCCAGAAAACATAAAATCTCTAAGGGGGTGAATATTCTAATGTGCTGTGCTTTTAGTCACATTATTCAACCAGACTGTGACTAAGACAAATCTGCCCTGTGCCTCTTCTAAGAAATGACAAATGGAGTGGTCCTTTTCTAATCAATTTATGGAACTGCCAACATCAATAGAGCTCCTGCTTTCATCTCTGGGTACACAACAGCTAAAGTTGTCCACTTTTTTTTTTTTCTGAATTGCTGTAAAATAGACTTAAACCACAACATTAATATGAGCCTGCCCTGATCTGCAGAAATGGTTGTGTTTTAAAATGACAGGAGTCACACTGGGCATCCTTGGCCTCCTATAGCCTGAAGACAGAGCTTTGAAGCTGGGCCTTGAGTACCAGACTTGGGATCTTTGTTTTGGTCTCATTACAGAGACAGGGAGCTCCCTCCCTCCTCCATCCAGGCAGATGTGCCACACCTGAGCACAAATTCAGGTCTTGATTTACAGCAAACCACCCTGAGTTTGCTGTTGACTCTGATACCAGAAGGAAGTCTCAAAGCTTCAGTTTAGAGATTTTGGGGATTTGATTACCTCAAACTATAGTCTAGTATCATGGGAGTTTTAAAAGCATATAATGAAGTCTTTTTTGGGTTTAACCTCCTTATTTGTTTTAGAAAACCTTTGGTTTAGAAGCTGAAAATAACATAATTACTGAATCTATTATGTTAGATGTTGTGAGGAGAGATTGAAAGTTGATATGTCTGAATATCTGGATTAAGAACTATAAGAGAATCTAGGACAACTGAAGACCATCCAAATTTAAATCTTGGATCATGTAAGATCATATACAGGGTATGAGGAGAAACTAAAAATATGGTGCAAATTGCACATCTCTAATCATATCAGGATTTCCAGGTGAGAGAAAGAACAGGCTGTTTAGTACCACTCTCCATTAACCCTGATCTCAGCAGGGCTTGTGCTCTCCTGCAGTGTCACAGCAGGAGAAGAGAACTGGGGGGATAATGAAAGCCAGGATTAAAGCACAGCAGGATGGGTCAGTGCTGTTGTGCCCGGGGACAGACACCCCAAGCCCAGGCTCCAGGGCAGCAGCCTGGAAATTCAGGGGATATAGTCCTTCAGGAGCTGGCAGCCTGTTCCCCTCTATAACCTACAAGAGAAGATCCTTTTTCCATATTCACATCAAGCCTTTTTCTCCCTCTCTATCTAGCAGCAGGGATCAGGAAAAATAGCTGGATGTTTGATCAAAATCTTAATTACAACATAAAACCAAACTGATTTGCAGTTTTCATCTCCTTCTCTGCACTTACTTCTTTGCAAACTATAATTGCTGAAGTGGCATTTCATAAGAGGATTCTGCCTGTGACATTCAGACATAGTGGCATTTGAAAGAGGACTAAAGATACACAAAGGCAACTCACAGAATCTCTCTGGAACTGCACAATCTGGTCATTTTATTATTTACCCTTCAGTAGAAGCAGTGGAATAAAAATAACCCTAATCTGAAGGGGAAAAAATTGTTTGTGAAAATCTGATTGTCTCCTCTTGAACTCTTACTTCCTGCCAAACACTTAGTTTATCCTGACAATTCTGTCAATTGTGGGTTTTTAATTCTGGGTACCATACACCAGAGCTGCTACAACAGAACAGGGAGGATAAAATGAGACACACAGTCCAACAGGAACCTAAAGGTTGTGCCATTATATCAGATGTTTTTAAAATAAAAGTAAATAGGTAGTCTCAACAGGAATATGGTGACTGAGTGAACCAGCATAACAGATGCTTGAACCCAAGACCCTTTACTTTGTAGAGCTCCTTGTGAGATAATTTTCCAATCTATGGACATAAAATATAATGAAATAATGCTTCAATGTCCTGGAAATCCCATGGCTTTCATTTTAAAATACTGATTCCACAAAGTGCACATTCTAAGGATGTGGTGAAAGTGAAAGTAACTATAAAACAGCTCCTTATTAGTACTAGAAAGGTAAAAACCAACAAACAGAAGCTAAGGCAGTTTTTCTAAGCATGTCTCTCCCCATTTGAATTCAGAATTAAAGACAGACAGTACTCCAGTTGCATTTCTGCTATATCCTCATTTTCTACAACAATAAGAAAGTGAATTTAATCATATGTGGCAAAAAAAGGTGAGAAAATTTCAGGCAGTGGGACTCATAAAGCAAAACCACCAAAAAACCCTACCACTGCACAGCAGAGAGATCTGCAGTAGCTTTTAAATTCTGTTCAAGTACACATTCTCAGCTATGCCATGTTTCGGAATCTAGTGCTGTCATTTTGAAAATGAATAAAGTATATCTTTATTCCTCACTATGAATCATCAGTTTGCATAAAAAAAAATAGGGAAAAAAAAGGCAAAATAAAGCAGAGAGTTTAAAGCTCACAGAGAAAGAGGGGGATGGGGATAAGGAGGAACGTCTTGAAACAGCCCAAAGAATCTTTGATCTTTATTGTGAATTGATCCTGTGATTTTTGAATTGCATAAGAACATCAAAGTATCTTTTTAAAATTTATTTCAATATGCTTGAATCAGACCCTTAAAGCCCTGTCAGATAATTAATGCTTTGCAATGCAATTAGCAAAACTTTTGAGCAATATTATTATTTTGGCTTTTATTCCTTTTTATTGGCTAAAACAATAGCAGATCACTGTCTATATTGTTAAATCTTGTAAACTCAAATGGAAAGACATATATTTATGATAGGGTTTTCTTTTTAAAGCAACCTTTGTTTTCAAGCCAAATTTCTGTGGACTGGTACTCAGCACATTCTGAATAAAGTTAGATCCTCCCACACTGAAAAGATTCCAAGTCAGGCAGGCAAAATTGATTGCCTATCATTTTTAGCATCTTGTTTCTCAATATGGAAAAGTATGCACACAGTCTGCTAGATAACTTGTCTCTGAAAATTAGGTGAAGCTTAGGCTGAAAAAGTGATATTTTTTGATATGGAAATAATTAGTAAGAGATACTTACAAACAAGAAAACTTTTCTTAATTGTACATTATAAATGCAATTTAATTTAACTGAGTAAGAGGCTTTCTATAGGCTTTTGATGAAAACATAAAACTAAGCAGCTCATTTCAAACATTTATATTTTATAATGATAAAATAAAATGGAAAATGTACTTTTCCAAGTCCCCATAAATTTTCATATTTGAGAAACTTTTTCCTCATAGACTATGCTACCTTTAATAAAGTTATTAATTCCAATTAAGACTCCTATCAAATACTGTTTAGAAGCCATCAATTGTAATATAGTTCAAAAATTGCAAAATCAGTGTAGAATATTGAATAAGAAAGAAGAAATAAATATTTATTCTACTTTTTAAAGAAGTATATTTGAGCAGTTGGGATTCAGGTTTAAAATTATATGTTAATATAATTTTGCTAATAATTACTGCTTTTCATCTACTGTGATCTCCTTTGCTCTATAGTTAATTTTCTTGGCTATTCCAGTGGATGATCAACCTGAGAAATACTGAGAAATATCCACAAGAAAAGTCAACAGAGCAGCTTTATCAAAAGTTAAAAGCGAGACAAGTAATGTTATAAAAAAGTAACAGCATTTCAATATGCATGTGATCCTGAGTCACACCATGAGGAGAGCTCAAGATTAACAGAGCGCACACACACATTTGAACAGAAATGAACTGGCTAAAAGAGGAGCAGAGCAGCATCAGACCACACAGCAACAGGAAAAACACCATTATTGAAGGTACAGCTGCTTCTCCAGCACACGTTTAAAGGACTCCTCCAGAAGAGGATAATAGGAACGGCTCCTCTGAAAGAACTGAGCTCTGTAGCAGCTCATTAGTTCAGCTGAACTCTTTTCTACTGTATTACATAAAAGATTTCTTAATAACAATGTCATTAAAATGAAATTCTTATCAAAAGGAAAAGTGGCAAAGTCAACCACAATGGAAAGCTGGTCTTGAAAAGAGCATCGCAGGAGCTGTGCTGAAGACTGTAAATAATTTGAATGTAATAGGTGATGTTTCCTCACCATTTCCTATGATTTTGTCCTTTCTGACTTCAAACTAACCTTCATTTATTTTTGAAGTGCTGATTTTGACCTTGGCTTGGAAAGAATGTTGTGATTCATCAGAGACAGTAACATTTATTCTAACTTCTGGTTTTCAGAATTTTCTGATATAGCTGCTGCAGGCACCTGCAGCACGTTGGGCTGTATTCTCTATGTTCTATTGCCACACATATCCCACAGGTCTGTCAGAAATAACTTTGGGGACTCCTAATTTTAGTGGGAATAACTCATGGTTCTCCTTCTGTTAAGACAAAATTAATATTGCCATGTGATACTGCACTGAAAGGGAATGCACTTTCTATGGTGAGAATAAATGGGTTTTGTACAGCTCAGGAAAAGAGGAAAGAAAAGTTGACTCAGTCACAAAACCAATCAACTCTGTAGATAACACTTGAGACAGATAGAGAAAGTGTTACATTTTTCCCTGGACGCTGTTTGGCAATGTCTGTGTTGCAATGTATTGAATTTTACTTCATGGACACTGTAGAACTTACAGTCATGGAGCAAAGATTTCAAAACCTCCTTATTTTCTTAGCAGCCAGCATCACTGCACTTTACTGTACAGCTCAGATTGCCAGAACAGCCTAATCAGGGCAGTTCAGGTACCATGAAAATGTCTGGTTAGCCACACTATCCCCCTTAGAGCTCCACCCTGCCACATCTGAAGAAGTTCAGATACTTGATATTTGCCTCAGTTACTTTACATATTTCAGAGCAATACGGACATATTATATCCTGTTTTCAATAAAATTCAAGGCTGGAAGACATACAGAGATACAATATTCCTTGGCAATGGAGGCAGTTCTCAGTGATTTTGAGGTTTCCTCCACTTAATTTTAAAAAGAAGAAAGAAGAAGCATTGTCAACGTAAAAGGAAGCATGGGCATGGGGTTCCACAAATGCATTTTCTTAGTCCCTAATTTCATATTGTCCTGGCAGACAAAATAAAGATTAGGTTTATTCAATTTGCAGACTAGGAAAGAGTGCCAGTAGTTAGGAAGATATGCTCAGAACTCATATTGATCTCAACAAAAGGGAGATCTGGTCTGGAAAAAAAAAAGATTATATTCAAAAAAGTAAGATAAATACCTAGCAAGAATTTTTTTAGGCACATTAAAGGCAACAATTCTGTAAAAGATGTTCTAGGGACTGCTATGGAGTCTTAGTTAAGTATATTGCATGATAATGAGTACAATCAGTCACTGTAATATGATATAGAAACAGATCTGTACGAGGCATGAAGGTGGTTTTCTGCTCTTGTGCTGACATTGAAGACACCCCAACTAATCCTTTAGATCTGATTTTAGGCACTGTCAGCTGGAATACAAGAAGAGGACGGGGATAATGACACAAGAGTTAGAAGCAGGTCCTAAATGTGCTAAATTTCTTGCACAGGTTGAACAGATACAAGGGAAATATGGTAGGAGGCTTCATAAAAGAGTCCTGGGGCAATCTCCTCTTGCCACTTAGTAAAAAACAGAACAAGAAATAATAGTAACAAATTTCAGGAAGGACTCAGGTGAGACATTAGGAAAAAAGCCGTGAGGACAATGTCTCTGTGAGCCTCCCTGTAAAGCTGAACCTCCATCCACTTATGGAGACCACAGTGACTTACACAACCTGTGAGGAGCAGCACTGCCAACACTGCCCGAAGACACGGAAAGAAAGGACACAAGATGAACTTCTGGTGCTTGTCTTTTGTACTGAAACTGAGTTGTGACTGAAGAAACGTGTGATTAAACCTTGTTCTGTTTAATAGGAGGGGCTGGTGTGGGAGAAGGGAAGAAAACCCCTAAAATATAATGAGTATATGAGCTCTTCTACTATACATACTATCAATGTGCACAGAATATCCATACATCTGCAAACAGACATCATCCTGAGTCCTGAAAACTGATCTCAGGATGTGAAACACAGATTCCAGGGTCACTTTTAAGTTACTTGTTTTAACTTTAATTTCAGAAACCTGGCTATAATGATTCATGAATGTCTTGTGATTCTGAATATTTCTGCAGCATTACCATGGTAACCTGAACTGATAGAAGCAGTGAATATAAAAATACATTGAGACATCTTTTAAGAAAAGAAAAAACAATGAAAATAGAATATAAAATAATGGGAATTGTACACTTGCACATTGTATACATACTGAAATTCAATAAATGGATCCTGTGAAAGCACTAAGGATATATTCTTCTACTGCTGAATATAGGTGTAGAATTTACTTCTCAATATTGACACTAGTCCAGTAATAACTGGACTAGTCAACAAGTCCAGTTGAAAGTCAACAAATAAAATTATCATTGAAAAGCAAGATGGCTGTTGGTTTCTGATCACCATTATGAAAGAAGTCTTTATCCATCCTTCACCCTCCTCTCACTTATAAAATACAAATAAACATTATTCTTACTTCTTAGCTCATCTGAGGACTTCTTGCTTGCTTTTAGGGATTAATGCTTGATTTAACTTCCCAACTTCCTCAAGGATTACTCTTTCTTTAAACTTCACTATTTATAAAAATATGGCTTAAGCTTTTTTTTTCTGCTTCTTCCCCTTTCTTATGCACTATTACTCATTTTGAAAACAGGTGTGGCAGTTAGACATGTGAGATTTAGACAATTCAGATTATTAATGGCAGAACATTTCCCTTTAATGTCTTAATCACTGTCTTCTGAGATTGTGGTTACTCCATTTTGATTTTAAGAGGCTTCCATTTATCCAATTTCTGTAAGAGGTATCAAAAGTACTACTGAATTTCAATTTCTCATCCTTCATTTTATTTTAATTTCCCTGAAATACAAAAAATAGGCACAATTTATTTTCAAACACCTTTTGACCTTGGTCTGATCAGACCAGTTGTCTCATAACTACTACACCCTTCCATTCTCACCTAATTCAGAAGTTGTTTTTTTATCTGGACACTAAATTTCAGTTGTGAACTCACTTTTAGTTGAGTCAGAACCAATCCAGGCAGGGAGACAGGAACTTCTATTGCCTGGACAGCCTGGATCCTTTCTCCTGTGAGAAAAGTGGTGGTTAAGGTAGGGGGAGGAAAAGAAGAGTAATGATCTGGATTCAGGGACCTCCAGCAGTTCTGCATCATAATTACAAAAGGACTTGAAGGCAGGTCCTGCTTCTCTATTGACCCCAGGACAGGTAGGTAAAGTTGACTCTTCCTTCCAATGATTATTTCTAAGTAGTGCAGAGTCAAAATGTATTGGTAGAATTACATGATGCTGACAAATTTCTTACCTACTAGACACTTGGTGAGCATGGAATTCCCTCAGGAGATAACTCCCACCTTTCCCCTTTTCCAGATGGCTCCATCCCTTCTCTGACATGCCTTAGGGTTGCACTGAATTAAACACCAATGTGTTATGCATGAATTTGCTCAAGGAATTCCTTCTTTGTTCATCAGTGATGGTTAATTGACCATGAAATTTCATTTGTATATCAAAAAGAGCTCAAATTAAAAATATTTTTCTGGAAAGGTTTTAAATTAAAAAATATTAATTTTAGGATGACTTTTTATTTTGACTTATAAGGCTAGTTCACTTTTCATATGAAACAGTATCATTTGCTTTAAAAATACAATCAGAGTTTGTAAAAATTCTTCAATAATATCATATAAAGAGCTCAGCATTTACAGACTGCTTTCTGAGAGATGTTTTTGGTAGCAATCTATTTTTAATAGTCACAATTATTAAATAAACTGAATAATAAAATTATTAAATAAACTGATGTGAATCTTTTGCTTTGGCGGAAGCAGGATATCATGAATCCCACTGAGTTGCTGGAAGCTTTCAGGATCATGCAGAGGAAGCAAGAAGCTCCTTGAAGATCTGCCTGCTACTTTTGTACTTTTGTTTATATTATTTAACAGTTTATTAACTTCAGAGCAGAGAGATACATACACACTACTGCATTTTCCTGTTCCCACCTCTCCTGATACACAGGACAAAGCAAAAACCTTTGCTCTTCCTGGCCTTCTGTGTTCCAAACACAACCTGATAAACTGGAATTACCATTTTAGGTGTCCTTCAGGATTTCTGAACGGACTGGAAAGCTCCATACATCAGCTGTACCACAGGAGTGAACAACTCCCCAAATGCCTATGCAAATCTCTTCTGCTTTTGACCTGCAGCAAAGAAAGGCACCAACAAATCCAGAACAATTCTTACATACCACAGTCTTGGTATTATTATAAATCCTGTCTTAATTTAACAAGCGTTTAATCTAGTTAATCACAGCACCATGTCTAGAACATTCTCTTTTCTAATATATTACAGCAATCTTGTTCTCTTATATTGCTCAAATGGCAAAAGGGAGGAAAGCATCTCTAGCTGCAAATGTACAAAGCAGAGAAGTATGCCCAGCCAGGAGCAGGTATTTTAACACTGAACTGCCTCTAGTCATGAAATTTTTCCATAAGTTACCATAGTACTGCATAAATATTGACTTATTGTCTTCATGACCCTGTAACT